>NC_080587.1:27307910-28627582 GCF_029962835.1 Magnolia sinica
GTGGGGACTCAAACAGAGCTCATGATCGGAGCATCAGTAACAACAAAACCAAACATCACCTCAACCTCACAAGGCTATGAAGGACCAAAAGTTGATTCCCTACAACTTGACTTTTATCGAGGAGGACGCCCGAGGAATCCACCACCCTCATGACAACACCCTGGTGGTGACCATGATAGTGGCCAACCACAAGGTGCACCACATATAGGTGGACACGGGCAGCTCTGCCGACATCCTCTTCGCTACTACTTTTGACAAGAGGAGGATAGGAAGATCCTAACTACATCCCATCCGAACTCCCCTGCTTGGATTTACAGGAGAGAAGGTCACATCCAAAGGAAGTATACTATTGCCTATGACTATAGGAGAGAGTCACAACCAAACTACCATGATGATCGACTTCATAGTAGTCGATTGTCCCTCCGTCTACAATATCATTCTGGGACAACTATCCCTCAATGTCATGCAAGCGGTAGTGTTTACCTATCACCTTGTGATGAAGCTTCTGACCGAACATGGGGTCGGCCAAGATAAAGGAGATTAACACGAGGCTCGACAGTGCTATTCAGCAGCATTGAAGGTAAAAACATGATAGCACACAATGACTATCACCTCCCTCGACCCCCAAGAAGAATCAGCTGAAAGGGGTCCTCCTGTGGAAGACCCGGTGCCGTTACCCCTTTGTGAGGTTGACCTGACCCGCACAGTTCAGGTCAGCTCATTGTTAACTCCAAGACAACAATAGGAGATCGTCGACCTACTGAAGCGATATGTCAACGTCTTTGCATGGTCCCACTAGGACATGATTGATATCAAACCTGAGGTAATGGTTCACAAGCTGAACGTCAACCCTGACCACCGACCAGTGAGGCAGAAGTGACGGGCATTCGAGATAGAGCAGTATGCCATCATTGGAGAAGAGGTTAGCAAGCTCTTAGAAGCTGGATTCATTAAAGAAATCTACTACCCTGATTGGATAGCAAATGTCGTGCTAGTGAAGAAGTCAAATGGTAAATGGTGGGTATTGTCGATTACACAAATCTAAATAAGGCGTGTCCTAATGACAGTTTCCCTCTACCAATGATCGACCAGCTAGTCGACACCACAGCAGGGCACAAGCTCCTCAGTTTCATGGATGCCTATTTGGATTACAACCATATCGCCATGCACACACACGATAAGAAGAAGACAAACTTCGTTACCGACAAAGGGCTCTACTACTACAAGGTCACACCTTTCGGGTAGAAGAATGCTAGAGCGATGTATCAACAACTCATCAACAAGATATTTGTAAAGCAGATCGGACACTCTATGGAGGTCTATGTCGACGATACGCTGGTCAAGAGTACCAAGGTGGCAAACCATGTGGCTGACCTCGAAGAGATGTTCACTATCCTTAGGAAGTATCAGATGAAATTGAACCCAAGCAAATGTGCCTTCGGGGTAAGCTCAGGAAAGTTCATTGGTTTCTTGGTCAAATAGAGAGGGATTGAAGCAAATCCCGACAAGATCTAGGCATTGTTGAACATGAGCTCACCTAAAACTACAAAGGAGATTAAGTTTCTCATGGGCAGAGTCGTGGCCCTCATCAGGTTCATCTCCAGAGGTACCGACAAGTGTCTTTCGTTCTTTCAACAGTTGAAGGACAAGGTGAAGCCGACATTGACCGACGACTACAAGCAAGATTTTCAATAACTTAAACAGTATCTAGGGTCACGCCCACTGCTTTCAAAGCCCGAGTAGGGAGAGCCGCTACTTTTTTACGTGGCAGTCTCAGCGGCAGCGGTTAACTCAACCCTGATACGAGAGGTCAGAGAAAAACAACTACTTATCTACAATGTCAGCAAGGCACCGGTCCAAGCTGAAAGCAGATACCCCGACATCGAGAAGCTCTCGCTAGCCTTGATTGTGTCATCGTGGCGCCTCCGCCCATACTTCCAGGCCTACATCATTATAGTCCCGACCAATCAACCCCTCCATCAAGTACTTCAAAAACCTGAAGTAACAGGTGAAAGTGCCCTGGTTTATCAATTAGCATGATGGTTGAGTCGGTGAGTCAGGTGTGCCCCATATAAAGATTGATCAAGCTATCGCCTCAACTGGATGTGTGTTCCAAGCTCATCACAGGTAAATCGGCCTCACATCCCAAATCCCAAAACACCTAGGTAAACAAAAGCCTTAAAAGACTTAGAACAACATAGGATGAAAAAGTCTAAAAACTTAAGTTTTAAACAAGAAAATCTTCTGAGTTTTTCAGCTACGATCAATGACATCGAGTCTATATCATTGTCATCAAACGCCTATGTTTGATGACATTGAATAGTTCTCGATGACATCAAATTAAGCCGATTTATGTCCAGCAACCACAAAGATTTTTAGACAAAATGTTCGATAAATCGAAAGGATCTTCGATAACATCGAATTTTAAATATCGATGGCATCGAAGGTTAGTCGATGATATCGAAGGTCGTAGAGTATTGTCCATTGACCTTTCTTGGAAAATATTCTGACATTACTCCAGGAATCGAATCATCCTCAATATCATCAGAATTCAAACTTCGATGACATCGAGAGCTGATTGATGACATTGAATTTTGACAAATTATGTCCAACGAGCTTAACAGGAAAATCAAATGGAAATGATTGAGGAATTGAGACAACCTCGATAACATTAATATTCAAAATTCGATGACATCGAGGAAGTCTCGATGATATCGAATCTGGACAAAATATGTCCAGTGAGCTTTCAAGGAATATATTCAAAAAATAATCGAGGAATCGAAAGTGGTTTCGATGATATCGGAATTTGAATTTCGATGACATCGAAACAGTATCGATATCATCGTGATCAACTCTAAAATGTCCAGCAAGCTCTTATGTTATAATGTCGAGGAATCGAAACATGAATCGATGACATCGAAATTCAAATATCGATGACATCGAAATTCAAATATCGATGAAATCGAATCGGTTTCGATATCATCGTTAGTCTATCAAAAAGTTCCCAAAATAATTTTTAAGAGAGTTCATATCATCGAACGATGATTCAATTGCATCGAAAGTATACGTTCGATGACATCGAATCAAGATCGATGATATTAAACTCAGATAGATTCAGACAATTTTATTTCCGTTGGAACTTTTTGACTATATAAGGAGAGCTTGTTCTTGGTTGCTATATTGAGAAAAACAGAGAGAGCTTTGAGAGAGTAATTGCCTATCACCTACCTTAAGCTCATTTTCTCATGGAAGTTCATCCTTCAATCCACCCTCATCATTAATATTCAATAAAGTGGATTGAGGAATGAACTTCCCCATTCAAGGATCATCTAGCTACTATCTTAATGACAAATTATTGAGTTGGGATACCTTGAATGCTTGAATGCTTGGAATCACTCATTCTCTAAAATAGGAAAATATTTATTAGAGTAGGATTCTGACATAACCTTGACCCAACCCATTGCCTTTATTGGAACATCATCAAGTGTTGCGGATCCAGGGAGTTGAAGAATCTTCATCATCAAGGAGAAAATCTTCATCAATGTGCTTAACGGGGCTCATCTACTTATCTATAAGTCATTAGAGTCCAGAGACCCTGTTGATCATTCCTTATGTAGGATTGGGTCACAGGTACATCTCACCCCTTATAAGTCCTCATAGGAGGCCTCCGACGGGAGAATATGTTTGGGTGTTGTGTGTTGACCCTTGCTCTTGTGTAGGGCATAAACTTAGGTCCTTTGTGTAGGTTCTTAGCTTGTGTGGCATAAACCTAGGTTCCTTGTATGGATCCTTGCCCTGTTGGCCTAAAATGGAGGTTCCTTGTGTATATCCTTTGCTCTTATGTAGGAAATAAAACTTAGGTGCTTCGTGTTGACCTTTACTCTTGTGTAAGGCATACACTTGTTCTTGTGTAGGCACGTCTTAGGTACCTTGTGTAGGTCCTAGAGTTAACCCTGTGTAGGTTGTAACAGTTTGAGGTGAACTTGATTTAAAACCTCTATTAGTGAAATCCATTACACTCATGGGATGAGTGCATCCACCAGGAGTGGAGTAGGCACATAGCCGAACCACTATAAACGACTGTGTTTGGGATTGATTCTTGCTTGATCTTTCATTATGTTAATCTTTTACATGCAAGCTTGATAATATGAATGCTTTGATTTGAATCACATCTCACACACATTCACTCTTCTCATCCATCTTAGACTATTTGTTATATCATGATGAATATTGAATAGTCTTGTGATTGGATCTTCTACTTGGCTTGGAAGCCATTAGAGTTAAATTTGGGATATCTTGATATTTGCATATTAAATCAAGATTAAGGTAATAGGATTTAAAATAAGGCATAAAATTTTATAAAGTCCTATTCACCCCCCTCTAGGACACCTTGAGCTATTTCCACTTCAACTAAAGTGGTCCTCACCGTAATTTCAATTGGTATCAAAGTCGGTCTCTCTTAGGGGCTTAACCGCCTAGAGAGTGATCTTAACTAAAGTTGGGAATCATGGTAAAAAATGAAGGACTAGAGGAAGTAGTTGATATCACTAAAAATGACCAAAATCAATTATATTTTAAATCTCTCAATTTACTAAGCCTTATCAGGAATACAAACAGTCATAATAAATGTCTACTAATTCATACTGCTCTTAAGGTTGGTAATAGCTCCAAGTGGTATCTTGATAGCAGATGCTCCAGACACATGACTGGTAACCAAACTCACTTCTGTGACTACTTAGAATTTGATGGTGGGTCGGTCACGTTTGGAGATGGGAGCTCCGCCAAAATAATTGGGCAAGGAACAATAGTTAGACCAGGACTCCCCAAAATTAAAAATGTTCTTTGTGTGGAAGGTCTAAAACGTAATCTCCTTAGTATCTCACAAATCTGCGACAAAGAACACTTGGTCACCTTCTCAAAAGATATGTGTAGAATCTTAGATCATACGTGAAAATCTATTATGAAAGGTTTACACTTAAGTGACAACTGCTACGTTATTGAAAGTAGTAATGAGAATGTATTATCCACAAAATGTCATATGTCTATGAAAAGCGAGTTTGTGAGTCCAAACTATGGCACCAAAGGCTGGGATATGTTCACTATCGAAACTTAGCCAAGTTAAGTTCAAGGAATTTGGTAAGAGGACTTCCCAAGATTAGAAAGGAAGAAAAGATTGTATGTGGTGATTGTCTAAAGGGTAAACAGATAAAAGTCAGACACAACAAGACAACCACTGTAGAAACATCAAAGCCATTGAATTTGCTACACATGGACCTAGTGGGTCCCACCAAAGTTGAAAGCCATGGTAGAAAAAGATACTTCTTGGTGGTGGTAGATGACTACTCCATATTTACTTGGGTTGCCTTTCTTCGAGAAAAATCTGATGCTTTTGATGAATTTGTAATCATGGCAAAGCGTCTTCAAAATGAGAAAGGATACTGCATAAATCGTATCAGGAGTGATCATGGTGGTGAATTTGAAAATGAGCGGTTTCAAAGATATTATGATGAGAAAGGAATTCGCCATGAATTCTCAGCCCCAAAAACTCCACAACAAAATGGAGTTGTTGAAAGAAAGAATTGAGTACTGCAGGAAATGGGCTCAGTTATGCTGAATGGAAAGGATATGGCCAAAAGCTTCTGGGCTGAAGCAGCCAATACCGCCTGCTATATAATAAATAGAGTATATCTGAGAGCAGGTTTAAACAAAACACCATATGAGCTATGGTACGAAAAACAACCTAGTGTGAAATACTTTCGTGTCTTTGGCAGTAAATGTTATATTCTAAAAGACAGAAATTACTTAGGAAAGTTTGAGTCTAAAAGTGACGAAGGCATCTTTCTAAGGTATGCCTTGAATAGTCATGCCTATTAATGTGGTGGTTGATGACCAACCCCATGAAGAAGAAAGTCCCTTGAATGAATTAGAAGATGATGTGGATTCATGCATTCTAGGTAAATCAGATAACAAAACTTCCACATCTAATGAACGTCAACTGTCGTCTAATATACCCATCATTAAGGATCACCCTCTAAATCAAATCATTGGAGAATGTGAGGCCTGTATCCTAGCCCGTACTATTCCATAGGCTTCCGCTGTCCTCCCGGTGGAATTTTAGCAACTCGCGATCTGTAATCGGCAGTTGCACGCAACCCTCCATCATATCCCGTATTACAGAGTCAGCTCGACTCGAGACTTATACCCTAGTGACGGCGTCGTCACCGCGGTTCCGACGCCACGTATTACGCACCGAGACGATACCCGGGCCAGGAAATGTGGGCCCGCGTTCAGTTTGAGGAAAATGCTGCGCATTGCAAATCCCAAGAGAATGTCCCATCAATCACATCAAATGTCACATCAATCCATCAATCATAGTCAAGTACAAGTAACCCATACCCTAGCCTTACCTCTCTCTTACACAAGTACCCTAAAGTTAACAAGCACCTTACCTTTCATGTCACTTCTCCATCCCTCTCTCCCATCGCTTCTCTCCCATCACCTCTCTCTCTCTCATTCTCTCAAGTAACCATGGGAGGTAGACGTATAAGCTCTCCATGAGAAAGAGCTTGGTGTGGCCCACCTTCCTACCATCCAATCCCACCCTCCATGATCGATCTCAACCGTTAAAGTCCATCCATTGGAGCTCTAGAGGCTATAGGTAGAAGAAGGAAGAGAAGATCCTTAGGTGGGTGATTTTTATATGATTTGATGGCCCACTTGTGGTGGGACCCATCTTAATGTATGCATTGTATAAGAGGGGCCCATAGTGGCGGGGCCCCTCCGCTACTCCGATCCATCTCTCTCTCTCTCTCTCATCTTGTGATCCACCGTGATGCATGTATGTTATCCAAGCCGTCCACCCAACAGGGGCTTGCACCTCCATCGGGTCCCACCTAGCTGTCCATTGAGGACAGGCCTGGACAAAGGGAATAGTAAATATCAACTTGATCGTGGGGTGGTCCACTCACTTGGGACCCACCTTATGTGTTGGGTCCACTGTCCAGCATGTGGGACGTGGACCCCACCTTGATTGTATATCACGTCCAGGCCGTCCAGCGGGCCTGGACACTGATACATGTAGTATATATCTATATTATATTATAATATTATAGTATATTATGGTGGGCCCCACGTGGGACCCACCTTTGCTGTATGGGTTTCATCCATCCGTGGATCCCATCCACGTGGCCCACCATCCCATGAGATATGATCCAAACCGTCTATCATTGGGACGGTGGGCCAGCGACCCTCACATCAGCTTTATAGCTGACGTATTGACGTCAGTGGTCTGGTCATGAGGTCTGTGTTATATCCAGGCCGTCCGTCCTTTTGGGCAGACGTGGGGCCCACCCCACACGTGTTGCACATGTGGGGGTGAGGCCCACATTGATGTATGTATTTTGTATACTCACCGTCCATGCATGGTGGGACGGCCACCTTAATGTATGTTTTATAAGCTGCACCGTCCATCTATTTCTGGACGGGTGGGGCCCACCTTAATGATATGCTGTATCCGCACCGTCCACATGGGACGTGGGCCCCACATGATGTACGTGTTGTATCTACTCCGTCCAGTGACGATGGGATGGTAGGGCCTGATTGTGGTGTGCCAGCTGTCCACGCTGTCCACATATGGACAACGGGACCCACTTGATGTAGGTGTTGTATCCATACCGTCCACCCTATTTTCAGATCTTTTTTAGGCCCACCATGGTATATATATATATTTATCCATCCGTCCAGGGGGCCTACCATTGATTCATGTATGGTATATCTATGTCATTCATTTGTGCGGCCTACCATGATGTGTGTGTTACATGCACACAGTTCATCCACTTTTCTAGGCCCATTAGTGCGGCCCATTGATGTAACCCACTTCATGTGTATGAGGCCCATTAGTGTGGCCCATTGATGCAACCCACTTGATGTGTATGAGGCCCATTAGTGTGGCCCATTGATGCATCCCACTTGATGTGTATGAGGCTTATTAGTGCGGCCCATTGATGCAGCCCACTTGATGTGTATAAGGTTCATGTGCAGGGCCCACCTGTGATGTATATTAGGCCCATGTGTAGGGCTCACCTATTGTGTATTTGAAGCCCATGGGTTTTGGCCCATTGTGATGTATTCGAGGCCCATGGGCAAGGCCTGATGTGATGTGTTTATGACCCATATGATGAGGCCCATTGAGATAGATTTTCGGCCCATTTGATTTTGCTCATTTATTCAGCCCATTTGATGTATTTGGGGCCCTTGAGTGAGGCCCATGATGATGTATATTAGGCCCTTGCGTGAGGCCATGGGCTCACTGTATGTTCGGCCCTATGTGGGCCACTCCTTAGGAGCAATGTTGGTTGAATGTCCACATTGATGGGCAGTGATGGTTAAATGTCCCCATTGTGACCTTCCCATAAGGCCGATTCTGATTCTGATTGTCGAGGTCGAGTCTCGATTTCGTTAGTCGAGGCCGATTGTCGAGGCTGAGTCCGATTGACGAGGCTGATTCCATTATCGAGGCCGATTCCGATTACCAATTCCGATTGTCAATTCCGATTGTCGAGGCTGAGTCCAATTAACGAGGCTGATTCCATTAGTCGAGGCTGATTGTCGAAGCCGAGTCCGATTGACGAGGTTGATTCTGATTGTCGAGGTCGAGTCCGATTGATGAGGCTGATTCCGATTTTTTGAGGCCGAGTATCGAAGCCAATTCTGATTTGTCGAGGCCGATTGTATAGGCCGATTCCGATTGTCAAGGCCGATTTCGATTTGTTGAGGTCGATTATATAGGCCGATTCCGATTATTAAGGTTGATTATATAGGCCGATTCCAATTGTCGAGGTCGATTATCGAGGCTGATTTCGATTTGTCGAGGCCGATTCCGATTATTGAGGCCGAGTATCGAGGCTGATTCCGAGTGTCGATTCTGATGGTGGGTCAATTTCGATTGTCGAGGCCGATTTCGATTGCCAAGGCTGATTGTCAAGACCTATGTGATGTTTATGCAGCCCGTGTTTAAGGCCTAATATGATGAATATGAGGTGTATGTGATGAGGCCCATTGTGATGCATTTGAGGGCCAGGCGATGAAGCCCATTGTGATGTATATTAGGCCCATGTGAGAGGCCCATCATGATGTGTATAAAGCTTTTGAGTAAGGCCCAAGGTGTTGTATATTAGGTCCTTGTGCGAGGCCATGGGTCCACTATATGTTAGGCTCTATGTGGGCTATTCCTTAGTTGCAATGTTGGTTAAACGTCCACATTGTCGAGGCCGATTGTTGATGCCTGTTATTAATACCGATTATGAGTATGTGACAGCATAGCATCATGATACATGCCCATACACATCATCTGTATGTTTGTTATAAGATGTGGTTGACCATTGCATATGTCATTGGGAAGGTTGTTATGAGACTCCCTGATAGGCGGAGGTTATCTCACATGAGCACACAGTATGCGCAAGATTGATGCATGACTGGATTGTATGACTCATGCATCTTGCATTGTGTGTTGTGACTACTGTACGCCCTAGCAATATCAGGGCCATAGCCTCCACAAACATATCATGGATGGCCAGATGGGACACCGAAAATATTTAGTTCTAGCATACGAGTGTCATAGATGTCCCTGGGTGAAAATCTCTAAACCTCTGTGGCTATGAGGCGCCCCAACGTCGAGACCCAGTCGATATATATGAGCACATGAGAGCCGACTACCAAGAGGCTGCATCTCCTATTATGTTGTGGTCGGTCGGGAGGGGGTGTGGCCTTACTCGCCCGAGAGTAGGGGGCATTACTAGGCTGAGTTTGACCAGCTCGTAAATGGGTCCGCTATCAACATGCCGGGTAGATATTGGCTGACTACTGGCCAGGTAGATGGTGAGGTCTCTTCCACTTGCATGGTCGAGCGTCGGTGGGCGGCGATTTGCACGCAGAGTGTACTAGACCCCGGTGATGATCCCAGAGAGGAACCATACTAATATGTGGACTTATTGAGCAGGAGTTGCATACTTATTCATTCATTCATTCACTATCCACTCGGGCTGGTGGTGCGTAACTATTTGTTATGTGTACCTTCGCAATGGCCAGGATTTCGGTTGGGGCACGCGACTAACCTGAGATTAAGAGTTTACCACATTGAGTCTGCTATCCAAATTTAGGTATGGGACTGGTTTGGGTAGAATTCCCTTGTGATGGACCCCATAGCCTGCAATACTACGTACTATCATCCTGACTTCACTCCAGCTTGGTCATTTCATTCGCACCGCATATTGCATTGCATCCGCTGCATTTAGCATTTTGGGTTGCCATGTTTCTACATTTATATGGCCTAGATACGGCTAACGGTATTCGTGGACTCATTAAGATTTGCATATTGCTTTGCATCCTCAGTATATAATATTTGCTGCTTACAATTTTACATCGCATAGCCTTGATATGGCCGTTAACATTCATGTCTTACATCGCATAGCCTTGGTATGACTGATAGCATTCATGGATTTATCAGTATGTTTCTGCTTACTCTGATATTATATAACTTATGGGATTATCAGTATTTTTGCTTACTCTGATATCTATGTGCTTGATGTAAGGCCCGTGTCCTACTCCGTACCGTTCCATAAGTTCCTGCGATCCTCCCGATCGAATTTCGACAACCTTCCACCCTTATCCGACGTTTGCGCCTGATCCTAAGCCGAGTCCTGCAAACCGGCGTCGGCTCAACCCGAGACTTGTACCCTAGCGACCGCGTCGTCGCCGCGGTTCCGATGCCGCATCTCGCGCGTCGAGGTGATACCCAGGCCATGAGATGTGGGCTTGCGTTCAGTTTGAGAAAACACCGCGCATTTGCAAATCCAAGAAAGATTTCAAATCATGTCTCATCAATCCCATCAATCACACCTCATGTCAAGTACACATCACCCCATCCCCAAGCAACCCCTAAAGTCAACATCCTCTTACACAAAGTACACCCATCACTCACCTTTTCACCCATCACACCCATCTCTCTCTCTCTCTCTCTCTCTCTCTCACACACACACACACACACACACACACACACATCTCTCACTCATTTTTTCCTCCCAAGCAACCCACGTCCATGGCTCTCCATGGGAAAAGCTTTGTGTGGCCCACTTCTATCTCCCATCTTCACCATCCAAGTTTGATCTCAACCGTAGAAATTGTTCATTTGGACCTGTAGCATGCATTGATGGAAGAAGGAAGAAGAGATCTGAGGTGGGTGATTTTTTTTATGATTTTGAATGTTTAGAGGGCCCATATATGGTGGTACCCATCTTGATATATGCATTGTAAAGAGCGGCCCATGGTGGCGGGGTCCCTCTACCATCCGATTTTCCTCTCTTTCTCTCTTTCTATGTGTGTTGGTGTGTGGCCTACTTGATCCATGCTTCACAGCCATGAGGACCCACCACGATTTGTCTCCACACCGTCCATCCATTGAAGCGGATTCAAACCTCAAGTGGACAGCCATCCATCAGGAGATGTGCGGACCCCACCTCGATGTTTGTGTTGTACCAAGCCAGACCGTCCATCAGTGGGCCCGATCTGATTGGGGCCCAGTTGCTGGGGCTGGTACGTCCAGCCTCTAACGCTCCTGGACGAAGGAAAAACACAAATGTCTGCTTGATCAAACACTGCTGGTGGGTCCCACACGTGTGGACCCACCTCGTGCCCATGTTGTAGCTGGGCCGTCCACCTGCTGGACGGCCAGCACCTGCTGCTGTTGTCGAAGTCCCGTGGGTCCCACACATCGGGCACATGTGCAGACTTCAGGCCGTCCGTCCAGTGTTTCTGGATGCTGTACGGTCATATATTTATGTATATATATTATTTAATAATATTATATTATATCATGTAGGCCCCACGTGGGACCCACCATGATGTATGCCTTCACCATCAGGGGCGGTGGGCCCCAACTGATGACGTCAGCAAGTGATTGGGTTTGATGATCCAGCTCGACCATCTACTAGGGCGAGCAATCCGTGGCTGTGTACTGGAGCCAGTCTCGTGGGTATTATCCACACCGTGCATATGCATGGTCCCACGTGATGCGTGTGCTTCATTCACGTCGTCCATTTAAATGGGACCACCACTATTTATGTACTTTTGATGGACGGTGGGCCTGTAGCTGCTGCACGTACAGCAGGAGCTAGGGGTTTCCGTGATGTATGTATAATCCACTTCATCCGTCCATCTGGACGGTGGCAGATCAGGCCACCACTGATGGATGTATTTCATCCAAACCGTCCATTCATTTCATCTGGACAATCCCACCGTGATGCATGTTTTGCATTCAACGATTGCCCTTGCACTTTCTCACACGCACATGTTTATATATATATATATATATATATATATATATATATATAATAATGTATATAATATTTAATATATTAATAATATCATATTGGTGGGCCACACGTGTGGACCCATCACCTCATATGCATCTGATATGCACCGTCCAGATCGTCAGACTCTCTGGACGGTGGCTTTCTCCGTGTTATGTTATATTATAATATAATGTAATATATTATATTATATTATATTATATTATATTATCTATGTTAAGGTGGGCCACTACGTGGACCGCACCATGATGTATGTTGCATCTGCACCGTCCATTTGCCAGACGGTGCACCAGCCATGACGTCCAAGCCGTCCATCAGATTGGACGTGGGCCCACCATGCGGCATGTGTCTTATCCTAACCGTCTATACATTTGGTGAGCTCGTCCTTGGGCTTGACACTAAAAATAAATAAAAATAAAAAATAAAAATAAAAAATAAAAAATAAAGCTGATTCAATTCTATGGTGGGCCACGTATGTGGACCTCACATTGATGTATGTTATTCATCCAACCCGTCCATCCACCTGACGTACTAGCCACCCCACCATTCGATGCATGTGCTGCATCTGCACTGCCCATCGATGGGCCCCACGACACCAACAATCCTGTGGGGCCCGCTGGTGTATGTGATACATCTAAACCGTTCATCCATTTGGCTAGCTCAAGGCTAGAGACTGAAAATAAGACAGATCTAGTGTCAAGTGGACCACACTGCCAAAACAGTGGGATTGAACGTCTACCGTTGAAATCCGTTGGTTCCAGAAGTTTTGGACCAATGTGATATTGTTTCCTCTCAGTTCGGGTCCCTGTGACCTTGTGAACAGACTGGATGGAAAATTCATGTTATGAAGGCCTATGTAGAATCTTGTACCGTGGAAATCACTGTCTCCACTGCTATTTGTGATGTGTTCCAACTGACCTTTTGATCACTCTCACCACCGTGATTTGTGGTATGATCCAGATGATCTTTTGATATGATTCATTATCCAGATAATGCTCTAAAATGATCTCCATAGATGGATGAATGGTGTAGTTGTTGTGGCCACTTGATAGGGCCCTGATGTGATGTATTTGGGGCCCATTTGGAAGGGCCTGATTGATGTATGAGACCCTTATGTAAGGCCCATTGAGGCTTGTCGTGGCCCATTATGATGTGAATTGGCCCATTATTGCGGCCCATTGTGATGTCTTTCCGGTCCATGTGGTGCGGCCCGTTGGTGTGGCACATTTGATGTATATTAGGCCCATTGATGCAGCCCATTGATACAATCCACCTGATGTGTATGAGGCCCATTAGTGCGGCCCATATCATGTGGCCCACCGTGATGTGTTCGTAACCTTTGGTGAGGCCCATGATGATGCATATCAAGTCCTTGTGTGAGGCTGTGGGCCCACTATATGTTCGACCCTATGTGGGTCACTCCTTGGGAGCAATGTTAGTTAAATGTCCACATTGATGGGCAATGATGGTTGAAGGTCCACATTGTGACTTTCCCTTGGGTCTTGTTAGGCCCATTCTCATCGATCCCGATTGTCGTGACCGATTTGCCGATTTTGATTATCGATCGATCCGATTGTCGTGACCGATTTGCCGATTTTGATTATCGATCGATCCGATTGCCGTGACCGATTTGCCGACTCTGATTATTGATCGATCCCGATTGTCGTGACCGATTTGCCGACTCTGATTATCGATCGATCCCGATTGTCGTGACCGATTTGCCGATTTTGATTATCGATCGATCCGATTGTCGTGACCGATTTGCCGACTCTGATTATCGATAAATCCCGATTGTCGTGACCGATTTGTCGACTCTGATTATCGATCGATGCCGATTGTCGTGACCGATTTGCCGACTCTGATTATTGATCGATCCCGATTGTCGTGACCGATTTGTCGACTCTGATTATCGATCGATGCCGATTGTCGTGACCGATTTATCGACTCTGATTATCGATCGATCTCGATTGTCGTGACTGATTTACCGATTCTGATTATCGATTGATTCCGATTGTCGTGACCGATTGTCGATTTCGATTGACATGACCGATCTGCCGATTCTGATTATCGATCGATTCCGATTGTCATGATCGATTGTCGATCCCGATTGACGTGACCGATTTACCGATTCTGATTGTCGATCAATTCTGATTGTCCTGACCGATTGCCGATTCCGATCGATGCAACCGATTTGCCGATTCTGATTATCGATTGATTCCTATTGTCGTGACCGATTGCCGATTCCAATTTGACGAGGCCGATTGTATATACTGATTCCGATTGTCGAGACCGAGTGCCGAGGCCGATTCCGAGTGTCGATTCCGATTGTTGAGGCCGATTTTGTTTGTCAAGGTCGGTTTTGATTGCCGAGGCCGATTGTCGAGGCCCATTGTGATGCATTTGAGGGTCAGGCGATGAAGCCCATTGTAATATATGTTAGGCCCATGTGAAAGGCCCATCGTGGTATGTATTATGCTCTTGAGTGAAGCCCATGGTGTTGTATATCAGGCCCTTTGTGCGACCATGGGTCCACTATCTGTTAGGCTCTATGTGGGTCACTCCTTGGGGGTAATGTTGGTTAAATGTCCACATTGACGAGGCCGATAGTCGATGCCGATTGTCGGTGCCAGTTATTGATACTGATTATGAGTATGTGACAGCATAACATCATGATACATGCCCATACGCATCATCTGCATGTTTGTTATGAGATGTGGTTGACCATTGCATATTTCATTAGGCAGATTGTTATGAGACTCCCTAATAGGCTGAGGTTATGTCACATGAACACATGGTATGCACAGGGTTGATGCATGACTGAATGGTATGACTCATGCATCTTGCATTGTGTGCCCTAGCGACATCAGGGCTGTAGCCTCCATAGGCATATCGTGGATGGCAAGACAGGACACCGGAAATCTGTTCTACATGGGGTGCTATAGATATCCCTGGGTGAAAGTCCCTAAACCCTCTTGGTTCCAGAGGTTGCTCCAACGTCTAGACCGAGTGGATGTATGAGCGCATGAGGGCCGTATACCGTTAGGCCGCGTCTCCCACTGTGTCGTGGTCGGTTGGAAGGGGGTACGGCCTTACCTGCCCGAGAGGAGGGGGTAATGCTAGGCTGAGTCTGACCAGCTCGAGGAATGGGTCCGCTATCGACGAGCCGGGCCCGATATTGGCAGGCGGATAGTGAGGTCTCTTCCACTCACCTTGTTGCGCGCGATAGGGCGGCAATCTGGTTTGGAGTGTAATAGACCCCGGTGATTCCCCAGAGAGGAACCATACTGATATATGGACTTATTGAGAAGGAATTGCATATTCATTCATTCCTTCACTATCCACTCGGGCTGGTGGTGCGTAACTATTTATTTCGTATACCTTCGCATGACCAGGATTTCGGTTGGGCGCGCGACTAACCTGAGATTAGGAGTTTACCACATTGAGTCTGACTATCCAAATTTAGGTATGGGACTGGTTTGGATAGAAGTCCCTTGTGGTGGACCCCGTAGTCTGCGATACTACGTACTATCATCCCGACTTCACACTCCAGCATGGTCATCATATTCGCACCGTATATTATATTGCATCCGCGGTACTTAGCATTTGGGTTATTATGTTTCTGTATTTATATGGCCTAGACGGACTTAGCAGGATTTATATATTGCATTGTACCCTCAGTATCTGATATTTGGCTCTCTTTAACTCCTCATTTATATGGCTGATCTGAATTGCGTACTCTGATATTGTATGACTTATGGGCATACCAGTATAATTCTGCTTACTCTGATATCGTATCTTGTCAGTATTTCTGTTTATCCCATTGTCTGATTTATGGCATTGTATTGCATACTTGGCACTTACCTTGTGCACACACTTTCACCACCCTCTAAGCTTTCTATAAGCTTATGCACGATAGATGCGTGCAGGTGGCATTAGGTTGCAGCAGCGTTGAGCTTGGAGCGTGCAATTGTCTTCTGGAGCTTTGATTTCGATATATGTATTTTCCTTCAGCATTGTATTCAAATGATTATATTAGTGGATATGTGATGATGATGTTGCCTTTATGATTTGGGTATACTTGTGGTTATGCTTCTTATGAGATAAATGTACGTTGGAAAATCCTCCTTGTAGAATCCCAGGATCGGAACCTGGCGTACAAACGTTAGGAGCCGAGAATGGGGTACTACGGAGGCTGTCAGCACCAAGTTCGGCGATCGTGATTCATGTGAATTCGATTTCCGGGTTTGGGGGGTGACACTTGACACTTATCTTGAGCACACACTTTCACCACCCTCTAAGCTTTCTATAAGCTTATGCATGATAGATGCGTATAAGTGATGCCTAGACGCAGTCATAGTTGACCAGGAGCAGGAGCATGTGGCCGAGCTTTTGTGTAATTTTTATTATATGTATGTATTTTTCCTTTCAATATTGTATTCAAATGTTTATATTAGTGGATATGTGATGATGATGTTGCCTTTGTGATTTGGGTGAACTTGTGGTTATGCTTATTACAAGTTAAATGTAAGTTAGAAAATCCTCCTTGTAGGATCCCAGGATCGAAATCTGGCGTATGGATGCTAGGAGCTAAGAATGGTATACTATAGAGGCTGCCGGCACCGGATTCCACGATCAGGAATTTTGTGAGCCCCGGTTTCTGAGTTTGGGGCATGACAGAGATCCCATTGATGGTGTAAGAACTTAACGTCAGATAAAAAGCATTTATAGTCACTTTTGCTTCACCTCAAAGATTGAGTCAAAGAATATTGTGAAAGCTCTTCAAGATGAATATTAGATAAATGCTATGCAAGAAGAACTTCAACAATTTCAGAGAAATGAGGTATGACAACTGGTTCCCAAACCACTTGATACAAATATCATCGGAAGCAAATGGATCTTTGAGAATAATTCCGATGAATCTGGCAATGTGATTAGAAATAAAGCAAGATTGGTAGCACAAGGATATTCACAGATAGAAGGCATTGACTTTAATGAAACATTTGCTCCTATAGCTCGCCTTGAGTCAATTAGGATTCTCATGTCTATTGCATGTGCGTTAAAATTCAAATTATTTTAAATGGATGTCAAAAGTGCATTTCTCAATGAGGTACTTGATGAAGAAGTTTATGTAGAACAACCTAAGGGATTTTCAGACCCCAAGTATCCTCAACATGTCTTTTGGTTGAGTAAAAAACTTTACGGCCTTAAACAAGCACCATGTGCTTAGTATGAACGTTTAACGCAATTTCTTTTGGACCATAAATTCTGTAGGGGTAGTGTAGATAAAACACTATTCACACAAAAGACAGAATTCATTGCTCATTGCCCAGATATATGTGGATGACATAGTCTTTGGTTCTACATGTGAAGATACTGCTCATAGCTTTGCCGATCTCATGAAATCTGAATTTGAAATGAGTATGATAGGTGAGTTGAACTTCTTTTTAGGACTACAAGTGAAGTAATTGCACGATGAGATTTTTGTGTGTCAGACCAAGTATACGAAGGACTTAGTAAAAAGATTTGGACTTGAATCTGGCCATACCTATCATACTCCCATGAGCACCACACTCAAACTCTCCAAAGATATAAATGGCAAGAGTGTGGATCAACACCTGTACTAAAGTATGATAAGCAGCCTACTATATCTCACGGCAAGTCATCCAGATATATCATTTAGCGTGGGAGCAAGTGCGCAATATCAAGCTGATCCTAAGGAATCACACCTAACAACAGTTAAAAGAATTATCAAATATGTGATTGGAACAACCACTTTCGGACTATGGTATCCATTCAAAACATCTACCATCATTGCCGGATATTTAGGTGCCGATTGGGTTGGAAATTTAGATGATCACAAATTAACCAGTGGCGGCTGTTTCTATATTAAAAATTGTTTGGTATCTTGGACAAAGCAAGAAACAAAATTCAATATTCTTGTCCATTGCCGAGGCCGAATACATTGCTGCAGGTAGTTGCTGTGCACAACTCCTCTGGATGAAACAAATGTTGCTGGATTATGGGATTGAGCAACCTATGATGACTCTCTTTTGTGACAACACTAGTGTCATCAACATTTCAAAAAAATCTTATTTAACATTTAAGGACTAAGCATATTGACATTCGACATCATTTTATTCGAAACTTGTTGAAGACAAGATCATTGTGTTGGACTATGTGTCTATGGAAAAACAATTGGCTGATATCCTAACAAAGCCCCTTAATGCAAATAGGTTTAGTGATCTTCAGAAATCAATTGAATTATGCACAAATTGATAGAAAGGTCAATCAGAATAAACTGAATAGGCACATTTGAGGACTAGGGTCCTCAATTTTTTGGGGCGGTTAAAAGTTCATATACAATATAGGCATATTCCTATGTACTAACCATTTTTTGTACGTCAAGGGAGATAAATTTTATTCCAAACTTTGACATGTTCGATGATATCAAGTCAGTTTCGATATCATCGGAGGCTCTCGGGAAGATAAGTCTGAATATCGAAAATAACTGCTGGTCCTTTCCAACGGTCATCGACATAGTCTTCAATATCATTATGAGCCTGAATTCGATGACATCGAGTTAGTTTCAATGTCATCGACGATCTTTGCTATAAGAGGAGAACGAGAGAATGAAAAATTTCAGAGTTTGTTTCTTTGGATTTTTCTCTTCTTCATTCCCTCTGCCTTGAAGATACTTCTCAACTACGGAAGGAAAGATGGTGAAAGGCAAAGGTAAGGATCTTCCTTGCACTAAATCTTCAAAAACAAAGAAATATAGGAATAACAAATAGGCAGCCGATAGTTCTCCTCCCACTCGTCCGGATTCGGAGAAAATCACGATAAAAGAGCGTATTGTCCTCAACAATGTTATTGATCCATATAGAGTGGATCTCGTGTTGGAGATAATAGGGTGGCAGAATATACTAAATCTTGGTGGTCCCTACGAATATGAGTTGATTCATCAATTCTTCAATAGCTGCCACATTGTTCGTGACAATACACCATGTATCCGCTTGGAGTTCATGCATCAAACAAAACTTATCACTCTAGTGATACTTAATCGTCTCCTAAACATCGAAGTGACACGAATCCCTGTCACTGAGCGAAATCTGAATGGGTTGGGAGTATGGGGGGACATAACGAATGCATTGTGCCAAGGTACCTCTGTTCATAGGAATGAGGAAAATACTCTACATGTCAACTATCTTAAAACCACCTCCAAGATTTTCCACAGTATCTTTGGTACATGTTTCGAACAAGAAACAAATGCATTCGATTTGGAGAAATTATTTTATTCAAACATGACAAAGAGAGTATATGGAGAATAATCATTATTTTATTCATACTGAGTTTGTTTACATCCTTTTACATCCCTTGATTCTAAGATAGAACATTTCAAATACATAAATTAAAATTAATGAAGTTCGAATGTCGAATATCAAATTCGGCAACATTTCGACATTCGCTTCGGTCATCTCCTTAGGAGGAATGTTGTGCTGATTTGATCATTCACTTTTTCCCTTTTTGGAGCTTGTGTCTTGTGCAAAAGGAGAGCTTGGAGTAATGAAGATCGAGCTGGACAATTTTGACAGCACTTTGACCTTTTTTATAATTGGCCATATGATGGCCTGGTTGCGCGACCCGCGCAACAATTTGTCGGTTGCGTGGTTCGTGTAACCACTCTCTGGCTTCCCCTTCTCACCTTTAGTCTTCCTTTAAAGCTCTGCTCTTCTTTCAAAATTCTTCTCTCTCTTAAATGAGAAGGGGAGTGGAGTATTTATAGGCCTCTACACGTACGAACCCTCGATCTTTGTGCCATGGGGCCCACTTTGCATCAGATCTGACCGTCCATAATAATTTATATCTGATCTTGCTTGCGTGACCCGCCCAACAATGAGTTAGTTGTGTGACTAGCGCAATGGAGGAAATCCCTTGCGCAGCCGATAAAATGAATTAAGTTGTTTGCGTGGTCCACGCAACCAACTGCTGGTTGCGCGACCCGCGCAACTACTAACAGGGTGCTTGATTTTCTTCTTTCTTTCTCATTCTTCCAACTCCCTTCTGATCTTCTACCCTTTCAATCATTCTTCATTACTTTTATGCTCCAACACCCATGCGAGCAGCAGTGAGAAGCCAATGGACCTAAAAAGCCCGTGAAGGCCATCATATGCATACCCATGCGGGCAGCGAATGGAGCCAGCGACTGAAAGCCTTAAAAGGCTAAAAAGTCCTTAATGGCCAGTCACGAGTAACACCCATGCCGTATGTATAGCTTTCCAATAGCGTCACGAGGAATGGATGAAACTGCCCTCTCGTGAATGGGTCCGACCTTGTAAGCAAAGAAAACGCGGGCTGCAGTGTGTGCTCTTTGGCCATGTCCATAGATAGGCCAACCATGCATAAGACCACCCCCTCCCCCGATCTTTGGCTTGATTTTAGTAGTAACTCATGAGGAAGGGCCTAAACCTACTGATCGATGGACTGACGACCCTAGATTTGGTACTCCAAAGGTCACCTTGTGCACCCCGTGAACTCTAGAGAGTTACTGTGGCCAACCCTGTGCATAAATCCAACCGAGTTCATGGCCCCGGTAGCTTCATTGGGCCCCTCTGATGCATCGCGGTTTGTGAACTCACCAAGCTGTGAGAAGTCCAGTGAACTCATAAGAGTTACAAAGACCATCACGTGAGACCCGACTCCACTACTTAAGAGTCTAAAAAACTGCATGGGCTCCACTACTCAAGAGCTTAAACTGTGTGTTGCTCTACTACTCAAGAGCCTAAACTGTGTATGTAAGTGTCGGTCCAATCAAGTTCAATCTAGACTAGTCAAGTCAAGACAAGTTTAGTCTTGTCCAGTCAAAGTACACTAGCTCTACTACTCAAAAAGCATAAACTATGTGTAGCATTCAAAATGCTGTAGATACATATTTCACTTTAGATATGCTCAAATATGCAATTGCCTGATGAAAATTTTAATTATTGAGTAAACAACATACAAAAATGCATTTCTCTTGAATCAGGTTCAAATTACAGTAACAGTAAATGCCTTCAAAATATTGACAATTATTTACTCAAAAGTTTAAATATTCAAGATTAATTAATATATTGACTAGAGCCAAGAGGTCTTTTTGTCTCTCGCCTTCTTGATGTAGAAAAATACTATCTCACTAGATTCTCAAAGGCGGCAGAGAATAAACTATCAAAGAATCATCATTCTCTCTCGGACAATTTGAAGATTTAGATATATTCTTTCGATTCGTTAACGGAGCAGCAAAGATTATCCATCCTTCAAGGGTATCAACAGGCTTCACTTCAAAAGTATTATCTTCTTAAGAAATCTTTATGCAAAGTTGACCTGGAAAGGGGGGCGTGATCTAGATCTTCAAAGTAATCTATGCCTTGGTCTTTTAATAATCTTTTATGCGTGGTGGAAGAATTCATATGCCAAGAATTATGAAGCATGATCCAGTGTCAACACTCAAGAGTTGTTTTTATTTCAAGGCCCAATTATATGGCCCAATGCCATAACTTCTCGCTATCCTAGTAATGATATTGCAAGTCTCCAAGTACTAGATTTGATGGAGACAAGGAACAAACAGAATCATCATCAGTAACTTCTATGGCCTTCGGAAAGTTATTAATGAAAACTGAAAGAAGTCTTCTTTATTTTTCAAAATCAGCAAAGATTTAAGGAAAAGTCTATGCCAAGGACCACAAGCTAGAAAAGACTCAGCAAAGAGACTCACGGGCATGCTCTTATGAATGAATGATGATTTTTTATTTTTTATTTTGCGAGCTTTGTATTGAGTGTTTACAGGATAAATGCTACATATAACTTGATGATAAGCTGACCACTGTTTATTGCATGCCCGTGAAAGTGTTTAATTGTGAATGTTCATTGATGATTTCAGCACCTTAAATTCAAATGCAAATGTGCTCTTCGAAATGTTGACTATTCTGCTATCTCTTTATGCATTTTTGGAAATATGATTACTTTGATTCTCCCATGTTCCTCAAGTTCAAACTTCAGTCAAATCTGCTATAGGTATATACTAATCTTTGCTAATGACTGATAAAAAGGGGGAGAACAAATCCCACCATGAGAACAATTGTTTGTATGGATTCTATGCATGGTGATGCAGGTGATAGGGGGAGCAGCTGCAAGAAGATAGGGGAAGCAGCTTCACAAAGTTTCTATATGTATGAACTCCAATAGATCATTTGTAAAATTATATAACGTTCATGTACACACAATTTAGGATGTTGTTCTAGTTATTGTTCTAGGTGTTTTGTGTTTTGTCATGTAATTGACAAAGGGGGAGATTGAAAGTGCCCTGGTTTGTCAATTAGCGTGATGGTTGAGTCGGTGAGTCAGGTGTACCCCATATAAACATTGATCAAGCTATCGCCTCAACCGGATATGTGTTCCGAGCTCATCACAAGTAAATCAGCCTCACATCCCAAATCCCAAAACACCAAGGTAAACAAAAGCCTTAAAAGACTTGGAACAACATAAGATGAAAAAGTCTGAAAACTTAAGTTTTAAATGGGAAAATCTTCTGAGTTTTTCAGCAAAGATTGATGACATTAAGTCTATATTGTTCTCATCAAACACCTATGTTTGATGACATTGAACAGTTCTCAATGACATCGAATTAAGCCGATTTATGTCCAGCAACCACAAAGATTTTTGGACAAAATGTTCGATAAATCAAAAGGATCTTCGATAACATTGAATTTCAAATATCGATGACATCGAAGGTTAGTCAATGATATCGAAGGTCTTAGAGTACTTTCCATTGAACATTCTTGGAAAATATTCTGACATTACTCGAGGAATCGAATCATCCTCGATATCATTGGAATTCAAACTTTGATGACATCGAGAGTTGATCGATGATATCGAATCTGGACAGATTGTGTTCAGTGAGCTTAACAGGAAAATCAAATGGAAATGATCGAGGAATCGAGACAACCTCGATAACATCGATATTCAAACTTCGATGATATCGAGGAAGTCTCGATGATATCGAATCTGGATAAAATATGTCTAGCGAGCTTTCAAGGAATATATTCCAAAAACGATTGAGGAATCGAAAGTGGTTTCGATGATATCGGAATTTGAATTTCGATGACATCGAAACAGTATCGATATCATCGTGATCAACTCTGAAATGTCTAGCAAGCTCTTATGTTATAATGTCAAGGAATCGAAACATGAATCGATGACATCGAAATTCAAATATCGATTAAATCGAATCGGTTTCGATATCATCGTTAGTCCATAAAAAGTTCCCGGAATAATTTTTAAGAGAGTTCGTATCATCGAACTATGATTCAATGGCATCGAAAGTATATGTTCGATGACATCGAATCAGGATCGATGATATCGAACTCAGTCAAATCCTGACAATTTTATTTTCATTGGAACTTTTTGGCTATATAAGGAGAGCTTGTTCTTGGTTACTGTATTGAGAAAAACAGAGAGAGCTTTGAGAGAGTAATTGCATATCACTTACCCTAAGCTCATTTTCTCATGGAATTCATCCTTCAATCCACCTTCATCATTGATATTCAATAGAGTGGATTGAGGAATGAACTTCCTCATTCAAGGATCATCCAGCTACTATCTTAATGGCAAATCATTGAGCTGGGATACCTTGAATGCTTGAAGCTTGGAATCACTCCTTCCCTAAAATAGGAAAACATTTATTAGAGAAGGATTCCAACATAACCTTACCCAACCTGTCACCTTTATTGGAACATGATCAAGTGTTGCGGATCAAGGGAGCTGAAGAATCTTCATCATCAAGGAGGAGATCTTCATCAACGTGCTTAACGGGGCTCAATCTACTTATCTGAAGTTATTAGAGTCTAGAGACCATATTGATCATTCCTTTTGTAGGATTGGATCACAGGTACATCTCACCCCTTATCAGTCCTCATAGGAGGCCTCCGACGGGAGAGTACGTTTGGGTGTTGTGTGTTAACCCTTGATCTTGTGTTGGGCATAAACTTAGGTCATTTGTATAGATCATTGGCCTGTGTGGTCTAAACCTAGGTTTCTTGTATGGATCTTTGGCCTGTGTGGCCTAAAATGGAGGTTCCTTGTGTGGATCCTTTGCTCCTTCGTGTTGACCTTTGCTCTTGTGTAGGGTATAACCTTGTGTCTTGTGTAGGTCTTAGAGTCAACCTTGTGTTGGTTGTAACGGTTTGAGGTGAACCTGATTTGAAACCTCTGTTAGTGAAATCCGGTACACTCATGTGATGAGTGCGTCCACCGGGAGTGGAGTAGGCACATAGCCGAACAACTATAAATGACTGTGTTTGGGATTGATTCTTGCTTGATTTTTCATTATGTTAATCTTTTACATGCAAGCTTGATAATATAAATGCTTTAATTTGAATCACATCTCACACATATTCACTCTTCTCATCCATTTTAGACTATTTATTGTATCATGCTGAATATTGAATAGTCTTGTGATTGGATCCTCTACTTGGCTTGGAAGCCATTCGAGTTAAATTGGGGATATCTTGATAGTTGCACATTAAATCAAGATTAAGGTAATAGGATTTAAAATAAAGCATAAAATTTTATAGAGTCCTATTCACCCCCCTCTAGGACACCTTGAGCTATTTCTACTTCAACTAAAGTGGTCCTCACCGCAATTTCAACAGGGAGATTGACAAATTGGGCAATCGAGCTCGGGAAATTCGACATCGAGTACTGAACCCGAACTGCTATTAAGGGCCAAACAGTGGCCGACTTCATTGTTGAGTTCACCAATACCAGGCTCCCTGAAGAAGTCAAAGATGAGGAAACCAAGGAAAAAAGCAACCTGCAACCGTGGACCCTTCATGTCAATGAGTCTTCCAACTTAAAAGGCAGTGGGGCTAGAGTAATCCTTGTGGCACCTGACCAGACTTGCACATGGTATGCCTTGAGATTTGGGCTTCTGACGTTCAATAATGAAGCAGAGTATGAAGCCCTCCTCCCTAAGCTCAGGCTAGCGAAAGCTATGGGAACCCGAGCCTTGACAATCCACAACGACTCTGAGCTCATCGTCAACCAGGTCACTGACGAGTATCAGGCATAGGGAGAGAAGATGATCGCCTACCTCTAAAAGGTGAAGGAACTTATCGGTAGATTTAATAAATGCAAAGTAACCTTGGTACACTGAGAAGAAAAATTCACGAGCAGATGCTCTAGCAAAATTAGTTGTAGCAGGCGGCGATGACATCGCCAAATCAATTCCAATTGAGTTCCTGCCCCAACCTGAACCGGAGGAGGTACTCCTCATTAACTCTACGCCGAACTGGATGGACATGATCATAGGCTACCTCTAATAGAACAAGATACCAGACGACAAGCTCAAAGCGCAGAGAATTCGGAGCAGGACAGCTCGGTACACTATGATAGGGGATGTTCTTTACAAAAGATGATTCTCCCTACCATACCTGAGGTGCCTCTGATGCAATGAAGCCAAGTATGTTCTGAGGGAGATCCTCGAAGGGGTCTGTGGCAACCATTCGAGTGGGAGAGCACTCGCCTACAAGGTGATTTGACAAGGGTACTACTGGCCGACCATCCATGAGGACGCCAAGCAGTATGCAAGGAAGTGTGAAAAATGTCAACAGTTTACTGCGATACCTCGAAGGCCATCCGAGTAGATAACCCCTATGATTGGTATTGGCCATTCGCCCAGTGGGGAATTGACATCATAGGACCACTGCCAATGGGTAAGGGTCAAACCAAGTTCACTGTTATAGCAGTTGACTACTTCACTAAATGGGCCGAGGCTGAACCATTAGCCAAAATCACTGAGCTAAAGATTATTGACTTCGTCTGGAAGAACATCATCTTTAGATATGTGATCCTGTACACTATTATCTTGGACAACGGCAAGCAATTTGATAAACACAAGATTCTGAGGTCTGTGTGAAGGAATCAGGATTCAAAACGCCTACGCGTCACCTTGACATCCCCAGGCCAACGGGCAAGTAGAGGCATTTAACAAGATCATAAAAAAGCATCTCAAAACCAAGCTCAAAAAGTCCAAAGGAGCTTGGGTTGGGGAGCTGCCGCATGTCCTCTGGGCATACCAAATGACTGATCAGACATCAACTGGAGAGACTCCATTCTCCTTGACTTTTAACGCAAAGGTCGTGGTACCGATCGAAGTAGGGCTTCCGATGGCACATGACGAATCCTTTGACAAAAGTCAAAATGCCAAGTAGATAGCCCTAAGGCTAGACCTACTTGAGGAAGAAAGAGGATGAGCACAATTGAAAATAGCCGCCCATCAGTAATGTGTCGCCCAATACTACAATTCTCGAGTCAAGGTACGAAGATTTCGAGTGGGAAACCTAGTCCTTTGCGAAACCTTCCAAAACACTAAGGAGCCCAGTTCGGGGACATTGGGACCAAGCTGGGAGAGACCTTACAAGATAATAGGCACGACAAGACCAAGAGCATATCGACTCGAAGACATGGATGGATAGCCTTCCCCTCGACCATGAAATGCTGAGCATTTGAAGATCTACTATCCCTAAAGACTCGAAGAGTCCTTCGACTAAGAGCGCATCAATTGACTGATCTACTCAACAAGGGCAACCTCCCTTCTCAAAGGAAAAAAGGTGCTTAGGACATTGCTATTTTTTTTCTATGATTGTGAATTCTATAATAAAAGAACTTCCCCAGGTCAGGGGAATTGAATTTTTGTTAAATATTATTCTCAACTATCTGAGCTACACGATTGACTACGGAGACTTCCTTTAGTCTTAAGGGAAGAAAGTCCTCCTATTGAGTGCTCGATCCACTAACCAAGTGGTCAGCATATTAAATCTACCATGCACAATCTATCACTATACAATCAACTTACAGATCCTACATTGCTTGGTCTACTCGTTCTACTTTGTTTGATTTATTAAAATTACTTAAGAATATTACACATAACAATCATGGAAAAAAAGTTATCTTTTCATTAGTAAGAAGAGTCATTATAACAAGAAATTAAAAATATTTTTATAAGCATGAGAGTGGGTGGCGAGGCTCCATTTACTTGAGAGGGGGGTTATTCGACTTCGACCTTAGTGGAGGCCGGGTCGTCAGGAGATTCCTCGCCCAAGCCAGTCAGGTCAAGCTCTGAATAATTTCAGTTGACGTCCTCCTAGCACCGCTTGTAGCTGAAGTTGAAGTACCCTTCTTCCTCCTCAGCTCGCTTAGCAAAGGTCTTGTACTCCTCCACCGCAGCAGCCCGAACTTCTGAGATGGAGGCTTTAACTTTGGCTAACTTGGCCACGGTCTCCGCTAAACTGGTCGCCACCTTGGATAGCTCAGCCTCCAACCTTGTGGCCTTGGCTTCTACCTCGGTCCGCTTCCCCTCAAAGATTGAGAGGCACACCCTTACACCCTCCAACTCGGCCCACATTGCAGGCTCCTTCCACTGGGCTTCGTCTAGCTAGATCTCCAGAGTTGCTCGCTTCTCCCCAGATGTCTGTAAGGTCCCCTAAAGAGCCTCTGCTTGGGCCATAGTCGTGTCCCTTGCAGTTGCGACGGCTTTGAGCTTGACGACCTTGACTTAAAGGTCCGCCTCTATCTTCTCAAAGCTTTCTCCCACTCATTGGAACGATCAGCGGGTAGCTAGAAGGGCGGGAACGGCCTGAAAGAAGAACTAAAAATAGAGGACAACCAGTTAGGAAATCGAAGAAAGCGACAATTCGAAAGAGACAAGTAAAGGAAGGGAGGTCTACCTTGTAGAAGGTAGCCGCCAAGTTGCCCAGAAGAGACGTTGGTGGACATCCAATAGGGTGGCGATCTCGTCCTCTGGCGTATGTCGAGCCACCCATTGGGAGTGGAGACCCATATGTTAGCCCGGGGATAAGGGGCCCGACCTGCTGGCCTCAGAAGCTTGATGCCTTGAGGCACCACCCTCCTCGACCTGCTGGACTTGGGTAGTGGAGGGCCCCTCAGTAGGGGGAGTCTCTTCCTGAGTTGGGAATGGCTCTAGATCTACGACCTCCAAATTCACTAGCTAAAGAGGAGGAATCTAACATGGGGAAGCCTCCTGAGATTCCCCACTTGTAGCGATCGGAGTCGGCTGCTCAGCTACAGGCCCCTCAACGATGGGCTCTGGTTGATCCTCCATAGTGGTGGAGGACCCTTCTCGATGAGCTGCAGGAGGACAGGGACTCTCCTCTTGACCGTCTTCTTCAGTTGGTCAATGTCGGTCCCAGAGGGAAGCTTGATCCTCTTTGTAAGATGAGGAAGATCAGCCATATTTTCTTAACAAAGTACTCAAGTAAGACATACAAGAATAAGATCCGAACACATAATTTTTTTTATAGAAAATAATCTACTTACTACTACTTACCTCTCAGCTTGATCAGAGACAAGCCAGACTGATAGAGAGATTGGGGAATGATCAGCTTCCTCCAATTTCTCTAAGCAGCGTCTCGCAACTTCGCGCGATTAACTTAGCAAAGCTGTAGCTTGGAGAGTTGAAGTTGTCTCCGAGGAAGAGCTACAAAGAATATAACTATGGTCAGCAAACAAAGCTACAAGACTAAAGAAAATGAATAAGTCTATAGCTTAGCTATTTCTGACCTAGGCATGTAAATTTGGTGGGGACTCGGGAGCACAGTCTGACCACTTTAGCCGCTGAGGTTTCCCACTCTCTCGACGCTCAGAACCACTTGTCCTTCTAGCCCTTGTTGGAGGACGTGTTGTCAGTGATGAGAGTCAGGCCCTTGTTCGCCCATGCAGAAAAATAATACCAACCCTAGTGGCTAGGGCTGGTCTTCGCTCTATACAGATATAAAAATTCATCAGTAGACAACTCGGTGAACTTGAGCTGGTGCCACAAGATGTAGGTCCCGAGCAAAGCCCTCCAGGCATTCAAGATGATCTAGCCTGGGGCCAACCTCAGGCGGTGAACGACCTCTGTACAATAGGGTGAACGGGAAGCCAAAGGATGCATTGTAGGGCGACCACATAATAACCACCTCGCCCTCGCGAGGCTGGCTTGGGATTTCACCGAGTTCAAGAGCTTGGAGTACCACCGACTCTGGAATCTGGTACTCTGCCCTAATCCGAACCAGGTCAGCATTCTACAACCTCGACCCAAAGGGGCTGACGTCCAGAGGTCACTCCGCAGCAGGCTAAGCTACCGCCCTTACTACTGGGGCAGACACTATTACTTGCTCTTAGACTTCTGGCACTGGAGATAGTGGCCCAGAGGGGGCGCCTAGTTGGGAGTCCACACTTTTCGGGATGGACTTCTCATGGAATGCCCCAGACACTGACACTCTATTAGAGATGTCCAACATTCTAACCAAAAAATAAAAGGAATGCAAAAAGGAAAGAAGAGAAATTGGCCGGAGTAGGGAAGGTTGAGGAAGAAATAAGTTCGTAGGAGGTAGGATTTCCAACTTACCAGAAATCGCCTGGTCTAGTGATCTCAAAGAGCAGCAGAAGTAGAAAAAGCAAATGAGATGGTTTTGGGGGCATTCCCCCTATTTATAACCACAACGGTTGTGGCATTGATTGCCCCTCATTCAATGTTGCAGCCTGAAGAGATGCTACAGCTCACGCCACCCTCAACATGGCAACTGCTGGTTTGCAAACGACCCAACTTCTGAGGTGCAGACAGGTGTCCACATGCTACTTGCCGAGAGCTGAAGAGGCATCGTTTCAGCACACGCCTCCTCGAGTTGACTCACTGGATCCTCCTCGATTCCCGCACTAGCCGCCTTTCTCACTTCCTTTATGATGGCAGATGGATCCTGACCTCTCGAGCTCTTCCGCATAAAGCATCACGCTAAGGCACCAGTCCACATAGACTTACTTCTCGTGCTTCTAAAGAGCACTCGGAAGTAGGGGGCTACTGTTATGGGTAAAAATGGACTGAGTAAATGACCAGAACGAGAGAGAACACAAAGCAAGTAAAAGGGGATTAGATAAGAGCTAGGCCCGATTACCGAGAATAACCTCCATGACTAGCCCAAGTATCGATCACGAGCAGTGATCACGGCTTTGATCGACATCTCACTATTGCGACCAGCGAACAACTATGAGTATTGACCCGACTTTAAAAGTGAAACTCGAACACAATCAACAGTCTAGCTCGGTCCGTGGGACCTTGACCAACCCGGCTTAGAGGTCGGCTTCGACCATCTATCTCATCTCCTTGGATGCCGACCACTTGGAGATCTTGTCAAAAGATGATTTCTCCGAGATCTTCATCAAGGATCTCGGGAAGATAACTATGACACTTCTGGAGAAAGATCCCCTCCATAATACGCATCTACTGAAAAGAGGCATTGCCATATACGCTACCAGCACCAAACAACTATAAATAGGAACCACGACTACGGTAAAAGGTACGCACAAAAACCCGAATTCTACTAGACCGAGAGTGCCTATTCTAAATTTGGCATCGGAGGGTCCTCTGCAGCAGCCAAGTCCCCATTGTAGTTTGGTTTTGCAAGTACAGGTCTAGCCAGGATGGCTAGATTTCTACATCAATATGTACCATATGTGATGATGTAATGATGTAGGACGTGGCACAAATACATTCATAGCATGGTTGGACCAAAATAAGGTGAACCGTAAATTGGCCATAACTTTTGATCCGTGTATTGTTACGAGGCACACAACCTATCAATCTTTACTGTAACGGGTCATCCAAGATGAATTGACCCACAAAGTGGGTCGTGTCTGTCCATTTTGTTAGAAAACGTGTACTTTCAGCTCAAAAATGAAATTTTAAGAAAAAGATAACTAATTTTAGTCATTCCAATTTTTTAATATTTTCTTAATTTTAGAGTTTTAGATTTTCTTCTTTTTTAGAAGTAACTTGTAATCACAATTCTTCTAGCAAAAGCTTATTTAGAATTTTTATTTTTAGAAATTAGGTTTTAGAAGAGTTTTACTGAATTAAGATTTTTATTAGAGTTAGAATTTTGCTATTTTTGGTAATTATGAATTTTGGTTTTTTTTTTTCTTTATTAATGGTGTAAAGGGACACACATTAGACAAGTATTATTAATCTATTTTCGAAATTATTAGAAATTATTTCTATTTTCCTATTTTCCCTCGTGGATTTAAGGAATCTCTATAAGCAATTTAGAGAAGCTCAGTGGATTTGGAGTAATTATCCCCTTGAGGAAGATGGTGATCAACCTCATCACGTCCATCCCTACCTCATGCATAAAAAGATGTAATTGTAGGTGAAGACAATCTATATGTTAAAGGACGGGGATAGGGAAAAGAAAAGAAAAACAAAGAAGTAAGATTTGGACTCCTAAACAAACTAAAACCCTATCTAATATTAACCATTCATTAATTCAAATCCTATCCATGCATTTAGACCTCAACCTTGGTAGAAATGTTTCTCTTCCTTCAGTCAATCATAAGTCATGAAAATGGTAACAAAATCACCTATCCTTGGGTTCGTTGGAAAGCTAGGCTCTCTAACAAGGCCAATTTTATGGCATGCCGATATTGTTCGATACACAAAGTAGCCTACAAAATAAGGAACAAAAGTGGTGAAGGGAAACTTGCCCAACAAGTAATTAGAAATCAATAAAGGACATGGAAAAATCTGTTAGGGTGTCTCAACAAAACAGTTTTAATAGAATCTCACCGCTAAAGATGGAAGAATCTTTTCAACAAAATCCCACCATACGACAAAACAACAAGAGCTGTGATTTTCATTCACATATCCATAGAAGAGTCTTTTACATGTCTATATACTTTCCCATTGCAAAATAAACCATAATCCAATCCTCACCATTCATTAATTCTAAATGCAAAGAATCTATAACAATAAAATATGTTAATAAATGACTAAAATGCCCCAAAATCCTGTCACAGCCATATAAAGCCTGTATATCGGACATACACACTAAGCTAGTGTCAGGACCGCAAGATCTTGGGCTCTTGAGAAAGCCAAATCAATATGCTTTCACATGAGAAAGGGATTTTTTACAAAAAAGACCCTCAAAATTATTTGAAATTTTAAGAAAATTTGTCATAAGCTGTAATTTATGAGAATGGCACTCTTATTATATGGATGGGAGGGCAATTAACAGATTTGCCCTTCTGCCCTGTTCCTTTTCTTAGAATAAATGGATTCATTTTCTGACAACGTAAGGTTTCTCACAACCAAAAACCTTAAGGTACCAACAAGTTTTATTTTTGCAAAAAAAAAAAAAAAAAGGGTACCATAAGGTTTTTTCGGGAAAAAAAAAAAGATTTGAAATTTTTTGAAGCAACTATAATACCCATTTTTTAGGGATGGATTATTATGATATTGAGATGGATTAATTAGGGAAATGCTATGTCCTATAGTTTTTTTTTTCTTCTTCTTAAAAATGTCCCATGGTGATAGGAAAAATGTGTAAAATGATGGGTGTACAATAAATATGGACAATTAGAGAATTGTGACCTACAACCTATGTTAAACATACACTTGTCCAGATGATGATTGGTCCAACCTGTTTTTCAGTGAGAGCATGCTTATGGTGGAAGTACACCATATTGATCTATACCATACATGCACGTTGGCACACATGCCTAGAATTGCATCATCAAACTCTCATATGTGAATCACCTCAACATTTCTCAAATAGATTGATCAATGGAATATCAGAATTGAACAAATGTAGTGCGCAAAGATAAACTAAGTTGGGGTTGTGTTTAGGGCTGTACACGAACCAAGTTAGCTCGGTTAGCTCACTTGACTCAACTCGAAAAAGCTCGATTCGACTGGTATGAAACTGAGTTCAAGCCTAGTTGAGTTGATTTTTTTAGCTCGAAGAAATTTCAAACCGAATTCGAGCTTGCCCGAGCTTGACTCAACTTGGATCGAACCCAACTCGAATGGAACTCGGATCGAACCAATTTGGTGACTCGGTTACTTTTATATTGATGTTGCTCACCAAGTGTTTGATGGAATGACTCAACAAAGTATCAACTGGTGGCAAGGAAGGTATGTTTCATCAAACAAATACCAGTGTTTGATGAAATACCTGTTAATAGGGTTGTACATGAACCAATTTAGCTCGGTTAGCTCGCTCAACTCAACTCGAAAAAGCTCGGATCAAAACTGAGTTCGAGCTAAGCCGAGCTGATTTTTTGAGCTCGAAAAAATTTTGAACTGAGTTCAAGCTTGGCCAAGCTCGACTCGACTCCTATCGAACCAATTTGGTGACTCGTTTACTTTGATATTGATGTTACTCACCGAGTGTTTGACGAAATGACTCAACGAAGTGTCGGGTGGTGGCAAGGAAGGTATGTATATGCAACAAATACGTTTTTTTTAATTGATTTTGATGTTGCTTACAAGGTGTTTGATGAAATACCTATAAAACCGCTGCTGTCATTTTACATATAGTGAGATTTTGAAGGTGTAGTTCATGTGTTTGTGGAAATGCTGCACAGGCAAACTCGGCTTGATCTTGGCTCGAACTCAGCTCGAACTGGCTCGAGCTACTGACCGAACCGAGCCAACTTGGCTAGTCAGGCTCGAGAACTGAGCCGAGCTAAGTTCAAGCTAGGGTTAGCTAGTGGCCGAGTTGAGTCGAGCTGTGTTAAACTCGACTGGATCAACTCGTGTACATCTCTACCTGTAAAACCACTGCTAGTATTTTACATACAGTGAGAATTTGAAGATGCAGTCCATGTGTTTGTGAAAATGCCGTACAAGAGAACTTGGCTCAATCTGGCTTGAGCTACCGACCGAATTGAGCTAAGTTGGCCAGTTAGGCTCGAGGACTGAGTCGAGCCGAGTTCGAGCTGAGTCGAGTTGTGCCAAGCTCGACTCGAATAAACTCATGTACACCTCTAGTTGTGTTAGGCCAAAGAAAGGACAAGAAGTCAAATGTTATCTACTATGCAAGTATAACGTTGAATAGTGCCCAAATCAATTACTCCACCATAAAAAAAGAACTTGTCGTAGTATTTGCTCTAGACAAATTCAAGTCTTACCTAATCGGATCTAAAATCATCATCTTTACTAATCATGCAACGCTTAAATATATTCTTTCAAAAAATTATGATAATCCTCGTCTGCTTAGATGGATACTCCTCCATGAATTTAATCTAGAGATAGGCGATAAGAAAGGATTAGAGAATGTAATAACGGATCTTTTGTCCCGACTTGTTCTATCCGATTCCATTGAAACTGCACCGATCAAAGATACTGTAATACCCCAGTTTTCATAACTTGAGTACACAACTTGTTTTTCGAAAACTCGAGCATTAACCTTAAAAATTAAAGTCTAAATTTAACAATCTTGTCAATATTTAGAGTTAGCAACATTTATTAGTGGAGTAAATTGTGCATTGAGTAAAAGTTTCCCATTCATAACAAAAATCCAAATGTAATAATGCCCACACAAAACTTATACAATCCAAATACTAGAAGTACACCAAATGAAAATCTAACTAATGATGAAGCTCAACCTGCTCCACTGAAATGCCGTCTAGCTCCACAACTATCCGATCCTTTTTTAAGTTGGGCAACTTAGATCAACGGTCTCAATTGCAAAAATGTGAGTCTCGCTTAAAGTAACTCAGTGCCCGAATCAACGGGCACGATCAGGGTAAACACGAACTAGATCCGATAGTAGCTTGTAATGCAAATTTCAGCTGTCATCTTCATGGGAGAAATGTGATGTCTAGAGAGGATTTTTGAGTCTGACCAGGACAAGGCAGAACCGTTGAAACCCACCTGATAAACAGCCTTTCAGCCCATCTATTGTTGTTTGGGCATCAAACTTAAGCCCAATCCCAGCTGAAGACAACCACAGATGGGCCATGGAATTGGGCTTCAGTCACCCACTATAAGAAATGCTGTTAACTCAGACATTAACCCAGCATTCTCTAGCCTGGGCACGAACTCGGGTCCAAGTTGGGCTTGTGGGCCCGAAAACAAAACCCAAGAGCAGCCCATAACGGGCTTGTCCCAGGAACCCTACCCAGGCTGGCCCTTTTGACCATCCTTACACTGGTCCCACCAATAAGGAATCCTGCCCTGCCTCCCTTAGTTGAAACATAAGAAACATCAAAAGACTGGACGACTGGACACATGCATTCCTAAAGATTAAACATTCATTCTACAATTCAAACATAAATACGTAAAGCCAAAGGAGAAAAAGCTACAAATTCTAATCTAGCATAGCTAGATGCCCAATTACACGCCTTTCTAACTTGTTTGATGTGCTACAAATTCTAATCTAGCATAGCTAGATGCCGAATGACACGCCTTTCTAACTAGTTTGATGTATTACCATCCAGTACAGGTATGCATTCCAACAAAATTTCAGCTGCGCGTTCCAGTTCCGGCTCCGATATCACCAACGGTGGCACAAGCCTCACAACATTGCCTTTCCCAGCAGTCAATATCAGAAGGCCTGCATCCCGGCATGCATCCACAAGCGGCAAGGCGGACACGTCCAACTCAATCCCAACAATGAGACCAACCCCACGAACTTCTTTCACATGTGGGTTTCTTCCCATCTTCTGAACCAACAGATCCATGAAATATTGGCCTTTCTTGGATACGCTGGCCAGGAAGCCAGGCTTCCGGATCTTATCCAGTACTGCAAGTGCGGCATTGCAGACAAGGGGCCCGCCAGCAAATGTGCTGCCATGGTCGCCGGAACTTATAGCAGCAGCAACCCTTTCTGTTGTCAGGACAACACCAATGGGTAGACCTCCAGCGAGAGGCTTGGCAAGAGTCATTATATCTGGAGAAACATCATAGGCCTCGTGGGCCCACAGGTATCCTGTTCGCCCTAGTCCACATTGAACCTATGGATTCACAACACACAGAAAATCATTGTATCTTGTAACACCATAATCCTGTGTCTCAATGCTGAAAGAAGCATATCATAACTCAATTACGAAAGAAAATATGCATTTGACAGAAATAGCTAATTGCAAATTAGAAGCATATCATAACTCAATTACGAAAGAAAATATGCATTTGAAAGAAAATAGACAATTGCAAATTAGAAGCATATCATAACTCAATGTTGAAAGAAAATATGCATTTGACAGAAATAGATAATTGCAAATTAGAAGCATATCATAACTCAATTATGAAAGAAAATATGCATTTGACAGAAATAGTTGCAAATTAGAGCTTTGCTAAGCCCAGACTACATGCGACCCCATGTGCCGGATGGCACTAAGAATATAATACCCATGCATAAGGTGGGTCGCAATGTGAAGTTGTCCAAAGCCCAAAGGTCGGGTGGGAGCACTTATTAGTGTATGAAAACAATGGATGGTTCAGGTAATATTGCTGACTTTTTCAACGTACAACTGTCACCCGCCTGATGAGTGGGCTGGCTTGATTTTTGGGCCAGGTTGTCTAATAGCAGAGCCCACCTGACACACATCTTAGATGTTGAACAGGTACCTAGATATATTTTGAGGAGTCTGCTTTACCAAAGCTCTACATGGTAATCCTATCAGGAATAATTGTAATATTTTTTTCTGTACAGCAAATGCAATTCCCTGAATTTAATGTGCTTAATTAATCTGGAAAATATAGAAAATGGAGACAAACATTAATGTTCATTTCATGAAATTCTAAAAAATTACAGTAAATTTTCAAATGTTAGTACACGCCATATGGTGAAGGCAGAATCTATTCAGTCATCATCATCATCATCTAAGCCTCATCCCAATTAAATGGGTTTGGCTATGTGAAACCTTTTCTGCCATTCCACCCTATCAAATGTCATACTTTCAGTTAGATGGTAGGTTATCAAGTCTTTTCATACTACCACCATCCATGTCCTTTTGGGCCTTCCCCTTTCCCTTTTAGCTCCTTCCAACTTGTACCAACTCACTCCTAGCCGGCACGGTTCTTGGTCTCCGTTGCACATGACCGAACCATGTAAGTCTACTTTCCCTCTTCTTATTACCTATCGGTATTGCTCCTAAGTTCCCTGGAATGCGACTATTTCTAATTCTATCCTTCCTCATCTTGATTGCCCAACATTCTATCCCATAAAGCATGGCTGGCCTTACAGCTATCCTATAAAACTTTCCTTTCAGTTTGAGTGGTACATGATCACATAAAACTCCCATGGAAGATATCCGTTTCTTCCACCCAGCTTGAATTCTATGGGCAACAACCTTCTCAATTTCTCCACTCATGAAATTATTGACCCAACCTATCGGAAGTTGTCATTTTGGAAACTTCTTTGTCATCAATATAACTAATCCCTCATTTTCAATCTTATTGTTGCTAAAATTGCACTCTATATATGTTTTAGTCCTATTAATTTTAAATCCTTTGGATTCTAAAGCACCCTCTATAAATCTAGCTCTGTGTTTTCGCCATCCCCTGCCTTGTCAATCAAAACTATGTCATTTGCAAAAAACATACACCATGGGATCTCTTCCTGCAAATGCCTCGTTAGCTTGTCCATAACCAATGCCAAAAAGGTAAAATAGGCTCAATACCAACCCTTGGTGTAAGCCTACAATAACTGGGAACTCACCTCTCCACTAGGGGCCCTCGCATTTGTTACCACTCCATACGTATCCTTAATCATGTCAATATATTCTCTTGAAACTCTTTTCTTTCCCAACCACCACTAGATTAATTCTCTAGGGACCCTATCGTATCCTTGTCTAAGTCAATAAAAACCATGTGGAAATCCTTCCCCCTCTCCATGTATTTTTCGATCAATTGTCTAAGCTTCTTTCACTTAGCTATCCTAATATGACAGAAGTATCTATGGTCTCTGACGTAATTTGAGTTTACAGTTCCTTTTATCCCTATGATCTCGAGGTTGTTGTCATATAATGAGTTTTGAAAATAGCTTCTCCACCTTTCATTAATCTCACCGTCCTTTACTAGTACTGTCTGGTTTGTAGAATCTGTTTCAGTGCCCAGTGGAAAGTTGAAATAAATAAGGAGAAATGCTAAAGTGATTTCCTCAAAGAGGGATTAGAGAGGTATATCAAAGCATGCATGCCAAGCCATAACACGCATGAGATCCAAGCCATGTACCAGGAGTGGTTCTATTTAGGCATGCCCTGTCCCAAAATCCATGCTGGTCCACTCATCAGATGGGCCACATCTATCAGAATAATTTATGGGACTGGGCATGTTAACCCACCTAATGATTGGCCTGGAAATGTGCCACAATTCATCTCCTCAATCTCAACTGGCGGGAATCACCATAGCATTCCTCGTTAAGTAGAACTTCTATTTGTAAGCAAGCAAGATGGTGCATTGTCCTTCATCAACACCAAGTCAATTGCCATAATGAATAGAACTTTTTAGAGTATAAAAGATAGAAACAATAAACTAGAATAGCTGACTTGGAGAAGCGATCCCCTTTCCATGCCCCAACTTGGATGTACTCCTGTTTTGAATTCTAGAATCTAGACCTACTAGTTACCTAGAATTTTGAGTTAATTGTTCCAATCAGGTTAGAAGCATGATGAATCATAAGATCCTTGAGCCAAAAGCCTCGCACAGTGTACTCAGGTTTCCAGTTCTAACAGGTGGGTCCATGGTTTAGTGTTCTCATCAATGCCATCATTAATATATTATAATATAATATATAATAATATAATATAATATATATATATATATATCATTTAGGGGTTGATATTGAAGTGCAAAAGTATAGTAAATCTAAAGATTTTTTGTTCTGATTTTCTTTAAAAAGTTGAAAAGAAAACCCGAACAATAAATTAAATTAAAAAAAAAAAAAAAAAAAAAAAAAAAAAAAAAAACTCATCAATCACCCATTCCCCATCAACATGAACCAAGAGAAGTAATACATATCAGGATTTTGGCAACTGAGAACTTGTATATAGTATGCATATCTTGTTGGTGTTAAATGATTCTTGTCCTTTTATGCTTTCACTTTCAAGTAATTACCTTAAAAAACATGCAATCTGTAATAATATTCTTTGCACCTCTCTTGAGTCTAGAACCAAGTTGGAAAAAGAGGCAGTCAATTTTGGTGACCAGCGAATCAGATACTTTGATTTCTTTGTTTGGTTTTTGGAATGTCAAAAATACCCTAATCTCCTCCCTTTCAAAAGAAAATTTTGAGGATTTTTAATGGGGAAGGGCCTTTTACATGTGTTTAAAAAGCAAATGGGGAAAAAACAAGAAGAAGAAGAAAAAAAATTGATGAGAGGAGGATTGAGAGTTGCTTCAACCAAGGATCACCAGATTCTCAACGAATTACATCAATTTGAAGAGCATACATAATGATAAAGCAGGCCTCATGCATATGTTCACATTGAGATCTATTCAATCCAAGCCACCTCCCTCCTTTTCTGTTGTAATGTTTTTTCTGAGGGTTTCATGGTGCTTCTTTGCATGGATCCAATGCAATTGAGCATTTCCCAACTATAGAAACAAGTACTGTATGATTTGGATGAGAATGCAGTGAGGTATGAAGGGGTTTTTTTTTTTTTTTTTTTTTTTTAATGTAATAACTTTGCCATTTAAGCATAAATAACTATGTTTTGGGGATTGTTTTGACTTATTGTTCCAGACCGTATATGGTAAAGTGTGATGAATGATGGTTGCTTGGGTATATTTGAGGGTGTGTTGTGTCTGGTTGAGAGAGCTTCTCACCGTTGACCACACGGGTTATTTTGCAATTTTCTAAAAATTGTTTGGGGCTGTTTTCAATGATGACTAGCAGCTAAGGTATTGTAGTGGGTTATAACTTAAAAGTGTTCTTGGTGTTCTCTTTCATGCTTCGAAGCATCATGGCAGGTGTATATGTGCCAAGTGAAGATGAAGTGGTCTGGGTATGGTACAATAAACACAAACAATTTGACGTAATGCTCGACCCAACCTAACATGGAGGATTCCTATGAAAATTGGAGCTTCCCTTTATATTCATTTTCTTCCTTTATTAGGGCTTTCTTATCAATCATGGACAAGGTATCCTGTAACAATAACGGAGGTCATAACAGCCATCACCATTACCTTTACGATACAGGTTGTAATAACCATTATCATGTATCTCTCACAAAAATAAATAAATAAATAAAAATGAAAAACTTGTATTGGCCCTGTAATGGACCGTTACGAAGCAGTTATGTCCTGTACGAGGGGCGTAACGAGCTGTTATGGGGGCTGTAACGGCCATTATGGATTATTTTTTCCATAACGGCCATTATGACCCTATAACGTGTAACGGTTGCCACCGTTACCTTTATGTAACGGCCATTATGGCACACCATGGTTGTGGGTGCAGTTCGGTCACAAGTTGTGCAGTGTTTCTCACATATGTATTCACAAGTCATTGTGGGCATTATCTCCCTCTCAACCTTGTGAGTGTAGTTCAGTCACTTGTTGTGCATTGTTGTATGTGTGTCTTTGAAAGTATTTGAATGTGACTGGAGGTTTTTCGAAAAGGAGTAATGAATTACATATAAGGCATGGTCGATGTATAGAAGACTACTGTTACACATGCATATATCAACAAAAGATATTACTTGCTATTCTAAATCATATAAAAGAGAGTATAAACCTTAAAGAAAAGAAGATAGCAAATGGTGGAATTAGAGCATTGCTAATTGTTATGTCACCATACAATTGGTGATATGAATAGTTCTGATGTAAGACAATTAACCACTTGCTCTAAAAGCTCGAACTGATAGAGCATAGCAAATAAATCATTTTATCTCATAGCCCAAGCCCCACATTCATGGGTTAGGTGCTTGACCAAACCCTCCTCATGGGCCCCAAATCACATGAGTTCCGCCTCACACAAGCGACCAGCCTTACACGGGCCGCCTACCCAAGTTCCGCCTCACACGAGCGACCCGCCTCACACGGGCCGCCTACCCCAAGTGTGCCCTCGCATCCCACAGGCCACCCCACTCGAGCCCAGTGTGAAAATGCCCTTGCATTAATCACCCCCGGTGAAGAATCTCAAACACGAGACCTCCTGCTCTGATACCAATTTGATGCAGGATAATTAACCACTTGCTCTAAAAGCTTGAATTGATAGAGCATGACGAATTAATCTCTTTATCTCATAGTCCAGGCCCCACATCCATGGGATAGGTCTTCAGCCGAAACCTCCTCATGGGCCCCAAATCACATGGGTTTTGCCTCGCATGAGCCACCCGCCCCACATAGGCCGCCTATCCGAGTGTGCCCCTGCATCCCACAGGCCACCCCACTCAAGCCTGGTGTGAAAATGCCGATGCAATAAGTTCTAGCATGTAATAGAACACCTATTTATCTATAATAAAAGAAAGAAGAATAATGTGCGCCTCGACTAGAGGCTATTCATAATATTCTCAGGTTTCAAGTTTGTACAATTGTGGCCCCTGGTTCCACAATCCAGGCAATTGCTCTAATGGGCATCACCGTGTATGAACTATGCACTAACAATTTCCCTTATTACGAACCTAACCATAAGCCATCTGATCTTTGGCCTTTTTTCCCTTGAATATGGGTCATTGCTGTATTTCTTATCCAAACTGCATACTTGCAAGCCACCAACAAACAACTCAGCTTGTCCTATCAAGAAGATTTCTTGGGAATATGGTCCATCCGCCGTGGGGCCCATCATATCAAGGGCCCAGATCACTGAACAATTAATCCAGCTTGCACAAACTAAAATATCATGGACATAATGTATGTCCATGGATCGAGGATCATATAATTCATCATACAAAAAGGGAGAGAGTGAGAGAGAACCCTTCGAAAAACAAAAGAACAAACTAACAAGTTAACAACTGCCTACCTCATCAAAGACCAAGAGTGCTCCCGCATCATCACAAGAACTGCGCAGAGCCTGCAAGAATTCCTTTGTAGCACTGTATATTCCACCTTCACCCTGGATAGGTTCCACAAAAACTGCAGCTGTTTTTCCAGGTCGGATCGCTTCTTTCGCCGCATTTATATTCCCATACTCTATGAAAGTGACACCAGGCATGACCGGTTCAAAAGGGGTCCTGTAATGCTCTTTGCTTGTCAGGGCAAGAGCTCCCATTGTCCTCCCATGGAAGCAGTTGGTAAAAGAAATAAATTCTGTTGCCGGCTGTTTTTCATCAAGCTTTGAGAACCTTTGGAACTTCCTTGCAAATTTGATAGCAGCTTCATTTGCCTCTGTTCCAGAGTTGGAGAAAAAGACACGGTCGGCAAAGGAACACTCCACGAGACGTTGTCCAAGAACCACCTTCAGCATAACAGTAGTTGCTTTTAAAATCCCAGGAAAAAAAAAACAACAACAACAACAACAACAACAAATTAACTTCTATGGACCATCGAGATAATGAGTCTGATCCTCGACCTCAGGACGTGCAATGGGTTTTCAGTTTGAAGTTTGAACAAGTAGAGACCATTGGTTCAACCATCCAAACCGCTGGTCTGATGCCAACTCATCATGGATGGACCATGCCCCAAAAATGTATCAAGTTGGAAGACCCTAACTGCCAATTTTTGGCCTTCTCCAGAAGTAGACATTTTCTGTTTCACTTCTCACCATCTATTTATAGGCCGTAAATTGAAAGGATAGGATTTTCCTATTGTCATAGTCCATCCACTGTGTGATCCAACAGACCAATGGTCTAGATCACAAAACCATGGACCTCCACAGGCACAAATTGAAAAACCAAGGATACTATGCATATCTTCATTTTTATTCCTCAAGAAAGAAAGAAATCATTTTTCTTAGGCTATTAAGTCACTGAAGAGAAATCTTACATTAATAATATGATTCTCATGGCACCAAACTTATCATGCACACTTTTCCTAGTAAAGAAAATGATTATGTATAGGACAGAATGTGGAATAGGACTTTGGAAGACAACAACATCACCACCAGCGTTCGAATTATCTCCAATATTATCTTTATCTCCAGCTCAGCGATACCGATAATGCTGGTAGTACCAGAAATTCCAGGTATTAGCAATGTATCGCTAAGTATTGCCAACATATCAATATTGCTAATATAATCTCTAATATTTTCAACTATGTAAATTCTAAGTGTCGCTTGTATTGCCAATGCATCAATATCGCCAATGCATTGCCAATATTTTCGACGATGTAAAATCTAGGTAATGCTTGTATCATAAGTTTTGACGATATTTCAATAATATTGCCAACGTATTGATATCATCAAATTTTTGTTTATTAGAAAAAAAATTATTTCAATTTTTTTCATGGGCACATGGTTGTATGTAGTGTTCAATTCGTCATTGATAATATTGATAATATCTCAATCTTATCGATATCGCAACATGCGTAACATTGAAACCACAATATTTCTTTTCCTTTCCAATTGTTGATAATTTCATAGTGAAATATTATGTGTTGTTGATATTTTGCAATATCGATGGATGTTTGGATGGAAGGTTGGATGGTTAAATAGGTTGGATGGGATAGTTGGACTGATTTCTTACAATAACACATGCTTTTAAGGCCCCATTAAATGGAAGCTTGTTATGTATGCATTCTTTTTGCAATTATTTTTTTATTTCTAAATATACAAATATGTACATTTTAATATCTCTTGAAGTTTCGCTGAAAATTCTACCGTTTTTCCCATGTTTCCCCACATTTCCGGTTATCAGCGATATTATCAGCAATATCGATATTGTTTCCATATCCCTGGCCAGCGAAACTTTTAGCGATACCGATACTTCGAACACTAGTCTCCACTAACACGAAGCAACTAAAAACGAAAAAATAAAAACAAAAGTAACCTAACAGAAGCCTCAACAAGTTCACAAAATGCATCTTGCTCAATGCAAAGACATGTTCAGCACTCTAAGATATATGTTTCAAAGATTCAGATTATATGTTTTGTTGTATACTAGCTTATAGATCTTATATAATTGCATGTACTGGTTTCTTCTGTAAAGGGTTGCTGTATGACCTCGTGATACCCTGAGGATCCAGGCATGGCACAAATACACAATAGATGTGGCATAGAGACAGCATTTGCACATTAAAATCTGAGTACTAGACATGACATAGTAGTGATATTTAACCTATTTGAAGTATCAATGAGTCAAAAAAAAAAGAAGTTATGAAACTGTGTATCACTAATTCAAGACAGCGAGTGGGCACTAACTGAAGCAGCCTCCCTCTCACAGTCATCTGTCATTAACTCTCATTAAGCTTTTCTGCTGGCCGCAGCAGAGAATCAGGAAAATGAATGAAACTGTGTATCACTAAAGACCACCAGTGTGCACCAACTGAAGCTGCCTCCCTCTCACAGTCATCTCTCAATGTGAGTTTCATCTTTGGAAGTTGGTGATGAGTGTATAACTTCTTAGGCACTTCCCTTCAAAAAATTAGAACTTGAAACTAGGTTTATATTATTGCTCTGATCTCTCGATTGACTGATACACCCTATGAATGGTGGGGGTCAGTATATGGTTTCTCAATTCTCATGCACTTCCCTTCAGCCACAAAGAAGTTTAAATTAGGTTTCCAGTCCTTAAACTACAAACCTGAATGGAATTACTAACAGAAAATGATAGTTTCTAGATGTCACCCTCTACCATTAGAAATCATCGACTATCATCACTGTTGCCTTTCTCAGCAATTTGAGTTCAGCTTTTTAGATGGTTGATAGGCAAAAGTTCTGAGATAGGCTGCCAACTAGACATCAACCTTTCTCTTTTATCCAGGAGGCTGTGGGACTGTCCATGGAAGAGGCTCACTGTTATAATAGAATATAATTTAGAAAAAAAAAAAACTATAACCAGAGTGAGACAATGCAAAATGGAACTAGAAATACCAAATTAACAAATCAAATTATTCAAAAGTGAACTAACCAAAAGCCTAATCTAACTTGCTAGGTCATTGCCACTAGTAGTGAATCATGAACCATGAACCAAGCCTGTACCCAGAATACAAACAGACAAGCAAACTACGGTCCATGAAAAAAATCATTTCCCCAGAAGACAAGTGCAATTCAAACATGCAAGATATGCATCATTCTTTACAAAATATATGCACCATTCTTTGACAACCAACAACAACAAGTACATATACAAAAGATATGCACTATTCTTTGACATATTATGAAGGAACCATTTCCTTTAAGAGCGTGAATCTGTCTTACGATGCATGCACACAAATATCAAAATGAAAAAAAGGTTTTCAAAAAATTAAATAAAAAAAATAAAAAAATAAAAAAAGCTTTGTTAGGATATTTAACAGCAACAATATGTGGTGATTAGCATGAGGAACAAGTGGGCTGTTGTTTTAAATGAACCTAAAGAAAAAAAAATAAAAAATGGTGGTTCTTCTATTTGAAATGCATATTATAATAGAACCATCAACATAGTGCTTGTTAACAAGCATCACTGATCTATTCTTAATGGATCTCCACAGACTTTTAGTCTCTCTTATCCACTTTTTGATTGATTCTATGCAAACACTGAATCATTTTGGGATTTGTACATTGCTTTGTTTTTATTATCTCCTTGATTCCAAATGTGGTAAGTGAAAAAACCTTCAACTCCTTGATACCCAAATACCTCAAATCCCTTGGATATCCATGTCCAGTGATTTTAGGATTTGTACATCTCTTTGTTTTATTAGGGAAATTTACAAAAACTACCTACTTAATATAGAATTTACATTTTGGTACCTTTTTTTTGCAAAAAGGTTTTCAATAAGTACCTCATTAATCCAAATAATTATCATTAGAGTACCTTCTGTTGGATTTCTTAATGGCATGTTGGGTTAGCCTTGTCGAGCAAAGGGATCAGCGGCTCGGGTGGGCCTCACCATGATGCTTATGTGAATCCACCTCGACCACTAGGCGCATCACCCCTTATCAGGGCCTAAAACTCAGCTCCATCCATGATTCAAGTGGACCACATGATTGGAAACAATGTGTAGGGCAACACTCACCCTCTAAATTGTTTCCCTTGGTGTGGCCCAACTAAATCACAAATGGGTCTGATTTTTGGACCTCAGACCTAAATTTTGGTGTGGCATCTAATGTTTGGAGTGGATTTCATATAATCATCACGGTGGGCCCTATAAAAATCAAGGGCAGACGTCTCTCTCCCATTTGTTTCCTTTGGTGTGGCCCACCTGAATCATAGCTCAGCTTGTTTTTTTGCCCTGAGCCTAACGTGGGATTACACATCTAATGGTTAGAGTGGATCTCACATACACATCACAACGGGCCCCTTCAAGAAATAGGAAGAAGAAAGAGATTGTGGTTTCACTGAGTTTTTGCTGAGTTGACTCGGTTGAGTTCACCGAGTCCGGGGTTGAGACAAACTTGAGTGCAGCAAAAACATTGCAGTGCCACAATTGTTGGTTTAGAAGCTCAGGTTCTTAGTCGGATTCAACTCGTGTTGCACCTAGGTCTCATCGAGTAGAGATGAATGGAGTCAATGAGTAGGTGAGTTGATCTCTCTTCTTTTTTTAAACTCAAAATGCATTTTATTAGTGTTTAATTAAAGTAGATTTAGAGTATTAATTACTTGATTTGATCAAATGTAGAGTTTTCCAAAATTTTCTCAATTAAATCCACCTTGTCGAGTACAATTAGGACCAAGTTCATGAACAAATCGAGCTGTTTTAGTTGGTTGAGGTAAATCAACCTCTAGACATTCTTTGGCACTCTATTTCGAATTGAATTAGGATAATTAACTTAAAGTTTAATCAAATTGGGGGTAGTGATTGATTTTTTTTCCCAATTCTCTTCCTTAGGACTGATGTAGAGAGGGTCGCAGACAGTTACATGGCCAAGATGGATCAAAAAAGGCCTGGTCGACGACAGAAGTGATCCGGACCATCAGACCTTAGATCAGGCGTATCTTGCAATCCAGAATGAGTTATTAGACGTAAAATATATGATTTTGGGGTAGAACGAGCTACTTTAGCCAACTAACCCCGCTACGCTAGGTTGCACAAGCCGGATTTGCGAAATACCGCTAGATCGACGGTCGTTTCCCTATTTTAATTCCGTTTTTACTATAAATAGTAAGTTTTAGTTTGATTATAACTCTTCATCCGTTGGGCTTTAGGAGTTGCGCCCAATGCGAAAAGAGCTTAGAAAAATTAGGAGAACAGCTTGGTGAAGCCAAATAGGACACTTACTATTTTTGGCCAAAAACCTTGCGCACTAGTAGACATCACGACCGTCTATAAATAGTAAGTTTACTATTTATAGTAAGTCGCAAATTCTAGGAGTTTTAGTCGTAGTTTGATTCTGATTTCTCTCCCATTGCTTGGTATCCCTATTTAAAGGGTTGTGAACTCGGTTTTTTTCATTCATCAATCAATTTCGAATTTATTAGAATTTATTTCTATTTTTTTGCTTTCTTTCCTCGTGGATTCGAGAAGTCTCTGTGAAGAGTCCAGAGAAGTTCCGTGGATTCGGAATAGTTATCCTCTTGAGGAAGATGGTGCTCGACTTCACGTCCTCCCCTGCGTCAGTTTGGTACCAGAGCGAGGTTTTTCCTCGGATTGATGGCTTCTAACGACTAGTCGAGCAATAATCCCATGGATGGTGCTCCATGGAATCAGCTTTTAACTGCCTTCGAAGTAGCGCGGCGAGAGAATCGGCAAGCCATGCAAGGGCTGCAGGCTTCCATTGATCGCATGACAGATCGCTTGGCGGATCGCATAGCGAAGGCCCTAAGATAGCTCCCTGTTGCTGATGGTAATCCTCCACCACCAATTGTTGAGACTCGTGATCGCCCTGATCGCAGGATAGTACCGGCAGTGCATCCAAGGGTCATTCCTGAGGAAGGGGAAACCAGCGAGGAGGAGATCGATGACATAATCTTCCAACACCCCAGACAAGGCAGCGATCGAGTAGATCGAACAAATCGGGAATTTAAGATGCAAGTTGATATTCCTAGCTTCAATGGCCAACTACACATTGATGATTTCCTCGATTGGCTTTCTGAAGTTAAGCGATTCTTCGACTATATGGACATCCCTAAAGCAAAAAAAGTCAAGCTTGTGGCCTACAAGTTGAAGGGCGGAGCTTCAGCCTGGTGGGAACAACTGCAACTCGCACAAACCAGGAAAACGAAAGCACCAATCCGCACATGGCAGCGGATGAAGCAACTACTATGTGCCTGATTCCTCCCAAGCGACTACAATCAGGTATTATTCCAATAATACCAAAATTGTCGACAGGGTAGTCAGTTGGTGAGAGAATACGCCAAAGAATTTTACCGCCTAGCGGCGCGTAACGATTTGGTTGAGACTGAATCCCAACAAGTCGCCCGATTCAATGATGGATTGCATATGACGACCCAGGATTGGGTCCAGACGTAGTCTGTCTGGACAATGAATGATGCAATCAAGTTGGCTACTAGGGTGGAAGCGCAACTTGAGCGTCCTAACACACAGACATATCCTACTGCAAGAGTCGCTGCGGCCTGCGGCAGGTCCGCCCCAGGGAGCTCCACAGCCCAAGGGAAAGGAGCCCGTAGAAACACACTCAACCTCCTACACCCGTGAACCAGGATCAAGGAAGTGGGCAAACTAAGCCTCAGAGGGGCGTATCGACTGTCGCTGGCCCAAGCAGGATCCCAAACCCCTATGCTCGGCCAAGGGGAGACCATTGCTCTCGTTGTGGCCAGCCGGGTCACCTGTCAAATACTTGTCCGTAGCGACAAGTGGCGAACCTCACCATCAATGATGGTAGTGCTGAAAACACTAATGAAGATCCAGGTATTGAGGAACCAGAGCACGCCACAGAAGACAAGGCGGATGCGTCAGGATGGGTTCGGCAGGATCATGGCGAATCACTCGTCGTGAGGCGACAATTGTACGCGCCAAGGAAAGAAGTACACCCATAATGGCATAACATCTTCCGAACTAGGTGTACGGTGAATCAAAAAGTTTGTGATGTGATCATTGACAGCGGGAGCAACGAGAATATTGTCTCCAGGGTAATGGTAGAAAAATTGCAATTGAAAACGGAGCGTCATCCCTCTCCATATACAATCGGTTGGATCAAGAAGGTCAGCGAAACAAAGGTAACTGAACGGTGCACCATATCCTTTTCAATTGACAAACATTATAAGGATGAAGTAGTATGCGATGTGGTTGATATGGAAGCATGTCACATACTATTCGGTCAACCCTGACAATCTAACCGTGACGTCACTCATAAGGGGCGAGATAACATATATATCTTCGTCAAGGACGGCCGGAAGACCATATTAGCCCCTATGGATCCAGAGGGACCACCTGAAACTTCTAGAAGGTCGTTTTCTCTTAACCATACAGGACTTTGTGGAGGAATCCAAAAAAATAGAACATGCCTATGCACTAATCGTGAAAGGTAAAGAACTCGATCCCACTAACATCCTTGATAAACTAAAACCCTTACTGCACGAGTTTAAAGAAATTTGTCCTGCCAACCTTCCCGATGGATTACCTCTCATGCGAGATATCCAACACCATATCGACCTTGTCCCTAGGTCCAGCTTACTAAATCGTCCTCATTATCAGATGACTCCGAAAGAGTGCAAAATTCTTCTAGGGCAAGTGAAAGAACTGATCCGTAAGGGTCTCATCCAAGAAAGCATGAGCCCATGCACCGCACCTGCTCTATTAACTCCTAAGAAAGATGGGAGTTGGCATATGTGTGTTGACAGCTGGGCCATCAACAAAATCACCATAAAATACAGATTTCTCATACCACGGCTAGATAATATGTTGGACATGCTTGAAGGCGCGAAATTATTCTCTAAGTTGGATATGAGAAGCGGCTACCATCAGATTCAAATACGGCTGGGTGATGACTGGAAGACGGCTTTTAACACCAAGGAAGGATTATACAAATGGATGGTCATGCCCTTCGGTCTTTCGAACGTGCCTAGCAAATTCATGAAATTGATGAACCAAGTTCTAAAACATTTCATTGGGCGGTTCGTTATGGTCTATTTCGATGATATTTTGATATACAGTCAAGACGAAACCACCCATATAGAACACCGAAAGAAGATCCTTCAAGTGCTCACTGAAAATAAACTGTATCTCAATTTAAAAAAGTGCAGCTTCATGACTGATAGCCTGTTGTTTCTGAGTTTTGTCGTAACATCCACGGGCATTCAGGTGGATGAGGAGAAGGTAAAGGCAATCAGAGAATGGCCAGTTCCCACAAATATTCACGAAGTGTGAAGTTTTCATGGACTAACGACATTCTATCGTCGGTTCGTATAGCCTGTTATTTCTGAGTTTTGTCGTAACATCCACGGGCATTCAGGTGGATGAGGAGAAGGTGAAGGCAATCAGAGAATGACTGGTTCTCACAAATATTTACGAAGTGTGAAGTTTTCATGGACTAGCGACATTTTATCGTCGGTTCATGAAAATTTTCAGTATCATTGTGTCACCAATCACAGATTGCATGAAGAAAGGACAATTTCAATGGACTGACGAAGCCGACAGGAGCTTTGCCGAAATTAAGCGCAGGTTATCCACAACCCCGATCTTATACTTCTCAACTTCGACAAACTGTTTGAAGTCGAATGTGATGCCTCATATGTCAGGATTGAGGGAGTTTTGTCTCAAGAAGGTAGGCCGATAGCCTTCTACAGTGAGAAACTTAGTGATGCACGCAAGTAGTCTACATATGAGATAGTTGTATGCAGTGGTCCAGGCACTGCGACACTGGTGACATTATTTGATTCAAAGGGAATTCATACTTTACACAGACCATCAAGCTCTCAAATTCATTAATAGTCAAGCTAACATTAACCGTGTGCATGCTAGATGGATCTCATTTTTGCAGGAATTCACGTTCGTGCTAAAACATAAGTTTGGGCAACAGAACAAAGTAGTCGATGCACTAAGTCGCCGTACAACTTTGTTAGTCACTATGAGCAATGAAGTTGTCGGGTTTAAGTGCCTCAAGGACATATATGCCGATGACGACGACTTCAAGGACGCATGGGTTACATACCAAGAAGGTCACCCCAGCGATTTACATAAGCAAGACGGGTTCCTTTTCAAGGGGAATCGACTGTGCATCCCCAAAAGTTCGTTAAAGGAACAGATAATCCAAGAGTTACATGGAGGTGGCCTTAATGGACACATTGGGCGAGACAAGACGCAAACTCTTGTGGAAAAGCAGTATTACTGGTCACAATTGGTACGTGATGTGGAAAAGGCAGTCCAACGTTGTTATATTTGTCAGACCTCCAAATGACAATCTTAGAATACGGGCTTTTACACCCCGTTACCCGTGCCTGACAGCCCTTGAGAGGATTTATCTATGGACTTCGTAGTTGGTCTCCCACGAACACAACACGACATAGATTCGGTGTTCGTGGTAGTAGATCATTTCTCCAAGATGGCGCACTTTATTCCATGCAAGAAGACTCTCGATGCAACATACGTAGCGAATCTATGTCTCAAAGAAGTTATGCGGCTACACGGGGTTCTTAAGACTATTACTTCTGACCGTGACACAAAGCTCATTAGCCACTTTTAGCGAACTCTACGGACTCGATTCGATACACAACTTCAGTTCAGCAGCACCTATCACCCACGGACTAACGGGCAGACCAAGGTTATGAATCGCACGTTGGGAAACCTCCTTCGATGTATTTCAGGAGAAAAACCGAAGCAATGGGATTTGGCTTTGTCTCAAGCGGAGTTTGCATTCAACAACATGGTGAACCGCTCAACAGGGAAATCCCCGTTCCAGGTTATTTACAGACGAGTACCTCGCCACAAACTCAACTTGGTTCATCTGCCCAAGCTCCTAGGCATGAGCATTGCAACAATACATATGGCAAACAAGATCATGGGCATTCATGCGGAGGTACAAACCAAGCTACATGCCTCAAACGAAAAGTACAAGGAGGAAGCGGACAAGCATCGGTGACAAAAAGTGTTCGAGGTGGGCGACCAAGTAATGGTCCATCTCCACAAAGAAAGATTTTCGATCAGAATGTACAACAAGTTGAAAAATAAGAAGATTGGACTGATATTAATCATCCGAAAGATTAATGACAATGCTTACGTTGTTGATCTTCCAGATGACACGGCGATCTCACAGACTTTCAACGTCGCGGACCTGACCGAGTATCATGAATCAGAGCAAGATAAGAACTCAAGGACGAGTTCTTTTGAAGTGGAGGAAACTGATATAGAGAGGGTCGCGGATAGTTACATGGCCAAGATGGATCAGAAAAGGCCCAGTCGACGACGGAAGTGATCCAGACCGTCGGACCTTAGATCAGGCATATCTTGTAATCCGGAATGAGTTATCAGACGTAAATATATGATTTTGGGGTAAAACGAGCTACTTTAGCCAACCAACCCCGCTACGCCGGGTGCGCAAGCCGGATTTGCGAAATACCGCCAGATCGACGGTCGTTTCCCTATTTTAATTTTGTTTTTACTATAAATAGTAAGTTTTAGTTTGATTATAACTCTTCATTCGTTGGGCTTTAGCAGTTGTGCCCAACGCGAAAAGAGCTTAGAAAAATTAGGAGAACAGCTTGGTGAAGCCAAATAGGACACTTACTATTTTTGGCCGAAAACCTTGCGCACTAGTAGACATCACGACCGTCTATAAATAGTGAGTTTACTATTTATAGTAAGTCGCAAATTCTAGGAGTTTTAGTCGTAATTTGATTCCGATTTCTCTCCCATTGCTTGGTATCCCTATTTAAAGGGTTGTGAACTCGTTTTTTTTTCATTCATCAATCAATTTTGAATTTATTAGAATTTATTTCTATTTTCTTGCTTTCTTTCTTCGTGGATTCGAGAAGTCTCTGTGAGGAGTCTAGAGAAGTTCCGTGGATTCGGAATAGTTATCCTCTTGAGGAAGACGGTGCTTAACCTCACGTCCTCCCCTGCGTCAAGGACCCACCTCAATTGAGCCACATCCTACTTGGGGTATTTGATATCTAATCGGTCCGATTGAAGGTGAGGATCACCCTTCAAGCTTTCCAACATTATGATAGTTAGTTTAATTCATTTATTTCTATTACTCACTTAATATAGTATTCAGTGGAATACTGGAATGAATGATAATTGTTAGTTTCTATTTGAGTAATTCTTCATATATGATTGATGATTGGATTTAAATTCATGTGAACATGTTATGGATCTCAAATATCTATATTCATATTTCAGACGAGCACTTTACATGTGTATTTGTTATCGATATTGTACGTGCCTTGTTTTGCCACCTGAGATTACTAGATGGTATTTTTGGAGGTCCTCAAACTATGACCATTTTGTGAATTGGATTAGATGGAATTTTATTGTAGATTTACCATCTCATGGATCATTGTGCCTATGTGGATTTTGGGTTGACCCCTTTTTGTCGTATCCTTGAATAGACATTTTACCCAATGTGGCTTTTAATGGACTACTTTTGTACAAACCTGTGATGGTAAGTTCTACCTATTGTATCATGATAAGCCACTAGTTGTAGAGGTTACCATTAACATCATACTTGTTGAAGTCTCGTGAGCCAAGCATGGTGGTATGGGACATTGTGCTTGAGCTGTCGGCCTATGCTGGGTGACGAGCCCCTCATGATGACCTTTAAGCTTCCTTAAAATGGTTGTTTGTAATTGGAATAATAACGGTTTGGACTAGTCATGCATTCATAGCATACAGGCGATATTTGGTGGCTAATCTGGATGTCGCGGTAGCATGTACTCTTTCTTGAGGTATTTTCACTGGCTCCCAGACCACTGTCGATCAACCCAATTTGTGTGAAATGGTCACTTGAGCCCATACTTGTTTTACTTTCACTGGTGACTAGACACTTTGAGGTTTCATGTGGGTTTTGCTCCACTCGTGGGTTTTTGCCCAAAGCCAGCTGGATGAGCATCCCCAGGCTGATGTGCATGTGCATACAACACGCATTTAAATAAGATTGTATTATGGATTGTTTTGTATGATTCTTATTTTAAAACTATCATTAAAGGATTGTAATCTCATTTATTATGATCATTATGAATGGTTTAGTGTAGACCTATCTTGGCGAACTATGTTTAACCATTGTGATAGTTTGATAAATCTTGTACCTCACTGGGATAGCCATTAACGCTATCGAACCATATTTAGTTGTTGTAAGAGATGTAGATGATGTGCGGGTTGGTACACATGTGGAGCATGAGGAGCTGGATGACCTTACGGCTTTAGATTTTAGATTTCATTTATGTTGATTTTTCTGCTTTCCTATATTTGTAAATCTTCGGATATTGTTTTGTATAAGCCCTATGGGCAGCCACTTGTATATCTTGTGCAATTGGAATGTATATCTGGACGCCAAGACGAGTATTCATCTTTTCTGCGCGCTTCAGGAATGTATGCTAGTTGCATAATTTTTGAACAGCCTGAAGGGACATCTAGCGTAATTAGCCTAGCGTAGCTGCTTGAAGGGGAAGATTCCTCTACTCAAGTAGTTTGGTGGTTTCATCACCAAGAGGCTCTAGGAGCGAATTGAGATAGACTTGCTTGAGATTTACATCATCTTTACCGCCAATGATGTAGAACCGTTTATACATCTTGCTATAATGCCGATCTAAATCAGTTTTCTCAAAGGAGCAAACTTTCATTTGCAAAAATTCTTCTCGCGCGATTCAAGTATAAGAAGTAGAATCACCAACGAACTCAAGATAGAGGAAGCCTATAAAAGCTTCAAGGCTGTTTTCTTGCAAGAGCTGGAGCTGGCGATATTCACCAAGCATATTCCACCATTCACGTAGTGTACTACTGAAACGGGCAACGACCTTTTCGCAAGTATGCCTTGCTGTGGCACGTGGAGCTTGAAGGCCAGCTTTCATCCATGCATAAATGTCCATAAGACGTTGTTGCCATTCATGAGGTGGAATGTCATCAAGAGTGAAGAGCTTCTTATGATCATTCTCAGAAACAACGACACAAGGAGGTTGCGGTGGCGGAGGCCTATCATCTTCATCAACATCACTTGCTGCTTCGTCAACCTGAGGGTCAGGATGAGGAGCCGGAGGATGTGGAGTAGGCATGGCACCATGGGGTTGGTGCATTAGTTTTTCAGGAACCTCTGAATCAACACTGTCAGATAGATCAGAATCTTCTGAAGGAACCAAGGCACTGGCTCGGAGAAACGAGGCAATCGGATTCAATGGTGCAGGTGGCATAAATTCAGCAGAAGGGATTGACGAGGCCATCAGATCAAAAGTGAAGGGACGATCTGACTCAATAGGTTTCTTGCCTTTAGAAGAGGAGGGAACTGACGGGTGTGAGGTTGCTGGAGCTGGATTAGAAGGTGGAGTAGGTCGAAAAGATTGTGAGACTAAGGGCTACAATGGTGAAGGAGAGAAGTGATAGGAAGTGGGTGGAGTAGCCCATGGGACAGTAGGTGGCGAGGAGGGTATCCAAGGTAAAGGAGGAGGAGCAGGTAGTGGGAGAAGTTTAGGGTAAGGAAATAATGGATTGTCAGGATAAATGGAAGGAGCTGGTCTAGGTGGATTCTTGATGTCATGAAGTTGAGCCTTGAGCGACTTTCTTTCCATCTCTTTTTGCAAGAGAAGGTTAGAATCATGAACAGTAGTAGCAATCAGATACAGTTCCTTTTCAACAGCAGCGATTCGAGCTTGAAGAAGGGGAATCACTGGACTTTGCTTCTGAACAGTAGCAGTGAGCTGTTGCTGGTGATACAGAAGTTGTTGTAAAGCACGATTTTGTTGCGCGGCATTTTCAGCTTGCCAATTGAGGGCCGCTTCAGCAGCAGAGACACGCTTGGGAGTACCATCAGATTGAAGACCAGAAGGGTCTTTGATTTTCCAAACATAACGTGTACGTTCTGCCAGGTAGTCAAAGTCGTCTGTGGCTGGAAAATGCGGGTCATCCGTAGGCTCATAAGCACCCACCATGGGTGGAGTGGAAATTAGAGGAGGCTTTTGAGGGAAAGCTGGGGAACACCGGAGATGAGACAAGGCTTTTTTGTAATAGGGCATAAGAGGGGGTTTTGGTGTAGGCTGAGATGGTGGTGAAGGCTTTTGAGGTGGAAATGGTGGTGATGAGGGTTTGCAGGCTGGAGGAGGTGCACTGATAGGCTTCTGTTTAGGATAAAGAACATAGTAGTCAAATTTGCCAGAAGGTTCACCGAGAAGACCAACTTCAGGTTCTCCAGCTTCATGTCTATGTTTTAGCTGTGCCTGAAAGGACTTGGATTTGCGAGGCTTATCATAATCATCCTCACAACAATCATCACATGTACAAGCATCCCATCCAATATGGAGATTGTTGCGCCGACGCCAGTCTGTATAACGGCGTCCAGTGGGATCAGGACCAATGGGAGCTAGTTCGGCAACATATCTGCCTTCAATAATGCGGCCCGAAGGAGGGTTGACAGGAGTGAAACAATTGAGCTCAGGAAGGGGTACCATCAGATTGAAGACCAGAAGGGTCTTTGATTTTCCAAACATTACTGTAGCAAGTTACTGTAGCACGGAACATAAAAATTATGATTTAGAAAAAGATAAGAACATGCAATGACATAAGACAAATAAACACATAATTAATAAACCTAGGCATACTCAAATAGCACCAATGAGCTCTGGCGAAGACATGGAAGGGATGGAAGTTGATGTGGCCTTAAATGAACGGTACGATGGAATGGTGTGGTAAAGATAATATTAGTAATCAGTAAAAACTGAGAAAATCTATAAGGAAGTAAACACTTAATTCAAAGACGGAATTTAAAACAAACATGTCGTTTTAACAGCATAGGAAACACACCAAAAAGTAATAAAACTAAAAGAGACAAGTCGTTATTAGAAGACTTTAATAACAACTATTTGCATAAGTCGTTTTCACATATCACATCGCTATTTACAAAACTCTTGTAAGAGCTTAAAAACTTCTCACTCTGTATTACAAAACAAATTCTCGCTAAGCTCTGTGAGCTCTTAAGTTCTGTCTTACAATAGACATCACACTGGTATTTATAGAGGGGAGAGACTCATTGTGGCGGATCTGAACGAGGACTTCAATGGATAAAATCTTATCGTCTTGAAGTTGCAGATCGTAGGTGCAGAGAGGTAGAACACGCAGAAGACGAAGAACAACTGCAGGGGGATCTCTTTTCTGTAGATCAGTTCCTCTGGGAACAGCCGTTGGGACACGTTTGCTTGGGGAGTGATGAGAGTGGATAGCTGGAAGACCTCGAAGTAGCACCATGCTAGATATTTACACATGTATCGATGAAAACACTATTGCTAATATTGACATATCGAAAGTGACTTGCTGGAGAGGAGATACTTCTGTCTGTCAGGCTTTGATGACGACTTTTATGACTTCATGAGAACTAGTCGAAGCCTGAGTCACTGGTGTGAGCTATGTGGTAGACTGAGTGAGGAGACTCATTATCACTGGAAGAGGGTGTTGGAGCCATTAAAATTTCTAGATTCCTTTCAATGTAGGTTGTGAAATAGTCTAAGCACAGATCACTGTTAGCTGTAGACATGGGAGTGAGCCAAATGGAACTTGGGATGTTTGCCTGGAGAACATTGTTCAGTTCATTCGAGTTGCACCCGCATGTGTGCAAGTATCGTGATGTTCTCACTGTCTTATTGAAGAACGATGCTCATTCTTGTAACGATTCTCATACTGCTGCCGTTCGTTCACTCAAGAAGATTATTCCTCATCTTCCTCCACTGCAAATTCCAAGCAGACATGGTGAACACATTCTCCAGACAGATGCCAGTGACACCCAATGGGGTGCTGTTCTCCTCCAAGAGATTAATGGCACTCAGTTGTGGGTATCGTAGTGGTCAGTTCAAGCCCTCCGAACAACATTACCACTCTACCTACAAGGAAATTCTGGTAGTCAAAAATGTTATTTCCAAGTTCCAGTTCCATCTTCTTGGCCATCACTTTTTGGTCGAGATGGATCTCTCTGCATTTCCAAAAATGCTTAAATTCAGGCAAAAGATGATTCCAGAACCCCAGCTGTTACGTTGGTCAAATTGGTTTTCACAATGGAGCTTTACGGTAAAAAAGATCAAAGGAAAGGATAATATCCTTGCTCACTTTTGTCTCGGCTCCCTATCAAGCATCCTCCCACACCCACAGCCACAGCCTCCCCAGCCATCCATGAATTATCCATTCCTTGTCTATTTCCCATAGATAGGATCCCAACTGGTCCTCTCGAACTCCAGCGAATTATCCGTGATATCTACATTGCAAACAGGCCTACCTATAATCTCAAAACCTTTCTTGAAATTCACCTCTTTCGAAATGAACCTGTTTTCCGGCACATCCCTCATCCTCAATATCCATACCTAACTCCCATATCCTTCAGAGATCTCTATTACCTGTCCAATGAAGCCCTTTGTTTTTTGTATTATCTTGTACAAAGCTTCACCATCATGGTTATCTTCCCAGTGGCCTCGCTCCATGCTTATATTGCTCGTCTCAATTGGAACGAAATTACTGGTTCCGACCAGCTGACTCAGACCAACAAAAATCTCAAAGTATTCCTCGAATGGTTTCATCCACTTGAAGTTTGGCATTCGTATCTTCACCATCATAGTGAGTTTGTTGAAATTACCTTCCAAAATCCCAGAGAACTCCACTCCTCGCTTGCTACGAATTCGCTCCATGCTTATATTGCTCGTCTCAATTGGAACGAAATTACTGGTTCCGACCAGCTGACTCAGACCAACAAAAATCTCAAAGTATTCCTCGAATGGTTTCATCCACTTGAAGTTTGGCATTCGTATCTTCACCATCATAGTGAGTTTGTTGAAATTACCTTCCAAAATCCCAGAGAACTCCACTCCTCGCTTGCTACGAATTCGCACTACTACGTGCCATCTGCCTCTCGAGATAAAGCTATGATACGAGGATACAGAAATTACAACCTTTCCCAGCATTGGAATTATTTTGAAGGACCCTTCCATTTGTTCAAAAGACAAATGTGTGAACTGAACAATGTTCTCCAGGCAAACATCCCAAGTTCCATTTACCTCACTCTCATGTCTACAGCTAACAGTGATCCGTGCTTGGACCATTTCACAACCTACATTGAAAGGAATCTAGAAATTTTAATGGCTCCAACACCCTCTTCCAGTGATAATGAGTCTCCTCACTCAATCTACCAAGCAGCTCATACCAGTGACTCAGGCTCTGACTAGTTCTCATGAAGTCATAAAAGTCGCCATCAAAGCCTGACAGACAGAAGTATCTCCTCTCCAGCAAGTCACTTTCGACATGTCACTATCAGCAATAGTGTTTTCATCAATACATGTGTAAATATCTAACACGGTGCTACTTCAAGGTCTTCTAGCTGTCCACTCTCATCACTCCTCAAGCAAACGTGTCCCAACAGTTGTTCCCAGAGGAACTGATCTACAGAAAAGAGACCCCCCTGCAGTTGTTCTCCGTCTTCCGCGTGTTCTACCTCCTGCACCTACGATCTGCAATTTCAAGACGATAAGATTTTATCCATTGAAGTCCTCGTTCAGATCCGCCACAATGAGTCTCTCCCCTCTATAAATACCAGTGTGATGTTTGTTGTAAGACAGAACTTAAGAGTTCACAGAGCTTAGCTAGAGTTTGTTTTGTAATACAGAGTGAGAAGTTTTTAAGCTCTTACGAGAGTTTTGTAAATAGCGATGTGATATGTGAAAACGACTTATGCAAATAGTTGTTATTAAAGTCTTCTGATAACGACTTGTCTCTTTTAGTTTTTTACTTCTTAGTGTGTTTCCTATGCTGTTAAAACGACATGTTTGTTTTAAATTCCGTCCTCAAATTAAGTGTTTACTTCCTTATAGATTTTCTCGGTTTTTACTGATTACTGATATTATCTTTACCACACCATTCCATCGTACTGTTCATTTAAGGCCACATCAACTTTCGTCCCTTCCATGTCTTCGCCAGAGCTTATTGGTGCTATTTTAGTATGCCTAGGTTTATTAATTATGTGTTTATTTGTCTTATGTCATTGCATGTTCTTATCTTTTTCTAAATCATAATTTTTATGTTCCGTGCTACAGTAATGATGCTACAGTAACACAGTCTTTTTGCACAATTAGGGTTTAGATTTCTATTTTTCAGGTATTCTTCCACTTAACCGGGGTTCTTAACATTATTTAGGGTTTAGGGTTTGCCCATGTGTCTACCTGGTTGGTTTTGTGGTATCAGAGCCATGGCTTTCTAACTTTTTGGTCGGGGTGTATGTTATGGACAGGACTACCTTCAGGTATCTCCGCTTTCTTCAGAGTTGGCATAGTCTATCTCCTTTTAATAGTAGATAGATACATAGTCGCCATGATTAGTATGCTCTACAGTTGCGTTTCGTGCGATCTTCTGTATCAGAACACTTGGTTTGGTAGTATCTGTTGAACAAGTTGGATATAGAATTCCTTCTTCTAGCTATCAAGATCCAATTGGTGAGTTTCAACCGTTGAGCCTGTGGTAGGCGTTAAGGTCACCCTTTTATAGCCAATATGTTCTTGATAAAAAGGAATTTGAATTGTATCAAACTATGACCTGCACTCTGAAGATCGTTGAGTACCTATGGTTGCCCTTTCCTGACCATACATACTGCCCTTTGTTTTAGCATGTCTACGGCTCGTCCTTCGTCTTTGTCTTCTTCTTCTTCAACTAAGTCTCTTCCTCTTGCGTCTTTTAGTGCCAATAAATATGAGTTTTTATATGAAGTTGAGTATGCTGATGAAAAGGTCCTTGCTACCATGGTGTGCCAAAACGGTTACGTATCGGCTGTTACGGCCGATAAGTAACGGTAACGGCGGGAACCGTTACGCATTTCGGGGTCATATTGGCCGTTACCCGATTTTGTACCCGTATCGGCCGATACAAGCCCGTTACGGCGCATAATGGCTATTACGGGCCGTTACGGGCCCGTATCAGCCGAATAACGGTAACTTTTTTTTTCATTTTAAGCTCTGTTTTTGCTATTTTTTTTTAAACCTCTTGCTTCCAAACTGTTTCTCACTCCTTCTACTACTAATTTCGACCAACCTTGGCTAGGTATTTGAGATAAAAACACATTATATTACGGATTTTCTTGAATCAAAGCTCGGTGGGCCATTTTTCAGAAATTCGTCAAAAATAAGTATTTATACTTTTTTTAATATGTTTTGCTGTTTTAATCATGTCATATGATGTGTTAATCATAGTAGAACATGTTAATGTGCATTTTACAGATTTGGGGTGCCATTTAATAATTTTTTTTATATTTTTTTCTATTTACGCATGAATTTTGGCCCTTTTTTTAAAAATTCGAAAAATCAATTTTTAATGGTCGTTTTGCTGTTTTAATGATGCCATTTGATGTGTTAATCATAGTAGAACATGTTAATGTGCATTTTACAGATTTAGGGTGCCATTTTATATTTTTTTTATATTTTTTTCTATTTACGCATTCATTTTGGCCCTTTTTTTGAAAATTCGAAAAATCATTTTTTAATGATTCTTTTGCTCTTTTAATGATGCCATATGATGTGTTAATCATGGTAGAACATGTTAATGTGCACTTTACAGATTTAGGGTGCCATTTTATATTTTTTTTAAATTTTTTTTTCTATTTACGCATTTATTTCGGCCCTTTTCTTGAAAATTCAAAAAATCATTTTTTAATGATTCTTTTGCTGTTTTAATGATGCCATATGATGTGTTAATCATAGTAGAACATGTTAATGTGCATTTTACATATTTGGGGTGCCATTTTATATATTTTTTATATTTTTTTCTATTTACGCATTTATTTCGGCCCTTTTTTTGAAAATTTGAAAAATCATTTTTTTAATGATTCTTTTGCTGTTTTAATGATGTCATATGATGTGTTAATCATAGTAGAACATGTTAATGTGCATTTTACATATTTGGGGTGCCATTTTATATTTATATTTATATTTTTTCTATTTATGCATGAATTTTGGCCCTAAAAAATAATTGCAAACACCTAAATGTAAGATATTTTCATATTACATTCATTCTAATATATCTATCATTGATAGTAGATAGTTAGAAAATTAAATATATGAATTTTGTAGTCAAATTCAGGTTATCTGGTTCATAAATTCATCAGACAGGATACAACTTCTCACCAAAGAGTGGACCGTTACACCACCATAAACATGTTCCAATTTATAAATGAATGCATATTTGGAATGCTTAGAATATTTCGGATTTAATCCATATTTTTTCATATTTTTTTGGGAAAAAAAATTTTGCGCCATTACGGCCGTTACGCCCCCGTATCCGTATCGGTTTCGGAGGGCACCGTTACACCAACCGATACCAATACGGGACACCTTGCTTGCTACCCATCCTTTATGCTTGATTTGTCTTTCTTCTATTGCGGTGCTCACTTACAAATAAAAACTAAAAAATTATATGGCAAAATGTGGGCTATCTTTAAAGGTTAACACTCGAGATTTCAGAAAATGAGTACTAAATTCGGGTTACGAAATCCGAGGTGTTATAGTTCGGCTCTGTATGTCTCATTTATTCTTAAAAACATGTACCACCATACCTTTCCTCGACACGTCTGACATTTCCTTCGATCTTATAATCTTATTGAACAACTTTGTCAACCAAAATTAATCTTTCCCATGCACTTCCAAACCTCTAATGGTGTACCATCTGGTTTGGGGTCTTTCTTTCTCAAAGCTTCTTTCACTTCATATATCATAATAATATGAAACTATTATGGCCTCCAGCCTTGTTTAAGTTAATGATTCCTTCTATCCCTGGGCTCTCAAAGTGTTGGTTGTTTAATAAGTTCTGGAAATAGCTTCTCCACTTCTCATCAATCTCATCATCCTTAACCAATACCTCTAGTCACCACTCTTAATGCATCTAAAGTGATGTAAGTTCATACCCTTCCTCTCTATCATTTTTGCAAGTTTGAATACATCTTTCTCACCTTGTCTTATCTCCAATCGATTATAGAGATCATCATAAGCCTTAAATTTAGCCTCACTATCTACCTTCCTAGCATTCTTTTTAGCATTTCTATATTATTCTAAAATTCATCATTTCTAGTCTCTCAACAGGCTCTGAAACATGAACATTTCTCAGTAAAAACCTTTTGTACAACCTTCATTCCACTATTAAGTTTCCTTATATGAATGGCTCTTCCGTCTAGATATTCCTAACACATCTTTCGCCACTTTCCTAATGCACTCACCCATCACATTCCGCATAACATTAACTTCTTCCTGAACATTTCACTTTCCTTCCTCTGTAAATTTATTACTGAATAACATTATTTTCTCTACTTCGAAATTCCACCACCTTGTTTTGGGAAATGTATCAATTTTCGTCATTCTTGGATCTCTTAACAGGATTATGAATATGGAATAGAAATTTTGCAGAGAAGGATTTTCTCTATTGTAGCAGATGGTTAAGCACGATAGCAGATTATTATGTGGGAAATTTATCTATCTTGTGTGCATGTTCCTCTGGATGACATTTTGCTCTAAATCTGGTATGTATTTTTCAATTCCCTGCAACTAGTTTCATCAGATCCTACCTATAATTAATGTAACTACAAAACCCTAGCTACCAAAAACCACAACCTGAAAGATCAGAACTTGAAAAACTCCGTACCTGTGGGATCGAATAATATACATTGCTGACATGGGTCAGAGTGTTCGCCTGCTCGACGACTGCCTTCACCCAGTCTGGATCGGCATGGCCCAGTGAATTCACCGCAATCCCAGCCGTCATATCCAAATACTCCCGCCCCTCTACATCATACAATTTACACCCCTTGCCACTCTCGAAAACCACAGGAGCTCTAGCATAAGTCCTCACAAACACTCTCCCTTCCGTCTCCATCACCTCTTTACTCCTCCCCCCAATAGGAGCCTGAGGCGTCAATTTCTTCGACTCTGCTTCTGAAACAAGACATGCCAAGATTCGATCTCGACCCTTGGATCGTCCTACGGCGGATCGCTGATTGTCTAGCTTGAACGAGCGAGAGAGATCTAGGGCAGGGGAAATGGGGTTCCCAAGAAAAATTCGGAGAGAAGTCATTTGCGGAGGGAAATCAAAGCTCGTTTTCTGATGGGATATGAGAAGGGTAGGGTGAGGTTTTTGTAGGGAGGAAGCGTTTGGAAGAATCGAATAATAGAATGAGATTCTTTGAAATTATTGCAGGAAATGGCAATAATTATTAAGAGATTTGATGCTGTCTAGATTTTAGATGAAAAGAAAAAGTTGGAGAGAGCAAAACAAGAGGCCTTCGTTCAAAAACGGCGACGATTTCCGCCCGCCAAACTTGTCATTTTTCTTCTCTCTTTTTTTTTCTTTTTTTCTTTTCAATTTTGGACGGACGACGTAAAACGCCGTATGATTCGGACGAGGATTAGCTGCCGAAAGGTTGAGCAACGAGACTCGCTGCTCAACTGACGTCATCAAGTTCCGTGTGGCCCACCATGATGTATGTTTTGTATCCACACCGTCAGTCCATTTGGAGAGATCATTTTAAGGCATGAATCAAAGAATAAGTTAGATCCAAAGCTTGAGTGGACACTATAAAAAAAAAAAAAAAAAACGGTTGAGAAGTGACGCCCACCATTAAAAACTTCTCAGTGCAGCAAAAGTTTTTGATCAAGCTTAAATTTGTACATTGCCTTCTTTCATCTCCAAGTTAACTTATAAACAGGTTAAATCACAGGTAAACATCTTAGTGGACTTTAGGAAGGTTTCAACGGTGAGTAGAAGCACTCACTTCTTTCCGTGGCCTAGCCCACTCGAGATCTGACGCATTCTTTATCTCATTCATTATAATGATCTCTCCAGAAGAATGGACAGTGTGATACAACACATGTTGCACAATATTAATTTTAAAATATATTTTAATAATAAAATATAATATATATATTATATAAATTGTTGAAAAAACACTTTTTTATGGGTTTTGGAAATACTCCCGCATTGGAAAAAGAAGAGAAGATTTTGAGGTTTAAATGAAAAGTGTGGAGTATTATAATATTTGCTTACCTAGTCCAATAACTATGGACCTTGCGTGTATGCACTGAAACACCAGCGCTCACGCATGGGCATGAGCACAATTATGGGCTCGGTGCGAGGGCGTGGGCATGTGAGGCAGTGTGGTTGTAGAAGCGCACTTCGCATGTCCGCATCGTATCACAAAGGGTCACTCCTTCGCGACCTTACCCAAGACGTGTGCGAGTTACGGTGCGACTAAGTGGCTAAGGCGTGTGGCTACTTGGCAAAGAGACTAGAGGACTAAAAGAGAGAGATCCCTCAGTATATATAGAGAGGTTGGAAATGACTGTTGCAATAGATGTGTAACATCTATGCAATTCATTGTAGAGTCACGTTGTAATTGCTGCATGGCTAGCCCAATAGCTAGAAAACGGCTAGCCAGCTCTCACAACAGTCAACTTGCAACTGCTGTTATGAGCCTTGTACAACAGTCAAAAAATGGATAGTTTTCCAACGTTAGAAATGGCTTAATGAAATTTATGTCTTTAGACCATAACCTCCCAGTCACCATAGCCTATAAATAGAGAATCTGGATGGGTTTCCAAACCATCTCAACTCACTCCGGTAGACCCATACGAATCAGAGCCCACTGACCATATACTCCAGCAATACAGCAAAGTTCTTCTGAACCATTGCCTGAAAATCAGACCAACAGAGTGGTCTAAGAACGGTTCATCTAAACAAACATCTGAAGTACAGACCAGTGCAGTGGTCTAATATCAGAATTCATCTTCTCTCTTTTTCTGGGATTTCTTCTTTTCTTTATTTCTGCTAGACTGTGTAACAGAGTTTCATTAGTGGGGCATTCGTGTTTGCTAAACGCAGACCCACATCAGGCTCGTCATATCGTAAAAGCGGTTTGCCTGTAACCTTTCAGCATACTCAATTCACTTAAGTAGGGGCAAATAACGCTTTAAGAACAGCGTTCCAAACATGCTTCAGCCTGTCCTTATTATATTCCATCTTGAATTTCGGTTTTCATACTTTACAGCTGTAATTTTCTTCAACAATCTTAAAGCGTTATTTTGTATAATGGAAGCCGATAGTGTATCATCCATCAAGTTGATGAATCAAGACTTGATTCGTCTTGATCGGTTCAATGGAACCAATTTCATGAGCTGGCAAGACAAGTTGAAATTTCTTCTGACGGTGTTGAAGATTTACTACATCCTAAATCTTAGTCTCCAGCCATTGCCTAAAGCAACTGAAGCTGACACACCTAAACATATAGCTACCCATACCAAATGAGCTGAAGATGAACTCTTGTGTTAAGGACACATTCTAAACGCGCTCTCTGACCGCCTGTACAATCTTTACCAATAGACATCATCAGCAAAAAAGATCTGGGCCGCTCTGGAGTTTAGATACAAAGCTGAAGAAGAAGGTACTAATAAATTCCTCATCGCCAGGTATTTTTACTTCAACATGATAGATAACAAGCCGTTGCTACCCTAAATCCAAGAACTGCAGCTAATAGTAAACAAAATCAAAGCTATCAAAATTGATCTTCCTGAATCATTCCAAGTCGGGGTTATAATCACTAAACTGCCACCGATGTGGAAAGACTATAGAAAGAAGTTGCTGCATAAGACTGAGGACTATACATTGAAACAAATCTAGAAACATTTTCGAATTGAGGAAGAATCCCGTAATCGCGACAAAAAGAATGACAACGGGAATGCTTCGTTCAAGGTACATGTAGTAGAGAACATTAATAACAAGAATCCCGAGAAGGACAATTCCCTAAAACCCAATAAAGAAAAATTCAAGAAAACCGCTTAAAAGAAGAACAGAAATTTCAAAGGCCCATGCCATGTCTGTGGAAAAATCGGGTACTATGCTCGAGTATGTCGATATCGCAAATCTAAAAAAAAGGCAAGTGCAGTAGGAGAAGGCAATATTGTGGCCATGATCACTGAGGTGAATACCATCTAAGGAAAGGTTCCCGGTTAGTGGTATGATACTGTCACTACCGTAGATGTGTGATACGACAAATTAGCCTTCAAAACCTATGAGGAATTGACCGATGGTCAAAAAGTCCAAATGGGTAATGAAGTCCAATCGAAGGTTGTTAGCAAAGGAATAATTGAACTAATATTCACCTCTGAAAAAAAAAAAGTGATTCTGACAAATGTCTTGCACGTCCCAGATATGAGGCGAAACTTAGTCTCTGTGGACCTTCTGGGGAAACCAAGGATAAGGGTGGTATATGAATCAGGAAAACTGATTCTGTCTAAGAATGAGAATTTTGTCGGAAAGGGATATGCTTGTAACGGATGGTCAAGTTTTCTCTGAATGAAAGTAGTACTTCTACGTATATGGTTAAATCCATTGGACTGTGGCATGATAGACTAGCCCATATAGGGTATAATACCTTCAAATTCATGGCTAAGAATGGTTTAATCTCATACATAGATAATGAAACCGATAAATGTGAAGTGTGCATACGATCCAAAATGACGAAGAAACCTTTTCCAAGTGTTGAAAGATCGTCTCAAATATTGGATCTTGTGTACAGTGATATCTGTGGGTTAAACGGCATTCTTACTCGTGGAGGCAAAAGGTATTTCATAACCTTTATTGATGATTACTCTATATATGTGTATGTATACCTATTAAAGAGCAAAATTGAAGTATTGAACATGTTTAAAATATATAAAGTAGAAGTAGAGAATCAACTAAATAAGAAGATAAAAATTCTTCGTAACGATAGAAGAGGAGAATACTTCTTCAATGAATTCGATAACTTCTGTGAAGAACATGGACTAATACATCAATGTACTATGTCATACACACCTCAACAAAACGGAATAGCTGAAAGGAAGAATAGAAATTAATAGAGATGGTCAACTCAATGCTAATAAGAGCAAAGTTGCCACTAAGTCTATGGGGTGAGGCATTGCTTGCAGTGTGCTATATACTATAAAATTTCATCTAAAAATATAAAATATCTCCATATGAAACATGGAGAGGTAGAAAACCTAACATGGATATCTAAAAGTGTGGGGGTGTCTTGCATATTGTAGAACGCCTGATCCAAAAAGAATTAAGTTAGGACCCAGAACTATTAAGTGCGCTTTCGTATGGTATGCACAAAATAGTAAAGCTTATAGACTTCTAGACATAGAGTCAAATACAATAATATAATCAAGAAACGTTGAGTTCTTTGAGAACTCACTATCTTTGGAGTCAAAGGATAATGAAGTCTAAACTCCTGATAGAGAACTAGATAGCACAGCTCCACAGATAGTGGAAGCTCCTGTTGAACCTCGTAGGAGTCAAATGACAAGAATAAAGAAGAGTCTAGGAGATAACTATATACACTCACAACGCGTCATTTTCCATATTGTAGAAGAAAATAGAGAAAATGTATAAGAAAAATACCTATAGTAATGACTATAAAAGATGATCTTAAAACATATAAAGAGGTTGTTGTAGTGCCAAAACCTCTTGGAATCTGTCTTGTGTAGCTCATCTACATATTCAAGACTGTGCATCTCATATACAAGATCAAAAGTCTTTACCTCAAGAACTTCAAATGCAAGATCAAGAGATATACATTCTCAAGTATAATACCATGAGATAGTTCACTCCTTCAAGCTTCAAAGTTCAAGGTTTCAAAGCTTCATCTAAGGTAAGACAATAGTCTTTACTTTGATACTCAAAGCTCAAGTTGAAGTACAACTCAAGTACCTCAAACTCAAGCTTCAATGTATTTCAAATTCAAGCTTCAAAATGTCTCAAGTTCAATGTTACGCCATAAACTCAGAAACCGGGCTCACAAAATTCTCGATCGTCGAATCTAGCGCCGACAGTCTCCGTAGTGCCCCATTCTCGGATTCTGGCACTTATATACCATATTCCGATCCTGGGATCCTACAAGGAGGATTTTTCAACGTACATTTGTCTCATAAGAAACATAACCACAAGTATACCCAAATCATAAAGGCAACATCATCACCACATATCCACTAATATAATCATTTGAATACAATGCTGAAAGGGGAATACATATATCAAAATCAAGCTCCAGAGGATAACTGCATGCTCCAAGCTCAATGCTGCTGCAACCTAACACCACTTGCACGCATCTATCGTGCATAAGCTTACAAAAGCTTAGAGGGTGGTGAAAGTGTGTGCACAAGATAAGTGTCAAGTATACCATAAAGCCCATAAATCATACATCAACGGAATAAGCAGAAATACTGACAAGATCATGAATCATACGATATCAGAGTAAGCAAGGCTATGCGATGAAAGGCATGATTGCTAACAGCCATATCAAGGCTATGCAATGCAAAACATAATAAGACAATAACAGATGCCGAGGATGTAATGCAATATGCAAATCCTGACGAATTACGAATACCATTAACCTCATTTAGGCCATACATCAAACCTACGTGTGTCGCGCGATCATGTGCGCAGATGCAATGTAATATGTGGTGCGAATGAAATGACCATGCTGGAATATGAAGTCAGGATTATAGTACGGAGTATCACAAGCTATAGGGTCCATCACAAGAGACTTCTATCTAAACCAGTCTCATACCTAAATTTGGATAGTCAGACACAATGTGGTAAACTCCTGATCTTAGGTTAGTCGTGCGCCCAACCGAAATCCTAGCCATGTGATGGTACACGTAACAAATAGTTACGCACCACCAGCCCGAGTGGATAGTGAATGAATGAATGAATGGATATGCAATTCCTACTCAAATAAGTCCACATATCAGTACGGTTGCTCTCTAGGGAAATCATCGGGTCTATTATACTCGACACCAACTGCCTCCTCCCTAGCTGCACAGCCTAGAGAGCGGAATAGACCTCACTATCCGCCTGATCAGTAGTCTCCAATACCTACCCGGCTCGTCGATAGCGGACCCATTTACGAGCTGGTCATACTCAGCTTAGCTTATAACCCTCTCACTTGGGCGGATAAGGCCACACCCCCTCCCAACCGACCACAACACAGTGGGAGACGCGACCTATTGGTATTCGACACCCGGGCGCTCATGTTCCACTCGGTCTAGATGTTAGGGCTACTCCTGGCCTTGGAGGTTCTGAAATTTTCACCCAAGGACATCCTAAGTGATCATAGTGTTAGAACCAAATATTTTCGGTGTCCCATTTGGCCATCCACGATGTACCTGTGGAGGCCACGACCCTGATGTCGCTAGGGCGCACAATGATCAAGTCACATATATGCGAGATGCATGAGTCACACCGTACAATCATGCAACAATCCTACGCGTACCACGCAATCATGTGGGGCACTCCGCCTCATAAGGAGTCCCATAAATGTTTCAGCCCAACGGCTTATGCTATGATCAAACATTTCTCATATCAAGCATACATATGATGCGTATGGGCATGAATCATGGAGCTATACTAAGCATGTTATAAAGTGATGAATTATCAACAAGTATGGGCCTATCAATGGGCCCTAAGGAGAGTTATAATGTGGACATTTAACCAACATTATTCTTACAATGTGGACTTCAAACCAATATCGCTCCCAAGGCACGGTCCGCCATAAATGTCATTACATAACCCATGGTGGAATCACACAATGTAATAGACCTTGTATATATCCCATTGCACCTCAACCCATGGGCCTCAAATACATCAAATAACCCAATGGGCTCCAAGTACAGCACAATGGGCCTCAACCCACGGGCCCTTATACATCACAATGGGCCTCAACCCATGGGCCTAATACATCAAAATGGGCCTCGACCCATGGGCCCCAAATACATCACAATGGGCCTCAATACACGGGCCTCAAATACATAACAGGTGAGCCCTGCACCTGGGCCTCAAAACACACAATGGGCCTCAATACACGGGCCTCAAATACATAACAGGTGAGCCCTGCACCTGGGCCTCAAAACACACAACAGGTGGGCCCCGCTCATGGGTCAAAGATATATCCTGATGAGTCACATATATATCAAAGTGAGCCCCTTGATTAGGCCACGAAATACATCAAAGTGGGCCTAACGGATGGGCCACAAAGTACATCAAGGTGGGCCTCAACAACGACTATAAATATGACAAGATGAGCCTAATCACTTGGGCCTTATATATGCACCAAGGTGGGCCTCAATAGACAGCCACAAATAAATCAAAATGGGCCTCATACATATACTAAGGTGGGGTCCACTTGGACTATAGATCTGTCTTATTTTTAGTCTCAAGCCTGTAATACAAGCTTGCCAAATAGTGGATGGTTTGGATGCAACCCATGCATCATGGTGGGGGTCCACATGAAGGCCCATCGTCAAGTATATATTATATATAACATAACATAATATAATCTACATATAATATATATAATATATACAATATTATATATAATATAATACAATATTATATTTAATATAATATATGTATATACACACACACACACACTGCACACGCACACACACCGTCCCACACCCAGTGTGGACAGTGCGGATAGAACACATGAATCATAGTGGACTCCACCATCCGCTGGACGGTGGGAAACAACACATACATCACTGTGGGTCCCACGTGGGGCCCACCATTTTGTTTGTATGTAATCCGACCCGTTAATACGGTCGCACGGACTTGGCTGAGTAGGAAAAAAATTTCATCTTGATCCAAAACTTCTGTGGATCCAAAAATGGGTTTCAATGGCAGACAGTTCAACGCCACTGTTTCCTCTGATGTGGGCCACCTGAGTCTTGGATGTGTTTGAAATTTGGAGAGGGCTCACTGCTGAAAGTGGTCCACCATAAGAATGGGTTGGATGGAAAATATACATCATGGTGGGGCCCACGGCTAGGGTCGTGGGTCTACTATCGTCTACCCGCCCGCCAGCAGCAGCGTCTGCTGCATGTATTTTAATTTTATTTTATTTTTAAATCAAGTTTTATCACGGTTTTCCATACATGGGGCTCGCTTCAAGTGAATCTGACCCAACCGTTGGGTCCCATGGCTTAATACAAGCCAAACAAGCCCAATATTGAATATATTTTGGTGAATAGAAACAGCAATTGGTTTTTCAACGGTAACCACCACAGTTTCCCATGCTATGGCCCACCAGATACTCGGATCAGCTTCATTTTTCGGCTCAACGCCTAAAATGATCCAGGGAATGAGATAGATGGCGTGGATTGGATCCATGCGTCAGGGTGGGGCCTGTGTGAGCGATTCACTCCAAATAGCCTTGAACCAAGGCTAATATTTATGTTATCCTTTTAATGTCCAGCATCGTCCCTGGACGCTGGACAGTTTTGGCATGGTACATACATTTGAGGTGGGCCCCACCTATGGACGTGGGCCATCAAAAGAAAGGGTTGGATGGCATGGAAAATACATACATCAAGTGGGGTCCATCCAAGTGGGCCACTCAACTACACCATCACACAAAAGGAAAAGAGAGAGAGAGAGAGAGAGAGAGAGAGAGAGAGAGAAAGAGAGAGAAAGAGAGTGGGACGCGTGTGATGGAGGGCTTCACCACTATGAGCCCTCCCTTGCAAGAAATCATACATCAAGTGGGTCCCAAAACATGTGGGCCTACCAAATCAAGGATCAATGGTGGAGATCCCTTCTCCACCCAAAATGGACGGTCTAGATGACCTCTTTTCATGCAAGGAAAATAAACATCATGATGGGGTCCATGGAGAATGGCCTCATCATGGAATGATCATGAGCACCAAGGTGGGCCATCGACCACACCTAGGGTCCAAAGTGAGATCCATACCATTAATCGGTAGGCCCCACTTGGCCCATCATCAAAACATGAAAAATCTAGCCTAATGAGCACCCACTGTTTGATCTTCTCGGTCCGCTCCTTGTGCTTCACTTTGATGGAGAGGATGAGAAATGAAGGGCTAGGATGATGGATTTTTGGGATAGAAAGGTGGGCCACACAACTCACTTTTCTCTCATGAAAGAGCTTGGACGTAAGCTCATTTTGGTTGCTTGGAATTTGTGAAGAGAAAGAGAGAGAGAGAGAGAGAGGGTGGTTGAAAGAGAAGTGATGGGAGATGGGTGATGGATGTGAGTGATGGGTGAGGTGATGGATTGGTTGACTTTTGGGTTTGCTTGACTTGTGGAGAAAGAAAGCATGGGTTGCTTTGTACCTGACATGAGGTGATTGATGGGATTGATTTGACATGTTATAGAGATTCTCTTGGGATTATAAATGCGCGGCATTTCTTTAAAATAAATGCTGGCCCGCATCTTCCTGCCAGGGTATTGGATCGGTGCATAAGATACGGCGTTGGACGGTGCGGTCGCAATGGTATAAGTCTCAAGTTGAGCCGACTCTGATATACAAGACACGACTCAGGATCACGCGCAACTGCTGTCTACGCGTCACAGGTCACCGAAATTTGACCGGGAGGACCGCGGAAGCCTACGGAACAATATGGGCTAGGATATGGGTCTTACATTCAAGCTTCATCATATGTCAAGATCTCAAGCTTCGTGAACTTCAAAGAACAACTATCAACTGAAGTAAAAGAAGATTCAATGTTCATATATCGCTTATAAGGTATGAATGACCCTAGATTGACCATAGGATAGGTCATTTTGAGTGAGTATGAACATTGAACATCTACGTTGAACTTCTACTCTGAATTGGTTCTACCGCGCTGCAACAATGGAGAATATCCAGATAAGTATTTTACAGTTTTGTAAATCAATTATTCTTTTGGTTTCTTTGAGATTGTGCCAGAAAAATCTCTTTCTTTTGGTTTGTCTGAGGTGATCCAGAAAACTTAGTGTGGGGTTTTTGAATTGTGTAAGCCCACTTAAAAGACACAATTGTGAGGGTTTTAGGTGAACCTTGAAAAACCTATTTCATAGTGAATGCCGATATCCACTGTATGAGGATATTGGGAGTGGAGCAGTTGTGTGACTATTTTTTTAAACAGTTGGTGTACACACAAGCGAACTACTATAACTTCTGGTCCTGTGGTGATTATTTGATTGTAGCATTGTATGGATGTTGTAATTTCCCTTTATGCATTTGTGAAGAATTTTGTAATTCTTTTTATGCAAGTGTGGGAATGTTGTAATAGTTTAGTTTCTTTATTTGCTATTTTATTCTTTATTCCTCTGTATCGATTTGAGATTTTGATACACAGACCATTCTAAGAATCAGGTTGTCCTACCATAAGCCATTGGTTTTTGGTGTAAGGTTGTCCTTAGAACAACCTCTGTATCAACCTCTCAATACTTGTACACTTGAGGTTGTTATTCATTTCTACATTGTGGGATTGTTTAATTGCTATCTTTATTTATATTTGCTTAAATTCTGCATCCCCCTAGGACTCTTAGCTCGCCCTTTTCAAGTGGTATCAAAGCCTAATAGCTTACTTTAATTATTTTTTTGGATTTATTTCCTGAGCTAATCGATCTGAGCTTTTTAAGATGTCAAATTTTGATGGCCTTTCAGTCACTAGGCCTCCACCATTTGATGACTCCAATTATGCTTATTGGAAAGCCAAAATGAAGATTTTCTTAAAATCCATAGATGAGAGTGTGTGACAAGCCACAATGACCAATTGGACCCCTTCTACCACTGAAGTGACTGGTACCGATGGATCTGTAACTGTAAAAGTAACACCTTATTTTACTTGGACCAGTCTTCAGAAAAGTGAAAATAGTGCCAATGCAAAGGCTCTAAATGCAATCACCTGCGCACTCTCATCGGATGAATTTAAGAGAATTATATCCTGTGATATTGCAAAGCAAGCTTGAGATGTTTTGGAAATGACACACGAGGGAACAACAATTGTCAAGAAATCTAATGTCCAAATCCTCACAACCAAATTTAAGAAAATACGTATGGAAGAAAGTGAAAACTTTCATGGACTTCTATACAAGATTAAATGACATTGTCAACTCTATGTGGGGTCTTGGTGATAGAATCCCAGAAAATAAAGTCTGTGCAAAGATACTACGCTCACTGCCTGAATGGTTCAATTCAAAGGTGACTGCGATCTAGGAACTTCGTGATACGGATAATATAAGGGTAGAAGAATTAGTTGGTTCCTTACAGACTTATGAGTTAAACTTTAAAGCTCTTAAAGGTAAATCCATCGCCCTTAAATCTTCTAAAAGTATTTCTCAAAAAAATAGTAATAATTCTAATTTAGAAAATTCTGAAGATGATATGGCCCTTTTAGTTAAAAAGTTTTATAAGATTTTCTAAAGTAAAAAGAGGGTTGATTTGCAAAAACCTAATGAAAAGAAAAAATCTAAATCTAAAACCTGGAAATCTTTAAAAGAAAGTGGATGTTACAACTGTCATGAATATAGGCATTTAGCAAACAAATGTCCTAAAAAGGACAAACCTAAAAGGAAAGGAATGTTAACTACTTGGGATGAATCTTCCTGCTCTGAAGCCTCTTCTGAGTCAGAAGATTCTGAAACCAAGTCGGGTAATGAAGTTAAAGCCTTTATGACTCTACCAAGTTCACTTTTTCAAATAATGATGATTCAACTAGTAAAGAAAATCTGAATAGTGATCATGAAAATGAAGAAGATCTTCATGATGCTTATAATGCCCTACACAAGGAAAGTTGTAAAATTGCTGTAAAACTAAAACTTCAGAAAGAAAAGATTTCAAAACTTAAAGAAAATTTTGATAATCTTGTTTTAGAAAAATCTCACATTTCAAATTGTTTTGAAAAAACTAAGTGCGACTTAGATTTCAAAACCTCCCTTGTTGAAAACCTAAAATCTGAAAATGAAAAGCTAAAACTAGAAGTCTCTTCACTTTTGAGTTTAAAAGACACTTGGAGTTATGCCCAAGGTGATCCTAAGTTAGAAAAACTCTTATCTAGATCCAGAAAATGTGGCGATCGATCTGGATTAAGCTATGATAAAAGTATTCCTCCCAAACATAAGAATACTCCACCTAAATTTGTGAAAGGGGAGTCTTCTAACTCAAAAAGGAAAAGTCTGAATCAAAACTATTCTAAAAATACTAAGACTTTTCAAACCCTAAAACCTAAAAGCAACCATATCAACTATAAAAATTAGAATCATAATCCTTTAATTGAGAAAATTGTTGATTTACTTAAGGAGCTCTTAAAATCTAACTCAGTAGGTCGGTCTTATAACAACTACAAACTTAAGAAGACCAACTATACTCCTAAACCCAAGACTGTAATGAAATGGGTCCCTAAGGTTACTTGCTTGGTTGCCCACACTGCTTTCAAAGCTTCGACCCATTCAAAGTGGTTCTCTAGATAGTGGTTGCTCCACATATATGATAGGCGACAAGGGTCTGTTCACCAATCTTAAAGACATGACTGATGGTTCAGTCACATTCGGTGATGGTAGCAGCTGCAGAATTGTTGGCCAAGGTACGGTTCAACTCTTTAACATCCCTCTATTTGAGAATGTTTTATATGTAGAATGGTTAAAACACAATTTATTAAGCATCTCTCAAATATGCGATAATAATCATAGTGTAAAATTTACTAACTAAGGTTGTGAAATCCTAAATAAAAATGGTTCTGTAATATTAACTGGTTGCAGAACTTCCGAAAACTGCTATATTGTGAGTGATTTAAGCTCATCTAATCTATCGTGTTACATGGTCCATACCGATGAGACCGAATTATGGCATAAACATCTTGGACATGTACACTATCGTAACTTGTATAGATTGAGCAAAAGAGAGTTGGTAAGAGGTCTACCTAAATTATAGAAAGTAGACAAAATATGTGGCAAATGCCAGATTGGTAAATAAACCAGGAGTACTCACAAAAAAGGTGAACTCCAATGCCACATCTAAACCACTAGAACTTCTCCACATGGATCTTATTGGACCAACTAGAACGGAGAGTCGAGGTGGCAAGAAGTATATTTTGGTAATCGTTGATGACTTTACCAGATATACATGGGTAGTCTTCTTAAGGGACAAATCAAAAACTCTAGATGAAGTAAAAAGGGTACTTAAACGTATCCAAATGGAAAAATGATCTATAAGATCCGTACTGATCATGGATCAAAATTTGAGAATAACAGTTTTGAGAAATTTTGCAGTGATCAGGGAATATCACATGAATTCTCTGCGCCCAAAACACCACAACAAAATGGTATAGTTGAAAAAAAAATAGAGTGCTTCAAGAAATGACAAATAGTATGAAGCTCCCTAAAAATCTTTGGGCCGAAGCCATAAATACTGCTTATTATATAATTAACCGTGTTTATACTAGAAAATCAAATGGTAAAACGGCTTATGAAATGTGGTTTGATAAGAAGCCTACTGTCAAATACTTTCGTGTTTTTTGCAGCAAGTGCTACATTTTACGTGACCGAGAAAATCTGGGTAAGTTTGACACCAAAAGTGATGAAGGGATATTTTTAGGGTATGCTCTGAATAGTCGAGCGTATCGGGTTCTTAATAAGAGGACCGACGTAATCCAAGAGGCCATTAATGTGGTTATTGACAATCACTTGAATACACCTATCGCAAGTTCAGAAAATGATGAAGTTCTTCTAATTGATAAACCAAATACTTCATCAAGTCAAAATAACTTTGAACTGAGGACTGTTAAAGACCATCCAACTAATTAGTTTCTTGGAAACCCTCTCACTGGTGTGCGCACTCGTAAATAACTAGAAGATATGTGTAATTACGTGTGCTTTACATCTCAGATAGAACCGGCTAACGTAAAAGAAACCCTTTTTAATGAAAACTGGATTGTTACGATGCAAGAAGAGCTCAATCAATTTGTCAGAAATGATGTTTGGTACTTAGTTCCAAGACCGAAAGATAAACATATTATCAGAATAAAATGGATTTTCAAAAATAAGTCTGATGAATTTGGTAATATTATTAGAAACAAGGCAAGGCTGGTTGTACAAGGGTACACTCAAATTGAAGACATTGATTATGATGAGACCTTTGCCCCAGTAGCTCGTCTTGAATCAATTAGATTATTTATATCCATTGCATGCTTTAGAAAGTTCAAAATATACCAAATGGATGTAAAGAGTGCATTCTTAAATGACGATTTGCATGAAGAAGTGTATGTTGAACAACCAACGCATTTTGAAGACCCTAAGAATGCTAATCATGTCTGCCGCCTGAAAAAGGCACTCCACAGTTTGAAACAAGCTCCCAGGGCGTGGTACGAAAAGTTGACTAAGTTTCTACTAAGTCATAACTTTATAATGGGAAGTGTTGATAAGACATTGTTTGTAAAGAAACATAATGATTACATTTTAATAGTGCAAATTTATGCTGATGATATTATTTATGGATCTACCTGTGCTAACATGACTATTGAGTTTGCGGATCTTATGAAGTCTAAGTTCGAAATGAGCATGGTTGGAGAATTGAATTATTTCCTAGGGTTGCAAGTAAAACAGTTACCTGATGGTTTTTTTATCTCTCAAACTAAATATGCTCTGAACTTAGTTAAATAGTTTGGATTTGACAGTGGGAAAATTTTTGATACTCTAATGAGTAATATTTTAAAACTCTCAAAGGACTCTACATGTGAGAGTGTGGATCCTAAGCTGTATCACAGCATGATAGGAAGTTTGCTTTATTTAACTACGAGCCAACCTGACATTGCATTTAGCGTAGGAATATGCGCTAGATATCAATCTGACCCTAAAGAGTCACATTTAATTGTTTTAAGTGGATTATGAGATATGTCGCTAGTTCAGCAAATCTTGGTCTCTGGTATCCACATGATAGTAGTGTGCAATTAGCTAGTTACATGGGATGCTGATTGGGCTGGTAACATTGATGATAAAAAATCAACCAGTGGTGGTTGTTTCTATGTAGGAAACTATTTAGTTTCTTGGCAAAGTAAGAAACAAAGTTCCGTATCGCTCTCAACTGCTGAGGCTAAATACATTGCGGCAGGTAATGCATGTACTCAGCTTGTATGGATGAAAATAATGCTAAGTGATTACGGAATTGCGTAAGATTCTATGTTTTTATATTGTGATAATTCCAGTGCAATTAATATATCTAAAAATCCAATCCAGCATTCACGAAGCAAGTACATTGACATTAGATATCACAACATTCATGAATTAGTGGAAGTAAAGACAATTTCTTTGGAATATATTCCAACCGAGACTTAACTTGCTGACATATTCACAAAACCGCTCAACAAAAGTAGGTTTGTTAAATTGAAATTTGATCTTGATATGTGCAATATGAATTGTTGATTCATGTATTTCTGTATCGTAATGTATATATTTGATTATTTTAAAATTTTAAATTTTAAATTTTGTGTAAAATTGTACATTTTGGGCTGTGCAAGACCAGTCGAGTACATACTCGACCAGTAGTGGCACGACCGGTCGAGCATGTACTCGACCAGCCGTGAACCGCGGGTTTGATGCTTTATTTGGGAGAAAAATCACTTTTTCCTCATTTGGATTGTCTTCTCCAACGAGCCCCAACGTCGACTGGTCGAACCCATCTTCAATTCCTTTGTGGTTAGTGCGTTGTTTTCGATTTTCTTGTAGATTCTAGTCCTTTGCACTTCCTTTTCATCATTTATGTGAATTATTTCATGTTTTATGTTAGTTTTTGGGGTTTTCTACTCAAAAATCTGATCTACTAGAAACCCACTTTACTTCTTTTGCAATTTCCATTTTTCTTGATATACTTGTTGCGAATGGAAGGTAGAACTAAGAAGAAAGGATCTCGTGGTTCCTTTACATCTCGGTCGACTCCTATCATAGTGCGCCACCTTCGGTCGCCCGAAGATGATCCCACTAATGTGTGGGATATTTGGCTGTTCAATGTTATAGTAGAACGACCCGTTAATGTTGGTCATTTGGCTCCGTTTAGTATCTTTCCTCTCCTTTAGTCTGTAGGATGGGATAACATACTATATTGGGGTGGGCCGGCATACCGCTCCATTGTGTAGGCTATGTATGCTTGCATTACTAATTTTTCTACTGAAAATCTGACATTTACCATTGTGACCAGAGAAGGTCCAATTGATGTAAACCATCATCTTATCTCTGGATTAATGGATGTACTTGTCAATGGCGAAGGTATTCCCATTAGTACTCTAATGGCAAAACGATCTGAAACTGAGAAGCGAATGTTCACTAGAGATTTATGTAATATAGATGCGGAATGGAATACTACTGGAAATGCGCTTGCCTCCAAGTTTTTGTTACCCAGATACAGAATCCTTCACATGATTTTCATTTCAAATGTTTATCCTCGTTTTGGTGACAAAACTGAACTTACCACGTTCATGGTTCGTATTCTTCATTCCATCATTTCTGGGACCTCTGTATATCTTCCTTCTCTAATTTGTCAATGCATCATTCAATTCCGTCTCCATCCTGGACACAGTGACATTCCCTCCGCTTATCTTATGACTGTGTTGGCCACCCATAGTTTAGTGGCTATGCCTGTTGGGGAAGCTCCCATTCACCACTTAACCTTCAACAACTCCAATATTAACAAGATGAATTTGAAGTTGGCCCCAGGCCAAGTTAATGTGGGTACTGGTGGAGCTGATGCCGCAAATAAAGATGATCAATATGGATGATATTTTTCACGAAATCGAATCCGATTCTACAGATGATCCTGATTATTAGCCATCTGACTTTGATGCGCGTTTGCGTTCTCTTGAGGAGAATGTTGAAAGTATGAATGTGTCCCATGACTTGCAATTTAAATATATACCCAAGTATCTGAAGCGCATTAACAAGGGACTTCATCAAATTGATTCTACCATACATGCTCCTTCATCGGGTTCAGATTAGTATTTCATTATGTGGTTTGTAATAACTTTTGAGATACTTGACTTTTTCTTGTTTTATGAGCTTGGACATGCTTGAACATACTTTCTTATGGTTTTAGTTACTTGGTAATCTTGATCTTATATGCACTTCATTTTCATTACTCTTCTATTTACTTCCTTATTTATCTACTTTCATTATCATTTATTATTTCTTTCCTTTGTCATGTACTGACTAAAAGGGGGAGAATTTTATCATGCTTGTGAAATGTGGAATTGGAATTGTGGATAGGTAAGTGGAATTGGAATTGTGGATAGCTAACCATTTATTTCCACATTTTTTTATTGTAAGGGGGAGTAAGTAAGGGGGAAAATATTGATGTGGAGTATTGATGCTGATGCATATTGGTTTAATCTGGTTGTTGTAACCAGTGCATAATTCTTTATTCTTGTAAGTGCTATGGTTTTATGCTCCTTTGGTTGTCAAATTTTGTGGTACCAAAACATCAATCTATGTCTTGTGTAGCTCATTGATATATATGATCAAGACATTGGATCACCGCTCTAAACACTTTGCTTCAAGTCAAGAACGAAGAACTACTTCAATCCATTTCAAGAAATGCAAGTACAAGCTACAAAGAGGTGATCTTGTTCAAGACCCAAGTCAAGTGAAATTCAAGCTACAGGAAGTACAACTCAAGATTAAGTGTAATATAAGCCCTAAAAGATCTCAAGTTCAATGTTACATCAAGAATAGAGATCTCAAGCTTCATAATCTTCCAAGGTCATCTATCATCTGAAGAAATGGTATTTCAATGTCTATACTCCATGTTCCAGGTATGAAAAACCTTAGATTGACCTTAGGGTAGGTCATTTTGAATACATAATTCAAATTGAATCACTTTATAAGTATTTGGTCTGTTCTAAGACTAGTCCTAGACCTTGTTCAACTAGTCCTAGCACTGGCTCGACCAGTCTTAGAAAATCCAGGACCAGTCCTAAGTTTGTTGCAATTGTTCAGAATTTTCGATTCATCTACGACTAGTCCTAGACTCTGTTCGACTGGTCGCGTGAACAGTGTCGACTAGTCATTCGACCAGTCCCAGTTCTTCGACTCAAACTACAACAACCAATCTTTGAGTCCTACGACCAATCGTAGACACCCTAAGACTAGTCGTGTAATTGTCTGATTTAATCCCGTTTAAAAATTCAAAAATCCGTTTCATCTACGACCAGTCGAAGGGTTCCCAAGACCAGTCATAGACGTGATTTTTGCATCTATAAATAGACAACGAATTTCAGAGTTTGATAATTCAATTCAAGGAAAATCAAGGCATCACTCTGAGATAAGTTTGTGTTTATTTTAAGCTACATTGTACATATTTAAAATTCTCTTTTGTTAGCTTATTTAATTTGATTTTGTTTCTATATTCCAATCTAAATTAAAAAGAGGAATTGTTGTATTCCTTCTTCTTTGAATCAAAATCAAATATAGCTAGCTCAACTGGTTTAATTTAAAATCAATTAGAACCTAAAACCATTTCAAAGTGAGTATTGGACATTGAACTTCTACATTTGAAGTTCTACTCCAATTGGTTCTTCTGGGCTGCTACAAAGGAGAAATCCAAGTATTTTACATTTATTGTAAATTCCATTATTTTGGTTTTGTTTGAGGTTAAGTCAGAAAAATCTCATTGTGTTGGTTATCTGAGGAGAGCCAGAAAACTCAAAAAGTGGGAGTTTTTGAATTGTGTAAGCCCATTTAAAAGACACAATTGTGAAGGTTTTAGGTGAACCTGTGAAACCTATTTTGATAGTGAACGCTGATATCCCCTGTGTGAGGATATTAGGAGTGGAGTAGTTGTGTGGCTGTTGTTTAACAGTTGGTGTACACACAGGCGAACCACTATAATTTCTTGTGTCTTGTGGTTTGAATGTTCGTTTAATTTTTCCTATCTTTTATCATTCAAAATTGTGGAATGTTTGTGTGGATGTGAATGTTGTAATATTTACATTTCAAGTACAGTGGGGAATGTTGTAATAATTTAGATTTAAATTCTTGCAATTTATTTCAATTCATTGCTATTTATTCATTCCTTTTCTGTTTGAGTTCTTGATACAAAGAACGTTCTAGAAATAAGGTTGTCCTGCCATAAACCCTTGGTTTTTATGGTGTAAGGTTGTCCTTAGAACAACATTTGTATCAACCTCTCAATTCTTGATTATTGAGGTTGCTTTTCATTTTTAGCATTGTGAATTGATTTCTTTTAATTGGCTATCATATTCTTTTATTCCGCTATTAAAGCTTAAATTTGGCATAGTCCTATTCACCCACCCCCCCCCCCTCTAGGAAATATAGCTTGGCCTTTTCAATTATGCACATATGGTGCATGATTCTTTATTATGCGTGTTATGCTTATCTTATTTTAATGAAGTATATTTTGTCACAAATTTGACAAAGGGGGAGATTGTTAGTGCTATATTTTCTAGCTCCTATGATTGTCAAATTTTATAGTGCCAAAACCTCTTGGAATCTGTGTCTTGTGTAGCTCATCTACATATTCAAGACTGTGCATCTTATGTACAAGTTCAAAGGTCTTTACCTCAAGAACTTCAAATGCAAGATCAAGAGATATACATGCTCAAGTATAATACCATGAGATAGTTCACTCCTTCAAGCTTCAAAGTTCAAGGTTTCAAAGCTTCATCTAAGGCAAGACAATAGTCTTTACTTTGATACTCAAAGCTCAAGTTGAAATACAACTCGAGTACCTTAAGCTCAAGCTTCAATGTATTTCAAATTCAAGCTTCAAAATGTCTCAAGTTCAAGCTTCATCATATGTCAAGATCTCAAGCTTCGTGAACTTCAAAGAACAATTATCAACTGAAGCAAAAGAAGATTCAATGTTCATATATCACTTATAAGGTATGACTGACCTTAGATTGACCATAGGATAAGTCATTTTGAATATATAATTTAATTGGGTTACTTTATAAGTGCATAGTCTGTTTTTCGACTAGTCTTAGATTATGTTCAATTAGTCCTAGTACTGGTTCGACCAGTCCAAGAAATCATCGACCAGTCCTAAGTTTCTTACTAATTTTCAGGATTTTTTGTTATTACCTCGACCAATCCTGGAGATTGCTCGACCGGTCGAGTGAACATTGCTCGACCAGTCCAGCAGGCTCGACTCAAAGTCTGGCAACTAAAATGAGTCTCACACGACCAGTCGTGGACAGGACTCGCTGGTCGTGGAGGCCACTCGATCGGTAGAGCAGGTCCTTCGACCAATCGTGGAACGACTTGATCTTATCGCGCCCAAATTTTCAAAAGTTTGTTGGTCCTTCGACCAGTCGAGCTGTCCTCTAGGCCAGTCGAAGGAACGATTTCTGCACTTATAAATAGAGCACGATTTTCAGATTTTGATATCCAATTCAAGCAAAATCAAGACACCGCTCTGAGAGATAAGTTAGTGATATTCTTAAGCTATTTAGTGCTCATTTTATATTATCTTTAATTAGCTTTTTGCATTTGATTTTGCATTATACATTCCAATCTTATTTGAAAAAAGGGATTGAAGTTTTTCCATTTCTTGGAATCAAAATCAAATCAAGCTAGCCCAAGGTGATTTAATTTAAAATTAATTTAGAACTTTGAACTATTTCATAAGTGAGTGTGAACATTGAACATCTACGTTGAACTTTTACTCCGAATTGGTTCTACCGGGCTATAACAAAGGAGAATATCCAGATAAGTATTTTACAGTTTTGTAAATCAATTATTCTTTTGGTTTCTTTGAGATTGTGCTAGAAAAATATCTTTCTTTTAATTTGTCTGAGGTGATCTAGAAAACTCATAGTGTGGGGTTTTTGAATTGTGTAAGTCCACTTGAAAGACACAATTATGAGGGTTTTAGGTGAACCTTGAAAAACCTATTTCATAGTGAACGCCGATATCCACTGTGTGAGGATATTGGGAGTGGAGCAGTTGTGTGACTGTTTTTCTAAACAGTTGGTGTACACACAAGCGAACCACTATAACTTCTGGTCTTGTGGTGATTATTTGAATGTGGCATTGTGTGGATGTTGTAATTTCCCTTTATACATTGGTGGAGAATGTTGTAATTCTTTTTATGCAAGTGTGAGAATGTTGTAATAGTTTAATTTCTTTATTTGTTATTTATTCTTTATTCATCTGCATCGGTTTGAGATTTTGATACATAGACCGTTCTAGGAATCAGGTTGTCCTACCATAAGCCATTAGGTTTTAGTGTAAAGTTGTCCTTAGAACAACATCTGTATCAACCTTTCAATACTTGTACACTTGAGGTTGTTATTCATTTCTGCATTGTGGGATTGTTTAATTGCTATCTTTATTTATATTTATTTAAATTCCGCATTTAATTTTTAATTTGGTATAGTCCTATTCACCCCCTCCTCTAGGACTCTTAGCTCGGCCTTTTCAGCTGTATCATCTAGAGACTCAGCTTTCTGGAAAAAAGTTATAAATGATGAAATGGAATTTATAATGTCAAATCAAACGTGGGAACTAGTAAACTTACCTCCAGGTTCTAGACCCATAGGTTGCAAGTGGGTGTTTAGAAAGAAATATCATATTGATAGGACTATCCGAACCTTTTAAGCTCGACTAGTAGGTAAATGTTTTAGACAAAAAGAAAGGATAGATTACTTTGACACATATTCTCCTATAGCTAGGATAACATCCATTAGAATATTATTTGCACTAGCTTCCATATATCATCTTCACATCCACCAAATGGATGTAAAGACCATTAGAATATTATTTGCACTAGCTTCCATATATCATCTTCACATCCACCAAATGGATGTAAAGACCGCATTTCTGAATGGTGACCTCAATGAGGAGGTATACATAGAACAACTTGAAGGATTCGTTCTACCGAGAAATAAAAATAAAGTATGTAGATTAATCAATTACTGTATGGATTAAAACAAGCACCAAAACAATGACATGAGAAGTTTGATTCCAAAATACTATATCATGATTTCATGCATAATGTAGCTGATAAATGCATATATTTTAAAGTAGATGGTAGTTGCATGATTATTATTTGTCTGTATGTTGATGACATGTTAATAATAAGTAATAAAATGGAAGGTGTGACTGAAACTAAAAGGTTTCTATCTTCCGTATTCAAAATGAACGATCTTGGACAAGTTGATACCATCCTAGGTATCAAAGTTAAAAAAATATTGTAGGGGTTATGCTTTATGTTAGTTTGATTATATTGAGAAAATACTAAACAAGTTTAACCATCTAAATGTAAAAGAAGCAAAAAACCCATTTGATCTAAGTATCAAACTAAAAGAGAATACCGGAAGAACAGTTGCACAATTAGAATATGCGAGTGCTATAGGGAGTCTTATATATGCTATGCAATACACTGGACCTGATATAGCATATGTTGTGAGTAAACTTAGTAGGTTTACTAGTAACCCTAGTACTGAACACTGGAATGCAATCAGTAGAGTCCTTTGTTACTTAAAAGCAACGAAAGCCTTAGGACTATTTTATTCAGAGTTTCCTTCAATATTGGAAGGATATACTGATGCGAGCTAGATATCAAGTGCAGTGGACAACAAGTCTACTACAGGGTGGGTATTCACTCTAGGAGGTGCACCTGTATATTGGGGATCCAAGAAACAGACTTGCATAACGCACTCGACTATGAAGTCTGAATTCATAGCCCTGGCTACAACAGGCAAAGAGGTTGAGTGGCTAAGGGATCTTCTATTAGAAATCCCTTTCTGTGTAAAGCCTATATCGGTTTTCTCACTACATTGTGATAGTGAAGCCACATTAGCTATAGCCTATAGTGACACATATAATGGTAAGTCTAGACATATCAGTCTTAGACATGATTATGTCAGACAATTGATTCGAGATGGAATCATTGCTATTTCATATGTGAAATCAAGAAATAACTGATAGACCCTTTTACTAAACCTCTACCGAGAGAGGTAGTAAAGGCTACATGTAGAGGGATGGGGTTAAAACTCTTCAACCAAAGTTTCACCAGTGATGGTAACTCAACCTAAAGTCAGAAAATGTCTAATTTCGGGTTTAATGGGTAAGAATAAGTCATTGATATTTGGAAAGTTTTCAGTACTAAATTATAAAACCTCATCCATAATAGATAAGTGCTGAGCGTTTAGAAAGATGGTTGAGTCTTAGAACTTTTAATGAAATCCAGTCTAAGGTAGAAGTGTCTTATAGTAAAGAAGACACTAGAAGAATTTCACTTATATGAACGTAGAGATGGTGCCGTCTCTCATGAGAGTTAGGAGTCTTCTCTCGAGATCGTTTATGAATTAGGATAAAGCACATGGTCATTAAATGTGTTGAACAAGATTGTGAGAACTCTAAATAACATATAGCAAATATGTGTGTAGTTTCTCCGGCTCTGTTATCTAGGAATAACTGGATCAACGCTTCGGCTACTAGTCATTTCGATAGAGTTTTGAGAATACTTACACTAAGGGAAGATTAAATCGAAAGATATCTTTCTTTTTTGCATTTAAGCTGATTATTCTGGTAGAAATGTTTAATCGAGAAAAATACATTTTTAAAATCAAGTGCAGGATTGTTGCATAATATTGATTTTAAAATATATTTTAATAATAAAATATAATATATATATATATATATATATATATATATTATATAAATTGTTGAAAAAACACTTTTTATGGGTTTTGGGAATAGTCCTACATTGGAAAAAGAGGAGAAGATTTTGAGGTTTAAATGAAAAGTGTCGAGTACTATAATATTTGCTCACCTAGTCCAAGGACTATGGACCTTGCGTACGCACTGAAACACCCGCGGGCGCACTCGCGCTCAGGCACAGGCACAGGCACGGGCACGGGCTCGGTCTCGATCATGGGTTAGGTGCGAGGGCGTGGGCATGTGAGGCAGGGCTCGATCTTGGTCTCGGTCACGGGCTCGGTGTGAGAGCGTGGGCATGTGAGACAGTGTGGCTGTAGAGACGTACTTCGCACGTCCACATCGTGTCACAAAGGGTCGCTCTTTCGCGACCTTACGTGAGCCGTGTGCGAGTCGCGGTGCGGCTAAGTGGTTAAGGCATGTGGCTAGTTGACAGAGAGACTAGATGACTGAGAGAGAGAGATCCCTTAGTATATATAGAGAGGCTGGAAATGACTGTTACAGCAGATGTGTAACAGCTATGTAATTCATTGCAGAGCCATGCTGTAACTGCTGCAGCTAGAAAACGGCTAGCCAGCTCTCACAACAATCAGCATGCAGCTGCTGTTATGAGCCATGCACAACAGTCAGAAAATAGCAGTTTTCCAACAGATAGAAATGGCTTAATGAAATTTATGTCTCTGGACCATAACCTCCCAGCCACCATACCCTATAAATAGAGAGTCTGGATGGGTTTCCAAACATCTCAACTCACTCCAGCAGACCCATACGAATCAGAGCCCACTGACCATATACTCCAGCAATACAACAAGATTCTTCTGAACCATTGCCTGAAGATCAGACCAAAAGAGTGGTCTAAGAACGGTTCATCTGAACTAATATCTGAAGTACAGACCAATGCAGTAGTCTAATATCAGAATTCTTCTTCTCTCTTTTTCTGGGTATTTTTTCTTTTCTTTATTTCTGCCAGACTGTGTAACAAAGTTCCATTAGTGGGCCTTCGTGTTTGCTGAACGCAAACCCGTATTAGGCTCGTCGTATCCTATAAGCAGTTTGCCTATAATCTTTCAGCATACTCAATTCCCTTGAGTGGGGGCAAATAATGCTTTAAGGACAGCGTTCCAAACGTGCTTCAACCTGTCCTTATTATATTCCATCTTGAATATTCAGTTTTCATATTTTATAGAAAATACATCTGTAATTTTCTTCAACAACACATATATCATGGTGGTCCCATGGAACTTGTAGCGTCACTTTAATAGCAAGCCTCGCTAATCAAAACATGTCAGCAGTAATCCGCGTTTGTATGAATCGCACAGTACATCCGTGTGCGCAACGCGGTTGCGTACTAAGTAAACTCCGGGTGTCCACTGTCAGGTATGCTCCTTATCTATGATGTACTTCCCTTTTTTCCCGTTCATTTTTGGGCATGATAACAAAATATAAGTATAAACAAAGTTCAAGTGGACCACACAAGAGGGAACAGTGGGATAGTAATGTCCACTATTGAAATCTTTCTAAGGCCCACAAGGATGTTTATTTGTCATCCAACCTGTTAATAAGGTCACACGGGCATGGATGAAGGGGAATAACCAAATATTTGCTCGATCCAAAACTTCTATGGCCACCAATAGGTTTTCAACGGCAGGCATTCAGTTCCCACCGTTCCCTATGACGTGGTTCACTTAAGCTTTAGATATACTAAAATTTTAGGTTCATGTGCGAAAATGATCTGGCAAGGTGGATGGATGGCATGAATAAGATACATACATCACGGTGGGCCACACAGAGTTTACACAGTACGCTTATGCAATCCGCCTCCTGTGTGTCCTCTTGGGCGACGGATTGACGGCGGAAAATCAGATGGTCGGTGACTGATGATATTCCGGTTGCTGATCATGACATGGACCGGAACACTCCACATCCTGTGTAACCCACAATGGAGAGCAGAGTGTGGTAACACGCCGTCCATCAGGTTCTATCATTGATTTTAAGCCCAAGGTCCAAAAATAGCTTAATTCAAAAGTTATCTGCAACGGAGATGGGAAATCAACCGTAGTTTTGTCTGTCGAGCCACCATGGCATGTATCTTTGACCAGCCCTTTAATCAGGGAAACGGTTTGGCTACTCCCTTGCCACTGGCCAATGGCTGGTGGTCGGTGCTCTGTGCGCCCCACCATGATGTATATGTTTAATCCATGCTATCTATCTATTTTTCTAGATAATTTTACGATATGACCCCAAAATAAGGTATATCCTAATATCAAGTGGACTACATTACACAAAACAGTGTTGATTCAACGTCGACTATTAAAAACTTTTTAAGGGCCATAAAAGTATTGGATCAAGCTGATCTTTTTTTTTTTTTTTTCATCATCTAGGTCTGTATGATGTAATCAACAGAATGGATGTTGAATAAACAGTACAATGGGCCTTAGGAGGATTTTAATGGTGGATATCCAATCATTATTGTTTTCCCGTGATGTGGTCCACCTGAGATTTATATCCCCCTCATTTTTGGTATCAAGCACTAAAATGATCTGTAAAAATAGATGAAGGGCATGGATAAATGACATACTTTATAGTGGGGCCCGCAGAGCACCGACCATCAGCCACAGGGCTAGTGGCAGGGGTGTAGCCAATCCATTTCCGTTAATGAGAAATTTGGGACTGTTGACCCCACCTTTTATCTAGCTGTTTTTATGAAACAATACAAACTTTGTTTGGGAACTTAGACCTGCTCGTACGGGCAACGAATTTGAGGATGAAAATACCCCTCCTTTCACGGAAACGGATTACGTACTCCCCCTACCACCAGCCAATGGTAGATGGTCGGTGGTCTGTGGGCCCCACCATGATGTATGCTTTTCATCCATGCCGTCCATATATTTTTTCACATCATTTTATGATATGAGACGAAAAACGAGGTATATCCAAATCTCAAGTGTACCACATTATAGGAAACAGTGTTGAATGAGCGTCAACCATTAGAAACCTTTAGGGGGCCCACTGTGATGTTTGTGAGAAATCCTCCCCGTCTAAGTTCATTCATAGGGTCACAAAGACCTGGATGAAGAGGAAAAACAAATTTCATAATGATCCAAAACTTCTGTAACCCCTAAAAGGGTTTCAATGGTAGACGTTCAATTCCCCATTGCCTTTTACAGTGTGGTCCACTTGATAGTTAGATCTATCTTATTTTTCATCTCAAGCCTTAATATGAGCTTGCCAAATAGATGGACGGTTTGGATATAACACAGACCTCATGATGGGACCCACAAAAGCAACACAAAAAAAAAAAAAAAAACTGTCGCGGCACTGCCGCCTGTGCAGTTTAGCTACGGCTATAGCTACGGTTATAATCCATAGCCATAGATAACCGTAATTCGGTGATCAATCGCGGCTCCTGCGATTCCACCGCAAGTCGCTGTCCCGATTGGCGATCAATCGCAAATTCCACGATTCCACCCCCGACCTATGGCTACGAATTATAACCGTAGCTATAATCGTATCCCTATGCACTTTTTTTTTTTACATGGATAATTTTGTTCTACCTACATTTTTCTCTAACACATTTATATAAATATGTATATATAAGCATATAAAGAATTTTATTCTACCTACATTTTTCTCTAACACATATTTATATGAAATGCATGGAAATGACCCTGAAATGAAATGAAATCGCTGAAATTGACCGTGAAATGCATGGTAATGACCGTGAAGTAAAGTGAATAGACCGTGAAATGTAGAGGTGGGCATCGAGCCGAGTTGAGTCGAGGTGGGCCAAGCTTGGCTTGGCTTTTCCATGATGTACTTGAGGTCGAGCTCGAGCTCGAGCTTGGCCTCGAGCTCAACATTGAAGCTTGGCTTGTTTGCCAAAGCTGTCGAGTCGAGTTCGAGTCGAGTCGAGTTTACCTCGAGTCAAGCTCCTGCTTGTTGGGTGAGAGAGTAATGGATTCTATTCTTGATTCTCTTCCATTGATGAAAAATTCAAAAATCTTAAGAGAATCAAAGTAAAACCTAATGAAAAAACCAAACAAAGCTTCGAATCGGATGAGGAAACCTGTAAGAACCGATCTGTTCTTGATCTTCTTCCACCAACGGAAATCCAAGTACTAGAAAAGAAATAGAGCAGAACATAGATCAGAAATCCAAGTAAAGAGCTCTAGCCAATCAGATCATTTGATTTCCTTGAAGCTCTAACAAATCTGAGAAGAACCCATCTCGAATTTCTTGGGTTTCTCGCCTAAGAAGTAGATCTCAAGATATTGAAATCATACTATTGTGGAGCTGAAATGAAAACTGGTAGTGGTGGTTGGGGCGGGCGTGCGGCTGGCAGTGGGTAGAGAAAGAGAAGAAAGGGAAAGGGAAGGGAGTGCGTGCGGTCGGGTAGAGACTCTAGGGTTTGTTTTTTTATTTTTTTATTTTTAAGTTTAAACTTAAAACTTATATTAATATAATATATATATATATATATAATATAATATTTAATATTTAATATATTTATTAATCGAGCCGAGTCGAGCTCGAGTTCGAGCTTCGAGTCGAGTCGAGTCGAGTTGAAATGCCCCCTGGTCGAACTTGGCTTGAACTCAACTCGAGCTTCAAATAATTAGCTTGGCTCGGCTCGAATTGGCCATTCAAGCCGAGTCAATTCGAGCTGACTTGAGTCGAGTCGAGTCGAGCGAGTTTTTCGAGCTAGCTCGACTCGTGAACAGCCCTACTGACAGCTGTATAGATCAGTGCCATGATGTGCTGAGGACGAGTCACCGTCACTTGAAATGCATGGAATTGACCGTAAAGTGAAGGAAATTGACCATGAAGTGAAGGGGAATCGCCAGAATTGACCATGAAATGCATGAAATTGACCATGAAGTGAAGGGAATTGATCATGAAATGAATGAAATTGACCGTGAAGTGAAGGGAATTGATCGTGAAATGCATGGAATTCATCATGAATTGAAGGGAATTGACCATGAAATGAATTGAGTTGACCGCGAACTGATTGAAATTGACCATGAAGTGAATGAAATGGATTTTCGACCATCGACTTGATGGAAAACAGTGGAAAATAACCAGGTTGGTTGGCTAAAGTAGCTTCTCCTACCTCAAAATCATATGTGGTGAATCAACATGGAATTGCCGGGAATGACCGTGAAATGCATGGAAATGACCATGAAGTGAAGGGAATTAACCATGAAATGCGTGGAAATGACCGTGAATCAACACGGAATCACTGGGAATGACCGTGAAATGCATGGAAATGACCGTGAAGTGAAGCGAATTGACTGTGAAATGCATGGAAATGAATGTGAAGTAAAGAGAATTGATCGTGAAATGTGTGGAAATGATCGTAAATCAACACGGAATCGCCAAAAATGACCGTGAAATGCATGGAAATGACTGTGCGCATATATAGTATAATATATAGTGGGGTCCACAAAAAGTGAGGGATTTGAATATACCTGCCGTTCGAAGCTTCTTAGATGGGGGGACCATTTTCGTGGGGACCATTTTCATCCTTTCTTGGGTTCACAAAAGTCAAAAATGACGTGCGTGGGGTCTGTATTCTCGATCGGACAAAGGGGAAATACAAAATGAAGAAAAGGGAGGGTTTTACTAGAAGGTGGACAGTCACAGAGGGGGAGAAGTAATCAGAGAGTCAGATTCGGTCAGCTAGGATGAAGGAGAAGGGAGAGGAAATAAGAAAAATTCAGCGGGGGAAACATGAAATTGAGCGGGGCAAACTAGGAATTCATCGGGGAAACATGAAATTGAGCGGGGTAAAATAGAAATTCAGTGGGAGAAACATGAAATTGAACGAGGCAAACTAGGAAATTAGCGGGGGAAACATGAAATTGAGCGGGGCAAACTAGGAATTCAGCAGGGGAAACATGAAATTGAGCGGGGCAAACTAGGAATTCAACGGGGGAAACATGAAATTGAGCGGGGCAAAGTAGAAATTCAGCCGGCAAACATGAAATTCAGCGGGGGAAACTTGAATTTGAGCGGGGCAAACTAGAAATTCAGCGGGGAAAAATAGAAATTCAGCGGGGGAAACATGAAATTGAGCGGGGCAAACTAGAAGTTGCGTGGGACAAACATGAAATTTAGTTGGGGAAACTTGAATTTGAGCGGGGCAAAATAGAAATTGAGCGGGGGAAACATGAAATTCAGTGGGGTAAAATAGAAACTCAGCGGGGGAAATATGAAATTGAGTGAGGCAAACTAGAAATTCAACAGGGGAAACATGAAATTGAGCGTGAAAAACTAGAAATTCAGCAGGGGAAACATGAAATTGAGTGGGGCAAACTAGAAATTTAGCGGGGCAGACATGAAATTCAGCGGGGAAAACTTGAATTTGAGCGGGGCAAAATAGAAATTCAAAGGGGGAAACATGAAATTGAGTGGGGCAAACTAGAAATTGAGTGGGGAAACATGAAATTGAGTGGGGCAAACAAGAAATTCAGCGGGGGAAACATGAAATTGAGCGGGGCAAACATGAAATTCAGCGGGGGAAACTTGAATTTGAGCGGGGCAAACTAGAAATTGAGTGAGGCAAGCGTGATATTCACCTAGGTAAATTGAATTTATGAGGGAGGGAAAATTTTGAGCCTTTTCAAGGATTGCAGATGCAACCCGTATGTGACATTTCACGTCACCCTACCGAAGATAGAAAAATAGCAAATGTACAATGTATATAATAGGAAATGGTACATGAGTGGGAAAACAATGTATAATGTATATTCAACAATGTATAAAATACAATATATATAGTACAATATTTCAATAAAATTGATCCCATGCCCTTGACAAATATCATCTACAGACTAGAGACAAGCAATCATATGCTATTGACTTCCTCCAATTAGCGGTGATTTTTTGCATGTTTGTTCCCGCCAAGGTGAGACCACTACACAAAATGTCGATGTATTTCATTACGAATATGCCACAGTTATAACCATTGTCCTGCTTTGGTGCTGATTCATTGACTCTGACGGTCCATTTCTTCCCTTCAAGTGCAGTGTTGTCTCCAGTGACATGGAAGAGAATGGAGAGTGCATCGGTCATCTTCTTCATTGTGTGCTTGTAATTTATTAATGGATTTGTGCTTAAGAAATTGCGTAGGCCGAGTTTAGCTCGGCTATTAGCTCGGTCTGTTCTGACGCTGATTTCGATGCCCAGTATGCGATCAAAACTGGCAAACACCTCTCAAGCATTGGCTGTTACAGATAAATATGATCAAAGATCAATACATGTAAGAAGCTGAAAAAGTAAAACATATTAAGTATTGTCCGAATTAAACAGTCACCATAAAAAATGTTGGACAGAACTTGCAATCTTGAGGATACGCTATTGCTAGGTCGGTCTGCCTCTTCTCAAGGAAATTGATGTATTTGTCAATAGCCTAATTAATAGGATAGTACGATTTAACATATATTAATATAACAAATAATTACATGTCAATCAATGTATATATAGAATAAATTAGTAATGCCTACCACGCTATCAACCCACGCATCCTTCACCCATATCGTACCAAACCATAACCCCGTTGCCGTGGCCTTGTTCGTTTCATATCAGTCCTCTAACTCTTTCAATTGCTCTGCATATAGTATCCTGAATGGATCCATCTATAGAGGAAATGGTATCGGAGTAATGGCAAAAGTTGTTGCAGCCTTGGGTTCAGGAACCAAACCAGGGGTTGTATCAAATGTAGACAGGGACAAGTATGGAGAAACCTTATAAATTGTTGGCTTTAGTACCCTTTTGGGTCTCCTCTAATAAACGGGATGAGAAGTGTATGCATCCAATACATTACCCTTTGCGATACCAAACGAGTGCATATCGAATTCCCCATGCATGAAGCGTTCTTTCTCTTTAATTTCATTTTCTTCCCCTCTCTTCAACTCCTCACCCTCCTCCTCCATCATACAATCTTCTCTCTCCTTATTAAACTCCTCTCTCTCCTTCGCTAACTTTTCCTTTTCTTCAAAAAACAAATCCTTCTCGGGACAAACATGAAATTCAGTGGGGGAAACTTCAATTTGAGCCGGGCAAACTAGAAGTTCAACTAGGCAAACTTGAATTTGAGCGGGGCAAACTAGAAATTTAGCAGAGCAAACTTGAATTTTAACGAGGCAAACTAGAAATTCAGCGGGGCAAACTTGAATTTCAGCGAGGGAAACTTGAATTTGAGCGGGGCAAACAAGAAATTCAGCGGGGGAAACTTGAATTTGACCGCAACAAACTACAAAATCAGCGAGGCAAACTAGGAAATCAGCGAGGCAAGCACGAAATTGAGCGGGGAAAACATGAAATTCAGCGGGGGCAAACTAGAAAATCAGCGGTGTAAACTTAACAGATAATTTCATGTCGACCCGATCAATCAAAGCGTTTCGACCGGTTGACTCGATGGATAGATAGTTTACACAGTTTTGAGTGTTTTTATGTAATTTGTTTCTATTTCTAGTTTTGATTATATATACTGGTGTAATCGATATTAGGGTTACTGTTAGACATGCTTAAGGGTTTGAAAGGATTACACCATGGACCATATCTCAAGTGGTAGACTAAGTGAAGATACTTCGTTTCAACATTGAGGTCTTGGTATTGATTCCCTAGTAGGGGTGGCTAATAGTGGAGTGTGCACTGACAGTGGATTGTACTAACAAGCTAATTTAGGATACTTTATAGAATCTATTAAAATAATTTTTGAAGAAAGAAAAAAAGATAGGGTTTTTCTCATGGGTCTTCGAATCGGTAATACAGTGCAAATGAGCATACACTAAGGTTCTTTTAAAGAAAGATGATCTATAATCGTCAAATATTGTTTTTAAACCTTATTTGATAATCGTATCGTAGGATACTCATGTTCAGTGTGAGTATAAATATTAAGTTGGCATACGCATTTCAGTAAATTAAGATTTAACCGCTGATTTAAGTTTCAATTATTGTTTATTAAGATATACTCATTATGCATACATAAGGTGAAATGAACAGTTATGAATGGCTATGATTGAAGCTAAGGCATCTCTTGATAGAGATGATTAGACCACTTAGAAGTGTGCATGCCAGTTACACCTAGTATGAGATTTTCACGTTAAACACTAATGTTTTCAGTATTTATGTCGTTGGAAATGCTGACATTGTGATCACGCCTAGTCCCACTTTGATAAATGAGGTGATGATTACCGTGGTCTAGTGTCGATAGTTCCAATCGACCAAATAATTCAATATACTTTATAGGATCCATTAAATATCTAGTAGAATCTCGATCATTAATGAATTACCATATAATACATTGCATATTGAAGAATATCATGATTATCCCAAGTTAGAGAATGTTGGAATCATTGGCCATGTATGGCATGTTTTCATCTGGTAATGCAATGATTGGTTTAAATTAATCACATTGGGATATATACGGTTTTATAGGCATGAAGTACTATAGACAACTCAAGATAGAATTGTATTGAAGAATGACTTCTCTCCTTGTACGTGAGAGATTGAGAAGACGTAAGTAAGTGAAAGAGTTCTACAATGGGTGAACTCTCTCCCATAGCCACTCCCCTATATAAAATGCATTCGGTCGTTAACATAGGCCTCATGTTTGCCCTGCTGAATTTCTAGTTTGCACTGCTCAATTTCATGTTTGCCCCACTCAATTTCTAGTTTGCCCTGCTCAATTTCATGTTTGTCTTGCTTAATTTCTAGTTTGCCTCGCTCAATTTCATGTTTGTCCCGCTCAATTTCTAGTTTGCCCAGCTCAATTCATGTACGCCCCGCTCAATTTCTAGTTTGCCCCGCTCAATTTCATGTTTGCTTTGCTGAAATTCATGTTTGGCCCGCTAAATTTCTAATTTGCCCCGCTGAATTTCATGTCTGCCCCGCTGAATTTCTAATTTGCCCCGCTGAATTTCATGTTTGCCCCGCTGAATTTCATGTTTGCCCTGCTGAATTTCTAGTTTGCCCCGCTCAATTTCATGTTTGCCCCGCTCAATTTCTAGTTTGCCCTGCTCAATTTCATGTTTGCCCCGCTCAATTTCTAGTTTGCCCCGCTCAATTTCATGTTTGCCCCGTTGAATTTCTAGTTTGCCCCACTCAATTTCATGTTTGCCCCGCTGAATTTCTAGTTTGCCCAGCTCAATTTCATGTTTGCCCTGCTGAATTTCTAGTTTGCCCTGGTCAATTTCATGTCTGCCCCGTTGAATTTCATATTTGCCCCGCTGAAATTCTAGTTTGCCCTGCTCAATTTCATGTTTGCCCCACTCAATTTCTAGTTTGCCCCGCTCAATTTTTAGTTTGCTCCGCTGAATTTCATGTTTGCCCCGCTCAATTTCTAGTTTGCCCCACTCAATTTCATTTTTTCCTCACTAAATTTCCAGTTTGACCACGAAGTGATTGAAATTGACCACGAAGTAAATGAAATGGATTTTCGACCATTGACCCGATGGAATCTTGGAAAATAACTAGGTTTGTTGGCTAAATTAACTTCTCCTACCCCAAAATCATGTGGTACGTTAAGTAAATCATTATAGTTTAGGAGATATGCTTGTTGATATAACGAAAGAACGACTATTACTGGTTGTAATCCGTAGCTATAGAAAACCGTAGCCATAAATTTCCTTTTTTATTTTTTTATTTTTTTGCTGTTATAATCCGCACCGCCTTTTGTGGGTCCCATCATAAGGTCTATGTTATATCCAAACCGTCCATCTATTTGGCAAGCTCATATTAAACTTGAGTCATAAAATAAGACCGATCTAACTATCGAGTGGACCACACTATAAAAGGCAGTGGGGAATTGAACGTCTGCCATCAAAACCCTTTTAGAGGTTACAGAAGTTTTGGATCATTATGAATTATTATTATTTTCCTCTTCATCCAGGCCTCTGTGACCTTATGAATAGATTAGATGGAAAATAAATGTTATGGTGGGTCCTACAAAATTTTTAACGGTGAAAATCAGTTTTCCCGCTGCTCTTTGTGGTGTGGTCCAGTTGTTCTTTGGATATGATTTTTTTTTTTTTTTGGATAAGGCTCCGAAATGATCTCAAAATATAGATGAACGTTGTGGATATAATATATACATAGCTGTGGGGCCATGTAACTTTGATCTCTTTTGAGCCGTTCGTACAACTCTCGGTTGGAGGAGCGTCAACGCTCGTCTTCAAGAGGAAGCCAGGGGTATTTTCGTCCTCAAATTCGCTGTCCGTACGAGCAGGTCTAAGTTCCCAGACAAAGTTGCATTGTTTCATAAAAACAGCTGGATAAAAGGTGGGTCCACAGTCCCAAATTTCTCTCCGTTAATCAGGTGCTACTTTACCTGATAAACAAAAGGGGAGTGGATCAGGTGGACCATGTGCGACCCACCTTCTTGAATAGGTTGTATATCCACTCCGTCCATCCGTTTTTCCAGCTCATTTAAGGACAAACTAAAAAATTAAGCAGATCCTGGAAATAGTGGTGAATGACCGTTAATAACTTCTGGTGTACCACCAACGGTTTGGATCAATCCAACCTTTGTTGTTTCCCTCCATCCAGGACTGACTGAGGTTATCAACCAGTTGGATGGCAAATAAATATTATAGTGGGCCTTAGGAAGCTTTTCATGGTGGGCGTTCAATCACCACTGATACCTGTGGTGTGGTCCACCTGAGAATTGGACTTGCTTAAGTTTTGGGAACAATATGCTAAAATTGGCTGAAAAAAACGGATGAACGGCGTGGATATAAGACAAATCATCAAGGCGGGGCAGCACGGTAATAGAAGGTGTTACTTGGGCAAAACCTAGTCCACTCCAGAACAGAAGACAAAAATCAGCTAATAAAAATCTCAGGCGGGACACATCATGCGAACGGCGGCTCTGAGGGCAGTTTTACATTTTCCACTCTGTGTGCCCAACACGACTTTCCAAGCGGTCTTCCGTATATACAGTTCATTGTAACTTGATAGATGGAGCAGAATTTACATATATTATCCTGCTTGGCTTTTGCTGTACCTTGTCTTTGACCGTCCCTATCTTATACCGTGATCTGACATTGGATGAAAGATTAGGTGTATATAAAAAATTTATATGATATTACACACGTTGTTATCGTGGGACTGATAAAATAATGTAGCGCAGCTGAGAAAACAGAAGTAACATGCGTGACCAAGTTGCAAAGTGTGACCAAGAGACACCCGTGGTAAGAATGGTTAAGAAGAAAATGTATTTAGGAATTGATTTGTGTGGTGATGCCTCAGCTGTCATTACCGTTTAATAAATAAGAGAAACATTTAAAGAATAGATACAGGAGAAATTTATAAATAAATAACAGGAATATTATTGGAATGAGGGTACACATAAAAATAATCAAGCAAATTAAATTAAATTTATCTTAGCTTTATCCTAAGAATAGTGATAATCCTTAGTGGTGATTGTAAGCCCCATATCCTAGACCGTACCGTTCCATAGACTTCTGCGGTCTTTCCAGTCGAATTCCGGCAACCTTCGACCCTTAACCGGTATTTGCGCACGACCCTGATTCACACGCCGTCAATCCGAGTCGACTTAACCCGAGACTTGTACCATAGCGACCGCACCGTCGCCGCGGTTCCAATGTCGCGACTCGCGCGCCAAGGCGATACCTTGGTTAGGAGATGTGGGCCAGCGTTCAGTGAGAGGAAAACACCGTGCGTGCGAATTCTAAGAGAATCTTTTCGAGATGTTACATCAATCAATCAACCCATCAATCCCATCATGTCAAGTACACATCACCTTTCACCCATTCCCAAGCAACCACAAAAGTCAAAAAGTTCTTACAAGCCCATACCTTTCTTACACCAAAACCCCCAAAAGTCAAAAATCTTTTACACACCCATCACTCATCACATCCATCACTCCATCACCCATCACTCTCTCTCTCTCCCTTTACAAGTCTCTCTCTCTTATTTTCACACTTATTCCCAAGCAAGAGAGAAAACACTATACGTCCAAGCCTTTCCAAGCATTCCCAAGCAACAAGTGTGGCCCACCTTTCCTACCCCTTCATCTCCCATCTCAACCATCAAAACCTCATCTCCTCCGTTGGAATCGAAGCTAAGGAGCTAAGGAAGCTAAGGGAGCAAGAAGATCAAGCGGTGGGTACTTTGATAGAGTAGTTTTAATGTTTTGAGATGGGCCAAGTGAGGCCAACCGACCAATGGTTTGGATCTCACTTGGGACCCTAAGATGTGGCCGATGACCCACTTTGATTATCATGATCATTCCATGATGGGGCCATTCTCCATGGACCTCATTATGATGTGTATTTTTCTTGTATACCTAGGGTCATCTAGACCGTCTATTTTAATGGAGAAGGGATTTCCATTGTTGGATTTTGATTTAATGGGCCCATGTATAATGGGACCCACTTGATATATGATTTAGTGCAAGGGAGGGCTCATAGTGGCGGAGCCCTCCATCACGCGTGTCCCACTCTCTCTTTCTTTCTCTCTCTCTCTCTCCCTCCCTCTTTTTCTAATTTTTTTATGTGATGATGATGTGGTTGTGTGGCCCACCTGGATGGACCCCATCACAAGGTATGTATTTTTTATCCAAAATATCTAGAAGTGGGGCCCACCTTTTATGTGTTGTACACGCACCATTCATCATGAGGTGGCCCACTTGAGCAAAGCCTCCATGCATGTGCAGCGTCCAGGGACGCTGGACGTCACTGGTAAAAATAAAATAAAATAAAATATTAGCTTGTTGCCAAGCTCATGGGGTGGCCTACTCATATAGGCCCCACCTTGATGAATAGTTCTAATCCAAGCCGTCCATTCCATTCTCCAGATTATTTTAGGCGTTGAGCCGAAAAATGGGGCCAATCTGACTTTCGGGCGGGCCATAGCATGGTAAATAGCGGGTTTACCGTTGAATTATCCCCTGTTGTTTCTATACACTGAAATAGGCTCAATATTGGGCTTGTTTTGCTTGTCTTGAGCCATCGAGGGCCATTGGACGGAGTGGATTCTCAAGATATGGACCCCACCTGTGAAAAACCACAGGAACACAAAAAAAATATATATATATATATATATATATATATATATATATATATATTAACATCAGCAACAGCAGGCGCTGCTGCTGTAGGCCCAGCCGTGGGCCCCATCATGATGTATATATGTCATCTAACCCGTTCATTGGGTGGGCCACTCCCTGAAGTGGGCCCACTCCAAAAATCAGCCTGATCTAGAGCTCAGGTGGACCACACCGTAGGAAACAGTGGGATTGAACGACGACCTTTAAAACTCTTTTTGGGTCCACAGAAGTTTTGGATCAGGATGAAATTTGTTTTCACTCTTCATCTAGGTCTATGTGACCTTATCAACAGGCTGGATGGCGTATAAACATTATGGTGGGCCCCATATGGAGCCCACAGTGATTTATGTGTTTTACTCCCACCGTCCGCTGGACGGTGGTGCTCACTGTGATATTTGTGTTTTATCCCCACTGTCCAGGGACAGTGGGTGTGTGTGTGTGTGCGTGTGTGTGTGTGTGTGTGTGTGTATAGTTATATAAAATATTATATTATATATAATATTGTATATGCTATATATAAATTATATATTATATTATTTATAATATACTGGGTGGCGGGCCTTCATGTGGACCCCCCACCATGTTGCAAGTGTTGCATCCAAAACCGTCCAACCATCTCAGAAGCTCATTTTATGGCATGAGCTAAGGAATAAGTCAAATCTATAGATCAAGTGGACCCCACCTTGCTATATGTATGGGGCGCATCTTGAGTTAATTGTGGCCACCCATTGAGACCCCACCTTGATATATGTATGAGGCCCATCTCAGTTTATTTGTGGCCCATTGGATGTGCATGGGGCCTAATTGGTGCGGCCCATTTGATATACATAAGGCTCATGTGATTAGGCCCATTGTGATGTATTTTAAGGCCCATGGGCTATGGCCCATTGCAATGTACATAAGGCCCGTTGGTGAGGCCCATTAATGTGGCCCATTTGATGAATGTAAGACCCATGTGATACGACCCATTTGATATATTGAAGGCTCGATGGGATGTACCTAAGGTCCATTGCAATGTGTGATCCCAACATGGTTTATGCAATGATGTTTACGACGGGCTATGCCTTGGGAGTAATGTTGGTTTGACGTCCACATTGCAAGTATAGTGTTGGTTAAATGTCCACATTATGACTCTCCCTAGGGCTCATTATAGGCCCGTACATGTAATGTGTAGGCCGTCTAAGCCCATCTTCGTTATGAACTGCATCCATTACCATATAACATGCTTAGTATAGTTCCATGATTCACGATCATACACATCATATGTATGCTTGATATGAGAAGTGACTGATCATAGCATATGCCCTCGGGGAGATTGTTTATGGGCTCCCGGATAGGCGGTGCTGCCTTACATGAGTGCACGATACGCGCAGGACTGCTGCATGACTGGATAATGTGATTCATGCATTCGCATTGTGTGATATGGTACTGTACGCCCAAGCGACATCGGGGCAGTAGCTTCCATAGGTGTATCGTGGTTGGCAGGATTGGATATCGAAAATCTTGTTCTATATGGGGTGCTATAGATATCCCTAGGTGAAAGTCCCTAAACCCTTATGGTACCAAGAGGTTGCTTCAACGTCTAGACCGAGTGGGTGCATGAGCGCCGAGTGCCGATTACCAGACGGTTGCGCTTTCCACTGTGTCGTGGTCGGTTGGAAGGGGGTGCGGCCTTACTCGCCCGAGAGGAGGGGGCAAAACTAGGCTGAGTCTGACCAGCTAGAGGAATTGGTCCGCTATTGGCGAGCCGAGCCCGATATTGGCAGGCGGATAGTGAGGTCTTTTCCACTCACCTTATTGCGCGTGATGGGGCGGCAATTTGGTTTGGAGTGTACTAGACCCCGGTGATATTCCAGAGTTGAGCTGTATTGATATGTGGACTTACTGAGGATTCGCATGCTTGAGTTGCATTCCACACCGCATGGCCTTGGTATGGCTGACATCATCCATGCCTCGCATTGCATAGCCTTGGTACGGCTCATGGCATTCATGGATTCATCAGCATATTCTGCATTACTCTGATACTGCATAACTACTACCTTGCGCACACACTTACACCACCCTCTAAGCTTTCCATAAGCTTATGCACGACCGTTGCGTGCAGGTGATGTTGGAGCACAGCAGCGCTGAGGCAGGAGCGCTTTGTTGATCATCTTGGAGCTTTTTGTTAATTATCATTGTATTTCCCTTTATGCTCATTGTACTTTTAAAGTTTTTGATCATAGTGGAAATGTGATGGAGTTTTTGGTTATTGTTTGTGGGTTATGCTTTTGGTTATGCTTATTACGAATCAAACTGATGTTGAAAATCCTCCTCGTAGCATCCCAGGATTGGAACCTGACGAATTGGCGCTGGGAGTCAAGAATGGGGTTCTACGGTGGATTCGACGATCGAAAATTTTGTGAGCCCGGTTTTCGAGTTTGGGACGTGATAGTGATATAGGTCTATGCTCATATGTTGGACTTGATACTTATCCAATACAAGTAGTTCTTTCGGAAGAAACATTTTTGCAGTTATTCTAGTTACCGACTGTAAGTATTTTCTTTTGTCTGATTGCACTGATATACTAAAAGTCCCATTCTTGTCAAAGGCAAGGCACAACCCATCTTCGGAGGAAGAAACCTACCCTTCGACTATCATCTGATCATTACAAATATTCTCCGAGTGGTTGAATAAGCGACTGATCTCTTCAAATCTCAGTCATATACTGTCAAGTTTGATGTATTGGCTTCTTTCGGCACTTGGGGTCAAGTTGTTCGACTTGAATCAAGTTGTTATATCAATTCTAGCACGCCCTTACACACCACACGTGATAGAAAACAAACCGATGACCAACAATTTTTTGCACGTTGGTGGAACACTTATTACGATTATACTTACCAGTGCAGTAATTCTACGGAATCATGAACCAAAGATGTGGTCGTATTTCTTCTGCAATTATTAATGTTGTTGCAACTAATTAACCTCCTTCCTAAGAGGAAGAGTTGCAGGTTCAGTAGGTATCGAACAAGTGAATCTATCACTCAATCCGGTGCTTGTTCCACCAACCTAAATAGAGTATCGACATCTCAAGTTGAACCCCTTAAGATTATGTCAGTCGAGATGGTTGATGTACAAAGAAAAATTTAACACATTGTGTAATTGTCATGTATTCAGGCTGAATAGTCACGAGCTCAGACCAAAACCTTTAATGGGTGGATGGTTAGCCACACTGAGAGTATGAATTGATTGATGATTATGTTTACCAAAAGGGCAATTGTTGCGCCTCAGCAACAGGTTGACATTAGTTCAATTGGGAATCTAGCACTTGTACCTTCGGTATGGCTAGTGCCACAAGCACCCCCTCCCAGCGAAATCCACATCATGCCCCTGTTCTAGTATAAGACATGCAAAATTCACTACCACCTATGGATTTTAAGCAGCCTGAACATAAGAATATGAATTTTATCCCTAAAGCCAGAAATCAAGGGATACTTGGGGGGGAGTCTTTGCCCAGAAATCAACCTTATAATGAGGAGCATACCCGGTTGGTCTGGAGCCACCTCTAATGGCCGAGAAACAATATTAGGAACATAATCAAATTGCACAGATGATCCACGAAGTAGTAGGCTAGGTTCTCAGCTGAACTTGTCACACCCCAAACTCGAAAATCGGGCTCACAAAATTTTCGACTGCCGAATTAGGTGTTAACAGCCTCCATAGTACCCCATTCTTGGTTCCCGGCGTCTATATGTCAGATTTTGATCCTGGGATCCTACAAGGAGGATTTTTCAAAGTACATTTAACTCGTAATAAGCATAACCACAAGTTTACCCAAATCACAAAGACAACATCGTCATCATATATCCACTAATATAAACATTTGAATACAGTGCTGAAAGGGAAACACATATGACAAAATCAAAGCTCCAGAGGTCCGCTGCATGCTCCAAGCTCGACGCTGCTACAACCTAACGCCATCTACACGCATCTATCATACATAAGCTTATAGAAAGCTTAGTGGGTGGTGAAAGTGTGTGTACAAGGTAAGTGTCAAGTAAGCAATATTAGAGTAAGCAAAAATACTGATAAGCTCATAAATCATACAATATCAGAAATACTGGCAAGACATAAATCATACGATATCAGAGCAATGTGAAAACATGTTGATAGACTCCTAAATCCCATTAGCCTTATCCAGGCTTTGCGATGCAAAAAAATAATAAGAACAATATCATATACTAAGGAAGCAAGGTAGATTAGCTATGCAATGCGGGGACAGTAAGCCAAATATCAGATGCTGATGATGCAATGCAATATGCGGTGTAAATGAAATGACCAAGCTAGAGTGAAGTTAGGATGATAGTACGTAGTATCGCAGGCTATGGGGTCCATCACAAGGGACTTCTATCCAAACCAGTCTCATACCTAAATTTGGATAGCCAGACTCAATATAGTAGACTCCTGATCTCAGGTTAGTCGCGTGCCCAACCGAAATTCTTGTCATTACGAAGGTACATAATAATTAGTTGCGGACCACCAACTCGAGTGGATAGTGAATAAATGAATGAATGAATATGCAACTCCTACTCGATCAGTCTACATATCAGTACGGTTTCTCTCTGGGATCATCACCGGGGTCTAGTACACTCTACATGCAAATCACGTCCCACTGACGCGCGACCATGCAAGTGGAAGAGACCTCACCATCCGCCTGGACAGTAGTCAGCCAATATCTACCCGGCACGTCGATAGCGGACCTATTCACGAGCTGGTCAAATTCAGCCTAGCTATGCCCCATACCCTTGGGCAAGTAAGGCAGCACCCCCTCCGAACCGACCACGACACAGTAGGAGACGCGACCTCATGGTATTTGGCCCTCATGCGCTTATATATATCCATTCGGTCTCAACGTTGGGGCATCTCCTGGCCATGGAGGTTTAGGAATTTTCACCTAGGGACATCTATGGCGCCCGTATACTAGAACAGATTTTCAGTGTTCCATCTAGCCATCCACGATATGCCTGTGGAGGCTACGGCCCTGATGTCGCTAGGACATACAGTAATCACAACATACAATGCGAGATGCATGAGTCATACAATCCTGTCATGCATCAATCCTGCACATACCGTGCGCTTATGTGAGACAATCTCCGCCTGTCAGGAAGTCTTATAACAACCTGCTCAATGACATATGCAATGGTCAACCACATCTCATAACAAACATGCAAATGATGCGTATGGGCATGTATCATGATGCTATGTTGTCACATACTCATAATCGGTATCAATAACTGGCATCGACAATCGATCTCGACAATGTGGACATTTAACCAACATTGCCCCCAAGGAATGGCCCATATAGAGCTTAACATATAGTGGGCCCATGACCTCACACAAGGGCCAAATATACAACACCATGGGTCTCACTCAAGAGCTTAATACACATCACGATGGGCCTTTCACATGGGCCTAACATACATTATAATGGGCTCCATGCCTGGCCCTCAATGCATCACAATGGGCCTCATCACATATGCCTCATATACATCACATTGGGCCTTAAACACGGGCTGAATACACATCACAACGGGTCTCAAATACGGGCCGCATATACATCACATTGGGCTTTGACAATCGACCTCGATAATCGGAATCAGCAATCGGTCATAACAATCGGAATCGGCAATCGGCTACAACAATCGAAATTGATCGATAATCGACCTCGATAATCAGAATCGGCAATCGGTCATGACAATCGGAATCGACAATCAGTCACAATAATCAGCCTCGATCACTAATCGGTAATCGGTTACGACAATCAGAATCGGCAATCGGTTAGCCTCGATTGCTAATCGCTAATTGGCCACGATAATCGAAATCGATCGATAATCGGCCTCGATGATCGAAATCAGCAATCAGCTATAACAATCGGAATCGATCGATAATCGGAATTAGACTCAAATTGGAATCGGCCTCAAATCGGAATCGACCTCAAATCAGAATCAGCCTCGATAATCGGAATCAGACTCAAATCGGAATCAACCTCAAATCGGAATCAGCCTCGATTATCAGAATCGGTCTCGATAATCAGAATCGGACTCAAATCGGAATCAGCCTCAAATCGGAATTGGCCTCGATAATCGGAATCGGCCTGGATAATCAAAATCGGACTCAAATCGGAATCGGCCTCAAATCGGCCTCGATAATTGAAATCAGCCTTGATAATCGGAATCGGCAATCGACCATGTCAATCGGAATTGGCAATCGGTTACGATAATTGGCCATGACAATCAGAATTGGCAAGCGGTCACGATAATCAGCCTCGATCGCTAAACGGCAATCGGCCACGACAATCAGAATCGATCGATAATCGACCTCGATGATCGGAATCGGTAATTGTCCATGACAATCGAAATTGATTGATAATCGGCCTCAATGATCGGAATCGGCAATCGGCCATGACAATCGGAATCGGCAATCGGTCACGATAATCAGCCTCGATCGCTAATCGGCAATTGACCATGACAATCAGAATTGATCGATAATCGGCCTCGATGATCAGAATCGACAATCGACCACAACAATCGAAATCGATCAATAATTGGCCTCGATGATCGGAATCAGACTCAAATCGGAATCGACCTCAAATCGGAATCGGCCTCGATAATCGAAATCAGACTCAAATTGGAATCAGCCTCAAATCGGAATCAGCCTCGATAATCGGAATCGGACTTAAATCGGAATCAGCCTCAAATCGGAATCGGCCTTAATAATCAGAATCAGACTCAAATCGGAATTGGCCTCAAATAGGAATTGGCCTAACAATGGGCCTAAGGAAAGGTCACAATGTGGACATTTAACCATCATCGCCCATCAATGTGGACATCTAACCAACATTGCTCCCAAGGAGTGGCCCACATAAGGGATTCATATACAACGTAATAACCACACATACATCACATTGGGCTTCATCATATGGGCCAAAAATACATCATAATGGGCCACATCATACGGGCTGGGCCAATGGGCCTAATATACATCACAATGGGCGGCATCACATGGGCTGGAACTACATCTCAATGGGCCTCATCATATGGGTCATAAACACATCGCATCAAGCCTTGCCCATGAGCCATCACAATGGGCCACAACCCATGGGCTTCAAATACACATTAGGCGGGCCCTACACATGGGCCTATATACACATCAGAGGTGGGCCCTGCATATGGGCCTCAAATACATAACATGTAGGCCCTACACATAGGTCTCATATGCATCAAATGGGCCACATCAATGGGCCTCACTAATGGGCCTCACATAACATAATGGGCTTCACACATAACAGGTGGGCCTCACACAAACATAGTGGGCCTCATATCTATCTTAATGGGCCTGCCAATGACCTAGACTGTGCGCATACAAAACATACACCAAAGGTGGGGCCCACTGTCCCAATCAGTGGCTGGTGTAGATAAAACACATATCATATGACACCCACGTGTGGGCAGCACATGCCAGGTGGCTTTCCACCGTCCATCACATGCATCTAGGTGGGTCCATGTGTGTGGCCTGTCAGTCAGAGGACGGCGTGGAATACAACACATATGTCATGTGGGCTCCACCAACTGGAGATGAATGGAGTGGATATAGAATAAATACATAGGGGTGGGTCCTACCGTCCTGGACGATGTGGATAAGACCCATACATCACAGTTGACACCCACCGTCCAGATGATGGACAGTTGGGATAAAACACCTACTTTACGGTGGTCCAAGCCCATGTCCAGACATCGGGATGGTCTGGATATAACACATACACAGACAAGGTGGGCCCCACCCCTCACACGTGCAACACGTGTGGGGTGGGCCCACAACTGCTAAATGGATGGACGGTGTGGTATAACACATACCCAAAGATCAGATCTACTGAACTTGCTTCGGTGGTGTGAAATACACCAGCCAATCATCTTCTAATGTTGTGGCTCCCACATGGGGCCACATAATATTGTATTAATATATTATTATATTATATACATTGAGGTGCATCACACCGTCCAGGAGGCTGGACGGTGTGGATATAAGTCACATATATCAAAGTGGGTGCCACATCACCATCCACTCCTTTTTCCAGCAAATCAGCACCGTCATCATCAAGGTGGGCCCCACCCTCACATGTGCAACATGTGTAGGGTGGGTCCATGCCTGGAAACACGGATGGATAGGGTGGATATATCATATATCAAAAGTGGGCCCCCACCCCACACATGCTACACGTGTGGGTGGGTTCCACTCACCAGAAACAGACGGGCGGTCTGGATGGGGGTCCATGCAGTAGCTGGCCCCACGCTGCTGCTGCTTTAACGCAACAGGTGGGTCCCACATAGGGCCCACCATCATAAATATTATAATATATTAGGATCCCAGGATCAGAATCTGGCGTATGGACGTCGAGAACCGAGAATGGGGTACTACAGAGGCTGTCGGCACCTGATTCGGCGGTTGAGAATTTTGTGAGCTCGATTTTCGAGTTTGGGGCGTGATAGAACTACTACTCTACTGTACCATAACCCTTATCCTAATTGGATCAACCGACAATATCTATTGTCGAGGAATTGTCGACCTGATTTTACATAATTTAAAATTGATATTGGTCAATTGACCATATAACATATAGGTTGCTTCACTATATAGTGTGGGGAATTAACCAATAATGATTACTATAAATTACAATTATTCGGCCATTCACTAACTAGGATCGCCTTTACTTAGTATTCTAATTTGTTACCAAATTTTATACAAACTTGGTAGGAAATGAAAGAAAAGTTTCATTACCAGTTCTTTTATAAGGACATGAAAATTTTTATGGCTAATGTTGCATGTTTTCGGCAATTGCCAAGAAAATCAATTGAAAATTATATCGCTCAGTTTAAAAGAGCAAAAAGTCAATGTAAGATAATCATGACCAAGGCAGAATTCGTCCAATTGCCTCAAGATGGTCTAAAGTTCATACTCCGAAAGAAGTTCATTGGAACAAATTCATAGTTTTATATGATCTAACTAAAAATGTATCTCAGTATGAGGCTTTACTTCAGGAGGAAACATGGCAAAAAAATATCAACGAAAACATATTATTATGATCCCAATTATGACATAGCAGTGGTCGAGGTAATGGCTAAACAACCATTTGTCTGTTCGGCATTGGTTAAAACAAAGGCGACTGCGTCGTCCACTCAGAAATTTCAAAGGACGTGTGCCTTTGATATTATTTGGGCTGACAAAATCTTTGATATCATGTTAGCCATAAAATTTATCAAAGTTCTTATCAATCATAAGATACCTACAGTTAAAGAGTTAAAAAAAATTAGTTATTGATTGATACTAATCCATTCACATCTAAGATGGAAATTAACATGACCACAGTTAATCTTCAGAAGTTTGTTTGACTACAACAAAAAATTAACCTTAAATCACAAAAGAACCAGGCCAAGGAACAAGCTATTAACTAAAAAAAAAAAAAAAACTAGGACGTCTACACAGACAATCAATAATATTGAAGCATGTTTAAAGATAATAACTTCAACCTCCCAAAGGCTGCACTTATGTGAACAGTGTGCAAGGCCAACTCGGCCATATAAGCGATTTTATCGACCGAACTACCAAATAACACCATCAGTCATTCAAAATATTGAAGAAGGTAGCTCTTTTTACCAACAAAAGGTTAGGTATACTAATAATCACCCTAGGTCGACTCCTAGACAAAGGATGGCTAAACCTCGGCCTAATAAAAAATGAGTTTAGAAAAGGTTGAGTCATTCAAAGTTTTCAGTTATACCAAAATGGATGACACATACTAAAAAATGGCATTGATAAAGGCATCAGACAATGATAGTTAGCCACTGTAAGGGGTGAACCTCAAATGAAGGCCATGCGAATGTAGTCATGATTAACAATTCTAAAACCAGAAGGAGAACAAATAGCAGTAAATATGGCTGAACTTCATGTAGAATCTGAGTCAACCAACAATGGCTAAAATCTTGAAAAGGAGGGTATGGGAATTGAAGGATCGACTGAATACCTCAGCAATGAATGTTTTTTCGAATAATCCTTTAATCAAGGAACTTCTTGCAAAAACAAAGTCATTGGGAAAAACCTCATCCAAATCGAATGAGGATATTGGGTCAGAAACAACAAAGGAGATTGACAAGTGATCAAATTTAAAGATGCCTGGGGGGCAATGTCTGAATTCAGTAATACAGTTTGGGTTATTTTCACCAATTGTATTGGATTGCAATATGGTACTTACCCTACCATTGAGTTTTCAGGCTACACCGTCTCAACCAAACAAGATGGAAGGAGATGTGGAAGAGCTCAGTCCTCCTATAATCATGCAACATGGTTCCTTTGACTTTGAAAAGGACTCCAAAAATATATCGATCATTACGGTCGAACTAAGTTCGCCATTTGAAAAGATAGTAATCCAAAGATCCACTCATGGCATGACTCAACATCTGAAACTGCTATACATTTCTGTGCATTTGGAAGGATATCCAATCACTAGAGTCTTGGTCGATAATGGTGCATCCGTAAATATTCTTCTTCCCAAGTTGATGGCTAAATTAGGGAAGACTCAAGATGATTTGATATCGACCGAGGTCATTGTCAATAATTTTGTTGGAGGGGTGGCACAAACATTTGGTATTTTGCCAATCGAATTAATGGTGGACATTATGCTGACTGCTTTCTTTATGGTCGATACCTCCTCAAAATACAATACTTTGCTGGAAAGAGATTAGATTCATTATTTCTCATGTATCCTGCCATCACTACACCAATTTGTGATGTTCTAAAATCAAGACAAAGTAGAATTGGTTTTTTCTGATAAAAAACCATTTTTACCCATGCCCAACGTAGTTGAAGCTTATTTATATGGAAACGAGATTGGACCAATACGTTTTATAGGATGAGATAAAAATGATAGACAAACTAGGATAGATGTGAGATCTCGGTCCTTTATAATATCGCTTGTGCACACACCTGTCTAAACTCCCAATGTTGATAGATTATAAATTACACCCTAGTGTACCTAGAAACCCCACTCAAGTGATTCTTCCTAGATGACCTTGAAACCTTTATCATGTGTATCGTGTCATTGCTGCAGTTGCTATGGTAAAAACTGTGCGTCAATCCGACGCTCCGTTAGTGAGATACGACTCATTGAATCCACAACCAAATTGTGTATCTTGTAACATGAACAACCTTTATTGTGCTAGGCCCATTGGACTTGAGCCCATGTGGGCCTAAAGCCTACTTTCTAGAATATAAAAATTATCACAAGATAAGACAATCGCTATATGACAAATAAGGAACTAGCACATATAAGACAATGTACTATAAGACAAAAATAAGTTCTATCCCAAAATCCATCATTACCTCTCTCCCCATGCCTTAGAAACTAATCATGGCCTATGTCCACCTCATCCTACACATGCATCTAATACATGTCTTGTTTTGTGCCACATCACTTCAAACAACCAATTGCAACACTCTGCTTCATCATCCACCATGCATCACCCAATCCTTATCCATCCATTAGCCAATGCATGCCTAGATTTCTTCCATCTTGGCCAATGCATGCTTAGTAGCATCCACCTCGTCCATCCACTATCCATAGCATACTCTGCCTTCCACCTCACTTTTAGTACCAATAAGATCCCATAAACTTGCCATATCATCTTGCCACCTCAACCTCCAATTCTTTATATAAGAGTATGAGCTATCTTACACTCATACTTTTGCCACACTTAGAAAATTTTAAGATTTTAAGGACTCACCATCAAACCTAGAAGTAGTGGACCACACATCATCATCCAGCCATCCATCCATTTAAGGTGAGTCTACACCCCTCCTTCCATCCTCCTCATCCTCATCTTTCTTCATTTTGTATTTTCTTGATGCATATGGGCCCAACTGGTGTGGAGCCTCATGGGTTCATATATTACTAGCCATAGTGGTCAGCAAGGTGGCCCACGTCAGTTTGGTCCACCATGATGAACATTACATATACACCCTTCACATGTAATCTCATTTTTGTATCTGGACAACAACTTGTAAAAATTGTATAAAATTAATACGATGAGATCTAAGTTAAAACTTAGTAATAATATGAACCATAATATGAACTAACTTTGGGCCAAATTTCATAGCCATCTGACGGTCCAATCATCTGTGGCATTAACTTTACTTGGCTGCTGTCCAACAACACATAAAGAGTTTCAATTTGCCAAAAAAAGGACCCACTTTTGGCTAATTTATTAAACCCAAGAAAAATATATATTCTGTTGGCTTCATAGAAAATCAAAGTAGCTTTCCAATGGCATATAATACGCCTCAATCAGAATTCGAATAGTTGAGATCTTGGTCTTGTACGAAAATGTATTTGGGAGCTTATTGTGACCATTTTTGTGTGGATCACATCCGTGATTCCAACGGTTAGATGTATTTGATATTTTTTTTTAACATACTTAAGGTAGTTAATAATCACATATATGATCCCTATGGTTAGATTCTTTCATGATAGAATTTAAGAAATCTAGGACCGACAGATACTTTCTTAAGGATAAACCTTGAATTGTTATGTGTGGTTTAGATGGATCCAAGGCTCTGTATGGTTGGAAACCTATATACAGACTAAATAATGTATTTTCAAACCATCCATTGTCTTGGATTTCTCAACAGAGAATCTGATTATAGAGATTTGATGAAGACATTTCCTGTGCTACTTGTATGTTGTCAACAACATTCATCCTCTTATTATTGACCCACTTGGTAGTGGGACCATTTTTTATTTATGCACTTTATTACTTCATTCAATCTAGACAACCATGTGTATTGATGTGTGTCTCTTATTTATTCTTTGCCAGTGTATGGGCCCCACTTGCCATTATATCTATTTTCTTTCCTCTGCATTTTTTTTGTTTACTGAAAATTTTCTAAGTACTTAACTGTATTGCATGTAGGTCTCTTTGACACCTTGTGGTGGGCCCCTCACTCTGTATTTAAGGATCCTACTTTAGGGGATGTTTAATCCATATATCATTTGGCTAGGACGTCCCACCACTTCATCAAGTATGGACCCCAAGTGTTTGACAAATGGGCCTAAAGTTTGGACATCCATTTCTGAAAATGCACATATGAGTTTCTAAGTTTTTAACCAACTTTGAGCCCTAGAAGCGGACCCCACGCACAAGATATGTGTGATATATCACTTGTAACCTTTAACCTATACCAATGAATAGAGAAATAATATTTTACTTGGGCTAAATCATACCCCACATGATTGGGGAGTGGATCCCAAAATGGGGCCAGGCATGGTTGTGCAGAAAATTAAAATACCTATATTTGGCCCTATACCAAATATTATGTGTGTATAACCAGTTGGTTCTATCATACATTTTTTAAAGTCCATATATAATACTACCAAGGGCACCTGATGGCACATTGAAAGGTGGTCCCTCGTGATCATAGGACGTACTCAAACTTGTGCCAAAACTAATTCTGCACTGTGTTTCCTGCACATTTTCTCCAAGTACCCATGTTTGGGCCATCACCGCAAATTGTATGTACTCAACCAATGAGGCCTGTCTTATAATTTGTAAAGACCATACATAGAGCTACCAGGTGACTATTTTCTTTCACCAGATGTGAGCCCTACGTGATCATGAATCTAACTAGAAAATTGTCCATAACCAACCTTTCACCAAAGTCTGTTTGATATAGAAATTCATGTGGGCCCACATCTGTGGGTCCACCTCCTCTCCAAGGCATCTGACAGATTGTCTAGTCTAGGCCCTGGGAATAAATTCTCATATGGTGGTGGGCCCAAAATCCTAGTGAACCTTTTGTGTGTGGGCCATATCTCCATCTAGTAAGGCCTACCTTGTGATGTTGGTAAATGATTGTTATTTAATCTCGTGATTTGGGTGGTAGACAACCCTTGCTACCCACATATCATCTCTTGGGTTATGGGTGTCCTTCGGCCAACCCAAATGAAGTAACATTAAGACTTAAGTGGGCTATCTTGTATGAGCTGCACCCTTGCCAAATAAGGCCCACTTAGTATATTGTGTAAATTTGTTCTTTTACCTAGTGGAGCATGTGATGGACAGCCTTGCTACCCAATTATTTCTCCTGGGTCATATGCAGCCATGGGCCAATCCAAATGAAGAAAACTAAGGCCCAGTGGGCACAATCCGAAGAGAAACACATGGGAGTAGAAAGCCTGTCATCGTAAATTTTCTTAGGTCCGTTAGGCAGGCCAATTACCTAGTATGCAGCGTGCCTTGCACACTACCACTAGTCAGTTGGGCCACACTTAAAGGGACCCATTTGGATTATAAATTATAATAGACAAGCCTTCATATTTTACTTGTGAATGAGGCTCGTGGGCCCAACACGATATGGAATCTATGCAATATTGGAATGTGGGTCTTATGTTTGGGATTGTAATTTTATCTCCTAGTTGATGTTGGAGTTTTGAGGCCCAGTTGTGTTATGGGATCCACCTTAGAGGTATGTATTCATGTATACTTCCCTTTGTGTGGGACCGTTGTCCACTACTAAACCAAACCTAACCTAAACCTAAGTGCGTCATACCATAAGAATGGTAGGGTTAATATCGATTATGGTGATGATTTAATGGATTGTAAATTTATGGCATATGCATTGATGATGAATGAGTAGTTGTTTGTGGTAGTTGTGACATTACCTATGTTAATCATGAAGTGGAAGTGATCTTCATGTTAATGATGATGATAGTATGTACATGTATATGATGATAAAATATGCTAGTTAATCATCATACTGTACTTGATGATCGTTACATTGGATGATGAGGTTGATATCCTAGTTGATAATCATGCACATTTTGATACCTATGATGATGATATGTGTATAAACACTATGTTTTGCTTGATATTGGTTACATTGGAGATGATATTGATATCCAAGTGACAATAATGCACACATCGATGATCATGATGATCTCATGCATAAGATAACCATGCTTTACTTTATGCCTAAATGATGATAAATAAATGATGTTGGTGAACATAAGGATAACCTCATGCATGATAGACACATAATTCCTAGGGCATGTATGATGCAAGTGTTGGATGATGGCTATGATATTGATGATGTATGTAATTCCTTGTATGCTATGTACTCCATGCACAAGCTTGCATGACTTAAATAATTCAGTGTTAAATGTTGGTATGACACTTAATGATTTTGTAGCGTTACATTAGTGGTTGGTGCGAGGGTTACATTGATGTTTGCCAATAGCATTTTCTTTATGTTGACATGGTACTTTCTTTATATTGACATGCCACTTTCTTTATATTGATGTGATAGTTATTTTATATTAGAGGTAACATTGCTCTTACATTTAAGTTAGCATTACTTTATATTGATTTAACCCTACTTTATGCTTAATGCGGTATTATACATCTCATGCATAATGCTTATGATTGTACGTTATCATATTTCATACGCATCATTTGTATGCCTGTTGTGGATGATGATTATTCATAGTATATGCCCTTTGGCTTAAGGCACTTAGGGGACTCTAGATAAGATAGGGTCGCCCCACATGATCTCGCGGTACGTGCAGGTTTGGTACATGATTTGGATGGTATGACTCATGCATTTTACATCTTTTATGTTATGATTACATTACCCCCTAGAAACATCAGGGTTATGGCCTCCATAGGCATATCGTGGATGGCCGGATTAGACACCAGAAATATCTATTTTAGCATTAGGGCGCCAAAGATGTCCTTAGGTGAAAGTCCCTAAATCCTGTGGGCTAACAACATGCTTTAGCGTCGAGATCGAGTGGATAACATGGGCACTTATGTGCCAAATACTAGTAGGTCACATCTCCCACTGTGTCATGATCAATTGGAAAGGGGTATGACCTTCTCCGCCCGATGGTAGGGGCTGTAAGCTAGGTTGAGTTTGACCAGCTCGTAAATGGGTCTGCTATCGACGAGCTAGGTGAGCATTGGCATACCACTGGCAAGGTGGATAGTGAGGTCTTTTTCACTCACTTAGTCGTGTGCGTCATGGGTGGTAGCCAATGTTCAAGTGTACTAAACTGCAGTGATGTTTCTAGATATGAATTGTACTGAGATGTGGACTTACTGAGTAGGACTTGCATGCCTGCATACACCTAGCATCCGTTTGCATTTGCATCACTTACATTTCATCTTGCTCTCTCGGCTTCACATGACATTGCATTATCACCATGCTCTAGTTGTGTACTCCATAGATGTTGGGTTGCACATGTTGTATATTGTGATTCTTAGTGGAGATGTATCATATGGTATGAAGATGTATTAGTAGAGATGATGGATGTTCACCATTTCACTGGTTTACACATGGGTTTCACATGTGCGGTATCTTGGAATTCTTGGTGGAGACGTATCATATGGTTTGGAGATGTACTAGTAGAGCTGAGGAATGTTCAACATTTGACTCATGCATTCATTCATCCATTATCATCCCTACTAAATACACTAGCTTTGTCATCCATTTTCCATTGTATGCACTATAGTGGAATATGGAATTTGATTATCTTGTACATGATGATTGGCTATTCTCATGATTTATGATCGTTCATCCAAATAATATGCCTAAAATTGATGACATGATTCATGATAACCTGTCTAATTTTAATAATATGCTTGCTTGATAACATGCTCGCCTATGATAATATGCTTGGTTGATAATATCCTCTGGTTGTTTTGGATGTCTTTACGGGAGTGTCCTGATAAGCCGTATTTTACTCTCGGCACGCAGTAGACTCACGAGCTGTGGTTTGCTCATACAAATGACTTGCACTTTTTCAAGATATGTTTAGTAGCACGGTGCATGCAAGAGCTATAGGGGATTTATTATCTCCTCCCTTATTATTGAGCTGGTGCACCATCATATGTGTGACATGTTGAACAAGTTCGTTTCTTAGATATCTGTTGATACCATATATAAAATGTGTAATCACCTAATCAGATTAACCATTTAAAAAAATCTCTCGTCATAAGTTGTGTTTGGCGTTCGGGATGTTCACTAATCGTTCACCAAGTCCGACGAGTAGCGAGGAAGCTGTCGCGACCCGAGTTCGGGACTTGGGAAGTAGTAGCGTCTGGGTTCCGGATTTGGGGTGTGACATGAGACTTGGGAAGTAGTAGGGCCTGGGTTTCGAATTTGGGGCGTGACAATAGACGATAGAATCAAACTAGATAACGTTGTGTAAGATATCACAATTATGATACGACTAGACGATGGGTTGCTGAATACTATAATTCCCTTCCGAGCAACTACAAGTTGCACTATAAAAGAAGTCTCATGATGACTTAAATATCAATTAAGGCCAACTTCATAGCTAGAATAAAGTAGGTCGAGGAGAGTCTGTAACGATATGATAATGGATGCTTTGTTGACATGGCCAAAATAGTAGTATCAGATGATCAAATAGCTGATGATGGTATTGGTTTGAATAATCTAAAACAGGCTCCAGAAAAGTTAAATGATGCTTAAGCTCAGGTCCAAGATCCTTTAATTGAAGTAAATTTGGGAACAAAGCAACATCCCAGACCTACTTTCATCTGACAAAATCAAAGACATTTAGCAGAGCCACCTATGTTGATGGCACCAGTCAAAGGTCTACCACTCAAAATGTATGTCGCTATTTCTATAGAATCAGATGATGCTTTATTAGTATAAGATGATGATGATCTGAAAGAACATGTGGTTTATTATCTTAGCTGAGCATTGTTGGATATCGAGATGCGGTATTCTCCTATAGAAAAATTATGTTTATCAATGTATTTTGCGGCCACAAAATTATGTCATTATTTATTAGTTAAATCATTCAATGTAACTTCAACAACCTATTTAGTTAAGTATCTGTTGAATTGTCCGATTCTAAATGGCTGAATTGGAAAATGGGTTCTAGCATTATCTGATTTTGATTTAATGTATGTGCCAAAAAGGGTGGTAAAAGGGCAGGCCATGCCAAATTTCTTGGCTAATCACCCTTTGGACATTGAAAATCAACTTCCTCTGGAAGTATTAGACATATATATGATATATCAATCGCATTGGAAATTGATATTTGATGGTTCAAAGATCGACAGAGGAAACTGATATACTAATCACCCAACTCAAGTTCAACTACACTAATAATCAAGCTAAATACGAGGCTTTGATAATTGGATTAGAAATATTAACAGAATTAGGAGCCAAGAAAATATTAATAATTGGTGATTCACAATTAGTAATAAAACAACTAGCTTGATCATTTAAGTGCACTAGTACCTCTTTGCAATCGTATCATGTTCTGGCAACGCAATTGTTGAACAAATTAGATGAAGTTGAGTTAAAATATATAACTCAAGAAAATAATATTAACTTAAGAAAATAATATTGATGCCAATGTGATGGCACAATTGACAGCAAGACTACAGATTGTTCAAAGTCAAGGTAATGGAATAATAGTTGTTTAGAAGAAGTACTTGCCTTTGGTTTTCTAAAGGCAATTAACTGAGGAAATTTGTTAGGTTGAGATGAACGAAGATGATTGGAGGGTCCCAATCATAAACTATCTTCAGTCTCCTCAAAATAAAACTATCTAAGACCTTAGAAGAATGGCTATAAATTATGTTATGATTGGTAATGAATTATATCGAGTGGGAGCTGATGGTGTGCTATTGTGATGCCTGGGTAAGAAAGAAGCCATATTAGCTACAGGGGAAGTACATGAGGGAATCTGTGAAGCACATCAAGTCGGGAGGAAAATGAGACTTACACTCCGATGTTATGGGTATTTCTGGTTAAAAAACTGATAGCCGATTGTGCCTAATATGCTAATGGATGTGAAGCATGTCAGAAACATGGGCCTGTACAGTATGTACAGGCTACCAAGTTACATTCTATCGTCAAACCTTAGCCATTTTGAGGATGGGTCATCGACTTATTATGTAAAGTTTACCCTCCATAAAAAACCATAGTTTCATTATTATTGCCACTAATTACTTCACTAAATGTGTAGAAGCAAAGCCTATGATAGGTATGGGACATCAAGAGATTATTGAATTCATTGAAACCCATATAATCCACCAATTTGGAATTCCTGAATCAATTACTATAGACAAAGGCATGACTTCCTCGTCCAAGGAGGTAGCCGATCAGTATAAAATTAAACTATTGCATTCCATACCTTACGACGCTCAAGCTAACAACCAAGGCAAGGCAAATAACAAAGTCATTTACAATATATTATGAAAGAAAATCGATGAAAATTGATAATGCTTATATTTTTCATATTTATCCCCTATTTTACATTACTTTTATCATACAAATAAACTTAATTAATCCTAATTGAGTGTGTTTCATGTGTAAGGAGCAAATTAGAGCCCAAAGCCAAACTTGAGCTAAAGTTGATAATTTAAAGTCCAAATATGATTAAGAATGGAGTAATTAAAGATTTAAGAGTTCAATAGATGATGATCAAGCATTTTCGCACATGTGGACCAAAGAAGATAAAGATAAGTCGAACGATGCTTGAAAATAAGTGAAGAAATAGAGGAACAGTAGTCCTGAAAAGGGCTAAAATTTTACAACCCAGAAATTCAAGGACAAAGTCCTGAAACTGTAGAAAATAACTTGAGAGACATACAGTCAATTGTAAATAGCCTCGGTCAACCATGACTTATAGGTAAAATGGCCCTGTGCAAGACAGTGTTGCACGGTTGACCATAAAAGTTCCACAGTCGACCGTAAAAATACGTATGTCTATTACGCAAGTGCATAATTCCAAGATCGGTGGGTGACTTTTCTTTATAAAGAGGGATTCTTTACATGTCCAATCATCATCTTAGTTTGGAGGGAGAGCTAAGGCAAGGGTGGAGGTTAGTTAGAGCAATCCTTCTCCGAATTCTTCTCATTTTCTTAGTTTGTTTTTCTATTTTCAGCTTTTAGAGATAGTCATGTTAGGCTAATCTATTAACTAAGGCTAATGGGTGAAGCTTCTAGTTAGTTTCAATGTTCTAGTTCATTTTGATTCATACACTTTCATGATGACTATTTAATTGAATTACATTTGAATTCTACTTTATAAGCCTTTGAGTTGTTTATTTATGGATTTATTGTGAACTTTGGTTACAACAGATGCTTTGATTTAGTAATTTCTTAACTTGATTAGAGAAGGAATCAATCTGTAAAGTTCTTTTATCTATTGTAGACTTTGGGCACAATAGATGATAGAATTTCATGCGATTGATGTTCGAGTGCTTCATGTGAGAATCGTTCAATTAAAATCATACATTGTTGGATGTTTATGATTGATTTAACTATTTGAACGTTCGATTAGAATGGATTGGAATCTGATTCTAGTTGAGTTATAAAAGATGAATCGATGAGTTAGACATTATAATTGCTAGAGGTGAATTCCTGGATCATTAGTTGTTGTTGTTTTTTTTTTAAAAAAAAAAAATTTTAAAATATCATTTTTACACGAACATATTTTTTGGATTCTTGATTTAAGAAATATCTTAGTTCTAGTTGTATTCTCAATCACATATATCCATGTGAAATGATCTCGATCTCATTGAGTTATTACTACATCGCAACCTCGCACTTGGGGTTGTCAACCCTAGGCTCCGATCAAGTTTTTAGTGTTGTTGCTGGGGATTAACGTGGCTAAGAACATGTTAGGGTTTTAGTTTAGATATGCTAGGTTTTTTTTTTCTAAATTTTACTTAGGGTTTTGTTTAGTTGTGTGGTTTTAAATTTCAGAAATTTTATATTAGGGTTTTTTCAGAATTTTCAGGCTTTGATCATGCTAACACCGTTTTTTGTTTTATAGGATTATCTTAATTTTCGTTTATCCCATCCGATAACATCTTCTCCTCACCTCTTTCAATTCCTTTCTAGTTCATTAATTTGCCGCATGATTTTATCTTTTAGGCTTAGGTTCTTAAATTAGGATTTTGCCATGTTCATGCTCAATTGAACATGAGATATCTTTAAACAACTTCTAAGAGACGGGATATTAGTTGAAGGGTTATTAGACCACCGTGTTAGGAAACTCCCTTTGCCTTGTGAATTAATTGGAACTATGATTGAGAATCGATATGTTTATGATGAGAATGAGGTATATGATGTTCCATCGGTTAAGACGATGCGCGATTATGTGAGTGATTACGTTTATCAACAACTATTGTGTGTTCCAATATATAATATGTATGATGTTAATTAGAGGAACCATCATAATTTCAATTGGAGAGATTGACCAACTATGAATGTTAACAACTATCCCCAAGGGCCCTCTACTTATGTGCCCCCACTAACAAAAACCCTTGAGGATACATTGCAAGAATTTATGAAAAGCCAATTACAAATTAATCAAAGCATCTTGTAGGATATACAAGAGCTGATAATGTCAAGTTGAGAAAATTGAGTCATGCCTCATCATTAGGGGGGAATGGACTCTTTAGACCAACCTCAGGCTAACCCAGAAGCACAATGTGAGGTGAGTGGTATCAATTCTCCCAACACACTTGTTGAGCATATTGAATCTACTACCACCCTTAGAAGTGGTAAGGTGATCAATGAAGATATTTTAAAGAAAGTTGAAAAACTCAAGGAATTTACAAAATCTAAGGGTGATGATGTGATTAGTAATGTTCAACATAATAAAGAGTCAAAGTGTGATTATCAGCCCGTAGTCTAGTTTTTTCAACTATTGATTTGATTAGTGCACTGATTTGTGCACCTGTTTTGTCAATCATGTGAGTCCGTTTGTCATTTAGTTAGTTTAGTTCTTGAAAGTTGAAGATAAAAAACACAAGAGGACATGGAGCATAAAGTATCGAAGAACATGTAAATGAGGTGCCTTTGTGACCCTAACTTAGACCCTAAAACAACCTTAACCTCTAAATGATCCTAACATTTTATAGATAAACCTTGATTGATCATCATATAGCCTTATAAGCCAAATTGGAACATGATCAGAAAGGCTAAAGAGGTGTAAAGCTGCTTTGAACATATATGCCCAAAATAACAATTTAAGAGTGAAGCTGGATGCCATCGACATACTGTTGGTGCCTCTCGAGTGAACCTTCGATCAATCGAAGGTCTGGGTTCGAGTGATCGAACTAAGGGCTCGATCAATCGAAGGTCACAAAAAACGTCCATCAATAATGTTGAGGCATAAAATGAAGGATCCAAAGTAGATCAGGAGAATAAAATTAAAAGAGAAGTATGAAGAAAGAAATGAAGAAAGAGCAGGAGTTCATGTGTTTGCGTTGACCCATGCAAACCATGTTGGTTGCGCGGGTCCGCGCAAATGGCCATGATGGCTACGCAGGTTCGTGCAAATGGCCATGTTGGTTGCGTGCCCATGTGCAATGCCCAGTTGAAGCTGATCAAGATGAACAATTATTTCTGATGATGGGTGGGCCCCATGGCACAAAGATCGAGGGTTCACACATGTGGAGGTCTATAAATATCCCACTTCCCCTCTCATTTGCATCATAAAAAATTCTGAGGAAGATCAGAGCTTTGGAGAAGGAGAGAGTTTGAAGGTATTCAAGAGAAGATAGAGGAGAAGCTAGTTGCGCTAGCCCGCGTAAACCCTACTGGTTGCGCGGTCCCGTGCAAACCATCACTGGTTGTATGGGTCTCATCAAAATGAGCTGAAATGCTGTCAAAATGTTTCTTTAGTTCCAGGATTTTCTCCGGAAGAAGGATATGAGACCATTATGTTCCTCTTGATGAGATGCCTCTTGATGAGATGATCGAATCGCAAGCCGAAATGCTGCTGGATTTGATATCCAGATCCAAATTCAATACTTAAACTCTTATAATTTTACATTCTAAGTATTCTAACTTAGAATCAAGGGATCAGAGGATGTAAATGAACTTAATATATATATAAATAAACGATGATTGTTTCTTCATACTCTCTTGCTGTTATAATTGAATAAGATAACACCCCCAAATCAAATGCATTTGTTTCTTGTTGAAATAAAATCGTGACTCTGCTGGGGACTTTTATCTTATTTAATATTAGCATTGAAAGAGTAACAGAAACTTTCGTCGTAGTTTGGCGTCTTTCTGATGCCAAAATGGCGACTCTTAACGGGAACATCCTCCCCTTCATCTCTAAGATAGAATACTTTATTATTCGGATACTAATTGTAATTTTGTATTTTGATTGAAGGTATCATTACAGGTTACAATCAATGGTAAACTCAATGAACAAAGTGAATTTCTATTTCACCGCAACTGGGTTCACAGTGGAATATGCGGCAGACCAATCATCAGACCATAAGGTTCAATTTCCCGAAAGTAAGGATAATAAACCTCTAGTGATGGCCGGATTTATATCTGCTTTGCTGATAACGCCAGAAAGTGATCAAGACTGGGTCGTTGTCATGGCTCGAAGAACTAGAGTCCAGAACACAACAACCACTAGAGTGAATGCATTGTCAAGGAAAACCAGGGGACCAGTAATGCGGAATACGGCAAGAAATAACCCCGAACTCGCTTCTCCAGCTTTGTACCCAGGGAGATCTCTTCCCTCTTTGACAGCCCAAGACTTCTCAGCATTGCCTATCGCAAAAACTTGATTGACAAGGAAAGAAAAGGGTAAATCCCCGATTGTATGATTCAATTTCCGCTTCATCTCAAAATACACCCCAACAACGAACACCTCAGTCGGTTGAATTTTGCAAAAGTACAGAAAGTCTGAATGACGCCCCTCTCCCAATGAGTCCTATCATGTTTGGAGATTCTACTCCTACGGCTATCTCCTCAGACAATGTTGAAGCTACTATATGCATGCTAGGAACCAATCAAGGGTCACAACTAACAACCGAAGACCGCATTGCTGAAATGGCTGAAGCACAAAGAAAAATCATGGAAGAATGTAAAAGTCTTCAAGAATCTTTAGCCACTTTAGCAGACAATGTGGCTCAGATTGTAACCCATCCAGTGATGGCTGCCATGAATGAGCAAGAACAGCAGCCAGAAGGTTCTCAGTCACCGAGAGCGGGGTCACTTGGGTTTGCTCATGCAGCAAAAGCAATAACCCAGGAGGAGATAAAACAGGTGGTCGCAGAAGCTGTTAGAACAGAAAAAGAACGGGAGAATGCTAGAAGATTCAGATACCGAACTCCATACCCGAGAGAGGTGGAGGATATTCCTTTTCCAGTCAATTTTAAACATTTTGATTTTCAAAAGTTCAGTGGAGACGGATCGCCAGAGGAACATCTCATGCACTTCATCACAAGCATGGGGAATTTTTCTACAATATCGCAATATTACCTTCGGTTGTTTGGGTCTTCTTTGATTGGTAAAGCATTTAAATGGTACTCCAGCCTAGTAGCAGGATCGATGCGGACCTGGGAACAGATGCAGGACACATTCATATCCAACTTCTTCTTATTAGAGTGCGACATCAGTGTTGTGGAATTGGCTTCTGTCAGATAAAGAGAAAATGAACCTGTGGAGAAATTCATTGATAGGTGGAAAACTTTGGGGGCTTTGTGCAGACAGTTGCCATAAGAGAATGATAAAGTGAACATGTGTTTGAATTTTATGGAGCTGGGAATTGCCTTCGGGCTCACGAGCGCTAATATAAAAACTTTTCGAGAATTAGCGACAAAAGCGCATGCATTGGAGCTAATGGCCAAGAAAATGGTAGCATTTCAGATCAAAACAGATAGGAGAGGATCGAATAGATTGCTGGTAAATACCATTGTTCGAGAAAGAAAGAAAAATATACTTTCTATAATAAGCAAGAAGCAAGAAAGAGAGAAGATTCAGATCAATATAAAGATCGAGTAAACGATTAGTGAATTCGATCAAACGACTATCATAAAGAGTATGATTTTGAAAAAGAAGATGTCGTACCAATGATGGAACAACTATTGGCTGCCGGAACTATTTAGTTACCTCAGCCCAGGCGCCCGGAGGAAGTTGAAATGACTAAAGATAAGAGATATTGCCGTTATCATCATTATGTTGGACATCTGACAGAAAATTGTTTTACGTTAAAAGATATGTTGCAGAGAATGATAAAGCAAGGTGAAATAGTAATGAAAGAGGATGAGAAACGAGATAAGAAAGCGATTGTGAATGCCACATTTGTAGGAGATCCACGGAAGATTGGAAAAGATAAAGGGAAGGCTATTGCAACAATAGAATGGCCAGCAGCGATGGATTCGCTCAGAAATTCTTGTTGTGATTCACAACTTGTTGAACATCCTCTAAAGAATTCAGTCATGGTTTAGCTTCTATTCGCCAAAGAGAGGATGAACCGGTTGGAGAATTCATTAATTGATGGAAAATCCTGGGCGCATCACATTTGCGATTGGTGAAAGAAGAAAAAGAACAAGTTAAGTTGTGCTTGGAATGCATAAGGCCGAGTATTGCGTTAAGTCTCGTGGATTCGAATATACAGATATTTCAAGATCTGATTGAAGAGGCTTGTAACTTAAAAAGGATTATTACAAAAGTGTCTGACTTTTATATAAGCCAGTTGGTTCCGAACCTTAGGAGAAATCCAACTGATATGACTGAGGAAGAAAGAGAAACAAAGAATCGACAAAATGAGCAGGGAGGTTTAGATATAAGAAACATGAATGAACATACAGTTAAGAAAATGAAGAAAGAATTTGCACAGCCCAAGGGTTGAAGGAAGTATTCATTCGAGGAAGATGATATACTTCTTATGCTGAACAAATTGCTAGCAGCCAAAAAGATTAAATTGCCATGGATGAAACGTCCAAAGGAAATGAAGAAAATAAGTGAAGGTGATTATTGTTACTACTATCGTTTCCTCGGACATCGAACGAAAAATTGTTTCAGCTTGAAGAATAAATTACAGAAGATGATTGATAAAGGTGAAATTGTTATAAGGAAAGTGTATGAAATAATAGAAGAAATAAGAGTACACAGGCTAGATTAGTGCAAGAATGGGGGCAATGGTAATCTCGGACGATCGATATGAAATGATGTAGTGTCAGTATATTTGTTAAAGGTCGCGACATCGAGATTTTGATTATGAAGATTATCAGAATAATGCTTCCTAATCAAAAGGAGGCATGACAAGTAGAGGGATGAAAGGAATGCAAAAGACAAAGTCATGTACTCTCCTTCATGAGAATGAATAAAAGGTGCGAATTTTCAATCACTTCTCAAAGCATATCAGGCATATCAAGATTAAGCATGTTAATAATTGTTGTCAAGCGTTGATGATTGCTGTCAAGCATTTGTCGTCATTAAATTTGTCAAACGTTGATTAATTTCATCAAGTATCACCACACACCGATTATTTTTGTCGAATTTGCCAAGTGCTGATGATTATCGCCAAAATTAGCAACTATGGTTGTCGTCATTAATCGCTCATACAAACTCATTTTATCGAAATTGCTATCATCGCTAAGCTGATACACTATTTTAAACTTAATATGAATGTTCTTAGAACATTATTAGCAGTGGCGAAATATCAATTATTGATTCACCATTTTTGGTAGTGGAATAAACAATATAGCCGACCACATATAAAGTTAATGATAGCGATGGTAGCTTATCATTTAAGGTAGCCTAGCCAAGCGCTCAACGACCAACTACGCATAAGACCTATCATCATCGACACTATATATATGTTATTCGGGCAGCAGTGTGGAGCCAGTGGCCCTAAAAAGCTCGTATAGGCCACATCACATGCATACCCATGCGGGCAGCAGACGGAGCCAATGACTAAAAGTCTCCAACAGCCAGTCGCGTGTGAGACCAATGCCGCCTGTAGAGCTTCCAACAGCATCACGGGGAAGGATGAAAATACCCTCCTGTGAATGGGTTTGACCTTACAGGTGAAGAAAAAGCGGGCCGCAGTGTGTGCTCTAGGCTAACCATGCGTAAGACCCCCTCGATTCCTGGTTTGATTCCAGTAGTAACTCATGAGGAAGGAATTTTAGTCTACTCATTGATGGATTGGCGACCTTGGATTTGGTACCTAAAGGTAGCACTTATGCCCCATATGAACTCTAGAGAGTTACTGTGGCTAGCCCTGTGCGTAAATCCCACCGAGTTCACGGCCCTGGTAGCTTCATTGGGCCCCTCTGATGGATCGAGGTTTGTGAACTCCCCGGCCGCGATAAGTCCCGTGAACTCTAGAGAGTTACAGTGACCATCCGTATAAGACCCGACTCCCATATGAGTCTAAGAAACTGTGTTGCTCCACTACTCAAGAGCTTAAACTGTGTGGCTATTTGACTAAATTGAAATCCAGTTCTGCCTACCAAAGCAAAAATCATATTGGAAATCCCATACTAACAATCATAATATATTATCTCAAGCCTTCATTGAATATCATATTAGACAATTGTACAAATAGACATGCGTGAAATAAATTATGATTCGGAGACTTATGAGGAAATAAACTATCTCAAAATATCATGACACCTTCATTGATATATGCTGAAAATCAAAAGAAGCTACATGTAATTTTAAAAAAAAGAACAACAAACAAAAAAAACTCTTTACAGTTCATCTGTAACCCCCAATACTCCTAAATATTTCTGCAAATTTTCCTTTAACTGAACTTGAGCTGTGATGTGTTTTGATCTTGCTTCAAGAATAATTTTTATTTGATCTGGAATGCCAGCTAACTTGCTCTCCAAAGATGCAATTATCTTTTCATTCTTGATTAATTCAGATTTCTCAGCATTGGCAGATTGAATACTGATTCGCAGCTTCTCCTCTGTCTCCTTCATAGTCGATTCTTCTATATGATATTTCAACTCCAGTTGCAACATTTCCTCCTTCAGGGTAGCAATGTGACTTTGAATAATCGTTATGCGGTTAGCGCAAGCCTTCAACTTTTCCTGAAGAGTTGATTGCTCTTGGTTGAATTCAGAAATGGCAGAAGTTATAAGGGAAACCTTCTCTTTGGAAGAAGCTAGCTGTTTTCCATATTCTAATATCTCTGGAGCGATGGTGACATTTTCTACGGATTCCAAAGAGATTATTGAATCACGAAATTTGAGAAGAGAATTGCGTAGGATAGAAATATTAATCTTCGCCATTGTTGCAGTGTTGTCCAAGATCTCGATAGCAACATCCAGATCCAACCACTGATCGGGATCTTTTAAACTATGAACTATTGCTAATATAGAATTTCTCATCAAAATTAATTTATGTGTAAGAACCTTTTTGAAAGATAATAAATCAGACACAGTGGCTACAAAATCAGAGCTTGCTGTACCGCTATGGGAAGGAGTTCCTGTAAGAGAAAAAGTAAAAGAAATTAGAATAAGGCTAAGGGATATAGAAATACTGATAGAGCAAATGATAGATATACCTGTCGCACAAATAAGGATAGCAGGGGGTTGAATTTCCTTGACAAAAGAAGGGACAACTCCCAAAAAATTAGCAAAGGAAGACGCCTTGGCCTCCGTGCTCGAATCCCTAGTAGTTGGAGTTGGAGGATCAGTGGTCTCTACTAGGAAGATAATCCCACGAGCCACCACCTTTGGTGTAACTAGAGGAGTTAAAGGGATTCTTGTTGGGGGTGATGGTGCAATGGGAGGAAGATCTTTAGGAGGAGTATCACCAGTTCTAGTGTCAACAGCATGAGTACTTAGAATAAAATAATAGCAATAAGAAAATAATAGTAATGATAAAGTAGTAATAGCAAATGGAAGATTAAATAATAAAATTGTAGGAAAATTTTACCTGGTGAATATTCATATTACCATAATCCAAAGGTTCTTCATCTTCTTCTTCTATTGTTGGAATTTTTGCAGGAACATTAGCAGTAGGACCTTCAGTTTCGACATTTTGAGGAATTGATGAGGGATGTCCTTCATCGGCAGGAGCACCTTCCGTAATAATATCGGTATCATCCTCACCATCAATATTATCTTCTCCTTCTTCAAAATCATCATTATCATCAGCTTCTTCGTCATCTTCTTTAGTGTCATATTCAACAGAAGCAGTATCTTCAGATGATGAGGCTGAGCTTTCTTCCTCTAGTTCTTCCTCTTCTATTTCTTCAATTACAACTTGCTTCCCCTTAGAAAGAGGAATTTTGTTGCTGCTTAGACGAAGGTCTTCATTAGTTAGGGCCGGAGAAGTTGAAGCAGTAATTCCTTCTTGGGAAAGAGGAGCTTGAGAATGCGATTGAGATGTTGTCATTGGGGAAGTTGAAGCAGTAATTCCTTCTTGGGAAGAAGGAGCTTGAGAAAGCAATTGAGATCTTGTCATTGGAGAAGTTGAAGCAATAATTCCTTCTTAGGGAGAAGAGGCTTGGGAACGCGACCGAGATCTTGTCATTGGAGAAGGCGGAGTAGTGCGAGTAGGTTGAGGAGAAGAGGAAGGAGCCGGATCATCTTGATTTGTGACAATATTGTCTTGAGCAGGAGACAGAACTTCTGTCGCATCTTTAATTGCTATACTGACATAATCTCGGGGAATCTTTTCGAACTCCATGACAATCCCATGGGCTATCCATCCCTCAAGAGTATTGAGTGGTTTTCTCTTGCGAATTGGCTCTTCCAGGGATATTTTTCTACAAATATGACCATGAAAGGGGGCATGACTCTTCTCCGGAATAAAACCTATTCCCTCTTTAAATTTGTGACCCTTGAGCTTTGGCGGCGAAACTCAGATTGGTTCATCTACAAGTAAGAAGTTATTGACCAAGTATGATTGATGAACCCACCATCTCATATAGCCGTAAGAAGTTTGGGTTACACAGTTGCTGCCTAGGATCATGAAAGTAGATCTGACATGACTGGCCAACAAATGCTTCCATATCGTCGCCCAATTACACGAGCCAGTTCCATAGCTGCTCATTCTCCTTGTCACCAATCCATAGTCTTCGAGAATACCTTGATCGAAGTCAAATTGACGGGCGAATGGGCTTGGATAGTAAGGTTCTCTCCAGAACTCTACTCCTCTTACTGGGAGGCTATAAGATTGAATGGATGGGTAAAACGCCCTTTCTCCTGAAGAGAGTGATGCAGTATCTACCATGTCCGTGTCCTCTATATATCGATATAGGTAGAATTGGAAATAATCAATAGTATCAGAATCCATGATCTTGTTGACAACCCAGTCGTATGATCTCTTGGCCATAACACTTTCTGGAAGAACCATAGCGGGATATGGGAAGGGTGGACATATGCCTTTTCTGGAGCTTCGAAGGTCCATGGAAAATAAATACCTAGCCAACCGAGGATGTAATGCCATGGAGTGTATGTCGAAGAAGCACCAATGGTAGGACTCTTTACATGAGTTGCCACTTCCCTAAGGGCTCTATAGATGGAACACGGGACTGGAGGAGTAAGGGAATGCTTGTGGCCTTTCGCCATTGCGCCGGTAATGACAAATACTGTTGGAAAAATGGCGTCTGCCCATTTGGAGCTTAGGAGAATGACCACACTTAACCAGTATACGAGAAATGCTGCCAATTCTCCATAGAGGCTATACTCCGCACGCTCTCTTGTATTTTCACGGAGGTCTGTTAGTTCCTGTGAATGACAACCATTGAACCTAAAGAAAGGAAGAAGAAAAAAAGTGTTAAGAAGTATAAAAAATAAAATGTGATAAGAGATGATTAGTTTGCCGAGGGGGGGGGGGGGGGGGGGGGTGTTTACCGAAAAGCTTTAGTAAAGTGCGTGAGCCATTGCAAGGGAGAAATCTTGTGAATGTTTGGAAATTTAGCCATCTCTTTGAAAAGTTCTATCGTGGTTTCTAAATCGAGGCCACCCAGCCTAGTGAAGAGATGAATGCCAGTTCTTCGTTGGTAGGAACGAATTCATCGTAGAATTTTCTGGTCAGGGGAAGATTAGCGATCCGATGAAGATCCTAAAGAGTAATACTCATTTCACCGGCAGGAAAATGGAAGGAGTTGGTCGTGGGCGACCAGTAATTAAGAAATCCTTTCAATATGGAGGGCTCCTTGTAGAAGTGTTGTGAGGTAACTTTTATCGCATTTTATATATCGATTTTGATCAGGGTCTTCGAATGCTTTGCTAGAATTGCTGTTGCCCAGTCGGAATAATAAGCACGAGAAGTAAGGAGGCCCCTTGTTCTGAATTCTTCTTGGGACCAAAGTGGTTCCTGACCCTTGAAACGTTGCTAGATCGTTTCATAAAAATAAGTAGGAAATAAGGCATGGGGGTTGCAGGAGGGATTAAGAAAAATCATTGGGTGGACTTCACCAATTTGTTACCTTGGTTTCCTCGCTAACAGGATTCCTTCTAGAATTTGAGGTTCTTTTGACACCCAGGATTCTGTATACGCCAGCTTCTCTCCGTCTATATGGTCTGAAGGCTCGTAATTGAGTATGGATTGGTGGCGATGGAGACTTAGTGGGATTACAATCATGCCATCTCTATGAGGGTTATCGAATTTCATGATACCCTCGATTACTCGAATTGACTCCCAAGAGTTTTACAGCCTTCTCTTAATTGTGTTCCTTAATCTTCTCCTGGAATTCCTTAGCTTTATTGTGGTGACACTTCTTTAATCTGGAAGGGGGGAGGAGTTCTTTCTCTAGTTGGTGGTTTCTGGCTCATGGTCGGTAAATGGGTTGTTGTCTTCAACCATTCTTCCCAGTTAAATTCACGACCATGTTTTGGAGGCCGTTCAATCTCACCCATGGAAATTGCTCTATGTATGGGGGAAGGTAGTGTGGCAATGCGATCAGAGAAGTCAAAGGTGGGAAGAACAAGTTCTTTTATATAGGCAGGGCATTTAACAGTGGTCTTTATACGTTTTTGCTGAGGTTGTTCAGGGGAAGGAGAAGGTTCGGGTATTTGAGAGGAAGATGGATTCGGTAGCTCTTGGTGAGAAGGTTGTGTAGTAGAAGGTTCAGCAAGACAGAAAGTTCTCTTGGTACGGGCCATGGTGGAAGGAAGACAAATATTCAAGTTATCCCAAGGGTGGAAGGTTCAAAATTCCAAGTATGGGAAATCTGCAAAGGGATGCGCAAATGAATGTAATTATGCGGAGCAACGCAAAGTGTCAGAAGCCTTGCGCGAATAGAAAGCTGTTGTGCGGGTTCGCGCAAATGTAAATAGTTATGTGGGGATGCAACAGTTGGGCAGAGCTTCGGCAGAGAAAAAATAGAAAGTGAAGAATGAAGGATGGTTCTAGTATTTATAAGGAGTTGGACCTGTTTGAGGGACTTGGTTAGTCTTTGCACGGGTCCGCGCAAACGGAAGTTTTAAGCTGATTAAAAGAGCAAGGTTGATCCTATTTCTTCATCTAGAATGGATAAATAAATAAATTTATTAAATAGCTAGAGTTTCTCAATCCACTAAAAGACCCTTCGATACCATAAAATGGGAGTTCGATCATTCAAATGCGTTGCTCGATGGATCGAGAGAGTTGTTTTATGCCCATTTTTTTTACCATTGGAACTTAATTTCTTTATATAGGGCATTCGATTCTTCGACATTTGGATGGGTTATTTGTTATAATTAGAGATTAGGTGATTTCCCACTCATATCCATCATCTTATGACTCTAAACCCTTGAGATTCAAGTCATCTTCATTGAGATTATCACTTTAATGAAGATTCCAACTTCCCTTATGAAGATGCACTTGATTTTCACCTTGTTCTAGAGGGCCGACTGTAAGACCCGTATCCTAGCTCGTACCGTTCCGTATGCCTCTGTGGTCCTCCCGGTCGAATTTTGGTGACCCGCGACCTGTAGATTTCATTTGCGCTTGACCGCGAGTCACACCCTATTCACCCGAGTCGGTTCGACCCGAGACCTATGTCATTGCGACCATGTCGTCGCTACGATTCCGATGCCTCGTCTCGTGTGTCAATCCGACGTCTAGATCTCAAGATATGACCCGTGTACGATCATAGCGGTGGACCACACGTTGCGGGCCATGGTGTACACATTTTCCCATAATCATAATGAGGATGATGTCATCCTAGGGATGACATCACCCTATTCTACAACCTAACCTACCCCCCTTACCTAGCCTACCCCATAAATGCTCTCTCTTTTTTTTCAAAACTCATTATTACACCTCTTACAACCCATCCTTTCACTCTCTCTATCCTCTCACTTTCTCTCTCTTCTTCTTCACTTCCATTGCTAGCCATGGACGTCCTAAGCAAGCTCCATTTCCAACCCTCTTACCTCTAGATCCTTCCTAATCTAACCCTTAGAAGCCCATCTCCACCATTGGAAGGAGTCCTGGAAGGCTTATGAACCCATGGGAAGAAGAAGAAGGAGAAGATCAAGTGGGTGTTTCTCTCTCTTTCTCTCTCCCTCTCTCTCCCTCTCTTGTTCATTGTTTTGTCTATGAAGATGTGATTGTGTGGCCCACTTAATGAGTTGTGAATGTCCAAACGGCTCATCAAATGGACCTCACTTTGATGTGTGTATTACCCACATCATTCAACTATTTGGGTGACCCATCTGGACAACATGTCCGTAGGTGGGGCCCACCTTAAAATGCATGTCTTAGACAACGGTCCAGCGTCCAGGGACGCTGGACGTTGCCACTGTAAAGAATGAGGACAATGGGTGGAGAAAAAAAAAAAGAAAAGAAAAGGGGGCTTTTGGGATGGGCTGTTGATGCAGGCCCCACCTTGGTGTATGTATAAAATCCACGCCGTCCATTCCGTTTCTCGGCCCATTTTAGACGTTGAGCCAAAAGATGAGGCTGATCTGACAATCAACCGGGCCATACCATAGGAAATAGTAGTGGTTACCGTTAAAGAAACCATCTTGATGTTTTTATTTGCCAAATATGCTGCATATTGGTGTTGTTTAGCTTGTCTTGAGCCGTAGAAGTTAATGGACGGGACGGATTTCCCTGATGTTGGCCCTACCATGGAAAATCTTTAGAAAAACTATTTTCTTAAAAAAAAAAACAAGACGAGGAAGCAGCGCTGACGCTGCTGCTGTCACTGCCAGCGGACGCTGACGGGCAGCGGACGAGCTGGGCCTCACTGCTCTAGCTGTGGGCCCCACCGTGATGTGTGTCGACCATCAACACCGTGCATTTAACGAGTCAGCCTTATACGGAACTCATTCGGGCCACACCATCTAAAATCATGTGAAAACATGCCTAAACATATAAAATCATTTGGTGGGGCCTACCTGAGTTTTGGATGTGATTAAAACTTGGTTTGGACCTCTAATTTTATGGGACACATATAATGGACGGAGTAGATCTGGTTAATGTGGGTCCCACCTAGGATAAAAGAAAAAATAAATAAATATGCATGCATGTCCATTGACGTCTAGACTCTCTGGACGTCCAACGTTAAGTAGGGAGGGTCCCATTGGCCCCAATGGTGGACCCTACCATGATGTATGTTCTACATCCATGCCATTCATTTAATAGGTCTCCTTTTTTGATACGTTGGTTCTAAAAATCAGTAATAAAAAGTTCTTGTATGGCCCACACCATCACCTTTCATGCGGTGGTATGTCAAGCCACATGGAATCAACTGCTGGGGTCCACATGCAGCTTGGATCCACCTGAAACTCGGTTTGGACCCTTAAATTGGTGGGACACACACAATGAATGGGTTGAATTTGTGAACTACATCATGGTGGACCCCAGGATCACATAACCGTACCAAAAGTTTGGTGGACAAATAAATATTACAGTGGCTGCCTTATAAAGAGGTTGTATGGCAAGTAAACATTGCAGTGGGCCCCTGGCCCATGTGACTTTATCAACAGATTGGATGCAAGTAAATGTTGTAGTGGGTCCCAATGTCGTGTGACCCTATCAACAGGTTAAAATAATAATTATAATAATAAAAAATAAATTTATAAATTTTGTAGTGGGCCCCGTGTCTATATGACCTTATTAAAGTTGGATGTAAATAAATATTACGGTGACCGGTTGGATGCAAATAAATATTATAATGGGGCCCTGGCCCATGTGACCCTATCACCGACTAGTTTGGATGGAAAATAAACATCATGTTGGGGTTGGATGGACAGTATGTTGGGCCCTAGGATGGGTGGAAAATAAACATTTTGGTGGGTCTTACTTAAGACCCATTTATGTATGTGTTGTGTCCACAATTGTGGACCTCCATAACGGGATATGTGACTTATCTATGCCTTCCATCCCTATGGGACTCACCACGATGCATGTGTTTCATCCAACCGTCCAACCATTTTTGGAAAAATGATTTTAAGGTTTAGGATGAAAATAATACAGATTTATTTATCAAGTGGACCATAGTGCACGGTGAGGATTGAACGGCTATCTTTGAAATCCTGAGACCTTATGATTAGATTAGATGGGAAATAAATGTTATGGCGGGCCTTGAAAATTTTAGTAGTGGAAATCATTATCACCACTTATATTTGAGTGTGGCCCATTTGATATACATGGGGCCCATTGGTGTGGCCCATTTGATGTATGTATGACCATGTTATGAGGCCTACTTTGATGTATGTTGTGGCCCATTTGTCAGGCCCACTTTGATGTATTTTTATCCACGCCATCCAGGGTAGGCACCCCATTATGATATATATCAGGGCTCATGGGTCGAGGCCCATTAGTGCTGCCTATTTGATACAACCCACTTAATGTGTACGAGGCCCATTAGTGCGGCCCATTGATGCAGGGCCTATTGTGACATGTATTGGGCCCATGACGCGTGACCCATTTGATGTGTATAAGACCCATGGGTAGGGCCCACATATTATGTATTTGAAGCCCATGAGCAGGGCCCACCTGAGGTTTATATATGGGCCCCATTAATGTGGCCCACTTGTATTTGAGGCCCACGGGTTGCGGCCCATGGGTCGTGGCCCATTGTGATATATACTCGGCCCATACGTCGTGGCCCATTGAGATGTGTTTCCGACCCATTTAGTGAGGCCATTGTGAAATATTCCTACTCATGTGATGAGGCCCATCGAGATGTATTTCTGGCTCATTGATGCGGCCCAATGATGCCACCCACCGTGATGTGCATATTAGGCTAATGGTGCGGCCCAATGTATCGACCCACGGTGATGCGTAGGCCCACGTGCTGCGTGTGTAAGGCCCACCTGTGATGACTATTTGAGGCCACCTGTCGGATATTTGGGCCCACCTTATGTTTGACTCTACATGGGCCACTACTTGGGAGCAATGTTGGTTAAATGTCCACTTTGATGGGCGATGATGGTTGAATGTTCATATTGTGACCTTCCCATAGGCCATGTTCGACCAATCAATGAGGCTGATTATTGATCGATTCTGATTGACGTGACTGATTTGCCGATTCTGATTATCAACTACCGATTATGATTGTTGTGGTCGATTGGCCGATTATCGATCAAGGCCAATCATCGTGGCCGATTGTGGATTCCTATTGTGATGTATATACTGACCGTAGGTACAGGACTACTATGTTGTATAAAGGCCCATTGACGTGGCCCATTGTGATGAATATGTAGCACATGTGATGCGACCCGACCCATGTGACGCGCCCATTATGATTGCGAAGCCCATTGTGGTGTGTTTAAGGGCTAGGCTATGGAGCCATTGTGATGTATATGAGGCCCATGTGAGAGGCTTATCGTGATATGTATTAAGCTCTTAAGTAAGGCCCATGGTGTTCTATATTTGGCCCTTGTGTGAGGTCATGGGTCCACTATATCTTAGGATCCATGAGGGCCATTCCTTAGGGGCAATGTTGGTTAAATGTCCACATTGTCCAGGCCGATTGTCGATACCGATTATGAGTATGTGACAACATGGCATCATGATACTTGCCCATACGCATTATCTGTATGTTTGTTATGAGATGTGGTTGATCATTGCACATGTCATTGAGCATATTATTATGACTCCCTGATAGGCGGAGATTATCTCACATGAGCGCACGGTATACGAAGGATTGATACATGACTAGATTGTATGACTCATGCATCTTGCATTATGATTACTGTACGCCCTAGTGACATTAGGGTCGTAGCCTCCACAGGCATATCGTGGATGGCTAGACGGGACATCGAAAATTTATTCTAGCATCGGGCTGCTATAGATGACCATAGGTGAAAATCCCTAAACCCTCTTGGTACCAGAGGATGCCCCAATGTCGAGATCGAGTGGATACATGAGCGCCAGAGTGCCGAATACCAGGAGGCTGCATCTCCCACTCTGTCGTGGTCGGTTGGGAGGGGGTGTGGCCTTACTCACCCGAGCGTAGGGGGTAATACTAGGCTGAGTTTGACCAACTCGTGAATGAGTCTGCTATTGACGTGCCGGATTGGTATTGGGAGACTATTGGCAAGGCGGATAGTGAGGTTTCTTATGCTCACTTGGACTGTGCGGCTGGGAGAGCGGCAGTGCCATTTGAAGTGTACTAAACTGATCCAGAGATGAACCGTTGATATGTGGATTTAGTGAGCAGAGTTGCATACTCATTCATGCATTCATTCATTCACTATCTACTCGGGTTGGTGGTATGCAACTAGTTGTTACGTGTGCCTTCGCAATGGCCAGGATTTCGGTTGGGGTGCGCGACTAACCTCTGAGATCGGGAGTTTACCACATTGAGTCCGACTATCCAAATTTAGGTATGGGACTGGTTTGGATAGAAGTCCCTTGTGATGGACCCCATAGCCTGCGATACTACGTACTACCATCCCGACTTCACACTCCAACATGGTCATTCCATTTGCACCGCATGTTGCATTACATCCGTGGCATACGACATCTTGGGTTACTGTGTTTCTGCATTTATATGGTTTAGATATGGCTGACGTATTTGTGAACACATAAGGGATTATATACCCCATTGCATTCTCGGCATTTGATATTTGACTCTTTATGACTCCTCGTTTGCGTAGCTGTTATATATTGCGTATTCTGATATTGATTGGCTCATGGACTTGCTCGTATTTCCGCTTACTCTGTTATCGTATGATCTATGATCTTGTGAGTATTTCTGTTTACTCTGATAATTTCTGCTCTTGTCAATATTTCTGCGTACTCAGATAATTCATGATCTTGCTAGTATCTTTGCTTATTCCGATATTGTACGATTTATGGATTACCAATATACTTCCAGTTTGTATAATAATGACATTGTATTGAATACTTGGCACTTACCTTGTGCACACACTTACACCACCCCTAAGCTTATAAGCTTATGCACGATAGATGCGTGCGGTGTTATTAGGTTGCAGCAGCGTTGAGCTTGGAGCGTGCGGTTGTATTTTAGAGCTTTGATTTCGATATATGTATTTTCCCTTTCAAGATTGTACTCAAATGATTATATTAGTGGATATGTGATGATGATGTTGCCTTTGTCAATTGGGTAATCTTGTGGTTATGCTTATTATGAGTTAAATGTACAAAAAAATTAAAAAAATCCTCCTTGTAGGATCCTAGGATCTAAATCTGACATCTTCATTGAGATTATCACTTTAATGAAGATTCCAACTTCCCTTATGAAGATGCACTTGATTTTCACCTTGTTCTAGAGATTAGACATGAACTTATAGTCAAATCCTTGTTTGAACTCTCTAGACTACACATCTAGTTGAATTCCCTAGGTTTACAACATTCTTATAAGTTGTAGGAGATTCCACCACCTCCCGTGCCTTGGAACATCACATGCAAGGTGAACATTCATAGGAGTTGAAACATCGATATCACCAATCGGGGGAGCAATTGAGGAGTGGATTCAAGCACATGAGAGATTTAAAGAAGCGACTCAAGCACGACACGTCAAAGGGGCTCAATTCGATAAGTGTCATGTGTGAATCCATATCTCTTTCCTTGTGTAGGATTGCGGATAAGAGTTTGTGATATAAACTTAAATAGGTTCTTGTGTAGGACCTAAGCTAGTGGGATTACAATCATGCCATCTCTATGAGGGTTATCGAATTTCATGATACCCTCGATTACTCGAATTGACTCCCAAGAGTTTTACAGCCTTCTCTTAATTGTGTTCCTTAATCTTCTCCTGGAATTCCTTAGCTTTATTGTGGTGACACTTCTTTAATCTGGAAGGGGGGAGGAGTTCTTTCTCTAGTTGGTGGTTTCTGGCTCATGGTCGGTAAATGGGTTGTTGTCTTCAACCATTCTTCCCAGTTAAATTCACGACCATGTTTTGGAGGCCGTTCAATCTCACCCATGGAAATTGCTCTATGTATGGGGGAAGGTAGTGTGGCAATGCGATCAGAGAAGTCAAAGGTGAGAAGAACAAGTTCTTTTATATAGGCAGGGCATTTAACAGTGGTCTTTATACGTTTTTGCTGAGGTTGTTCAGGGGAAGGAGAAGGTTCGGGTATTTGAGAGGAAGATGGATTCGGTAGCTCTTGGTGAGAAGGTTGTGTAGTAGAAGGTTCAGCAAGACAGAAAGTTCTCTTGGTACGGGCCATGGTGGAAGGAAGACAAATATTCAAGTTATCCCAAGGGTGGAAGGTTCAAAATTCCAAGTATGGGAAATCTGCAAAGGGATGCGCAAATGAATGTAATTGTGCGGAGCAACGCAAAGTGTCAGAAGCCTTGCCCGAATAGAAAGCTGTTGTGCGGGTTCGCGCAAATGTAAATAGTTATGTGGGGATGCGACAGTTGGGCAGAGCTTCGGCAGAGAAAAAACAGAAAGTGAAGAATGAAGGATGGTTCTAGTATTTATAAGGAGTTGGACCTGTTTGAGGGACTTGGTTAGTCTTTGCACGGGTCCGCGCAAACGGAAGTTTTAAGCTGATTAAAAGAGCAAGGTTGATCCTATTTCTTCATCTAGAATGGATAAATAAATAAATTTATTAAATAGCTAGAGTTTCTCAATCCACTAAAAGACCCTTCGATACCATAAAATGGGAGTTCGATCATTCAAATGCGTTGCTCGATGGATCGAGAGAGTTGTTTTATGCCCATTTTTTTTACCATTGGAACTTAATTTCTTTATATAGGGCATTCGATTCTTCAACATTTGGATGGGTTATTTGTTATAATTAGAGATTAGGTGATTTCCCACTCATATCCATCATCTTATGACTCTAAACCCTTGAGATTCAAGACATCTTCATTGAGATTATCACTTTAATGAAGATTCCAACTTCCCTTATGAAGATGCACTTGATTTTCACCTTGTTCTAGAGATTAGACATGAACCTATAGTCAAATCCTTGTTTGAACTCTCTAGACTACACATCTAGTTGAATTCCCTAGGTTTACAACATTCTTATAAGTTGTAGGAGATTCCACCACCTCCCGTGCCTTGGAACATCACATGCAAGGTGAACATTCATAGGAGTTGAAACATCGATATCACCGATCGGGGGAGCAATTGAGGAGTGGATTCAAGCACATGAGAGATTTAAAGAAGCGACTCAAGCACGACACGTCAAAGGGGCTCAATTCGATAAGTGTCATGTGTGAATCCATATCTCTTTCCTTGTGTAGGATTGCGGATAAGAGTTTGTGATATAAACTTAAATAGGTTCTTGTGTAGGACCTAAGCTGTCGTATAAGGCCAAATTCACTAGACACATGTGCGTACGTGTTAATCTCCTTGGGAGCATCTGACAGGAATAAGTGTAGGTTCATGGATTAGGACTAAGGTTATTGGTTACTTGATAGAAAACCAATTAAGTCTCCGAGGGAGCCTCCGACTGGAGTGTACGTTAGGTTTTTGTGTAGGACCTAGGTCCTTGCACTGGGCTTTGAAGGTTGGAGGTGAACTTGTTGAAAACGTCCTATATTGAATACGGTACAGTCAAGGAAAGTGCATCCACTGGAGTATAGTAGGGAAACTAAACTACTATATATGCTTGTGCTTGTGATTATGAATTGTGTACATTTCTAATTATGCTTATGTGATTGATTAGTTGAATGATTTGAATGCATAATTCAGATTGTATGCTAGGCACTTAACTTATTAAGCACACACAAGTTCACCATCGATTATAGACTACTTGCTTGAATTGGCATATTTGTTGTAGTCTATGTGATTAGACCCACTATTAGCTTAGAAGCTTTAGTGTTAATTACCTTAATTAGTTTAATTGGTAAATTGATATAATTAGGTAATTGGATTTAATTGGCAAACTTTTAAGTGGTGCCGTGATAGACAATTTAGGACATAACCATTCAGTCCTTGACTCCACCAAGCTTGCACATGTGCCGTGGTAGACAATCTACGGAATTTCAATTGGTATCAGGGCGGGTTCCTCTTGAAAGGCTTAACCGCCTGGAGTGAGATCTAAAGGAGCTTTGGAATGATGCCTACTTATAAGGGAAGAGCTAAGGTTACCCAAGAAAATGAAAAAAATTGGTAAATCTTTTAGTATGGGTATGCCTTTTGGGGATAATAGAATATTTAAACTTGACAGTTACATCTTTGCCTCTACCCCTCCGATAATCTAAACAGACTTGTCTACTTCTGAAAGTAGTTCAAGAGCATCTCTTGTGTGCCATGGTTGTGGAGATATTAGGCACCTTAGATTTGAATGCTTGATATTAAAAAGTAGAGGTGGGCATTGAGTCGAGTTGGATAGAGTTAGGTCCAACTCGACTCGATCTGGTTTTGTCAAATCCCTGACCCGAACTCAATCCGACTTGGGACTGAGTCCAACAGGCCTGACTCGATTTGAGTTCGGATCTTGGCTGGGTTGACCCGAACCAAGTTGTTCACAACCCTAAGTGTAGGGTCGCGATGCAGTAATAATCTCGGTGAGACCGAGGTTGAATCCACAGGGACTAAACTTGTACGTTTTCTAAAAGTAACTAGAACTAGAACTAGATGAAGATCTAAAGCAGAAATCTGAATTTAAAGGAGTAATTGTGAATAAGATTTAAACTATCAATTGAAAGTGGGAACTAAGGTGCCAAGGATCCACTTGTAATAATTGAGATGCTACCTTACTTGATTCAAGAGATCCAGTTGGAATCAGAGTCCTATCTTATCCAGATAGAGAAAGAGATGGCCAAATCTCCGAACTTCTCATTGATCTAGTCTCAATGGAAAAGAATTACGGAGTTTGGAAGGGATACCGTCACCCAACCATGCCCAAGGGATGATGATGAACAACAGGATTTACCAATTCCATAATCTCAAAGAGGAAAAGAAGATATTTAAAGCTATCGCAGACTCAATTGTAATTGTAATCACAACAAACCATTGAAAACTGAAAATATTCCTTTAAAATCAACTAGAAATCAATGAATTTTAAAATAAACATGAATCAAAATAAAGTAAACATCCCAATTATGCTACAAGCTTCACCTCTTAGCCCTAGCTAAGAGGTTTAGCCAACCATAGTCGTGATTGAACTAAAGTCTCTTAAAAAAAATAAAAAAACTATTAAGGAAGAAGAAGAAAGACTTTTGGAGGCGGCTCTCCACCCTTTAGCTCCACTCCTTAAACCCTAGATGATGCCTATGAACATCCTAGGAACTCCTATTTAAAGTTATGAAGCTCTATCTTACGCACCGACTTGGAATTTTCGTAATCTGTTGTGAAACTGCCTCAATTTACGCAGTCCACAACTTTTCTGCATTACACTTTGGTAGGGTCGAAGTAGGGTTCGGTCGGACTGAATGAAGATTAAAAATTACACTTTCTCACTAGACAATTCTGCACGATTTCGGTTACACCGAAGTTGCCTTCGGTCACACCGAAATTGCATCTGAAGTTTATGTGTAGAGTACTTAGGTGGGACCGAAATTGGCTTAGGTGGGACCGAAGTTGTCTTCGGTCGCACCGAAGTTGGCTTAGGTGGGACTGAATTAAGCCTGAAAATCTTGATTTCTTGCTGGACTGTTTTATGCAATTTTGGTTGGACCGAAGTTGTCTTAGGTGGGACTGAATTGTCTGATTTTTCTTCTATTTAACTTATGCTTTTGCCAGTCTTTTCTCCATCCTTTGTACTTGGTTTTCTTAGATCTTTGGCATGTAAATTCTTCATTCTTGGTCCACTATCATTAAATTCAGAGGCAGTCAAATCTGACAACAGTCACAAGCTTTGCAGAACTCATGAGTGTCCTTGAACATAGTGGGCCAATGGAAGCCGCACTGTAAAATTTTAGTCATGGTCTTTTTAGTAGAAAAGTGACCACTACAGGCCTAAGAGTGATCGAAGGAGATGACACTTTGGTGTTCATTGTCTGGCACACATCTCCTTAGAATTTGGTCAGGGCAATATTTAAATAAATATGGGTCATCCCAGAAAAACTTACGAACCTTAGTGAATTTTTTTTCTTATATTGCATAGTCCAATGTGTTGGTGTGAAACCTGTGCCAAGATAATTGGCAATATCAACAAATCAAGGTAAGTGGGAGAGTTTAAACAGTTGTTTATCAAGGAACATGTTATTTATAAGTGTCGTCTCAAGGGAATTAGGGAGGTCAAGTCTTGAAAGATGGTCAGCCACTACATTCTCTACTCCCTTTTTGTCTCGTATTTTCAAATCAAATTCTTAGAGTAGGAGGATCCATCTTATCAAGTGGGGCTTAGCATCATTCTTAGAAAGAAGGTACTTGAGCGCATGCATCAGTGTAGATGATGATCTTAGATCCAATCAAGTAGGACCTAAATTTGTCCAAAGCGAATACTACGGCGAAGAGTTCCTTCTCCGCAGTAGAGTAATTCACTTAGGCAGGATTTAAAGTTTTACTTGTATAATGAATAACATATGGCTTCTTTTCTTTTCTCTGGTTTAACACCTCCCTAATAGCATAGTCAGAAGCATCACACATAATTTCAAAAGGAATACTCCAGTCAGATGTTGCATGATAGGTGCGGTGGTCAACATGCCTTTGAGCTTAGAAAAAGCCTCTTGGCATTGCTCAGTCCACTTGTATGGTACATCCTTTTGAAATAAATTGCATAAAGGACAAGAGAGGTGACTAAAGTTCTTTATAAATCGTCTGTAAAATCCGGTGTCCTAAGAATGATCGCACATCTCGTATGCTCTTGGGTGGAGGTAGGTTAGAGATAAGATCAATTTTAGCCTTATATACCTCAATTCCCTTGGACGAGATGATATTTCCAAGAATAATTCCTTTACGAACATGAAATGACACTTCTCCTAATTTAGTACTATATATATATTTTTTTAGATTTTCCAAACATTCACTGAAGGATGGATTAAAGACAGAGAAGTCGTCCATGAAGATCTTTAAATATTGTCCCACCATGTTAGAAAAAATACTCAACATACATCGCTGAAAAGTGGCAGGGGTATTGCATAGTCTGAGGGGCATCCTTCGGTAAGTAAATGTGCCATAAGGACATGTGAATGTTGTCTTTTCCTGATCTTCAATGGCTATCTCTATCTAATTGTAGCCCGAATATCCATTAAGGAGGCAATAGTAAGAGTGACCAGCTAGCCTTTCCAAAATTTGATCAATGAAGGGCAAAGGAAAGTGGTCCTTACTCATGCCGGTATTCAATTTCCTATAGTCAATGCACACTCTCCAACTAGTAGTAACTCTAGTTGGCATGAGTTCATTGTCAGTATTGGCTATGATGGTGATTCCGGACTTCTTAGGAACCACCTGAGTTGGACTCACCCATTGGCTATCGGATATGGCGTATATGATACCCACATCTAATATTTTAAGTACCTCAGCCTTAACCACTTCTTTCATGTATGGATTTAATCTACGTTGTGGTTGCTGAGAGGTCTTCGCATTTTCCTCAAGATGAATGCAGTGAGTACAAATTAAAGGGTTGATTCCCTTGAGGTCTACAATCGACCATCCAAGGGCTCCTTTGTGCTCAATGAGAGTAAAAATAAGCATACTCTCCTGTTCTTCCTCAAGGTGGGAAGAAATCACCACTGGGTATGTCTCATTTTGACCTAAATAGACATATTTAAGATCAGAGGGCAAAGGTTTTAGGTCAAGCTTCGGTGCTTTAAGGCTAAACAGTAGAGGCACTACATTAGTTTGGGGTAATTCTTCAAATTGTAGCCTCCACCGGTTAATTTCAAGTACCAGTGTAGTATCAAGCATGTCATCCATCCCTAATCATGTCATCATCCAAATTGGGGGAGTGTGCCAAGAACGTCTCTAGAGGGTCAGAGGATATGGTTATCAAAGCTCTATCTTCCGCGAAAGAGTCTATCATATTAATGTCATGGGCCTCATCATCATCCTCTGCCTGTCTGTTCATGTTGAAAAAAATATTGAGCTCCAATGTCATATTTCCAAAAGACAAATTCATGACCTCATTCCTACAATTGATGATAACATTGGATGTAAAAAGGAATAGGTGACCAAGTATGACAGGAATTTGAGTGCTCATATCTGTGATGGGCTGAGTATCCAAGACGATAAAAATAACTGGATAGTAGAATTTATCAACTTGAATCAACACATCCTCAATCATCCCCCTCAGTACACGAACTGAGCTATTAGCAAGTTGTAATGTGGTCCGGTTGGGTTTTAATTTACCTAGACCCAGTTGTTCATAGACCGAGTAAGGGTCAGATTTATGCTCACCCCCAAGTCAAGAAGTGCGTTCTTAATTTGGTGATTTCCAATTATGCAAGTCATAGTTGGGCTACTAGGATCTTTATATTTTTATGGTACACTTTGCTTGAGGATGGCATCACTTTCTCTATCAGGAAATTTTTTTTTTTGATACTTTGCCACCTCTTAGTTTTGCATAAGTCTTTTAGAAATTTAGCATATGAAGGAATTTGTTTTATGACATCCAGGAGAGGGATGCTGACCTTTACTTGTTTCAACACCTCTAGAATATTCTGTGAGTTGGCTAGAGGTTTTCGTGCAATCAACCGTTGGGGGAATAGAGCAATTGGCTTGCTCAAAGGTTCCGGATCTAATCCATGTGGAGTAGTGCTAAGTATATCATCTGTGTCTTCTTCCGGGTACTTAGACTTTTCAGCCCTTACCATAATAGATTTGTCAATTGCTTTTCTACTCCTAAGAGTGGTGATAGACTTAGCTTGCTCCATCTGATTTAAAGACCTTGGGTCACTAATTTCACATTGCGGTTTTGGATTGGGGAGAGGTTGGGTTGGAAACATCCCTTTCTCCCCACTCGCTAAATGTGCCTCAATCCTTTGAATGGATTTTTTAAGATTTCGGAAGGCTTGTAATGTGTTTTGATTGAAAAGCTCTTGATTTTGAATGTGTTTTAAAACCGGATCCTTCTGAGGTTTCCCTTGATTTAAGAATTGGTTAGAGAATCCTTGAGGAGTAACAATTTGTCCATTCCTCCAACTGAAGTTTGGATGATTTCTCCAACTTGAATTGTATGTGTTTGACGTGAGTCCTTTGAAAGGCCTTTGGTAGTTGTTCACGGCATTCAATTTCTCATTCAGTATTTCTTGGAAAGCAGGTATTATTGGACAATTTTTAGTTGTGTGAATATTACAAACACAAATACCGTAGACAACTTCCTTAGCCTTATCCTTCTTAAGTTCCATGGCCTCAAGTTTCCTTATGAGACTGGCCACTTTAGCATTTAAATCATCTTCCTCTTTCAAAAGATATATCCCGCCCTTCTCCTTTGATTGAGTAGGTTTAGACTAGGTCTTGGGGAGATGTCCCATGATTATGCGGTTTTAGTGAGTTTTTCAAAGTAATCCCACACATCATCGACATCTTCATTCATGAATTCCCCATTGCACATTGTCTCGACGAATTAGCGCATGAAAGATTTTAGTCCTTCATGGAAGAAACTTGTTATGCACCACATTTTAAAAACGTGTTGTGGGCATGAACTGACAAGATCTTTGAATCGCTCCCAACATTGAAAGAATGTTTTATCTTCCTTTTGGGTGAAGTTCATGATCGACTTTCTAATGGTGTTCCCTTTATGGCATGGGAAGAATTTCTTTATGAATTCCCTTGTCATGTTGTTCCATCTACTAATAAATCGTAGGCGTATTGAATGCAACCACTGTTGAGGCATAAAAAATATTCCATTACATGTCCATAGCATTAGTCAGAGAATTCCATGGTGCAAATCCTTTCCAGGGTTGGGCACTCCTTATTTTGGTAAAAAGCAGTGACTGGGGGTATTTGGTAAAAAGCAGTGATTGGGGGTATTTTGGTAAAAAGCAGTGACTGGGGGTATTTTGGTAAAAAGTAGTGACTGGGGATATTTTGGTGAAAAACAGTGACTGGGGGTATTTTGGTAAAAAGCAGTGACTGAGGGTATTTTGGTAAATAGTAGTGAATGGGGATATTTTGGTAAAAAGAAGTGAAGATGGTATTTTGGTAAAAAGGGGTGCATGGGTGTCATTTTAATGAAGAAGTGGTTGTACACCACTATTTAAGGAAAAAATGGTTGAACACCACTATGTAAGGAAAGAGGGTGGAAGTTGTATAAAGAAAGAAGTGGTAGTGAACACTACTATGTAAGAGAGAGATGCCTATAAATACCCCTCCCCATGCCACATTTGAAAGGTTGTTGGTTGGAAGGCAAGAAGGAAGATAAGAGATAGAAAGCATTGTGGAGCATCAATTGCACAAAGGGAGAAGGCCTTTGCACCATTCGAGTAAGGGAGAAGGCCTTTGCATCATTCACGCAATGAAAAGATGGAAAGAAAACCTTTTACGCCATCCGTGCAATGGACATGGGAGCAAATCCCTAGGCGCCACTTTGTGTGGGAGCTTGTCTTAAAGATAGGCTTGCGCCATCCGCACATATGAAATTAGGAAAAAGCCCCTAGCGCCACTCCATGTGGAACAATGTCCAGACAAAAGGCTTTTGTTGTCCTAAAGAACCCTTTGCGCGAACCCGCGCAACCACTTTTGCAAGAAAAAACCTTTGCGCGAACCGCGTAACCACTTTTGCAAGAAAAAACCTTTGCGCGAGCCGTGCAACCACTTTTGTGAGAAAAACCCTTTGCGCGAGCGCAACCATTTCTGCAAAAAGCCTCTGTATGTGGAGGCATGTCAAAGAGAAAACTCCATGCGCCACTTCTCTCTCCCTTTTGTCCTGAAGGCAGGCTTTTCTTGTCTTGATGGAAACTCCATGCACCACTTCAAGAGGAGTTTGTCTTAAAGACGGCCTTTTGTTGTCTTAACGGATACTCCATGCGCCACTTCTCTCTCCCCTTTGTCTTAAGACAAGGCTTTTCTTGTCTTGATGGAAGACCTTTTGCACCACTTCAAGAGGAGTTTGTCTTGAAGACGACCTTTTGTTGTCTTAACGGATACTCCATGCGCCATTCTCCATGGAAGCATGTCCAAATGCATGACTTTTCTCCACATTTCAAGGGTTGTGCGCGCCACATTTCAAGGGTTGTGTGCTCCACATTTCAAGGGTTCGCGCTCTACATTTCAAGGGTTGTGCGCTCCACATTTCAAGGGTTGTGCGCTCCACATTTCAAGGATTTGCGCTTCACATTTCAAGGGTTGTGTGCTCCACCTTCAGAGGAAAATAAAGGAAATACAAAGTACAGAAAGAGAATTCTAGAAGAAAGAAGAATCTGTCTGTACAATTGGGAGAATGAATGGAAGGATGATCAGAACCTATTGCATGACCAAATCAAGTCTCTTCAAGTCTGCACAACCCATTCGCCTTTGTGATGAACATCGAAAGCGTCAAAATGCTGCCGAAATTGCCATCGGACTGTCTTTTCTTTCATTCATTATGTTGCATTGATTGTACTCTATTTTCAGAATCAAGGGAATCTGAGGATGTAAATGAACTCAGAATAAGATATCTTGTGATCATTGTTCTCTCATTATTTCTTTGTTTATCATTGAATAATTCCCCAAATCAGACGCATTCGTTTCTTGTCGAAACAAAATAGCAACTCTGTTGGGGAATTTCTTTTCAATGATAACTTAGAAAATATTCAGAGAACATTTATCACTTTTTGGCGTCTATATAGATGCCAAAATGGCGACTCTCAGTGGGAACATCCTCCCCTTCACCTCTAAAAATAAAGTACAATTTTATTTAATTAAAGTAACTAACACTCTGTTCTGAATGACAGGTATACCACAATGACTTTTCTCCCGACTAACATCATTGTCTACTTCATACCTAATGGATTTCTACTAGAAAGTATCCGAGAAGATCAAATCAGTTGCGATCAAGGACAGACAATGCCAAGTAATGTTCGGAATAGTTTTTGCTTCACCGGTAGCGCAACAAGATGATAAAGGACATATGATGGAAACATCCAAAAGACGAAAGGTTCAATCTTCTCTCACAAAGAATATTGTCCTACCGAGTATGGATGATAGGTCGATCATGTGAAATGTTACAAGGCGCGGTTTTACCTCACTCACTCAAATTATCCTCCTCGACAGCATCAGCAAATGCAGTTTTCACTTTCCCTAAGGAAGGCCTTCAGATAAGAAGTTAGTTCGACTGAATTAGGTGCTGCTCGCTAACAAGTAGACGAATCAATTAACGAATTCATCAGTCAATAGAGAACCCTGGGGGCATTGTCACAACTTGACAAAGTAGAAAAGCAAGTCAATTTGAAAAGAATCAAAGTGAAGCTACTCAACTCTTATATGAATCGGCTATTTCAAAGTCTCAAGAGAACAACAACAGATATTGCCGAAGAAAGAAAGCAAAACAAACGATCGTTAAAAGTAAAGAGTTGAAATTCCAATAAAGAGAACATCGACGATTTTACAAATAAGAAAGTAAAGAAAGGACTCGGACAATTCAAGGACTATAGGAAATATACATTTGAAGAAGACAACATACTCCTTATGATGGCTAGCTGTGGAGAAAATCGAATTACCACGGCTAAAGTATTCAAAGGATATGAAGCAAAGAAGAAAAGGTCTTCTACCGAAGATGACCAACGATAATAAAATTGTCATAGAGATGACATATGAAATAAGAGAGAAAGTAATGATATATGGTCCCGATTGGAGATATTCACTCTATAGAAGAACAGACAAGAAGAAAGCAAGACAAGTATATTTATCATGGGAGTAAACTTTCATCAATATACCTACTAGTTCAGTAAAATATATCATCCCTGAATACCAAGAAGATTCATGGCATTTTAACTCAGAAGATTCACAATGTAATTATTCAGGGGGCAGACAAAAGCATACAATATACGTTATCCTTAAAGATAATTACAGTTTTGATTTCAAAGATTATTAACATAATACTTTCAAATCAAAAGGGGGCAAGATAAGTAGAATATCAACAAGGCCAAAGTTTCAGATAACCAAAGTCTCAGAATCCAAAGTTTTAGATAAACAAAGTCTCAGAAATTCCAAGTCTCAGAATGCCGATGTCATACATGAATAAAAGGCAAATTCCCAAGCATATCAAGTTGAAGTATATTATTATTGTCGAGCACTGACGATGATTACTGGATTAGATTAGCAAAATTACCATTGCCATTGCCAAATCACTAACATGAAGATGATTCTATTATCGAAATTTATCAGAATTGATATTATTACCAAGCTGAAGCTCCATTCGGACCAAATCTTATAATATCATCAACAGCAGCAGGGGCGATATATCAATCATTGATCTGTTATCTTCAATTATTGATTTGTTATTTTTAGCAAAGCCTGTACGATCAATTATCACGTCAACAACAATAGTTTATCATTTAAGGCAGCCTAGCCCCGCCTTATACGACCAACTATGTATAAGGCCTATTATCATCACCATTCGAGTAGTAGTGAGAAGCCAGTGGCCCTAAAAAGTCTGTGAAGGCCATCATATACATACCCATGCGGGCAGTGGATGGAGCCAGCGACTGAAAGCCCTAAAAGGCCAAAAGTCCTCAATGGCTAGTAATGCGTAACACCAATGCCGTCTGTATAGCTTTCCAACAGCGTCACGGGGAACGGATGAAACTTCCCTCCCGTGAATGGGTCCGACTTTGCAGATGAAGAAAAAGCGGACAGCAATGTGAGCTCTTTGGCCATGTCTTAGTAGCTTCACTGGGCCCCTCTAATGGATCGCGGTTTGTGAACTCACTAGGCTGTGAGAAGTCCAGCGAACTTATAAGAGTTACAGAGACATCACGTGAGACTCGACTCCACTACTCGAGAGTCTAAAAAACTGCGTTGCTCCACTACTCAAGAGCTTAAACTGTGTGTTGCTCCACTACTCAAGAGCCTAAATTGTGTGTGTAAGTGTTAGTCCAGTCAAGTCCAATCTAGTCAAGTCTAGTCTAGTCTAGTTCAATCTAGACTAGTCAAGTCAAGTCCAATCAAGTCAGGACAAGTTCAGTCTTGTCTAGTCAAAGTATGGTCAGTCAAAAGTACACAAGCACCATTGCTCAAAAAGCATAAACTATGTGTAACATCAAAATGCTGCAGGTATATATTTCACTTTAGATATGCTCAAACATGCAATTGCATGATGAAAAGTTTAAATATTGAGTAAACAACATACAAAAATGCGTTTATTTTGTATCAGGTTCAAATTACAATGACAACAAATGCCTTCAAAATATTGGCAATTATCTACTCAAAAGTTCAAATCTTAAAGATCAATTAATATATTGACAAGAGCTGTAAGGTCTTTTGTCTCTCGCCTTCTTAATGATAGAGAAATATTATCATACAAGATTCTCAAAGGCGGTAGAGAATAAACTAGCGAAGAATCATCATTCTCTCCCAAACAATTTAAAGATTCAGATATATTCTTTCAATTCATTAAAGGAGCAGAAAAGATTATCCATCCTTCACGGGTATCAGCAGGCTTCACTTCAGAAGTATTAACTTTTGAAGAAATCTTTATATGAAGTTGACCTGGAAAGGGGGCATGATTTACATCTTCAAAGTAATCCATGCCTTACTCTTTTAATAATATCTTATGCATGGCGGAGGAATTCATATGCCAAGAATTATGAAGCATGGTTCAGCATGAACACTCAAGAATTGCTTCTATATCAAGGCCCAATTATATGGCCCAATGCCATAACTTCTCGTTGTTCTAGTAATGATATCACAAGACTCCAAGTACCAGATCTGATAGAGACAAGGATCAAACAAAATCATCATCAGTAACTTCTATGGCCTTTGAAAAGTTATTAAATATAAATTAAAAGAAGTCTTATCTATTTTTCAGAATCAGCAAAAATCTAAGGAAAAGTCTATGCCAAGGAGTACAAACTAGAAAAGACTCAGCAAAAAGACTTAGCGGTTGAACCTTTGGAGCTGGAAATGACATCTCCAAAAGCGCGACATAATGAGCAAAAGACGCAACAAATGCAATGCGAAGCATGATGACAAAGCATAAAAATGAAATGATTAAATCATTATCATAAAAAAAAAAAGAGAAGAAGCTTTCAATCTTTTTCAAAATTATAAATACTTCATAAACCTAAATTAAAAAATTATAATGTCTTTAGATACTAATTCCGATTAATTTGGCAGGAAAGTTTATCATTCGAAAGCTTGGGTTATGCAGATCATGAATAAAGGAAACAATAAAAAAAGTTGTTGCGGCAGGAGCAGCATTAAAGAACAACTCCCTATACACGGAATTCAAAGAAAGAATCGCAGGAGTTGATAAAAAAGACCATTGCAGCAACAACAGCATTGAAAGATAGTTCTCTGACCAAGATACTTAGAGACGAAATCGTCACAGCTGTTATAGTGATGGGTTTTGATGAAAAGAGAATTTTATCCTCTCTAGTGAAACATCCGCTCGACATTACTGGCTAGGGGCATTCAAGTCTTTTGATCGAGCATGATCATTCAAGTCTTCCGTTTGAACGTGATCATTCAAGTCTTCCGTTTGAGCGTGATCATTCAAGTCTTCCGTTCAAGCGCGATTATTCAATCTTTTGGTCAAGCATGATCATCCAGTCATCCTTCAGTTGCAGTTCATTCAGTTCTTCGGTCGGAAGAAGATCGATCCTTCATTTGATTTCAGGAATCAATCAAAGAAGGATCGAGGGGGCATCTGTTGAGGCACAAAAAATATTTCATTGCATGTCTATTGCATTGGTTAGAGAATTTCATGGTGCAGATCCTTCCCAAGGTTGTGCACTCCTTATTTTGGTAAAAAGCAGTGGCTGGAGGTATTTTGGTAAAAAGCAATGACTGGGGTATTTTGGTAAAAAGCAGTGATTAGGGGTATTTTGGTAAAAAGTAGTGAATGAGGGTATTTTTGTAAAAAGAAGTGAAGGGGGTATTTTGGTAAAAAGGGGTGCATGGGTGTCATTTTAATGAAGAAGTGGTTGTACACTACTATTTAAGAAAAAAATGGTTGAACACCACTATGTAAGGAAGGAGGGTGGAAGTTGTATGAAGAAAGAAATGGTAGTGAACACCACTATGTAAGAGAGGGATGCCTAAAAATACCCCTCCCCATGCGACATTTGAAAGGTTGTTGGTTGGAAGACAAGAGAGAGAAAGCATTGTGGAGCATTAATTGTGTAAAGGGAGAAGGCCCTTGCGCCATCCGCATAAAGGGAGAAGGCCTTTGCACCATCTGCACAAAGGGAGAAGGCCTTTGCGCCATCCGCGCAATGAAAAGATGGAAAGAAAACCTTTTACGCCATCTGCATAATGGAAATGGGAGCAAATCCCTAGGCACTACTTTGTGTGGGAGCCTATCTTAATGACAGGCTTTGCACCATTCGCGCAATGGAAATTAGGAAAAAGCCTCATATGCCACTCTATGTGGAACAATGTCTAGACAAGAGGCTTTTGTTATCCTGAAGAACCCTTCGCATGAACCCGCACAACCACTTTTGCAAGAAAAACCCTTTGCACGAACCATGCAACCACTTTTGTAAGAAAAACCTTTGCGCGAGCCACGCAACCACTTTTGCAAGAAAAACCCTTTACGCGAGCCGCGCAACCATTTCTGCAAAAAGCCTCTGTGTGTGGAGGCATGTCTAAGAGAAAACTCTATACACCACTTCTCTCTCCCTTTTGTCCTTGTCTTGATGGAAACTCCATGCGCCACTTCAAGCGGAGTTTGTCTTAAAGACGGCCTTTTGTTGTCTTAACGGATACTCCATGCGCCACTTCTCTCTCCCCTTTGTCTTAAGATAAGGCTTTTTTTGTCTTGATGGAAGACCCTTTGCACCACTTCAAGAGGAGTTTGTCTTAAAGACGGCCTTTCGTTGTCTTAACGGATACTCCATGCGCCATTCTCCATAGAAGCGTGTCCTAACGCATGACTTTTCTCCACATTTTAAGGGTTTGCGCTCCATATTTCAAGGGTTGTACACTCCACATTTCAAGCTCCACATTTCAAGGGTTGTGCGCTCCACATTTTAAGGGTTTGCGCTCCACATTTCAAGGGTTGTGCGCTCCACATTTCAAGGGTTTGCGCTCCACATTTCAAAGGTTTGCGCTCTATATTTCAAGGTTTGTGCGCTCCACCTTCAGAGGAAAATGAAGGAAATGCAAAGTACAGAATGAGAATTCCAGAAGAAAGAAAAATCTGTTCATATGACTGGGAGAATGAATGGAAGGATGATCAGACCTATTGCACGACCAAATCAGGTCTCTTCAAGTCCGCATAATCCATCTGCCTTTGCGATGAACATTAAAAGCATGGAAATGCTGCCGAAATTACCATCGGACTGTTTTCTCTTTCATTCATTACGTTGCATTGATTGTACTCTGTTTTCATAATCAAGGGAATCTGAGGATGTAAATGAACTCAGAATAAGATATCTTGTGATCATTGTTCTCTCATTGTTTCTTTGTTTATCATTAAATAATTCCCCAAATCAAAAGCATTCGTTTCTTGTCGAAACAACCACATCTTAGCCTTTTCTTTTACCGAGAAAGGAAGGAGTTTCAACCTGATTGTGTCCTCAGATACATTAGGAAAGTATAAAGTTGCTATAATCTCATCAAAATCTTTCATGTGTAGATATGGACTTTCAGATTCAAGTCCATGGAACTTTGGGAGGAGTTGGATCACCCCTGGCTTGATATCTATATTTTCTGTATTTTCTGGAAAAATCATACATGAATGTGTGCTCACCCCCGCCGGTTGTGAATAATCTCGTAAGGTATGAGGCGGGGGTGCATGATGTACCTCATTTTCATCCCGGGCTTCCTCAACTAGAGGTTGAGGTTCATTTGCAGGTTAATTAGCAGCCATCACTTCTATTAACTCTGAGGATCTCTGGTGGTGTTTAATCTTGTGATAGATAGACAATCCTTTAACCAATCCTCCTTCACTTAAGAGACGTTAAGTGTTATCATGGACTCACTTGGGGATAAAACACTCTCAGCTTTCAAGTACAGAATCTAACCTAAAATCTAAAAATTGAAAACTACAGTAAATAAGAAGTAAGAGAGAGAGTTAGAACGAGGTTATTAGATAGAAGATGCAAGGTTAGGGCCCTACGAAACAAAAAACAAAGTTAATTTCTAAAAACATAGCAGAAAAAAAATCCTAACCTAAGAATAAAATAGAAAGTTAATCATAATCTTAACCTAATTCTAAAACTAATTAAATTCAAAAAAATGCAACCATAGTCCCTGGCAACGGCGCCAAAAACTTGTTCACAACCCCAAGTGTAAGGTCGCGATGCAGTAATAATCTTGGTGAGACCGAGCCCGAATCCACAAGGACTGAACTTATACATTTTCTAAAAGTAACTAGAACTAGAACTAGATGAAGATCTAAAGCAGAAATCTGAATTTAAAGGAGTAATTGTGAATAAGGTTTAAACTATCAATTGAAAGTGAGAACTTTCATCTGAAGTTTATGTGCAGAGTACTTAGGTGGGATCGAAATTGACTTAGGTGGGACCGAAGTTGTATTCGGTCACACCGAAGTTGGCTTAGGTGGGACCGAATTAAGCCTAAAAATCTTGATTTCTTGCTGGACTGTTTTGTGCGATTTCGGTCAGACTGAAGTTGGCTTAGGTTAGTTGTGTTCTTGATCACATATATCCGTGGAACAATCTCTGTCTCACCGAGTTAGATGCTCTAGTCCTTGCACTTCTGAACTTCAACAAGTCTTTGAAAAAATAATGCTTCAAATATTTATATTGATGAGGTGTTGTGCTACAAAGGAAAGCTGATCACTTTCTTTAGTGAGAAGTTTAATTACTTTACATAGTATATCAAATTTAATGCAATGGTCCAAGCACTATAACATTAGGAGCATTACCTGATTCAGAATTAATTCTGCACTTGAACCATGTGGCATTGATTTGAAATAAATCTAATTTACCTAAAATTGCAACAAGCTAAAAATAATATAAGCAAATTTAATAAATATTCCTTAAATTATTATATCATGTATACATATCAGCCCTCTATCTTTCATAAATAATAAATTGAAATCCCATCATTTAGGCTCAACCTGACCATAAACATCCTAATATTCTGCACATGTTGGGCCTTGGGCCTAGGGCCTACATTTGACCGCCGGAGCTCATGCCTGCACTCGACAGCCCGGCCCCGTCGTTTATAGATTCTACTATCTTGACTTTGACCGCAGACTTTTTTACTCTCCTTCCTAGGCCATTTGGTGAAATGTCCTCAATGGAACAGAACCAATGTGCATTACTTGATTGATGTATGGAATGCCATCCCTAAAGTGGCTGAGTGGACGACCAAGAATGCCGGATCAGCTACAAGCTTTGTTGGATATGCTTAACCTACAAATCTAGGTGTGAGGCCCACCGTGATGTTTTCACTACATCCAATCCGTGCATCATATCCGGCCCCAGTGTTTTCCTCCGTACACAGGGCTGTCAATGCGGCGGATTCATGATGGACTGAGTTTTGGATCGACCTGACTTTTAAGGAGAAACCAAAGGGGCTAAGGCACACATGATGGACGGTTTGGATGTCATTGGGCACATCGCAGTGGGCCCACAAATAGCTTTGTAGGTTAAGCTTAACCTACATAGCTTTGTAGTGGATCCAGCCACCTTTCCTGGAGCATCTATGGTTTTCTCTTCCAGGAGCAAAACATGAGTTTGACTGAATGTATTCCACTTCATTTTCAACAGGTAATAACCACCCAACAATGGAAACGGGCCCTTCTCTAATTTGGGCCCCACAACGGCTATAATAAATTCATCTCGATCCTTTCTTTTACATCCAAATATCTGATATTTTGAGACAGATCGAGAAACTAGAAAGGAAAACATTAAGAGAGATGAGTAATAAGACCTTAATCATGTACTTGATATGGCTATTAGTAGTGTTGGTCTTACTACATGTGGGTGCACCAACGTCTTCTTGTTTTCAGACTTGCTCAGCTCAATGTGTTAATCAGTGCGATCAAGCATGTCACAAGTTCCACCTCAATTGACCCAAATCACATGCATTGAGCATGCCAAGATGTGCCAATGGGGACTAGATTTTTTCTTCGGTGGGCCATGTAATAATCAAACGCTCCACATTGTTGGGAGAGCATTGAAGGCATCTTTCATCATGCCCACGTAAGTAAGGGTGTCTTTGGTTGCACTAAATTTCATGATATGAAATATCATGATAGGTATCTTTGGTTGCACTAAATTTCATGATATATATGAAATATCATGATAGTTTGCAGCAAATTAAAATGACTAATCATGATAATATCATGAAATTTTTAAATATTTGCTACACCAATTGTACCTAAATAAATGTCAACCAGAAAGGAACAAGTGTTTGTACTTTGTTTATCATATTTACTGTTTGAGTGAGACCTCCATTAATGTTTCTTGAATGTAATTCACTAATTGGCATGTGTGCATTAATGGGCCGAGCTGTTTATTCGTTAGATTGTCAGCTACTGGCATGGACATGTGTACATATTTATTCATTAAATTATTGAAATTTAGTAATGTTTGTGTTTGTATGTGTGAATGAAATTGTTTCGCGACAATATTCATGCAGACAATATTCATGCATGTTGATGTTTCGATTGGCCATTATGATAATATATGGCTGATATTCATTGATTAAAATGCTCAGTCTGGTGTTCGCAAGAGCAATGCATATGGAGATGCATGTACATAGAATATGTATCTCTACCTTGAGTTATAAGATGATTAAGATGAGATCTCATGTAGAATGAGACGACGGACTCAATACCTAGTCAAATTGAATCTGCAGCCTACTTATTACAAGAGGAATCATTTAATAATTGGACAGATCCTACTTGATAACCACATAGATGACAAACATTGACTATTCACAATGTGTGAATTAAGCCATGTGTGTTGCAAAATCAATTACCTAGCTACAAGCGATTGATCAATTCTAATTTTGTTCTTGTACGAGTATGCTTGTTTAGATAACTTTTGTGTCCTTGTTGCTTCATACTAAATGGTAAGATTGTAAGAAACTGATGCTTCTCTAATGTGAATTCTCAAGGCCATATATGTGGACTCAGTTGACTTAGAAACATGTTGGCAAGACAATTGAGTCATGATCATGCCATAAAGGTAGGGAAATATTGTAGCTAATCACAAGATGGTAGTGATATATAAAAAACTTATCTAAGGCACTAGATGGAATGGATAATCAAATTTAATAGGAGCAATTTTATATGTGCACACGCACACACATGTGTATGTGTATTTAATGGGTTATGATTGATCATGCTCGCAAAAGTTAAAATCCATTTTATCTCAAAAGTGGATAAGCGTGCATCATTATCAGAGCATTAGAATTTGTGTCTGCAGAGATGGAATCATGTGTAATGCCCCCGGTCTTTTCCAATACCTTTTCGAGTGCTCCAGCCTCTACATGTGTGTGACCGTACCTTGTGCGAGTGCTCTAGCTTTCCGCGCCAGTGTGAGACCCACTCTCATATGCCCCTGACCCTTATGCCCTTGCATGGATCTTGGTTCCCAATATCCCTTCCCATGCATCAGTGCGCGACATGCCCCGTAGGCACGAGTGTGACTCACCAATCGTGTGGACCAAATCCCACACCCAAATGCCTCTGCATACGGTATCACGTGAAGAACCCGTAAAGTCAATGTGTGAGAAGAACATTCAAAGAGGAGAGGTATGGGCCTCCCCTCACCCTAGCGGGGTTTGATTAAACCCAAGCCCAATGCCTAACCCAAGTCCATTTTCAACAAACTCCACTCATTCTCTTTCTTACCTCCCCCTTACATCACCTTCAAACCTCTCTCTCTCTCTCTCTCTCTCTTCATGCCACCTCACCCATGCATGCTACTTCTCTCCCCATACATGTCATCTCATCCACTCGTGTATTCCATGCACCCTCTCCTTATGACACCTCACCCCCATGTCCTTCTTAACTGATGCACGTGTTACAAAATATCTCACTCACCCCTCTCCCTTTAACCCTAGCTACCCCTCCCCTCACCATGGTTAATTCTCTAGCCAAAACCCTCCCAAACCTTAGTTGTTGAAACTTCCAGCTCTAGCAAGAAGAGAGGATAGAGAGAGAAGGAACAAAAGAAATGAAGAAAGAAAAGAGAAAAGAAGAGAGGAAGAGAGGAGAGAGAAAAGAGAGAAGAGAATGAAGAAGGAAGAAAGAGGCCCGACCACACCGTATTGTTGCATCCGTTGCTCGCACCCCGCGCAGACCCCGAGCCCGGAACAGTGAGTGTTGCATCCGTTGCTCGCACCCCACACAGACCCCGAGCCCGGAACAGTGAGTCATCGAGCCCTCCACGATGTATATGGTAGATCTATATATCCATGCCATTCCTCTATTTCACTGGATTAGGATAGTGTTTGAGACCTGAAAATGGAGGCCAACCCAAGGCTTTGATGGACCTTACCATAGGAATCAGTAGTGATTGATTGTCTGCTATTAAAAGCCTTTGGGACCCACAGGTGTGTGTCAGGCCGTGAGGACAACATGCCTTGCACGCTATCCAAACAGCGTGCCACCCCCCCTGTGGGGCCCACCTTGATGTTTAATGTCCACTAAGCCTGTTGATTAGGTGATGTAGATCCAGATGAAGGAACCACATAAATTTCATATTGAACCCATACTTCTATGGGCCCCACCGTTGGAAATAGTGGAGCTTGAACATCTACTGTTGAAACCATAGGAGGGCCCTTCCTGATGTATGTGTCTCATTCACACGCTATCCATCCGTTGCTCCATCTCAGGCACGAAAACTCAAAATGGGGCAGATCTGAATCCTAAGTGGGCCTCACCGCATGAAACAGTGGGATTGAATGCCTACCATTGAAACTTCCCTAATGTCCAACGTGATGTTTGTTGCCATCCAACTCATGTGTGGGGCCACCATGGAGTGGGGTCCACTGTTCTTTGTAACACAATGCCCCTAACCTTTGAATACTCCTTGGGACCCACTAATACTGTTTATATTTTACTCCCACCGTCTATCTCTGGTAGACCCCACCCTAAAAACGATAATGATAGAGTGCACACTATTGCAACCTACTTATGGCCCTCTCAGACGTATGTGTTTTTCCTATGCTGGTCATCCATTTCGTGAACATACATAATACTCCTCCATGCATGCCCAAAAAGCATTGGATGATATTTTTAAAGTCCATATAGCTCTAGACAAACATACTTCACCTGAACCCATCTAACCAAAAGGCTTCTATCATTAGAAATGATCCTCCGAACTTTCTTCAATAGACTGACCTTGTTAGAAATGAGGATCGGAATAATATCAAGGCTACCCTCAATCTTGGGCTTGCAAACTTGATCCCAGCCCACAAAGTGAAGCTTATAGCCCAATTGGGAGCGTGGATTTGGAACCTGCTAGATTCGGAGCCCCCTAGTTTAGAAATCCTCTTATTGTGTTTCGCACCCTGGATTCAGAATCAACTTTAATCCAAAAGTAGCTATGCATAGTATATTCACATGGGTTTGAATCTAATTACTAAATCAACTTTAATATCTATAATTAGTGAACATATGTAACGTTTGACACAATAGTTGTAATAAGCCGGTTGAAATATATACTTTGCCCAAAAATAATGAAATTCCAAATCTCGGATGGGCCATAAGTACAAGATCGTGTCCGAGTTACTAACTAACTATTTTTAACTGTTGATTTACATGGACAATGTTTGGACGGCGATGATCATCGTATTAAAGTAATTATAGTGATGCAATTGATAATCTAATTATTTTGGTATATCATTAGTGGGCCATGTGACCAATAGATTAATAGTTTAGTGACACACATGTTACACATGCAAATCTTGGAAAATTTTTAGATGTAATCCAAGCTTACAACAAAGGGATTTGAAACCCCCTTAAATCCCCCAAATCTATGGTGTCAAACGACCTTAGTCTTTTCCGCAAAGAACACTCTTAAGGCACTTTTCAAAACTGGTGATACACCATTTAGAAAGAAAAAAAAAAAAAAAGAAAAAAGAAAAAAAAAAAGCAAAGCCTAATAAAGATGAAGAGTGGAAAATGTGTACTTAATTAACTCAACCTGCCCATCAAATGAAAGAAGAGACTTCATCCTCCAAGCTTTTTTATTATATCAATAGAAGTCTTCTAGAGATGGAACCTTCTTGAGCAAAGGGGAAAACCTAGACATTTCAATGGAAGTTTATCCTCCTTTACATTGAGGATAGAGCAAGTGGTTTCATTCATTTGATGGAATCTAAAAAAATGCATTTAAAATTTATGGCAATTAAAGGATCAGTATGTGTGAAAACAATGAGATCATCTATAAAAAGGAGGTGGGTGATACAACCATCCCTCTTAATTAAAGGATACCTCACAAGCCCACTATCGTGACATTTGTAAATGAGCGCAGAAAACATCTCTATGACAATGGAAAAGAGGAAGAGAGAGAGGGTCTTCTTGGCGAAACCCTCAGTTACTTCTTCATTGATAATGATGTAGCGAGGATCAGTAGTGCAAGCTCTAATCCAACCAATCCATCTAATGGGGAAATTCATACAGGGCAAGGGCTGCAAAGAAAAAGTCCTAATTTAAACTATCAAAAAGCCTTCCTAAGGTCGGCCTTAATGCACATTTTTTGAATGTTGGCATCCTAATGGATTGAGAGCAAGATATTATCTTTGACATAATAGGCTTCATCTTATATCCTTGCAATAGTCTTATAGAGCTCATTGGAAAGGAAGATAGGCCTAAGATCATTAGGAGTTTCCTCCTTATCAGATTTTGGTATAAGAGCAATAAGTGCTTTTGACTTGATTGAGTAAGATTGAAGAATTGAAAAAAATTAATAATAAAATAATTATAACATCCTTAAAAACATCAGCCTCAAATATTGGCCAACACGCTTTATAAAATTGGGTGCTAAAGTCATCTGGTCCAGGAGCCTTATTTGAATAGAAGATCAGGTGATTTATGTGGACCATACATTGGTGCATAGAGATAGGTGGGCCTGAAATATACAAATAATTTTGCACACTGGAGGTCTAGTGTAGCTGTTGAAGACACCAAGGTGTGGTAGTTTTTATGGTGCAATTTTAGTGGGCGTGCAATTAGATGCAATTATTACAAGTCCAGATGCACGAACTAGCAATGGACAAGGGGATTTTACACACACACAAAAAAAAAAAAAACAAAAAACTTCTTACTTAATATAGAATTTATATTTTGGTACTTTATTTAAAAAGCTATTTATTAATCTATATAATTATCATTCCACTTCCTTCCATTACATTTCTTTAATAGTCCATTGGGTGGTATACAAGCAAATGGGTTTGCTGCTTGGGTGGGCCCCAACCTAATACACATGTAAAATTTACCATGACAATTAGGTGCATCACCTCATGTTAGGACAAAGGCTAAAAACACATTCCCATCTATGATTTAGGTTGACCACATGATTAGAAATAGTGTACAAGGCAACGATCTCCTTCCAATATGTTTCCCTTGGTATATATGGCCACTTGAATCAAGGATGGGCCTGATGTTTGGGTTCCATGCCTAAATTTTGAAAAGGCATCTAATGGTTGTAGTGGATTTCAGATAATCATCACAGTAGACCCTGTAAGAATTAAAGGCAGACATCTCTTTCCCAACTATTTTCTTTGGTGTGGCCCACCTAAATCACAAATCAGCCTTTTTTTTTTTTTTCTTACTCTTGGCCTAAATTGGGATCATGTATTTAATGGTCATATCGGGTTTTGCATACACATCACGGTAGACCCCAGTAGAAATTAAGTCCCCACGTCCACTCCAACTTTATCGAGAAATTATTTAGGAATAAAAGAAAAAGAAAAAGAATTGTATATGATGCAGTTCCTAATTTTGATGGGCCTGCATGATGTTTATGTAAAATCCACTCCGACCAATGATATTCAGTCCCATATTATGCATAGAAATAAAAAGAGGCTAAGTTATGATTCTGGTGGGCTACACCAAAAGGAAACAGTTGGGAGAGAGACGTTTACCCTTAATTTTTACAAGGCCCATTATGATAATTATCAACCATTATATTCCATACAAAACTTTAGGTTGTGCATCAAAAATCATACCCATCCACGATTCACATGAACCACAATCATGAAATAATTTGAAGGGTGAGCATTACCTTATACACTTTTTTCAATTATGTGGTCCACTTGAATCACAAATGGAGATGATTTTTTGGTATTTGGCCTAATATAGGGTGGCACACCTAGTGGGTGGATTTTATATAAGCATCATTATGGGGCCCACCCGAGCCACCTCTCATTTGCACACACAACAGCCTTCATGTAAGATAGTCTGAGTGATGATTATATGGAATAATGAGGTAGCATTTTAAAGGCTTTTTTGAAAAAAAAAAAAAAAAAAGGAGTACTGGAACGTAAATTCTATATTAATTAGGCAGTCTTTTCAAAAAACTCCTTTTGACCAGTGAGCCCCACAGGAGTTTCAAGAGGACCAGTATGCTTGCATCATAACACTCAAGCATCATGCATGTGTTTAGTGGCACGTGTGAATGCAAGGTGCGGTGGTTTATGTGAAATCAATCTAATGGACCCATGTGAGGCTATTCAGTTATCATGGATTGTACAAAGTTGTTTGAGCGGTTGTTGTTGAGCCTGCCATGATGACCTAGGAGGATGTTATTAATTAATGATCACAAGCGTGGGTGTCGACACTTAGTTTGACTGATCAGGCGGCTAGCATCCCTATGATCTCATCAAGCATTTATCTTATTGGATCTATGGTGGACAGACATGAGATATCAACCACTGAAAACAGAACCTTGGTAGATCTAGGGTCATATCAAGGAAATGAGATCCTATACCTTGTTTTTGATGATCCAATGATGTGGATCATTTGAATGCTTACAAATAGCAATAAAAATTATGTTTTATTGGGACCATAGTCATTTCTTGTGTTGAACATAGATTTTGGATTAGCAACCTTTAATTACTGATCAAGACTAATGATTTGCGATCAATTATTGAAAGGGGTTTATCTGCTTTTAGGGCCTGTTTGGTTTTCCAATTACCCCGGTAGTTGGGTGTAAAGAGGGCATTAATTATGTTTTACATGTAAATACAATGATCGGGTAAATTCCCGTTGACTGCTCTCCGACCATTGTTTTCCTGCAATTTGTCGGTGCAATAGACAGTAATTCCATATTCCTGTGTTTGGGCGTGCGGTGTACCAGTCATGGTAAAGAGAATTTAATGTTATGGTGTCCAGCACCATAACTCTACAAGGACTGCATATCTGTGTTTGATTTCTTCATGAGTAGTAGTCAGAGGCTGATGAACCTATTTTGGTTGTTCCCCTCTATGTACAGATGTGGACTGCGGTCATTGACCTGTAGGACTAACTATCTATGATATCATCCTGACATGTGGGACCCACTATCTATGACATCATCCACCACAAAAACCGGATGGTGTGGTCCATCCACGTGGGGCCCATCTAGATGTATGTTTTGTTGTATCAAATCTGTCCATTGAAATGTACATAATAATTTAGGAAATTGTCCAAAAACTTAATCACATTCCACGAGCATGAGGAAGACCATTCCCCATGAGACAGTCTGTCTGTGTTGCAAGTTGTTTTACGGTGGGAGTGTATGTCAATGCCAGAAGGGAAGCATCTTGGCTTTCCGTGGGGTTTATTTTCTATACAAACCGTTGAAAACCTCACCGTCTTTAAAGACGAAGGAAAGAAACTAATATCAGCTTCTAACAAATCTCTTCTGACTCATTATTGGTCAATCACCACAACTTCCTACTGTATGATCCACCTGATAATAGAAAGTACCTCATATCTGGGATATTGATCTGGAAAAATGTTTGAACGACGTGGATGCAGAATCAATATAGAAAGGTTGGCCCCAACAGCTTTGGTGAGTTTTTTTTATCTCACCTAATATGAGTCGAAAACAAACTTGATTAAAGAACATCTATCATAAACCTACTTAAAACACAACTGCAGCTAAGCGCAAAAAGCCACGCTAGCCACAAATTCAATGTCCAAAATTGGAGAAGACATTGTCCTCCCTACAAACATACACATTTTTAAACATCAACTTAATGTCCAAAACAGTACTAATTAAACAGATAAAAAGAACCCAACCGGAAAAAAAAAAAAAAAAAAAAAAAACTGAAACTACAAAGTCCTTATCAATCCGTCCAGTGGATTAGCGCCAATACATGACCTGAATGGTGATAATGAAAACCAGGCAACCAACGATTATCCGAAACAGTCCAGCAAGTGCATCTGGTGTATCTTCCATAGATTCTTCATGTTTCGGTGTGTAATCGGTGTATGGACTGAAACATGATGGTGTCGGCGCAGTCGCTGGAGGGATCATGTATTTGGTAGTGGAACCCAGTCCACTGTTCGACATAGGATTATCCATTTCCTCCTCGTTTGATCGTACAGGTACACTTGTATGCTCCAAAGACTCACAATAAACTGACCAGTGAAAGAACGCCTTCAACGCAGATTTGTAACCCTGAAAATGGGCCATTGAGTAGCCCTCAATATGCTCCTGACACTCTTACCATGAATAATACACCCCAGGTCGCCGTTCATTAAAAACAACATGAATCTTTTTACCTATCTGAACATGTAACGAAATTATGCATACTATAATCAATCAGATGGTTTTACTGACATAACAATTTCATATGAATAATCGAAATTTCTTTCCAACTATAGAAAAATCAACATTATGTAATTAGCATATCATACCTGGAGAACGGAATCACATATTGAAGTCTCTGTCAAGTTATCCTATACATCGTGTACATATAACCATCATAGTCGACATCAAACATGCAAAATGCTAAAGAGAATTATAAGCAGATAATGCAGGTTGAAATACATCGAATGATGAAGCATTAATTGAAGATAAGCATCCAAAAAAATGATATAAGATATCATCCAAAATTACCATATATCAAGAGCTATTAAACTATACTAGCAGCAGAAATACGAAAAGTATTGTCCAAAAATTTAAATGGCTGACTAGCCATATTAAACATAAACCCGACAAAGTAGGGGAGGGTACTGTGATCAGTCAGAAGACTGATCTGATGCAAGCATCATCAACACAAAGTCCAACCTCCTGTGCTCAGGAAGAAAAAGGAAAGAGACAGATTTCGATTCATCTGTTGATAGGATCTTTACTGCGCGTAGGATCTCCTGACTTGTGAGACCTTCAATCTGCTCTATTGTAGGTACAATCTGCTCCATACGTATCATGTCCTTCCCTTTGTGTATGGTAATATTTAGTGACCTGACAGCTTCTACAACGTCACTCATTCCTTTGCCAATCATGTTGCAAGGATGTTCCATTCTGGCTCTCTTCGTAGAACTGTTTGTGTGCCTGTGTTCACAGAGCTATTGCCATTGAGATTCGGACTACGGTCTGCAACATGAGTCTCGTCATGACTTCCAAATGACCACTAGATGTTCTGTCCACTGTCTCTCATATCGTCACTCGATAAAAATAAGTGTATCGTCATTAAGATTAATTGACGTTGTCGGTGTAATATCGGGATCGCGAGACTTTCTCGAACGCATACTACTATGTATATTTGTCGTCGAAGCACGTAATCCAATAGCTTGGTCATTTTCAAATAAGAACGTGAGGTTATCATATCGTCGCATAGCTTTCCCCCGAATATGTTGCGCATAGGGATGTGACTATTGACAACAACGATTAGAAAATATTAATTAGTAAATAACATTAGAGCAAATTTGGATAATATTAATTAAATCATCAATAATTAATCTCACCCATATGTAATCCTCTTAGACGTCATCTGGCGCGGTTACTAGCTTCATGTCATAATCTCATCCAAACCCACTAGAACTCATGGTGTCCCAAACTTCAAAATACAACCTCTTCAATGTCTGTAGGTGATTACTAACATGCTTCTCCTAAACTGATATCCCCAGTGTACTCCTAACAGTTTCCACGACCCTTTTGTAGGTCTCTTTCTTAAATCCATTGGCACTCTTGCAGCCATTTGCAATAACATCCATCAACGTATCGATAAGACAGTCATCCATTTCATCAGTCCAGCTCATTACACCACCAGATACAACGTTTTCGTCAAGCGATTTTGATTTATATTTCTGTGGTGTCCTTCGTGGTGTGCCACATGGGCCTTGTCGAGATTGTTTTGTTGGTGTAGACTAGTTGTCCCGCATATTCGGATCCATTTCGTCGTCAGTATTAACTTCAATAATCTACAAATAGTACAACGAACATATTTAGTCTAACATGTACAACCTTGTATGTAAGTCATGTGAGTGCAATAATTTAACAAACCTAGAATATAATATACAAATACAGAATATGGTATAAATATTTGAGGGTATTGACCGTCTTCTTACAAGCATCCCAAAATGATGGTTTCCAACATAGGTCCTGTAGGTAAAAGAGTACATTCATGTGATGATATATATTACCTACTACAAAATGACAAATTACAATTCAAATGTCGATTCGACACAACTCACAGGATGAGATTCATTCCACATTCTAGTAGCAATATTGTCTTGATATGTCGCTCATTCGTCCTTCTCACGTTGTGTCACATTAACATGAAGTGATGAAAGATCTATATTCTCCGTTACATCTGTAGATGCGAGTTCTTCTTCCACCAAACCATCTCCTCCAGATAAATGGATAAAGTTGTATAAAACACAATATGCGATAACTATTTTCACCTGTGTTAAAAGGTTGTATGGTGGAGCTGATTTGAGATTGGAAAGCGAGCTTTCAATACTCCAAAGATTCTCTCTATAACATTTCATAATTGATCATGCCGATAGTTGAATAGTTCTTTTTTGTTGAAAGAATTTCAGCCCGTGCGGTATTCATTGAGGTGGTACCTACACCGTGGTAAGGAGCCATAAATTCAGGAGAATGAGCGTAACCAGCATCAACTACGCAATACCTTCCTACAATTCATTATGAGAAATTATCAATCTAATTTCGTGACAAATCATATTATGAATTGGTTGTCAAACAGATATACACGAAGTACCAACGGGGATAGTAAAGCGATCGGTGAAATATGTCAAAGCACTATGTAAGACGCGTGCGTCAGAGGCTAATCCCTCTCATCTCGCGAGCACATATACGAACTTCATGTCAAATGTACATGCACCCATTACGTTCTGAGAGAGTACCCCTTTCCTGGTACGATATGTTGCACTTTCCAATGCCAGTACATAGACGGGTACATGAGTCCCATCAATTGCATCAATGCAGTCCTAATTTCACCTTGAATTATCAGGAAAAAATATAGTATAAAAATATGACATGAGTGGACGATGCATAATGTGTATACAATGGAATATACCTGAAAGTACAAGCTCCAATTAGGATTGGTAAGGATCTCGATTGGTGTCTTCGCACCTGGGAGTTTTACGAAATCCGGATATAATCTGACAATAGCATCCATCGCTTTACTAAAATATCGGCTCACTGTTTCTCCAGATCTCATAAACCGATGCCCGATGACACGGTTTCTAACATTATGCCCTACCGTGTGAAGGAACATGACAAGTTGTTCCTCCATAGATACATGTTTCCCGTCTGGAAGGAGATTTCTATCCCTGAGAAACGAGCATAGGTTGAAGAATGTGGCCTTGTTCATTCGGAGTTGTACTACACACTCATTATCACCTGCTCTAATTATCCCATTCATTAGCTTCCTTCTTTCAATGTCCCCGAATCTCGTGGGTGATTTAAATAATATATTGTTGCAATATTCCCCAATTGAAATGGTTGTAGTTGCTGCAACAATTGTAGTTGCAAAAGAAGCCATATCCTCTTCCGTCCATACTTGTCCCTCCATTAATTATTATTTTCTTGAATAATACACGTTCGTGAAATTGATTCAAACATCAATATTCAGCACCGGTTCCATATATCTAGATTTATAATTTCAAATGTTCTTCAAAATATACGAACTGGTATAAATTATTAAAATTACAAATCCTATATCTACTGATGTGTCCCTCTCAAGTATTTCTTTCTTCAGATAGAACAACTTACAGAGTTGATCAACACAGTACATAGGAATGTCCCATAAATTCTTAATCAAGATATTGATTTTAATATTCATAACTACTAAGTAATCCATTAAACACCACAATTGGTATATAGGTATTCCTAAAACATGCATTATTAGACATAGTAGATAGGTTTATGTGGAAGAGAAACATAGCAAGATTATAGTCCCTAATTCATATGACCGTAAATAAATATCACCCTTTATAAAATAGCAAGCCTAATAATCTTACACACTCAAGGCCCAATCATAAGGTGGACCATCTTGATGGATAGATAGCTCATTCATGCAAAGAGATAAATAGTTTCTATAGATCACATAAATTCTCTCTATTTAATAACTCTTTATCAGAGATAAGCATTGGAGTTTGCAGAACAATGTGAAATATCATTTGCAGGTTAAGGGGTTTCTGCAATTAAATTATCACGTTAAGGTTAGTGGGAAGTTGTTGGGGGTGAATGCAACTGTTGGGCTATGCCTTGCACACACATGTCTGATCAGACGGTATCATTTTGTCATCACGTGGTACCCTCCAAAAAAGGAACAGGGTTCCACCTTCGGTGCTGCTGACCCAAATGATAGGTACATTAACCTTTGTCCAACGATCCCATAAGCCTATTGGACTAGCAAAAAAACAAAGAAAAGAGACATGCACAACTGGGATTTGGATATTCAAGGATTAAGAATAATCCGAATCCATCTGATGAATCTGGATAATTACCAGAGCTTGATATGAAACTCAAAGATGAAGAAGAAGAAGAAGAACGAAGGGCTTTATTAGCTGTTTAATTGCTTAACAGACATAAGCATTTGAGTAGATTATTCCTATTGTAATTCATCATTTACAGGTTACTGGGAAGCTCTGGGTGTGAATGCAACTCAGGTGGGCCGTGCCTTGCATACATAGGTCCGATCCACTCGTGTCTTTGGTCATCCGGTGGCCCAAAAAGCAAACAGAGCAACGTTCCACCATCAGTGCTGCGGATCCAATGCCAACATCCATCCTCATAGTTTAACAAATGATAGCTACATTCACATCTGACTGAGGGTCCCATAGGCCTATTGGACTGGCAAATACGCAAGGAAAAGAGACATGCACAACCGCGATTTGGATATTCAAGGATTGAGAGCAATTCGAACCCGTCTGATGAAATTGGCTATTTCAACAGATAGTCATCGGATCAACTAAAATGTCTTTCTAAAAAAATCAATGTCATCAGGTGGGCCACATGTGCCTGACCAGATATCTGTTGATACGATTCTTCAATGTCCGAAAATGCCATTTATTCAATATATACTGACGTAGAAGAAAGGCAGATTGTTTACCTGTTCTGGAGTTGTCGTAGCTAATGGGGAGACGTGACTCGCACACTGTAGGGAATACCGTTGTAGGAGAGGAAACATTTCCAAAAAAAAATGGTAAAGACCTCAAAGAAATGGAATACCCAATACACATACCGAAGAAAGGAAGATTTATTACCTTTTTTGGAGTCGCCGTCGATTATGGGGAAGATGTCACACCCAGACGGCAGAGAGAATCGTTGATGGAGAGAGGAAACATGCAAGGCATGTTAATGCATGTAAATAATAATACACCCTGAAGAGGATGTATCGAGACGCAATAAAGAACATAAAGAACCCTGTATAACCACCTGCTATCATTTGGAGATGATGTGGAATCTGCTGATGAGCATGTGGTAGACAAGTTGCAAACTCTTAACCTGTTGAGAATGGGATCAGGGAAGAAAGATGAGAAGAAATAAAAAAAATTAAGAGAAGATAGAAGAGAAGAATCATCTCTGAAAGGAACTCCAACCTCATCGTCTTCCTTAGACGAAAAAATGCCTATGACCACTGGTTCGGTGCCTTGATGAGGACGACACAACTAAACGGAATTTTGGTTTTTAAAATCTTCTACAGTGTGCTTTACTTGCTGTGCACCTGCAGACTATGTAATAGACGGTGTTAGGGAGACAAGCCTCGATATCCCATCTCTAAACGACTGCAAAGAGCTGTTATTTCAGGCGGCTCTTTTACGCTGAATTATCGCTAATTCGGACGCTTCAGTATTGCATCTGAACCCAGCTATATTCAAACAGATGTCAGCAGTCATCATTACATCTTTATGCTCGAATGACAGTAACTCCGAAAACCAAACAGGCCCTTAATGTACACAATAAATGTATGAATTGACATGCTTATTTTTTCTTATTTGCTAGTGGATTGTTAACATGACTTGGAAACATATAATTAAGGATCTTAATTAGTAAATGCATAAAACCACGTGATATTAGTTTTGAGACAGGGAAGTAAACGATAGGTTTATGGAGTCTAGTATGGTTCACCATTGATACAAGGCTATGTTACCTCAATTCAATCCGTATTGGGCAGAAACACTGTATCGCATATGGTTGAAATTGGTTATGAATAGGTGGTAAATACTATGAAATTGCATTGAATGAGATACATGACTACACATGTAAAAGTTTAGCATAACTAAGGAATAAATGGCTATATCATGGAGGGTAGTGATTAAGACCAAATAAAATTTATGCCTATCTAAACACAATCGTTTAAGTTAAACTAATTTGTAAATTAAAGTAAGTAAAGTAATTTAACACTAAGGCTTTCAAGCCATTAGTGGGTCTAATCACATATACTATAAGAGATGTGGCAATCAAGCAACTAGTCTATGAACATGATAGTATACATGTGTGTGTGGGATATGCTATCTATCTAATCTTAACATTCATCTAATCATGCATACGTATAATTCATCAATCCATCACATAAGCATAATTAAACAGGTGCTCAAATACAATCCCAAACATAAGCATGTATAGTGACTCGATTTTCCTACTCCACTCTCGGCGGACGCACTCAACTCATTAGTGTACCATATTTCACTATTAGATGTTTTAAATCAAGTTTACCTCTAGCCTTTATAGCCCTACACAAGAACCCTAGCGGACACTCCTGTCAGAGGATCCAACAAGAGACTTGAGTGAGTTTTTTATCAGCTAACCAACAACATCGGTCCTAATCCAAGGACCTATGTTTACTCCGACTGAAGGCTCCCTTAAAGACTAACACGTACATACCAGTGTCCGGTGGCCTATATAAGGACTTTAATTTAAGTCTCATTGAAGAACTTAATTGAGTTTGGTAATTCAAACTCTACACTCAATCCTACACAAGAATGAAGTGTACATGGACTCTTATAAATGACAAGTTACTTATTGGATTGAACCCATTTTGTATTGCCTTCTTGGGTTGCTTGATCAATGCTCTCTGCTGCTTCAATTATCTCCCTTGAGTTTGGTAATTCAAACTCTACACTCAATCCTACACAAGAATGAAGTGTACATAGACTCTTATAAATGACAAGTTACTTATTGGATTGAACCCATTTTGTATTGCCTTCTTAGGTTGCTTGATCGATGCTCTCTGGTGCTTCAATTAGCTCCCCCGATCATGATGCTAATGCTTTTCCATGGCTTTAGTTCCAAATTCAAACACCTTACATGTAGTGCTCCTTTGAGGTGACCAAGGTAATGAGAGGTGTGTAGAATCTCCCACAATTAATGGAAAGTTGAATCCCTAAGGGATTCTACTTGATGGATATTAGGATTTGCCAAGAGAAAATGTATTTAAAATCTAAAGAATGCTTGAAATCATAATATTCTTATAGAGGAGCATGAAATACTCATTAGATTGAATAATCACAAAAAAAGGAGCATGAATCTCATTGGGATAGAGCTTATGAGGTTTGGTAGAGCTTAGGATGCATTAGGGTCTCTAAGATACTAAAATCCATCATTTTCACAAAGATCTAGTTTCTAGATTTTATGGAAAAAAATGCTCTAACGGATCTATAATAGCTAGTTTTCAGTCGCACTAAATTAAGGTTCGGTCGCATCGAATTAGATAGGAAAGCCGCCGAACAAACTTGGAAACTTTCAATCGCACTGAATGTGGTCGTTGGTCACATCGAGTATGGTCTTCGGTTGAATTGAATGTGGCATTCTGTCATGGCCGAATTACTTGAAATTTTACTACATCACACTGTCTAGTTTTAGCCAATTTCAGTAAACCGAAGGTGGGTTCGCTGGGACCGAAGGTTGCTGAAATTGTACAGGTTTTTCATCAACTCAGGATCTCTATAGCCATTTTAAGGATGATCAATTAAAGCTCATATGGATTAAGGGATGATCAATAAAAATGTTTACCTATTAGGGTTAAGTAATCTTAAGATTTAAGTTATTTTTTGTCAAGGGTTGGGTCACCAAGGCACCTCATATACATTTTGTTTACTCCTTAATGCTCCACCTTCACTTATATCTTCGGTCTTCAGCTTCCAAGGGCTCAACTGAATACATTACACATGAACTCACATGATTGACAAATAAGGTACACACATTAGTACACTAATAACTCTCCCTTTGTCAATTACATAACAAAAACCTAATATGGACTATGTCATGGTCCATACCAATGATATACCAAAACAACTCAAAATATTACATGTCAAATATAAATTATTTACAACTTGATACAATAAGACTTGTAACACTTGCATTGCTCCCCTATAATTGTTCTCCTTTTCTCATCAATTCCTGTAATAACAAACAAACCATGCCAAACAGAATTCATTATTTTTGTGAAACTTAATCTTTCTCCTCATTTTTGTCAGTATTTGACAAACAGTTAGCTTCAATAAATATACCAATAAAAATATAACATGGAACAACTTTATAAGTCATAGATTTACGAATTACAGGGCACATAATAACATGGGATTAAAATTCAAACCTTGTTCAAAGGACAACCTTGCATTAAAAGTAGATGTTTTAGGTAGGACAACCTGATTTCTTGAACGTAGTAAGGATCAAGATCGCAAACTAAAACAAGAGGCAAAGGAAGGAAGCTCTCTATTATAAGCATTCACCACATGTACATGAAAAGATTACAATCATTCAACATACATACATCACATACATCATCCACTACAAAACACTAAGAATTATAATGGTTTGGTGTGTACACCAACTGTTCTCAAACAGCCACACCTACTCCACTCCTAATAATCACAACCCACGTGATATTGGCATTTACTAATAATCCAAGTTTTCTCAAGTTCAACTTAAAAGCTATACAGTTGTGTTTTCAAATGGGTTGTCACAATCAAAACCCTGCGTTGAGATTTTCTGGCTTATCTCACTCAAAACTAATACAGAGATTTTCTGGATATCTCAAAAACCAAAAACAAATAAACAAAGAGTACTTATTTTCTTCTGAAGACACTGCTTGATGTAGCCCGTAGAACCGATTCACTTGATGTACAGATGTTCAATGTCTAATAAACATAATCAAGGGTTTTAGGTTCTAAACAAATTTTAAATTAACTCAAACCTTGAGCTACTTGTTTGAATTCCTTAGATCTCACGAAGTAGATTGAAAATTCCCTTTTAAAATATCAGATTCACAAACTAGAGATCAAGGAATTACAAAAATAAATAAGCTATAAAAGAGTATAAAATTACTGGACTATAACTTGATAATGACGGGGGCTTTTCTCTCTCAAAGTGAAGGCTTTTTGTGGCTTTTCTGAATGAATTCGGAGTGAGAAAAGACATTTATTTATAGGCTGAAAGACAGTTCCTTTGACTGGTCTAAGGTCTCCTTCGACTGGTTAAAGAATCAACCAAATTTAAAATTTTGGGCGCGATCGGATAAAACCGACCTTTGACTGGTCGAGTGGTTTGCTCGACTGGTCAAGTGCCTGCTCAACTAGTCGAGTATGGCCTTCGACTGGTCGAGGGAGCATGAATTTAGTTATTGGAGTTCGATTTGAGCTCCCCACGACTGGTCGAGCGAGTGTCCACGATTGGCCGAGCACAGTGCTCGACTGGTCGAGGAACTACCAAAAAAACCCCGAATTTGAGTTTGAATCTTGGACTGGTCAAAGCATTTCTTGGATTGGTCGAACTAAAGCCTGGACTAGTCGAACTTAGGCTTGGACTAGTTGAATTTAAGTCTAACCAAAGTATAAAAACCTGTGTATGATTAGCATATGAAAGGACGTAAGTTTAGGGTCTTTCTAGGGTCAGTTATACCTATAATTATTGGGCATTGAAGTATATAGCTTGAACTAACTACTTGAATCTTCAATAGGGTTTAGTAAATCTTTTACTTGAAGTGGACTTGAAATAGTAGCTTGATCTTGAACTTGAAGTAGAACTCAAACTTGTAGTACTATCTTCATGTCTTGCACTTTCAAACTTCATATGATGATCTTGAAGGTGAACTTTCCATCACATGAACAAGTCACACTCTAAACTATTTTGTCTCATTAAAATTTGACAACTAAGTGTGCTTTATACATCACAACTCTTACAATCTCCGCTTTGTCAAATTCATGACAAAACAAACACAAACTTCACACTTTACACTCTTTCACAACATCTACTCCCCCTCAGTTTGAGTTTTGACTTGTGGAGAGTACCTGTATTAACAAATATACATATATCCAAAACATACAATCCACACAATCTACTCACTTGCACATTGCATTTGATTTAATCATTACTATAACAAGAAAATAAACAAATGATTTAACTTAAAACTATAAAGTAACAAGTCTCTCCCTCTTTTTATTACAACTTAACAAAGGAAGACAGAATCATAAATAAATGAAGCACAAAAATGATTAAGAGTAAATCATGAGAGGAGTATAAAGAGAGTAACATAAAGAGAGTGTTATCCAAGATTAAGTCATACAATCCAAGAGAAAGTGAAAGTTAAAGTTATACATTCCCAATAAAAAAACTAGTCAGAACTAGAGGAAGAAGTAGGAGGAATGGACGAGTTAATCTGATGAAGACCTTTAGTAATGCGATGAAAATATTTTTGCATATACTTCATTGATGATTTGTGACTTTCAGTCAGATTGTCCTGTGACATTTTTAATTCAACCACATTCTCCTCTAAAGAACGAAGGCGTTCATCAAAGTGAGACGGTTGAAAATCAGGATCCGCCTCATCATCAGTTTCTAACTCATCAAAAATATCATCCATTATAGTGTCAGCAGGCAAGGTGTCTTCTTCTTCTTCAACGTCCTCCTCATCACATTGACTAGGCAAATACTCCAGGTTCATCTTGTTGATGTTGGAGTTATTAAATGAAAGAACTCCTATCGGTGCCTCAGCAGGAGGAATGACCACATTAGTATGAAGTGTTGATGTAGTCATCAGATAGGCAAAAGGAATATAACCATGGCCAGGATGGAGACGGAATTGTATTATGATATAACATATCAAAGATGGAAGACATATGGGTATGCCAGATATGACAGAATGAAGAATGAGACACATGAAGGAGGTAAGCTCGACCTTGTTCCCAAACCTAGGATAGACATTGCCAATAAAAATGTGGTGAAGATCCCTATATTTGGGCAACATTTGATTGACACGGAGGGCATTACTTGAACTCCATCTGGCATCAAACCGACACAATTTGTGGGTAATTTTACCTCATTCATATTCAGACATTCTCTTAGCTAGTGTAGGTATGGGAATGCCTTCATCATTAACAGTGATGTCTAATAAACCTGAGATGAGATGTTTATTTACAGGGAATGTCCCTTCTCTAAAATTGATAGAGAGTCAGATTATCTAGGGATGCTTCACTGATAGATGCATACATCCCTTGAGCAATAGAGCAGTATGTCGGTCCGCCCCAATTTAAAATGTTTTCCCAACCAACAGCGGTAAGGATGGGAAGAAGATGAAATCGAGCCAAATGATTAACATTTACAGTTCTTTCTACAATGATTTCTCTATTGCGAAGATCCCGTACAGACTCTGGGTCTTCCTCGGGTGCCCTTAGGGTTCTAACCCTAAGAGGAGTTGCCCTTGAAGAAGAACTACGAGTTGCTTTCTTCTTAGATCGAATATCCATTTGATGATTGTAATAGGGAGAATCAGACAATAGAGAATATGTTCCAAAAGAGATCAGATTTTATAGCTAAAATGCTAAAAAAAACAGAATGGAAATCTCAAATCAACTACAAAATGTTGTTAAGGATGCATACAAGAACCCAAATGTAAAAGGAAATTGTAAATAAAGCACTTACAATGATCTTATGATGATGGGTTCGACGAGTTGAGAGAGGGCTTGATGAGGAAGATGAAGAAAATGAAGAAATAAAGTGATTTTCCCCTTTTTAGAGACACCCACCCATGCTCCACGACTGGTTAAGTATGTGCTTGACCCGTCGAGGCTCGACTGGTCGAGTATGTGCTCGACCAATCATGACACTGAAATAATAAATTTTATTAATTTTTTTTAAAAAAAATTTCACATAAAAATTAAAACTAAAGCATGCAAAAAAAAAAAAAAAACATGATTTAATTAATTTGAATTAAATATACTAATATCATGTTTTAATTTAGAAAATCTATTCCTGTCAAGCGGTTTAGTCATAATGTCAGTAAGCTGATTTTCCATCTGGATTTATTATAAAGAAATGCTTTTATCTTCAACCAATTCTCAAGTATAGTGATAACGAATGTCTATATGCTTCGTACGAGAATGCTGGATGAAATTTTTTGAGATATTAATTGTGCTAGAGTTATCTCAATACAAGATCATTGTATCTTGTGCAATTTTGTAATCGTTTAGCATTCTTTTCATCTAAATAAGCTGGGTACAAGCATTACCAATTGCAATGTATTCAGCCTCGGCTGTGGATAATGATAACGAACTCTGTTTCTTATTGTGCCAGGAAACTAAAAAATTTCCAACATAGAAACATCCACCACTAGTAGACTTTCTATCATCGATGTTTCCTGCCTAGTCAACATCTGTATATCTAGTTAGTTGAACATTTGTATCATGTAGATACCAGAGGCCTAAATTAGTAGTACTTGCGACATATCTAATAATGCGTTTGACAACAACAAGATGTGATTCTTTTGGATCTGATTGATATCTCTCACAAATACCTACAATGAATGCAATATCTGGTCTACTTGCAATTATATATAAGAGACTACCAATCATGCTGCGATGTAACTGAGAGTCGATAATTTTACCTATTTCATCCTTTGAAAGCTTGAGAGTCGTACTCATAAGAGTATCAAATTTCTTACCATTCTCGAATCTAAATTTCTTAAGCAAATTTAAAGTATACTTAGTTTGAGAAATGAAGATACCATCTTCTAGCTGTTTAACCTGCAAGCCTAGAAAGTAATTCAATTCTCCAACCATACTCATCTCGAACTTAGATTTCATAAGCTTGCAAACTCAATGGACAGGTTAGTGCTTATAGAACCATAGATAATATCATCAGCATATATCAATGCAATTAGTATGTGTTCATTAAATTTTTTAACAAATAAAGTTTTATCAACACTTCCCATAATAAAATTGTGACTGAGTAAAAACTTAGTCAGCTTTTCATACCATGCCCTGGGAGCTTGTTTCAGACTGTAAAGTGCCTTTTTAAGGCGATATACATGATTAGGGTGTTTAGGGTACTCAAAGCCGTTAGGTTGTTCCACACAGACCTCTTCATGTAGACCACCATTTAAGAATGCAGTTTTAACATCTATTTGATATATCTTGAACTTTTTGAGGTAGGCATTAGATATAAACATTCTGATAGATTTAAGATGAGCTACTGGAGTAAAGGTTTCATTATAATCGACTCCTTCTATTTATGTGTACCCTTATACAACCAGTCTTATTTTATTTCTGATTATATTTCCCAATTCATCAAATTTATTTTTGAAAATCCACTTTGTTCCAATTATGTGTTTATCAGATGGTCTTGGAACACAAATACCAAACATCATTCCTAACAAACTGATTTAATTTTTCTTACATGGCTACAATCCAATTTTCATCAGTAAGTGCTTCTTTTACGTTGGCTGGTTCAATTTGAGAAGTAAAGCAAATGTAATTGCAAATATTCTCTAATTATTTTCTTGTTCGCACACTAGTGAGAGGATTGTCTAATATTAGATTAGTAAGATGATCTTTTACTGATCTTAGTTCAGTATTGACTAGACTAGATGAGGAGTCAGGTTTCTCAATTAAATTGACTTCATCATCTTCTGAAGTAGATGTGGGTGTATTCAGGTGATCATCAATTACAACATTAATAGATTCTTAAATTACTCTTATTCTCTTATTAAGAACACAATATGCTTGACTATTCAGAGCATAACCCAAGAATATCCCTTCATCACTGTTGGCTTCAAACTTCCCTAAAATTTCACGGTCACATAAGATGAAGCACTTACTTCCAAAAATTTAAAAGTATTTAATAGTTGGTTTCTTATTAAACCATAACTCATAAGTTGTTTTATCTTTAGATTTTCTTATGTGCACATGGTATATAATATAGCACGTAGTATTTACAGCTTCAGCTCACAAGTTTTTTAGTAACTTCATGTTATTTAGCATAACATTGGCCATCTCTTGTAGCACTCTATTTTTTCTTTTAACAACCTCATTTTGTTGAGGTGTTTCAGGAGCAGAAAACTCATGCGATATACCATGATCGGTACAGTATTTCTCAAAATTGCTATTTTCGAATTCAATACCATAATCACTTCTGATTTTGATAACAATCAATTCTTTTTCAGTCTGAATTCATTTTGGTATTTTTTTGACTTCATCAAAGAGTCCCAGATTTTTCTCTCATGAATGTTAACCAAATAAATCTGGTAAAGTAATTAACAATAACCAGAAAATACTTCTTACCACCTCTACTCTCCATTCTGGTGGTCCAACTAGATCCATATGGAGAAGTTCAAGGGGTTGGGATGTGGCAGAGGAGTTCACTTTCTTGTGACTACTCCTAGTTTGTTTGCCTATTTAGCATGCGCCATATATTTTATCAACTTTCTTTAATTTGGGTAGACCTCTAATAAGATCGATTTACTCAGTTTATAGAGGTTTCGGTAGTTAACATGTCCAAGATGTTTATGCCATAATTCCATTTCATCTGTTTGGACCATGTAATATGAGAATGTAGATGAGCAAGACTCATTAATAGTATAGCAATTTTCAGAAGTCCTACAACCATTTAATATCACACAACCTTTCTCATTTGAAATCTTATATCCTTGATTAGTAAATTGACTATTCTATTTGTTATCGCAGATTTGAGATATACTTAAAAGATTATGCTTAAGACCTTCAACATATAAGACATTTTCAAAAGGAGGAAGGTTAGAAATTTGTACAGTACCTTGGCCAATAATCTTGCAATTGCTTCCATCACCAAAAGTAACTGAGCCATCTTTCATTTCTTTGTAGTTGGTGAATATATCTTTGTCACCTGTCATATGTCTTGAACATATACTATCTAGGTACCACTTTGAATGGCTAGAAGCCTTGAAGGCAGTGTGGGCAACAAGACAAGTAACTTTAGGAACTCATTTCATTGTTGTTATGAGTTTAGGAGTACCATTGGTTTTCCTTGGCTTGGTAGAGTTGAAATTTCTTTATCTATCAACTTTGATATTAGAGTTAGATTTGAGAAGCTCTTTGAGTAAGTCCACTATTTTTTTAGCTAAGGGGTTATATCTTTGATTTCTAAAACTGATGTTATTAGAATTGACTTTAGAAGCTTGAAAAGGTTTTGAATTTTTAAAGTTGTTTTGGTTATTATTTTCAAGCTCTTTCCTTTTGAGTTTGAGGATTTTCCCTGAACAAATATAGGAGATACATTCTTATTTTTCAGAGGAGTATCTTTGATATAGTCCAGACCCGATTTATCACCACACTTTCTAGATGCAGTTAATAAATTTTCAAGTTTAGGGTCTCCATGGGCATATCTTCAGTATCCTTAGAACTCAAAAGAGAAAAACTTCAAGCTTTAATTTCTCATTTTTTGTTCTGAGTTTTTCAAATTCAGAAGTTTCGAAACTTAAATCAAATTTAATTTTTTTTCATAACAATCAGAAAGATGAGATTTTTCCAAAATAGTATTTTCAAGTTCTTCTTTTAATTTAAGAAAATTTTCTTTTTGAAGCTTTAGTTTGACAACTATTTTGTAACTTTCCCTGTATAGGGCATTATAGGCATCCTGAAGATCATCTTCATTTTCATTTTTAGGGTCACTTTTGAGATTCTCATAATTAGATAAATTGCAACTATCTAAGGAGGTGACTCTGGCTATACTCATTTGAGCCTTTACTTCATTAGAAGTTTCTTATTCTAATTCATCTGACTCAGAAGAAATTTCAGAGCTGGATGATTCATCCCAAGTGGCTAACATGCTTTTTCTTTTTGGCTTATCCCTTTTTGGACACTTATTTGTCAAATGCCCATATTCGTGGCAGTTGAAACATTGATCGTGTTTTAGAGATTTCCAAGTTTTAGATTTTCCCTTTCTCTTATCAGAAGGTTTTTGAAAATTAACTCTTTTCTTACTTTTAAAAATCCTGTAAAACTTTTTGGCAAGTAAAGCCATATCATCCTCTGTCTTCAATATCAGAATTAACATCGCTATCTTTTGAAATAGATTTGGATGAATTAAGAGGTATGAACTTACCTTTGAGAGCTTTAAAATATAACTCGTAGGTTTGAAGTGAACCAACTAACTCCTCAACCTTCATTTGATCCGTGTCTCTTAGTTCCTAAATGGCAGTAACTTTGAAATTAAACCTCTCAGGAAGAGATCACAGTATTTTAGCATAGACTTTGCTTTCTGGGATTCCATCTCCTAGACCCCACATAGAATTGACTATGTCATTTCATTTCGTATAGAAGTCTATGAAAGATTCATTTTCTTCCATACGAATTTCCTCAAACCTTGTAGTAAGGATTTGAACTTTAGATTTCTTGACAATAGTCGTTCCTTCATATGTCATTTGAAGAATATTCCAAGCTTGTTTAGTTGTATCACATGAAATAATTCTTTTAAATTCATTAGGTGATAGAGCATATGTAATTGCATTTAAAGCCTTAGCATTAGCACTGCTTTCACTTTTCTGAGGTTAGTCCATAAATAAAAATGAGTTTCTGTAATTGACTTGGTTCCATCACTGCCTAGAACCTCAGACACTAGTGATTTCCATCTGGTTACCGTGGTTTGCCACACGCTTTCATCAATGGATTTCAAGAAAATCCTCATTCTGGCTTTCCAATAAGCATAATTTGAGCCATTAAAGGGTGGTGGCCTAATAATAGACAAGCTATCGAAATTTAACATAATGAAAGCTCTAGATCTTTAAACTCAAAGAAATTAATCCAAGTAAATGAGCGGCCTATCTCTGCTACCACTTGAAAAGGGTGAGCTCTCAGTCCTAGAGGGGAGGGGGTGAATAAGACTATACCAAATAAAAAATAATGAACTGAAATACTAAATAAATCTGAAACAATCAAAGATCTCAATTGTAATAGTATTGAGAAATTGATTCAAACCTTATTCAAAGGACAACCTTACACCAAAAACAGATGTTTTACGTAGGACAACCTAATTTCTTGAACGCAGTAAGGATCAAGATTGCAAACTAAAACAAGAGGCAAATGAAGGAAGCTATCTATTACAAGCATTCACTACATGTATATGAAAAGATTACAATCATTCAACACACATATATCACATACATCATCCACCACAAAACACCAAGAGTTATAGTGGTTTGGTGTGTACACCAACTATTCTCAAACAACCACACATACTCCACTCCCAATAATCACAACCCACGTGATATTAACGTTCACTAATAATCAAGGTTTTCTCATGTTCACCTTAAAACCTATACAGATGTGTTTTTAAATGGGCTATCACAATCAAAACCCCGGGCTGAGATTTTTTGGCTTATCTCACTCAAAACCAATATAAAGATTTTTTGGATATCTCAAAAACTAAAAACAAATAAACAAAGAGTACTTATCTTTTTCTGAAGATGCTGTTTGATGTAGCTTGTATAACCGCTTCGCTTGATGTATAGATGTTCAATGTCCAATAAACATAATCAAGGATTCTAGGTTCTAAACAGATTTTAATTTAACTCAAACCTTAGGCTACTTGTTTGAATTCCTTAGATCTCACAAAGTAGAGTGAAAACTCCCTTTTAAAATATCAAATTCACAAACTAGAGATTAAAGAATTACAAAAACAGGGGCTGGTTGCGGATTTTTAGGATTTTGTACTTTATTGTTTGAGTTTTGGTTATCACAATCAGGACTGAGATCTGTCGGGGATGATATATTTGGTGCAAGTTTGATTAGAAGTTGTAATCAAGATCCGATTAGAGATGGTTGATTGGCTCCATCATCTCACAAGATAATCAAACTTGATTGCATTTGGGCTAATTTGGATCATTGGTCGTGGCCAACTTTGACTTTTATTAGGGATGATGCAGATTTCTCCATTTTTAGCGGTCAAGATTCCGATTTATGACTAATCGAGTCTGTCGTCCCACTAGTTGGTGGTTAAGATTTAGATCCACAATCGATCGAGTCCGTTGTCCCGCACGCTTTTATTATTGGGGGATTTGAAAGTCTTTTTGGTATTTTTAAAAGATGAACTGGTGCATCAAATTGCAAGTTGGCGGTCGTGATCGATGTTGGTTTTTATTGGAATATTTTTTGGGATTTTTGAAATGATCTAGTCCATTTGATCGCAATTAAATGGTTGCGATCAATGCAGTTTTTATTTGGAATATTTTTGTGAAAATTTTAAAATGATTCAATCCATTAGATCGCAATCGAACGGTTGCAATCGATGCTAGTTTTTATTGGTAATATTTTTTGTGAAAAATTTAAAAATGATTTGATCCATCGGATAGCGAATCGACAGTCACGATCAACGATGATTTTTATTGAGAATAATTTAGGAATGTTTTTAAAATAATCCAGTCTATTATATCACAAAATCGATGGTCGCGATTAATGCCAATTTTTATTGGAAGTATTTATAGAGATTTTTGAAAGATGATTTGGTCTATCGGATCACGAATTGACGGTTGTGATTGATGTAGATTTTTATAGGGAGATTTTTTATGATTTTTTAAAATGATCTGATCCATCATATCGCAAATCGATGGTCACGATCAATGTCAATTGTTATTGAAAATATTTTTGTGGAAAATTTCAAAATGATCTAGTCTATCGGATCATAAAATGATAGTCATGATCGATGTCGGTTTTTATTGAAAATATTTTTTTTGAAAAATTTTGAACGATGATCCAGTCCATTGAATCATGAATCGATGATCGCGATCGATGTCAAGTTTTATTGAAAATATTTTTATGAAAATTTTCAAAGATGGTCCGGTTCATCAGATCGTGAATCGACAGCAGTGGTCATGACTGCCGTCATCTCTGCAAAATATAAGATGATAAAAAGTGCAGGTTTGAGTTATAGAAATGGGCAAATAATGATAATTAGTAAACGAAAAATAATGAGAATTAAAATAAATAAAATTTCTCATCAGAAAAATGGCGCTTACCTCGATGTCAATCCACACAAATTGGAGATGCATTGAAGTTGCTATAATACAACTTTGATATTCCCAGATTCATGGCACCGCAAGATCTAGCGATATATACATTAACTTAGGAACCTTTGCACAAAGTCAAGTATGGACAGTCCATGTGTAATGATTCACATAACTCCTATGAGGTAGAAATGAGTTAATCACTTCTCTGATCCTATGATTAAGATGACTATTAGAAGACATGACCAACGGTTTAGAGCATCTATATCCATCTTAATGAACAATCAATATTCTCTACTAATTCCTCTTGATTTTCTTCAAGGGTAATTACTTGGATGTATGATTTTATCTAGGGATGTTTCTCTTTTAAAAGGAGGAATTGAGAAGATTATGAGTTCAGGCTTATTCCTATCACATCCGAACACTTATCACAATCCTTCCTCGCTTGAATATAAATTTGCATTTTTAGAGAACAAAATTGAAAAAAAAATATATCTAATTGAAAATATTTTAATAGAAAATTACCGGACCCACCGTAAGACCTGTATCCTAGACCGTACCATTCCATAGACTCCCGCAGTCCTCCCTGTCGAATTCTGGCGACCTGCGATCTGTAATCGGTGTTTGCCCGTGACCCTGAGTCACACCCTGTCAACCTAAGTCAACTCGACCCAAGACTTGTACCTTTGCGACTGCGCCGTCACTGTGGTTCCAACGCCGCATCTCGCGCATTGATGCCATACGCAGGCCAGGTGGGCCTGCGCATATTTCAGAAAAATGCTGCGCATTTGCAAAACCCAAGAGAATCTATAAATCAATCACATCAATCAAGTCAAGTATATCCCATCACAACCCATCACTCACCCATACCTCTGTCTTCACCAAGTCAAAGCAACCCATGCTTAGCCCATTCATCTCATCCCAAAAGTCAATGAGACTCATGCTTCCCATGTCATACACACCTCTCCTCTCTCTCTCATTTCTCATTCCATTCCATGCTACCAAAGAGAGGAATCGTCCAAGCAATTTCTAAGGAGAGGAGAAGTTAGGTGTGGCTCACTTCCTACCACCCAATCTCCCATCCTAGCCATCCAACCTTTATCTTCCACCATCAAAGGAAAAACCTAGGAGCTAAGGAGTCCATGGAACCTAGAAGAAATGAAATCGGTAGGTGTTTTTAGCTCTAGATTATGATTTTGATTTAGGGCCCTCTTATGATAGGACCCATTTTGATGTATGTGTTGTGATCTAAGAGGGGCCCATAGTGGCGGAGTACCTCAACTATGCCGTTCTCTCCCTCTTTCTCTTTCTCTCTCTCTCTCTCTCTCTCTCTCTCTTTTAAAGGTGTTAATGATATGTATGGCCCACCTGATGATGCATGCGTCGGATGTCGATTGTCACACCCCAAACTCAGAAACCGGGCTCACAAAATTTTCAATCGTCGAATCCGGCGCCGACAGCCTTCGTAGTACCCCATTCTCAGCTCCCGGCATCTATACACCAGTTTCTAATCCTGGGATCCTACAAGGAGGATTTCAGGCATGATTTTGATTCAGTATAAGCATAACCATAAGCATAACCCACGAACAATAACCACAATAACACCATCACAAAATTCACTATGATAAAAAACTTTTGAGTACAATGCATATGAAAGGAAAATTCAAGATAATACAAATATCAAAAACTCTAAAAGCTCGACTGCATGCTCCTGCTGCGATAAGGCTACGGCTGCGTCCTGGCGTCACCTGCACGTATCAATCGTGCATAAGCTTATAGAAAGCTTAGAGGGTGGTGTAAGTGTGTGCGCAATATAAGCATGCCCAGAATGCAAGGTCAGAGAAATGCGAAATCATGCTGATGAGTACATGAATGCAATCAACGGTACCAAGGTTATACGGTGCAAGATATGAATGCTATTGGCCATGTCAAGACCATGCGATGCGAGATGCAGTTCAAGCATGCTAATCCTCATCATATATCAGTACAGTTCTCATTCTGGATAATCACCGGGGTTTAGTATACTCCAAATGGCACTGCAGCTCTCCTAGCCGCATAGTCCAAGTGAGCATAAGAATCCTCACTATCCGCCTGGCCAATAATCTGCCAATACCTATCCGGCACGTCGATAGCAGACTCATTCGTGAGCTGGTCAAACTCAGCCTAGTATTACCCCCTACTCTCAGGTGAATATGGCCACACGCCTATCCAACCGACCATGACACAGCGGGAGACGCGGCCTCCTAGTATTCGACCCTCGTGCGCTCATATATCCACTCGGTCTCGACGTTGGAGTCATCCTCCAGTACCATCGGGTTTAGGGATTTTCACCCAGGGACATCTATGGCGCCCCAATGCTTAGTAACAATATTTTTAGTATCCAATCCAGTCACCCACGATGTGTCTGTGGAGGCTATGGCCCTGATGTCGCTAGGGCATATAATAATCACAATCACACAAATGCAAGTGCATGAATCATACTATCAGACATGCAACAATCCTGCACGTACTGAGCGCTCATGTGGGCAACTCCGCCTATTAGGGAGCCCATAAATAATCTACCCGAAGGCATATGCTATAATCAGTCACTCCTCACATCAAGCATACATATGATGCGTATGATCATGAATCATGGATCCATACTAAACATGTTATGTGGTGATGGGCTCTGTTCATAATGAAGGTGGGCCTAGACGGCCTACACGCAGCAAGTATGGGCCTATTAATGGGCCCTAGGGAGAGTGATAATACAGACATTTAACCAACATCATCCTTATAATGTGGACATCAAACCATCATTGCTCCTAAGGCACGACCTGCTATGAATCACACATTGCAATGGGCCTTATGTACATCCTGTTGGGCCTCAACCTAAGGACCCAAATACATCAAATGGGCCGCATAGCATGAGCCCCATATCTATATCAAGGTGGGACTCAATGGGCCTCATATATGTATATTGAATAGGCCGCGCCAATTGGGCCTTACATATACTGCAATGGTCATAACCCATGGGCCTTGCATGCATCACAATGGGCCTCATAACCTGGCCATAAACATGGTAAATGGGCCACGCCCAAATCTAAGTGGTGATAATGATTCCCACCATTAAAATTTCCTAGGCTCGCCATAACATTTATTTCTCATTCAATCTGATCATAAGGTCCCAAGGGATTTCAATGTTAGCCGTTCAATCCTCACCGTGCATCGTGGTCCACATGATAAATAGATCTGTCTTATTTTTTCCGCAAGCCTTAAATTATATTTCAAAATAAATGGTTGGACAGTTTGGATGCAACACATTCATCATGGTGGATCCCATAGAGATGGAAGGATGGACGGCATAGTGAAGTACATACCTCATGGTGGGGACCACACTGATGGAAGGTGTGGAGCACACACATCAGTGGGTCCCGCGTGGGGCCCACCATAATGTTTATTTTCCACCCAGCCTATTGACAAGGTCACACAGACATGGGGCCCACTGAAATGTTTATTTTCCACCCATCCTACTAATAAGGTCAGTGGACCTAGGCCCACCGTACTGTTTATTTTTCACCCAACCTGCTCATAAGGTGACGTGGACCAAGGGCCCACCGTGCTGTTTATCTGCCATCCAAACTGTTCATAAGGTGACGTGGACCAGGGGCCCACCGTAATGTTTATCTGTTATCCAAACTATTCATAAGGTTACGTGGACCAGGGGGCCCATCGTGTTGTTTTTCTGCCATCCAAACTGTTCATAAGGTCACGTGGACCTAGGGTGAGGAGGAAAAACAAATTTCATATTGATCTAACACTCCTGGTCCCAAAAAGGGTTTCAATGGTAGACGTTCAATCTTCACTGTTCCCTGTAATGTGGGACACCTGAGCTTCTCATGGGGTTGATTTTTGGGGGGCCCACTGTCCCAAAGGGGACCTATCAAATGCACGGTGTTGATGATCGACACTCATCATGGTGGGGCCCGCGGCTGGGACCGTGGGTCCCTGCCAGGCCATCCGTCCATCAGCGTGCAAGCAGCGCTTATGTGCGTTCTGACAGTAGCAGCGTCAGTTGCTGCATCTGCATGTTTTTTTATTTTTTTATTTTGCTGTGGTTTTTCACAGGTGGGGCCTGCATCAGACGAATATGCTCTAACCATTGGATCGTACGGATTAAGACCCACCAAATGAGTCCAATATGTGGCCTGTTTTTGGCAAGTAAAAAGATCCAGGTGGTTTTCAACGGTAAACACCACTATTTCCTATGGTATGGCCCGTCAAAAAATGGGATCAGCTTCATTTTTCAGCTCAACGCCTAAAATGAGTTGGGGATCGGAATGGATGGCTTGGATTATATACATACATCAAGGTGGGGCCTGCATGCATGGCCCACCCCAAGCCTAGTACTCCCCACGTCAGTTTACACTTCACTGTTAGCCACCCACCCCTTACGACCATTCACACTTCATAGTGGAGCTGCGTCCAGCGTCCCTGGACGCTGGACAGCATTGATACAACACATGCACCATGGTGGGTCCCACATGTACATGGCCCACCATGCATGTATATATGTTTATAAATATATATATTAATATAAAATAAACATAATATATTATATAGCATGTGGGACTTCCCACCATCCCAAAATGGACGGTGGATTTCACCTGAAATGTGGTGGGCCACACCGTTTGATGGATGGGGTAGATTTAACATGATTCGGTGGGGCCCACATCATTCTAGGGGAAAGATAGATAGATAGAGAGAGAGAGAATGACACGTGAAGGGGAGGGACCTCGCCACTATTGGGCCCCCCAAATACAATGCATACATCAAGTAGGTCCCACAACAAGTGGGCCCTTAAAAATGAAAACAATGGTAGATCACCCACCTCTAGGCCTTTTCCTTGCTCCCTTAGGCTCCTAAGCTCCTTGCCTTCAACTTTGATAGAGGTTGATGGGGTTTTGATGGTGGGGATGAGAGATGAGAGGGTGGGCCACACTTGGCTTGGGAGAGAATGTTTGGACGAATGGAAATTTTTGGAGTTGCTTGGGAGATTTGAGAAATGAGAGAGAGAGAGAGAGAGAAAGTGAGGTGATGGGAATGATATGGATGGGATGATGTAAGGAAGGAGATGGGAGGGTATGGTTTAGTTTGAAATATTTGTAAAAGAGGTATGGGTGAGTTTGAAAATTTGTAAAGGGGAATGGTGAGGTGGAGAGAGAGAGTTGACTTGCAGGGAAAGAGGGATGGGTTGCTTGTACCTAGGGCATGATGTGTACTTGACTTGGATGATTGATTGATTGATGGGACATATCGTAGAGATTCCCTCAAAATACGCAACGCGCGATGTTTATTTGAAATGAACGCGGACCCACATCTCCTTGCCTGGGTATCGGTTCGGTGTGTGAGTCACGGCGTTGGAACCGTGATGACTGCACGGTCGCTAAGGTATAAATTTTAAATCAAGTTGACATTGGTATGTGGGATCCGGCTTAGGATCACGCATAAATGTCAGATATGGGTCGAGGATTGCCGAAATTCGACCGGAAGGACTGTGGAAGCCTACGGAACAGTACGGACTAGGACACGCGCCTTACATTGATTGTTCAGAATTTCTAGACAATCCAGATGGGCTGGATGTCCAACTGTGGGCCGCCCATTGTCCAGCAACAGCGACCCACCTTGCTGCCGACTGGCCTAGATGAAGGGAAGCCCAAATATTAGCTTTATCTAATGGGTGGGCCACGCTACTGTGGTACCACCGTGATGCATGTGTATTGCATCCACACCATCCAGTCCAATGGACAGTGGTCACCAGACATGGGTAGGCTGCAGATGATGTTAATACACACACACACACATACATCTGGCTTTCAGATGGTGTTAATATATTATATAATATATCATATATATCATATGTGGTGGGCCCCACGTGGGACCCACCTGATGAGATAGCAGATTGGCCACTGTACTTCTTAGCAGCTATATGTATAGCTGCTATAAGTGACGTCAGTAAGAGGGCCACCATGGTACGTGTTTCATCACTGTGATATGTGTGTTGCATCCACACCATACAGACCTTGGACGGTGGGGATAGGACTGGCTGGTGTACCGCACCAGCTATATAGCAGCTGCATTTTGTCAGTAAGTTCTATAAGTCCCCCATGATGTATGTAGAGCATATCCACACCGTCCAACACTTTAGATGGTGGGGCCCACCTTACATATGTGATGTATATCCAGTCCGTTGATTTAAGCTGGACATCAGCTAGACATGGGACTCCCACCACATGATGTATGTGTTTTCAGCCATGCCGTCCATCTAATTTCTAGACGGGTGGGGGCCCACCTAGATGTATGTATTTTGTATTCACACCATCCATTCACATGGCCCCCACGTGATGTACGTGTTTTATTCAAGTTGTCCATTTGATGGGCCCATTTGAAATGAGTAGGGCCCACCGCATTGAGATGTATTTGAGGCCCAGGTAAGAGGTCCACTGTTGTCTAGGAGGCCTACTATGTATGTGTGAGGCCCACTGATGTGTGTAAGGCCCACCTGTTGTATATGAGGCCCGTGTTTGAGGTCCAATGAGATGTACACAAGGCCCAAGTGATGAGGCTCATGGTAGTGTATTTGAGGCCCAGATATCAGGCCCGATGTGATGTTTATATGGCTCATGTGGTGAGGCCTAATGTGATGCATATGAGGCCCTTGAATAAGGCCCATTATGATGTATATTAGGCCCTCGTATGAGGTCATGGGCCCACTATACGTTTGGCTCTATGTGGGCCACTCCTTGGGAGCAATGTTGGTTAAATGTCCACATTGATGGCCGATGATGGTTAAATTCTACATTGTGACCTTCCCTTAGGCCCTTTGTTAGGTTGATTATTAAGGCCGAATGTCGAGGCCAAATATCGAGGTTGATTATCAAGGTCGATTGTCAAGGCCAATTGTCGAGGACGATTGTCAAGGCCGATTGTTGAGGCTGATTATCGAGGCTGAATGTCGAGGCCGATTGTCGAGGCCGATTGTTGAGGCAGATTGTCAAGGCCGATTATTAAGGTCGATTGTCAAGGATGATTGTCGAGGCCGATTGTCGAGGCCAATTGTTAAGGACGATTGTCGAGGCCGATTATCGAGACCGGATATCGAGGCCGATTATCGGTGCCAGTTATCGATACCAATTATGAGTATGTGATAGCATAACATCATGATATATGCCCATACACATCATCTGCATGTTTGTTATGAGATGTGGTCGACCATTGCATATGCCATAAGATGAATTATTATAGGACTCCCTGATAGGAGGAGTTGCCCACATGAGTGCACGATACGTGTAGGCTTATTGCATGACTGGATGGTATGACTCATTTTCTGATATGACATATGCAATGGTCATATCACATTTTCTGACTGGATGGTCATATCACATTTTGTAATATGACCACCATACGCCCTAGCAACATCAGGGCCGTGACTTCCACAGGCATGTCATGGATGGCTAGATGGGACACTGAAAATATTTAGTTCTAACATACGGGTACCATAGATGTCCCTGGGTGAAAATTTCTAAACCCCCTGAGGTAAGGGGATGATCTAATGTCTAGATCAAGTGGGTATACATGAGCGCATAAGGGCCATAAATCAGTAGGCTACGTCTCCCACTATGTCATGTTCAATTGAAAAGGGGTGTGACCTTACCACCTGAGTGAGGGGGCAATATCTAGGTTGACTTTGACCAGCTTAAGGAATGGGTCCACTATCGATGAGTCGGGCCTAATATTTGCAAGTGGATAGTGAAGTCTTTTTTACTTACCCAATTGTACGCTCGGATAGGGGCGGAAGATAGTGTAGAGTGTAATAGACCCTGGTGATGATCCCAGAGATGTACAATACTGATATATGGACTTATTGAGCAGTAGTTGCATACTCATTCATTCATTCATTCATTCACTATCCACTTGGGCTGGTGGTGCCTAACTAATTGTTCTGTGTATCCTCGCAATGGCCAGAATTTCGGTTGGGGCACGCGACCAACCTGAGATCAGGAGTTTACCACATTGAGTGTAGCTATCCAAATTTAGGTATGAGACTAGTTTGGATAGAAGTCCCTTGTGATGGACCCCATAACCTGCGATACTACGTACTATCATTCCGACTTCACACTCCAGTTTGGTCATTTCATTCGCACCGCATATTGCATTGCATCCCCAACACATAACATTTGGTTTACTATGCTTTTATATTTGGCATGGCCTAGATACGGCTAACGGTATTCATGGATTCGTCAGGATTTACATATTGCATTGTATCCTCAGTATATGATATTTGGCTTACTATGTCTCTGATTGCATAGTTGATCTATATTGCTTCCTCGGTATATTATATTGGCTTATTATGTTTTTACATAGCATAGCCTGGATAAGGTTATTGGTATTTATAGACTTACTAGTATGTTTTCACATTGCTCTGATATTGCATGCTTGACACTTACCTTGTGCACACACTTACACCACCTTCTAAGCTTTTTATAAGCTTATGCACGATAGATGTGTGCAGGTGGCGTTAGGTCGCAGCAGCGTTGAGCTTGGAGCATGCAGCTGTCTTCTAGAGCTTTGATTTTCGATATATGTATATTTCCCTTTTCAGCACTCTATTCAACTGTTTATATTAGTGGATATGTGATGATGATGTTGCCTTTATGATTTGGGTAAACTTATGGTTATGCTTATTATAAGATAAATGTATGTTGGAAAATCCTCCTTATAGGATCCTAGGATCGGAATCTAGTGTATGGGCGCTGGGAGCCGAGAATGGGGTACTATGGAGCCTGTCGCCATCGAATTTAGCGATCGAAAATTCTGTGAGCTCGGTTTTCGAGTTTGGGATGTGACACCCACTCACTAATGGCTTCCCACAAATGGGCCTCTAAGGCCGATATCCAACATCAATAATGATCAATTTAACTTCTAAGGCCCGAAATGGCCTTGGCACCCAAGATTCCAGAAAGTTGTCCTCTTATAAGAAAAGGATAAAAGGGAAGAATTAAAAAGAATCCAGGTTAGATTCTTTTGATTGCTTCTAGATGCCAATTGCTTGCTATTATCATGGGAAAGTTCTTGTAGCGAAAAGCTTATAGTGAGGTTTGTATGAATTCTGCATCATTCATACATTTTGTCAAGAGTTTTTTCTCATTGTAAACTTCACCTTTTACCTACCAGCCTTTTCAATTCTCCAATACTTTACTTTCCAGTTCTAAATTTTAGGGTTTTTTTATAGATGAGAATACCCCTACAAATCCAAACCCATTTTCTAAAGTCTTCTCTCCTCTTCATACGAGAACACCCTTCTACAAAGAATCCATTTTTTGAAATCTTCTCCTCTCTTCCTACAAGAATATCCTTCTACCAAAAACTCATTTTCTGAAATCTTCTCCTCTCTTCCTATGAGAATACCCTTCTATAAAAAAAAAAAACCCCCATCTTCCTGAAATCTTCTCATCTCTTCCTATTTCTTCTTGAAATTTTATCCTTTCTATTTATAAAATTTAGATCTTTTTTTTATAGACAAGAATACCCTTACTACTACACACCGTTACTTCTTTTTTCTTCATTTTCTTTATTAAGGAAGGACAAAAATAACACATCCATTGAAGAAGCCACGCATTACAGGTATATTTGAACACCCCTCAAACCTAAACCTTAAACCCTAAAAATTTGCATTTGCATGAGTTTTTAATCAATTTCACGAAGTTCTCGGTCAATTTCACTGAGTTGTTGGTTAATTTTCCTGAGTACTCAATCAATTTTACTTTGAATTTCAATTAATTTGTTTCTTTCTTTAAGTGGGCTTTATGGGTTTAAATTCTATACTTCTCCATCTATGAACTTGATTAAAGTATATATATGGATGTTGTTTGGATGCTTATTATAGGTACTTGTGTCTGATCAAGAACAAGTTTCCTATAGAGGAAGAAACAGGGTGCTTTAATGAATGTACATTCCATGTACCCGACCAAGGATATGGGATATGTCATTCATGGCATTGCTTAAAGGAATTAGACAGTTTGTATGCCCGATTAAGGACACAGATTGTGCTTTCTCTGTATAAGTGGTATCAATCTAGATCAAGGTGAATCAACAGACAAAACAAGGTTGGAATAATTAGGGGTGGATTCGAAAGTCCTAGTCCTCTCTCTCTGATTGAATTTTCTTCCCTGTTCTTAATTAATTATTTTTCATAAAATTGTGCTTAGTAATTCATTCCATTATTTGTTGGATTAGTTAAGGAGAATCATAGATTTGAATTGTGACGACCAGTCCTCGTGGGAACGATCTCGTAATACGTACCGTATCTACATCTGATTCGTATACTTGCGAGTTTAAAAATCATTTAAATCGTGTTGGTTTAAATAAAACATCAAGTTTTTGGCGCCGTTGCCGGGGACTGTTTTGTTCCAATTGGATTTAGGATTCTCTCTTATCATAATTCATAGTCTTAGGTTTTTTACTAACTCTAGGTTAAATTTTTTTGAAACTAACCTATTTCCTGTTTTGTAGGGACCTGACATAAACTACTAATTTGGTAATCTCTTTCCAAATTTTCTATTTTTTTCTAATTTCTATTTTTAGAATTAAGGTTTTATTTTTTTATTTATTTATTTTTTTTTTTAGAAAGTTTCTATTTCTAGGCTATTTTATTTTTTATTTTTTATTTTTTTTATTTTTAGAAATTTCCTATTTTCTAATTCTAGATTCTGATTCTTCTTTCAAGTAACTTTCTATTTTCTAGTTTAGGTTTTATTATTTTTAGAAGAGTCTTTAGGTTTTATTTTTTTAGAAAGTTTCTCTTTTTAGAAACTAACTTAGCTTTTATTTCTAAGATTACAAACTTTCTTTTTTAGAAATTAACCGTTGCTTAGGGATTTTTTTTCTAGCATTATTTAATTTATTTTTGTTGTCTTTTTGTTTACAGGAATTAAGGAAGGAAGCTGCTAAATAACATTGTCTTCAAAAGGAGGAGCCCTCTATTCTTCAGACATCAATCATCTCCTTTTCCGGGTTCTTTCTTCCCATTCTTAATTACATAGTTTTAACTTGTTTTAGAATCTCATAGTTTCTAGGTCTAGTTTTATTTCTCTTAGGTTGCTTCTTAGTTTAGTTTTCTTTCTTACATTGCAATAACATAGTTTATGCTAGGACGTAGATCTCTGAATTTAGAACTAGCACCGTTTGATCCTGAGATTGAAAGAACAATTCGTGAAAGATTGAGAAATAATCCTGTTGAAATGGCGAATGAGACTGAAGTTAAAGCTCTCAAAGATTATTCAGCTCCTGTCCAATTTAATGCGCCTTCATGCATAGTGTTGCCAACCACTACGGCAGCACACTTTGAACTTAAACCAGGAGTCATACAATTGTTGCCATCCTTTTATGGATTGGACAAGGAGGACCCATATCATCATGTGAAAGAATTCTTAAACATTTGCTCCACCTTTAAGTTCCAAAACTTCTCAGACGATTCGATCCGCCTACGCCTGTTTCCTTTTTCTTTGAAGGATAAGGCGAAAGCATGGTTGAATTCTTTAGAAGTTGGATCTATCACTACATGGGACCAACTGTCTAAGAAGTTCTTAAACAAGTTCTTTCCCGTTCACAAAACCAATGCCCTCCGTAGAGAAATTACTAACTTCACACAAAAAGAGGGCGAGCACTTTCATGAATGTTGGGAAAGATGGAAGGACTTGCTTCTTAAATGTCCTCACCATGGTTTTGAGAAGTGGCAACAAGTTCAATACTTCTATGACGGTCTGACACCACAGAACCGTCGCATGGTTGATGCCACCAGTGGAGGGTCATTCATGACCAAAAGTGATGTCGAAGCGTGGAACTTCTTTGAAACCTTGTGCGAAAATTCCCAGCAATGGGATTATTCAAATAGAGGTGACAGAAGTCCCCAACCACAAAAGAGAGGTGGTATATATGAGATAGGAGTCATGCCAGAGCTGAGCGCCAAGCTTGATAACCTGACAAAGAAAGTTGATGCTCTGGTATTAAATAATGGACCACCACAAACAGCTCAAGTCAAGGCATATGCCACATGTTCTAGCCCTGCCCATCCTATGCAGTCTTGTCCATCTGGTGCAGCATTCCCAGAACTTCTCTCTGAACAAGTTCATGCTATGAACACTTTTCACAAATCTGGGAATGATCCTTACTCGAACACATACAACCCAGGGTGGGCTAGACATCCAAATTTTTCTTGGGCAAAAGGACCACAACAAGGAGGACCATCTGGAAATCCTCCTATGCAACCTTACTCCCAAGTGGGCAATCAACAACCTCAACAGTTCTCACAGTATCAACAAGTGCCTCCACAATCAAGGAAACCATCTCTTGAGGATACACTCCATCTTTTCATGCAGAGTTCTCTCCAATTCCAAAAAGACACCCAACAAACCTTACTGGCCAACCAGCAAAGCTTACATGCAAATGCACAATCCATTGCCAAGCTGGAAGCACAAATGGGTCAACTAGCTGCCACATTGAGTGAGAGAGAGAAGGGCAAGTTCCCTGGCCAACCTGAGGCTAATCCAAAGGGACAGTATGAGATTGGCTCTAATTCCAACCAAGGGCAATATCATGAACAGGCCAAATCGATCACTACCCTTAGGTCAGGCAAGCAGATTGATAACAGAATAGAGATGCCTGGGGATGAATCAAATTCTAAAACAGAAGATCAAGATGAAGCAGAGAGCCATACCAATGCATCCAAAGTCCAAAAGCTCTCTGACTCTCCAAGAGCCACTAATGTGCAACCTTATGTGCCCAAAGAACCCTTTCCTCAACGTCTGGCACCAATAAAGAAAAGAAATAACTTTGATGAAATCTTGGATGTGTTTCAAAAAGTGCAAGTCAACATCCCATTGCTTGACGCTATCAAGCAAGTCCCTACTTACGCTAAGTTTCTTAAGGATTTATGCACTCAAAAGCGTAAGCAGAATGTTCATAAGAAAGTCTTCCTTGCAGAGCAGCTCAGCTCCATGATTCAACATAACACCCCTCCTAAATTTAGGGATCCAGGAGCTCCCACCATTTCTTGCGGCATAGGAGATCATAAGATCGGGAAGGCATTACTCGATTTAGGGGCGAGTGTCAATTTGTTACCATATTCGGTTTATGAGCAGCTAAGACTTGGTGAGTTGAAACCGACTAAGGTAACATTACAACTAGCCGATAGATCTGTCAAGGTGCCCCGGGGTGTTATTGAAGATGTGTTAATCCAGGTTGATAAATTTTATTTTCCAGTGGATTTCATAGTTATAGATACTCAGCCTGTCCAGAATCTTCATAGTCAGATCCCAGTCATTTTGGGTCGTCCATTTTTGGCCACATCTAATGCTATTATCAATTGCAGGAATGGAGTTATGAAATTGTCCTTTGGTAACATAAATATTAAACTCAATGTTTTTAATGCAGGACAACAACCCTCAGATTTGGATGACATATTTGAAGTGGACATGATCGAGAGCCTTGTGCAGGACTCCTTCCGTACATCTTTCGAAGATCCTCTTGAGACCTGCTTAGCACAATCGGGCATGGATTTTGACATTGATAGTCCCATCCATGAAGTCAATGCATTGCTCGACTCTACTCCTATATTGGAGACTGAAAAATGGAGAGCGAAAGTGGAACCTCTTCATCCCTCTGAGACTCTTCCTGACAACACAGTTTGTACCTCTGAGAAGACAAAGGCGAGCAGGCTGCTTAATGTTCTTAGAGCATATAAGGCAGCAATTGAACGGAAGATAGAAAAAATCCAGGGAGTATGCCCCACTGTATGGATGGATCATGCTGTGGTAATATCGCATAACATGCAAAGGAAGCGTGATCCTAACATAGAAGAAGTCGTTCGAGCAGAAGTCCTTAAATTATTTGACGACAGTGTCAGTTGCCTTATTTCAGATAGCACAGTTCATGGGAACTCACATCACTTGTCTAGGATCGGTTAATGAAAGTGTTGAGGTAATTTCTTTGGCGGACCCTGGTTATAAAGATTATTTCATTCATGGTCCGTTCTTGTCTGGCTGAAGACGTTAAACTTAGCGCTCATGGGAGGCAAACCAGTCTTTTATTTTATGCTTTTTCCTAGTTCGTTACTTCAATGTTTGTGGGTAACATTACTGCAAACCCTCACGAGACTACAACTCGTCCACTAGGGGTAACCTAGGGGTTTAAAGGCTTGTTGCATGCGCTAAATGCAATCGAGAGCACCTGCGAAAGTGGTATAGGTAGGATCTTCTTTTCTTTTTCTTTTTGTTATTTTTGCTTCTGTTAATTTCTCTCTTGCCCTAACTTGCTCTTACATTGATAATTTTGAGAAGCCTCTTGATTCTCCGTCCAGGTACTATCTTTCCCTCATTCCTCTTTTATTATTCGTTGTCCCATGTGCATCGCATGATTATTTCTTTTACATTGAGGACAATGTAGATTTTAGGTTGGGGGTGGGAGATTAGGTTACCTAATCAGTATTTTCTTGGTCTTGAGCAAAATTTGTGAAAATTTTAAAATTTTTTCTGGAATTTCTATTGAATTCAAAGTGATTTTGAAGGATAGTTGTGATTTTAACATTATAAGATGCATGATGTTGGTAACTAATGACTCTTGGATTCGGCCATCTGCTTGATTTCGCAGTCAATTTTGAATTGTTAATCCATGATTAGAAGTTGTAACCATTGATTGAGTCATGATTTCACAAATCACATCTCGCTTGCACATTAAGTTTTGGTTCGATAACTGAATGATTAACTTGGTAAAAAGAAGAATTAAAAGGCTAAGTCATATAATCTTCACCATAGGTTTGCTCCCTATAGGTGTAGATTTAATTCTCCATAGTTGACTTATAAAAAATGAGGCGACGAGTTTTCACCATAGGTTTGCTCCCTGTAGGTGAGGATTTGATTCCCTTCCTTGGCGTACTGTTCATAAAGAAAATTTAAAAAAAAATAAAAAATAAAAAAATAAAAATTTTTAGGCTGAAGGGTTAATTTAAAATGCTAGTATTGGTTGTCAAGAATTCTGTTGTTAATTACCAATTTTAGCATGAAATTGATTATTGGAACTCTTAATGATTGTAAGCTGAGATTATACTATACACCTGTGGAACTCAGTGTTTAGGAATGTTCTAATTAATGGATTAATATGTTGAACTTGATTATGAAGTTTACTGTAAGCTTGATTTCAGAAGAAAATTCTACTTACCATTCATGAATCTTAGAATTCTCGCGCCTCGACTAACTGTTCACAAGTCACTCGGGTTCACAAGAATTGTCAAGTATTTCTGAAATTATTTTTCGCATGTTTTGCTCGGGACTAGCAAAATGCTGGTTGGGGGTTGTGATCAGGGTCAAATATTGCATATCAGACCCTAGTAATTGCCTAAATTTACGTACATGATAAGGTTTAATGCCATATTTTAATCGTGTTTTTTTATTACAGGATGAAATCAGGAGTGTGTACTGAAAGATGATGTTAAGAACATGGATTTGGCGCTCCAAATTTACCAGAGCACAGGATGGACTCCAGAAAACCAATAGTGAAGATTTTACACGCCTGAGATTGAGGAAAGCAAGGCAAAGGGGCTCGAAAAGGGTCCAGAATGCAAGATCACATGTTTCCCGCCATCCGATCAACTCGAAACTTCATACACGTGATGGGGACCATAAATGAACCGTACATATTAAATTTCAGCCATTGAAAATCTCAGAAAGTGGTCTAATGGCCAGATCAGCCCCTTAATTCATTAAGTGGGGCCCGCTGGATATCTGGATATACATCAATTTTAGTCCTGACGGTGGAAATAATATGAGAAAAAGGATGGACGGTGCAGATTTCTCAAAAGTATCACAGTGGACCCCACCTTGGGTGACATGTGCATGGTGCACATGTGCACTGCATGTGCACCGAACGAGCATAAGTCGGTCAGCAGCGCTGACCCGACTTCATCCTTTCAAAAACAGAAACTCCCGTTTCTGGCGCGTGTAACGGACGGAAAGTCCGTTTTTACGGACCGCTGTGGGCCCCGTACGTCACCCGTACGGCCGATCCGAGCCGTCCATCGTGTAGATGGGTTCAAGAACTACAAAACCATGCTGATATTCCACTCCCATACGTGCACACGTGTTCGGTACAGAGGACACAAGCAAGCTGCCCCATGACGTCCAGAATGAAAACAGCATGATTCCTTCTTTGGGCCGCGTCCACGCAAGTTCAAAACCATCCATCTTTGAACGAAATCTCGTCCTCTATCCAATGGACGGGGTGGATTTCCCCGAAAATGCTTATGTGGGGCCCACCGAGCATCGCAGCGCCGCGCGAAAAAACTGACTTCCGGGCGGTTGTGGCCCACCATCTTCGATCAGATGGAAGATCTGATCCGTCCATCGTGTAGAGGGCGTCGAGAGCTTCAAAACTATATTGATATTCCTCGCCCATGCGTACACACGTGTGCGGTGCAGAGGCCAAAAGTAGACTGCCCTGGGACGTTCAAAACTGATCTTTTTGTATTTTCTTCTCTGGGCCGCACTAATGGACCTTCAAAACTACCCATGCTTGACTGAAATTTCGTTCTGAATCCAATGGACGGGGTAGATTTTCCATAAAATACCTCTGTGGAGCCCACCGATCACAGCTGCGAAAATTTGTACTCCGAGTCCTTCTACGACTCTGCCACCGACCCCAGCCATCCAACAGCTATAAAAGGGGAGTTTTGGACGTGGGAAAGGTATTGAGAACCAGGGGATTTCAGATCTGGAGCAAGGGAGAGAAGAAAGAGAAGAAAGAGAAGAAAGAAGAGAGAAAGAGATTGTTTGGTTTGACGTTTCTTTTATGAATTTTATTTAATATTTTTTTTATGGATTTTATGGGTCACTAATCTCTCAGCTAGGGCTGAGATGAAGCCCCTAATTTGATTAGCTCTTGTATTGGTTGATTTACTTTGAATTTCAATTAATTTGTTTCTTTCTTTAAGTGGGCTTTATGGGTTTAAATTCTATACTTCTCCATCTATGAACTTGATTAAAGTATATATATGGATGTTGTTTGGATGCTTATTATAGGTACTTGTGTCTGATCAAGAACAAGTTTCCTATAGAGGAAGAAACAGGGTGCTTTAATGAATGTACATTCCATGTACCCAACCAAGGATATGGGATATGTCATTCATGGCATTGCTTAAAGGAATTAGACAGTTTGTATGCCCGATTAAGGACACAGATTGTGCTTTCTCTGTATAAGTGGTATCAATCTAGATCAAGGTGAATCAACAGACAAAACAAGGTTGGAATAATTAGGGGTGGATTCGAAAGTCCTAGTCCTCTCTCTCTGATTGAATTTTCTTCCCTGTTCTTAATTAATTGTTTTTCATAAAATTGTGCTTAGTAATTCATTCCATTATTTGTTGGATTAGTTAAGGAGAATCATAGATTTGAATTGTGACGACCAGTCCTCGTGGGAACGATCTCGTAATACGTACCGTATCTGCATCTGATTCGTATACTTGCGAGTTTAAAAATCATTTAAATCGTGTTGGTTTAAATAAAACATCAAGTTCTCGGTCAATTTGCCTAAGTTCCCGATGAAATTGCACAAGTGTTCTTGGTGAAATTGCCTAAGTTCCTGGTGAAATTAACCAAGAACTCATTAAAAATTAAACGAGAACTCATTCAATTTCACCGAGTTATTGGTCAATTTTACCAAGTTCTAGGTCAAATTTCCAAAGTCCTCGATCAATTTCACAGAGTTGTCGGTCAATTTATAGGAGTTCTCAGTCAATTTCTCCGAGTTCTCAGACAATTTCAACGAGTTCTCGATCAATTTTCCTGAGTTATTGGTTAATTTGCCTGAGTTTTCGATCAATTTCATGGAGTTCTTAAACAATTTCAGTGAGTTCTTAGTCAATTTCATAGAGTTCTCGGTCAATTTTGAGCGAGTTCTCGGTCAATTTCACCGAGTTCTCGATCAATTTTCATGAGTTCTTGGTCAATTTCACCGAGTTCTCGGTCATTTTCAGTGAGTTCCTGGTCAATTTGCTCAAGATCTTGGTCAATTTTCCCAAGTTCTTAATCAATTTCACCAAGTTCTCGGTCAATTTCATTGAGGTCTTAGTCAATTTACCCAAGTTCTCAGTGAAATTGCCCGAGTTTTAAATGAAATTGACCGAGAACTTGCTAAAAATTAACTGAGAACTCGTTTAAATTGACTCAGAACATGTGAAAATTGACCAAGAACATGTGCAAATGACCGTGAAGTTGCTGAAATTGACCAAGAACTAGGTGAAATTGACTGAGAAATCCTCCAAATTGACCAATAACTCACTAAAATTGACTAAGAACAATTAACCGAACTCGTTCAAATGTTCTCGGTCAATTTTAGTAAGTTCTCGGTCAATTTCATCGAGTTCTCGGTCAATTTTCCTGAGTTCTCTGTCAATTTCACTGAATTCTCGGTCAATTTCATGGAAAACTCGGGCAAATTGACCGATAACTCCTGTAAATTGATTAAGAACTCACTCAAATTCATTGAGAACTCAAGAAAATTGACCTATAACTCGCTAAAAATCATCGAGAACTCGGGCAAATTGACCTAGTACTCATGAAAATTTTCAACCAATCACTCGGTGAAATTGATCGAGAAGTTACTAAAATTGACCAAGAACCCCGTTAAATTGACCGGGAACTCACTGAAATTCGCCTAGAACTCGAGAAAATTGACTGAGAACTTGAAAAAATTGACCAAGAAGTCGATAACATTAACTAATAAGTCACTGAAATTGATCGAGAACTTGGGCAATTTCACCAAGCACTCATTAAAATTGACCGAGAACTCGCCACGATTGACTGAGAACTTGGGCAACTCACACTACACTTGATGAATTCTCACCTTCTACTTGGTCCATTTGAACTATTGAACTATTCGTGAATTTTTACACTATGCTTCATGAACTATTGAACTTTATTTATGATATATTTTGCAATTCAACCATGTAGACAATGAGTCTCCGCAGAAGGGAATTGATTTTGGAGTCCCTAACCTATCTTTCAAATGTTCATTAACATGGTGGTTTGATACCATGAAGAGTGGTTTGGAGAAGAATGAGAACAGATTAAATCTATTTAAGTAGTCCCGGTGTTCTTTTTTGCTACATATTCCATCATTTAGATTTATTGGAGCTCTATTTCATATACTTTTGTAAGATATAGAGGTGATCTTGTATTTGAGATACGAGGGAAACCCTTGAAATTTACAAAGATGTATTTGCCCTTATAACTGGTCTTAAGACTGGAGACCTTTATATACCTAAATTTCAGCCTACTAAGAAGTCAATAAGAGAGAAGTACTTCAAAGAATATCCCATCATAAAGAAACATCTAGAAGCGGTGTTTGATAAAATAGTTGATAGAAATAAGCACGAAGATGTCATAAAGGTTGTCCTAATAATGTGTATAGAGTGGTTTGTTAGGGAAACTAACACCAAAATTATGTGCAACATGGAGTATATTGATCTAGTCGACTCTTTAGAAGACTTCAATAGTTATCATTGGGGTAGTTTGACCTTCCAGACAATGGCTGAAGGGATTGAAGGTGCCGTGAAGGCATCACATGGGATTCGCTACAATGTCGACGACTGCATCTTTCCTCTTCAAGTAAGGATTTGTAATGACCCGAAAAATTTCGTGCAAAGACTCGAGTACTACCTCAAATTCCTTAGAAGTTATATGTGGGTAAATTAGCGTTAAACTCGTTTGCTGGTGAAATTAGCACTAATCACTTCAAATTTGATCTGCAGGACTCAAAACCTGTAGAATCGTTAGCTCTATGTTACCCTGAAATCTTGGATTGAACGCTAAATCCAGTTGCTCTTAGGAGTACTTGGAAACTTTGTATCGGACCTGGACCGCATGTCAAAAGTCCGATAGCGATGATCTTAAACAATTATAATATCTTTGTTGGGCTTGACCATCTCCTCAAAAATCAAGTCTAGATGATGTCCTGTGTCGATTTGCTCGAGTCCGAAGTAAGGAGTGTGAGAAAACTGAGAAATTAAATATGGATTTATGAAATCTGAGTCGTGTCACTTGCGCGCCGATTCTAAGCAATCTGACCGTTGGATTTTGACCCAAATTTACCCTCGGATCAGGGAAGATGACCCAGGCATGTCATAGTGCCGGTGGACCTGATCAAGTTTCGGTGACCGTTGAATTGAGATTGGTCGCCACGGCTGATCTGTAAATCCGATCGGTACTAAAACTCAGCTTGACCTAGATCCATGGTCAGTGAGCTTAAGTCTGACCGCACATGGAGAAAGGACCACCAGAAGTGCTCCGTTGGACCAATATAGACCCGATTTGGTTATAACCTAAGTATACCTTGGCCCTGGGGTTATTTTCATCCATATTAGGCCTATATAAAGACCTTAAAATCCTCACTCTCAATTCCATACGAATTTTCTAACCCTAGCTAAGAGAGAGAAAGAGAGGAAAAGAGAGAGAAAGTGAGAGAGAAGTTGGTGAATCATCTTGAGATTCTTTCCTGTTACTTTGCGTACCTAAACCGTCGCATCTGAATTGTTATTCTGGCGATTCTCAGTTCGTTCTTGGGTAAGTCAATCAAACCCTAGTCTATTTTAGAGCTTAGAATAGTCTAAGTGTTGATGTAGCTCATTTCTATTCATGCCTTAGGTTATCTAGTCGCCGTTGACGAAGACTTATCATCTGAATCAGATCTGTGCGCATTTTCTGGTTTAAGGTGTGGACTATATTCGTATAGGTTATGGTTTTCAAGGCTTTCAATGGCGGTTAATGGTTTATTATTGTTGTGGGTGCAATTTCGCATGTCAAATGCGATGTTTATATTGCATTCCTGATATATATGAGATATATTGAGAATTGTGTATTCCTTGTATATGTAGAAAGTATCATATACATATGAAATACGCACATGTGTTTGCCATGATTAATTGTCGTGTAATTGTGTTAGTTGTATGTGTATCAACTCCTTAGCGAAAGGAATTGTCCAAATGTGTGTTATCACCAACATACGTCATGTATGTTGGAATATGTAGTCTAAGTGTTTGTAAAAATGTCTGAATGATCAAGTGTGTAATATATTAACTTGTTTACGGGCATTGAGAAGAGATTCTCAACTATCCTATTGGTGTGTATGATTTCCTACATGTAATTTACATTCTTTGTTGTTTAACTTCAAGTACCACGTATGTATAAATCCATGTTAAGTTGATATTCATCAAATGCTTCCATATTGTATGATTAGAATTATTGTTCCGTTACTGTTTTAAATTGTTAGTATGAATAGTTATTATAATTGAAGATATTTGGGACTATGAAATAGTCCAGGAAATTGGTAACAAACCTTGAGTTTGTGGCTGAGGTTGATTTCGCCACGTAGGACGTGTTTGACGAAACCGAGTCGTATTAGGGTTGTCGGCAGTGGTTTGGCCACACGGAGTGTTTGCGCACTCTATGTCGTTCAACTCAACGTGCGCTCGTGCTAGTCGAGTTCGTCAAGTAACCCTATTGTCCCAGTGGATGTACACCATGTATGGACGCTATTGTTTGAATCTAGGGTACCAAACTTACCAATGCAATCCCGTTAACCATTGTACCTTGATCCGCTAAGACTCATGAGCTGGGCATGGTGGTCATGGTCGAGCTGTCGGCCTACGTTGGGGTGACGAGCCTCCCCGTAGAGACCAGTGAGCACACCAGACTCATGAGCTGATTATGATGGCATGGAACACTATATTCGTGCTGTCGGCCTACATTGATTGGTGACGAGCCCTTTGTAGTGAACTCGAGCATACCTTTCTACTGCATTGAGGTGATGATCCTTAGGGTAGTAACTAAGGTATGATAGGCATGAATTGATTGGTGTTGAGCCCTTTGCAGCGACCTAAAACCAGATGATCGTATGAGATTGTCTAGGACTGACGACCTTAGAATGGATCACTGTTTGAAAATTGATATGAGAAAGGTACCTTAGCTTCCCAATCCTACTGTATGAAAAGGACTAATAACAACTTGGTAATCATGTCCATGCATTGCATTGCATGTGCGTTAGCGTCGTTGGCACTGCAGGAGGTTGTCACGCGTACCGTAAGATTAAGACGCTGAGGGAGTGCAGGCGAGAGCATGCATCATTTATACATAAATCCTTACAGTAATAAGAGTAATTAGGACGTGTTTGATTGTATTGCCTTATCATTACTACTTGATTGATTTGATAACATGTTAACTTTTACTGTATAGTTCCACTGAGTTGATCACTCACTCCCACATTCTGGGACGGTGTTTCAACACCAACCAGACTCTGTCTTAGATGCAGATGATGACGCGACCCCTAAGGTAGAGCAGGAGTATGAGGATGACGAGGACGCGTTTTCTTTTATGCAGTTCTCAGGCGGGTTCATGTGAGCCGTGTCCTGATCTACGGAGATTTTGGGTTTTCTTTGTAATAGATGATTTCATTTTGATACTTATATTTTGAAAGCAACACTTGTAATTATGACCTGACAGAGTACACCTATTATAGGGACTTGCACATATACACATATATTTCTTTAAGTCTTCCGCTTGCGTCTTTCACTTATCCCTGAATTATGTTTGCAGTTTGGCTTAATCTATTCCATGTTTTATGTACTCATATAGTCAACATACATCCATCATTAAATATGTTGCATAAGTGATGTTTTAAAACTCAGGAGCTAAGTTATGCTTGACCCCCGAATTTCAGGGCGTTACAGGATTCTTTTCTTATTTCACATAACAAGAGTTTATATTAAACTATAGTTTTTTAACCTCATGCAATTTCATTATAACTAAAATGGGTCATAGAGAGAGTGATGACCCTTAAAGAGTGTGTGATTTCATATGTTTTATGCTTCTTTCAATATCGAGGTTAGAAGGGTTGGAGGAACAACACAAGATACCAAATATTCAAGAGTGAAGATGTAAGCCAATTTATTTCAAGTTATTTGGTCACTTATTTTAACATATATGTTCTATACATGAACATGAAACAAGTTCTTATGCAGACTGAAGTTGTCCTTACCTTGGAACCCACCAGTGAAGAACTAAAGACAGACGTAATTCGTTTGGTCTATGAAAAGTATCATGTAAGATGTCATGAATGTCTCTTCTCTGTTGAGGATTATTAATTACTTTGATATATACATTGTTACATTTTGTAGAGCATTAAATATGAGAAGGAGGAAGACTGGAAAGAGAAAGTTGATGAAGGAGAGGGAGAGGGAGAGGGAGAGGGAGATGGAGAGGAGAATGGTAACGGATATTATTTAGTGGAAGAACTAGGGGAGGAGAGGGAAGAGATGAAGAAGGAGAGGTAGGAGTTGAAGAATGATAGGGGATGGTTGAAGAAGGAGAGGGAAGAATTAAGGGAGAAGACATATTATGAAGGAGAGGGAAGAGTTGTAGAAAGAGAAGGAAGCGCTGAGGAATGAGAGGGAAGAGCTGAAGGAGAGAGCACAGTTCAAGACGAAGAGGGAAGAGTTTTTTTTATGGAGAAGGAAAACTTAAAAAAAACTTAAAGAAGGAGGAGGATTTTTTGAAGGAGAAGGAAGAGTTAAAGAAGGAGAATGAGGAGTTGAAGAAGGATAAGGAAGAGTTTTTAACAGAGAACAAAGTTATGAAGAAGGAAGAGGGGTTGAAGAAGAATAGGGATGCAAATGATATAGAAGAGAGGGAATGGGGGAATGGAGAGGTAGTGATTTAACCATTTACTACGATAGAGCATACTACAGTAGAGAAAGCAGTGATGTCTACTCCTGTTTATGAAAGGAGACCTAAAAGGATCTTGAAGCCTTCATACTATAAGGTTTCTTCTTTTTTATCCTTGTCTACCCTTCCCACAACTCCCAGTATCATCAGCGAATTCAATGAATCCAAAGGCTTTTGTACTTCTCTGATACCCTTCCAAGCCCAGATGGACCTGTTTAGAGTGATATCGGATGAGGAATTACAAGAATTGGAGGGTTGGTATGATGCGAATAAAGAAACGCCAATGGGAATTTGGTTCAAATCAATATTGGTGAAAGATGAATGGGTTGATAGCGTTGTAAGCATTTTCAATATATATACATTGATATACTTCCATTTAACTCTTATATTAGTTTTGAGCTGAATCATCTTATTTTATTACAAATACCTTTCATTCCTGAAGAGAATGCAGACTGAACTTTCAACAACATATCCTCAAGATTGTAAGTTCTGCCCCACTTTTTTTTGTAAATGTTTACATTGGATTATGGTGAATCTATTTTCGGTTGTTATGAGATTTATGGTAATATTTTATTCTGTTTGTAATAGCCATGTCTCGAAAGCAGTATCCCGAAATTGAGAACATATTGGGACCAAGGCACTGACTCGAAGTGAAAAGCACTCATATCCAAAAGGTCATTGTCTTTGGAATTATTGGGCATCGAGAAGGTGCCAAGGCCATGTGGTGCTATGAACGTATAATGTTTTCATTATAACTTATCAACACTGGGTATCCCTTTTTCTATCATGTCTTTAATGGTATTTTATTGTCAAACATGGACAGGTATATATACACGTGAAACACACAAATAGTCATTGGTTTTTTATGGTCATCCACCCACGACAACGAGAGATCATTATTCTTAATAATTTATATACAAAGGCACTCAATAAATATAGGAAAGAGATTAAGACCATGACTGAGGGAGTTCCGATAATATTTCATGATTAGGATTGGACCGTCAAAGAAGAGATTTTTGTACCCAAGCAAACAAATGGTTATGACTGCGGCATATTTGTAATGAAATTTATTGAAATATTGTGCAGTGGTCAACTTTTGAAGGGAATAAACTTGTAAAAATACACTCTAATTTTTAGGAATTCATTAGCATGTGATTGTTTAAGTGTTTACTATAGAAGATATTTTTCTTACACATGGCAGGAAGAGGAAAATTTTGTGAAATGTTGTATTTTGTTGTGAATGATATCTTGTATAAAATTCATGGTGAAAGAAGAATTGTTTATGAATCGTGAATGGTGATTTAGTTGTGATTTATGAATTAAATTATGGTCATTGATGATTTTTTTTGTAAATTTTTATTATTTTCCCGAGTTCTCAGTCAATTTCAGTGAGTTCTCGGTCAATTTTAGCAAGTTCTCGGTCAATTTTGTCGAGTTCTCGGTCAATTTCACCGAGTTCTCGATTAATTTTTCCAAATTCTCAATCAATTTTCCCAAGTTCTCAGTCAAATGCACTGAGTTCTCGGTCAAATTCACCGAGTTCTTGGTCAATTTTGTCGAGTTCTCGGTCAATTTCACAAAGTTCTCTGTCAATTTGCCCAAGTTCTCGGTCATTTTCAACAAATTCTTGGTTAATTTCAACAAGTTATCAGTCAATTTTGCCGAGGTCTCAGTCACTTTCGCCGAGTTCTCTGTCAATTTGCCCAAGTTCTCGGTCAATTTTATCAAGTTCTCGATCAAATTTCCTGAGTTCTCGGTCAATTTGCCCGAGTTCTCGGTCAATTTCACTGAGTTCTTCATCAAATTTGCGAAGTTCCCAGTCAATTTTTATGAGTTTTTGATCAATTTTCCTAAGTTCTTAGTCAAATTTACTGAGTTCTTAATTGATTTTTCCAAGTTTTCGGTCAATTTTCTCGAGTTCTCGGTCAATTTTCTCAAGTTTTTGGTCAATTTGCCTGAGTTCTCGATCAATTTCACTGAGTTCTCAGTCAATTTCACCGAGTTCTTAATCAATTTTTCTGAGTTCTTGGTCAATTTCACCGAGTTCTCGGTCAATTTTGCCGAGTTCTCAGTCAATTTCATAGAGTTCTCGGTTAATTTGCCCAAGTTCATGGTCAATTTTGTCGAGTTCTCGGTCAATTTATTGGAGTTCTCGATCAATTTGCCCATGTTTTTAGTCAATTTGCTCAAGTTCTAGATCAAATTTTTCGAGTTCTCGATCAATTTCAACGAGTTATTAGTTAATTTCATTGAGTTCTTGGTTAATTTTCCCGAGTTCTCGATCAATTTTTTCGATTTCTCGGTCAATTTCATTGAGTTCTCAGTCAATTTTCCCAAGTTATCAGTCAATTTTCCTGAGTTCCCGATCAATTTCACCGAGTTCTCGATTAATTTCACCAAGTTCTCGTTCAATTTCAACGAGTTCTTGATCAATTTCAACAAGTTCTCTGTCAATTTGCACGAGTTCTCAGTCAATTTCATGGAGTTCTTAGTTAATTTCACAAGTTCTCGGTCAATTTCACGGAGTTCTCAGTCAATTTTCCTTAGTTCTCAGTCAATTTCAGCGAGTTCTCATCAACTTCATCAAGTTCTCGGTCAAATTCACCCAGTTCTTAGTCAATTTCATGCAGTTCTCAGTCAATTTTCCTAAGTTCTCGATTAATTTACTCAAGTTCTCGGTAAAATTTAGTGAGTTCTCGGTCAATTTCAGTGAGTTCTCGGTCAATTTTCCCGAGTTCTCAGTCAATTTCATGAGTTCTCAATCAATTTGCCCAAGTTCTCAATAAGTTTCACTCAGTTCTCAGTAAATTTCATTGATGTTTGAAGTCTAGAAGAGTGTGATACTCCATATGAAACTGAACTCTAAACCATAAACCCTACACCATATGAAGCTAATGGTGGCACCCTGATATTGACAATGCCATCGTGTGCAAGACAGAGTCCCACGGTGGCACCGTGGAGACCACGGTACCGTTGTGATAAAAAATGACTTACCTCATCACAGTGCCATCATGAGTTTGACGGTGCCATTATGACTCTCTAGAGGGTTTCACGGTGGCGCTGTGATAGTCACGGTGCCATCATGACAATTTGGACTATCTCACGGTGGCATTGTGCTCTGGACCATTTCATGGTGCCACTGTGGGAGAGAGTGGACCATGGTGGCACCATGTGAGTCACAGTGCCACTGCTGGAGCCTCTTAGATATTTAACAAAAAAAATTTCACAGTAGCATCGTGGTATCCACGATGCCACTATGGACAAGACAGATTACCACGGTGGCATCGTGGATTCCACGATATCACCGTCGACTATCCGAATCGTTATACTATAAATACAAGTGGGGTTCATTTTAACCCCACTTCTACCATTTCAGTCCCTTTTAAACCCTAAAAATTGAAACCCCAAACCCCTCCCCAATCACCCCCAAACCCTCTCAATCCCATTAAGTCTGTTGCAATGGCTTTCCTCTCATTCGTTGGCTCATTCTTCATCATCCCTTTGCTTCTTTCCCTCAGGGGGAAGAAGAGGGTGACCCCAATCAAGGATAGCCCTTGCTAGGAATGTCGCAGCAAGGAGAATGGTGATAGGGGAGCATCCACAAGCTCTATCGGCCCATCCGATAACATAGCGGCCGTGAACGAAGGGAGATTCATAGGGTGGATTGTGATCTTTGAGTCATATGTTGATCACGATTTGTTCAGCGAATACGAAGCGTCGAATCGACTCTCACAATGGGGGCAGGACCCCATCTTTGAGGGTAACCAATGGGCGAATCAGGGGCAAGTTAGGGCATTCTATGTGCGAATCCGCAACCCCCTCATAAACCCCCTTCGATTCAACATTTCCTTATTCACACACGTTATCCACGTCAACGTCGATATAGTCTCACAGGTGCTCAAAATACCTCAAGGTACGGTGCAGATCAAGGAAGAAAATCTAAAAGCGTTACAGAATCGACAAGAGCGCACCCGATACTTGTGCAGAATGCTAGTCAATTAGAGGCGGAATGGAAGTCACTTGGCTTCATCAATGACAGAGGAGAACTGGGTACTACACCATGTGTTCACCTCCAATGTGTACCTGATGGCAGGAAACAGGACTGAACTCTCGTGCTACATGGTAGAGCTTCTTTACCAAGTAAGGCAAGGGGCAGATGTTTGCCTCCCTCTGGTGGTACTCTACCAGTAGTGAAGGTAGTCTCTCACTGACAAAATGTGGGCCTTCCGTTCGGCCAGTTCATTTGCAAGCTAGCCCACCACTATGGCCTTAGAGGGTCGAATGGCATCCCGACCCCGTGAAGAATATAAGAATCGACACCCTCAACACATGAAAATCGGTCCCAAGGCCCAAGGGGAAGATGAGGGGGATGAATCCGAAGAAGTAGGAGAAGAGGGAGAAGATGGAGGAGAAGTCGCAGAAGAAGCTGGGGAGGAGCCACCGGTGGCCTGAAGCGTCAAGGGACCTGTTACAGGCACTTGAGACCAGAGTGGAAGAGATGAGGGGGCATCAGGAGAGGTGGAACGAGAAGATATATCGCACACTCAAGGCCATGTTATGCTGTGTGAAAAAGGAATGAGCTCCTCCCCCCTCACTTGACTTGCCAAGGCAGTAGGCAATAGCGGTCTACTACCTTCACTCACCTGACTCGCCAATTTATATTAATCATGTAATTTCTTCTTTATGAAATTAATGAAATGAAATGAAAATTTCTATTTCTCAATGTCTTCTCTTGTGTGTTCATAACCCCAAGGGCTACGCTATAGTAATAACTCGGTGAGACTGAGGTCAAATCCACAAGGACTTAACTTATACATATTCTGAAAATAACTAGAACTAGAACTTGAATAAGATTTAAACTAAAATCTTAAATAGGAGAGATTAATTGTAAAGGAATTATCAATTAAAAAAAGGAAACTAGAGCGCCAAGGATCCACTTATAGCTAGTAAGATGCTACCTCACTTAATTCAATAAACACAACTGGAATCGGAGTCTTGTGCTATCTACCTAGATGATAAAGTAATTAAACCAAATCTGAACTTTTCATTGAATTGGTTCCCACATGAAGCACCATTGTGATGATCGTAGGGAATTCAACCATTTACCATGCCCAAGAGACAATGGTGGATCATGAATTTTACAGATCTCACAATTACAAAACAAGATAAGAATATATCAAAAGCTTTCTAAGCATCTACTGTAATTGAAGCCACAATAAACCACAAAAAATTGAAAATATTCATTCATTCAAACCATAAATCAATAGAAGTTCAATATAAACATGAATTAAAGTAAGATAATCATCTAAAGAAACTACAACCTTCACCTATTAACTCTAGCTACGAGGTTTAGCCAACTAAAGATATGATTGAAATTAAAACTCTTAAAGAAAACATAAAAACTAACTAGAAGAAGAAGATTAGGGAAGAAGGAAGGACTCCTTGAAGTTCTCCAACACTTTTCTCCACTCTTCGAACCCTAATTTGTGCTTAAAACAATTAAGAGACCCATATTTATAATATTTGCTTAGACCGACTTCGAAATCGCCTCAAATTTACGTAAAAAGTTACTCTTCGGTCCGACCAAATTAAGGCTGAAAATCCCACTCTCGCTGGACAATTCCACCTGATTTCAGTCGAACCGAAGTTGGTCTCAATCGGACCAAATTAAGGCTGAAAATTCTGCTTCTCGTTGGACTATTTTGCATGATTTTAGTTGGACCAAAATTGAACTTCGGTCGGACCAAAGGTCTATTTCAAGACTTTCTCTTTTTAGACTCGGAATTCCATAATATATTTTTTCTGGCTAATTTTCAGAATTCCTTTTCTTTACTTCAAATCTTTTATTCTCTTCATTCCTCACTTGGTTTCCTTAGATCTTTGGCATATGAATTCTTCATTAATGATTTTCAAATCTTCATTATCTTCTTTTGAGTTCTAAATTCATCCTTTTAAGCACATATTCATCACATGCTTCCAAATCACCTCACATGACAAAAATATATATAATTAAATCGAATTAATACTTAAAAGCTGGAAAAACTATTGTGATTGGAGGATTAAATATGCAATATTTGAGTCTCAATATTGCACTATGTTGAGTGTAAAATATTGCATATTTCTCGCTGTTTATATCTTGGTTTTATGAACATGATAATGCTTAATGGGTATATTTTATACATTTTTGTACTATAAGGTGAATCTGAGAGCTTGGATTGAAAAGAATGCTAAAAACATGGATTCGATGATCAAGAATCACCAAGGCAAGGGATGGATCTTAGGAAACCATGATTGGAGAATTCACATGCCAAAGATCCAAGGAAACCAAGTGAGAACTGAAAAAAATCAAAGATTTGAAGTGAAAAAAAAAAAGGAATCCTAAAAATTGTCCTGAAGAAAGATATTCTGAAATTTTGTGGCTAGAAAAATATTGTTCTAAAAATGTGTCAGAATAAACTTCCATTCCATTGAAGCTAGTTCAATTCAATCAAGAATTTCAGGATTTTCAAGCCAAACTCGCTAGAGAGTTCTAGACAAGTTTCGATGGCATCAAAGCTTCCATTGAAGACCCTTCGATGACATCGAAAGAATACGTGGATTTTACCCGGACTGTGTAAATTTGAGGCGGTTTATAGATTTTTTCAACTTGGTGCGAAAGTTGGAGTTTCATAACTATAAATAGGACTCCCTACGATGATCCAAAGCATCTTCTAGGATTTGGAAAGGAAAAGGAGGCCTAGGTGGAGCGCCGACGATGTTCTTCTACTTCGATTTCTTCATGGGTTCTGGTAGATTTTCCTGTTTTTCTTATGTTTTTAAGTTAGCTATGACTAGCTAAGCTCTTAGGTAGGGCTAAGAGGTGAAGCTTGTAGCATGTTGGGATGTTTATTTTGCTTTGATTCTTATTCTTATTGAACCTCATTGATTTCTAGTTTGATATTAAATGAATATTTTCAATTTTCTATGATTTATTGTGACTCAAATTACAATAGATGTTGCGATAACTTTGGATATCTTCTTTTCCTATTTTGAGGTTGTGAGATTGGTAAATCCTGATGTTCACCATTATCTCCTAGGCATAGTAGGGTGATGAAATCCCTTTCAATCATCACAATTCTCCGCCATTGAGAATTAGGTCAATGAAAAGTTCATATTTGATTTAAATTAGTTTATCTTCCAATTGGATAGGATAGGATTCCAATTCCAATTGTGTTTATTAAATTAAGTAAGGTAGCATCTGATCCTTGGCACTTTAGTTCCCTTTTGATATTTGATAAATCCTTCACAATTACTCTCTTTTATTCAGATTTTAGATTTAGATCTTCTTCTAGTTCTAGTTCTAGTTCTTTTCAAAATACATATAAGTTTAGTCCTTGTGGATTCAACCTCGGTCTCATCGAGATTATTACTACATCATGACCCTACACTTAGGGTTGTGAAAAAGTTTTTGGCGCCGTTGTCAGGGACTACAGCTGCATTTTTCTGAGATTAATTAGTATTAGAATTAGGTTAGGATTTTTTAAAATTATTTTTAGAAACTGACATTGTTTTCTGCTTTGTAGGATCTTAACATAGTAACTCTAATCTGGTAACCTCTTTCCAATTCTCTCTTTTTTTCTAAATTTCTTATTTGCTTTTGTTTTCTTTCTTCTTAGGTTTAGTTTGGTTTAGTTACTTAAGGGTTGAGAGTGTTTCATGCCCAAGTGGGTCCGTGATAACACTCTACATCTTTTGAGTGAAGGAGGATTAGTCGATGGGTTGCCTATTCGTCACAGGATTAGACACCACTTGAGACCCTTTAAGTCAATAGAAGTGATGGCTGCAAATCAACCTCAACCTCCAATTAAGGAAGTTCAAGATGAAAACGAGATGCATAATGCTCCCTCGCCTCGTACTCTACAATATTATTTACAACTGGCAGGGGTGAGTACATCTTCCTGCATGATATTTTCATTGATTGCAAAAACTGTGAATGTTAAACAGGGGGTGATTTAACTCCTTCCAAAGTTTCATGGACTAGAATCTGAAAGTTCATACTTGCATATGAAAGAGTTTGATGAGATAATATCGACATTACACTTCCCAAACGTGTCTGAGGACATGGTAAGATTGAAATTATTTCCTTTCTCTTTGCAAGAAAAGGCTAAATCATGTTTACATTCCTTAAGACCACGGTCCATTGGCACATGGGCTGAGATGACAAGAGAGTTCCTTAAAAAGTTCTTCCCATATCACAAAATGAATACCTTAAGGAAAGCAATCATGAATTTCGTGTAAAAAGAAGATGAGACCTTCTTCCAATGTTGGGAGCGATTTAAGGATCTCATAAACTCATGTCCACAACATGGCTACGAAACATGGCGTATAACAATTTTTTTCTATGAGGGATTGACCTCATCTATACACCAATTTATGGAGATGATGTTAAATGGGGAATTCATGAACAAGGAAGCCAATAATGCGTGAGATTATTTTGATGAACTCACTGAAAACACGCAATCATGGAATACCTCTTCAAGAACTATCACTTCTAAGCCTACTCAATCAAAGGAAATTAGAGGAATTTATGTCTTAAAAGAGGAAGATGATGTAAATACAAGAATAGCTAAACTCACAAGAAAAGTTGAGGCCATGAAACTTAAGAAGGTAGAACCTGAAAAGGCTGCAAAAGTTGTTTGTGGTATTTACACTTGTAATATACATACAACTGAGAATTGCTCAACAATTCTTGCTTTTTAAGAGATAATGAATGAGCAATTAAATGCCATAAATAACTACCAAAGACCTTTCAGTGAACCCACCTCAAATACATGACTCAAGTTGGAGGAACCAGCCAAATTTTAGTTGGAGGAATGGACAAACTGCTATGCCTCAAGAGATCCTTAACCAATTTCTGAATCAAATGAAACCTCAAAAGGATTCGATCTTAAAACATATTCAAAATCAAGACCTTTTTAATCAAGGTATATTACAAGTCTTTCAAGACCTTACAAAGGCCATGCAAGGGCTTAAGATAAAAAATTCAATTAGGGAGAAAGGGATCCTTCCGGCCCAGCCTCTCCCCAATCCAAAATCACAATATGAAATAAGTGACCCAAGCTCTTCAAATCAAATGGAGCAGGCTAAGTCTATTACTACTCTTAGGAGTTGGAAGATTATTGACAAAACTATTCTGACGAGGGCTGAAAAGCCTAAGGACCCAGAAGAAACTGGAAATAATAGACCTAGCAATGCTCCACATGGGTTGGAACCAGAACCTCAAAGTAAGCCAATTGCGTCATTTCCTCAATGGTTGATTGCTCCAAAACCTCTATTTAATTCTCAGGATATTCTATAAGTGCTTAAGCAAGTGAAGGTTAATATTCATCGGCTAGATATTGTTAAACAAATTCCTTCATATGCCAAATTTCTGAAAGATCTAGGCACTACTAAAAGATGACAAAACATACAAAAGAAAATTTTTCTTACATAAAAGGTGAGTGTTATCCTCAAGCAAGATGTGTTATAAAAATATAAAGATCCCGATAGCCCAACTATCACCTGTATAATTAGAAATCACCAGATTGAGCATGCACTTCCTGACTTGAGGGCGAGTGTAAATCTGATCCCTTACTTGGTTTACAAACAATTGGGTCTAGGTGAATTAAAACCCACCCGAACCACATTACAACTTGCTGATCGTTCAGTCTGTGTACAGAGAGGTATGATCGAAGACGTGTTGGTACAGGTTGATAAATTTTACTATCCAGTAGACTTTATTGTCTTAGATACTCAACCCATTATAGATATGAGCACTCAAATTCCTATCATTCTTAGTCGTCCATTCCTTGCTACATCAAATGTAATCATTAATTGTAGGAATGGAATTATGAATTTATCTTTCAGAAATATGACATTGGAGCTCAATATCTTTTTCAACATGAGCAAACAGTCAGGGGATGTTGATGATATCCACGACATTAACTACATAGATTCTTTCGCGGAAGATAGAGTACTTTTGACTTTATACTCTGACCATCTAGAGACGTGCTTGGCCCACTCCCATGATTTAGATGATGACATGATTAAGGAGATTTATGCCATGCTTGATGCTGCATTAGTACTTGAAGTTAACCGATGAAGGCCACAATTTGAGAAATTGCCTCAAACCAATGTAGTGCCTCTACCATCTAGTCTTAAAGCGCCAAAGCTTGACCTAAAATGTCTGCCCACTGATCTTAAATATGTTTATTTAGGTCAAGATGAGACATACCTAGTGGTGATTTCTTCCCACCATGAGAAAGAACAAGAGAGTGTACTTATTTTCACTCTCATTGAGCATGAAGGAGCCCTTAGATGGTCGATTGCGGACCTCAAGGGAATTGATACTTTGATTTGTACTCACCGCATTCATCTTAAGGATAATGCGAAAACCTCTCAGAAACCACAACGTCAATTAAATCCAAACATGAAGAAAGTGGTTAAAGCTGAGGTACTTAAGTTGTTGGATGTGGGTATCATACACCCTATATCCGACAGTCAATGGGCGAGTCCAACTCAACTAGTTCCCAAGAAGTTGGGAATCACCATCATAGCTAATGCTGAAAATGAACTCATGCCAACTTGAGTTACTACTGGTTGGAGAATGTGCATTGACTACTGGAAGTTGAATATCATCACAAGGAAGGACCACTTCCTGTCACGCCCAAACTCGGAAATCGGGCTCACAAAATTCCCGATGGCCGAATCCGGTGTCGACAGCCTCCGTAGAATCCCATTCTCGGCTCCTGGCACCCATTTACCAGGTTCCGATCCTGGGATCCTACAAGGAGGATTTCTAATATCAATTTAATTCATAATGAGTATGACCATAAGCATAACCCACGAACAATAACCACAAGAACACTATCACAAAATCCACTATGATAAAAAACTTTTAAGTATAATGCATCTGAAGGGAATACAAGATAATGCAAAAGATAGAAACTCTAAAAGCTCGTCTGCACGCTCCTGCTGCTACTATACTACGGCTGCGTCCTGGCGTCACCTGCACGCATCAATCGTGCATAAGCTTATAGAAAGCTTAGAGGGTGGTGTAAGTGTGTGCGCAGTATAAGCGTGCTCAGAATGCAAGGTTAAAGTAATGCGGAATCATGTTGATGGATACATGAATGCAATCAGCCGTATCAAGGCTATGCGATGTAAGAAATGAATCTTATCGGCCATAACATGGCCATGCGATGCGAGATACAACTCAAGCATGCCAATCCTCATCATGTATCAGTATAGTTCTCATTCTGAATAATCATCGGGGTTTAGTACACTCCAAGTGGCACTGCCGCTCTCCTAGCCGCACAGTCCAAGTGACCGTAAGAAACCTCACTATCCGCCTGGCCAATAGTTTGTCAATACCTATCCGGCATGTCGAAAGCGGACCCATTCACAAGCTGGTCAAACTCAGCCTAGTATTGCCCCCTACCCTCTGGCGAGTAAGGCCACACCCCTCTCCAACCGACCACGACACAGTGGGAGACATGGCCTCCTGGTATTCGGCCCTCGTGCGCTCATATATCCACTCGATCTCAACATTGGAGTCATCCTCTAGCACCATCAGGTTTAGGGATTTTCACCCTGGGACATCTATGGCACCCTAATGTTTAATAACAATATTTTCGGTATCCAATCCAGCCACCCACGATGTGTCTGTGGAGATTATGGCCCTAATGTCACTAGGGCATATAGTAATCACAATCACACTAATGTAAGTGCATGAATCATACTATCAGGCATGTAACAATCCTGCGCGTACCGAGCGATCATGTGGGACAACTCCGCCTGTTAGGGAGCCCATAAATGATCTGTCCGAAGGCATATGCTATGATCAGTGACTTCTCATATCAGGTATACATATGATGCGTATGATCATGAATCATGGATCTATACTATACATGTTATGTGGTGATGGGCTCCGATCAAAACGAAGATGGGCCTAGACGGCCTATGTGATACAGGTATGGGCCCATTAATGGGCCCTAGGGAGAGAGTGACAATGCGGACATTTAACCAACATCATTCCTACAATGTGGACATCAAACCATCATTGCTCCCAAGGCACGGCCTGCCATGAATCACATATTGCAATGAGCCTTATATAGATCTTATTGGGCCTCGACCCAAGGGCCCAAATACATCAAATGGGCCTCAAACCATGGACTCATATATCTCAAGTGGGCCTTAGTGGGCAGCCACAAATACATTAAGATGGGCCTCAACAGATGGCCTTATACAAATCAAAGTGGGCCTCAATGGACGGCCCACAAATACACCAAGATGGGCCTCAACACATGGCCTTAAAATATCTCCAAAATGGTTAGACAGTTTGGATGAAACTCATGCATCACTGTAGGTCCCATAGGGATGGAAGGCATAGATAAATCACATACTTCATGGTGGAGGTCCATACTGATGAAAGGTGTGGACACAATACATACATAAGTGGGGCCCACCATAATGTTTATTTTCCACCCAACCTGCTGATGAGGTCATAAGGACCTGTTTATTTTCCACCCAACCTGCTGATGAGGTCACAAGGACCTAAGGCCTACTAAAATGTTTATTTTCTATCTAACCTGGGGCCCACCATAATGTTTACGCGCCATCCAAACTGTTCATAAGGTCACTTGGACCTTGGGCCCACTGTACCGTTTATTTGCCATCCAACTGTTCATAAGGTCACGTGGACCAGGGGGCCCACGGTGATGTTTATTTTCCAGCCAACCTGTTGATAGGGTCACGTGGACCTGGGGTGGGACTGGGGCCCACCGTAATGTTTATTTGCCATATAACCTGTTGATAGGGTCACACGGTCAGGGAGCTCACCGTGATATTTTTTTTTCATCCAATCCGTTGATTGGGTCACATGGACAAGGAGCCCACCGTAATATGGCTCACAAATCCAGCCCACCCATTATGTGCGTCCCACTTGGCTGAGGGTTCAGACCAAGTTTCAGCCGCATCCAAATTTCAGGTAGGCTCACCAAGTGATTTTATATGTTTTAGGCATGTCTTCACATGATTTTAGATGGTATGGCCCAGCTGAGTTTCGTATACGGCTGATTTTTGGCAAGGGGGCCACTGCCCTAAGGGCCCACCCAATGCACGGCGTTGATGTTTGAAACGCATCTGGTGGGGCCCACAGCTGGGGCCGTGAGGCCCAGCCCGTCCGTCCGCCCGCCCACTGACAGCAGCAGCAGCAGGTGCTGCCTCATGTGTTGTTTTCTTTTTTTTTTTGAGATGACGAATTCCACAGTTTTTCCCATGTGGGGCCCACATTAGATGGATCCACTCCAGTCATTGGATTCCACGGTCCAAGACTAACCAAATGAGTCCAATATGCGGCCTGTTTTTGGCGAATAGAAGGATCAAGGTGGATTTTAATGGTAATACTGCTATTTCCTATGGTATGGCCCGCCAGAAAATGGGATCAGCTTCATTTTTTGGCTCAACACCTAAAATGAGCTGAAGAATGGAATGGACGACGTGGATCAGCCCCATACATCAAGATGGAGCCTACATGGGTAGCCTATCCCAAAAGTAAATTTTTTGTTAGCTTTATTAGTACACACCCATGTCCGTACATACACTCCATGTTAGCCAACCCCCTGCCTCACGTCCAGCGTCCAGAGACGCTAGACGACATGGATATACACAGCATCATGGTGGGCCTTACATGCATGTGGCCCACATTTTAGTCAAGGTGGGTCCCACATAAACGTGGCCCACCTAATTTGGATCAATCTGATACTTGTGTTTTTCCTTCGTCTTGGCCCGCTAATGGGCTGGATGGCGTAGATCCAACACATTCATCCAATGGGTCCCACATGAACTATATGATTCATGGTGGGCCACACTTACCCCTTCATCATCATTACCATTCAAAGAGAGAGAGAGAGGGAGAGAGACGGGGATAGAGAGGAGGGACCCCGCCACTATGGGCCCTCTATTGATACAACACATACATTAAGTGGGTCCCACAACAAGTGGGCCCTTAAAGTTGAAATAAACGATGGATCACCCACCTCTAGGCCTCCTTCTTGCTCCCCTAGCTTCCTCAGCTCCTTGCCTTCAAGTTTGAAGGTGGTAGATGATGAATGAATGGTTGAGATGGGAGATGAGAGAGTAGGGAAAGTGGGCCACACTTGTTGTTTGGGAGGGAGAGAGCTTGGACGTATGGAGTTTGGGTTGCTTGGGAGATTTTTGAGAAATGAGGAAGAGAGAGAAGTGATGGGTGAAAAGGATGGGTGGAGTGATGGGTTGTAAGAAAGGGATGGGTGGAGAGAGAGAGTTGACTTTGGGTAGCTTGTGTAAGAGAGAGGTAAGGATAGGGTATGGGTTGCTTGTACTTGACTTGATGTGTGATGTGTACTTGATTGATGAGATTGCTTAATTGATTGATGAGATAGGTCGTAGAGATTCTCTTGGAATTCGTACGCGCGGTGTTTTCTTCGAATTGAACATGGGCCTACATCTTCTACCCTGGGTATCGGTTCGGTGCGCGAGTCGCGGCATCGGAACCGCGACGACGGCGCGGTTGCCAAGGTACAGGTTTCAGTTCGAGCCGACTTCGGTATGCGGGACTCAGCTTAGGATCGCGTGCAAACGTCGGATACGGGTCGAGGATTGCCGAAATTTGACAGCAAGAACCGCGGAAGCTAATGGAATGGTACGGACTAAGACACGGGTCTTACACTTCCCTTTATCCTTCATTGATCAAATTTTAGAAAGGCTAGCAGGTCACTCTTACTACTGCTTCCTTGACGGATATTCGGGCTACAATCAGATAGAGATAGCCCTTGAAGATTAAGAAAAGACTACGTTCACATGTCCCTTTAGCACATTTGCTTCCCGAAGGATGTCATTCGGACTGTGTAATGCCCTCACCACCTTTCAGCAATGCATGTTGAGTATCTTTTCTAACATAGTGGGGCAATATTTAGAGGTCTTCATGGATGACTTCTTTATTTTTGGTCCATCCTTTAGCGAATGTTTGGAAAATCTTAAAAATGTGTTGAAGCGATGCGAGAAAAAGAATTTGGTTTTGAATTGGGAGAAATGTCATTTCATGGTTCTCAAGAGAATAGTGCTTGGACACATAATTTCATCCCAGTGAATTAAGGTAGACAAGGCTAAAATTGACCTTATCTCTAACCTACCCCCACCCAAGAGCACACGTGACATGCAATCCTTTTTAAGACATGCCGAATTTTATAGACGATTCATAAAGGACTTTAGTCATCTCTCTCGTCTTTTATGTAATCTCCTTTAAAAGGATATATCATACGAGTGGACTAAGCAATGCCAAGTAGCTTTAACCAAGCTCAAGGCTATGTTGACTACTGCTCCTATCATGAAGCCACCTGATTGGAGCAATGGGTTTGACTATGCTATTGGGACGATGTTAGACCAGAAAAAAAAAAGAAGAAGAAGCCTTGTGTGATTCACTACATAAGTAGAACTTTAAATTATGCCCAAGGGAACTACTCAACTACGGAGAAGAAGCTCTTAGCCGTAGTGTTCACCTTGGACAAATTTAGGTCTTACTTGATCGAATCTAAGATCATCATTTACACTGATCATGTGATGCTGAAGTACCTTATTTCTAAGAATGATGTTAAGCCATGGTTGATAAGATAGATCCTTCTACTCTAAGAGTTCGACATAAAAATACAAGATAAAAATGGAGTAGTGAATGTAGTGGCCGATCATCTCTCTAGGCATGATCTTCCTGATTCCCTTGTGAAATAGCCAAGCTATATCTCCTAGAGGGGGGGAGGGGGTGAATAGGACTATGCCAAATTAAAAATAAATACCGCGGAATATAAAACAAGGAACAGATAGCACTATACACCAATCACAGTATAGGAATGAAAAGCAACCTAAAATAGAGAAATTGAAACAAAAATTGTTTTAAGGACAACCTTACACCAAAAACCAAAGTTTCTGATAAGACAACCTTATTTCTAGAACAAATAGAGAAACTGAAGCTCAATGTAATAAAGAGATAGTAAAAATATAATGTTGAAATGTAAATCTAGATTATTACAACATTCCCCACTGTGCTTGAAATGAAATGATTACAACATTCACATTCACACATACATTCCACAATTCTGAATGATAAAAGATAGGAAATATAAATCACACATCCATAACACAAATAATTATAGCGGTTCGCCTGTGTGTTCACCAACTGTTAAACAACAACCACACAGAATTGTACTCCACTCCTAATATCCTCACACAGGGGATATTAGCGTTCACTATCAAATAGGTTTTCACAAGTTCACCTAAAACCTTCACAATTGTGTCTTTTTCAAAGGGCTTACACAATTCAAAAACCCTCACTTCTGAGTTTTCTTGCTCTCCTCAGATAACCAACAACTTTGAGATTTTTCTAGCTTAACCTCAAATAAAACCAAACAATGTAAATTGCACAAATTGTAAAATACCTAATTTTCTCCTTCGTTGTAGCAGCCCAGAAGAACCAAGTCGGAGTAGAGATTTGAATGTCAAAGTTCAATGTCCAATACTCACTTTATAATGGTTCTAGGTTCTAATAGATTTTAAATTAAAACAAAAGGGCTAGCTCTAATTGATTTTGATTCCAGGAAAAGGAAAACAACAATTCCTCTTTTCAGATTAGATTGGAATGCAAGAAAAAAAATCAATTAATAAAGCTAAAGAAAGAGAATATTAATTATGCACACTTTGCTTATATGGAGCACCGATTTATCTCTCAGAAGACCGAATTAAATTAACTTGAATTGCTTTATTTATTCTGAGATTCGTGCTCTATTTATAGGTGAACAAATCACGTCTTCGACTGGTCTAATGACCTCTACGACTGGTCGTAGAACCAACAATATTTGAAAATTCGGGCGCGATAGGATTTGGCAGTTTCACGACTGGTCGTAGGATCCCTTCGACTGGTCGTAAGTGGCCAAATTTCAACGCTGTTCTTTGAGTCGTAGGTCTACGACTAGTCGAAAATGCAGTCGACATTGTTCCTACGACTGGTCGAATAGTCCCCAAGACTAGTCGAAGCCTAACAGAAAATTTTTGATTTTTGTAACAAACTTACGACTGATCCAGGAATTTCTTAAACAGGTCGAAGCAGTGCTAGAACTAGCTTAGAACAGACCAAACTCACTTATATAAAACATATGAATTATGTATCTAGAATGACCTACTCTAAAAGTCAACCTCAGGTCAGTCATAGCTCAATAACGAAGTAAGGACATTGAAACTTTAGAGACGAGTGACCTTTGAAAGTAATGGGGCTTGAAGTCGTACTGTTGTTTAAACTTGAGAGCTTTTTGAGATCTTAAGATTGAACTTGAAAGCTTCTTAAGATCTTAAGTAGAGCATTGTTCTTCACAGATGCAAGCTTCATAACAGTGTCTTTGGCACCACAAAGGGCTATAAACTATGGCACTTACAATCTCCCCCTTTGTCAAATTAGTGACAAAACACACTTTCAAGATATGTTACATAACACAGAATATCTGATTAAAGAATCATGCACCAGTTGTTATATCTGATTAAAGAATCATGCACTGTTGTTATCAACCGGAATCATGCACCAGTTGTTATCAACCGACATCCTGCAGACTATATTATTCAACATACGGTCCACCTCTATACACCTCTGCTCACACCTCTGCACATACTCTCCCTGAGTAACATACTCATAAAACACCATACAATACAATGCTACTCCCTCCTCATAACAACATCCATATCTATATACATATCTATAACATATCCATACTCTCCCTTTTTATCACAATAGGACAAAGGAAGCACAAAAATAGATGGCTGAGGAGAAATAATCAATGAGAAATATGAGAGGTAACTAGTCAAGATATGAGAACATAGCATAAGCAACACACATAATTCATAGACTGAGCTAAGTTAAAGAGAGCGACAAACTCAAAACTAGTTAGGATTAATAAAGTTATTACAGACCAGTAATCTTACAAATACTAATCTGACCTAGAAGAAGGAGTAGGAATGGAAGGATCAAGTTGATGCATGCCTTTGTTCAAGCACCTAAGATATTTACGCATATATTTGAACTGTAAATCTTGAGCAACAGACATGTTTTCCATCTTAACATTTAGATTCTCAACTTTATCTTTCAATGCACTCAGACATGCATCAAATGAAGAAGGCTCATAATCTGGATCATTTGTAGAATCGGACTCCAGTTCTTCAAAAATATCATCCATGTTAATATCATCAGGAGGAAGATCACTAGCTTCTTCCTCATGTTCAGCTTCAGTACAGCTAACACCATCACCTTGGCCAGGAAGGAAATCCAGCTTCATCTTATTGATATTGGAATTGTTAAATATCAGATGATGGATAGGGGCCTCTCCAACTGGCATGTCGACTGACATATGTGTAGCCAACACAATCATCAAATATCCAAATGGAATGTCACTATGACCAGGATGGAGTCGAAACTGAATGATGAAGTGACAAATCAAGGATGGTAAACAAATGTTAACACCACTGATAACAAAATGAAGAATACGAACCATGAAGGACGTCAATTCAGATTTATTACCTGACCGAGGATACAAATTAGACACAAATATTTTGTGAAGAACTCTGTATTTGGGTAAAAAATATTTTGAAGAAAGCGCATTCCCTTTATGCGTCCATTGTACATCCAAATTGCATAAGTCCTTAGTCAGTATACGTTTTTCAGCGACAGAGGGTTTATTAGATAAAGTATGGATGGGAATACCCTCATCATTCACTGGAATATCCATAAGGGTTGAAATCAAATGACGATCAACTTCAAATGGCCCTTCTCTTATGGAGATAGAAAAAGTTAAATTTTTCAGTGAGAAAGCACATATGCATGCAAACATGGATTGGGCAATGGACCGGTATGCTGGCCCACCCCAAAGCAATAAGTTATTCCAACCTACAGATTGGAGCATAAGAAAAATATCAAAAGGAGCAACATGATTAATATCTACTAGATGCTCAACAATGACATTACTCAATCTGATGTCTCGAACATAAGATGAATCGTCCTCAGGAGCCCTAAGATGATGCTTAGTGATAGGGGTTGATCTGGAAGAGGAAGACGGACCACGGGACGTTGATTTTCTTCCTTTAGAAGCCATATGCAATAAAGATTTCAAGAATATAGAGAGTTGCAAAGGATTGAGAAAAGGATTTTCTCAAATCAGATTTTTCAAAAGAAAAACCCCAAATCTCAACTAAATTCGAAATAAACAACTCCAAAAGAGAAATAGAAGCAATCTAGACACAAATCTACAACAAAATATAAATGGGGCACTAGCTTTTAAGATTTTGAAAGATGGGTTCGACTAGTCGTGTGTCGGCTCATTGGAGAGTGAAGTTGAAGTGAAGAAAAAAGTGATTTCCCCCAAATTTTAAGTGAATCCATGCGATTCACGACTGGTCGTGGGTATACATGACCGGTCGTAGCACGACTAGTCGTGGATACTCACGACTGGTCGAGTATAGGCCAAAAAATCTGATTTTTACATATTTTTCAAGATTTGAAAACTAAACTACCAAATATATATACTATGATACAAATAGGCATAACTAATCATTTCAAAATGCACATAACTTTTTCATTTTATTCAAGATCAAATTTCATTTTATTAAACCTGCTTTTATGGAGCAGTTTAGTGAAAATATCAACACGCTGATTCTCGGTAGGAATATATTCCAAGGATATAACTTTTTCTTCTACTAATTTCCAAATATAATGAAATCTAATGTCAATGTGCTTAGTACGAGAATGCTGAATTGGATTTTTCGAAATATTTATGGCACTGGAATTATCACAATATAATAACATAGAATCATGTTTAATTCCGTAATCACTTAGCATACGTTTCATCCAAACAAGCTGTGTACACGCATTACCTGCTGCGATATATTCAGCTTCAGCTGTTGAAAGTGATATAGAACTTTATTTCTTGCTAAACCAAGAAACTAAACAGTTTTCGATATAAAAACAACCACCACTGGTTGATTTTCGATCATCAAGATTACTAGCCCAGTCAGCATCCAAGTACCCAACTAATTGAACACTAGTCTCATGTGGATACCAGAGATCGAGATTAACAGTACTTGCGACATATCGTATAATCCGCTTGACAGCAGTTAAGTGCGATTCTTTAGGTTCAGACTGATATCTAGCGCAAATACCAACACTTAGAGTGATATCTGGTCTACTAGCAGTTAAATAAAATAGACTACCAATCATACTCCGATATAATTTTGGATCCACATTTTTTTCCTGCAGAATCTTTTGAGAGTTTTAAGGTTGTACTCATAGGATATCAAAGTTCTTACCATTCTCAAATCCAAATCTCTTAATCAAGTTCATAGCATATTTAGATTGAGAAATGAACATTCCATCAGGTTTTTATTTTACTTGCAACCCGAGGAAACAATTCAATTCCCCAACCAAGCTCATTTCAAACTGAGATTTCATCAAATCTGCAAACTTAATAGTCATGTCAGTACAGGTAGATCCATAAATGATATCATCAACATAGATTTGTACTAATAAAATATGATCCTTATGTTTTTTAATAAACAGAGTTTTATCAACACGTCCCATTTGAAAATTATGGCTTAATAGAAACTTTGTTAATTTCTCGTACCATGCCCTAGGAGCTTATTTTAAACCGTAAAGTGACTTTTTAAGATGATACACATGATCAGCATTTTTGGGGTCTTCAAAACCCATTAGTTGTGCAACATAAACTTCCTCATGCAAATCGTGATTTAAAAATGCACTTTTCACATCCATTTGGTAAATCTTAAACTTTCTAAAACACGTAATGGATATAAAGAGTCTGATTGATTCAAGACGTGCTACTGGTGCAAAGGTTTCATCACAGTCAATACTTTCAATTTGAGTGTAACCTTATACCACTAACCTAGCCTTATTTCTAATTATATTGCCAAGTTCGTCAGACTTATTTTTGAAAATCCATTTGGTTCCAATGATGTGTTTATCTTTAGGTCTAGGTACGAGATACCAAACATCATTTCTCACAAATTGGTTAAGTTCTTCTTGCATCGCAACAATCCAGTTTTTAGCAGCAAGAGCTTCTTTTACGTTAAATGGTTCTATCTGGGATGTAAAACATACATAATTGCATATATCCTCAAGTTGTCTATGGGTACGAATACCAGTGAGAGGGTTTCCAAGAATCTGTGTGGTTGGATGATCTTTAATAGTCCTCAGTTGAGAATCAGTCTGATTAAATGAAATATCAGATTTATTAATTACAAGAACTTTATCATTATCTGAACTTGAGACAGGTGTGCTTAAGTGTTCATCAATGACCACATTGATGGACTCTTGAATCACACCGGTCCTTTTGTTCAGAACCCTATAAGCTCGACTATTTAAAAAATATCCTAGAAAGATCCCTTCATCACTCTTCATATCAAACTTTCCTAGATGTTCACGATCTCGTAAAATATAGCACTTGCTACCAAAAACTCAAAAGTATTTGACAGTAGGCTTTTTATCGAACCACATTTCGTAAGCCGTTTTATTATTACCTTTACTAATGTAAACCCAGTTAATAATATAGTAAGCTGTATTGACTGCTTCAACCCAAAGATTCTTAGAGAGCTTCATACTGTTCAACATGACATTAGTCATTTCTTGAAGCACTCTATTTTTCCTTTTAACTATTCCATTTTGTTGTGGAGTTTTGGGTGCTGAGAATTCATGTAATATTCCCTGGTCGCTACAGAACTTCTCAAAACCGCTATTCTCAAATTCAGATCCATGATCACTACGAATCTTACTGACTTGAGAACCTTTTTTAGTTTGAATCCTTTTAAGAACCTGTTTCACTTCTTTAAAGGTTTCTAATTTGTCCCTTAAGAAGACTACCTATGTATATCTAGAAAAGTCATCTACAATTACCAAGATATATCTTTTGCCACCTCGACTTTCCATCGTGGTAGGTCCTACTAGGTTCATATGGAGAAACTCGAGTGGTCTTGATGTGGTATTGGAATTCACCTTTTTGTGTGAGTTCCTTGTTTGTTTGCCAATCTGGCATTCACCACATATTTTATCTAATTTTTGTAGTTTGGGTAAACCTCTTATAAGTTCCCGTTTGCTCAATCTATATAGATTTCGGTAATGTACATGTCCAAGATATTTGTGCCATAAGTCAGTCTCGTCTGTATGGACCATGCAACACGATTAATTAGATAAGCTGGATTCGCTAACAATATAGCAGTTTTCAGACGTTCTACGTCCAGTTAGTATTACTGAACCCTTATTATTTAGAATCTCACAGCTTTGATTAGAAAACCGTACACTATGGTTATTGTCATATATTTGAGATATGTTAAGCAAGTTATGTTTTAGACCTTCAACATGTAAAACATTTTTAAACAAAGGAAGGTTATATAGTTGAACAGTACCTTGGCCCATAATCTTGCAGTTGCTGCCATCACCAAATGTGACTGAACCATCAGTCATGTCTTTGAGATCGGTGAATAAACCTTTATCACCAGTCATATGCCTTGAGCATCCACTGTCTAGGTACCACTTTGAATGGCTTGTAGCTTTGAAAGTGGTGTGAGCAACCAAGCAGGCAACTTTAGAAACCCATTTCAGAATTGTTTTGGGTTTAGGAGTATGGTTGGTCTTCTTCTGACTGATGTTGTAAGAATGACCTACTGAGTTAGATTTTAAGAGCTCCTTGAGTAAATCTACTATCTTTTCAGCAAGAGGGTTTTGATTCTGATTTTTAAAGTTAACATGGCTGCTTTTAGGTTTTTGAAAAATTTTGTATTTTTAGAAAAACCTTAATAAGTACTTTTCCCTTTTGAGTTTGAGGACTCTCCTTTCACAAACTTGGGAGGAGTATACTTTTGATTATGAGGTATATTCTTATCATAGCCCAATCCGGATCGATCGCCACTTTTTCTTGATCCGAATAATAGTTTTTTAAACTTTGGATCTCCTTGGGCATACCTCTATGTATCCTTTAAACTCAGAAGAGAAGATACTTCATTTTTAAGTATCTCATTTTCAAATTTTAGATTTTCAATCAGCAAGGTTTTGAATTCTAAATCATATTTTGATTTTTCAAAACAATCTGAAATTTGGGATTTTTCTAAAACAAGTGATTCAAAACATTCTTTGAGTTTAAAAAACTTTTCGTTTTGAAGTATAAGTTTGACAGCAATTTTACAACTTTCCTTGTATAGGGCATTGTAAGCATCTTGAAGATCATCTTCATTTTCATAATGACTATTCAGATTTTTCTTCACTAGTTGAATCATCATGATCTGAAAAAGTGAATTTAGCTAGAGTCATAAGGGCTTTAACTTCACTGCCCGACTCAGTTTCAAAATCTTTTGATTCAGAAGAAGCTTCAGACTCAAATGATTCATCCCAAGTAACCAACATACCCTTTCTTTTTGTTTTGTCCATTTTAGGACATTTGTTTGCTAAGTGCCCATACTCTTGGCAGTTGTAACATTTACTATCTCTCAAAGACTTCCAACTTTTAGATCTAGGTTTAGATCTTTTCTTATCATTTGATTTTTAAAAATCTACCCTTTTCTTGCTTTTGAAAATCTTGTAAAATTTCTTCGCTAAAAGAGCTATATCGTCTTCAAAATTTTCGAAATCCGATTTTTCTTGAGAAATACCTTTAGAAGATTTGAAAGCAATAGATTTACTTTTAGGAGCTTTAAAGTTTAACTCATAGGTTTGTAAAGAACCAACTAGTTTTTCTACCCTCATATTATCTGTATCACGAAGTTCCTTGATTGCGGTTACCTTAGAGTTGAACCGTTCAGGAAGTGAGCGTAGTATCTTTGCACGTACTTTACTTTCTGGAATTTTATCGCCAAGACCCCACATTGAGTTCACAATGTCATTTAATCTAGTGTAAAAGTCCATAAACATTTCATTTTCCTCCATATGAATTTCTTCAAATTTGGTTGTGAGGAGTTGGACTTTAGATTTTTTGACAATTGTAGTACCCTCGTGTGTCATTTCTAATATATCCCAGGCTTATTTTGCAGTATCACAGGATATAATTCTTTTGAACTCATCTGGTGATAGTGCGTAAGTGATTGCATTTAGTGCTTTTGCATTGGCACTACTCTCATTTTTCTGAAGGGTGGTCCATGAGAAATATGGTGTTACTCTCATTAATTTTGAACCATCAATACCAGTCACTTCAGTGGTAGGTGGGTTCCGTTCAGTCACTGTGGCTTGCCACATACTCTCATCCATTGATTTGAGGAAGATCCTCATCCTGGCTTTCCAATAGGCATAATGGGAGACATCAAAGGATGGAGGCCTAGTGACTGATAGGCTATCAAAATTTGACATCTTATATATAGCTTAGATCGTTAGCTTAGGAATTAAATCTAAATAAAAAGCAATAAGAGCGAGCTATTAGGCTTTGATACCACTTGAAATGACCAAGACATATGTCCTAGAGGGGGGGTGAATAGGACTATGCCAAATTTAAAATAAAAACCGCGGAATATGAAACAAGGAATAGATAGCATTATACATTAATCACAGTATAGGAATCAAAAGTAACCTAAAATAGAGAAATTGAAACAAAAATTGTTCTAAGGACAACCTCACACCAAAAACCAAAGTTTATGGTAGGACAACCTTATTTCTAAAACAAATAGAGAAACTGAAGCTCAACGTAATAAAGAGATAGCAAAAATATAATGCTGAAATGTAAATCTAGATTATTACAACATTCCCCACTATGCTTGAAATGAAATGATTACAACATTCACATTCACACATACATTCCACAATTCTGAATGATAAAAGATAGGAAATATAAATCACACACCCACAACACAAAGAATTATAGTGGTTCACCTGTGTTCACCAACTATTAAACAACAGCCACACAAAATGCTACTCCACTCCTAATATCCTCACACAGGGGATATTAGCGTTCACTATCAAATAGGTTTTCACAGGTTTACCCAAAACCTTCACAATTCAAAAACCCTCACTTCTGAGTTTTCTGACTCTCCTCAGATAACCAACAACTTTGAGATTTTTCTGGCTTAACCTCAAATAAAACCAAACAATCTAAATTACACAAATTATAAAATACCTGATTTTCTCCTTCGTTGTAGCAGCCCAGAAGAACCAAGTCCGAGTAGAGATTTGAATGTCAAAGTTCAATGTCCAATACTCACTTTATAATGGTTCTAGGTTCTAATATATTTTAAATTAAAACAAAAGGGCTAGCTCTAATTGATTTTGATTCCAGAAAAAGGAAAACAACAATTCCTCTTTTCAGATTAGATTGGAATGCAAGAAACAAAATCAATTAACAAAGCTAAAGAAAGAGAATATTAAATATGCACATTTAGCTTATATGGAGCACCGACTTACCTCTCAAAAGACCGAATTAAATTAACTTGAATTACTTTATTTATTCTAAGATTCATGCTCTATTTATAGGTGAACAAATCATGTCTTCGACTGGTCTAAGGACCTCTACGACTGGTCGTAGATCCAATAGATATTTGAAAATTCGGGCGCGATAGGATTTGGCAGTTTCACGACTGGTCGTAGGATCCCTTCGACTGGTCGTAGGTGGCCGAATTTCAACATTGTTCTTTGAGTCATAGGTCTACGACTGTCGAAGATGCAGTCGACACTGTTCCTACGATTGGTCAAACAATCCCCAGGACTAGTCAAAGCCTAATAGAAAATTTTTAATTTTTATAACAAATTTACGACTGATCCAGGAATTTCTTAGACAGGTCGAAGTAGTGCTAGGACTAGTCGAACAAAGTCCAGGACTAGTCTTAGAACAGACCAAACTCACTTATATAAAACATATGAATTATGTATCCAGAATGACCTACTCTAAAGGTCAACCTCAGGTCAGTCATACCTCAATAGTGAAGTAAGGACATTGAAACTTTAGAGACGAGTGACCTTTGAAAATAATGGAGCTTGAAGTCTTGCTGTCGTTTAAACTTGTGAGCTTTTTGAGATCTTGAGATTGAACTTGAAAGCTTCTTGAGATCTTGAGTAGAGCATTGTTCTTCACAGATGCAAGCTTCATAACAGTGTCTTTGGCACCACAAATTTGACAACCACAAAGGGCTATAAACTATGGCACTTACACCTTGAGCTGACACTGATAAATGACATGTGCCCTGATGAACAATTCTTTAAACTCTCCTAATTACCTTGGTTTGCTGACATTGCAAATTATCCTGCCACAAGTTTCACACTGACATATTGGACTGTGAAAGATAAGAAGAAATTCTTCGCCGAGGTACGTAAGTTTTTCTGGGATGATTCTTATCTATTTAAATATTGCTCATACCAAATTCTAAGGAGATGTGTGCCAAACAATGAACATTAAAGTTTCATCTCCTTTTGTTACTCTCAAGCTTGTAGTGGTCACTTTTCTGCTAAAAAGACCACAGCCAAAATTCTGCAATGCAACTTTTACTGGCCCACTATGTTCAAAGATACTCATGAATTTTGCAAAGCTTGTGAGCATTGTCAGAAATTGAGAGGATTGTCTCGTCGAAATACGATGCCACTAGACCCAATTCTTATCATTAAAGCATTCAATTATTGGGTCATCGATTTCATGAGGCCACTCCGCCAATCCTTTGGAAATAATTACATCTTATTGGCAGTAAACTATGTCACTAAGTGGGTCGAAGGGATCCCATGCTGGAATAATGACCATAAAATGGTCATTCGATTCTTAAAAGAAAATATCCTTTTCCAATTTGGAACGCCTCGTGCCATAATTAGTAATGGAGGGCTGCACTTTTGTAATAAGCCATTTGAGAACTTAATGAAAAATATGGCATCTCTCATAAAGTGAGCACTCCATACTACCCGCAGACAAGTGGGCAAGTTGAGATTTTCAATAGGGAAATTAAACAAATTCTGGAAAAAGCAGTTAACCCAAACTATAAGGATTGGTCAATCCGCTTGACCAATGTTTTATGGGCTTACCATACAGCTTTTAAGACCCCCATTAGAATGTCTCCCTTTAGACTTGTCTATGGGAATTGCCACTTGCCTATGGAGTTAGAACATAAAGCATACTGGGCTATCAAAAATCTGAATTTTAACTTAGACAGCGCTAGCTCGCTATGCAAGCTTCAGCTAAATGAACTTGAGAAAATTTGGAACGATGCTTATGAGAACTCGAGAATTTACAAGGACATGATGAAGGTGTTCTATGACAGGATCATCCCTTAAAAATCATTCATATCCGGTCAAAAAATTCTTCTGTACAATTCTCAGTTACATCTTTTTCCAAGTAAACTTCACTCTCATTGGACTGGCCCTTTCACTGTTACTAATGTCTATTGATGTTTTATTTAAACCAACCTGATTTAAATGACTTTAAACTCGCAAGTATACGAATCAGGTGTAGATATGGTACGTATTATGAGATCATTCCCACGAGGACTGGTTGTCATAATTCAAAATTTACGATTCTTCTTAACTAATCCAACAAATAGTTTAGCAAACTACTAACACAAATCTATGAAAAATAACTGAGAGTAAGGAGAAAAATTCAATCAAGGAGAACACTAGGACTTTCGAATCCACCCCTAATTATCCTAACCCTTGTTTTACCTGTTGATTCACCCTAATTCAGATTGATGTAAATAAATAAAGCACACTCTATGTCCTTGGTCAGGCACATAGAATGTATAATCCCTTAAAGTATAAGGATCACATCTTTCCATCCATGGTCAGGCAAGAAGAGATGTAGATTCCTATTTCTTTCTCTATAAGAAACCTGTTCATAGTCAGACACAAGCACCTAGAATAAGATTCCAAACAACCTCCACATCTAGACTTTAGTTAAGCTCATAAAATGGAGTAGCATGGAGTTTTCAGTTAAACACACTAGAGAAAGAAACAAATCAATCAAATCAGATGAAATCAATACATAACAAGATTTATTCAAATTAGGGGCTTCATCTAGCCCTAGCTAAGTAATTAGCAACTCATAAAATCAACTAGAAAGAGAGAAAAACAAGATTGATAAACGAAAAACATTATTCTCTCCATTCTTTCTTCCTCCCTCTCTCTCTTCTCTTTCTTCTCTTTCTTTTTTCTCCTCTCCTTGGCTCTGGATCTGCTCCTCCTGCTCTCTCCACGTCCTCCTCCTTTTATAGCTACCAGGGGCGAAGGAACTTTTGCACAATAAAAATTGGATTCGTGTATAACACTTGCACAGTAAAAATCGAAGCCTCCCATGTCCCATGTTCCTTGCATTATGTCCATAAAATCAACATCTCCTGGGACGTTTTTGACTGATCTACATGACTGACGGATCAAATCTTCCATCTGATTAAAGATGGTGGGCCATAACCACCTGGAAATCCCTTTTTCACGGACGTGGGTAAGCTTACGCATGTGACTACACTGACGTGATTGGTGGGCCCCACAGGAGTATTTTCGAGGAAATCCACCCCGTCCATTGGATTCAGGACGAAATTTTGGTTAGGAATGGTTGGTTTTGAATGTCCATTGACACGGCCCAGAGAAGCAATCACACTGAGCTCTTTTTGAACATCGCAGGACAGTCCTCTTGTGACCTCTGTAGTGCACACGTGTATGTACATGGGCACAAAATATCACTTAAGTTCGATACTTTCGAGGACCTCTACAAGATGGACGGCTTGGATCATTCGTATGGGCCACCATCTCATTCGTACGGGCCATGATGGTGGCCCACTGACATCCGTAAAATGGATAGCGTTCGTCCGTTACACGCTACAGGAAATGAAAGTTTCCTTTTTTAGAAGAAAGTCCGGGTCAGCACCTGCTGACCCGTCTCTCGATTCCGGTGCGGCGCGGGCGTGTGCACGCTCTATGCACATGCTGCACGTACGTGATCCACTGTGATGTTCTTGCCAAATCCAATCCATTCATTCAATTAGTATCCCTATTTAAGGCATTGAGACCAGATTTGAGGCAGCTCCAGATATTAGGTGGGCCCAGAATCAACGGTTTATGGGCTGATCTGTCAGTTGGGAAACTTCCATAGTGATCCGAGGGCTAAAATTTGATATGTACAGTTAATTTATGACCCTCTGGCCATGTATGAAGTTTTGAGCCAATCAAATAGCGGGAACCGTGTGATCTTGTATTCTGCACCAATTTTGGGCATCTTTAACGTGAACGGCTTGATTTTCTCAGATCTCTGGCTTATAAATTCTTCAGTCTTAGTTCTCTAGAGTGCATCCCTTGCTCTGGTGACTTCGGAGTGTCAATCCATGCTTTTAGTACTCTTTTTCAATACACGCTCTTGATTACATCCTGCAATAAAAACACAATTAAAATATGACATTAAGCATTATCATGTACGTAAAATTAGGCAATAACTGGGGTCTGATATGCAATATTTGACCCTCATCACAACCCCCAACCAGCATTTTGCTAGTTCAGAGCAAAACACGCCAAAAATAATTTCAGAAATAAAAGACAATTCCTGTAAACCCGAGTGACATGTGAACAAATAGTTGAGATGTGAGAATTCTAAGATTCATGAATGGTGAGTAGAATTTCCTCTGGAATCAAGCTTACAGTAAACTTCATAATCAAGTTCAAAATATTAATCCATTAATTAGAACAATTCTAAACATTGAGTTCCATGAGTGTATAGTGTAATCTCGACTTACAATTATTAAGAGATCCAATTGTCAATTTCATGATATCATTGGTAATTAACAACGAAATTCATGACAACCAAAATTGAAACCAACACTTGCCTTACAGATTAACTTTTCATTCTACCAGCCTTTGATTTTCTTTATGAATAGTAACGCCAAGGAGGGGAATCAAATCCTCACCTATAGGGAGCAAACCTATGGTGGAAACTTGTCGCCTAACTTTTTCTAAATGTCAACCATGGGGGATCGAATCTACTCCTATAGTGAGCAAACCTATGGTGACGATTATTCGACTCACATTTTCAATTCTTCTTTATAAACTGATGCTAAAAATTTTATTTTTCAGGCTGGTTCCTTTCATGCTTAGTGATTACCAAGTTAATCGTTCAATTATCGAACCAGAACCCTAATATGTAAGCGAGATGTGATATGTGAAATCATGACTCAATCAATGTTTACAACTTCCAATCATGGATTAATAACTCAAACTTAACTGTGAAATCTAACAGATACTGAATCCAAGAGTCATAAATTACCAACATCACGTATTTTGTAATTCTTAAATCATAACTATCCTTCAAAATCACTTCAAATTCACAAGAAATTCCATAAAAAATTTAAAAATGTTCACAATTTTTACTCAAGACCAAGAAAATACTGATTAAGTAACCTGATCTCCCACCCCCAACCTAAAATCTATATTGTCCTTAATGTAAAAGAAATAAGCATGCAATGTACATGGGACAACGAAAATAAAAGAGGAGTGATGGAAAGATAGTACTCGGACGGAGAATCAAGAGGCTTTCCAAAGATATCAGCGTAAGAGCAGGTCAACACAAGAGAGAAATCAACAAAAGCAAAATAACAAAAATAACATCACAAAAAGAAGATCCTACCTATACCACTTTTGCAGGTGCTCTCGATTGCATTTAGCGTATGCAACAAGCCTTTAAACCCCCAGGTTGCCCTTAGTGGATGAGTTATAGTCTCGTGAGGGTTTGTAGTAATGTTACCCACAAACATTGAACTAGGAAAATGAAATGGAATGAAAAGCTGGGTTGCCTCCCAGGAGCGCTAAGTTTAACGTCTTCAGCCATACAAGAATGGACCATGAATTAATCAATCTTTATAACCTGAGTCCACCAAATAAATTTCCTCAACACCTTCATCAACCAATCCCAGACTTTGTGTGAACAACTTGAACCGTGCTATCTAAAATGGGGTAAACGATACCAACATCTAACAATTTAAGCACCTCCGCCCGAACGACCTCTTTCATATTAGGGTTAAGCCTCCTTTGCATTTCACGCGACATTTTCGCATTTTCTTCAAGATCAGTACGATGCATACACAAAGTGGGGCTTACTCCCTTCGTGTCCTCTATTGTCCACCCAATAGCTGCCTTATATTCTCTAAGCACTTTAAGCAACTTGTTCTCCTGTTCCTTCTCAAGATTAGAAGCTATGATGACAGGTAGAGTCTCAAAAAGACCTAAAAATGCATACTCAAGATTTTCAGGTAATTATTTAAGGTTAAGTTCAGGTGGTTTCTCAATAGATGGGACCGGTTTAGACTCAGAGGGTGGAAGAGGTTCCACTTTCGCTTTCCATTTTGCAGTCTCCATTATAGGAGTAGAGTCGAGCAATGCATTGACTTCTTGGATGGAACTCTCTATGTCAAAATCCATGCCAAAATGTGCTAAGCAAGTCTCAAGTGCATCTTCAAAAGATTGAAGGAAAGATTCATGCACTAGACTCTCAATCATGTCCACTTCAAATATATCATCCGAGTCTGCTGGTTATTATCCAGTATTGAAAACATTGAGTATGATCTTCATGTTACCAAAAGACAACTTCATAACTCCATTCCTGCAATTTATGATAGCATTGGATGTGGCTAAGAATGGACGTCCCAAAATATTTGAGATTTGACTAGTAGGATTCTAGACAGGCTGAGTATCTAGAACGATGAAATCCACTGGAAAATAAAACTTATCAACCTGGATTAGCACATCCTCAATAACACCATGGGGCACCTTGACAAATCTATCAGGTAGTTGTAGTGTTATTTTAGTTGGTTTCAGCTCACCAAGTCCTAGCTGTTCATTTACAGAATATGGTAACAAATTAACATTGGCCCCTAAATCAAGCAATGCCTTCTTAACCTTATGATCTCCTATGACGCAAGAAATGGTAGGAGCTCTTGGATCCCTAAATTTAGGAGGGGTGTTGTTTTGAATCATGGAGCTGAGTTGCTCTGCAAGGAAGACCTTCTTACGAACATTCATCCTACGCTTTTGAGTGCATAAATCTTTAAGAAACTTAGCGTAAGCAGGGACTTGCTTGATAGCATCAAGCAATGAAATATTAATTTGTACTTTCTTAAACATGTCCAATATCTCATTAAAGTTGTTTCCTTTCTTAACTAGTGCCAGACGCTGAGGAAAAGGTGCTTTAGGCACATAGGATGACACATGAGTGGTACCTGGAGAGTTAGAGTGCTTTGGGGCTTTCGATGCATTAGTATGTCTCTTCGCTTCATTTTGATCTTCTGATTTGGAATTTGATTCTTCCCTAAGCATCTCTACTTTGTTCCCGATCTGTTTACCGGACCTAAGGGTAATGATTGATTTGGCTTGCTCATGATATTATTCTTGATTTGAATTAGAGCCAATCTCATACTGTCCTTTTGGATTTGCCACAGGTTGGTTAGGAAACTTGCCTTTCTCTCTCTCACTCAATGTGGCAGCAAGTTGACCCAACTATACGTCCAGCTTGGCAATGGATTGTGCATTTGCATGTAAGCTTTGCTGGTTAGCTAGTAAAGTTTGTTGGTTGTCTTTTTAAAATTGAAGTGAACTCTGCATAAAAAGATTGAGTGTATCCTCAAGAGATGGTTTCCTAGATTGTGGAGGTACTTGTTGATACTGTGGGAACTGCTAAGGTTGTTGACTGCCAACTTGGGGAAAAGTTTGCATTGGAGGATTTTCAGATGGTCCTCCTTGTTGTGGTCCTTTTGTCCAAGAAAAATTTGGATGTCTAGCCCACCCTGGGTTGTAGGTGTCTGAGTAAGGATCATTCCCAAGTCTCCGAAAGGTGTTCATAACATGCATTTGTTCAGAGAGAAATTCTAGAAATGTTGTACTAGATGGACAAAACTGTGTAGGATGGGTGGGACTGGAACATATGGCACATGACTCGGCTTGAGTTGTTTGTGGAGGTCCATTATTTAACATCAAAGCATCCACTATCTTTGTCAGGCTATCAATCTTGGCATAAAGATCTGGCATAACTCCTATCATATATACCACCTTTCTTCTATGGTTGAGGACTTCTTTCACCTCTATTTGAATAGTCCCATTACTGGGAGTTTTCACATAAGGTTTCAAAGAAATTCCACGCTTTGACATCACTTTTAGTCATGAATGACCCTCCACTGGTGGCATCAACCATGCGACGGTTTTGGGGTGTCAAACCGTCATAGAAGTATTGAACCTGCTGCCACTTCTCAAAACCATGATGTGGACACTTAAGAAGCAAGTCCTTCCATCTTTCCTAACATTCATGAAAGTGCTCACCCTCTTTTTGTGTGAAATTAGTAATTTCTCTACGGAGAGCATTAGTTTTGTGAACAGGGAAGAACTTGTTTAAGAACTTCTTAGATAGTTGGTCACATGTAGTGATAGACCCAACTTCCAGAGAATTCAACCATGCTTTCGCTTTATCCTTCAAAGAAAAAGGAAAAAGGCGCAAACGGATCGAATCATCTGAAAAGTTTTAAAACCTAAAGGTAGAGCAAATGTCTAGGAATTCTTTCACATGATGATATGGATCTTCCTTATCTAAACCATAGAAGGAGGGCAACAATTGTATGACTCCAGGTTTAAGTTCAAAGTGTGCTACCGTGGTGGCTAGTAACACTATGCATGAAGGCGCATTAAATTGGACAAGAGCTGAATAATCTCTAAGAGCTTTAATTCCATTCTCATCTGCCATTTCAAATAGAATGTTTCTAAATCTTCTACGAAATGTTCTTTCTATTTCAGGATCAAAAGGTGATAGTTCTATGTTCAGAGATCTACGCCCTAGCATAAACTATGTTGTTGCAATGTAAGAAAGAAAACTAAACTAAGATGCAACCCAAGAGAAATAAAACTGGAACTAACAATTATGAATTCCTAAAAACAAGATAAAACTATGTAAACAAGAATTGGAAGAAAGAACCCGGAAAAGGAGATGATCGATGACCGAAGATTTGGGAGCTCCTCCTTTTGAAGACAATTTTATTTTGCAGCTTCCTTTCTCAATTCCTGTAAACAAAATAAAAACAAAAATAAATTAAATTTCCTAAAATAATGCTAGAAAAATCCTAAGGCTATAAATTATGATAAGAAAGAATCCTAAATCCAATTTGGACTGAAACAGTCCCCAGCAACGGCGCCAAAAACTTGATGTTTTGTTTAAACCAACTTGATTTAAATGATTTTAAACTCGTAAGTATACGAATCAGGTATAGATATGGTACGTATTACAAGATCGTTTCCACGAGGACTGGTTGTCACAATTCGAAATTTACGATTCTTCTTAACTAATCCAACAAATAGTTTAGCGAACTACTAACACAAATCTATGAAAAATAACCGAGAGCAAGGAGGAAAATTCAATCAAGGAGAACACTAGGACTTTCGAATCCACCCCTAATTATCCTAACCCTTGTTTTACCTGTTGATTCACCCTAATTCAGATTGATGTAAATAAATAAAGCACACTCTATGTCCTTGGTCGGGCACACAGAATGTATAATCCCTTAAAGCATAAGGATCACATCTTTCCATCCATGGTCAGGCATGAAGAGAAGTAGATTCCTATTTCTTTCTCCATAGGAAACCTGTTCATGGTCAGACACAAGCACCTAGAATAAGATTCCAAACAACCTTCACATCTAGACTTTGGTTAAGCTCATAGAATGGAGAAGCACGGAGTTTTCAGTTAAGTACACTAAAGAAAGAAACAAATCAATCAAATCAGATGAAATCAACACATAACAAGAGTTATTCAAATTAGGGACTTCATCTCAGCCCTAGCTAAGTAATTAGCAACTCATAAAACCAACTAGAAAGAGAGAAAACAAGATTGATAAATGAAAAACATCATTCTCTCCCTTCTTTCTTCCTCCCTCTCTCTCTTCTCTTTCTTCTCTTTCTTTTTTCTCCTCTCCTTGGCTCTGGATCTGCTCCTCCTGCTCTCTCCACGTCCTCCTCCTTTTATAACTGCCAGGGGCGAAGGAACTTTCGCACAATAAAAATCGGATTCGTGTATAACTCTTGTGCAGCAAAAATCGAAGCCTCCCACTTCCCATGTTCCTTGCATTATGTCCGTAAAATCAACGTCTCCTAGGACATTTTTGACTAATCTACATGATTGACGGATCAGATCTTCCATCTAATTAAAGATGGTGGGCCATAACCACCTGAAAATTCCTTTTTCACGGACGTGCGTAAGCTTACACACGTGACTGCAATGACGTGATCGATGGGCCCCACAGAAGTGTTTTTGAGGAAATCCACCCCGTCTATTAGATTCAGGATGAAATTTTGGTTAGGAATGGTTGGTTTTGAATGTTCATTGACACGGCCCAGAGAAGCAATCACGCTGAAATCTTTTTAAACATCGCAGGGTAGTCCTCTTATGACCTCTGTAGCGCACACGTGTATGTACATGGGCACAAAATATCACTTAAGTTCGATACTTTCGAGGCCCTCTACAAGATGGACGACTTGGATCATTCGTACGGGCCATGATGGTGGCCCACTGACATCCGCAAAACGGACAGCGCCCGTCTGTTACATGCTACAGGAAATGGAAGTTTCCTTTTTAAGAAGAAGGTCCGAGTCAGCGCCTGCTGACCCTCTCTCGATTCCGGTGCGGCGTGGGCGTGTGCACGCTCTATGCACACGCTGCACGTACGTGATCCACTGTGATGTTCTTACCAAATCCAATCCATTCATTCAATTAGTATCCCTATTTAAGGTGTTGAGACCAGATTTGGGGCAGCTTCAGATATCAGGTGGGCCCAAAATCAAGGGTTTATGGGCTGATCTGTCAGTTGGAGAACTTTCATAGTGATCCAAGGGCTAAAATTTGATATGTACGGTTAATTTATGGCCCTCAGGCCATGTATGAAGTTTTGATCCAATCAGATGGCGGGAACCATGTGATCTTGTATTCTGCACTAATTTCGGGCCTCTTTAACGTGAACGGCTTGATTTTCTCGGATCCCTAGCATGTAAATTCTTCAGTCTTGGTTCTCTAGAGTGCGTTCTTTGCTCTGGTGACTTCGGAGTGTCAAATCCACGCTTTTAGTACTCTTTTTCAGTCCACGCGCCTGATTACATCCTACAATAAAAACACAATTAAAATATGACATTAAGCATTATCATGTACGTAAAATCAGGCAATAACTGGGGTCTGATATGCAATATTCGACCCTCATCATCTATCATCAAGGGGCTGTCGAGATAAAGAATCCAGCGAATGACAATATTTTTAAAGTAAATGGACATTGCTTAAAGCCATTTGTTGAGAAATTTGATTCAGAGGATACGTCCATGCATCTGATTGATCCTGTGTACTAGGATTGACCCCCTAGTCTGATAGAGGTATAATTAGGTTTATTGCTTTCATAGAATTTTAGGATTAAGATAGCTTTCTTTCAGTTTGTTAGTCTTCATGTTAACCCATTTGATGTTGAGAACTTTGGAAAAGATTCAATTCTCCTTTTTCAAGTACTACCCTTCCATCACTTCTCATTTCTTTTCGTTGTCTCATGTGCATTATATGCTTATACCTTTTACATTAAGGACAATGTAGATTTTAGGTTAGGGGGTGTGAATTAGGTTAACTAATTAGTGTTTTCTTAGTTGTTGAGTAAAAATTTAGAAAATTTTTAATTTTTTAAATTAAAAACCTATTTCGAAAGTAATAGTTTGTGTAATTAAGAATGTCTTGAGTATGATGATAAGATAGAGATTGAATTTTGAATTGTTGGAATTTGATCAACTGATTAAACTATTACTTAAGTTCTTGCATTTGATTGATTTAGAGGAAGTTCGAATATCATGTTGATCTAAATCACAAGTCACATTCAATTTGCTTTCTATAAAGGTGCTAGAATTTCTGGTTGTTAGTATGTAAATCATTGATAGATGTTGAGAATGAGTCTGGAGAATTTTATCCACCCTAAAAAGATGAAAAGAACCAGTTAAAAAATAGTGAGATCGAAAAAAAAAGGTCATGAAAAGACTAGAAAAGAATGAAAAGAATAAAAAGTCTGAAAAGAATGAAGATGAAAAGAATGAATAAATGAAAATGACCATCAATATAAAATAAAAAACGGGAATAAGAAGAAAAGGGGGATAAGTTCAAAATCAGTACTTGATTATTCAATCAATTTTGAGATAATGAGCATGGCTAACCTTACGAAAAGATAGTATTTCTATGGAAAGTAAGTTGAAATTCACCGAGCACATTGGAAAATGTTGATATATGAACTTATGCTCTCAAGTAATTGATGAAGAACCTATTTGATTCAGCTCTAGGTTTTCAATTTTCACTCTCGCTTCCTTGGATTATACTCATTCATACTTATTTACACAAAAGATTATTTTCCGGAAGAGGTTTAAACATTGAGAATTGAAGATTATGTCATACATGTTTTGCTCGAGACTAGCAAAATGCTGGTTGGGGGTGTGTTGAGTGTAAAATATTGCATATTTCTTCCTATTTATATCTTGGTTTTATGAACATGATAATGCTTAATGGGTATATTTTATACATGTTTGTATTGTGAGGTGAATCTGAGAGCTTGGATTGAAAATAATGTTAAAAGCATGGATCTGATGCTCAAGAATCACCAAGGCAAGAGATGGATCTTAAGAGTCTAAGATTAAAGAATTCACATGCCAAATATCAAAGGAAACCAAGTGAGAAATGAAGAGAATCGAAGATTTGAAGTGAAGAAAAGGAATCCTGAAAATTGTTCTGAAAAAAGATATTCTGAAATTTTGGGGCCAGAAAAACATTGTTCTGAAAATGTGCCAGAATAGACTTCCATTCCATCAAAGCTAATTCGATTCTACAACTATAAATAGGACTCCCTGGGATGCTATAAAGCATCTTCTATAGTTTGGAAAGGGAAAGAAGGCCTAGGTGGAGCATCAACGACGTTCTTCTACTTCGATTTCTTCATTGGTTCTAGTAGATTTTCCTGTTTTTCTTATGTTTTTGATTTAGCTATGACTAGCTAGCGTGTTAGGATGTTTATTTTGCTTTGATTCTTGTTCTTATTGAACCTCATTGATTTCTAGTTTGATATTGAAGGAATATTTTTATTTTTCTATGATTTATTATGATTCAAATTACAATAGATGCTGCGATAGCTTTAGATATCTTCTTTTCCTATTTTGAGGTTGTGAGATTCGTAAATCCTGTTGTTCACCATTGTCTCCTGGGCATGGTAGTGTCACACTCCAAACTCAAAAACCGGGCTCACAAAATTCCCATTCGCCGAATTCGGCGCCGACAGCCTCCGTAGTACCCCATTCTTGGCTCCTGGCAACCATACACCAGGTTTCGATCCTGGGATGCTACAAGGAGGATTTCTAATCATCAATTTGATTCATAATGAGCATAACCATAAGCATAACCCACGAACAATAACCACAAGAACACCATCACAAAATCCACTATGATCAAAAACTTTGAGTACAAGGCGTATAAAATGGAAAATACAACATAATGAAAGTAACAAAAACTCCAGAAGCTCGGCTGCACGCTCCAACCGCGATGAGACTATGGCTGCGTCCTAGCATCACCTGCACGCATCAATCATGTATAAGCTTATAGAAAGCTTAGAGGGTGGTGTAAGTGTGTGCACAATATAAGTGTGCCCAGAATGCAAGGTCAGAGTAATGCGAAATCATGCCGATGCGTACATGAATGTAAATCAGCCATACCAAGGCTATGCGGTGTGAGATATGAATGCTATCGGCCATAACACGTCCATGCGATGTGAGATGCAACTCAAACATATCAATCCTCATCATATATCAGTACAGTTCTCATTCTGGAAATCACTAGGGTTTAGTATACTCCAAATGGCACTGCCGCTCTCCTAGCCGCACAGTCCAAGTAAGCGTAAAAAACCTCACTATCCGCCTAGCCAATAGTCTGATAATACCTATCTGGCATGCCAATAGTGGACCCATTCGCGAGCTGGTCAAACTCAACCTAGTATTGCCCCTACCCTCAGGCGAGTAAGACCACACCCCTTTCCAACCGACCACGACATAGTGGGAGACTCGGCCTTCTGGTATTCGGCCCTCGTGCGCTCATATATTCACTCGGTCTCGACGTTAGAGTCATCCTCTTGTACCATCGGGTTTAGAAATTTTCACCTAAGGATATTTATGGCGCCCAGATGCTTAGTAACGATATTTTTGGTATCCAATTTAGCCACACACGATGTGTCTATGGAGGCTATGGCCCTGATGTCGCTAGGGCATACAATAATCACAATCACACAAATGCAAGTGTATGAATCATAATATCGGACATGCAATAATCCTGAGCGTACCAAGCGCTTATGTGAGGCAACTCCGCCTATCAGGGAGCCCATAAACGATCTGCCCGAAGGCATGTGCTATGATCCGTCACTTCTCATATCAGGCATACATATGATGCGTATGATCATGAATCATGGATCTATACTATAAATGTTATGTGGTGATGGGCTCTAATCAAAACGAAGATGGGCCTAGACGAACTATACGCTACAGGTATGGGCCTATTAATGGGCCTTAGGGAGAGTCGTAATGCAGACTTTTAACCAACATTATCCTTCTAATGTAGGCATTAAACCAACATTGCTCCCAAGGCACGGTGAATCACACATTGCAATAGGCCTTATGTACATCCTATTGGGCGTCGACCCAACGGCCTCTAATACATCAAATGGCCTTATAACATGGGTCTCGTATATATATCAAGGTGGGCCTCAACAACGGTCCATAAATATAAGATGGGCCTAATCACATGGGCATTATATTCATCAAGTGGGCCACATCAATGGGCCACACTAATGGGCCTTATGCACATTATAATGGGCTACGCCAATAGGCCCTAACTATATCAAATAAGCCACATCTAAATACAAGTGGTGATAATGATTTTCACCATTTAAAATTCCCAAGGCCTACCAAATCATGTATTTCCCATCTAATCTAATCATAAGGTCTCACAGACCCGAATTAAGAGGGAAAGCAAATATCATTTTGGTCCAAACCTGGTAGCCCGCAAGAGTTTTAATGGTGGACATTCAAACTCACTGTTTCCTGTAATATGACCCACTTGATCCTAGATCTGTCTTTTATATATATATATATATATATATATATATATATATATATATATATATATATATATATATTCCATCGTAGGCCTTAAAATAATCTCCAAAATGGTTGGACGGTTTGGATGAAACACCTGCATTATCGTGGGTCCCACAGGGATGGACGACATAGATAAAGTACCTACTTCATGGTGAGGTTCCACACCAATGAAGTGGTCCCATGTGGGGCCCACCATAATGTGGATACAATACATACTTTAGTGGTCCCATGTGGGGCCCACCATAATGTTTATCTTCCACCCAACCTACTGATAAGGTCACACGTGACCTGGGCCCACTGCAATGTTTGTTTGCCATCCAAACCTGTTGATAGGGTCACACGTGACCTGAGGCCCATGTAATGTTTGTTTGCCATCCAAACCTGTTGATAGGGTTACACGTGACCTGAATTGAGGAGGAAAAACAAATTTCATTTTGATCCAAAACTTCTGACCCCAAAAAGGGTCTCAATGGTATACATTCAATCCCACTGTTTCCTCTGTCGTGAGCCACCTGAGCATTGGATATGGCTTATTTTTGGGTGGCCCACAGCCAGGGAGGGAGGCCAACAAATGGACAGTGTGGATGTACGAAACACACATCATGGTGGGGCCCACGGCTGGACCGTGGGTCCAGCTCGTCCGTCCGTCCATCAGGCGCAGGCGCTGCCTGCGTACGCTCTGCAGCAGCAGCATCAGCGCTACCTTCTCTTTTTATTTTTTAAAAAAAAAATCAGTGTTTCTACAGTTTTTCCGTGGTAGGGCCCACATCAGTTCGATCCGACCCAGCCATTGGATTCTACGGCCCATGATCGATCAAATAAGACCAATATGTAACGTGTTCTAGGCGAATAGAAGATTCAAGGTGGGTTTTAACGGTATTACCGCTATTTCCTATGGTATGGCCCGCCTGAGAATTGGATTGGTCCCAAAATTTGGCTCAACGCCTAAAATAGGTTGAGCAATGAAATGGACGGCATGGATTATATACATACATCAAGGTGGGGCCTACATGAGTGGCCCACCCTAAAAGCACCTTTTTCTTTTTTTTTGTTAGCTTATAAGTACACACCCTGTCAGTACACGCACTCCATGTAGCTACGCCCGTCCAGCGTCCAGAGACGTTGGACTGTATGGGAATAAAACAAGCATCATGGTGGGCTCCACACACTACCATGGTGGGGTCCACGTGGCGGCCCACCAAGGTTTGGATCAGCTGATGTTTGTATTTTCCTTCGTCCATGCTTGGACAGCAAGGTGAGCTCCACCAGTGGGTTGTAGTGTGGTCCACTAAATGGACAGTATGGATCTAATATATATATCATCGGGTGGCCATCAACAATGAAAGGGGTGAGAGAGAGAGAGAGTAATAGAGAGAGACTGTGTTAGAGGGGGGGCCCCACCACTATCGGCTCCTCATGAACACAATACATACCTCATAATGGGTCCCACCAACAAGTGGGCCCAAAAGTTGAAATCAATGGTGGATCACCCACCTATCGGTCTTCTTCTTGGTCCCTTAGCCTCCTTAGCTCCTTGCCTTTACTTTTAATGGTGATTGATGATGAATGGATGATTGAGATGGGAGATGAGATGGTGGGAAAAGTGGGCCACACTTGGAGTTGGGAGAGAATGTTTGGACGTTGGAATTTTGGGTTGCTTTGGGAGATTTGAGAAATGAGAGAGAGGGAGTGAGGTGATGGGAATGATATGGATGGGGTGATGTAAGAAAGGGTATGGGTTAGGTTGAAAATTTATAAAAGAGATATGGTTGTGGTTGAAATTTTGTAAAGGAGAATGGTGAGGTGGAGAGAGAGTGGACTTTTGAAAAGGTAGGGATCGGTTGTTGTACTTGGGGTAAGGCTTGTACTTGACATTGATTGATGGGACATATCGTAGAGATTCCCTCGTTAATCACAACGCACAACGTTTCTTCAGAATGAATGCAGGCCCACATCTCCTGGCCTGAGTATTGATTCGGTGCGCGAGTCGCAGCGTTGGAACCGCCGCGTCGACGCAGTCGCTAATATACAAGTTTCAGGTTGAGTTGACTTTGGCATGCAGGTCTCGGCTTAAGATCGCGCGCAAACATTAGATATAGGTTGAGGATTACTGAAATTCAACCGGAAGGATCGTGGAAGCCTACAGAACGGTACGGACTAGGATACGAGTCTTACAGGTAGGGTGATGGAATCCCTTCCAATCATCACAATTCTCCTCCATTGAGAATTAAGTCAATGAAAAGTTCATATTTGATTCAAATTGCTTTATTTTCCAATTTGATAGGATAGGACTCCAATTCCAATTGTGTTTATTGAATCAAGTAAGGTAGCATCTTGATGGCTACAAGTGGATCCTTGGTGCTCTAGTTCCCTTTTGATATTTGATAAATCCTTCACAATTAATCTCTTTTATTCAGATTTTAGATTTAGATCTTCTTTTAGTTCTAATTCTACTTCTTTTCAGAATACGTACAAGTTTAGTCCCTGTGGATTCGACCTCAGTCTCTTCGAGATTATTAATACACTGTGACCCTACACTTAGGGTTGTGAACACGCTGCGTGAATGATTGTACAACTTGGGAGCTAGTAGTTAGGATGGACACTTGAATGTTAAAACATGCACTTGAAATATCTTAAATATCGCGTTTGTAGTTTTCAAGTAATTTTAAGTGCCTGTGAATCATGTAGGCAACCCTTGTTAGTTGGGATAAGGTTTAGTTGATAACAATGATGAGGTGAGTTACCTATATGGCAAGAAGTCGGTTAATTTGACCGAGAATTCTTAAATGCCACTTTTGCAGTTTTCAAGTAATTTAATGCCACTTTTGCAGTTTTCAAGTAATTTCTAAGTGCATGTGAATCATGTAGGCAACCCCTATTAATTGGGTTAAGGTTTAGTTGATGACAATGTTGAAGTGAGTTACCTACGTGGAGAGAAGTCATTCAATTTGACCAAGAACTCGAGTAAATTGACCGAGAACTTGATGAAATTGACTGAGAACTCGATGGAATTGACCGAGAACTCAGTAAATTGCACTACCAAAAAATAGGGCAATGCCGATGGCTAAAAACTATCGGCAATGACCTTGCCTGACATCTAAAAATCCAACAAAATTTATTTAATCCCCTTCAAGAGATTTATCCTACTCAATACAGCTCAAGATCTCATCTAGAAAATCAGATCTAAAATCTAGGAAAGGCATCTCGATTCTCTCCTCCAAATAGATGAAGATCAATTTAAATCCACCAATAAATCACTTTTAAAAACCCTAGAAAAGGGCATTCATGAAATGGAGTGATAATGTCTGAAGAGATTTGAGGAGCAAGAAAGGGAGAGGGAGAGGGAGAACGAGAAATGGGTTTTTTGGGTTTTGATGGAAAGGGTTGAGAGGGACGCAAATTTCCTGCGAAAGCCTTTCGCAAGAAGTTCCTTCGTTGGATACTTAGGTGGGGCCCACCATCATGTTCGTGAGAAATCCACTCCGTCTATTTGTTTTTTAGCTCATTTTAGTACATGGGGCCAATAATGAGCGTGATCCAAGACTCGAGTGGGCCGAAAATGTGAGGATTTAATGTCCACAGAAGTTTTGATCAGTCTAATATTTGTGTTTTCAGTTCTTCACATTAGGAATTATGTTATAAATGGTATGGATGGCTTGTAAACATCATTGTTGACCCAAGGAGATTTCAATGATAGGAATTTCCCTACCTGCCTTTTCTTTTAGTGTGGCCCACCCGAGTCTAAGATCCTTCTCACTTTTGGTCTCGAGTTCTAAAATGATCTCACAAAATGGATGGACGGAGTAAATTTCTCACAAACATCACAGTGGCACCTACCTAAAACTTCCTGCTGAAGGCTTTGGTAAGAAATTCGCAACCAATTGAGAGAGGGGGTGAGGATGCGATTTGGCTATTTACGCAGCCACTAGCTAGGTGGCTAGTGGTCGGTGCTTTGTGGGCCCCACCATGATGTATGTATTTTATCCATTATGTCCATGTATTTCTCAAGAACATTTTAGGGCTTGATCCTAAAAATGAGCCAGATCTAAATCTCAGATAGACTGTCACAGGAAAATAGTAGTGATTGAATCTGCACCACTAAAAACCTTGGATTCGTTGATGGATTATTGTGATTCACCAACAACTACACACCATCGGGAAAACACCCATACGACTGTCGGCTTTGGTCAATTTTTAGGTAGTGTTGACTAAGACTTGACGAAATTGACCAAGAACTCCGTGAAATTGACCGATAACTCGATAAAATTGACCGAGAACTCATGCAAATTGACCTAGAACTCTCTTAAATTAACTAAGAACTTAGAAAAATTGACGTAGAACTCTCTGAAATTGATTGAGGACTCGCTAAAATTGACTAAGAACTTCATGAAATTGACCGAGAACTCAAGAAAATTGACCGAGAACTCGCTCAAATTGACCAAGTAGACTCTAAAATTGACCAAGAACTCGCTCAAATTGACCAAGAACTCCTTAAAATTCACCGAGAACTCAGGAAAATTAACCGAGCACTTGCTCAAATTGACCGTGTAGACTCTAAAATTGATTGAGAACTCACTGAAATTGACCGAAAACTCGCCAAAAATGACTGAGAACTCGAAGAAATTGATTGGGAACTCGGGAAAATTGACCAAGAACTCCTTAAAATTAACCGAGAACTCGCCGAATTTGACTAAGAACTCAAGAAAATTGACCTAATAGACTCTAAAATTAACCAAGGACTCGCTGAATTTGACCAAGAACTCCTTGAAAGTCACCAAGTAGTCGCTAAAATTGAACAAGAACTCGCTAAAATTGACAGAGAACTGGCTAAAATTGACCGAGAACTCACTGAAATTAACTGAGAACTCGATGAAAATGATTGAGAACTCGCTAAAATTGATCGAGAACTCACTAAAATTGATCAAGAACTAGCCAAAATTAACTGAGAACTCTCTGGAATTCATTGAGAACTCGCCCAAATTGACCGAGAACTCGATGAATTTAAACAAGAAGTAGGTGAATTTGACCGACAACTCGGTGAAATTCATCGAGACCTTACCAAAATTGACCAAGAACTCCATGAAATTGACCGAGAAGTCGGTGAATTTGACCGAGAACTCAGTGAAATTGACCGAGAACTCTCTGAAATTGACCGAGAACTCCATGAAATTGACCAATAAAATTGACCAAGAACTGGCTGAATTTAACAAATAACTCCTTGACATTCACCAAGTAGTCACTGAGATTGACCAAGAACTCGGTGAAATTGACCAAAAACTCACCGAAATTGATCGAGAACGATGAAATTGATCGAGAAGTTACAGAAATTGACTGAGAACTCCCTGAAATTGAGCGAGAACTCGTGTTTTGGGTTTACGATTTATAGAGGTGAATTTCTTTGATTATAATTGCAATATGTGGCTTCTTAAAAGAATCATTCAATCTTCTTGTGGCAAATATGAGTTGATTTTCCCATATTTGTCAAAGTCATATTCAGGGCCAGTATCCCCTTTCATGATTACTACTTTTCTTTCTAAGTCTAAATTGTAATAGGAAATTAGCAATTTCAAATATTTTTACGAACATCTTGGAATTAAATCATTCACCATCACATTACATTCAAACATAAAATACATTACAAAATACATCATTCAAACATAAAATACATTACAAAATACATTATTCCTCAGGTATTGGAAACTTGCACCTCTGTTGATTATGCCCCATTTGTTTGCACCTTCTGCACTTTACTATTTTCTATTCCTCTCCACGTGAAGGAATTCTTATCTTTTTATCGTGGGGGTTTAATTTTCGCACAATATTCCCTGAATTCATTTAATATTTTTCATTGGCTCTTGTCACGTACTGGGTACATAAATTCATTATATGTGATCTAGTAATTTTGTGTTATGTAGAATGGGGAGCAATGGGTATAATAAGGACGATTATAATTTATATATTCTAAAAGAACATACAAACAAGGGAACCATTTAACTTCAAACTCACGACATATACATGAAAGCTCATTAAGCTTAACTGTGTCATTACAATCTACCACAACATAATGATCGTCTCTATCAGAATAGTCATAGGGTACTCTCGTGCTTCTTTGAACAAAGTATTAACACACTCCGATATGTTTGTATTAACCAAGTTGAATCTTTTTCTTGTAAAGTGTGAAGATGCTCATCTTTCGTATCATATTTCTCTCAACCATGCATGTAATAGGGGGTTGGCCATTTTGATATCATGCATTAACTTTTCGAAAGAAGCCTTCCTGCATGTCTTTACAGTTCGCCAATAGTACATTTCTAATGACTTGTCTTTAAATGTGTCAACCAAGTTTTTGTAGATATGGTAGGCATAGTAACCATGGATTGCATTTTAGAAGACTTCAGGGAGTTCCTTCATTAAACCTTTATGTTGGTCTGATATAATGACAAGATCAAGAAGAGCCCCCAACGTACAATTAAGGTGGGTAAGGAACCAATTCCAACTACTGCTATTCTCCGATTCCCCGATGCCAAAGGCTACTACGAAAATATTATTGTTTTCATCTAAGGTTGTAGTAATGAATAGAACACCCTTGTATTTACCTTTTAGGTGCATCTCGTCGATGGACAAGACCCTTTGCAAATATTTTAAAATTTTTCTAATGCACTGTCCGAGAACAACAAAATATCTCTCGAACCTGCTTGTCTGTGGGTTAACAAGCATGACAGTCACCATCCTCGGGTTAGCCCTCCTCAACTCATGCAAATAGGCCGGGAGTTCATTGTAAGAATCCTCATAAGATCACATTACATGTTTGATTGTGATCTCATTAACCCACCATGCCTTCTTATAACTGATAAGAATATTATATTTCTCTTGCATAGTCAATATAATGTCACTGAGCCTTAATCCTATGTGCTTCTTAATATAACTAACAACCATCTCACTGTCTAAATTACTACTTGCTTGCTGATGATCGTTCTTAATCCATGACATGTCACATGCATTTGGACGTATAAGTCCTTATCTTGAATATCCTTGCATCATTCACCCTAGATGCATGAATCCTCCATTCACATTTAGCTTCAAAACACACCACAATGAATCTCTTAAATGATGAGTATAAGACCCTATAGTGGAAGTTTTATGAATTGCAAATTGGCTCAATACATACCAGCACCGAGTCTTGACCCTAAACATTTGGCCAAAGAATATCTTAATCAGCTCATCCAATGAATCTGAATATTCTAAAAGATATATTGGTGAATGCACCATCCTTGAAAGGCACATTAACTTGACCAGTAATAAAGTTTGATGTTCGATCCAGCTTAGGTAATGGAATGTCGCTTACTAGGGGTGTACACGAGCCAAGTTAGCTTGGTTAGCTCACTCGACTCGACTCAAAAAAGCTCGATTTAACTCAGTTCGAAACTGAGTTTGAGCCAAGTTGAGTTGATTTTTTTAGCTCGAAAAATTTTTGAGCTGAGTTCGAGCTTGCCAGAGCTCGACTCGACTCGGATCGAACCCCAACTTGAATCAAACCAGTTCGGTGACTCGGTTATTTTGATATTGATGTTGCTCAGAAAGTGTTTGATAAAATGACTCAACAAAGTGTTGGCTAGTGGCAAGGAAGGTATGGATATGAAATAAATACCTTTTTAAAAAGAAATCAAACTGTTTCTTCATTGCATCGGGGCAGAATCATATACAAATGGGAGAACCTTCTCAAGTAATAGACTAGGAATGGCCTAAATGTACAGGGTTACAAACCTATCCTACCCCATAAGAGAATTCAGTGAAGGAAACAAACTAGAACGGATAAAATAATAGTATTATGTCCAACAAAATGTTTTTTTCTTGGGTTGTATATGAAACAAATACCTTTGTATCTTGATTTTTACGTTGTCTACTGAGTGTTTGATGAAATACCTGTAAACTAATGTTACCACTTTAAATTCCGTGAGAAATTGAAGTTGCACTCCACGTGTTTAAGAAAATGTCATAGAGGCTCGAACTGGCCAAAGTTGCTGACCGAACCGAGCAGAGCTGGCTAGTCAGGCTCGAGGACCAAGCCGAGCCAAGTTCGAGCTAGGGTTAGCTAGTGGTCGAGCCGAGTTGAGTTATGCCAAGCTCGACTCATTTTGACTCATGTACACCCCTATCTCTTACACATACACATTTTTCACCGGTGGTGGATGATGAATTCAAATATACTCTTGTAGATAAAGGTGATGCCACATATTCACATTTGAGGTTAAGGTCAGCTGCCCAACTCACGCCACATTCCTCACACGGATTTCCATTCTCAAAAGGGATGTTAACTTGACTAGTCACAAAATTTGATGTTTGAGGCAGCTCGAGAACTTGAGTGTTGCTTAGACGTACTTTTAAAGGTGATGTCATATATTCATATTTCACGCCATGTTCCTCACACACATTTCCAATTGCAAGGGCATCATGTTCAACACCACTACAACCCATAGGGTCTTCGTGTATTATTTCATTAATGTGTTGCATTGTCTCTATAAATAAAGGGATGTATTTATCCTAATGCTCTGACTGTGCTGCCAAGAGCACTCTCACATAATCGTTGTCTTCGATTTCAGTTGGAGGGATTGATTGGTTTGAGCAAGGGTACAATACTTTCATCCCAATATCATAATCCTTTGGTGTACTCTTAATAATCCTATACATTTTAGATAGAAGCTCCTCATATGTAGTCTCAACACTCAAAGAAATACTTTTTGACATTCCACCCTTAAACGTGTATCCATTGTTTTCACATATTAACTCCTCACCATAAGAGCATATGATGATTCTCGCAGCCATTACTTGAAAACAAACATAATGACATATTCTTAGCAAATCGTTACACGATAAGAGCACACCATAAGATAGAACTCGGTTAATATTCACATGTACTAGGTGAACTTGACCAATGTACTAGGTGAAAATGACTGAGTACTAGGTGAATTTTACCAATTACCCAGTGAATTACTGGGTGAATTTGACTGAGTATAGGAGAAATTCACCGAGTTATTAGTTAATTCTCCCAAGTTCTCAATTAATTCTCTCGAGTTCTCAGTTAATTTTCAGCAAGTTTTTCATCAATTTTCAGTAAGTTTTCGGTCAATTTCAGCGAGTTCTCAGTCAATTTCAAGGGGTTCTCGATTAATTTGCCCAAGTTCTCAGTCTATTTCAGCGAGTTTTTAGTCAATTTGCTCGAGTTCTTCGTGAAATTATCCAAGTTCTCGGTTAATTTTCAACGAGTTCTCAGTCAATTTTGGCGAGTTCTCGGTCAATTTTAGCGAGTTCTATGTCAATTTCAGCAACTTCTCGGTCAATTTCATCGTGTGATCGGTTGAAATTTTGGACAAGTACTTGGTCAATTTTAGTAAGTTCTCGGTGAATTTCAGTGAGTTCTTAGTCAATTTTAGGGAGTTCTCGATCAATTTCAGTGAGTTCTCAATCAATTTGCCGGAGTTCTTGATGAATTTCAGCAAGTTCTCAGTGTGTTTGCCCAAGTTTTTTATGAAATTCAGCGAGTTCTCAGTCAATTTTAGCGAGTTCTCAGTCGATTTGCCTGAGTTTTTGATGAAACTACCCTAGTTCTCAGCGAATTTCAGCTAGTTCTCGGTCAATTTCACTGAGTTCTCTGTCAATTTTCTTGAGTTCTCAGTGAATTTGCACAAGTTTTCGGTCAATTTGTATGAATTCTCAGTGAATTTCAGCAAGTTCTCAATCAATTTGGTCGAGTTCTCAATGAATATCAACATGTTCTCGGTGCATTTGCCTAAGTTCTTAGTGATTTCAGTGACTTATTGGTCAATTTGCCCGAGTTCTGGATGAATTTCAGTGAGTTCTCGGGGCATTTGCCCAAGTTCTTGGTGAAATTCAGGGAGTTCTCGGTCAATTTTAGCAAGTTCTCGGTCAATTTGCCCTAGTTCTCAGTGAAATTGCCCGAGTTCTCGGTGAATTTCAGCGAGTTCCCGGTTAATTTCATCGAGTTTTTGGTCAGTTTCAACGAATTCTCAATCAATTTGCCAGAGTTCTCGGTGAATTTCACCTAGTTCTTGATCAATTTTCAACGAGTTCTCGGTCAATTTCGTCGAGTTCTTGGTGAATTTCTGCAAGTTTTCGGTCAATTTTCATCGACTTCTCGGTGTATTTCAGTAAGTTTTCGGTCAATTTCAGCAAGTTCTCAATCAATTTACGCGAGTTCTCTGTCAATTTTCAGCGAGCACTAGTTGAATTTGACCAAGTTAGGGGCGTACATGAACCAAGCTAGCTCGGTTAGCTCGCTCGACTCGACTCAACTCGGCTCGAATCGAATCTAGCTCGAATTGAACTCGGATCGAACTCAAGATCATCTCCCGATCAAGCTCGGACATCTTTGCGAGTGCTTCCCTGTCTGCATCATCTTTATAAAAGTCGCTCCCAATAGAGGATGCACTATCTGAATCATCGCCGCTGCCACCCCCATGATCATCATCGTCATCTCCATGGCTACCCATATAATCATCATCTTCCATGAGATCAAGCCTCTTCTTCAGAGGGACCCGGGATCTAGAAGGTTTTCGGGCTTTATAACCTGGGTCATCTGAGTCATCATCCTTTGAATCACTCCCATAATTAGAATATGAACCTTCTCGTTGCCTTTTTTACTGAGGACGAGAGGGTTGTTTCCTCCCAGATGTGTCAGTTCTCCCAGTAGCTTCCAGGAGCAAGTTTTCCGAATCTGCCATGATCTTCTTTCTCTTTCTACACCAAGAACAGTGATTGTCTCTTGAATGACTTGCAACATTATCATTAACCAAGTTCAGTAGAGATTAAACAACATAAATCAAGTAGCTCAGGTGGGATTTTGAAGTTGCAGTTCGAGTGTTTGTGGAAATGCCTCAATGGCGAACTTGGCTCGATCTTGGCTTGAACTCGGCCCGAGATGGCCCGAGCTGCTGATCGAACCGAGCCGAGCTGAGCTGGCTAGTCAAGCTCGAGGACTGAGCCGAGCCGAGTTCGAGTTGAGGTCAGCCAGTGGCCGAGCCGAGTCGAGCTGAGGCCAGTTCGACTTGGTTCGACGCGATGTACACCCCTAGACCAAGTACTCAGTGAATTACCAATTGAATTTGAGCACTAAGTGAATTTGCATATGTACTCGATGAATTTTCATTAACTGCGAAAAAATACATTCATTCTTAAGATTCTTCTCACTGTAAACCTCACCTTTAACCTATCAGTTTTTTTAAGCATCCTTATCCCCCACAGCCTCCGTATCAGTGAAACTCAAGTTCAAGAAGAAGAAGAAGTTGAAGAGTGCATTGAAGTAAAACACGATTTAGCATCCTTTGAAATATTGCAGAAAACTCTTATTAACAAAACCTGAAAATTTCAAGTTTATCAATATAATCACTTCGAAGCAACGAACGTAATCCTGAACAATATTGCAAATGTAAAATGATAATATCCGGATATTCAATAAAGATTTCACTAAGAAAAACTACTTAAAAAAGATTAGTTTTTAGGTCATTAGGTACAAATGAGTAAAAGGAATATAAATCATAAAGTAGAAGTATTTTCGTATAAAAATAACTAACGTTTTGAAATGTAAAGTTTCAGTCGTCCTAAAATGCTAGTAGGTAAAAGGTGAAGTTTATTGTCACAAAAAAAGTCTTCCGTGGACTCTCTCCAGCACGCGAGCTTAAAAATTAGACGGATCCAAAACTAGGTGAGCCGCACTGCAAAAAGCAGTGACGATTGAACGCCCACGGTTTAAATATCAGTGGTGCCTCAAAAGTTCAATATCAGGCTAATAACTTTGTGTTTTCTTATCATCCAAGTGGGAATGACCTTATAAATGGTTGGATGACAAACATTACGGTGGACCGTAGGAAGGTTTCAACGGTAGGCATTTCCCTCCCTACCTTTTCCATCATGTGGCCCACTTGAGTTTTCGATATGCCTCGTTTTTTAGCCCATGCCACTAACATGATCCGAAAAAACAGGTGGATGGGATGGAGGGCCCACGTAGTTTTTGACGGTTGGCACTTTCCGTTTGGTCGAGGTCACAGGCAATCAGTGTCCATCGGTTCACAACCATTTTCAAACAGGTGATAGTGCATCCACCCTGAATGCAACACAGCTATAAGCCAATGAGACAATCGAAATCAGACCCCATTGTGGTTGGCGCACAACCTAAATATCACACTTATCAATTGACAGCGACCGTCCAATTTTTATCGCATTGAATTTAGACCACTTCTTTACTTTGATCATCCATTTAATAACCACCAATTGTATGGTCAGGATTGCTTGATCAACTTGGTGCCTATACCAGATCCTCTGCCCTACAATTTTGATGGTCTCCATCGCCATAGATAAGTGGCGCATCTAAATATGATGAGTCACCACATTTTTCGTGATGGGGAGCTGTCAATGTGTCTTGTCGTCTTGTCCGAGGAAAGCTAAAACCTTCTCCAAATCCATACGTGTGGAGTCATAAACGTACACAAGCGAGGGCCCACATGCAAATATGAAACACCTGTATAGGATCTGAGCTTTCGTTAGTTTAGAAATGATTCTTAAGTGTCTTATGTGAAAAATCAAATAATTTCACTCTTCTGATATGCAACAACTTACAAAGTAAATTCTAAGGTTGGTTTTATATTCCTAGCCATTCATTTATTTTGATATGAAGTGGCCTAAATAAGGTTTAGAATGGTCTAATTTTTAAATAAAAATATCTAAACAGTGCAACTCACCTGGTTAAAAGCTCAGATCTAATGTAAGTGATACATTACGACACATGCGCCCGTGCTTGGATTTTACGGCTGGCATACGCATGTGGAGTTAGCAAACATACAACTTGAGGACGCGTATCGTATCAGGTGGATTGCCAACACCACCCCAAGCCGTGCTGTGGTGATGTGTTGGACGTTGTGGGGCCCGCATTAATGTATATGATTTATTTACACGCCGTCCATTCATTTTGAAATCTCATTTTAGGGCATGAACGAAAAAATGAAGCAGATCAGAAATTCAATTGAACCACACCAGGAAATAGTGGTGATTAAACGGCTACCTACTGTTAAAAACTTCTGGGGCCCGCAAAAGATTTAGATCAAGCTGATATTTTTTATTTCCCTTCATTCAGGTCTGTGTGACCTTAACAACAGGTTAGATGAAAAATAAACCTTACGTTGGGCCCTAGGAAGATTTCAACGGTGGTGTCATTATCCCCAATGCTTCTTGTGGTGTGGTCCACTTAAACTTCAGATATGCTTCATTTTTGCTTTCATGCCCTGATATGATCTGATAAAACGGATGGACAGCATGGATATAAAACAATATATATCAAGGTGGCCCCCACAGCGCCCAACACATCACCACACCAATCGTTGGGGGTGGCGTCGGCAACAACACCGAATCGTCGTCCCCATTGAGGATTACAGGAGCGGAAGTGCGTCACTAAAGCAACTGAAGTGAGAGTTAAGAGATTTGGAGATAGGAAGTACGATATCATGTTCCCCTCTATTGCAGCACTAACCCCCTCGAAAGCAGTCCAAGATAAGCTAAATATCTCAACCCCATGACGTTATCTATACAATCTTACTACCTTCCAAGACACACTATGTCACTATCCTATCCCTTCTCTTTTCATCCTTGATTATCAATCTTCCACCCAAGATTGAGAAAAACTAAGATACTCTGCCTGGGTGTGATAGATGATACGCGGGCACTTAAAAATTGCATATATAACATTCAAATAATTCAAATTAATCTGTACAAGTTATGGTTCCTAGTTTATATGTATCATCAGTTAAAAATGACACTTGTACTTTTATCTTACTACTGGGTCGGTGGTCATCTATTGGACGGTTAAAATTAAAAGCATCCAACGGGCTTTTTTTTTCCCACATACAAGTGTCCCAAAATTCGGAGGTTAGGATTGTTCAAAGCAATCTCGCACATGGTTACACAATTCAGTCTGATTAACTTCACTTAACGTATTTGAGTGCCCGCGTATGAAGCGGCATAACAGGCCGCGTTTCATGTCACTCCTCCCAAGGGAAAACGGATTGGCTACCCCCCCTGCCACTAGCCCGGGGGCCAGTGGTCGGTGCTCTGTGGGCCCCACCATGATTTTTGTCTTTTATCCATGCCGTTCATCCATTTTTACAGATCATTTTAGGGTTGATCCCAGAAACGATAGGAATATAACTCTCAGGTGGACCACACCACAGGAAAACAATAGTGATTGGATATCCACCATTAAAATCCTCCTAAGGCTCACTGTACTGTTTATTTGACATCCAATCCGTTTATTAGGTCAAACATACCTACATGAAGTGAAAAAACAAAGATCAGCATGATCCAAAACTTTTATGATCCCCAAAAAGTTTTTAATGGTCGACGTTCAATCAACACTGTTTCTTGTAATGTGGTCCACTTGAGATTGGGATATGCCTAATACCTAATTTTTGGGTTCATAACATAAAATTATCTAGAAAAATATATGGACGGCATGGATGAAAGACATACATAATGATGAGGCCCACAGAGCACCGATCACTAGCCATTGGCCAGTGGTAGGGGAGTAGCCAATCCGTTTCACTCCCATGGAGATTGCTCCGGTTTTAATTTTGTACACTTGGGACCCTTGGTTTCATAATCCGGACCGTTGGTCTATGGGGTTCGATTTCAGATGGAAGAGGACCGAAAAATCTTCTGGAGACCATACTAATGTTACAATCTGAAGTGTGCAGATAGAAACAACGGTTCATATTCAAGTGAGGAAAGGCCCAAGATTGCTAGTATTTTCCTTTTGATGAGCTGATGAGCTGTGTGGGTTGGAAGCCAGCAAGCCGATGGTCTGGATCATTGAAGGATAGACTGTACCTCTACAAACTAAAAACACGAGCATGATGAGTACGTGATACGCGGCACAAACACGCGCCAGTGTGTCACACGAATATTAGATCTGGTCAGTCCTTAGACGAGATCCACCGTGGAAATGCCGTGTGCCAAAAACCAGGCGGGTACGGCAATCGGGTGAGAGAAGCATGTACCAATGAATATAAACTGTCGATCAATATTTTCTAACCATTCATCTTTGTCACACACAGGTGGCCCCCCCATTGAGCCGACCGACTAGAATTTCGGGCCAATGCATGTTCAGAACTTTCTTTTCCCAATGAATGGATTGGATTTGACACACGTGACACACGTTTTCAATTTTGCGATGAGTGAATATAATGCCCTCGTCAATATCTGAGTGCTGAGAAAAGATGGTCCCACAGCAGAGAAAGACAATCTGAAGCATCCAATGAATGGACAAAAGGGGCTTGCTGACATTGGACAACCTAATTAAATCCAGATGAGCGTGCAAGCCAATGAATGGAGTTCCCACGAATGCTTAGTGTCGTCCACGTGGACTCTGGTAGGCTTTTTTTGAGAACGGATTGCCTACTCCCCCTGCGACCAGCCCCGTGGCTGATGGTCGGTGCTCTGTGGGCACCACCATGATGTATGTTTTTCATTCATTCTGTTCATCCATTTTTACAGATCATTTTAGGGCTTCATCATAAAAAAGAGATGGATATAAATCTCATGTGGACCACACCACAGCTCTACTGTTTATTTGACATCCAATCTATTTATTATGTCATACAGATCCAGATGAAGGGAAAAAACAAAGATAACCTTGATCCAAAACTTTTATTGCCCCCAAAAATTTTTTAATGGTCGACATTCATTCAACACTGTTTCCTGTAACGTGGTGCACTTGAGATTGGGATATAACTCATCTTTGGTCTTATGCAATAAAATTATCTAGAAAAATATATGAACGGAACGGATGAAACACATACATGATGGTGGGCCCACAGAGCACCGACGACCAGCCATTGGCTGGTGGTAGGATGAGTAGCCAATCCGTTGCCCTTTTCCCTTTTTTAGGGGAGCCGAATCCAATACAAACGCTTTTATAATAAGCTTAACGTACCAACATCTGGAGCCCACCGTGATGAATTAGTAACATCCAATCCATCCACCATCTGATTTTCCTAATGTTCTTCTTTCCACCCAAAAATCTGACTGATCCAACAATCAGGTGGGCCCCACCATAGGGAATAGTAGGAATGAGGATTCCCACCATTAAAAAAAAATCTTCCAATTTGTATGTGGGTCCCATCCTGTTTTCTATATACCATCTATCCATTCACAAAATGCGTCCAACTAGGATTTTTGGACTCCGAAAAAATCAAGCTCTTTCAAAGCTTAAGTGGGCCACAACGGCATGTGGTTTTTAAAGTTTTAGGCATGATTTTGCATGGCGTATCGTACCTAATTTTTTTATCAGCCAGATTTTCGAGCGATAAGGAAAAATTAGAGATCTCACATTATGGACGGGTTGGATGTCACTAATACATTACAGTGGGCCCTACACTTCGCTTTGTACGTTAAGCTTATTCTAATAAAAAACGTTTGGATAGGCCTCTCTTTTTAATAAGTCGTCTTTCCTTTTCCACGGCCCATATAAAACAGGGAATTATCAGCTCCTCGCTCCCATCACAACTTTCTGTTGTTTTTTTTGTAAGCTCACACTATGTCACCACAATGGGTACTCGAACCCATGCACCACAAGCAGTGGGATTTCACCGCCAGTGGATACTCGAACCCTTAATCGGGTGTTGAAACTCCTGAGAGCCTACCACCATAGCAAGAGTAAGGATCCAACCATGCATCACACTTGAATAGTATCTAGATGTGCCACTTTGTGCAAGTAGGCCACGTTAAATGTCCCAAGTTGGAAGATTCTAACCTTTAATAAGTGGCTGTAAATAGACGGTTTAAAAAAAAAAAACATAAATGATCCATTAAAAATGCCATGTGTGGAACGATAAAGATCATAATAAAATCTAGGGCATTTTAAGAATCTCCACAATCCATGGTTGGGCCATCATTCACCTAACTAGGATTCTACTTTTACTAAATAGGACCATTGTTGGAAATAATGTGACGAAAACACTAAGGACCGTTTGTTAAATCTGAATTCCAAAGCCTGAATCTAAAGTCTGAATCTGAAGTCGGAAAACTAATAATGAATGTAAAATAACTTGTTTGTTAACTAATGTCTAAAATGTTTGAAATATATTAATTTAACACATTTACCCATATGAAACAATTGTGATTGCATCTCTACCCTTAAAAACTCTTCACATAAATGTTTATTTGTCATCCAACCTATTGAAAATATCACAAACAGTTGAAGGAAGAGATGACACAAATATCAACATGATCCAAAGCTTTTCTGGCCTAAAAGAATTTTTAAATGGTCAATCACCATTGTTTCCTATACAAAGGTCCATCTAAGATTTGAAGCTAATTTATTTTTTGGATGATGCCTTAAAATAAGCTTTCAATATATATGAACGGTATGGATGTAGTCACATATATCATAGTAGGCCCTAGGTGTGAGTCATATTTAATGGAAAAGCCTTTCCCAAGAAGTTCCACTGGAAATCTAGGTGAGGCCCATCGTGATGTTTGTGTGAAATCCACCCCGTCTATCCATTTTGTTAGATCATTTTAAGACAGTGCTAAAAATGAGCCGTATCCAATACTCAAATGGGCCGAAAATGTGAGGATTGAACGCCCATAATTAAAATATTCGTGGGGCCACAGAAGTTTTCAATCATGTTATTATTTGTGGTTTGAGTTCACCTCACTAGGAATGACATTATAAACCATATTAATGGCATGTAAACATCACTGTCGACCCCGAGCAGGTTTCAACTATAGGAATTTTCCTACCCACCTTTTCCTTTAGTGCAGCACACTTAAGTCTTGTATCCTCCTCATTTCTTGTCTCGGGTCCTGAAATCTCAAAACACGGATGGACAGATTAGATTTATCACAAACATAACGGTGGGCTTCACTTAAGATTTTAGCCGCAGGAACTTCTTACGAAAGGCATTTGCACATAATTCGCACCCCAAATCCGTGAGGGGATTGCGTACTACCCCACCACAAGCTACCTAAATATGGATAATTACGGGCTTTGTGGGGCCTACCATGATATATATATTTTATCAATACTGTCCATTCATTTTTTTTCATATTATTTTAGAAATTAAGACAAAAAATAAGGCAAATATAAGGCTTAAGTGGGCCACACTACAAGAAACTGTGGGAATTGGGTGTCTATCATTGAAAACTTCTTGGGGCCACATAAGGTTCTGATCAAGTTGATTTTTGTGTTTTTACTTCATCCAAGTCTTTGTGACCTTATAAAGAGATTTGATGGGAAATAAGCTTCACGGTGGACATTAGGAAGGTTTTAATGGTAGTCGTTCTTGTCCCACTACTTTATGTGGTGTGGTTGACTTGAGTTTTGAATGTGCATCTTTTTTTGAATCATGTTTTAAAATGATATAAAAAAAAGTTAATAGACGAAGCGGATCTAATACATAAATCGTGATGGGCTCAGAAAAGTGCCCCATCTTAAAAGTTGGGATGTGTATAACGCAAGGGAGAAAATCTTTATCGTAGAGGACAAATTTGGATTAATAAAATAATAATCACGGAGAGCATTCTTAATTCCCCATTAAGCTAGACTCCTATCATAAAAAAATTTCGGCAAAAACAGTGGAGCGCTATCCTTCTTCCATGTTAACAAACACCATTAAACATAAAATATTTTCCAAATTCCATGTTAAGTGCAAAAATTCAGCATTAACAAACAGGCCCCAAGTAATATTCAGAAAAATAAAAATTAAATAATAAAATAAAGTAAGAAAAAATGACTAATTTGTTTAAGTCAAGGTGTGACTGGATCACTTGGCTTGAAACCAAATCTAGCCTTCTTGGACCACTTCCCAAGTGCAACAGGAATCTTGGACAGTTGGCTTCCAAGATAGAACAACTATTACCTGATCTCAACAATGCACTCACCGCATATGGTCTCTAACCACAGCGCGGAACTTAACCGAAGTGAGTTGACTCAACAACGAACTCAGTTGGGAAAATAATACTAAACCAGAGACGAATTTTAAAAGAACAGAGAGAAATTATTGGTTTTTAATGAATTAATTCAAAAAAAAAGAAAGAGTAAGTATATATATAGACCACGATTAGGTGCTTAAAACACCATCCATTAGGTTTAAACCCAACTAGTGCAACCACCCGAACAGATACATCCCTAGTTTGAAATTCACGCAAAACCGATAGGTGCAACTATACTCGTGAAGTACGAAATAAAACCATTAGTACGATTATTCTCTCAGTCCTAACACAGACCCAGACCCAGATCCGGACTCGGATGCAACCTGGCCTGGTGCGGCGTGCTAGCGTGCATGCACGTCCATAACCACCGCTTGACTCCATGTAAATTTCTTCTTCTAATTCTCCATTTACAAATGTTATTCTAACATCCATTAGATATATTACTAGTTTGTATATGGATATCATTGCAACTAATACTTTAATCGTTGTAATTCAAGTTAAAAGTAAATATGTATCAAAGTAATCATATTCTTCTTTCTTTCTAAAATCTTTTGTAACTAATTTAGCTTTAAACTTATCTATAGACTTATCTAGTTTAAGTTTTTTTTTTTTTTTTTTAAACACTCACACCCTATAGGAATATTTCATTTTCTAACAACTGAAGAAGATCGAACATTTCCCATGAACACTTATTTCTCATCTCTCGTCGCTTGATAAGATGTAAACATGCTTAATTGATCCTTACATACATGTCGAGTTGTCCCATTATTTAATATCCATTCCATGTTGTTTAATAAGAATACTTCGAACACTACAGCGACAACCATGTCTGAATTTTCTTCAGTTTCAGTAATATTGACTCAAGATTTGTATTCGTTTTCTTAAGCCTATATTTATTTTTATAATGTCCGAGCTTTTTACAGTAGTAATAGGGCCCCTTTTTTCTTGAATTGGCCGTTTGTTTTCTTTTTTAACCTACACTTCTTAAAGTGATGTCTAGGGTTTCTACAATTGTAATAATTATCTTTCTTTTTGCCATTTTGTGCTTGCTTGTTTCTAATAGGTTAGCCTTTGATATAGACCCAATTGCATTTTCAATTTGATATCCGTTTCTTTAGTCTCATCTATTCTTATGTGTATGATTATATTTTCTAAATAAATGTTATTTTTCTTACGATTCATTCTATTTTTGTATTCTTTTTAAGAAGAATGTAGTTTTTTAAGCAGTGCTTCTGACAAGAATACTTCGTTCATTTTCATTCTCCCGATCATCAATTCATGTACCAGATTCTAATAATTATGAATCTGCTTCGTAACAAGTATATCATTTGCCATTTCATAATGAAGGAAGTTTGCAATAGCAAGTTTCTTAAATCTTGTATCTTCAATGACATGTTTCTTTTCTAATGAGATTCAAATGTCCTTTAGCAGATTCATAAGAAACATAAATATTGTCTAATTCATTAGACAAGATATTCATGATGTAATGTTTACAGTTATTGGCATCTCTAAATTCATTTTTGTTGGTTGGATCAACTATAAGTGAATGTTATTTTTCTTATGATTCATTCTATTTTTGTATTCTTTTTAAGAAGAATGTATCTTTTTAAGCAGCGCTTTTGGCAAGAATACTTCATCCATTTTTATTCTCTCAATCATCAATTCATGTACCAGATCCTAATAATCATGAATCTACTTCGTAACAAGTTTATCATCTGTTAATAATATGTTTCTTAAAGCCTGCATTTTCAATGACATATTTATTTACTAATAAGGTCCAAATGTCCTTAGCAGATTCATAAGAAACATAAATATTGTATAATTCACTGGACAAGATATTCATGATGTAATGTTTACAGTTGTTGGTATCTCTAAATTCATTTTCGTTAGCTGGATCAACTATAAATGAATATGAAAGAATGTAAAAAAATATTTAATATTTCTGGTGTAAAATTGATTTTTTGTTTCCATTTTTAAAAATTCTATCCAGCGAACAGTTCGATTTTGGACAATTCAGTCATAGGGTTAACTATAATGTTAGCCATGGAAAATAATAGATTTCTAATTGTAACTCAATTTTCAACAAATTAGAAAAATAGTCGAACATTAGTTACAAAAAGAAAAATAATAAAATAATAAAAAAAACTTTTCTATTTCTAAATATTGAATAAGATGTCTATTGCTTCCAACAACTAAATATTTGGTTTGAAGATTATTGGAAATAATGTGCTGAAAATAGTAGATAATATTTGAAAAAACAGAAAATTAAATAATAAAATAAAGTAATTAAGAAAAGATGACTTATTTATTTGAGTCGAGGCATGATTAGTTCACTCGACTTAAAACAAAATTTTTGCTCCTTCGACCGTGTCTCAAGTGCAATAGGAATCTTGGATAGTTGGCCTCCATGAAACAACAACTATTACCAAGTCTCAATGGTGTACTTATTGTAAACGGGCTTGAAGCAGCATGTAGAACTTAATCGAAGTGATTTGACTCAACAGCAAACTCAATCTACAAAACGGCACTGTACCAGAGATGAATTTTAAAAAATCAGAGAGAGATTGTCGATTTTTTAATGAATTAATTCGAAAAAAGAATATGTCTATATATAAACCATGATTAGAGGCTTAAAATACCGTTTTAAATGGGCTAGGTCCGTTGGATATGAACCCAACTGACGTGACCACCTGAACAGACGAATCCCTGATTTGAAATGCACACAAAATTGACAGGGACGAGAGTATACTCTTAGAGTACAAAACAAGAACCATTAGTGCAAGTGTACTCTCGGTCCCCACACAGACCTAGGCCTAGAATCGGAACTGAACTCGCCCGGCGCGGTCCGCACACACATGCATGTCCACAGCCATGGCCCGGCACAACTAAGCAAGCACGCATGTATGATCAATGGTAAAGATTCGGGCTAATGGCATGACCTACATTGGACTAAATTCACATTCCTCTCATAAATGGCTTAAATTCCATGCAAAACTCTTTCCTTATATACTTAAGTTTTTTTTTTTGGAGATATGGTTAATGTTTTGGATAGTTTATCCATTCCATCATGTTAGTCGGTGTATGGCACTTCTCGTAATATAGCCCATGAGCACGTGCGAATCTAATATATATGTGTGAGATCAAAGCCTTTAATTTGGCGAGCACTGCAACCTAGGGGTGCACATAGGTCGGTTCGGTTCGGTTCTGGGGTGAAACCGGAACCGAACCGTTCCCAACAGTTCTACAGATTATGGAACTGGAACCGGACCATTAGCACCATAGAACCGAACCGGAATCGAACCGAGAAAAACGGTTCGGTTCCGGATCGGTTCCACGGTTGTGGGAGAGAGAGAGAGAGAGAGAGAGAGAGAGAGAGAGGGAAAATCTTGAAACCTTGCCTCCACACATGCCATCCTATCTGAGGGCTGCTATGGGCCTTCCAAGCTCAACCTCACGTCGCCATTTCTGCACCATCTGCGGGTTCACTACAAACTACACACCATTTGCGAGTTCACTGCCAACTACACACCGTCTTCGGTTTTCCAGTTTGCACAGTTGTAGCATGGTCCAGTGCTCCAGAGAGAGAGAGAGAGAGAGAGAAAGAGAGAGAGAGAGAGGGCAGGGGCCCAGTCAGCGAGAGAGAGGGCAAGTAGGGGCGGCGGCAGTGGGGATAGAGAGTAGAGAGATTAGATATGTACAGTTTTTATTTTTATTTTTTTATTTTATTTTAAGTAAAGGTTCGGATCGACGGTTCATATCAACGGTTCGGTTCGGTTCTACAGGGGCCTTAAACTAGAACCGATCCGTATCCAACGGTTCTCGAATTTTTGGAATCGGAACCGGACCAAACCGGACCGTTCCAACGGTTCCGGTCCGGTTCCACAGTTCCAACGGTTCCATGTGCACCCCTACAGCAACCACATTGATGCTTGTGCTGGTTTTGTTATCCATTGGGCCATGAAAGCACGTTGAATATTGACTTGGGGTCAAGCTCCTTTAACCATCAAGCCAGGACCCGCCTAATGAATATAGATGACTGAATCTCAAGACAATTCGCTACCGCCTAGAACCACCTGATGTACGGCTTGGATCTTTCGCATATGTGCCAAGGTGATATATATGTGGTTCCAAATGCAACTAGGTGCATGGGACTGTTTCCACACCCTTTGGCTCACGAGATCATCTCTTAGTTACAAACTTACAAAGCGGAGGAAACGGATTGGATACATACCCTGCCACTAGCCAATGAATAGTGGTCGGTGCTCTGTGGGCTCCACCATGATGTATGTGTTTCATCCATGCCGTCCACCCATTCTTCAAGATCATTTAATTGTATGAACCCAAAAATTAGGTTGATCTAAATCTCAAGTGGACCGCACAGTGTTGATCGAACGCTCACCATTAAAAACTTCTTGAGGCATGCGAAAGTTTTTAATCAAGATGATATGTATGTTTTCCCTTCATCCAAGTCTTTATGATCTAATCAACAGTTTAGATGTCAAATAACCATTACAGTGTGCCTTAGGAGGTTTTTAATGGTGGACATTCAATCACTACTGTTTTCCCATGGTGTGGTCCACCTGATATTTATATCTACCTCTTTTTTTGGAGAAAGCCCTAAAATTATTTTAAAAAATGGATGGACGGCGTGGATAAAACACTTATATCATGGTAGGGTCCACATAGCACCGACCACTAGCCACCTGGCTGGTGGCAGCGTCACAAGCCAAACCGCGTCCCAAAGTGGAAGCGGATTGCGTACGGAGTGACCCAGTAAGCTGTGGGCCCACCGTGATCTGTATGTTTCTATCCATGCTGTCCATCCGTTTTAACAGATTATTTTAGGGCATGAGACCAAAACAAAAATATATCCAAACCTCAAGTGGACCACACTACATGAAACAGTGTGAATTGATCACCTACGGTTGAAAACCATTTAACGCTATAGGAGTTTTGGATCAAGATGATATTTGCTTTTTCCCTTTATCCATTTATCCATGTCTGTGTGACTTTATAAACAGGCCCTACGAAGGTTTCAACGGTGGACATCATTATCCTCACTGTTTCCTGTGGTGTAGTCCACCTTGTGCATTGAATATGCTTTAATTTTGGGCTCGTGTCCTAAAATGAGGGGTAAAACGGATGGACAGCATGGATTAGACACATATATCACGGTGGGCCCCACATAGTTTGCTCAGTATGATATAGCATACTGAGTTACTTGATATCGACCAACTCATCACAATTTAGCCGAGGAATTATACGATCTGGACCGGAGCACGTCCACAATGAAATCAGAGACTTCGTTTTGTACAAGAAGGGCCCATTGTTCAATGATCCAGATCATCAGTTTATTGGGTCCGCATGGATGTAAATGACCCAAAAGGCATCCTTCACGGGACACTCTCATCCTTTCAAATGGGATCTGAAAACGGACGGTCAAGAAAAAGAGAAATACAGTACTGAGGGGGATATTTGGAGCAGTACCTTCAACGGCGGCCGGATGAGTGGATCATGTGCACCGCTTATACAAACTGAAATGAAAACACGAGGACATATATACTCGGGTGGTGGATCATGTAATTTGTTTTCAAATAACCCCACGTGTGTCATGCCTTGGAAAGACTCTAATGTTAGTTCTGCACGATTTAAGAAATGACGATGACCCTTCAACCGAGCATGGTATTGTTGTAGGGAGCGGATTAGGTGCGGCCCTGAGGGTGGGGCTCACTTTGATGCATGTGTAGTATATACAGGCCATCAATCCGTGTGTCCAGAAGCAGATACAAATCTCAGGTGGACCACACACTACATGAAACAGTGGTGATTGAACACCCAGCAAAACCAGACTACCTGTTCATAAGGGAAAGGCAAAAGGACAAATATCAGCTTGATCCAAATCTCTTGTAGCTCCAGAAAAAGATTTTAATTGCCAATCACCACCGTTGTTTCCCCTTAAGATTTGGGTCTGCCTCATTTTTGTATCTCATGCTCTAAGATAATATGGAAAAACGGAAGGACGGCGTGGAACGAAATTCAAACTGTCGACCGACTCAACGATGGGCAGAGCATAACCAAAAAAAAAAAAAATCTCATTAAAAAGAAATGCCATTAACCATCTGATTTTTTCCTTAAATATTTGGTCTGTCGCTTTTTTTCTTTTTTTTTTTTTGAACCTTTAATCATCCATTTGATAGCCTAATTAGATTGTTAGGATAGTTTGATGAGAATGATTTTAGATACATGCTCCATCCACAGTGATACTCAAAATTTGGATGGTCTGGATAGCTTTGTTACAGGACCACATGGTTGCGAGAGGATGAGTCACCACCATTTTGGAAAGTGGATTGCCTGTACACTCGCAACAGGGAATGTGGCCCAAACCCTTTATGGGCCTTCTTGATGTATACGCTTTATCCACGCCGTCCATCCCCTCTGCCACCTCACTTTAGGAAATGAGCCCAAAAATGATACAGATCCAACACTTAAGTGGACAACACGGTGAAAAATAGTGGGGATTGAACGCCTACGGTTGAAAGCTTTCTAAGGCCCGTCATGATATTTTATTTGATATCCAACCTGTTCATAAGGTCACACAGACCTGGATGAAGGCAGAACACAAATATAAGCTTGATCCAAACTACCGTGGCCCCGAGAAGTTTTCAACAGTTGGAGTTCAATACCCTCTGGTTTCTGTGGTGTGGTCCACTTTAACCTTGGATCTGCATTATTATTCGATTCATGAGCTGAAAAAATAGATGGACGGCGTGGATAAAACACATATATCACGGTGGGCCCCACAGAGCTTAGGCCTGAAACAGGCAATCGATCCGCTTTCGAAATTCAAAATGGTGATAAACTAACATGCGATTCTCGCCATCTGTATATATACACGAAATGCATCCGGCCATTGGTGACGGGGACATACACACTCGACAAGGATGACGTGGCAAAGTGGCATGCAAGAGGGAACTCGCAAGGGCCCCTGGATGAAAGATGAAGATATGCTCCTAGTAAAATTCGTCACTCTTTTGGGGGAGCGGAGATGGGACTACTTGGCAGTTGCTTCAGGTGAGTAGAGTTGGGGATGATCTGGGCCACTCATCAGCTGGGCACCACACTAAATATCCTTGGCCGCTGAACCATTCATCAGGTGGGACCACCCAGACGATGAGCGGCTAGGATCTCAAACGCGTGTGTGTGTGTGTGTCACTCTTCAATATCTCAGCATTTCTCTCTATTTGAATTTCAGGACTGAAGAGGAGTGGGAAAAGCTGCAGAATGAGGTGGATGAACTATCTGAGACCGGATCTGAAAAGGGGTAGAATGAGTTTAGAAGAAGAAGAGATAATCCTTCAACTTCATGCTTGCTGGGGTAACAAGTACGCAATTTCATTTTCACCCTCTGATCACTTACAGACGCCCATTGACTGCAGCTCTAAGCTTTGTGAGGCCCACCCTGATGTCTGTTTTATATCCATTCCGTCCATTCTTTTCTCCAGGAAACAGTGGAGATTGGACGCTCACCATTGAAAACTTCTTGAGAGTGATAGATAATTAGACATGGGCTGGAGAAACGGATGGACAGAGTGGATACAAGACATACATCAAGGTGGGCCCCACGGAGCCTTGTGCTACGCGCCCTGCATTTTCATCTCTCTCCTCAACACGTGAACACGTGCCAACTTGTTAAAGCGTGTAAGATGGGACCCACCTTCAAGACCAAGTTAGGCCCCAGATCCATAGCTCAACTGGCAGACTGAGTGGGAGGTACCTCGTTTTGACACTTGAGGACTTGGTATCGATCCCCAGCGGAGGTAGCTAACATGGAGTGTGTGTACTGACATGGTTGTGTACTAACAAGCTAACCCAAAAAAAAAAAAAATGTATCAGGAAGGTCAAAATGGTCATGTTTGTTTTCTTGGAGGTTTTCTAAACCCTCGTTATTATAACTGATGGTGCTTTGAAGGCTATTGAGAAAGAAGTTTAGGGTCCTGCTGATCAAGAATGATTTGGTGATCCAAACCATTAATCTGGATGACCCTGGAAATCTCCATGGTGTGGCCCACCAATCAATACGCAAAGGAGTAAATCTTTTAATGTTTTAATCAAGAAAAACTGATAATACCATGATTGTAGGTGGTCTAGAATCGCTCGCCAGTTGCCGGGAAGAACCGATAATGAGATCAAGAACTATTGGAGAACCCATCTAAGAAAAAAATCTCAAGGTAAAGATTTCATTATAATTCTTTTTTTCTTTTTTTTGGCAATTTTACCATGTTATATTTACAATCCAACATTGAATACAGAAGATATCATGCAAAGAGACTTGGAAGCTGCGACCGGACTAAAACATTCACACAAAGTAAATGATATCATATTCAAAAGTGCCACAGAAGATCATAGATTAGTTGAGGTTGACGATGTATGTCAATCGTCAGAGGACAACATCAATGTCTTCCTTCAACTAGGATTGCAGATTAACGATGACCCATTTGCGGTTTCACCATATGAGGCCCGATTGTCGGATTGGGCGTCTGGAATGGTGGACGATGGTGATTCTTCGGGCAATCAGAATGGCTGCAGCATCGCTGATTCTGGGTTTAGTTTCCCTGCATGGGTGCCTAGTAATGTGGATACAGCATGGGAATATTGTCTAGGTTCTCTTTGGGAAGCAGAACAGCACTGATGTGAGAAACAAATACTTCCAGCTTACAGTGTGTGCCGAGTTGTATAGGCTAACCACGGACAGGAACCTCAACATCCAGTCCGTCCATCACGTGCTCTCCTAAATGCTAGGCCCTGGAGTAAAAGATCAGCCAAGTCCACAATTCAGGTGTGCCACACCACAGGGAACAATGTGTATGAGATGCCAACCATTGTGTATGGGGCCGCCATGTTTTTTATCTATCATTAAAAAAAAAAAAAAAAAAAAAAACCGTTCTTTAGGCGTGGTTCATGATGTTGGGAAGGACAAAAATAAAATTGACCCAAAACTCAGGCGGGCCACAATGCATGAAGTTAAAGAGTATTTTGGTGTAGTTTCACATTGTTTCCTTTGGTGTGGTGTTATCTTAATATATAAAAATTATTAACCAAAATTAAAGATACATGAATTTTGATAGAGATTAATGACATATTATAAGATATAAAATTCAAATAACGTAACAAAAGGAAAGCACTTGGATCAACGAGCGAAGTATGTGCTGAGAGGATAGTATTAGTAAACTCAATAGAGGTGTGGATCCATATCGCTTTCCTTAAGACTATTCGGACCTTTTTGATGACCAATCTAGATTTCATGCAATGAAAAGCCTCTGTGATACAACTACTGATGGGGTTTTTTTCCCAGGCTCGACCGGTCGTGAGCTTCACTCGACCAGTCGAGGGCTGGTGCATGACCAGTCGTGGACTGGCTCGACTCGTTTTCCAGCGAGTTGTGGTTTTGGATTTCTGAGGTACTCGACCAGTCGTGGGATGTGCTCGACCGGTTGAAGGTGCCGCTCAACTGGTCAAGGACTCTGCACGACCAGTCGAGCTTATGCAGATTTGAGTCCGGATTTTGTGCGAACTGTGAAAATTTGAGCCGGTTTCGCAAGAGGTGCGAAAGGGAGTTGCCTAAACTATAAATAGGGGTCCCTAGGGCTTTTCTAGAAAATGCAAGAGGTAATGCAAGAGGGTTTCCTAAAGCACTTGGATCAACGAGCGAAGTAAATGCTAAGAGGACAATATTAGTAAACTCAATAGAGGTGTGGATCCATATCGCTTTCCTTAAGACTATTCGCACCTTTTTTTATGACCAAACTAGATTTCATGCAATGAAAAGCCTTTGTGATACAACTACTAATTGGTCTAAAATGACCGGCACAAACAACAAGTGATTGATGCTCACAATGTCTCCACCATTTCGCAAAAAGAAAAACAAAAACAAAAATAAAAATAAAAAATATAGGGTTTTTATCAAGAAGAAAGAGAGAATTCTCTTTTAGAAAATATAATTGAGCAGTTACAACCTCTACTAGGTTTTTTTTTCTTTTTTTTTGTTTCAAAATTACTATTTATAGTAATCATAGGGCTTATGTGGTGGACACATGGCATTGAGGTGTCAGCTAACGTAAACATTAATTTTACAAACAGTCACAAAAATGTTGGAAAAAATGATAAATCTTGTACACAACAGAGGATACAGGAAAAAGATAATGAGACAATCAGATCTATCGGGTTCAAGGCTCGACTTAAATAGTCAATTTCTCAAGACAGATTTGTTGTCCTTTTTCTTGTAATTTCAGCAAGTGCAAATGAAGGAAATCTATAAATTGTCTTCAGGATACAATGAACTCCCAATCCGAATTTCAACATGAAAATTTGCACATTTAAATGTTGAACAAATATCTAATTTTAACACGGACATGCCTTTAAGACGTTCAAAAAAATATAGCAAGAAGTCAGATTTGAGAGTTTTGTACAAAAGATTTTTATCTAAAAAGTGAAAAGTATTTTCTCTGGATTATAGTATCTTGGATTTATAGCAATTGAAGGGTCATGGACTTCTTCTTGAAGAGATGCTCATGTGCCTCTTCAAGGCATCCATACTTATTCAGAGCAAACAATTTTCTTCCATGAAAGGACATGACCATTCATCTTACGACAGTTCATCTTAATTGTTGCCACATGAACGACACGTGGCATAGGTGCCATATGTACAATCATGTCATCGTCACTTTCAATCAACACTAAGGTTAAAATACTTCACAGTAGACCCTAGTTCAATTCAAAAAGGTTTAAATCAATGCCAAAAAGATTAAAGCTCTTTTGGCTCCATTCGACAATGCGCACGTGTGAAGTGCAAAGTGTGCCTAATAAAGCGTCCAAGCAGCCCTACAACCCACACCGTGAGCGCGAACAGTGCTTCACACCATCCTTGAGGAGATTTGAACCTGGTTATTGAAGCAAAAACCCCTTCCCTTACCATCTGATTATACACACTATTTATGGAAAGTTTTAATAATCAACATATTTATTTACTTACTGAAAATAAACTTTTAATTTTAAATTTTATTTTTATTATAAAAACACAACAACAACAAAAATGTTGCGATGAAATGCCACGTATTGTTGTAATAGACTCAGTCAAATGAGGGGAAAAAATGGAAAAGGAAAAAGGAATCATATAGACAATCACAAGCCTCAGCGCAGCCCGATCGTTGACATGACACGGTGGTGGGCGCATATGTGGCCTATGGCATGGCATTCTCAAGAGCTCGACATAAGCTTACCACATGCTCATATATATATATATATATATACATATATATATATATATATATATATATATATATACATATATATATATATATATATATATATATATATATATATATATAACACCTCGTATTTTCTATATTCGGGTGTTACTATGGAGATCTAAATGACTTTACACATGTGTGAGAACAAATGTAATTCCGACCACACACCTCCATCCAACAATTTTCAATCTATCCATCTTGATCATTAGATTCATACTAAACAACCCACAACGTATCTATAAGGTACTTTGAATTGACCTTTGACCTTTCAACATAAGACCGCCAACAATGGTGATCAAACCCATAATCGATACAGTTACAAACATAAACCAATCTCTTAACCTGGCCCTAAATCGACTTAATCAATTCACATCGTAATCATAGAATGAGTCTAATTAAGCAATTGATGTCGAGACTCGTCATCAAATATACAGTCCATCAAGCCAACAACACCCCGTAAAGCGATCCACCGCCTTATCACACTAATCAAACAATCTAACTGTTTAGCCCAACATTAAAGTCCACTTGGATGGATAGTAGAACTACTAGGGTCATCAACAAATGATTACCAAATCAATCATTCAAATTCACCTGAATAATCCTAAGAGATCTTAAACTGTAAATTGATGACTTTTAGATTATAGGACCCTAAAAGGACGAATGATCATTTATTCCACTTTAATCAAATCATCGATCATTGGGAAGAAACCCCGTGGTCGCTTCATCTCCAATTCAAAGCCAATCTGACCATTGATTTAGGAGTCTAGCTATACACCTTCACCTTAGAATCTCGAGGAAACCATTGATCATCGATTTATGACAAATTGACGGTTTGGAATCCAACTAAATATTACCAAAACGCCCTAATGCAAGAATAAACTTGAAGACGAATTCAGAAAAATTAAAATATAATGTAAGTGGACTACTAGCACACTTAATGTACAAATTAGAACTGATCCAACCATCGAATCGATGAAATGGCCACTTGACAACTGATATTTTAGTAAATATAGTCCACCTAAGCATGTGAATTGCCTAATAAATGGATAGATGTCCTAGCAGGATGTTGAGACCCAAATAATGCATAAGTTTCCCCATTTATATCTTGGTTTTATGAACATGACTCAGCTTAATGTTCTATTTTACTCATGTATGTGTTGCACGGTGAATTCAAGAGCTTGGATTAAAAAAGGGTACTAAAAGCATGGATTTGATGCTCAAGAATCACCAAGGCAAGGGATGGATCTTAGGAGACCAAGATTGAAGAATTTACATGCCAAAGATCCAAGAAAACCAAGTAAGGAATGAAGAGAATCAAAAATTTGAAGTGAAGAATCTTGAAATTGTCCTAAAAAGTGTATTCTAAAGCTTTGAAGTCTATTTTGAAAAACTGTGTAGAGGGAATCTATTTTAACGAAACTGTATAGCGAGAAATCTATTTTGGAAAACTACGTAAACTTGAGGCGGTTTCTAGAGTTTTCCAACTTTGTACAAAAATTGGAGTTCCTCAATTATAAATAAGGCTTTATAGGACATTCCTAAGCATCATTCAAGGCATCTCAAAGCAAAATTTAGGGTTTTTAAAGAGTTTTTAATTTTATTAAAGTTTTATAATTTTTTTTATTTTAAATCTTTTTTATTTGCATTGATTTCTTATTTGTTGCTTTCTTTTTCTATTCTAGTTATGTTTTTCTAATTTCCTCTAGCCCAAGCTAGAAGGGAAGCACATGGGTTTAATAATTCTTTAAGTTATGATGATTGATTGTTTTGATGATGAGAAGAATGGCGTATGCATGTTATCTATTGTTTATGTTTTGTTTTTTATCCTCTTGTGAGATCCATATGTATCCATCATATGAGATCCACATTGATGGATAGGCTTACCCTAGATCAATCAGATTTCCTAGATAGGAGAGGCTCTCAACCTGTTATATTTCTTTGATTTTCATTATCTTATTGATATTGAATTATTAAAATCACTGGCGCTTGAGAATATATATCAATGGTATAAATCCATGATTTTTTAATCTTTTATATCATTTATTAAAATATTTAAACTATTTTATTTTCTGATTAAGCTGACTATAGTGCTCAGATCCTAGTCATGTTATCCAAGTCATCATGATTTTGGAACATTAACCTATGTGTGGAACTTTAAAGCTTGGGTGTTATTTTAATTTAGTTGAATTACATCCATTCAAAAATCTCAAAATCAAATCATCAGTTTAGTTTTTATTACTTAGTTGGTTTTACATTTGATTTTCTCCTTCTCTCAATTCATCTCCCTGTGAGATCGACCCTGTATTCATAGGCTATTACTTATGAACCTCTGCACTTAGAGTCAACCAATTAAGTTTTTGGCGCCGTTGCCGGAGAGAGATTGAGATAGATTAGATCTATGCAAGATAGCTAAGGTAAGTTCTCTTCTAAACCCTCTAATTTTTTTCTAGATTTTTTTCTTTGAAAGTAAATTCAGTTGGGTTTATCAAGCACTAACTATGACATAAGGTTGTCCTGCTAGGGATTTTATCACCCAAGTGTTATGATTGTCCTACAGTTGTTGTTTGATCACAAAGATCATCCGCTGAATCTATTTTCTAGATTAATATAGTTTAATTTCTGCATTAGTTTTACTTTTATTAATTTATTTTTTATTTTCCCTTTATGGTTTGAACCCTCATGTCAGCCTTGCCGCTTGGGTTGTTGATTTATTTTTGCTTTGTGGATTGAACCCTCATGGTCGGCCCTGCCGCCTGGGTTGTTGATTTATTTTTACTTTATGGATTGAACCCTCATGGTTGGCCCTGCCGCTTAGGTCGTTGATTTATTTTGCTTTGTAGACCGACCCCTCATGGTTGGCCCTGTCGCCTGTGTTGTTGATTTATTTTACTCTGTGGATTGAACCGTCATGGTCGGCCCGACCGCCTGGGTTATTGATTAAGTTTTTGTTTTTATTTTAAGTATCATACTTGCTATTTGAACTAGTGGTATCTGTTGTGTGGTGTGAATAGTTTATGTCCCATTGGAGTAAGGATCAAAACAATCGTCTCTCTTCTGAAGGCGGACTAGTTACAGGCCTTGATCATTCACTTAGAAGAGGTACTCAACATCACTTGGATTCCATGGCAGACCCAGTTGATAATCCAAATCCAAATCTGCTAGATCCAACTATAAATCAACATAGAGAAAATCAACTTAATCCTCCTCTTGATGATAAAAATGAAGTTCATATGAATGTGTTAAACCAACCACGGACTTTACGTGAACATTTATACCCTGAGAGATCAACTTTACCATTTTATATAGTGTTTCCTTCTCTCACAGGGAACATTGATTTTAAACCAGGTGTGATTCAATTAATTCCTAAATTTCATGGCTTGGATTCTGAAAGCCCCTACTTGCACCTCAAGGATTTTGAAGAAGTAATTACAATGTTATAAGTAAACAATGGCAATAGGGATGTACTTAAGCTTAGGTTATTTTCATTTTCTCTAAAGGACGGGCCAAAGCATGGCTCAACTCTCTAAGACCTAATACCATCACTACATGGCAAGCCTTAAGTAGAGAGTTTTTGAAAAAGTTCTTTTCCGAGCACAAAACAAATGACTAAAAAAAGAAATCATGTCATTCTCCCAAAAGGAGAATGAACTGTTTTTCCAAGCTTGGGAGTGCTTTAAAGACCTTCTAATTACTTGTCCACATCATGGTTATCAACCATGACACGTGATTGATGTGTTCCAAAAGGAGCTCAACATGGATACCCGTCAGTTCATAGAGATGATGTGTGGTGGAACCTTTCTTGACAAGGATCATAATGAGGCTTGGGATTTTCTACATATGTTAGCAGAGAATACGCAGACACGGGATGTCTCTGTTAAACCAGGCCAAACTAGACCCATTCCTAGAGAGAGTAGGGATGTATGTCCTAAGAGAGGAAGATGACTTTAATGCAAAATTCATTGCATTAGCTAGAAAGGTCGAAGCCTTAGAAATTAGGAAGGTTGATATGGTTAAAGCAAATACTTCCTTAGGTAATTTTTGTAACATTTGTGGTGGTACAGACTATGACACAAAGGATTGTCCAATAATCTCAGTTGTACAAAATATCACGCACGAGCATGAGCAAGCAAATGCTATAAATAACTACCAAAGGTCAATTATGCAACCAATGAGAAACACGTATAATCCAAATTAGTGTAACCATCCTAATCTTAGTTGGAGAAATAAACCACAAATTAATGCGCCCAATGCACCTTAAATGCCTCCACAAAACAACTTCTTTGGGGCACACCTAACAATGCACCGTATGTGCCCCCACCAAAGCGATTATATGTGGAGGATGCATTGACCGCATTCATGAACTCTCAAGCTCAAATGAATTAGTCTCTAATCCAATCAAATCAGGAATTAAAGACGGCCGTGGCTAGAATTGAGATTCAACTAAATGCTAGGGAAAAATGCACCCTTCCTTTTCAACTGTGCCAAACCCTAGAAACACACATTTCAATGAAGACTCAAATCTAAGTGAGCTACATCATGAACAAGCAAAGGGCCTGTTTGGTTTTCTAGCTCAAGTGTAATAACGTTGTAAATGAGTAATCATTATTTACCATGGTAAATACCTGAATCTTTCCCAATGCTAACTTGACCGGTTACTTTTTAAGCACTTAAATCGAAGAATTTGTAAAATAAATATGGGGCGCACCATAATGTGTGTGGCTTATCCACACCGCCCATTCATTATGCCAAATGAATGTAAGGCATGAGCCCAAAAATTAGGCAAATCCAAAGGTTAAGTGGACCACACCACACGAAATTATGTGAATTGAATGCCTACCATTAAAAACTTTTTGAGGCCCTTAAAAATTTTAGATCAGGCTTTTATTTATATTTTTCACTTATCCATGTCCATGTGACCTTATGAACGGGTTAGATGGTGAATAAACCTCAACGTGGGCCTGGTAAAAGAATCAACTTTCAACGGTGGATAAATTAAGTCCATTGTTTCCTTTCATGTGGGCCAATTGAACATTAGATCTTCCTAATTTTTTTTAGATCAGGCCTCAAAATATTTTAATAAAACAGATGGACGACACGGATATATTATATACATTATGGTGCGCCCATGGATTTAAGTCAACATTTTTGGACCGGTTTTTTAGGTGAAATTACTCACTCATTTCCAAACAAGTGAAAAAATGTAATAATTACTTCTTTACAGTGATTTAATTAGATTATGGAAAACCAAACATGCCCTAAGGTCATCATTACCTTGAGAAGTGGAAAAGAGGTCGATAATAAGATAATACAACTGGTAGAGATACTGGAGGATGAGCCATTGTCTCAAGAGAATGATGAACCGACTATGGTTCAAGAGTCGCAACAACAAAAAGATAAAGAGACTAAGTCATATAGCCTCCAGTTCTGTTCCGATCTAAACTTCGGAATCCAACTGTCCCCATGAAATATCAAAAGGTGTTGGATGTGCTCCAAAGGGTTATTGTCAATTTTTCTCTGCTTAATGCCATTAGGCAAATTCCATCATATGCCAAATATCTCAAGGACTTGTGCACTGTAAAGAGAAAACTAAATGTGCACAAAAAGGCCTTCCTTACTGAGAAAGTGGGCGCTATCATTCAACAAAGGGCCGTACCCAAATACAAAGACCTGAGAAGTCCTACTATTCCTTGTATTATTAGAAATTTTCAAATTGAGCATGTTTTGCTAGATTTAGGTGCAAATGTCAACTTAGTACCTTATTCGGTTTACAAAAAAATGGAGTTAGGCGAGCTTAAACCAACCATGATTACACTCCAACTCGCTGACCGCTCCATTAAGGTACCAAGGAAAATTTCAGAGGACGTGCTAGTCCAGGTGGAGAAATTCTACTTCCCTATGGATTTTATTATACTAGACACTAAATCATGTGTAAACACTAACGCTCAAGTTCCCATCATTTTAGGTTGCCCATTCCTAGCAACTTCAAATGCAATCATAAATTGTCGGAATGGAATGATGAACTTGTCTTTTGGTAACATGACTCTAGAGCTAAATATTTTCATTCTATGTAAGCAGCCCATTGATAATAATGAAATCCATGACCTAAATTTCATGGACTACTTGACAGAAGAAGAGGAATTGGAACCTAGTCTGACTACGGAATTGATTCAAGTCATTGGGGACATGAAAAATTCTGATTTAGAAAAAGTGCTTGTTGAAATTTGTGATGATAATGAGAGCACTACCACCCAGGACATTGGTATGTACCAATGGAAACCGCACACTCAAATCCTATTTATCGAGGACTCGCGACCTTTGCCATCATCAACCAATGTTCTAAAGCTTGATTTAAAACTACTACCACTACGCTAAAATAATGAAAAAAGGACAGTCCAAAACCGTCTCAAATGATCAAAAAGGACGGTCATGGACCGTCGCATGGGCCGTCAAATTTTGACGTGTCGTATTACTTAAAGGATGGTTGAAAACCGTCATTCTTATTGACGAAAAAAGGATGGTCATGGACCATCTCTTATGAGCCTTCAAAGGACGGCCATGGACTGTCCTTTAAAAGGACTGTCATGAACTGTCCTTAAAAAGGACTGCTATGAACCGTCTCTTATGAGCCTTCAAAGGACGGTTATGGACCGTCCTTTAAAAGGATGGTCATGGACCGTCCTTAAAAAGGACTGCTATGAACTGTCTCATATGAGCCTTCAAAGGATGGTCATGGACCGTCCTTAAAAAGGACTGCTATGAACCGTCTCTTATGAGCCTTCAAAGGACATTTTCAAATTTGAGACGGTCAATATACACCTGTTACAATATATTTCATCGTATTCTTCCTGATATACACCTGTTATATAATATATTTCATCATATTCACATTCACATCCACCTAAACCTAAACTACGTAAATCCATCCAAACATAAACTACATTCATCCAAACATAAACTACATTCATCCAAATACAAACAATCTTATCCACATTACATTCATCCACGCATAAATACATATAAGTTTAACATCATAAATAAAAAAAGAAAAAAAATCAGCAACAATAAAAAAATATTCGACCAACAAAACATTATAATTCAGAATCATGAAGAATTGCAGAAACTTCTTCCAAAAAAGTGGGCACTTTTTTAAAATAAAATTGATCATTAAAATAAAACTAATGCAAAAAAGTGTTTCAATTCAAGTTAATAGCAACAACAACAAAAATTAAAGCTTTGTAAAAAGGGGCATGTGTTAAAAGGGATAAATTCTTGTTTGTTGCCATGTGATTGGGCTACATTATTATAGCAATCGGGTTCGGGTTCGGGATCGGGATCGGGTTTAGGTTTGGGTTTTCAAGTTTAGGTTTAGGTTTAGGTTAGGGAGTTGAGATTAGGATTAGGTGTAGGTCTAGGTTTAGGGATTTGAGAATACATTTAGGTTTTAGGTTTAGGTTTAAGTTTAGGTTTAGGTTTTCGGTTTAGGTTAAGGTTAGGTTATAAGTAATAAGTTTAGGTTATAGGTTATAGGTTAAGGTTTAGGTTATAGGTTTTGGTTTAGGTTTAGGTTTAGGTTATAGGTTTAGGTTAAGGTTTAGGTTTAGGTTATAGGTTATAGTATATAGGTTATAGCTTTAGGGAATTGAGAATAGGTTAAGGTTTAGGTTTAGGAAATCAGGTTTGGGTTCGGGATCGGGTTTAGGTTTGGGTTTTCAAGTTTAGGTTTAAGTTTAGGTTAGGGAGTTGAGATTAGGATTAGGTGTAGGTTTAGGTTTAAGGATTTGAGAATACATTTTGATTTTAGGTTTAGGTTTAGGTTTTAGGCTTAGGTTTAGGTTATAGGTTTAGGTTTAGGTTAGGTTATAGGTTAAGGGTTAGGGAATTGAGAATAGGTTAAGGTTTAGGTTTAGGAAATCAAGTTCGGGTTTGGGTTTGGGATCGGGTTTAGGTTTGGGCTTTCAAGTTTAGGTTTAGGTTTAGGTTAGGGAGTTGAGATTAGGATTAGGTGTAGGTTTAGGTTTAGGGATTTGAGAATACATTTAGGTTTTAGGTTTAGGTTTAGGTTTTGGGTTATAGGTTAAGGTTTAGGTTTTAGGTTTAGGTTTAGGTTAAGGTTAGATTAGGTTATAGGTTATAAGTTAGGTTATAGGTTATAGGTTAATGTTTTAGGTCATAGGTTTTAGTTTAGGTTAAGGTTATAGGTATAGGTATAGGTTTAGGGTTAGGTTTAGGTTTAGGTTATAAGCTATAGGTTTAGGGAGTTGAGAATAGGTTAAGGTTTAGGTTTATGAAATCGGGTTCGGGTTCGGGATCGGGTTTAGGTTTGGGTTTTCAAGTTTAGGTTTAGGTTTAGGTTAGGGAGTTGAGATTAGGATTAGGTGTAGGTTTAGGTTTAGGGATTTGACAATACATTTAGGTTAAGGTTTAGATTTAGGTTTAGGTTTAGGTTATAAGCTATAGGTTCAGGGAATTGAGAATAGGTTAAGGTTTAGGTTTAGGAAATCGGGTTCAGGTTCGGGATCGGGTTTAGGTTTGGGTTTTCAAGTTTAGGCTTAGGTTTATGTTAAGGAGTTGAGATTAGGATTAGGTGTAGGTTTAGGTTTAGGGATTTGAGAATACATTTAGGTTATAGGTTATAGGTTAAGGTTTAAGTTTTAGGTTTAGGAAAAGGTTAGGTTATAGGTTATAAGTTTAGGTTTATAGGTTATAGGTTAAGGTTTTAGGTCATAGGTTTTGGTTTAGGTTAAGGTTGTAGGTTTAGGTTTAAGTTTAGGTTAAGGTTTAGTTAATAGCAACAACAACAAAAATTAAAGCTTTGTAAAAAGGGGCATGTGTTAAAAGGGATACATTCTTGTTTATTGCCATGTGATTGGACTACATTATTACAGCAATCGGGTTCGGGATCGGGATCGGGTTTAGGTTTGGGTTTTCAAGTTTAGGTTTAGGTTTAGGTTTAGGTTAGGGAGTTGAGATTAGGATTACGTGTAAGTCTAGGTTTAGGGATTTGAGAATACATTTACGTTTTAGGTTTAAGTTTAGGTTTAGGTTTAGGTTAAGGTTAGGTTATAAGTAATATGTTTAGGCTATAGGTTATAGGTTAAGGTTTAGTTTATAAGATTTGGTTTTGGTTTAGGTTATAGGTTTAGGTTAAGTTTTAGGTTTAGGTTATTGGTTATAGCTTTAGGGAATTGAGAATAGGCTAAGGTTTAGGTTTAGGAAATCCGGTTTGGGTTCGGGATCTGGTTTAGGTTTGGGTTTTCAAGTTTAGGTTTAAGTTTAGGTTAGGGAGTTGAGATTAGGATTAGGTGTAGGTTTAGGTTTAAGGATTTGAGAATACATTTCGATTTTAGGTTTAGGTTTAGGTTTTAGGCTTAGGTTTAGGTTATAGGTTTAGGTTTAGGTTAGGTTATAGGTTAAGGGTTAGGGAATTGAGAATAGGTTAAGGTTTAGGTTTAGAAAATCAGGTTCGAGTTCGGGTTTTGGTTTATGTTTGGGTTTTCAAGTTTAGGTTTAGGTTTAGGTTAGGGAGTTGAGATTAGGATTAGGTGTAGGTTTATGTTTAGGGATTTGAGAATACGTTAAGGTTTAGGTTTAAGAAATTAGGTTCGGGTTCGAGATCGGGTTTACATTTGGGTTTTAGGTTATAGGTTATAGGTTTAGGTTTAGGTTTTAGTTTTAGGTTATAGGCTTAGGTTTAGGTTTAAGTTATAGGTTTTGGGATTTGAGAATAGGTTTAGGTTAAGGTTAGAAGTTTAGGTTAAGGTTTTAAGTATAGGTTTAGGTTATAGGTTATAGGTTAAGGTTACAGGTTAAGGTTATAAATTAAGGTTTAGGTTTAGGTTATAAGTATAGGTTTTGGAATTTGAGAATAGGTTTAGGTTAAGGTTAGAAGTTTAGGCTAAGGTTATAAGTATAGGTTTAGGTTATAAGTATAAGTTTAAGTTATAGGTTAAGGTTATAAGTGTAGGTTTAGGTTAATGTTGTAGGTTATAGGTTTAGGTTACAAGTTTATGTTAATGTTGTAGGTTTAGGTTTAGGTTTAGGTTTAGGGATTTGAGAATACATTTAGGTTTTAGGTTTAGGTTTTAGGTTTAGGTTAAGGTTATAGGTTTAGGTTATAGGTTTAGGTTTAAGTTATAGGTTATAGCTTTAGGGAATTGAGAATAGTTTAAGGTTTAGGTTTAGGAAATCGGGTTCGGGTTTAGGTTTGGGTTTAGGTTTTAGGTTTTAGGTTTTAGGTTTGGGTTTTAGGTTTGGGTTATAGTTTAATGTTAAGGTTTAGGTTTAGGTTAAGGTTATAGGTTTAGGTTTGGGTTTAGGTTATAGGTTATAGGTTTAGGGATTTGGTAATAGGTTTAGGTTTAGGTTTAGGGATTTGAGAATAGGTTTAGGTTATAGGTTTAGGTTTAGGTTTAGGTTATAGGTTTAGGTTATATGTTAAGGTTAAGGTTATAGGTTTAGGTTTAGGTTAAGGTTATAGGTTTAGGTTTAGGTTAGGTTATAGGTTTTTGGTTAAGGTTTAGGTTATAGTTATAGGTTTTGGGATTTGAGAATAGGTTTAGGTTATAAGTATAGGTTTAGGTTAGGTTATAGGTTAAGGTTTAGGGAATTGAGTTTAGGTTATAGGTTTAGGTTATAGGTTATAGGTTATAGGTTTAGGTTAAGGTTTAGGTTATAGGTTTTGGGATTTGAGAATAGGTTTAGCTTATAAGTATAGGTTTAGGTTAGGTTATAGGTTAAAGTTTAGGAAATTGAGTTTAGGTTATAGGTTATAAGTTTAGGTTATAGGTTTAGGTTGTAGTTATAGGTTTTGGGATTTGAGAATAGGTTTAGGTTATAGGTTAAGGGTGTGGTCCCTGCAAATACAGATATAAACATGGTCTGCTCCAATTAGCTAGGCTCTTCCAATGCTGTCCATAGGAAATGGACAGCTTCATCATAGTCATAATAGCAGTTCTCACCTTCCAGGGACCCCCGCTCAACATCCGGATAGCTTCGACGCACATTCGGGTCTGCTCCATCAATTTCGAGCAAATACAGATATAAACACGACATGTCCAAAAAGCCAGGCCCATCCAATGATGTCCATAGGAAATGGACAGCTTCATCATGGTCATAACAGCGGTTCTCACCTTCTAGGGACCCCTGCTCAACATCTGGATAGCTCCGACACACATCCAGGTCTGCTCATTTAAATAAAATGGATTATCAAGATCATTTAAATAAAATCAGGTCCAATCAACAATCTGACCTGGAGGATTCTGTTAGTATTGTTGACGGCACCTCGAACCTTGTTTAAATCCAGGTTGCAATCTGTGGCCACTGATGCTATTTGTCTTTCTGTGAATTTGTTATCCACTAGTTTCTGTAAATGAAAATAAGAGGATTGATCTTAACAGTATGGTCGTCATGCACATAGACAGAAAATGCTTGCAATGAATGTTTATGAGTACTAGGTGGCCTATTAATGAAAACAATGTCTATGTCCATAGTACGCCTGTTTATGAGTACTAGGTGGCTTATTAATAAAAGAGCATTGCCTTTGGAATTCACGACTAACCTTGAACTGCCACCTAGAAACATCAAAACTGTTCATCCCAAACATCTCTTTTCAGCATGTTATGAAGGAATCTAATAGAGTAGCAGATGGGCGGGCCCGCTTGGGCAATGAAAAGCAGCTGGATAAGGATTTTGTCTGTCTCTAAGACCTCCTGATGAAGATCATAGGTGAAGTATTTCTACACAAAGCATGCCTTGGTACTGTTAGAGAACCTTAATAAGGTTAACTAATTTCTTTCATATGATAGGCCCACCTAATGAGTGGATGGGCTGATTTTTGTATAAGGCTATTTTCAGGGTCGAGCCAACCTATTGGAAGGATTGGATGTTACATGAACATGATAGGTTGAAAGTAGCTTAGTAGATAATGAATTATGGTCCAATTAATTGGACTTGAAACCTGCTTAGAGAAAATAAATGAATAAATAAATAAATAAAACTATAACATATTGATCACCACCAAACTTCATGACAAATTTGAAATTCCAAACACTTCAAATGGCATTCTTAAGAAGAATAATTAAATAGAATAAAGAAAGAAAAATAGAACTTACAGGAGTCGCAGACTCGCCAACTTCCCCAGCTCAAGTGGGAGTGAATTATTGAAGTTATTGTAGCTTATATTCCTAAAAATAAATGACTAATTATATTTAGTTATTTATCAATAGCTCACCATTGTTATTATGGTCTGTCCTACCTAATAAGTGTATGGACTGATTTTTGTACAGGTCTATCCTCATGATGGAGCCAACCTATTAGAAGGTTGGATGTCATGTAAATATATAGGTTGCAAGTATTTCATTGGGTGGATAGTAATGTATGGTACAAGTGGTTGAACTTAAAACCTTCTCAAAAAGAAAAATATAAAATATAAAACCAACACATATTAATTATTGCCAAATTTGGTGGCAAATTCGAAATTTCAGACACAACCTATGGCATTTTTTTAAAAAAGTTATTAAAATTAATAAATAATAAAGCTTATGGCATTTTTGAAGAAGAATAACTAATTAGATTTGAAAAAAAAAAAACTTACAGTTGTTGCAGACTTTCTAAATTCCCTAGTTGAGGTGGGAGAGAACCAATGAAATTATTGAAGCTTATATCCTTGAAAAGAAATAAATAATTATGCTTTGATATTCATCAATAGTCAAACATTGTTGTAATGGTATAGCCCACCTAATAAGAGGTTAGGGCTGATTCTTGTACAAGGGTATCCTCATGGCAAAGCCAACCAATTAGAAGGGTTGGTATCATCACAAACATGATAGGTTGGCAATAATTCAAGGGATGGATAATAACTTATGGTCCAACAAGTTTTGAACTTAAAACCTTCTAAAATAGATAAATAAATAAAACTATCCCATGTTAACCACTAACAAATTGGGTGGCAAATTCATAATTCCAAACACATCATATGGTATTTCTGAAGAAGAATACTTTAACAAATTTTTCAAAAATAAAAATAAACAGAACTTACATTTGTTGCAGTTGACAAATTCCCCACCTATGGTGGGAGCCAATTAACAAAGTTATTGTGGCTTATATCCCTGAAAATAAATAAATAATTATATTTTGTTATTTATTAATGAATAAACATTGTTGCTAGTCTGACCCACCTAATGAGTAGATGGGACTGATTTTTATGCAAGAGTATCCTCATGGTGGACCCAACCTATTGGAAGGTTGGATGTCGCACAAACATGCTCAGTTGGAAGTAACTCACTACGTGGAAAATGACTAATGGTTCAACTAGTTGGACTAGAAACATTATTGAAAATAATAAATTTTTAAAAAACACCACATATTAATCACTGCCAAATACGGTGGAAAATTCGAAATTCCAAATACATCACAATTGGGTCAGGATTGTCATAAAACTATGACATGTGTATAGCGGAAGAGTCAAGCAGAGCCTAAGATTCTATCACTATTTTTCCTACATAAATATATATTAAAGGAAAAAATCCCAGATAAAAAATCTCACAATAAAAAACCAAAATTAGAATAAAAATCCAAATAAAAAATATTTAGAAAAGAAAATATCAAATAAAAAAGATTAAAAAAAAAGGTTAGAAGAGAAAATTAAAGAGAACCCATTTCAGATAAGGAAATAAATGAAAAATCCATCATCTAAATTTAACGAAATAATAGAAATCAAGACAGCCCATCAATGAAAATAAGAGGTTTGTACTGAAAGCATTGTTGATATTGAAAATAGTCAGTTGTGGTCAGGGTTCAAATTATCATTTGAACACCATACAATTTTTTTGCAACACATTACCAATACCAGCACAATTCAATTCTATCCGCTGTAAATCTCATGTTCTTGATAGCCTACACTTGAAGTTTGAGCAGTAACAGTAACAGTAGCAGTAACAACTCCACCAGAGATTTCCGAGTAATGCCCGTCTCTACATGTGCTATACCATATGAATATAAATGAGAGGAATATAAATCTCAGGTGGACCATACCATAGGAAAACAATAGTGATTCGATATCCACCAGGCCAGGTGTACAAAATCCCCAATTTCAAAACCCCTAAATTCGAAATGTGATTAGGGTACCATGATCCCCAAATTTGAAGTGGGATTTGGGTACCCAAATCCCCAATTTCAAAACCACCAAATTCGATTTGGGATTAGGGTACGAAAATTCCCAAATTCAAAATGGGATTAGGGACCACCTTCAAAATGGGTTAGGGTCTTTATCTTTCGAGCTTTGAGGAAGAGAACGAGTTCCTGTTTGAGTTGGAGCCCCGATCACGAGTCCACGCCAAAAATAGGGTTCCCAAGCTCTGAGGAGAGAGAGAGAGAGAGAGAGAGACGGAGAGAGAGAGAGAGAGGCTGAGCACGTAAGGGAGATCGAGAGAGGGTGAGGGAGATGGAGAGGCTGAGTGCGAGAGAGAGATGGAGAGAGAGATTAAGAGATGGGTTTTCACGGGGAGGTTTGCTGCGAGTGGGAGAAAAGGGCGCGCGGGTTTCTGATGGAAGGGCGGCCCATTGAATGAGTGTCAAAATTTCAACCGATTTACAAAAAATATTGATTTGCTTCAGCTGTGGGGCCCCTGGTCGATGCTGGCTTGGAAATCCAGTCCGTCCATTGAATGTGTGTCAAAATTTCAACCGAATATGGATGGTTTTGGTTTTACGTGGATGCGGCCCATTGAGTTTTTTAAACTGCCGTCCGAATTGAGTTTGAAGGGCTGAAAACAATCTTCGCGATCTCGTGCAATTCTGCCACCTAGGCATGGGTTGTTGCTGCCCCATGGGACACATTGGATGGTCCAGATCATGAAAAGTGATGATGGGTGGGGCCCACTGTCAAAACCCAGTAGTAAGCATGTCCGTCACTGGACATTTTTCGCCAGAAGGGAACTGTTTGGATGCTTTCTTCAAAAAATAGGTGGGGCCCACTTTTGATGATATTCTCGGGGATCTACTCCATTCATCATTTTCTCAGTAACATATAAGCCCATTGGTCAAAGTATGAAGTAGATTCCAACTCTATGTGGGCCACACTATCCACCTGTGATGAGGCACTACCCACTGTTGAAGCAACCATCTGTTATCCTTTATGTGCATGCATATGGAATTTTATTTATATACAAATTTGCCACTCTCCCTTTTAGAATAGTCTGTCATTCGTTCCTCCCAACTGCACCATCCAAAAGAAGTGAAATTTGGCAAATATCCACCGTTTTTCGTGCTCTTTTCATCGGTTCAGTTTGGGTCCCGATCACCTAAGGATGTCCAAGATGCTTTCTTAATGGTTATTGTCTGATCTTGTCCATCGGGTCACTTATACACTGATCTAAGGGATGAATTTTGACGTGTACGGTTATGGTCCTCAGGGCATATATACAGTTTTGAGCCAAACGGATGGTGGGAACCTTATGATCTTATGTACTGGATGACTTTCAGGCCTCTTTAACGTGAACGACTTGATTTCCTAGGATATTTAACGTGTAAATCCTTCGATCTTGGTCCCCTGGGGTCTGTCCCTTGCCTTTGGTGTCATCAGAGTGTTAAATGCATGCTTTAAGCATCCTTTTCAGTCCTACGATTAAATAAGGCATTAAACAGTATCATGTTCGTAAAAACAAGTAATAACTAGGGTCTAATATGCAATATTCGACCCTCAACAGGGGGCCATATAAATTTTTGGATTAATCTGATATTTTTTCCCTCCATCTGGGCCTATATGACCTAATCAACAGATTGGATGTCAAATAAAAAGTACAGTGGGCCTTAAGAGGGTTTTAATGGTGGATATCCAATCACTACTGTTTTCATGTGGTGTGGTCCACCTGAGATTTATATCCCTCTCATTTTTGGCATCAAGCCCTAATATGATTTGTAAAAATGGATGGACAACATGGATGAAACACATACATCATGGTGGGACCCATAAAGCACCGACCAACATCCACGAAGTTTTGTGGGCCCCACTATGATGTATTTGTTATATCCACACTGTCCATCCATTTTGAGATATCATTTTACATTATGAGCCAAAGAATGAGGCAGATAAAAATCTGTAGTGGACCCCACCATAGAAATCTTAGGTGCACCACACCACATGAAATTAATAGTAATTGGATATCCATCATTAAAATCCTCCTAAGGCTTACTATACTATTTATTTAACATCCAATATGTTGATTAGGTCATACAGGGCTAGATGAAGGGAAAAAACAAAAATCAGCTTGATCCAAAACTTTTATGGCCCCAAAATGGTATGACATCCAATATTGTACTGTTTATATTTTTTTAGATGTCTTCATATAGTTTTAGATGGTAATCAACACCTGAGTTTCGTATACGGATGATTTTGAGATATCTCATAAGCTAAAAGGGGAGACATCAAATGCACGGTGTTATTGTTCAACACACATCATGATGGGCCCATTTTACATGTCCTGTCCATTCACTCTATTTTACTGAATCATTACCCTCAATTTGACTAGTTACTCGCCTCGATCATGCTACATATGAGAAAGATATTAGGCAAATAAGATTGATCAACAATTTGAGTGAATTTTGATTTAAACATCTGAAGTTATTTACTCTTCATGTTCGGACTAATCAGATTGTCCAAAAATAGTTAAAGGTTGTTCATAATATCAAAAATATATAAATGAATAGAAAACATAAACATCAGCTTGATCCAAAACTTCTATGGCCTCCAAGAAATTTTAAATGGTAGAGGTTCAATCACACTATTTCCTGTGGTGTGGTCCACTTGAGCTTTGGATATGCTTCCTTTTTGTTCTTTAGACCTCAAATTATCTGTTAACATGGATGAATGGAGTGGATAAAATAAATAAATAATGGTGAACCCCACAGAGTTTACTCTCGTAAAGGTAACGAGTAACTCACTTAAATGTAGTGGAGAAAGGTTTCCTTAAAACATTCATAATCATATATTGGGCCTGCCTAAATGTGATTCGCATATCCAACCCACTCATTATGTGTGTCCCACTTGGATGAGGGGTCAGACCAAGTTTCAACCGCATCCAAAACTCATGTGGGCCCCACCAAGTGCTTTTATATTTTTTAGGATGTCTTCACATAATTTTAAATGGTATGGCCCACTTGAGTTTTGTTTACCAATGATTTTTGAGATATCTCATAACCTAAAGGGGACACATCGAATCCACGGTGTTGATGTTCGACACACATCATGATGGGCCCCACAAAACTTACTAACATCAATTCTTAGGTTCTCACGAGGTCAATAAGTTGGGTCACAATTTTAACCAGAATATTTGGACCATTTTACATGTCTGGTCCATTCACTTTATTTTACTGATCAATACTCTCAATTTGACTACTTACTCGCCTCAATCAGGCTACATATGAGAAAGATATTGGGCATACAAGATTGATCAACAATTTCAGTGAAATTTGATTTAAACATCTGAAGTTATTTACTCTTCGATTTGAACTGATTAGATTGTCCAAAAACGATTAAAGGTTCAATTAGTGAATGTGCCTAATAATTTAGTAATTTTATTTTTCACAAATAAATTTAACATTTTTTTTTTCAAAATGTATTTTTTTTCTCTTTTAACTAAATATCATTTTTATTATAAATAAATTTTACATTTTTTATTTTACAAAATCTAGTTTTCTTTTTTTTTTTTTAAATATTTTTTTTACAATTTGTCAATTTTTTCACAATTTTGTTTAATTTCTTAAATTTTCTTTTTCAAAATATCATTTTTTTAATCTCACTTTTGTTATATAACTTTTCAATTTTTCTTGTCAAAATACAAAATCTAGTTTTCTTTTTTAAAAAATATATTTTTTTTCAATTTGTCAAAATTTTCACAATTTTGTTTAATTTTTTAAATTTTCTTTTTCAAAATATCATTTTTTTATCAAAATCTTTTTTTTTCTTCAAAATTTAAATTTTTCTTAAACATTGTTAATTATTTTTCTAAGCTTCTCAACTATTTTTTTTTTCTAAATTCATAATTTTTTTGAGCTTCTTAATTTTTGACTTGAGTATTAGAGACTGTTTAGGACCATCTCTATTCTAATAGAGACGGTCTTTGACAGTCTCTAATAAAGACAGTCTTTGATAGGGCTATATGACGGCTAACGACCGTCTCTAATAGAGACGGTCCTTGACAGTCTCTAATGAAGACGGTCTTTGACAGGGCTATAAGACGGCTACGGACTGTCTCTAATAGAGACGGTCTTTGACGGTCTCATATTACAAGTAAAAGACGGCCAATGACCATCTCTAATGCGGACGGCCAATAACCGTCTCAGATGACCAAATATAAGACGGTCAAGGACCGTCTCTAATGCGAATAGTCTTTGACCGTCTCAGATGACCGCATATAAGATGGTCTTTGATCGTCTTAAATGATTTGTGGACGTTCAGCATTTTAAGACAATATTAGGGACAGTCCGGAGCCGTCTAAAATTTTAGAGATGGCTTACGGCCATCTCTAAACCGTCTTTAAACCAAGAATTTGTAGAGACAGTCCTGGACTGTCTCAAAATCTATCCTTTTTTTCATTTTTCACATAGTGTACTAAATGAGCTTAAGTATGTATACTTAGGTAAAAATAAAACTTATCTTGTGGTGATCTCTTCATTTTTAGATTAGGATTAAGAGATTAAATTGTTGAATGTTCTAAGGGACCACAAAGGAGCCTTGGGCTGGACCATTTCTGACATCAAGGGTATATGCCCTTCCATATGCACCCATCGGATTCACCTCGATGAGGACGCCAAACCAATTAGACAACCTCAAAGGCGTCTCAATCCAAACATGATGGAAGTTGTAAAAAATGAGGTGATCAAATTATTGGATGTGGGAATCATCTACCGAATATCCAATAGTGTTTGGGTGAGTCCAACTCAAGTAGTCCCAAAGAAATCTGGAATAATTATAGTACAAAATTCTAATAATGAACTCATACCAATACGTGTCACCACAGGTCAGCGTGTTTGCATGGACTATAGAAAATTGAACCAGCTCACAAAGGACCATTTCCCTCTACCATTCATTGTTCAAGTTTTACAGAGGGTAGCAGGTCACTCCTATAGTTTTCTTGTTAGATATTTTGGATATAACCAAATAGAGATAACCCTGAAAGACCAAGAGAAAACCACGTTCCCTTATCCATTTGACATGTTTGCTTTCAGATGGATGCCATTTGGATTGTGTAACGCCCCCAACAACTTTCCAACTGTGTATGTTAAGTATTTTTTCAAATATGGTTGGGAAATTTCTTGAGGTTTTCATGGATGACTTCTCTGTATTTAGGAGTAGTTCTGAAGAATGCCTCAACAATTTATCTCTTGTCTTATCTAGGTGTGAAGAGAAGCATCTTGTCTTAAATTGGGAGAGATGTCATTTCATGGTTCAAAAAGGAATTGTTTTGGGCCATGTTATCTCCAAAAATGGAATCGAGGTAGATTGCTTAAAACTCGACATTATTGCTAATCTACCTATCCCCCGAACTGTTAGAGATATTAGATCACTTCTCGGGCATGTTGACTTTTATAGAAGATTCATTAAGGACTTTAGTACCATTACTAGACTCTTGACTAATCTTCTTCAAAAGGATGTTCCATTTAAGTGGACAGATGAGTGTGCAAGTGCCCTTAATAAAATTAAATCATCCCTTACTACTGCACCTATTATGCGTCTACTAGATTGGACACTTCCTTTTGAACTAATGTGTGATGTAAGTGATTATGCTATAGGGGCTGTTTTGGGCCAAAGGAAAGATAAACGGCCCTACGTGATTCACTATGCGAGTAGAACTCTAAACTCGGCCCAAGTGAACTATTCAACAACTGAAAAAGAGTTACTTGCAGTAGTTTTTGCTTTGAATAAGTTTATTTCCTATTTGCTTGGATCCAAAGTGGTCATTTTCACGGACCACTTGGCTTTGAAATATTTGTTATCTAAGAAGGATGCAAAGCCGAGATTTTTGTAATGCCCTGAAAATCGGGTGTCGAGTAAAAGTCCAACTCCCGAGTTCCAACGCATCACTTATGCAACATATTTGATGATGATTAAATGTTGTCTGGGTTAGTGCAATAATCATGAGTGGGATTTTACCAAAACAGTAATTCATACTCCAGATCAAATCATATAACGCAAGCGGAAGACTGGAAAATGTATATAGACGTGTATGAGCCAAGAAAAATCACGATCGGTCTCCAGAGTATGAATACATCACTGAGTCACCATATACATGTAATAGTTCAAAATAATTCAACTACAATAATAAACCCTGTAGCCCCGTCGATCCGGATGGCCTAAACAAAACCACCGGAGAATTGCATATATGAGAACTCATCCTAATCGTCATAGTAATCGGGCTCCGCCTCTTGAGTCGCATCATCATCTGCAACTAGGACAGAGTCTGGCGGGTGATAGAACACCATCCTAGAATGTGGGAGTGAGTGATCAACTCAGTGGGATCATAGAGCAAAGGTTAACATGTTATCAATTCAATCAAGCAGTAATGATAAAGCAGACATATCAAACATTCCTAGATACTCTTATTAATGCAAGGATGAAATGTAAGCATGATGCATGCCCTCGCCTACACTCCCTCGTGCGACACCATCTTACGGTCGCGGCATGCTTTCTTCCCTCTGTGCTCTTCAACCCGGGGCACATGCAGTGCGATGAAATGAGCATGATTACCGAGTTATTATTAGTCCTTTTCATACAGCAGGATTGGGAATCTAAGGTACCTCCCTTATATCAATTCCCAAACAATGATCCATTCTAGGGTCGTCAGTCCTAGTAAATCTCATACGATGATACGGTTCTAGGTCACTGCAAAGGGCTCATCACCTTATCAGTGCAGGCCTAGTGTACTCTTGTTGCTACGTAAGGGCTCATCGCCTCTACGCAGTCTTAGCGTACGCTAGAGGTCACTACAAAGGGCTCGTCACCTTATCAGTGTAGGCCGACAGCTCGAATACAGTGTCCCATACCACCGTATTCGGCTCATGAGTCTGGGTTGCTCACTGGTCACTACGGGGAGGCTCGTGACCCCAGTGTAGGCCGACAGCTCGACCACGGTGTCCCATACCACCATGTCCGGCTCATGAGTCTTAGCGGATCAAGCAGTAGCGTCCAAGCAGTAGCATCCAAACATGGTGAACATATATCGGGCCAATCAGGTTACTTGATGAGCTCGACTAGTACGAGCGCACATTGAGTTGATCGACATGAAGTGCGTAAGCACTTCGTGTGGCCTAACCACTGCCGACATCCCAAGTACGGCTCGGATTCATCGATCACGTCCTATGTGGCGAAACAACCCGAGCCACCTATTCAAAGCCTGTTACCGATTGCTTGGACTATTCCGTAGTCCCAAACACATTCAATTATAACGGATAATCATACCAGCTAATCAGAACAGTAATGGATCAACAATTCCAATCATACAAGCATGTGAGCATTTGATGGATTTCAACTTAAACATGAATTCACACATATACAGTGCCTAAGTAAAACAGACAAAGAATATAAGTTGCATGGAGGAAATCATACACATCGTTAAGGTAGTTGAGAATCTCTTCTCTACGCCCATATAAAGTATAATATATTACACACTTGATCATTCAGACATTTCTACAAACACTTAGACTACACATTCCAACATACATGACGTATGTTGGTGATAGCACGTCTTAGGGCAAATCCTTTCGCCAAGGAGTTGTTACACATACAACTAGCATAAACATACGACAATTAATCATGGCAAACACATGTTCAAATTTCATACATATACGATACTTTCTACATATACATGGAATACACTAAACTCAATATAGTTCATATATATCAGAAACGCGATACAAACATCGCATTTGGCATGTGAAATTACACCCACATCAGTAATAAACCATTAACCAACATTGAAAGCCTTGAAAACCATAACCTATATATTTATAGTTCGCACCTTTCGCCCGTAGACTTGTAACGAACTCAGTTTTAAAGCTAGGTCTTTGTCTACGGCAGATTGGCAACCTATAACATAAATTAGGTTAGCTATTTCATAACTTACACTATCAGAAACCCTAAAATGGATTAGGGTTAGGTTTTCTTACCTAAGAACGGGATTGGTATCGCCCGTATAGCGACACAGGAGTGGTGGCTAAGCACGTGGAGCGTCAGGGAAAGATCCTAACCTCTATCTCTCACTCTCTCTCTCTCTCTTCCTCACTTTCTTCTTCTCTTTTCTCTCTTCTTTCCCTTAGGGTTTGCAAATTCGTATGGCATATGAGAGAGGGTGTTTAAGGTCCTTATATAGGCCCAGGTTTGATGGGAATGGCCCCAGGGCCAAGGTATACTTAGGTTATATCCAAATATGGGCCGTTCCGGTCCAACGGAGCACTTCTGGTGGCCCCTTTTTCACGTGCAGTCGGACTTAAGCTCCCTGACCATGGATCTAGGTCAGGCTGAGTTTTCGTCCTGATCGGATTTAAGATCAGCCGTGGCGGACCAGTTTCAGTTCAACGGTCACGGTCACTCGGTCAGGGCCACAAGTACATCGACATGTATGGGACATTTCTCCTGATCCGAGGGTGTATTTGGGTCAGATTTTGATGGTCTGAATCCTTATATTTGGCCCGCAAGCAACACAACTCAGATTACTTAAATTCAGATTTTTATTTCTAAATATTTTCATGTTTCTCACACTCTTCGCTCCGGGCTCAAGTTGTGAAGTTCTAGACATAATTAAGACTTAATTTTTGAGAGGGTTGTCAAGTCCCGTAATGCGGTCTTAACTGTATAGGGGTAATCGGACTTTCGACGTGTGGTCCAGGTCCGATACGGAGTTTCGGTGTGCTCCCGAGAGCAACCTGGTTTAAGGATGGATTCTAGATTTCAGGGTAATGTAGCGTCAATGATTCTGCACGTTTTGGGTCTTGCAGATCATATTTAAAGTGATTAATGCTAATTTCATAAGCACTCTAGTTTAACACTTGTTGATATTAACCTAACTGCTAAAGGATTTGGTCCTGGGTGATTTCTGCTTGAGGTGGTACTTGGGTCCTTGTACGAATTTTTTCGAGACGTTACAATCTACCCCCCTTAAAGAAAAATTGTGTCCTCGAAATTAGTTCCTTTTCGTACTCTTCGAGAATCTGAGGGTAGTTCTTTCAAACCTCGGCTTCTGTCTCTCAAGTAGCCTCTTTTTCCATGTGATGCGTCCACGACACTTTCACAAGTGGAATAACCTTATTACACAATGCCTGCTCCTTCCTGTATAGGATACGTGTCGGTCGCAGTACATATGTAGCGTCCTCGCTCAACTGTACTTGCTCCCATCTAATAATGTGGGAAGGATCGGGAATGTATTTCTTCAGCATAGATACATGAAATAAGTTATGCATGTCCGCAAGTGGTGTGGGCAAAGCAAGACGGTATGCTACTGCCCCCACTCGATCAAGTATCAGGAATAAGCCAATGAATCGAGGCATAAGCTTCCCCTTTTTACCAATCCGAAGGACTCCCTTCATAGGGAAAACTTCGAGGAACACATGGTCTCTGACCTCGAACTCTAGCGGTCGCTGCCTCGTATCGACGTAGCTCTTCTGTCTGCTCTGCGCTATTAGAAGTCGACTTTCTCTGAAGTCGCCTGAGCTAACTCTAGGCTGATCAAACTTTTCTCGCCAACCTCTGCCCAACAATGCGGTGCCCTACACGGATGCCCATACAGTGCCTCGTAAGGAGCCATGCCAATACTCACCTGGAAGCTGTTGATATAGGCGAAAGCATAAGGAAGACAGTCATTCCAACTGTCCTTGAAATCCAGCACACAGGCCCGCAATATATCTTCCAGAATCTGATTCACCCGTTCTTTTTGCCCGTCCATCTGTGGATGGAACGCGGTACTGAATTTCAACTCCACACCCATCGCTTCCTGGATACGAGTCCAGAAGATAGATGTGAATCACGTATCTCGGTCCGACACGATCTGCAAGGGAACTCCATGCAGACGTACAATCTCTTTGATGTACAACCAAGCCAACTTGTCTGCAGAGTTCGAAACTCTGATAAGGAGGAAATGAGCTGATTTTGTCAACCAGTCCACGATCACCCAAATAGAATCATAACCCTTCCTCATCTTCGGTAGCCCAGAGATAAAGTCCATAGAGATGAAATCCCACTTCCATTCAGCTATGGGCATGGGCTGAAGCAAACCAGGAGGTCGGCGATGCTCTGCCTTGACCTGCTGGCACGTGAGACAATGGGACACGTAATTTGCTATGTGAGCCTTCATATTGTCCCACCAGTACGACCTCTTCATGTCACGATACATCTTCGTACTGCCTGGATGCATAGCCATCCTAGAATTGTGAGAAGCCTCAAGAACTTCCTTTCTCAAGTCAAGGAGGTTCAGGACGCATAGGCGGCCACGGTAACGTAAGCTCCCATCCATACCAATGCTCCACTCTAAGTCCTCATCGCTGCTAGCCTGCTCTCTCATCTTCGCCAACAGCTCATCGTCTGCCTGAGCCGCGATAATCCTATCATCAATGAGGGGTTGTAATCGAATATGTGCGATGCCCTCATACGGCTCCTCCACCGTGAGTTTCTGCTCAAAGTCTCGCACGAACTCTATCATGTCCCACGCTGCTACCATCAATGGAGCCGCAAATGCCAATGCCTTCTTGCGGCTCAGTGCGTCTGCCACAAGGTTGGCCTTGCCAGGATGGTAAGAGACTTCGAACTTGAAGTCCTTGACGGTTTCCATCCATCGGCGCTGCCTCATATTCAAATCTCGTTGAGTGAATATATACTTAGGGCTCTTGTGGTCACAAAAGAGCTTGAACTCCTCTCCGTAGAGGTAATGTCTCCAGAGCTTTAATGCAAATATGACGGCTGTCAACTCTAGGTCGTGTGTAGGGTTGTTCTCCTCGTGTTTCCTCAACTGTCTCGAGGCATATGCAATCACCCTGTCCTTTTGCATAAGGACACACAACCAACATGAGACGCGTCGGTATATATGACATACTTGACCCCTTGCTCTGGCAATACTAGCACAACGGAGGACGTCGACCTGTCCTTCAGCTCCTGAAAAGCTGTTTCTGCCTTTTCATTCCAGGCGAACTTCAAATCTTTCCGTGTCAACTGAGACAAAGGTCTGGCTATCTTCGAGAAATCCCAAATGAATCATTAATAATAACCTGCCAGACCGAGAAAACTCCTCACCTCGGTAACAAAACCGGGCTGCTCCCAGTCTTGAACTGTGGCTACCTTAGCAGGGTCCACAACTATCCCTTCCTTGGACACCACATGTCCCAGGAACTTGACTTCTTCTTTTCAGAAGTCACATTTCTTGTACTGGGTAAACAACTGGTTCTTCCTCAGAGTATCCAAGACTGCTTGCAGGTGTTCCTCGTGTTCTTCCCGACTCTTAGAGTATATCAGAATGTCGTCAATAAACAAAATGACGAATTGGTAAAGGAACGGCTGAAATACTCTGTTCATTAAGTCCATGAACACGGCTGGAGCGTTCATAAGATCGAACGACATCACAAGAAATTCATAGTGCCCAAAACAAGTCCTAAAAGCCATCTTCTGCATGTCTTCATCCCTGACGCATAACTGATGATACCCTAACTGTAAGTCAATCTTCGTGAAATACTGCGCTCCTCTCAACTGATCAAACAAATCGTATATCCTGGGCAGAGGATACTTGTTCTTCACCATCGCTTGGTTCAATTTGCGGTAATCAATACACAACCGCAGTGACCCATCCTTCTTCTTCACAAATAACATGGGTGCTCCCCAAGGAGACACACTCGGTCGTATGAAGCCAGCATCTAATAGATCGTCGATCTGTTTCCTCAGTTTCTCCATCTCACATGAAGCCATGCGATAAGTCGGAAGAGATATGGGCATCGCACCAGGCGCTAGATCAATGGTGAAATCAATCTCACGATGAGGAGGTAGCCCCGGTATCTTACTGAACACTTCCCCAAAATTTCAAATTACAGGCGTATTTTCAAGTGACGGGCCATCAATATTCTTCAGCAAGGAAGCGTAACAAAGAACTAAAAAAGGGCAACTGACCTGCAAGAGAAATGTAAAGGGCGTGCCCTCAGGTCTGTATGCTGTCACTAGACGGGTCTCGCAGTCAATCTCAGCCCTCACTTCAGTCAACCAATCCATACCGAGGATGACGTCGAAATGGTATAGTGTGGTGACAATCAAGTCAATGCATATTGTCCTGCTCCCTAGATCTATCAAACAACCTGTACACAATTTGGTGGCATCTGTAAAGGTCCCTGGTGCTGTGATAACTCGCACTCCAACCATCGGAGTCGTCTTTAGCCTTAAGTACTGGATTATAGAACATGATATCACAGATATAGTGGATCTCGTATCCACCAACAGAAATATAGGGGTACCTTCAATATGGGCGGTGAGCTCGAAGGCCAAAGGTACGGTAGCTGTAGAGTCAGGCGCTTCCGCTGTAAGTGCATGAACGCGTGCCTGTTGAGCTCGGTTAGGCTGATGCACCATAGGTCGCTGAGGTGGCCTAAATCGAGGTGTAGGGGGCCTGAAAGAAGGATGTGCAGGTGTTGTCTGTAGTGGTGGAGCCGATAGAGCCTGAGGGCTAGGGCGGTCGATTCTATGTGGCGGCGAAAACCCACTATCTCTCCTGCGTGCAAAACAGCTCTCCACCGCATGACCTGGTTTCCCACAGTATGTACATGTCACACTAGGTCGCCTCATCAGAACTGGTGGCGCTGCGATCCTGGGAGGGGAGTCAGTACGAGATCTCTTGCCGAGGAATGGCCTGCTCGGCATATCTGGTCGTGGCTTAGGGATCATAAGCCCACGAGAACGTGACAATCGATCCCAATCTTGCTCCACCCACATAGACATGTGTACTAACTCAGCATAGGAGGGTATGTTAGCATAGCACATCTTCGAGCGAATATCAGGTCGCAGGCCCTCTGAAAAATGCCGCATTCGCATCTGCGCGTCAGCAAGCACTGTAAGGGCGTACCTGCCCAACTTCATAAACCGGTGCTCGTACTGTCACTGACATGCCTCCCTGTCTGAGGCGCAAGAACTCATTCTCCTTCTCCTGCCGGTACGTCTGGGGATAGTACTTCTCATGGAAGCGGAACTCAAAAGCTGCCCAAGTCCGTGCATAGTCAACTTCAACGGTCCGCAGAACACTATCCCACCACAAGCTGGCCTCCTTTGCAAACATAAAGGTGGCCAACTCGACCTGCTCCGGCTCTGTACAGTGTAGCATCCTCAACATCTTAGAGATGCGGTCTAGCCAATATTTGGCCTTCTCGGGTCTGTAAGAACGCGCAAATGTAGGAGGCCGCAAGCGCTGGAATCGCTTGAGGAGGCCACTCATACCCAAGTTTCCTGTAGGGTATATAGCAGGTACAGGTGAAGGCACACCCTCATCCTGAGCGGAAGGCCCTACAGTCCCAGCAGGGCGTACAGATGGTGAAGGTGGAGCCGCACTTCCACCCTGAGCTAGGGCCCCTGCAACAGTAGCTAAGAGCTGCTGGTGCTGCTGGTGTATCATCGTCATCAACTGCTCCAACCTATCAGTAGGTGGGGCCGACTGAGGCTCATGCTGCGTCGAAGAATATGCACAGTTTTGCTCACGGATTGGTGGTGTGTAAGGTGGCGGCCTAACCATAGGACCAGTAGAAGGCTGAGGCTCAGGTATAGTCTCACGAACTGGGCCCAAACTAGGGTCCGTAGGACCTTCACCTTGGGGAGGTGACTGGTCCATTGAATCAATAAATGTGACACGTGCCGTGCTCCGCGTGACCTTAGGTGGCATTTCCTATATGAAATAGGGTGCAACTTAGGTATGACGCAGCATAGCAATACACAATCATTTAAGCATTTCACACGACTTCATAGTAAAAGAGACCGCATGCATTTCATTTACCAAAATTTGTCACAGCACATGGAATACAGTGTTACATGAATCATGACAGAAAATGCATACAAACGCAAACATCCTAACACAGCGACAAAACAAGCTATGGGGCGACGGCTTGAATGACTAAGCATCCTAGTCTGGCGACGGAGGAGGGACACCCTTATAATGTAGGTAGCACAGGATGGACTTTAAAGTGGGAGTCTCCTTCTTAAACTTGTGTTTCATGAGGCCCCGAAGATCCATTATATCTTGTCGTATGCAGCCTGACCTTCCTCAAGTTGAGCTAAGCGAGCTTGAACAGTGCCATGCTCCGGTACCGTAGGAGGGGAGCTCTCATCCGTATCCTGGGCCTCCTCTTCTTCCTCATTCTGTTCTTCTTCTATTTCAGCTCTCTCTTCTTCCTCACTCTCTTCCTCTTCGCTCTCTGTCTCATCCTCACTCTCTTTAAGTCAGGCTTGTCATTGCCGCGGCCCGATACCCATCTGATTGAGAGTCGCTTCATTGACGTAATGGATCGGCATCGGCTTTTTCGCCCCAAGCCTATAGCCAAACTCATGTGCCATCTTGCATATGAGTCTGCCGAATGGGAGCGAATCTGACCTTTCGTGCGGTGAGAACTATCTGTCGCAAAACATACGTAGGCACACATAGCTTCTTCCCCTGCCTCACTTGATATAGGAAATCTACCATCAGGCGTGTGCACTCGCTGCGGTTGCTCCACCTGGGGTAGACGTTGAACGTGAAGATGTGGTGAAGCAGACAAAAATCGCCAGACATATGGGTCGCTAGAAGGCTATTGTTGGATTGCCACTGAACCAGTTGGCCACAAAAGGCCCGTGTGCGGCGATCTCTTTCACGTACACTCCTCAGATTCTTCTCAGTTACATGTACCTCCCAAAGAGGCACATTTATAAGCCGAGATACTAAACCAACGTCGATGGTGGCTTCCCGATCTCTTCCACAAGGGATCTTGAATTGCAAGGGCTCCAGCGTAGGCTCTGGAATATGGACATAGAAAGCTCGGACAGTGCCCACATTTGCACGGTACTCGCTCTCAAATAACGGACCCCACCCGGCCTTTTCCAGGAGCTCGAGCAAGAGGTATTCCCTAAATAGCCTTGCATCCACATGAGCTTCAAAAAGGACTCTATGACCCTCATAAACTCTATGCGATAGCTCCGCCAACAGTGTCCTTCCGACGGGAGCTTGGGGATCAAGATCCCGTTTAGTCTGAAACTCCCGATTGACACTCGAACTTGCGGTGGCACCTCTCGGTCTCCTCGAACGAGTAGGGCAACTAGGCCCAGCTTCTTCCACAGGAGCTCTTTTCTTTTCCATGAGAGAAAGAAGGGTGAAAAGAGAAAAAATAGTCGCTACAAGCTCAAAAAGAGCCATTGAAATGGAAGGAAAAGTGGGAATAGGATGGGTTACGGGATCACAAGATCGTTGAAGCACACAATGGTATTTGTGTGTTCCAAAAGGAGAAGGAATGAAGAAATTTGAAGGAATAAGGAAGATTAGAAGAGGGATTGTTGGGTTTTGAAATCTTGAGCTACAAAAAGGGGATGTGTAGGCTCAAATGAAAGGTAAATAAAGAGGGAAAATGATGGAATCAAGTAGGTTAGTGAGCTTACACGAATTTGAGACTCAAATGGAGGGTTTAAGAGCTCAAATGAGAGAATGCAAAAAGGGTTAGCAGCTGTGGTAGAGGTTTTTGAGGGGGTAGTGCAAGGGTTGCACGAAAATGAGAAAAGGAGTGCTTGAAAGAGGGGTTTGAGTGGAAAATTTGAAATTTTTTGGAGAAAAGGAGAGCTTGGGGTGGTGGTTTGTGAAGGAGAGGTGGTATAGAAGGGGTTCTAATCGACCCCACCTGCATGCGTGGACCACACAACACCTAGGACCGATCGGCCCGAGCCGGCCCGCCCGGCCAGGCCCGTTTGGCGACGAGGCCTCGCCAAATCGGCGAGGTCCTCGCCGGTCACTGGACTTTTCGATGAGGGCTCGCCCTTTGGATGAGGTCCTCCTGCCCCCTGGGTCCCAAAAAGGTGTGGGTCCCACCCTGGGTCCCCCTGGAAGTGTCTCGTTTGGCCCCCCACTCCATTTTGACTCGTTTCGGGTCATTTCGAATAAATTCTGACGTATATTCACATTTACCAATTTTAAACAGCTGGGACGAAATAAAACATGATCGAAACCTGTTAATTGACGGTCTAGGGGTGATTCGGGATCGACTCATGCGATCACGGATGGGTACAGACCCGAGCAAAATGATCGATTTCGGTAAACTTTGCCAATTGGCGAAATCGGAGAATCCTAAGCTTGTTTCCAGATTTCTCTCGCACCCAACTATGTTGAAAAGCGTCAGCGTATGTTGTGTGACCCTAACCCAGGTCCGGTTTAATCCAAATTATGCTCTGATACCAACTTGTAACGCCTTGAAAATCGGGTGTCGAGTAAAAGTCCAACTCCCGAGTTCCAACGCATCACTTATGCAACATTTTGATGATGATTAAATGTTGTCTGGGTTAGTACAATAATCATGAGTGAGATTTTACTAAAACAGTAATTCATACTCTAGATCAAATCATATAACGTAAGCGGAAGACTAGAAAATGTATTTAGACGCGTATGAGTCAAGAAAAATCACGATCGGTCTCCAGAGTATGAATACACCACTGAGTCACCATATACATGTAATAGTTTAAAATAGTTCAACTATAATAATAAACCCTGTAGCCCCGTTGATCCGGATGGCCTAAGCAAAACCACCGGAGAATTACATATATGAGAACTCATCCTGATCGTCATAGTAATCAGGCTCCACCTCTTGAGTTGCATCATCATCTGCAACTAAGACAGAGTCTGGTAGGTGTTCAGAACACCGTCCCAGAACGTGGGAGTGAGTGATCAACTTTGAGGGATCATAGAGCAAAGGTTAACATGTTATCAATTCAATCAAGCAATAATGATAAAGCAGACATATCAAACATTCCTAGATACTCTTATTAATGCAAGGATGAAATGTAAGCATGATGCATGCCCTTGCCTATACTCCCTCGTGCGACACCATCTTATGGTCGCGGCATGCTTTCTTCCCTCTGTGCTCTTCAACTCGGGGCACATGCAGTGCGATGAAATGAGCATGATTACCGAGTTATTATTAGTCCTTTTCATACAGCAGGATTGGGAATCTAAGGTACCTCCCTTATATCAATTCTCAAACAATGATCCATTCTAGGGTCGTCAGTCTTAGTAAATCTCATACGATGATACGGTTCTAGGTCACTGCAAAGGACTCGTCACCTTATCAGTGCAAGCCTAGTGTACTCTTGTTGCTACGTAATGGCTCATCGCCTCTACGCAGTCTTAGCGTACGCTCGAGGTCACTACAAAGGGCTCGTCACCTTATCAGTGTAGGCCGACAGCTCGAATACAGTGTCCCATACTACTGTATTCGGCTCACGAGTCTGGTTTGCTCACTGGTCACTACGGGGAGGCTCATCACCCTAGCGTAGGCCGATAGCTCGACCATGGTGTCCCATACCACCATGCCCGGCTCATGAGTCTTAGCAGATCAAGGTACCAAGGTTTTAAAGGGGCTTTCACTGGTGAGTTTGGTACCTTAGGTTCAAGCAGTAGCGTCCAAACATGGTGAACATATATCAGGCCAATCGGGTTACTTGACGAGCTCGACTAGTACGAGCGCACGTTGAGTTGATCGACATGAAGTGCGTGAGCACTTCGTGTGGCCTAACCACTGCCGACATCCCAAGTACGGCTCGAATTCATCAATCACGTCCTATGTGGTGAAACACCTAAGCCACCTATTCAAAGCCTGTTACCGATTGCCTGGACTATTTCGTAGTCCTAAACACATTCAATTATAATGGATAATCATACCAGCTAATCAGAACAGTAATGGATCAACAATTCCAATCATACAAGCATGTGAGCATTTGATGGATTTCAACTTAAACATGAATTCACACATATATAGTGCTTAAGTAAAACAGACAAAGAATATAAGTTGCATGGAGGAAATCATACACATCATTAAGGTAGTTGAGAATCTCTTCTCAACGCCCATATAAAGTATAATATATTACACACTTGATCATTCAGACATTTCTACAAACACTTAGACTACACATTCCAACATACATGACGTATGTTGGTGATAGCACGTCTTAGGGCAAATCCTTTCGCCAAGGAGTTGTTACACATACAACTAGCATAAACATACGACAATTAATCATGGCAAACACATGTTCAAATTTCATATGTATACGATACTTTCTACATATACATGGAATACACTAAATTCAATATAGTTCATATATATCAGAAACGCGATACAAACATCGCATTTGGCATATGAAATTGCTCCCACATCAGTAATAAACGATTAACCGACATTGAAAGCCTTGAAAACCATAACCTATACATTTATAGTCCGCACCTTTCATTGGTAGACTTGTAACAAACTCAATTTTAAAGCTAGTCTTTGTCTACGGCAGATTGGCAACCTATAACATAAATTAGGTTAGTTATTTCATAACTTACACTAGCAGAAACCATAAAATGGATTAGGGTTAGGTTTTCTTACCTAAGAACGGGATTGGTATCGCCTGTATAGCGACACAGGAGTGGTGGCTAAGCACGTGGAGCGTTAGGGAAAGATCCCAACCTCTATCTCTCACTCTCTCTCTCTCTCTTCGTCACTTTCTTCTTCTCTTTTCTCTCTTCTTTCCCTTAGGGTTTGCAAATTCGTATGGCGTATGAGAGAGGGTGTTTAAGGTCCTTATATAGGCCCAGGTTTGATGGGAATGGCCCCAGGGCCAAGGTATACTTAGGTTATATCCAAATATGGGTCGTTCCGGTTGAACGGAGCACTTCTGGTGGCCCATTTTTCACGTGTGGTCAGACTTAAGCTCCCTGACCATGGATCTAGTTCAGGCTGAGTTTTCATCCCGATCGGATTTAAGATCAGCCGTGGTGGACCAGTTTCAGTTCAACAGTCACGGTCACTCGATCAGGGCCACAAGTATATCGACATGTGTGGGACATTTCTCTTGATCTGAGGGTGTATTTGGGTTAGATTCTAACGGTCTGAATCCTTATATTTGGCCCGCAAGCAACACGACTCAGATTACTTAAATTTGAATTTTTATTTCTAAATATTTTCATGTTTCTCACACTCTTCGCTCCGGGCTCAAGTTGTGAAGTTCTAGACATAATTAAGACTTAATTTCTGAGGGGGTTGTCAAGTCCAGTAATGCAGTTTTAACTATATAGTTTTAGGGTAATCGGACTTTCGACGTGCGGTTCAGGTCCGATACGGAGTTTCGGTGTGCTCCCGAGAGCAACCGAGTTTAAGGATGGATTCTAGATTTCAGGGTAATGTAGCGTAAATGATTCTACACGTTTTGGGTCTTGTAGATCATATTTAAAGTGATTAGTGCTAATTTCATAAATACTCTAGTTTAGCACTTACTAATATTAACCCAACTTTTAAAGGATTTGGTCCTGGGTGATTTCTGCATGAGGTGGTACTTGAGTCCTTGTACAGATTTTTTTCGAGACGTTACAATTTTTGAGATGGATCCTCCTACTCCAAGAGTTTGACTTAGAGATAAAAGATAAGAAAGGAGTAGAAAACGTAGTGGCCGATCACCTTTCCAGATTGGTGTTAGATGATTTCACTAAGGAGATGCATATCCAGGACACTTTCCCTATGAACAATTATTTGTGATCTCCAAATTGCCTTGGTATGCGGATATAGTGAACTATCTTGTAACGAGAAAAATGTCCTATCATTGGAAGTCACAAGATAAGAAGCGTTTTGAAATTGAGGTTAGGAACTTCTTCTGGGATGACCCGTATTTATATAAATATGGGACTGATCAAATTTTTAAACGTTGTGTCGCAGAGGATGAAGTTCAGAGCGTTATTTCTTTTTACCACATGGAAGCATGTGGTGGCCATTTTTCTGCTAAGAAAACCACTGCAAAAATTCTACAGTGTGGTTTTTACTGGCCCAAGACACCCATGCTTTCTGTGTTGCTTGTGATAGATGTCATAGGTTAGGAAGAGTATCTCGACGTAACATGATATATTTATTCCCAATTTTACCATTGGACATATTTGATTGTTGGAGTATTGATTTTATGGGCCCATTTTCATCTTCTTTTGGATTTCTTTATATATTGATTGGTGTGGACTATGTTTCAAAGTGGATTGAGGCAGTTCCAAGTAGAACAATGATAACAAAGTGGTCATACGATTCCTCAGGAAAAATATTTTTTCTAGATTTAGTACTCCAAAGGCTATCATTAGTGATGGTGGGTCTCACTTTTGCAGTAGGACATTTGAGGCTTTGATGAAGAAATATGACATTAAGCATAAAGTGAGCACCCCATACCACCCACAAACGAGTGGGCAAGCTTAGATTTCTAATCGAAAAATTAAACACATTTTAGAGAAAACTATAAGGCCAGATAGGAAGATTGGTCGCTCAGACTATTCGACGCTTTATGCGCTTATAAGACTGCTTATAAGACCCTGATTGGAATGTCTCCATACAGATTGGGATATGGGAAGCTTGTCACTTGCCTGTGGAATTGGAACATAGAGCCTACTGAGCAATAAAGAAATTAAACTTTAACATGGACAAAGCAAGTGGATAAAGGAAATTTGATTTGAATGAATTAGAGGAGCTGAGGAGAGACTCCTATGAAAATTTTAAAATCTACAAAGAGAGGACCAAATCTTTTCATGACAACAACATCATGAGGAAAAATTTTAAATCTCAGCAAAAGGTCCTATTGTACAATTCCCATTTACAGTTCTTTTCGGAAAAGTTACGATCAAGATGGACAGGCCCCTTCATTGTGAAGAATGTTTATACTCATTGGGCTGTTGAAATTGAGAATCCACGTAATGGCAATGTGTACAGGTTTAATGGTTAGAGATTGAAACCTTATGTGGAAAAATTTCATTCGGGAGAGGAGTCTGTTCTTCTTCATGAGGCAGAATATTCAGATTGATTCTCCTAGTTTGACGGAGCATTTATGTAGGATTTGTATCATATTCAATTTTTTTTAGTGTCATCTAGCAGGTGAGTTCTTCATAGTAAGTACTATCCACCATTTATCTTATTTTTATTGTTCTCTGCATTACACTATCATTACATTGGGGACAATGTAGATTTTAGGTTGGGGGGTGTGGATAGTCATCCATGTGAGTTTTTTTTTATTATAGGTTTATGGGGTAATTTTTTAGGTTAATGGAGAAATTTTTTTAACATTTTCAAAATAATATGTTTATATACAAGAATGTGAATATGATATTATGCGAATTCCAAAGGCAAAGTTAATACTTAGTCTAGGTCGATAGTAGTTAGAATTTTGATAATTGAAAATTATAGACTTGAATTCAATTATCTAATCACTAGTTTAAAGTGAGTTGTAATTTGATGTACTGAATTCACAATACACCCTAGCTAACTAAGTGAAGAATGTGATATGTGAAGTAGAATAACAACTTTTGATTTAAACAAAGTTGAATGAACTAGTACCATTGATATATGCTTAAAAGAGTGATGAAAAAAGAAAATTTTATTATAAAGCATGAATGCAATGGCCATAACAATTGTGTCAGTAATCTGGAGTAAAGATACTTAAGTATTCATTATTGTTACCATTACAGGTATGATACCTTAGGTTATGAAGCAAACCCGGTAGGAATCTTCATCTAAGGGTAGTTTATAATAATGAAGATATGATGATAAAAGAAGAAATGTCATGAAGAAAATGAGATAACTAGAGATTTCATATTCTTGGAATGATTGAAAGGAGTTGGGATAGAAAACATGCATATTTCTCAAAGTTAGACTAGTGTTACGGAGCACCTAAGTATATTTGATCATAACTATTCTAACTTTTGATTAGGTCTCTAAACTTAAGGATATAATGGATTAGGAAATTGAGATTTTAACTAACTTCAGACTTAGGGTAAGTATTGTTTTGTTTTGGAATTCATATAATGAATGGAGACATAATTGTATAAATTTATGGGTGTTGAACTATTTTTCATGCTTTCAATGTTTGTAGGTAATATTTCTTAAAACCCTCACGAAACTATAACTTGTCCACTAGGGGAAACCTAGGGGTTTAAAGGCTTGTTGCATATGCTAAATGCAATCGAGATTACCTGTGAAAGTGGTGTAGTTATAATTTTTTCATTTTAATTTTGTTTCTAAAATTAGTTTTTATTCTTATTTTTATTTTTCTTTGCTTATTTTGCTCGGGACTAGCAAAATGCTAGTTGGGGGTGTGTTGAGACTTAAATAATGCATAAGTTTCCCTATTTATATCTTGTTTTTGTAAACATGAATCAGCTTAATGTTCTATTTTACTTATGTATGTGTTGCACAGTGAATTCAAGAGTTTGGATTGAAAAAGGGTACTAAAAGCATGGATTTGATGCTCAAGAATCACCAAGGCAAGGGATGGATCTTAGGAGACTAAGATTGAAAATTTACATGCCAAACATCTAAGAAAACCAAGGAATGAAGAGAATCGAATATTTGAAGTGAAGAATCTTGAAATCGTCTTGAAAAGTGTATTCTGAAGCTCTAAAGTCTATTTTTGGAAAACTTCGCTGAGGGAGTCTATTTTAACAAAACTGTGCAGCAAGAAGTCTATTTTGGGAAACTATGTAAATTTGAGGCGGTTTCTAGAATTTTCCAACTTTGTATGAAAATTGGAGTTCCCCACCTATAAATAGGGCTTTTTAGGGCATTCCTAAGCATCATTCAAGGCATCCCAAAGCAAAATTTAGGATTTTTAAAGAGTTTTTAATTTTATTAAAGTTTTATAAGTTGTTTTTTTATTTTAAATTTTTTCTATTTGCATTTATTTCTTTCTTGTTGCTTTCTTTTTCTATTCTAGTTATGTTTTTCTAGTTTCCTTTAGCCCAAGCTAGAAGGGAAGAACTTAGGTTTAATAATTCTTTAAGTTATGATGATTGATTGTTTTAATGATGAGAAGAATAGTGTATGCATGTTATTTATTTTTTAAGTTTTGTTTTTGATCCTCTTGTGAGATCCATATATTTCCATCATATAAGATCCACATTGATGGATAGGCTTACCTTAGATCAATTAGATTTCCTAGATAGGAGAGGTTCTTAAGAGAAGATAAGGAATATGGAGAGAGAGAGAGAGAGAGAGAGAGAGAGAAAGGGCGCCATTGTGGGTGCCACAGTCGGTTGAGTCGACTTGGTTCGAATCAGGCCGAATCCAATACCTCTGTAGTTCTCCTAGCATAAAGAAAGGAGGAAGAGAAGGAGCAGAAGGAGAAGAAGGAGAAGTAGAGAAAGACGAGAGAGAAGAGAGAGGGGCATACGGTTGTGCTGCCGCACCAAGCTGGGCCTAGTGATCGTCGGGTCTGGACTGAGTCTAAACTGAGTTGGGTGCGTCTGGTCCCATCCAGACACCATCTAGGCTAGGTTTCTTGCTGGGCATTCCAACAGTAACAGAAGAAGAAAATAGGGAGAGGAAGATAGGAAGCAAGAATGGCGAGAAGAAGAAGAAGGAGAAGACGAGCGATAGAAGGATAGAAAGGTGTCAGGTTGCTATCGAGCCTGACTCAGCTGAGACGAGTCAAATCCCATTGTCGGTTCTAGTTGTTGCAGATCTGGCTTGGGCCCGGGTTAAGCATATTGTAGAGAGAAGGAGAAGCAAAGAAAAGAGACGAAGAAGAAAGAAAGAGAGAAATGGAGTGAGTCGGCAACTCGCTAACTCGAGTCAATTCGATTCGACTCACTAGGCCGAGATCGCCTGAGTTGTATGTGGGTCTGGTCATCTCCAAACATTGTCTGGTCAGAAGGGAGAGAAAGAAAGAAAATGGGAGCAAAGAGAAGAAGGAAGATAGATTGATGGAGCATTACCCAGTTGGCTCGATTGAAACTCGCCGAGTCGAGTTGAGTCAGGTCTAATTTAACTTCCATTGCTGGACCAACCAAAGAGAAAGAAAGAAAAAGAGATGATCCAACCCTAAGCTGAGGAATATCCCACATTGCTTCTTTCATGTCATTGAATTCCAAAGTAGTTTTGAGCCTAAAGATTAGAAAAATCTAGAATAGTACAACTATTGATTTCACTCATTTTAACCTCTAATTGATATTGATAATCATGAATGAATGATTAAGTCTTATTGTTCTAGAACTTTGTATTATACTCCTTATGCCACATTTGAAATTGCTTGATCATATGTACACTCCTACTAGTTATAATATGAGGTAAGAAATCTCATTTCCACCTATCTTATAAATAGTACAATTGTCCCATTACTTCTTATATATGTTAGACCCATTTTAGTTTGAATATAACATGCACGAAATCTTAGAATAATGGGAATAGTAATCTATTTCTTTTATTCCTATTTTTGTGGTGATGGACATGAATTAAAACTTCATTTCTATTACTCAAGTCCTATATTTATGTGATTAGGATTTAGCCTTGCATTCTCTATTTTATTTTAGTAATTGTTTGATGTTGGTCATAGCCCTACTAGTAATGACAAGAATTTTGAGATTTCATCTCATTCTAGGTTACAAATAAAGATTATATGTGGGATGCTATCTTTCATGATGAATGTAGAATGAACTCATTCACAATTTAATCACTTCTAATATGTCATATTTGTGGGCCTTCATTTGGACCTAGAGAAAGTAAATGTATTTATGTTGTGTTCATACTTGAATGCTTTGATATCCTATTAAAAGACCATAAGCTTTGACCACGTTTATGAAAGCATTCTTGTTACTCCTATGAAGTGTACATGTGTATCATGGTGCATGACATCCACACACATGACATATGACCTTTTCCGAGTGTTCAATGTAAGTCACACTCTGTTTAATTTACTAAAAGTTCCAACACTTTAGTTTAACTCACAGAACCTATGCATTTGGGTCACTTTGGGCGCTTTTCTTTATATGAGGCTTTTCCGAGATTGGACACTCCTCGCCCCTCGGGCATACCCCATGTATTTTTTCAAGATATCCTTGGGCGCATTCACCTACATAGTCTTTTTCGGGCGGCTAGTTCTCCTTGCGCGTAGTTATGAGTATTTTTCCGGGCGACTAGTTCTCCTTGGGTGACCCTTTATTTTGACAGCTGGATGTGCATCCCCAGATCCGTGACTTGAGCATACATTCATACATCCATACATTTACATTTAAATTCACATTATCCTCGTTATGATTGATTATGTTTGGTTTAAACTGTTTTGGAATGACATGGTATGCATGAATCCTAGCGGGAAATTCCCACTGAGTTTTCACTCACCCAATCATGCGCACCAAATAGATGCAGGTTTGATGACAAGTGGAGACCCCTATGACGGGATCCCAGGGGTGGCCGAGGTGGAGTTTGACGAGGAAGTACTCTACGTGAATGTAGTTGAGTCATTGGAGCTCAACTGATACTTAGGATTTTACTTACTTCTGTATCTTAGACTTTAAGTTTTGTTTGAGCTATAATAACAATTCACCTGCTGAGGGATTTCATTTGGTTGTCACTTACTTGTATCGAACTGCTACGCTGTTACTTATGATATTCTCAGTTTATGCAATAGTTGCCTTACTTTACGTCATGAAATTTTCTATCGATTAGATGTAAAGTTGTTACATCATAGTGTAATGCTCGGGTTCTCATTCTCGAGCGAATGTCCTTGGGTTATGAGAACCAGGGTGTTACAAGATGGTATCAGAGAGAGAGAGTTTAGACAAACCTTGCCTTTGGGAAACAATCTTATACCAACCTTAAATGTCTTAGGTAGGATGTTGGAATTAGATGTTGGAACTTAGGAGAATCTTCTTTAGATTGGGAGAAATTTTGAAGACATAAAGACCCATACTTAGGTTCCCTTGAAATCATTATGATAGCTGTTCAGACTTGGTTAGAATTACTTAGTAATTATGAAAATTGTGAACATAGATGCACAAAACTTTAGGCCCCATAGGAAAGTTTAAGTTTGGTTGTTTGAACATAGAAATTATATTTAGATTCCCATTATGAACTACTAATTGTTTGAACTCAGAAATCTAATACTAGGTCTCCTTAAAAATTTTATTAGGAATGCCAATCGAATTTATGATAAATTTCATGGAAATTTGAAACCTTAGTCTCCTTTAAAATTTTTAGGACAAGTCATTTGAACATAGGAACCAGAACTTTGAATCCCATGTAAATTACTAGAATAGTTACTTGAATTTGGAAACTACCTAAGTACCATGGGAAAACAACTCCAACTATGATATATCTAAGGTTAAGAGGAATATTTTTTGAAACTAACTTTCAGTGAACTTCTTAGAAATCTAGGATTTGAATTCTTCCCATAATATTCCGTAGATGAAATGACATTGTCAAAATACTTAGTGAGTGAAACTAATTTAGGCATTGTAGGAAATTCCCTAACCACCATATCGAACATTAGATTCAATATAAGTACTCCCTAAAAGTGATGAATCATATCAAGAATTATAATCACAAATTCCCTTGTACATCTCTCTAATTAGAGATAGCATTTCTTACAAATTCTAACACTTAAAGAATTATGAAATGTTAGGTATACCTTCAACCTTATGCTAGGTATATTGGCACTAGATTCAAGAATCTTGATAAGTGTAGCAAATTTCAAATTTAAAGTTCATGCAGAATTATAGTACTGAGGTCTTTCAGGTAATGCATTACGTAGGTTGAATGCCCATTGAAAGGGTGAAGGTCATCTAGGCCTATTTCATGTAGATCTCGTGTACTCTTATTATGAAAATAGAAAATTTCATGATAGTTCCCAAGTGCTTAGAATAATCAGAAACACGGACTGATGGAACCATATTTAAGCGAAGTTGCACTGTTTGATCCAAATTTCATATCCTAGTAAATTCCAATGATCTCAATGCCCTGATCAGGTAGAAGATCGAGAGTTACCAGGATTAGTAAATGATATAGTAAGTCTTATGTTCTACGCAGATGAAGGATCTGCGTATCGGGCTCAAACTCACTACAACCATCCATTCGTGATAACTCGGACACTGAAAATGGAAAATTGCACTATACTTTAGATAGCGAGAAACTATCATTAAAAGTAAGGGAAAATGAAAGGACAGGCATAATTTTGTTACATGTCACCTAACTAAACTTGTGAGCATAATATATACACTTTAGGAAATTGTAAATTAGCTAGGTATTAAACTAAATCCCTAGCCTTAGAAGATACTAAAACGGCTTTCAGTTCTTAAGGTTACACATATACATGGGTCGATTTGTCAGAATGAAAGTATGAAAGAAATGGGTGAAATTAGATATAACCTATCAAGGTCAAGTTGTGATGGCACTTTTGGACATATTAGGAATACGGTACACCACTAGGATGATTTTCTAAGGTAATGATAATGTTGGGATATGCGTTATCAAATCTCGAGGACAAGATTTTCTTTAAGGGGGGTAGATTGTAACACCTCATATTTTTTATACTCGGGTATTACTATGGAGATCTAAATGACTTTATGGATGTGTGAGAACATATGTAATTCCGACCACACACGTCCATCCAACAATTCTCAATCTATCCATCTTGATCATTAGATTCATACTAAACAACCCACAACGTATCTACAAGGTACTTTGAATTGACCTTTGACCTTTCAACATAAGACTACACCAACAATGGTGATCAAACCCATAATCGATACAATTACAAACATAAACAAATCTCTTAACTTTGGCCCTAAATCGACTTGATCAATTCACATCGTAATCATAGAACGAGTCTAATTGAGCAATCGATGTTGAGATCTACATGTAACTCAATCATGCATAAATTAAACCAATCATTTTAATATCAAGACTCGTCATCAAATATATAGTCCATCAGGCCAACAACAGCCCATAAAGTGATCCACCGCCTAATCACACTAATCAAACAATCTAAATGTTTAGCCAAACATTAAAGTTCACTTGGATGGATAGTAGAACTACTAGGGTCATTAACAAATGATTACCAAATCCATCATTCAAATTCACCTGAATAATCCTAAGAGATCCTAAACCGTAAATTGATGACTTTTAGATCATAGGACCCTAAAAGGACGAATGATCATTTATTCCGCTTTAATCAAATCATCCAACCATGGATCCTTGGGAAGAAACCCCGTGATCACTTCATCTCCAATTCAAAGCCAATCTGATCGTTAATTTAGGAGTCCAGCTATACACCAACACCTTGGAATCCTGCGGAAACCATTGATCATAGATTTATGACAAATTGACGGTTTAGAATCCAACCAAACATTACCAAAATGCCCTAATGCAAGAATAAACTCGAAGACGAATTCAGAAAAATTAAAATATAATGTAAGTGGACTACTAGCACACTTAATGTACAAATTAGAACTGATCCAACCATTGAATCAATGAAATGGACACTTAACGATTGATATTTTAGTAAATATAGTCCTCCTAAGCATGTGAATTGCCTAATAAATGGATAGATGTCCTAGCAGGACAAGTAAAATCAAATGGACGGTGCAAATTGAACCATACATCTTTGTGGACCCCACTCTAAGCTTGCACACTCACCTGCGAGTGGTGTGCTCGCGGTGCACCAAACTATAGCTCGGGTCATGTAAGACCCGTATCCTAGCCTGTACCATTCCATAAACTTCCGCGGTCCTCCCAGTCGAATTTTGACGACCCGCGATGCGTAGATAACATTGGCGTATGCTCTTGAGTCACATCCTGTAAACCCAAGCCGACTCAAAAGGAGACCTATGTCATTGCGACCACGGCATCGCCGCGGTTTCGACGACGCGTCTCGTGCGTCAATGCGATGCTCAGATTATGAGATCCAGCCCGTGTATTATCTAGGTCGTTGATCGCTTGATCGTGGGACCCACCTACCCCTATTGTTGTACTTCCCTAGGAAAAAAAATAATAATTACTATGATGTCACCCTAGGGGTGACATCACCCTACCCTACTACCTTACCTTCCCTTTTCCCCATAAGTCAAACTCATTAATTCCCATTACCTCACCATCCCTCTCTCCCATCACTCCCTTACATCATTTCTCTCTTTCACTTCTCTCCATTCCAAGCAATCCCTCCATGGAGCAACCCACGTCCATGGCTCCCATGAGAGAGCTAGTGTGGCCCATTTCCCTATCTCCCATCTCCACCATCCAATGATCATCTCCACCATTAAAATTGTTTCTTTGGGGCTCTATTATGCATTGGCGGAAGAAGGAAGAAGAGATCTTGAGGTGGGTGCTTCTCTCTCTCTCTGTCTCATTTTTTTTGTGTGATGTATGGCCCACTCGGATGGACCCCACCTTGATGTATGTCTTATCCAAACCACCCAAGTCATGTGGACTTTACCTTACGGTAGCAAAAAAAAAAAAATATATATATATATATATATAAGTATATGATGGATTCAAATCAAGTGGGTCACGTTGATGTGGGACCCACCTTGATGAAATGTGGGCCGACGTACACGTGGGACCCACTATGATGCCCATGAACAGCCATGCCGTCCAGCGTCCCTGGACGCTGGACGTGCGGCAGGAGTGGCTACCACGGAGTGCGTGTACTGGCAGGGGCGGTCTGGCAGCCAAAAGAAAAAAAATTTCTTTTAAAGTTTGGGGTGGGCCACTCATGCAGGCCCCACCTTGATGTATGTGGATAATCCACGCTGTCTATTCCATTGTTCAACTCATTTTAGGCGTTGAGCCAAAAAATGAGTCCAATCTGATAATTGACGGGGCCATACCATAGGAAATATTGGTATTACCGTTAAAACCCACATTGACTCTCTTATTCATCAAAAATACATCACATATTGGTCTCATTTGGTTGATCGGAGGCCGTAGAATCCAATGGACGGGTTGGATTTTTCAGATACGGGCCCTATACATGAAAAACCATGAAATTTAAAAAAAAAAAAAAAACCAAAACATATGCAGCAGCATCAGCTGCTGCTGTCAGCGCTGCTGCTCGCTGACGGACGGGCGGACTGGGCTGGGACCACGGGTCCCAGCCGTGGACCCCACCATGATGTGTTTTACATATCCACACCGTCCATTTTGTAGGTGCTTAGGGTAGTGAGCCTCCCTCCAAATTTCAGCCATATATGTGGCTCAGGTGGCCCACACGGCAAGAAATAGTGGGATTGAATGTCTGCCATTAGAACCCATTTGAGGTTTTCACCTGGGTTTTGAATTAATATGAAATTTATTTTTTTCTTTCATTCAGGCCGTCCAGAGACGCTGGACGCTGCCACTACATGGCTTCACACACACACACACGTACATGTATATATGTACATATAATACATATAATACATATAATATATTATATTATATATTATATAATTACTGTGGTTGGTTGGCCACTGTTACATGGGACCCACCTGTTTCATCCATGTCATCCGTCTATATGGGACCCACCATGATGCATGTGTTGCACCCAAACCATCCAACCTTTTTGGACAAGCTCATTTTAAGCCTTGAAACGGAATATTTATCAAGTGGACCAATCTATGTATCAAGTGGACCACACGGCAATGTGAGCATTGAAATATCTACCACTGAAATCACCTTGATATTCATAAGGCCCATTTGAGGAGGCCCACCTTGATGAATTTGTGGCCTATTGCTGAGGCCCACCTTGATATTTATAAGGCCCATTTGAGGAGGCCCATCTTGATGTATTTATGGCATGTTGCTGGGGCTCACCTTGATATTTATGAGGCTCATTGTGATGTATTAGGGCCCATTTGGTAAAGCCCATTGTAATGTGTTAGGGCCCGCGGATTAAGGCCCATTATGATATATTTGAGGCCCATGGGTTGACACCCATTGTGATATATTTGGGGCCCATGGGTTAGGCCCATGATGATGTATAATGGCCCATGGGTTAGGCCCATGATGATGTATAAAGGCCCGTGGGTTGAGGCCCATTTGATGTACTTAAGGCCCATAGGTCGAGGCCCAATGGGATGTACATGAGGCCCATTGAGTGTGATTCCACCATGGTTTGTGTAATGATATTTATGGCGGGCCATGCCTTGGAAGCAATGTTGGTTTGACGTTCACATTGTAAGAATAATGTTGGTTAAATGTCCGTATTATAACCCTCCCTAGGGCCCATTGATAGGCCCATGTTTGTTGTGTATGAGGCCCCTACGCAGGGCCCATCTGTAATGTATATTAGACCCAGGTGTAGGGCTCACCCATTGTGCATTAAGGCCCATGGGTTGAGGCCCATTGTGTATATTTCCAACCCAGATGGCAAGGCCCGACTTTATGTATGAGAAGCATATGGGATGTGGCCCATTGAGATGTATTCAAGGCCCTTGGGTTAAGGCCCATCGAAATGTATTTAGAGCCCATGAGCAGAGCCCACCTCATATATTCCATCCTAACCGTCCAAATCATAGAGGACTAGCCTCGATGTATGTTTTATCCACACCGTCTGTGGGACGTGTGACCCACTAGATGTATGCATGTTATATCCACACTAACCATCTATTAGGGCCCATCTGTTGCATGTACAGGGCCTACCTATTGTGCATTGTGCTGCCAATTGGTGCAACCCACTTGATGTGTACGAGGCCCATTAGGGCGGTCCATTGATGCAAGGCCTATTGTGACATGTATTGGGCCCATGACGCGTGACCCATTTGATGCGTATAAGACCCATGGGTAGGGCCCACATATTATGTATTTGAAGCCCATGAGCAGAGCCCACCTGAGGTTTATATATGGGCCCCATTAATGTGGCCCACTTGTATTTGAGGCCCACGGGTTGCGGCCCATGGGTCGTGGCCCATTGTGATATATACTCGGCCCATACGTCGTGGCCCATTGAGATGTGATTCCGACCCATTTAGTGAGGCCATTGTGAAATATTCCTACTCTTGTGATGAGGCCCATTGAGATGTATTTCTGGCTCATTGATGCGGCCCACTTGTTGAATTGAGGCCCATTGGTGTGGCCCAATGATGCGACCCACCGTGATGTGTATATTAGGCCCAATGGTGCGGCCCAATGTATCGACCCACCGTGATGTGTAGGTCCACGTGCTGTATGTGTAAGGCCCACCTGTGATGACTGTTTGAGGCCCACTTGTTGGATATTTGGGCCCATCTTATGTTTGACTCTATGTGGACCACTCCTTAGGAGCAATGTTGGTTAAATGTCCACATTACTGGGCAGTGATGGTTGGATGTCCACATTGTGACCCTTCCTTAGGCCTTATCAGGCCCATTCTCATCATTCTCTTAGTGGGTTAACCCAAATAAGTGGACCCCATTTACCACGGACGGATGGCTCCATACTACCAGATTTGATATAACCACGGCCGAGGGCTGATCTTTATATTATGGTTGATCAGATGTTCATCTATGGACCCAGTCTTGTCTATATGACTGGTCGTCGGTGTTGATTATCGATGCTGATTGTCGGTGCTAATTATCGATGTAGATTATCAGTGTCGATTTGTCGAGACCGATTGTTGAGACCTATATGATGTATATGTGACCTGTAGTTGAGGGCCATTGTGATATGTATTAAGCCTATGATGCATGGTCCATTTGATGTATTCAAGACCCATGTGTAGGGCCCACATGTCCTGTATTTGAGGCCCATGGGCAAGGCCCATTGTGATGTATTCATGGCCCATGGGCAAGGCCCATCGTGATATGTATTAGGCCCATGAGCAGGGACCACCTATTGTGTATATGTGACCCTTGAGTAAAACCCATTGTGTTGTATATTAGGCCCTTGTGTGAGGCCGTGGGCCCATTATATGTTTGACTCTATGTAGGCCATTCCTTGGGGGCAATGCTGGTTAAATGTCCACATGGTCGAGGTCGATTATCGATGCTGGTTGTGGATACCAGTTGTGAGTATATGGCGGCATAGCATCATGATACATGCTCATACGCATCATCTGCATGTTTGTTATGAGAGGTGGTTGATCATTGCATATGTCATTGAGCATGTTGTTATGAGACTCCCTGATAGGTGGAGATTATCTCACATGAGCATACGGTATGCGTAGAATTGATGCATGACTGGATTGTATGACTCATGCATCTTGCATTATGATTACTGTATGCCCTAACGACATCAGGGCCGTAGCTTCCATAGGCATATCGTGGATGGCCAAATAGGACACCGAAAATGTTTGGTTCTAGCATATGGGCGCCATAGATGGCCCTGGGTGAAAATCCCTAAACCCTCTTGGTATCAGAGGACGCCCTAACGTCGAGACCAAGTGGATACATGAGCGCCCGAGTGCCGAATACCAGGAGGCCGCGTCTCCCACTGTGTCGTGGTCGGTTGGGAGGGGGTGTGGCCTTACTCGCCCGAGGGTAGGGGGCAATACTAGGCTGAGTTTGACCAGCTCGTAAATGGGTCCGCTATCGACGTGCCGGATAGGTATTGGCAGACTATTGGCCAGGCGGATAGTGAGGTTTCTTACGCTCACTTGGACTGTGCTGCTGGGAGAGCGGCAGTGCCATTTGGAGTATATTAAACTCCGGTGATGATCCCAGAGATGAACTATACTGATATATGGACTTATTGAGCAGGAGTTGCATACTCATTCATTCATTCATCATTCACTATTCACTCGGGCTGGTGGCGCGCAACTATTTGTTACGTGTACCTTTGCAATGGCCAGGATTTCGGTTGGGGCGCGCGACTTAACCACATTGAGTTTGACTATCCAAATTAGGTATGGGACTAGTTTGGATAGAAGTCCATTGTGATGGACCCCATAGCCTGTGATACTATGTACCACCATACCGACTTCACACTCCAGCATGGTCATTCCATTTGCATTGCATGTTGCATTACATCCGCAGCATATGGTATGGTTGACGCTATTCACTTTACTTATTAGGAATGTATATTGCATTGCATCCTCTGCATTTGATATTTGGCTCTCTACGACTCTTCATTTGCATACTGATTTGTATTGTGTATTTTAATATTGTATGATTTATACACTTATCAATATTTCCGCTTACTCTGTTATCGTGTGATTTATAACTTTGTCAGTATTTCTGTTTACTCTGATAATTCCTGCTCCTGTCGGTATTTCTATTTACTCTGATAATTCCTGCTCTTGTAAGTATTTCTGCTTACTCTAATAATTCACGATCTTGTTCGTATATCTGTTTATTCTGATATTGTACAATTTATGGATCACTAGTATTTCCGGTCTTGTATGATGATAGCATTGTATTAGAATACTTGGCACTTATCTTGTGCACACTTACACCACCCTCTAAGCTTTCTATAAGCTTATGCACGATAGATGCGTGCAGGAGATGTTAGGTTGCAGTATTGTTGAGCTTGGAGTGTGCAGCGGTCTTCTGGGGCCTGATTTTCGATTTATGTATTTTTCTTTCAGCATTGTACTCAAGTGATTATATTAGTGGATATGTGATGATGATGTTGCCTTTGTGATTTGGGTATGCTTGTGGTTATGCTTATTACAAATTGAACGTACATTGTATAAAAAAAAAAAATCCTCCTTTTAGCATCCCAGGATCGGAATCTGGCGTACGAACGCAAGAAGCCGAGAATGGGGCACTACGGAGGCTGTCAGCACCGAATTCGGTGATCGGCAATTTGGTGAGTCCGGTTTCCGAGTTTGGGGAGTGACAGGTCAACAAGCTGTTGGCCCGATGAAAATCTAAAAAGAGGATTTTCCTCTTTCTTTTAAACTTTCCCACCAGTAACGGCGTTTGAAAAACACCATCCATGTGTGTTGCATGAGGCCCACCATCATGGGTCATTACAATGATCTGAACCATCCATTATGTTGTCATGGTGGGTTTAATGAAAACCCAGCTCCTCCCACACGTGGATGCACGCGTACACGTACATGATCTCTTGCACAAATAGGGTATGTGTTGTTACTTTTCCAAAAACGGAAAACTCCGTTTCTTCTCCTGTTTGCTAGGCTGGCAACCTTAGCCTCTTGCAACCTTGGCCATTGGATGAACAACACCCAAACCATTCATTTTAGGGCATCTATATAACTAACATTTAAATATTTCAGCCACCGCCGCAAATGGGATCAAACCTAAGCTAAAGCATTAATCGACGTACAAGTTGTGGGTCTCGCAGTGATCACGGAATAAATCCACACCATCCACGTGAATCAGATCGAACGATGGGCCGTCCGATCACATTACGCCATGACCAGACCCATCATCTTCCCTGATCTGACCAGATATACCACCTTCCAACAAAGTTGTTCTTTCACACATCCAAGCCGTTCATCGTATGGCCCACCCCACCTAAATTCCATTAGGAGTAATCGTATAGGCCCGTGCACAAGATATAATACGTAAGGAGACCCTGATGGCAAGCCACTCTTGGCTAACTCGCGGTATCTCCACGCTAACCTTCGTAATTAGCAGAAGAACCCTCCAGAAATAGAAATGGCTATAAGTAGCTGGATTTTAGGGCGATTCCTAAGAGAAGATAAGGAATATAGAGAGAGAGAGAGAGAGTGAGAGAAAGGGCACGGTTGTGGGTGCCACAGTCGGTCGAGTCGACTCGGTTCGAATCGGGCCGAATCTAATTCCTCTGTAGTTCTCCTAGTAGAAAGAAAGGAGGAAGAGAAAAAGACAAGAGAGAAGAGAGAGGGGCGAGTGGTTGTGCTGCCGCACCAAGCCGGGCCTGGTAACTGCCGATTCTGGACTGAGTCTAGACCAAGTTAGGTGCATCTGGTCCCATCCAGACACCATCTGGGCTAGGTTACTTGCTGGGCATTCCAGCAGTAACTGAAGAAGAAAATAGGAAGAGGAAGATAGGAAGCAGGAATGGCGAGAAGAAGAAGAAGGAGAAGATGAGAGATGAAAGGAGAGAAGGGTGTCGAGTTGCTATCGGGCCTGACTCAGCTGAGATGATCAAATCTCGTTGTCGGTTCTAGTTGGTGCAGATCTGGCTTGGGCTCGGTGTCACGCCCCAAACTCAGAAACCGGGCTTACAAAATTCCCGATCACCGAATTCGGTGCCGACAGCCTCCGTAGTACTCCATTCTTGGCTCCTGGCACCCATTTACAAGGTTTCGATCCTTGGATCCTACAAGGAGGATTTTCAACATCGGTTTAATTCGTAATAAGCATAACCTAATACGCATAACCAAAGGCATAACCCACAAACAACAACCAAAAACTCCATCACATTTCCACTATGATTAAAAACTTATAAGTAAAGTGCACATAAAGGGAAATATTATGATGATAGACAAAAGCTCCAAGATGATCTGCTATGCGCTCCTGCCTCAATGCTACTGTGGTCCAATGTTACCTGCACGCAACGGTGGTGCATAAGCTTAGGAAAAGCTTAGAGGGTGGTGAAAGCGTGTGCACAATGTAGTATTACAATTATGTAATATCAGAGTAATGTGAAATATGCTGATGAATCCATGAATACTATTAGCCGTACCAAGGCTTTGCGATGCAAGGCATGAATGATGTCAGCCATACCAAGGCCATGTGATGTGAGATGCAACTCAAGCATCTTAATCCTCATCTGAGTCCACATATCAATATAGTTTAACTCTGGAATATCACCGTGGTCTAGTACACTCCAAACCAGATTACCGCCCCATGGCGCGCAACAAGCTGAGTGAAAGAGACCTCACTATCTGCATGCCAATATCGGGCTCGGCTCGTCGATATCAGACTCATTCCTCATCCTAGCTTTGCCCCCTCCTCTCTGGCGAGTAAGGTCGTACCCCCTTTTAACCGACCACGACACAGTGAAAAGTGCAGCCTTCTAGTAATTGGCACTCGGTGTTCATGCATCCACTCGGTTTATAATTGGAGCAACCTCCTGGTACTATAAAGGTTTAGAAAATTTCACCCAGGGACATCTATAGCACCCCATGTAGAATAAGATTTTCGGTGTCCAATCCTACCAACCATGATATGCCTATGGAGGCTACAGCCCTGATGTTGCTAAGACGTACAGTAGTCATGTCACACAATGCGAGATGCATAAATCACGCTATCCAGTCATATAGCAATCATGCGCGTACCGCACGCTCATATGGGCAACTCCCTTTATCAGGAGTCCTATAACAATCTGCCCAATGACATGTGCTATGATCAATCATTCCTTAAATCAAGCATACGTATGATGCGTATGGGCATGAATCATGGGGCTATACTAAGCATGTTACATGATGACAATGTGCCCCCCTCTTATATCAAGGTTGGGCCTAAGTGGCCTACCCAAAGCCAAAAGATCCGGAAAGGGTTCCTTCACCATACTATTGCATGGCCCGCTATATGCCCTAGGGGGCCCAAATGAGTCCTAGATGGACTCCAAAATAAAATAAGTAATCCTCTTAACAACCAATGAGGGCATAACATCTTGGGATAGCCCAATGAGAATAGATGGATCATGCAAATGAGGCTCAATGACTAGGGTCAACCCACTTAGAGAATGATAAGAATGGGCCTAACAAGGCCTAAGTGAAGGTCACAACGAGGTCATTTAACCATCACTGCCCATTAATATGGTCATTTAACCAACACTGCTCCCAATGAGTGGCCCACATAGAGCCTAACATATAGGGGCCCATGACCTCATACAAGTGAATCATACACAACATAATGGGCCTCACATACATCGTATTGGGCCTCACTCATGGGCCTCACTCATGGGCCTCAATATAACATAAGGGCCACGACCTATGGGCCTCGAATACGTCACAATGGGCCTCACCCATGGGCCTCGAATACATCATAATGGGCCTCGCCCCATGGGCCTCGAATCATCACAATGGGCCTTGCGGGCCTTAGATTCAAGCAGGTGGGCCCCTTCATATGGGCCTTAAATATATGGCAAGTGGGCCTTATCACATGGGGCCTCAAATATAAGGAAGGTGGGCCCTATCACATGGGCCTCAAATGCAAGGAAGGTGGGCCCTATCACATGGGCCTCAAATATACATCATGATGGGCCTTATGGATGGGCCGCACCAATGGGCCTCAAGTGGGCTTGGACCACACCAAAAATCATTTCAATAGTTGTAGGTGTAACATGTGTATCACTGTACAGTATCATTCCATGGGGCACATGGCCCACTAATGATGATCAGCACTGTCCAAACATTATCAGGTAATTCAGCACCATCCAAACATTTCCCATGTAAATCCACACCATCCAGACGTTGTCTATGTAAATTAGCACCATCCAAACATTGTCTATGTAAATCAGCACCATCTAAACATTGTCCAGCATTGTTCAGCACTCTCTGGATGGTGTGGAGGAAATAAATACATCACGTGGGCCCTATGGTGGATGGATGGTTTGGACCCAACACATACCACACGTGGGACCCACAGAACTTGCTGACATCAGTCTAGCAGTGGGTCCCACCATCTAGACAGCTTAGATATACATATACATGATGTAGGACCCACAAAACTTGCTGACGTCAGTCAGCAGATGGGTCGCACCAAAACGGATGGACGGTAGGATGAAACACACACACCATGTGGGGTTGTGCATAGCACCGTCCAGATGGACTGTGCAGATGCAACACATACATCCTGGTGAGGTCTACGTGGTGGCCCACCAGCGATTTGGATCTGCTTCAGTCCTTGGCCCGTGGCTAGTGATGGACGGAGTGGATGGGATGCTAGCGGTGGGTCCACATGGTGTGGTCCACACATGATATACATATATATATAATATTTATATTTTATTTTTATTTTTTTTTTGCAAAATTAACATCCAGCATCTAGACCTGGATGGACGCTGGATGTACACATACATCATGGTGGGGTCCACCATTCTCAAATGGTTGGAAGGTTAGGATATAAGGTGAGCCCCACTTGTAAGGAATGCATACATCTGAGGTGGGTCCACTCGTGTGGACCCACAAGCTTTGGAGGAAGCTGATGTTTGTGTTTTACCCATCCACGCATCAGGTGGGTCCTATCCAAATGGATGGACGGTGATGGATGATACACCCATCGAGGTGGGCTATCATTCATAGTGAAAGAGAGAGAGAGAGAGAGAGAGAGAGAGAAGGAAAGAGAGAAAGAGAGAGAGAGAGAGAGAGAGAGATCATGATGACGAAGGGGCCCCACTATTATGAGCCCCTCTTTGATACAAAGCATACATCAAGGTGGGTCCCACCATATGTGGGCCCTTAAATCACAAACAAATACATAAATAAATAAATAAAAATAACAAAAATGTAGATCCAAGATTACTCACCATCGATCTCCTCTTCCTTCTTCCGCCAACACGATCTAGAGCTCCAAGGGGTGGATTCTAACAGTTGAGATGAACTTTGGATGGTGGGATTGCGTGGTAGGAAGGTGGGCCATACCAAGCTCTCTCATCGAGGTTTGAAGAGCTTGGACGTTGGAATTTTTTGGGTTGCTTGGGAGATGAGTTTGAGAAATGAGAGAGAGTGGATTGTAAGGAAAGAGAGGGATGGGTGATGGAGTGATGGGTGAAGTGAGTGATGGGTGTACTTGATGGGTGGAGAGAGAGAGAGAGAGAGTTGACTTTAGGGGTTGCTTGGGGATGGGGCATATACTTGATATGTGAAGTGATGTGTACTTGATTGATGAGATTGATGTGATGTTCTCTTGGGTTTACAAATGCGCAGCGTTTTTCCTCGAACTGAACGCGAGCCCACATCTCCTGGCCTAGGTATCGCCTTGGTGTGTGAGACAGGGCGTTGGAACCGCAGTAATGACGCGGTCGATAGGGTACAAGTCTCGGGTTGAGTCAACTCAGGTTGACAGGGTGCAACTCAGGGTCGTACGCAAACGTCGATTACAGGTCGCGGGTCGCCGGAATTCGATAGGGAGGATCATGGGAATCTATGGAATCGTACGGACTATGATATGGGTCTTATAGCTCTCCCCTCCTAATAAAAATTTTGTCCCTAAAATTTACACAATCATCGTAACTAGTCATAACTCATGAGAAACAAGAAACAAAACATCATCATATAAAATTGGAGACAACATACAAAATACAACACATAATCAATCATCAAAGAGATGGGGTTATCGCTATCGAATCTCAGCCTCGTGCTTCCGAGAAGCCTCCTCAACAAAATGGTGATCCCACTAAACCTTCACCAACAGAATGACCTTGGTCGAGAGGACCTACTCCTTTCGATCAAGGATACGAACTAGCTGCTCAATATAAGAAGCGTCCTCCCGAACCTCGCAAAGCTGCCAATCAATAACAGGAACGTTGTTTGACCCACACTTCCTCAACATAGAGACATGGAAAACGTTGTGGACACTAGACAACTAAGATGGAAAGGCAAGCCGATAGGCCACGGCACCAATGCGCCCAGTGATCTCAAAAGGTCCTATGAATCTCGGGGCAAGCTTACCCTTCGCTCCAAATCGAAGTACGCCCTTCATAGGCGAGACCTTGAGATACACATGGTCCCCTAAAGCAAACTCTAAGGTACGATGCTGGCAATCAACATAACTCTTCTGCCAGCTCTGAGTTGTGTGCATCCTCTGCCTGACGATATCGATAGCCTCTGACATTTGTAACACAAGCTCAGGACCTAGGAGACGACGCTCTCCAACCTCGGTCCAACAACTCGATGATCTGCATAGTTTGCCATATAGTGCCTCAAAAGCAGCCATGTTAACGGTCGCCTGATAGCTGTTGTTGTATGCGAACTTAGCTAATCACAGATGCTCATCCTAGCTACCCCCGAAATCAATCGCGCAAGCCCGAAGCATATCCTCAAGGATCTGATTAATCATCTCAGTCTGGCCATCGGTCTGCGGATGATTTGTAGTGCTGATCTGTAAAACAGTCCCCATCACTCTCTGGAAGCTCCTCTGAAACTGAAACGTGAACCTCGAGTCTCGGTCAGAAATGATCGAGACTGGAATGCCATGCAGTCTCACAATCTCCTCGATGAATAACCTCACAAGCCGGTCCATAGACCAAATCGCACGCATCACAAGAAAATGTGTCAACTTCATCAGACGATCCACAACAACTGCGCTGAGTCCTCGGCAAGCCCATAATGAAATCTGTTGACACGTGCTCCCACTTTCACGTCGAGATGTCCAACGGCTGCAATGGACCAGGGGGTCTCTGATGATAGGCCTTGACACGCTAGCATGTGTCACACTCGACCACAAACTGGTGATCTGGCACTTCATCCCTGCCCAAAAATACTATCACCTCATGTCATGGTACATCTTCATCGAGCTAGGGTGGATAGACAACCGCGATCGATGTGCCTTGATCATAAGGTCTTTGCGCAACTCAGGAACATCCGGGACACATAATTAACCTTTAAAGCGAAGTCCACTAGAACCAATCTGTCAATCTAGCTAACTCTCAAATGCCACCTCAGCCCTATAACTTTGCAACGACTCATCAGCCTATTGAGCCTCGATCACCCTTGCGACAAGAGAGGGTTGAATCGATAGGCTTGATAACTGCACGATAGAAGATTGCAGATCGAACTCAAAATCATACTCTATTATATCTTTAAGCATCCTCTACTCTTAGACCATCATATGCACCACCAGGCCTCGTGGCTGACGACTGAGGGCATCTGCCACCACGTTCACCTTACCCGGGTGGTACTGAAGATCGAAATCATAGTCCTTAAGGAGCTCCATCCAGCGCCTTTATCTCATGTTCAACTCAAACTACGAGAAGAGGTACTTCAAGCTCTTGTGATCGGAGAAGAGCTTGAACCTAACCCCATAGAGATAGTGCCTCCACACCTTCAGTGCGAAGATGACTACTGCCAGCTCCAAATCATGCATTGGGTAGTTCTGCTCATAGACCTTGAGCCGGCAAGATGCAAAGGCCACTAGTTTCCCATGCTACATCAGGACAGCACCCAAACCAATATGCGAGACATCGGTAAAAACTACAAATCCATCACTCTCAGAGGGAAGAGTGAGGACAGGTGAGGACGTCAGTCGGTCCTTCAGCTTTGCGAATGCCTACTCACATGCGTCGCTCCAAACAAACTCTATGCCCTTCCGAGTCAACTTGGTCAACGGGGCTGCAATACGGGAGAAGCCCTCAATGAAAAGCTGGTAGTAGCCCGCCAAACTAAGAAAACTGTAGATCTCAGACGCGTTCATGGGCTGGCCCCACCAACGCACTGTATCAATCTTCGAGGGGTCCATTGCGACACCCTCTCTCGTCACCACGTGACCGAGAAACTTCACCTCCTCTTGTCAGAACTCACACTTCTCCAGCTTCGCATAGAGCTGGTGTGGGCGAAGGATCAGCAAGGTAACCTCTAGATGCTAAACATGCTCCTCATGGGTCCTCGAATAAATCAGAATGTCGTCGTTGAACACCACAACAAACTGATCAAGATATGGGCAGAAGACCTCATTCATCAATTGCATGAATACCGCGGGCGCATTGATCAATCCGAAGGACATGACCTGGAACTCAAAATGGTCATAGCACGTCCTGAATGCCGTCTTCGGAATATCCTCCTCTCGGACCTGAATATGATGATAGCCGTAATGAAAGTCAATCTTTGAAAAGAACTGTGCACCCTGCAACTGATCAAATAAATTGTCGATCCTCAGGAGCGGATACTTGTTGTTGATCATAACTTTGTTGAACTCGCGGTAATCCACGTAGAACCTCAACGAGTCATCTTTTTCTTCACGAAGAGTAACGGCACTCCCCACGATGAACTGCTCGGACAGATAATGCCTAACTCGCGTAACTCGTCCAACTGCTTCTGCGGTTCCCGTAACTCCAGTGGTACTATACGATATAAGGCCTTCAAAATAGGCACAGTACTGGGCACGAGATCAATATGAAACTCGGTGTGTCGGTGAGGCGGTAATCCCAAAATCTCTTGGAACACATCGGGAAAATTGTAAACCACAGGCAACAGGTTGATGCTCACTGTTATAGGCTCCTCTATGGCACATGACATCTTACAAGACAACGACACTCCTCTGGGCTCGACAATGAACTATAATTGCGGCAAGCCGGGTATACAAAACGTGAATGTCCTCGCAGAAAAGTCCAATATGGCGTGGTACTCGGCAAGCCAATCCATGCCCAGGATGACATCAAACTCGAACATCGGTAATGCAAACAAATCGGCAGGTAAAAAGATATCCCTAACTAAAACGGGGTAAGATAAGTAAAATCGGCCCAACACTGCAATCTTCCCCAAGGGAGTCGATATTGACAAACCCTCACGAGCAAACTCCAACGGTAAATCAGTCGATCGGCAGAAACTCTTGGCCACAAAGGAATGTGATACATCAGAATCAAATAACACACGTGTAATGCATGAAGAGACTAAAAGTATACCCTCGACGACCCCTCCGGATGATTGCAGGTCCTGCTGAGCCGCATAGAACCTAACCTGAGCTGGTTGGGGAGGTGTCTGTCTTCTCTGAGCTTGCTGTTGCTACTGTTGTTGCTGAAGCAGTCAAAATTGTTGCCTCTACTGCTGTGAACTTAGAGGCTGGTGCTGATGCTGTTGTTGAGGGGGCCTCGGTGGTGAGGGCTGCTGTCGTTGCTACTATGAGGGTCTCTACTGCTGCTAGCTCTCGGAAGGCCAGGTGACTTGTGCGCCTCTGCCGTGGTTGACGCTGATGGGAGTCACCGGAGGGAGCCTGCCTCTTTTAGTCTCTCCTCTGACTGTGATCACTCTGAGAACCGGCCCACTCAGCCTCAAAAATATGGGCCTTCCGTACCACCTCCTCAAAAGTCGGGAGCTCATGCCTAATAACACGACCTCGAAGACCGTAATGCAAGTTGTCCTCGAAACGGCGGGCTCTCCGCTCCTCATAATCTACCAAGTATGACACAAATCTGGACAGTGCTACAAAACGAGCCGCATACTGAGCCACCATCATATCTCCCTGCACCAGGGCCTCGAACTCCAATGTTCATAGTCATCGGATGTGATCAAGAAAATATTATCAGTCAAACCGATTTACAAAATCCTTCCATGTCCACTCAAAATCGGTAGTCGCTGCTTAGGAGATTGATGTCTACCAGTGCTCAGCCTCTCCCTGGAGAAGAAATACAGCTAATCAGACCCACTATTGGGTCGTACATCTCATTGTATCAAAGATCTTCTCCACATCAGAGTGCCATCTCTCAGCTACTGTTGGGTCTGGCTCTCCTTAAAAACACGGGAGATCGAGCTATCGGAACTCTCGAAGAAGGGCGCTTGCACGCTCTTGCTTTGCTTGGGCTAGTGAAACAACGGGGTGCCTACCCTGCCTCCGAAGGGCGGCTGTCACAGCCTGCAACATCTACTATAACTGGAGGCACTCACGAGTACGGTCAGATCCACGCTGGTCTCTGGTGGAGGAACGACATCCTCAGGTTGGGGGATAGGGATCTCTGATGGTGGAGTGGGAGTCATAGGTGGTAGAGTGGGAGCATTAGGTGGTGGGGGGGAGTCGCTTGGGTCACTCTCCTGGGCGGCATGTCCTACAGGAAAGAGTAAAGGCACCTATTAACCTTGAAAACTCTTGAAGGCATGCACGTTAAGGGTCTGTAACATAAGATTGCTAAGTTATACGAACTCGGGACTTAATCAATCTAAACTCATAGCAGACATGTATTGTTGTTCTTAGTTATTTTCAAGTTATGCTCTGATACCAACTTCTGTCACCCCCCAAACTCAAAAACCGGGCTCATAAAATTTTCGATCGCCGAATCCGGCGCCGACATCCTCCGAAGTACCCCATTCTTGGCTCCTAACACCCATTTACTAGGTTCCGATCTTGGGATCCTACAAGGAGGATTTTCAACATTGGTTTGATTCGTAATAAGCATAACCAAAGGTATAACCTACAAACAACAACCAAAAACTCCATAACATTTCCACCATGATTAAAACCTTATAAGTATAGTACACATAAAGGAAAATATAATGATGATAGACAAAAGCTCCAAGATAATCTGTTGTGCACTCCTGCCTCAGCGTTGCTGCCGTTCAACGTCACTTGCATGCAATGGTCATGCATAAGCTTACGGAAAGCTTAAAGGGTTGTGAAAGTGTGTGCGCAATGTAATAATATAATACCACCTACCAATATCGGGCTTGACTCGTCGATAGCGGACCCATTCCTCAACTTATCTTTGCCCCCTCTTCTCGGGTGGGTAAGGTCGCACCCACTTCTAACCGACCATGACACAGTGGAAAGTGCAGCCTTTTGATAATCGACACTCAGTGCTCATGCATCTACTCGGTCTAGACGTTGGAGCAACCTCCTGGTATCATAAGGGTTTAGGAAATTTCACCCAGGGACATCTATAGCACCCCGTGTAGAATAAGATTTTCGGTGTCCAATCCTACCAACCACGATACGCCTGTGGAGGCTACGGCCCTGATGTTGCTAGGGTGTCAGTAGTCATGTCAAATAAAATGAGATGCATAAATCACGCTATCTAGTCATACAGCAATTATGCACGTACCGCGCGCTCATGTGTGTAACTCCCCTTATTAGGGAGTCCCATAACAATCTGCCCAATGGCATGTGCTATGATCAATCATTCCTCATATCAAGCATACATATGATATTTATGAGCATGAATCATGGGGCTATACTAAGCATGTTACATGATGACGATGTGCCCCCCTCTTATATCAAGGTTAGGACTAAGTGGCCTACCCGAAGCCAAAGGATCCGGAAAGGGTTCCTTCACCATATTATTGCATGGCCCGCTAGATGCCCTAGGGGGCCCAAATGAGTCCTAGATGGACTCCAAAATAAAAGAAGTAATCCTTTTAACAACCAATGGGGGCCCAACATCTTGGGATAGCCTAATGAGAATAGATGGATCATGCAAATGGGGCCTAATGACTAGGGTCAACCCACTTAGAGAATGATGAGAATGGGCTTAACGAGGCCTAAGGGAAGGTCACAACAAGATCATTTAACCATCATTGCCCATTAATGTGGTCATTTAACCAACACTGCTCCCAAGGAGTGGCCCACATAGAGCCTAGTATATAGTGGGCCCATGACCTCATACAAGGGAATCATACACAACATAATGGGCCTCACGTTTATCATATTGGGCCTCACATATAACATAAGGGCCATGACCTATGGGCCTCGAATGCGTCACAATGGGCCTCGAATATATCACAATGGGCCTTACCCATGGGCCTCAGATTCAAGCAGGTGGGCCCCATCATATGGGCCTTAAATACAAGGTAGGTGAGCCCTATCACATGGGCCTCAAATACAAGGAAGGTGGGCCCTATCACATGGGCCTCAAATGCAAGGAAGGTGGACCCTATCACATGGGCCTCAAATATACATCATGATGGGCCTCATGGATGGGCCGCACCAATGGGCCTCAAGTGGGCTTGGACCACACCAAAAATCATTTCAATAGTTGTAGGTGTAACATGTGGATCACTGTACACTATCATTTCATGGGGCACATGGCCTACTAATGATGATCAGCACTGTTCAAACATTGTCCAGGTAATTCAGCACCATCCAAACATTTCCCATGTAAATCCACACCATCCAAACATTGTCTATGTAAATCAGCACCATCCAAACATTGTCTATGTAAATCAACACCATCCAAACATTGTCCGACATCGTCCAGCACTGTCTGGATGGTGTGGAGGAAACAAATACATCATGTGGGCCCTATGGTGGATGGACAGTTTTAACCCAACACATACCACACGTGGGACCCACAGAACTTGCTGACGTCAATCCACCAGTGGGTCTCACCATCTGAATGGCTTGGATATACATATACATGATGTGGGACCCACAAAACTTGTTGACGTCAGTCAGCAAATGGGTCCCACCATCAAAATGGATGGATGACAGGATGAAACACACACGCCATGTTGGGGCTGTGCATGGCACCATCCAGATAGACGGTGCAGATGCAACACATACATCCTCGTGAGGTCCACGTGGTGTCCCACCATTGATTTAGATCTACTTCAGTCCCTGGCCCATGGCCAGGGACAGACGGAGTGGATGGGATGCCAGCGGTGGGTCCACGTGGTGTGGCCCACACATGATATACATATATATATATATATATTAATATATATTTTTATTTCATTTTATTTTATTTGCAAAATCAACATCCAGCGTCTAGACTTGGACAGACGCTAGACATACACATACATCTTGGTGGGGTCCACCATTCTCAAACGGTTGGACAGTTAGGATATAAGGTGGCCCCCACGCGTATAGAATGCATACATCTGAGGTGGGTCCACCCGCGTGGACCCACAAGCTTTGGAGGAAGCTGATGTTTGTGTTTTACCCATCCACGCATCAGGTGGGTCCTGTCCAAATGGATGGATGGTGATGGATGATACACCCATCGAGGTGGGCCATCATTCATAGGGTAAGAGAGAGAGAGAGAAGAAAAGAGAGAAAGAGAGAGAGATCGCGATGATGGAGGGGGCCCCGCCACTATGGGCCTCTCTTTGATACAAATCATACATCAAGGTGGGTCCCACCATATGTAGGCCGTTAAATTATAAAGAAATACATAAATAAATAAATAAAAATAATAAAAATGTAGATCCAAGATCACTCACTATCGTTCTCCTCTTCCTGCTTCCGCCAACACGATCTAAAGCTCCAATGGGTGGATTCTAACGGTTGAGATGAACTTTGGATGGTGGGATTGGGTGGTAGGAAAGTGAGCCATACCAAGCTCTCTCATGGAGGTTTGAAGAGCTTAGACGTTGGAATTTTTTGGGTTGCTTGGGAGATGGGTTTGAGAAATGAGAGAGAGTGGGTTGTAAGGAGAGAGAGGGATGGGTGATGGAGTGATGGGTGAAGTGAGTGATGGGTGAAGTGAGTGATGGGTGGAGAGAGAGAAAGTTAACTTTAGGGGTTACTTCGGGATGGGGCATTTACTTAACATGTGAGGTGATGTGACTTGATTAATGGGATTGATGGGATTGATGGGATTGATGCGATGTTCTTGGGTTTGCAAATGTACGGCATTTTTCCTTGAACTGAACGTGGGCCCACATCTCTTAGCCTGGGTATCACCTTGGTGCGTGAGATGGGGCGTTAGAACCGCGGTGACAATGTGGTCACTAGGGTATAAGTCTCGGGTTGAGTTGACTCAGGTTGATAGGGTACAACTAAGGGTTGCACGAAAACGCCAATTACAGGTCGCGGTCGCCGAAATTCGATAGGGAGGATCACGGGAATCTACGGAATGGTACGGACTATGATATGAGTCTTACACCCAGGTTAAGCATAATGCAGATAAAATGGGGAGCAAAGAAAAGAGAAGAAGAAGAAAGAGAGAGTGAAATGGAGTGAGTCGGCGACTCGCTAGGCTAAGATCGCCCGAATTGTATGTGGGTCTGGTCATATCCAGACATTGTCAGGTCAGAAGGGAGAGAAAGAAAGAAAATGGGAGCAAAGAGAAGAAGGAAGATAGATTGATGGAGTATTGCCCAGTTGGCCCGATTGAAACTCACCGAGTCAAGTTAGGTGTAATCTGACTTCCATTGCTGGACCAGCCAAAGAGAAAGAAAGAAAAAAAGATGATCTGACCCTAGGGTGAGGAATATCCCACATTGCTTCTTTCATGTCATTGAATTTCAAAGTAGTTTTGAGCCTAAAGATTAGAAAAATCTAGAATAGTGCAACTATTGATTTCACTCATTTTAACCTCTAATTGATATTGATAATCATGAATGAATGATTAAGTCTTATTGCTTTAATTCATTTATAGAACTTTGTATTATACTCCTTAAGCCATGATGAGGGTTGAATATTGCATATTAGACCCCGATTAGTACTTAATTTTATGTACATGCTAATGCTTAACGTTGTATTTTAATCGTGTTTTTTATGTAGGGTGTAATCAGGAGCTTGGACCGAAAAAGGATATTACAAGCATGGAATTGACGCTCTAAAGTAACCAAGGTGATGGACAGGACCCCAGAGGACCAATATTGAAGAATTTACACGCAAGGGATCCGAGGAAATCAAGCCGTTCACGTTAAAGAGGCTCGAAATTGCTCCAGAATGCAAGATCACAGGGTTCCTGCCATCCGATCGGCTCGAAACTTCATACATCGCCTGGGGACCATAAATAAACCGTACATATTAAATTTCAACCATTGGATATCTCGAGAAGTGGGCCAACGGACAGATCAGCCCATTAATCTCCAATTTTAGGCCCACCTAAAATCTGGATATGCATTAAAATTGGCCTCAACAATTTAAATAAGATGAAAAACAGGATGGACGGATTGGATTTCTGAAGAACATCACAATGGGCCCCGCATGTGTGGCGTGTGCATTGAGCACATGTGTAGCCGTGCCGCACCGGACCACTCAAGTCCGTCAAAGTCGGTTTGACCGGCTGTCTTCAGCAAAAACGGCAACTGCCGTTACAGCGTCGTTCGCACCAAGAGTCAGTGGCTGTTGTAGGCCCCATCCATTGTCCAAACGGAAAATTCAAACCGTTCATCCATTCCCAGGGACAGCCAGAATCCATGCCTAGCTGAAATAATTTGAAGAAATCAAGTTATTGGTTTTTCAACCGTTCAAAACACAGAACGGACGGTAGGTTTAAAACCCTGTGAGCCACCACGAATTTGATCTAGAATTGAGCATGTCGGACCATTTTTTCAATGTCAATCCAATGGACGGACTGGATTTTAAAGATAATGTCAATAATGGGCCCACCGAGTGTCCCAACGTAGTAACTTTCCAAGAAACGTACATCCGCATCACCCGACTTTCGTGAGGCATTCTGTGACCTTGATCACGGTCAGATGGGTGATCCAGACCAAAAATTGGGTCTAGGGAATGATTTCAATAAGAACCATGCTGTTCTTGTGCAGCCATACACAAGAACGAGATCAAAAGATTGGAGGAAAAGGCATTACGTTGATTAATATTGCGGTCCACCTAAAATTTGGATTCATTCCAGATTTTGGCTCATGGCTTAAATCGGTCCTACAAATACATTAAACGCCTCGGATCTTCGAAAGAATTACTATAAATAGGGTCTATCATCACCAGTGCCGAAGACAGAAATGACCCTATTTCGCACACTGCGTCAAGGAAGTCGGTGTTGTGACTCCACGGCGCTAGCTGTCTTCACCACTCCTGGCATGTATAAAAGATGGAGATCTGGAGAGCTGAGGGGGGAATCTGTGGCTGGATGTGGAGCTGAGAACAGAGAGAGAGGAACGAATTCAACATTGAGAGCCAAGGAGAGTTTGGAAAAGGGAAGAGGAAGAGAAAGAGAAAAGAACTTAGAAAGAAGAGAGAGAAGGATGTTCTCCTTTTATCAATTTTATTTTTCTTTCTTTTATTTGAATTCATGGATTGCTAATCTTTTAGCTAGGGCTGAGATGAAGCCCCTAATTTGAATAACTCTTGTTATGTGTTGATTTCATATGATTTGATTGATTTGTTTCTAGTGTGCTTAACTGAAATCTCCGTACTTCTCCATGCTATGAGTTTAACCAAAGTCTAGTTATGGATGTTGTTTGGAATATTATTCTAGGTGCTTGTGTCTGACCAAGAACAGGTTTCCTATAGAAGAAGAAACAGGAATCTACATCTCTTCATGCCTGACCATGGATGGAAAGATGCGATCCATATGCTTTAAGGGATTATATATTCTGTGTGCCCGACCAAGGACATAGTTTGTGATTTATTTAATTTATATCAATCTGAATAGGGTGAATCAACAGGTAAAACAAGGGTTAGGATAATTAGGGGTGGATTCGAAAGTCCTAGTCTTCTCCTTGATTGAATTTTCCTCATTATTCTCGATTATTTTCCGTATATTTGTGTTAGTAGTTTGTTCAATTATTTGTTGGATTAGTTAAGAAGAATCGTAGATTTAAATTATGACAATCAGTCCTCGTGGGAACGATCTCGTAATACGTACCATATTTACATCTGATTCATATACTTGCGAGTTTAAAATCATTTAAATAAGGTTGGTTTAAAAAAAAACATCATGCCACATTTAAAATTGCTTGATCATATGTAAACTCCTACTAGTTGTAATATGAGGTAAGAAATCTCATTTCCACCTATCTTATAAATAGTACAATTGCCACATTACTTCTTATATATGTTAGACCCATTTTAGTTTGAATGTAATGTGCACGAAATCTTAGAATAATGGGAACAGTAATCTATTTCTTTTATTCCTATTTTTGTGGTGATGGACATGAGTTAAAACTTCATTTCTATTACTCAAGTCCAGTATTTATGTGATTCGGATTTAGCCTTTCATTCTCTATTTTATTTTAGTAATTGTTTGATGTTGGTCATAGCCCTACTAGTAATGACAAAAATTTTGATATTTCATCTCATTCTAGGTTACAAATCAAGATTATGTGTGGGATGCTATCTTTCATGATGAATGTAGAATGAACTCATTTACAATTTAATCACTTCTAATATGTCATATTTGTGGGCCTTCATTTGGACCTAGAGAAAGTAAATGTATTAATGTTGTGTTCATACTTGAATGCTTTGATATCCTATTAAAAGACCGTAAGCTTTTACCATGTTTATGAAAGCATTCTTGTTACTCCTATGAAGTGTACATGTGTATCATGGTGCATGACTTCCATGCATAACATATGAGCTTTTCTGAGTGCTTAATGTAAACCACACTCTGTTTGATTTACTGAAAGTTCCAACACTTTAGTTTAACTCACAAAACCTGTGCATTTGGGTCACTTTGGGCACTTTTCTTTACATGAGGCTTTTCCGGGATTGGACACTCTTCGGGCGTACCCCATGTATTTTTCCAGGAGATATCCTTGGGCGCACTCACCTACATGGTCTTTTCTAGGCAGCTAGTTCTCCTTAGGAGTACCTATGAGTATTTTTTCGGGCGACTAGTTCTCCTTGGGTGACCCTTTATTTTGATAACTGGATGTGCAACCCCAGATCTGTGACTTGAACATACATTCATATATCCATACATTTACATTTAAATTCATATTATCCTCATTATGATTGATTATGTTTGGTTTAAACTGTTTTGGAATGACATGGTATGCATGAATCCTTGTGAGAAATTCCCACTGATTTTTCACTCACCCAATCATGCGGTTGCACTAAATAGATGCAGGTTTGATGACAAGTGGAGACCCCTATGACGGGATCCCAGGGGTGGCCGAGGTGGAGTTTGGCGAGGAAGTACTCTACATGAATGTAGTTGAGCCATTGGAACCCAACTGATACTTAGGATTTTACTTACTTTTGTATCTTAGACTTTAAGTTTTGTTTGAGCTATAATAACAATTCCCCTGCTGAGGGATTTTATTTGGTTGTCACTTACTTATATCGAGCTGTTATGTTGTTACTTATGATAGTCTCAGTTTATGCAATAGTTGCCTTACTTTACGTCATGAAATTTTCTATCGATTAAATGTAAAGTTGTTACTTCATAGTGTAATGCTTTGGTTCTCATTCTCGAGCGAACGTCCTCGGGTTATGAGAACCAGGGTGTTACAATATATATATATATATATATATATATATATATATGAGAAATAGTTCTTATTTCTCTCTAATGTGGGAATATTCTCACAAGAAAAAACTAAAGAAAGTCTAAAGCAATTTTTTCTCAAACTTCCTATATCTTTTGTTTTTTTAAAATTAAAAAAAAAAAAAAAAACTATACCACAAAACCAACATTCCCCCACTATTTTTTAAAAACAAAAGATATGTGAGCATCTAACCTCACGTGCATAAACAAAGGTGTCACATGGACTTGAACCTCGTCTTAGTGGGAAGCAATCATTTACCATAGACTTGGTGAACTAAGCCTTTCAAAACTAAGCTATTGATTGATAAGATCAATACTTCATACACACATTTGATCATCACTTTTATGATTTATATTAACGCAGAGCATTTTTAAGGCCATGTGTTAATCCCACTTTCATGAGCGCTCTAGAGAATTAGCCAAATTCTCATATACGGTAGTCAAACATTCAAACTCATATAGGTCAGTCTATTAAGGATGCATTTGTGAGCATGCGTCCCATCCATAAGGACCATAATACTCATTAATAGATCTAACCTCATCCTTTAGATAGTCACAAGTTGTATTGGTCCTTCATTAGAATGGGATAAGAAACTTAGTTTCCTTTATCCAGTACCACTTAGAACCACTTTGTAACTCATTTTTCCCATTGAAATTTTTTTCTCGGGTCTCCAGTCATATAGGTTGGGTTACCATTATAGAAAACTCACTTAATTGGCTTAAGATTCATTCCTCTCGCAGTGTTATAGATTTTTTCCCTTACAAGGCCTTTAGTTAAAGGATCCACCACATTTTTTGGAGATCTAATTTCATTTATAGAGATTACTCTTTCTTTGAGTAACTCTCTAATAATGTTGTGTTTTCGATTTATCTGTCTCATTTTCCAATTATATTGTGCATTTTGGCACATATGATAGCTACATTACTATCACAATTAAGCTTAACTAAAGGTACAAGTTTACTACAAAATAGAATATCATACAGTATATTTCTCAACCACTCGGCTTCTTCCGCAGCAAAGGTTAGAGATATAAGCTTTGACTCCATAGTTGAGTCTGAAATAATAAATTGTTTCTTAGCTTTTCAAGTTATAGCTCCTCCTCCTATGAGAAAGAAGTAGCCACTTGTTGTTTTACAACCATCAGAAATAGAATTCCAATCAGCATCAGAATATCCTTCTAATACCGCTGGATGTCTACCATAATATAAACCATAGTGCTGAGTCCTTTTCAAGTATTTCAACACTCTCCATACAACTTCTCAATGTTCATTTCTCGGATTACTAGTAAACCTACTTAGTTTCCCTACAACATAAGCTATATCCGATTTAGTGCAATTCATTGCATAGATCAAACTACTAATAACACTAGCATATCCATTATGATCCACACTTGTCCCTTTGTTAAGATATAGGTACACACTAGGATCATAAGGAGTGTAAACAGGTTTACAATCCGACATATTATATTTCTTTAGAATGGATTCAATATAATGAGACAGAGAAAGAAGTATCTCATCATTCTTTCTGATAATCTTAACCCCAAGTATCACATTAGCTACTCTTAAGTCTTTCATTTTAAACTTAGAGGATAAAAAGGTTTTGGTTTGATTTATAATGGTGTTATTTGATCCAAATATTATAAGATCGTCAACATATAAACATATAATGACACTCAATGAATCATTGTTCTTATAATATATATTTGTTTACTTCATTTATATTAAAACCGTCATCTCTTAAAATGGAGTCAAACTTAGCATGCTACTATTTAGGGACATGTTTCAAGCCATACAAGGATTTAACCAATCTGCACACCTTTAAAAGTTAAGCAGGGCCTACAAACCCCTCAGGTTGCTCCATATAGATTTTCTCATCGAGATCTCCATGTAAAAAGCCAGTTTTAACATCCATTTGATGTATGATTAAGTTATGTAAGTATGCAATTACGATCAATACTCTAATCGACGTTATTCTAGAGATATGTCAATAGGTATTAAAGAAATATATTCATTACTTCTATCTATATTCCTTAGCTACTAATCTAGCCTTATACTTTTCTATAAAATCATCAAGTCTTAGCTTCTTCCTAAATATCTACTTACAACTGAGAGGTTTTAGACCATTGGGTAAGTCAACTAGATTCCAAGTATGATTAGCCATAATGGAGTCCATTTTCGAGTCTACAACCTCCTTCCAAAAGGAAGCATCGTGAGATGACATAGCCTCCCAGAATGATACAAGGTCACTCTCTACATAATAATAATAAAAGTCATGTCGAAAATCCTTTGCAACCCATGGCTTTTATTGACCCTTGGCAAAGCTTTAGGTTCAATTGAATCCTTTGGACTAGCCCATTCAACCAATCTAGTATCAGAATCTAGATGCTCACCCCCACCAATTTCTGATTTATAAGGAAATGTTTTCTCGAAGAAGTCTATGTCTCTAGATTCTATAATTATAGAGTCACCTAAGGTTAAAAACCCATAAGCTTTACTGTTGAGTGCATATCCAATAAATACGAACTCATAGTTCTATCTCCTAACTTGGCTCGTTCGGGATCTATTAACCTAACATTAGCTAGACAACCCCATGTCCTAAGATAATTTAAGTTAGGAATCCTATCTCTCCACAACTCATAAGGATATTTGTCGCTTTTGCTCGTATGAACCCTATTAAGGACATAAGCAACTATTAAAATTGCTTCACTCCATTAGCTATTAGGTAATCCAGAAGAACTAAGCATAGCATTTACTAGGTCTATTAATGTCCTATTTTTCCTCTCAGCAACTCCATTTTGTTAAAGAGTGTATGGAGCAGTGAATTGATGAATAATCCCATAGAACTCACAGAACTCACTAAAGGCCAAAGAGGTGTATTCACCTCCTCTATTACTTCCAAGGCATTTGATTTTGTGACTAAGCTGATTTTCAACCTCAACCTTAAAGGTTTTAAACTTGTCTAAGGCTTCATTGTTAGACCTAATGAGATACACATAATAAAACCTAGAGTTGTCATCTATAAAGGTAATAAAATATATTTTACCTCATTTGGTTTGGGTTTTTTTTATTCACAAATATCAGAATGAATCAAGCATAAGATTTCAAAATCCCTATCGATAGATTGAAAGGGTTTTCTAATCGATTTTGTCATACTACAATGCATATACTTATCATAAGAGAACTTGTCACTTAATTTAGGAATTACATTTAACACACTCATTCTCTTTACATATTTGAGATTGATGTGGCACAAATTACCATACCAAACATTCACATTATGGATACTAATAAGGTAAGCAGTTGAAGAAGAAGCTTTATTCATGTTAACGGATACCTTATACATGCCATCTACTTTATAAGATTTCCCTACTAACTTTTTATTCTTGGAAAAAACAACTTGCCTACATTCTGTAATGGTCTTAATTCCAGCCTCATCTAGTAAGTGATGATACACCAAGTTCTGAGACATGTAGTACATCTTTATGGGTGAGTTCTCGCCCATATGTGAACTTGAGAGTCACATTTCATTTTCCAGTGACTTTATGTAACGCCCTAAATTTCGAGGGTCAAGCTGTACTCGACTCCTGATATTTCGGGTGTCACTTATTCTTTTATGGAAGCATAAGTATTCAGTGTGCTTAGTCAGGTATCACAGTTAATGTAGGACTAAGCTAGAAGGTGCGATATACTCTAAAATAAATACATCAAAATAACCCAAATAACACAAACAAACTAGCCATATCCATTCAGAGTACAGGTCCACAACTGGGGTCCAATATACAAAAGTCGATGATAATACAAAAGTGTCGACATGATGCCTGATAAAAAAAAATATTCAACTCGTCTAATCGAGTAGCAAGCCAGCTACATCATCTCGTCCGACCACTGAAAGTATGAAAACTTCTCCTCCGGGTCCATACACGCACCTTCTAACGCGTCGGACTCCATGGTAGCTGCATCTACAACATTGTCTGATTGGTGTTTTTAAAACACCATCCCAAGGCGGGAGTGAGTGATCAACTCAGTGGTTCCATTAACTTTAAGTTATGCATGTTATCAACTCCACTAGCATAAGTAATGATACTTAAACACTCAGTTTCTAAATGTTCTTATTAATACACGTGCATGTTGTCATGGGATGATGTATGCTCTCACAATCCAACACTCCTGCATAAGCGACTTCGATGCCACATTTGCTAATGCCAACACTCCCTCAACACCCGACCACAACGCCCAAGTCGCCATAGTCTAAACTAGTGTGGTGCGATGAATGTTCGTGTTAGCCAAGTGAATTAATTAAGTCTGTTTATCCAATAAAATTGGGAAAGCTAGAGCACCTCCATTTAGTCAATGGCATCATCCAAACTACTAAGCCCAGGGAGGTCGTAATGGCTCTGAGCCTGCGATCCGTGATCCGCCTAAGTTCGTCACTCCCAGCTGAACTCATACGATAGGCTAGATTGTAAATGAGACTACTCGCGGTCACTACAAGGAGGCTCATCACCCCAGCGAAGGCCAACAGCATAGACACGGTGTCCCATACCACCATGCCTTGCTCTCAAGACTTATGGATCGTGTCACTAACAATTATTAATGGGCCTCTCTAGGGTATGGGGTGCTTCAGATTCAAGTAGGCATGATCGTACATGGTGAACACAATGGTTGGTCAGAGATTAGGCTAGTTCGGTTGACTCAGGCGAACCTCAACGAAACAGGCATTGGGTGCAGCATCCCATGCAGTCTCACTACTATCAGTTGTCCGCATTCATCGTGGGTCTACGATTTGTCTGCCAACCCGACTACCCAAGTAGCCCCAGTCAATCGATAACACTAAGAGATCAACTACGCAGCCATAAGGGAGGATACAAGCAAAAATTTAGCAAATACTACTCTATTAGGCATTTTATCGAACATGCAGGTCACATTACAACTAGCATAGCAATTCATGTGAGGTGAGGCAATGTGAGTGCATAGGTAGGTGAGTAATGGGAGCATGAGTAATAAATTAGCAAGTTCAACTTATTCTAGCAACAAATTGAGCATACATTCTTCACCATACATGCATAACAATTCATGGAAAGTAAATGGGTCATAAGAGTGTGCACAAGTTACCATGCATTCATCCATTCCTGACACAAACCATTAATCATGACACGGGGTTCAATAAATGGTAACCTAGGGCTAATGATCCGCACATTGGGTTGGTAGGTCAAATTCAGTCTCGATTCTAGGGCTAGGGTTCCGTAGGTCGGCTCACTGGTGCCCTGCACTAGCACGGTTAGATAACAAAGGCACATGCAATTGGCAATCGGACCTCAAAGCCCAAATCTCGAGGAAAGGTTCGATAGTTACCTCTACTCATTGCCGGGGCAATTCTGGTGGTGCAGCGCAGTCACGGCTACTTGTAGGCTAGCGGTGGTGACCGAATTCTCCAATCAGCCCTCTCTTACACCTCCTCTCCCCTCTTCTCTTCTCTCTGTCTCTCCCCTTTGTTGCTACTGAAATTTCTTATGGGAGTGAGAGAGTGGGAAATAAGGCTATTTATAGTGCCAGGAATGTGCACAAATAGCTTCAGTGCCCCTTTTTCCATTAAACTTGCCCTGGGGGAGGATGTTTTCATTTTATAGGATCTTTCTAGGGGCCCACTAACTTATCCACACCAGGGGGCATGTGCCCCACTATGCGATCTATGCTTTGTCATAACTCGCCGGTAATCGGATGCTTCGATTGACCATGGGGAACCCACTTGCGATAGATGGCCATCGGTGATCGATCAAGGCCGCGGCTATACAGAAAATATCCTTAACTCGCACCTCGAGTTTGGTTGCGATCTAACGGTTGGAAAGTCACAAATTCACGAAAGAGTGTGAGGTCTATTTCCCTAAAGTTTCAGGTTTTAGCTTAGGGCATTCGTGTGTTTCAAGCACTCGGCCTCTGATCCAAGTTGAGTAGTTTTGGTCACTTTCTTGCTTTACCAGCCATGATGGGCATCGAGCCCAGTGAGACGAACATTTAAACATAGTTTCAGGCTTAACGGTCCTATGATGCACGGTCTAGCTTAATTTGGTTTGCTGGGGTGAATTCCGTAAGCGTAAACCCTCGGGGCTCCTTTTGGGTCTTCGTTGTCCTTAGGGTTAGCTACGTTTGCGAAGTTATCCATCCATGAGTTGTAGAAGTGGTTCTTCGGTCCTAAATACCTCTAGTCCCTAGGTTTTATGCATTTGTTCTTTCTAGCCTGTTTGCCATGGTCCTTGGGAGGCTCCACTGGTAGGCTCCCTAGGATCTAGGGTTGATTTGTCTCGGGCGTTACAATCTACCCCCCTCAAAATAAAATTCCAACCTTAAAATTTGTACATGTTTGTATTCTTTGAGTATCCGTGGGTAATGCTTACGAAATTTAGCCTCCGTCTCCCACATGACCTCTTCTTCAGTGTGGTGTGTCCACAATACCTTTACTAACAAAATAACCTTGTTGCACAGTACTTGTTCCCTTTTGTTTGAGATGTGTGTAGGCCGCAGGACATAGGTAGTGTCTTCCCTAAGCTCCACCTGCTCCCACTTAATAATGTGCGTAGGGTCAGGGACGTATTTCTTCAACATTGATACATAGGATACATTGTGTATGCCTGTGAGCAGCGTAGGCGGGGTGAGGAACTATGCCACGGGACCCACGTGGTTTAGTATATAGAATGGCCCAATAAATTGCAGAGTGAGCTTCCCTCTTTTTCCAAAACACAGCACCCCTTTCATCAGAGAGACCTTAAGAAACACATGATCCCCAACCTCGAACTCCAAGTCTCTCCGCCTTGTTCCATGTAGCTCTTCTCCCTACTTTGGGCTGCCAAAAGGTGATGTCAGACAACTTTAATCTTCTTGGAAGTCGCCCACACTAGGTTCAGCCCCATTAACCTTTTCTTGCCAATTTCGGCCCAACAGTGCAAGGCTTCGTACAGACGCTCGTACAATGCTTCGTAAGGTGCCATGTCGATACTCGCTTGGAAGCTATTGTTGTAGAAAAACTTGGCGTATGGGAGGTAATCATCCCAACTGTCCTGAAAGTCGAGTATGCATGCTTGTAGCATATTTTCTAGCACTTGGTTTCCCACTTCATCTGCCTATCGGTCTGTGAATGGAAGGCAGTGCTGAACTTCAATTTTTGCCCTATTGCCTCTTGCATCCGGGTCTAGAAAATAGATGTGAACTGCGCATCTCAATTTGATACAAGTTTTAAATGGACACGATGTAGTCACACCACCTCCTTGATGTATAACTTGTCTAGGTCATCAACGGAGTTAGAAGCCCGAATTGGGAGGAAATGGCCAACTTCATTAACCGATCTATGATCACCTCTATGGAATCGTGCCCTTTCCTTGTCTTTAGCAAACCAAAAATGAAGTCCATGGATATGAATTCCCACTTCCATTCTGCTAGTGGCATGGGTTGTAGGAGGCCCAACGGTCGACGATGCTCAGCCTTGACCTGCTGGCATGTGAGGCACCTAGACACACAGTCTGCTATTTGACTCTTCATATTGTCCCACAATAGGCTCGCCTAACGTCCTTGTACATCTTCGTGCTCCCTGTGTACATCGCTAATTTAGAATTGTAAGCGACATCGAGGACTTCCTTTCCCAGCTCATGGAGTTTTGGGCCGCACAAGTGGCCACGGTACCGCAAACCCCCATCAAAGCCAATCCTTCAATCAGACTCTTCACTACTTCCCGCCCTTTCTTTCATCTTCATTAGTAACTCCCCTTAGCTAAACGTAGAAGTGGGCAATGGTCTCATATGGCTCCTCCACTGTTAGCTTCAATTTGAAGTCTCGCACGAACTCTATCATGTTCCACTCCTTCACCATCAACGGGACTGAAAACTCTAGGGCTTTCTTGCATCTCAAGGCGTCAGCTACCAACTTGGCCTTGCCCGGGTGGTAGGACACCTCGAACTTGAAGTCCTTCAATGTTTCCATCCAACGACTTTACCTTATATTTAGGTCCATTTGTGTGAAAATATACTTGAGGCTCTTGTGATCACAGAAGAGTTCGAACTCCTTACCATAAAGATAATGCCTCCACAATTTTAGTGCAAAGATAACTGTCGTCAGCTCCATGTCGTGAGTGTGGTAGTTTTCTTTGTGTTTTCTTAGTTTTCAATATAGGTGATCGCTCTATCCCTATACATGAGCACGCATCCCAAATCAACCCGAGAAGTGTCAATGTAGATAGTGTACTTAACCCATTGCTCAGGCTACACGACAACCGGTACGGATGTCAATTTGTCCTTCAGCTCTTGAAAAGCCACCTCTACCTTCTCGTCCTAGGAAAACTTGATATCCTTCCGAGTGAGTTGTGATAATGGACGGGCTATTTTTGAGAAGTCATTGATGAACCTGTGGCAGTAGCCCACAAGTCCAAAGAAGCTCCTCACTTTTGTAATCGAGCCGGGGTGCTTCCAATCCTGTACTTCTGCCACATTGGCGAGGTCTACGGCTATGCCTTCCTTTGAGATTACATGCCCCAAAAATTTGACTTCTTCTTTCTAAAAGTCACACTTTTGAAATTGCGTAAATAATTGGTTTTGCCTGGGTGTATGGAAGAATGTTTGCAGTGTTCTTCGTGGTCTTCTCGACTCTTTGAGTACACTAGGATGTCATCGACGAATATAATAATGAATCTATATAGGTAAGGCCTAAAGATTCTATTCATAAGGTCCATGAATACTGCTGGTGCATTCATGAGTCCAAACGGCATGACTAGGAATTCATAATACCCAAAGCTAGTTCTAAAAGTTGTCTTTTGTATGTCTTCCTTCCTGACCCTTAACTAGTGATACCGAGACTATAATTCTATCTTCAAGAAGTATTTGGCCCCTTTTAGCTGATCAAACAAGTCATCTATCCTAGGTAAAGGTACTTGTTCTTAACCATGACATGGTTTAGCTTACGAAAATCAATGCATAGCCGCAGCGATCCATCCTTCTTTTTCACGAACAACACTGGAGCTCCGCAGCGAGACACTCGACTGAATGAAGTTGGACTCCAACAAATTGTCGACTGAGCCCTCAACTCCTCCATTTCACATGGAGGCATGCGATATGTTAGAAGAGAGATTAGGCATTGCGCCTAGCATGAGGTCAATATTGAAGTCGATCTCACGCTATGGGGGGAGTCCAGGTATTGCTCTGAACATGTTTGTGAATTCTTGGACCACAGGCGTGTTCGTTAATGAGGGAGCATGTACCCATCCAGTAGGGAAGCATAGCAACGAACTCAGTGTGGATGGCTTACCTAGATCAAGAACATGAAGGAGGTGCCCTCGGTCTCATGGACTGACACCAACTGTGCCTCATAATCAATTTACGCCTTCATTGTGGTTGACCAATCCATGACGAGGATGACATCATAATGGAAGATTCTTGACACAATCAAGTCGATATGCACCTCCCTACTTCCTGGATCTATGGGGCAATTACAGTAGAGTTCAGTGTACTGGTAGTCGTGGACGATTATACCAGATTCACTTGGGTAGCCTTCTTAAGAGACAAATCAGAAACCCTTGATGAAATAAAAAGGATTCTCAAACGGATTCAAACTGAAAAAGGTTCTCAAGTCAGTAAAATCTGTAGTGATCATGAATTTGACTTCGAGAATAGCAGTTTTGAGAAATTTTGTTGCGATCAGGGAATATCACATGAATTCTCTGCACCTAAAAGACCACAATAAAATGGAATTGTTGAAAGAAAAAATAGAGTGCTTCAAGAAATGGCAAATGTAATGTTGAATAGAATAGTATGAAGCTCCCTAAAAATCTTTGGACCGAAGCCGTTAATACTGCCTGTTATACAATCAACCGAGTTTATACAAGTAAGTCAAATAATAAAATTTCTTATGAACTATGGTTCGATAAGAAGCCTACTGTCAAATACTTTCGAGTTTTTGGCAGCAAGTGCTATATTTTACGTGACCGTGAAAATCTGGGAAAGTTTGACACTAAAAGTGATGAAGGGATCTTTTTAAGATATTCTTTGAACAGTCGTGCATATCAAGTACTGAATAAGAGGACCGGTGTTATTCAAGAGTCCATTAATGTGGTCATTGACGATCACTTAATTACACCTGCCTCAAGTTCAGATAGTGATGAAGTTCTTTTAATTGATAAACCAGATACTTCATCAAATCAATCTAACTCTGATCTGAGGATTGTTAAAGATCATCCAACCACTCAAATTCTTAGAAACCCTCTCACTGGTGTGTGCACTCGTAGACAACTAGAAGACATATAATTATGTGTGCTTCACATCCCAGATAGGACCGGTTAATGTAAAAGAAGCTCTTACTGACGTAAACTAGATAGTAGCAATGCAACAAGAACTTAATCAATTTATGAGAAATGATGTTTGGTATCTTGTTCCTAGACCTAAAGATAAACACATTATAGGAACTAAGTGGATTTTCAAAAATAAGTCTGATGAACTTGGTAATATAATTCGAAACAAGGCTAGACTGGTTGTACAAGGGTACACTCAAATTGAAGGTATTGATTATGATAAAACCTTTGTCCCAGTAGCTCATCTTGAGTCAATCAAACTATTTATATCTATTGCTGGCTTTAGAAAATTCAAAATTTATCAAATGGATGTGAAGAGTGCCTTCTTAAATGGTAATCTACATGAAGAAGTGTATGTTGAACAACCAATAGGTTTTACATGTCTATCGACTTAAAAAGGCTCTCTACAACTTAAAACAAGCTCTCAGGGCATGGTACGAGAAATTGACTAAGTTTTTACTAAGTCATGATTTTCAAATGGGAAGTGTAGATAAGACTCTTTTTTTCAAGAAACTTAAAGATCACATCTTAATAGTGCAAATCTACGTTGATGATATTATTTATGGATCTACCTATTCTAACATGACTGTTGAGTTTGCAGATTTAATAAAATCTAAGTTTGAAATAAGCATGGTTGGGGAATTGAATTATTTCCTAGGATTGCAAGTGAAACAACAATCTAAAGGCATTTTTATTTCTCAAACCAAATATGCTCTGAACTTAATCAAAAAGTTCGGATTTGAGAACGGAAAGAATTTTAATACTCCTATGAGTACAAATTTAAGACTCTCAAAGGACTCTACAAGTAAAAATGTGGATCCTAAATTATATCGTAGTATGATTGGCAGTTTACCTTATTTAACTGCAAGTAGACCTGATATTGCTTCAAGTGTTGGTAGTTGTTCTAGATATCAGTATGATCCTAAAGAGTCACAATTAACTGCTATTAAGAGGATTATGTGATATGTCGCAAGTACTTCTAAATTGAGTCTCTGGTATCCATATGATACTAGTGTTCAATTGACTAGGTACTCAGATGCTGATTAGGTTGGTAATATTGATGATAGGAAATCAACCAGTGGTGGTTGTTTTTATATTGAAAATTGTACGGTTTCTTAGTTTAGCAAGAAGCAAAGTTCTATATCGCTCTCAACTACTGAGGTTAAATACATTGCAAAAGGAAATGCATGCACTCAGCTTGTTTGGATGAAACGTATGTTAAGCGATTATAGAATTGCACAGGATTCAATGGTTTTATATTGCGATAATTCCAGTGCAATAAATATCTCAAAAAATCCAATCCAGCATTCACGTACCAAGCACATTGACATTAGGTTTCATTATATTCGTGAATTAGTGGAAGAAAAAATCACCCATGCGTTTGGGCGGGTGTGTGCGGGTGGTTGGTTCGACTACATGGGTCCTTGTGCCCGATGTCACTCGCCTCATGTTCGCCATCGTGGTCTAGCACCGTTTGACCAACCTTGATAACCTTGATTGTTAACGTTTAACACTTGTATGGAACACAGGAACACCCTACAACCATTGTAGCTCATCAATAACCCACTTGAAATTGGTCTACACCTCGTGAGCCGAGCATGGTGCAATGGGACACTATGTCCAAGTCATCGGCCTACATTGAGCCTCCTCGTAGTGACCGCGAGTGATCCCTTTCTCATGGCACTCCTCATGTGCTTGAAGTCGGGGATGAGGAACCCGACGGGATCACGGACCGCGGGGTCTCGACCTCACGCATTGGGGGGTCTTGGCCTCGCAACCCGTTTAGGGCATTGATACGTGGGGTGTACCAGATTTCCAAATCTGCTGGATGAATGGACCTAACTAATCACACGGCTAACACGATCATTGCATCGCACTAGTTAGGGTGGCGACTCGGCAGTCGAGGTCGCACTGAGGGAGTGTTGGCATTGGCGATCGTTAGATGTTGTCGCACGAGGGAGCGTTGTGGTGAGGGCATGCATCATGTCATGCTGCATACATGCGCATTAATAAGATTACTTAGACGTATGTGATTGTCTGCTTTTCATTAAGATCATATTATAATTGATGCCTGTGATAACTTAAGACTAATAGCACCCACTGAGTTGATCACTCACTCCCACTCTGGGACGGTGTTTTAAAACACCAACCAGACCCGTTCACAGATGCAGGTGACTCAAGGCTGGAGGAGCCTGGCGAGACGAGCCTGGGCGAGCTATCATACTTTCAGCTGATGGAGGGTTCTCCGCCAGCTTGATCGGCGGGTTTGGGTCACTGAGCAGGGGGCTCAGTCCTATTCTTTTGGACTTTCTATTCTTTTGTGATTTTGTTGGGTAGCATCTTATGCGACCCATGTATTCTTTTGGACATGTATATATATATATATATATATATATATATTTTTATTCAGTCTCTTTCATTTCAGTGGACTTGTGTGGATGTACTTCATGTTCCAGGAGATTCCAGGCTGCGCATTTAGACTGGATCGCATATTAATGAAAATTGGCTATAAGTGACCTCGGGAACTCGGGAGTCGAGTATATGCACGACCCCCGATTTTCAGGGCGTTACAAGATGATATCAGAGCAATAGTTTGGAATCAATTGGGACATGGGTCATGAACTCACTAATGCGTCCGCTGAGTGAGAGGAAACGTAATAGAAAATACGAAAATGCTAGGAACCACCCCAAACCCTGAGCTGACGCTCTTAGACGGAAGGTAAGACTTCCAGAGTGTTAGGGTTGGGTAGCAAGAGTAAGTAGTGACACTAGGAAATAGGTCCGAGAGTCTTACGGTACCTCAACCCATTGAGACGAACGAGCCTGAAACTGAACAACAGGACTCGCCTCAAGTACCGAATCGACAAGTCTTAGATGGAGAATCTAACTTATGAAGGGCTTAGACTGAGGTGAGAGAGCATAACAATATTAGAATTCGACCTGGGAGCCTTACGACATGTTTCAGCTCATTTCTGGGCAAGAATTCGGGAACTTAACGGCAAGACCCGATTCGACTAACTAGGAAATTTAGGTAGTCTAGTCCACCTAATCCCTAAGGGCCCATTTGGTCAACTGCATTAGGTGGGATTAAGGTGGGTGGAATTGTAAAAGTAACCATAGATGCATGTGTAAGGTATTGTCCCTAAATATAGTGTATCCCATGTTTTACAATACCTTGTTTAGAATGTATTCAATTAAAGGTAAATCCTGGGATTTTCCTTTCAAATTACACTCGAAAATTCATCATCATGGGATTTGGAAATCCCATCGTACACCTTCCACTCAAGGCTCATTTTCCAAAGCCTATAAAAGTAATTTTAAATCCTATTCCACACTCATCTCAAACATGTCATTCCCAAATCTTGAGTTGGGATTAGCATTGCAATCCCATTTAATACAACTTAATGTCATTGGCCAAACAGGGCCTAATTCAAATTCCTCTTTTCAACCTATCTCCTTTAATCTTCACCTTCCACTACTCTGTTCCTTTAATTTTTTAGTACTCCTTATGTTAAACATAAATCTTGAAGCTCAGAAGATGAAGAGCTATACTCACACTAAAATTTATCAAAAATAGTGGAAACATAGATAAAATAGATTTTTGACCACTAATAAAGAGGAATCTCACAAAATAACTAAGCCCATTGCGTAGATCATCTTCTCCTACCCCAAATTCATATATGACATGTTGAATAACTCATCTTGGTTTGAAAGATATGGTTGTCACTTGTGGGACCTCGCCCATCCATGTGCCCCTGCCCATCTGCGGGACCCTGCCCAACTATCCAGAGGGTCAACAGGACCCCGCCCATACCTCCAGAGGGTCGGCGGGACCCCGCCCAGTCAGCGTTGCCCCCGCCGGAATTTCCTGCAATTTATGGTTGACTTCAAATATTCATATCTCATTCGTTACAACTCCGATTTAGGTGATTCAAAAGTTAGATTGAATCTTGATGAATATAGTTTTATATAAAAATAATAAAAAAATAAAATAAAAATTATAATATAGCTAAAATTAAGATGACCTGTTAACTGTCCAAAAATTATAAATTTCAGACAAATGTTGCTCCTAGAGTTTTAATAATTTATTTACAACTCCAAATGATATGAAATTTTATGAGATGACTTGAAACTTAATGATGAATCATTATAAAAAAAATTTAAAAATAATTTAATTACTAAAAGTATAAGAGGCATTACAATAAATGTAGACATTTTTAAACTTAATGATGAATCATTAGTTTAGACAACTATCACTTCTAGAATTTTAATAATTTTTTTTAGTAATCGTGATGAATTTCCCTCATCTTACTACTTCTTGGTGCTACTCATAAGTTTGAAAAATTCATTCACTCCGAATTATACCCTACCTCATCTCGCCACTCATCCACTTCCACATCCACACTTAACTACACTCATTTAGCTAATGTGTTGTTTCTTGATTGCTGAACCTATTATACATAAAGCATTCATTTCTAAATCTATCCTTCCTTAGCTTGCCACTCGTCCGCTTCAACATCCTCATTTTCGCTACACATCCTATGAATATATTGCTTCTTGACTGCCTGACAATTTGTCTATAAAGCGTCGCTGGTTTTATATCCAATCATATGGAAACTCTAGATGCACATCTCCACCATAGCTACCCAACTCTAATTCAATGAACAACATCTTTCTCAATATCTGGTTTTCATAAATTATAGGCCAACATATCAGACAATCGCTATGGGGTAGTTGTCCATCTATCTTAACTAATTTCTCATCTCCACTCCTATTGTCATCAAAATTGCATTCCATATACTATGTTTGCTACAGTTAACACACAGTAAGCACATGTAAGCAAGGGAAGGTGACTTTTCTCAAAATTAGTCATAGACAATATATCATTTTCTATGGCACTCCACATTAAGGTACTAACTAACCTAGGCTGAGACAAGTATCCACACTTCTACTCACGGAGAGGAGTCATACTTCTAGTCAGACTCATAAACATCTACCTAACGCCAATCAAGAAGCCCGTCATATCCCATAATCTTTCCCTTAAATTTAAGAAGGGAATAATACTTTTAATGAAATTGTGAACCATATCCATAGCTTCCAACGAAGCTCAAAGACATCCCCATCAACCCCATTCAGGATGCTCATTAGATTACCAAGGCTACTTATCTTGTGGTGTCTTTGGTTTCAACAACCTATAGTGTTTCCAAACCACAACTCCCATGATGATTACATGATGTGGGCGCCTCCTCTCATGAAATGAAATCGTCCTCAGCCCAAATATTATTCCAAATTTGTGACCAAGATATGGACACACCCACTCATTAGTACTTCCACCCTTTTAAAATCCCATAATGAGGAACCTAACTTGCTTATATCCAAATGATAAACCCTTTGCCTTGAGAAGTCACCTACAAAAACCAATCCCTATCTACAAATTGAGAGTTTGCTTCTCTTCGTTGAACCTATGCCACCATTTGCTTAGAAACGCCAAAATCCTTTCCTTCCAATTACGATCCCAAATTCCCTTCCTCTTTGGTTCTCTTTCTTATTTCTGATGTTGCGTGGGCCTTGAGCCTTGAACCATGATCAATTAGAGATGGGCTACCTCTTGGGGACCAATTGTGGTTAGATGTCCACATTGGTGACCCTAAGGTAGGCCCATAGTTAAAGGCCCACCATAGACCCTTGTTAGGCCCGTTTCATCTATTTAGGCCCATACCATTGTTTTGCTTAGTCTCGTGGGCTACCCCAGGTATATGGGCCCCCACTAGAGATTGTATTCCTTATGAGGAATTGGTTAAGTACCTAGACCCTTCATGGTTAGGTAGAGAGTTCATCTTCACCTCATTGGCACCCCTATTCATCTTCATGGCCCACTCCCATACACATCATATGCATGCTTGGTTGAGGTATGATTGGCCATGGTTGTGCCATTGTGTAGGACATGTTGGTATCTCCCCGAGAGATGGATACTTGGGATTGATGCATGGGTGATTGTGTGATTCATGCATCTGGCATTGCATAGCTTGTAGATATCCGCCCTTACTTCATCAGGGCCTTACCTCCACAGGGGTATTCGTGGATGGCCGTATGTGTGGACACCAAAAATATTAGTTGAGCATATCGGGTGCATAGGATGCCCATGGGTGAAATTCCTAAAACTTTCATGGTACCAAGGATTTGCTCTAACGCCGTGACTGGGTGTAATATATGAGCGCACGAGGGCCTTATACCGTTAGGCTGCGACTCCCACTATCGTGTAGTCGGTTGGATAGGGGTGTGGCCTTACCTGCTTGGTGTGAGGAGGCATTGTTAGGCTGAGTCTGACCTGCTCGTAAATAGGTCCACTACCGTCAGGCCTTGCTGGTGATTGATTGTCCACAGGCGGGAAGTGAGGTCTCTTACGCTCATTTGACTGTGCGGGGTCTGTAGAGCGGCAGTCATTCAATAGTGTAATGGACCCCGGTGATTTCCCTATGATTGGAAATGTACTTGACTTATGGTTTAGATATGAGTACTGACATTACTTGCATCGCATTAGCATTGGCTGTACAAGCCCCTTCATGCATTACCTTGGTATGGCACCCATTACTCATTGCATCACGTTCATGGTAAGCCTTGGTAAGGCTAGTGATATATACCTCCTACTATTCTTCTGTGCACCATTAACACACACTTTCACTACCCTCTAAACTTCTATAAACTTATACATGAGTGATGCGTGCAGGAGACTCTAGGTAGGCGCCGTAGGAGTAGAGCGTGGAGTAGAGTTGAGTAATGAGGACTCCAGTGTTGCTAATTTCTCTCTCTTTTCCTTTTATTCTCATGTATGTCCTTTTGGACCTTATGGATGATTGTAAAAGTTCAAATTCACAGTGGATTTTGTGATGTGTGCCTTTGTTAATTTCATATGTACTTGCTGTGATCTTGGGTATGCTCATATTGGAAAACGATTATACTTTTATGGAAACCCTCCTTATAGGATCCCAGGATCGGAACCTACCTCAGGAGCCAAGAATGGGGTACTACGGAGGCTGTTGTAGCCAGAACTGGTCATCGGGTTCCTCATGAGTTCGGTTACCGAGTCTGGGGCATGACAGGAGTTGGTATCAGAGCATAGCAAGTAATTCTGTGAAGACTCAGGAGAGTATCGCAGGTCTGCCAAGAACATGGGATAAGTAGTGTCCCGGGATCCTTCCTTTCGCTCCGTATTGAGCATGTAATTGTCCTAATTTTTTACGTCGTCATTATCTTGTAGATGATGCCGTGTGGTCGTGGCACCCGTGGTCGTGTTGCCCATGGATGAGGCACCCAAGTTACCCATCCTACTCGACCATGTCCTGCTCCCGTTATTGAGGATCTGATTCCTGAGGTCCCGATTCGGCCTGTTCCTCCAGTTGAACCTGTAACGCCCATACCTCCAATTGCTCTGGTTCCCCCACCTATTCCCCCTTCTTAGCCTGCTGTTCCAGTTACTGAGGCTCCTGCTCCGTCGACCGCACCCGTGCCTCCGTCTGAGGCGAGTACCGCCCCTACCTTTCCGACAGTACCTATAGGAGCTGAGCATTTTCAGTAGTTGATGCAGCTTGTTGCCACTGCATTGTAGACCTGTCAGCCTGCTACCGTTGAGGTTTTTGGGCAGTCTGACTTACCGCATGCTAGTGTGATAGCCCGAGAGTTCCGGCAGTATGATCTCCCGAGGTTTAGTGGTGAGCCTGACCTTTCTGCAGCTGAGGCTTGGTGCACTAAGGTTGCGAGGATTTTTGACACTATACAGTGTCCTGCGGGTCAGAGAGTATCCCTTGCGACCTATCTCCTTCAGGGTGAGGCCCTCCATTGGTGGTCATCTGTATCTAGGATGGTCGGACCTCAATTTATTTGGACATGGGAGGAGTTCGTGGTCCATTTCGACCAGAAGTTCTTCCCTGAGCACGTTCAGATCTAGCGGGAGATCGAGTTTAAGACCCTAGTGCAGGGTAATATGACTGTATCTTTGTATGAGGCCCGTTTCTTGCCTTGTCTAGATTTGCTCCTCATCTCACCAGCGATGAGAAGATGAGGGCTCGTCGTTTTGTGACTAGTTTGCGTCCTGCCCTTCGCAGTCGTGTGGTAGGGCATTGTTTGGAGACGTTTGACCAGGTCGTTCATCGGGCACTGGTTTATGAGGAGGACTGGGCTATGACCCAGAGGTCGAGAGAGCAGAGTTCCGGTGGAGACTGGAAGAGGAGGGCACCAGCCGGCAGTTCCAGGCAGCATCGTCAGCAGAGATGGAGGAGCAGGTCAGGATTTCAGTAGCCTACGGTTCAGACAATAGCTTCATCATCATCGTCAGCACCATCTTTCAGCCCCTTTTTTGGTGTATGCTTCGGCTGTGGATAGGCCGGGCATCGGAGGCGTGAGTGTCCTCTCCCCATTCAGCAGCAGAGGCCACCGCAGTTGCCTCCTCCTTGTCCTCATCAGCAGCAGCAGAGAACTCAGCTTCCACCCACCGCTCCTAGGGCTCCTCCTCAGCAGCAGAGGCAGCCAGGTAGACCTCCTCAGCAGTGACAGCAGCAACAGAGACAACAGTAGCCGCAGCATCAGTAGAGGGGATATCCATATGTCTGATCCCTGGGTCCAGTATGTATCGCAGCCCAGCTGGCACAGACTCAGGACCCTCATTCTTCCGGGTTACTTCCCCTACCAGCTCAGGGCCGCTTTTATTCTGCACAGTAGGCACCAAGCCAGGACCCGCAGTCATCGACCGGTGGAGTAGTCGAGGGTATTCTTCTTGTTTCTTCCTGCATTGCTCATGTTTATTTGATTCTGATGCCTCCCATTCTTTTGTGGCCGAGCAATTTTGCTGATCGATCAGTATTCTGTCCGAGGCCATGTCCGAGGCCTTGGCCATTTCGACTCTCATAGGGAAGTCCGTTGTGTTGACCCATCGTAGTCCTTCTTGCCCGGTGTTGGTGGGTGAGATATTTCTTCCCACCAACCTGTTCGTGATGCCGATGACAGGTTTTGATGTTATTCTGGGTATGGACTGGCTTGCAGAGTATGGTGCCATCTTAGACTGTGCTGTGAGGATAGTTACGCTTCATATTCCAGGCTTGCCAGTATTCCAGTTCGTCGCCAAGCCCAGAGGGGAGCTGTTATCTAGTTTCTTGACTTCAGTCGTTGAGGATTCTGTGGCAGAGAGTAATGAGCAGTTGCCAGTTATTGTGAGTACCCGGATGTGTTTCAGGAGATCCTGAGTTTGCCTCCACGTCGACAGGTGGAGTTCCAGATTGATTTGGTGCCTGGTACTGTGCCCATCTGGAAGGCCCCCTACCAAGTGGCACCGTTGGAGTTGAGGGAACTGCAGGAGTAGTTGGATAAGCTTCAGGAGTTAGGTTTCATTCGTCCTAGCAGTTCACCTTGGAGAGCGCCGGTATTGTTTGTGAAGAAGAAGGATGGTTCGTTACGACTCTGTGTAGATTATCGTGAGCTCAACAGAGTCACCATCAAGAACTGGTACCCGCTTCCCCATATTGATGACTTGTTTGATCAGTTGTAGGGTGCACAGTATTTTTTTAAGATAGACTTGCGTTCTGGTTACCATCAAATTCGGGTTCGAGAGGAGGACATTCCAAAGACAGCTTTCTGGACACGCTATGGTCACTTTGAGTTCCTGTTCATGTCGTTTGGACTGACTAATGCACCTGCCATATTCATGCAGCTGATGAACGAGGTTTTTCGGCCGTTCCTCGATCAGTTCGTGGTGGTATTCATTGATGATATTCTTGTATATTCGAAGACCTGAGAGGACCATGCTGAGCACCTGCGGCTTGTGCTTGAGACCCTCCGTGCCCACCAACTGTATGCGAAGCTAGAAAAATGTGAGTTTTGGCAGGAGGAGATGAAGTTCCTCAGTCATGTGGTAACGAGGGAGGGTGTCGCTGTGGACCCCTCGAAGGTTGATGTAGTGTGTCAATGGGGTCAACCCATGAACGCATCCGAGATTCGTAGCTTCCTTGGTCTAGCGGGATATTATCGACGGTTTATCGAGGGTTTCTCCCGTATTGCAGCACCACTGACCCGGTTGACGCGAAAGGGCGTCGAGTTCATCTGGAGTGACGGCTGCGAGAAGGCATTTATGGAGCTGAAGGACCGCCTCACATCTGCTCCTGTTCTCACTCTCCCTAATGGGAGTGAGGGTTTTATTATTTTCACTGATGCCTCCAGAGTTGTCTTGGGTGTTGTACTGATGCAGCATGGGAAGCCAGTGGCGTATGCCTCACGCCAGCTCAAGGTCCATGAGCTGAACTACCCCACCCATGATTTGGAGCTTGCAGCAGTCGTCTTCGCACTGAAGGTGTGGAGGCATTATCTATATGGGGTCAACTTCGAGCTCTTCTCGGATCATAAGAGCTTGAAGTATCTATTTTCGCCGTCCGAGTTGAACCTGCGACAGAGGCAATGGATGGAGTTACTGAAAGACTATGATTTTGACCTTCAATACCACATGGGCAAGGCGAACGTGGTAGCGGACGCGCTCAGCTGCCAGCCATGAGGCCTAGTGGCACAGATGATGGTGCATGAGTGGCAGATGCTCGAGGATGTATCAGAGTTTGACTTTGAGTTCGGTCTACAGTCTTCCATTGTTTAGCTTTCAAGCTTATCGATTCAACCTTCCTTAGTGGCCAGGGTGATCGAGGCTCAGCAGACGGACGAGTCACTTCATTAGCACCGAGCAAAGGCCGCATCCGTGGAGCAGTCAGACTGGCAGATTGGTTCTGATGGTGGATCACGCTTCAGAGGCCGGTTGTGTGTTCCAAATGTGCAAGAGTTGCATCGTGATCTGATGACCGAGGCACACCGATCTAGACTTATTATCCATCCGGGCCCCACGAAGATGTATCGTGATATGAGGAGGCAGTACTTCTGGCAAGGGATGAAGTGCCAGATTGCGAGTTTTGTATCCGAGTGTGACACATGCCAGCGTGTCAAGGCCGGTCATCAGAGACCCCCTGGTCCCTTGCAGCCGTTGAGCATTCCAAAGTGGAAGTGGGATCACGTATCGATGGACTTCATCGCAGGTTTGCTGAGGACTCAGCGCAGTCACGATACCATCTGGGTTATCGTTGACTATCTAACGAAGTCGGCCTATTTCATTCCAATGCGTGCTTCCTGGTCGATGGACCGGCTTGCAAAGGTGTTCATTGAGGAGATTGTGAGGCTGCACGACATTTCAGTTTCGATCATTTCAGATCGAGACTCCAGGTTTACATCTCAGTTTTGAAGGAGTTTCTAGAAGGTGCTGGGGGTCACTTTGCATCTCAGCCCCGCTTATCATCCGCAGATGGATGGGCAGACCAAAAGGGTCAACCAGATCCTTGAGGAGATGCTCAGGGCTTGTGTGATTGACTTTGCGGATAATTGGGATGAGCATATGCACCTTGTCGAGTTCGCGTACAATAATAGCTATCAGGCGACTATCGGCATGGCTCCTTTTGAGGCACTTTATGGTAGACCGTGCAGATCTCCTAGTTGTTGGGCCGAGGTAGGAGAGCGTCGTCTCTTAGGTCCCGAGCTAATGCAGCAAACGTCAGAGGCTATTGATGTTATCAGGCAGAAGATGCGCACAGCTCAGAGCCGGCAGAAGAGTTTTGCTTATCGTCGGCGTCGACCCCTCGAGTTCATAGTCGGGGACATGGTGTATCTCAAGGTCTCGCCTATGAAGGGCACGATTTGCTTTGGTGTAAAGGGCAAACTCGCCCCAAGATTCATCGGACCTTTTGAGATTACCGAGCGCGTAGGCGTTGTGGCCTATAGGCTGGCCTTACCTCCTGAGTTGTCCACAATCCACGACGTGTTCCATGTTTTTATATTGCAGAAATGTGGGTCGGACATTATTCCCATGATTGATTGGTAGCCGCTTGAGGTCCGTGAGGATGCTTCCTACATTGAGCAGCCGATTCGTATTCTAGATCGGAAGGAGCAGGTCCTCAGGACCAAGGTCATTCCCTTGGTGAAGGTGCAATGGGGTCATCATTCAGAGGCTGAGGCGTCTTGGGAACGTGAGGCTGAGATTAGAGAACGTTATCCCCATTTGTTTGATGATTGAGTGATATATGATTGTTTGTATTGTCTTCCTTATATGATGATTGTTATATGATGGTGGTATTGTCTTTTATTTTGTCCTAGATTGGTCAATTTTGAGGATGAAATTTCTTTGTTGGTGGGGAGGGTTGGGAGACCCGACCCGAGTTCGCATGTGTGCATGTGTGTGTGTGTGAGTATACATTTCGTTCATTTTGGTCCCGCGGTCCTACCGGTCAAATTTCGGTGACCTGCGACCTTCGGGTAGTGTTTGTGGTCATCCTTACGTCTGGTCACATAGACCTGACCCGGATCGACCCAAATTTAGTGTCATAGCGACTACATCATCGTCGTGGTTCCATCGACGCGTTCTGTGCGTTCATCCAACTTATAGATCAAAAGTTATGAGCATTTCATCATATGGCCCACTTTTATATAAAAAATATGTGGACCATTTTCATGGCACAACTTCCCATGCACACCACCCACACACACTACACAATTGCATGAAATTTTCACCACTCACTCTAGACACCACCTAAACCTAGCCTAAGTATAGCAACTTTGTTATTATCACCATAGGCCATCATTTGCTTTCTTACAACATAATCATTACTCCCTTACAAATCCTCTCTCTCTCTCTCTCTTTCTTCTCATTTTCTCTTCCATTTGAAAATTTTCAGCAACTTCCCTTCCATCTTCCTCTCTTCTCCTGCCCCTTCTCCCTCAAATCTCCTCCCATCTAACCTTCAACAATCCATCTCACCCATTGAAACATGTCCCTTGGAGCATGAAGAGTAGATTGATGTAACTTTGGAGCGAGATCCATTAAGGTGGGTGACTATTATTTTGCTGAATTCCTTTCTTTTCTTTAATCTCATTAGTTCTTCATAGATGGATCACATGGGACCCACCAATCCATGGTGGGGTTCCCATTTGATCCCATGGATGTGGACCTTTGGCCCATCCTACATGCATGTCATGATCCATGATGGGGCCATTCTCCATGGACCCCATCATGATGTATTTAATGATCCACTCCATCTTAAGGTCATCTAGACCCAAAGGATCATGTTGGGATGGCATCCCAACTATCCATAGCAATTATAGATCATGCATGTAGTGATTTTATTTTGCATGTACAATCAATGTAGTTGTATGGGTATGATTCATTCTTGGGAGGGCCCATTAGTGGCGGGGCCCTACCCCATTGCCGGATTGTGTTTCTTCTCCATCTTTTCTTTCCTGTCTTTAGAGTAAATATGATGTATGTGTGGTCCACTTGATGTGCCATGCAACTAGGCCCAAGTGGTTAGATGTCAAGGCCCACCTTGTTGCCCCATATTGTTGTCATGTTTTGGACAGCCTTTGGGCTTGATTTTATGGATGATCTTGGAAGGGGCTTGGGTCTGAGAGTTGTGTGACCCATCTAGGTGGACCCCACCCTAAGGAAATGGTGATTTATTTCCCTTTTAATTATCTTTTGGGGTGGTTTGGACAGCAACATGTTGCTGTCCAAATCTGTCTGGACAGATTTTTGGGTTATCTTGAGGCCAGATTTTTAGGCATTTGGAGGGGTATTTGGTCCCATGTAATATATGTTTCTTATAGGTGTGGACCCCACCTATGAGTATGCCAAATTTCAACCCCAACTGACTCCATTTGGTTATCCAAAAGGGTGGGCCAAGAGGGGTGGTCAGCCTGATTTTCTGCTGTGCAGTCCAGCAATGTAGACTATTATAAACTAAAATTTATAAATTATTTTGATGATGGTGGGCTACCTTTTTGGGTTTCGTCTTATTTTATACATGATGAGAGACCTTGGCCCTCAATTTCGAGAATTTTGGAGGCCTATGAGCCACCCATTGGAACGTCCCAAATTCAGCACAGTCATATTCCAGCAATACTCCACCCTGCATAGATTGTATCCTTCAAATAAATTAAAATACTTCTGGGCATCCTAAAATCATGTAAATTTACAAGGGGATGGTACACCCATTTTGGGACCAACCTACAAATTTTTAGGGCCAATGGACCCCTGTACATACCATGGCGAGGGCCGGACTGGCCCACCACGTTGGGACGTCCAGGTCTGTCCGATTTTTTAGACAGAGTATTTTGTTTAAATTAATTAAAATACTTAAGAATATTCAAAAATTCTAACATTTTGTGAGAGTGTGACCCACCTATGGAAGTATCACTCTATAAAATTTCAGACCCAACGGACATTTGACCTGGCCATGGTGCGGCTGGGAGTGGCCAGCTAGGCAAGGACTCCCAGGTTGGGGCGTCCAGCCTGCTTCATGGGCCCACCTTGATGTGTTGTATATCCCAACCGTCCCATCCATGGGTGGCCCACGTAGGGAGGGTCCACCTTATTTGTACATCCCCTGTGGGACCCACTTTAGTGTACGTGGAGCCCGCCTTGATGTAAGTATAGCCTGGCCGTCCAGGCCTTGGACCGCCAAGGCCCATATGGGACGCCCCATATGGGTTACCTGCTGGACTTTGATCTAGCAGTGTGGCCCACCTACTCCCTTGTGTTGTATGATGTAACCCTATGTGGTGAGGTCCTCTGACTTGATAGCTAAACCACTTGGGCTGATGTCCTAATCAAATGAAACAATTACCGGACTCCAATAGGCCCATAAACCTGTTGGGTTAAAAATCCAGCAACTTGTTATAATTATACTTGGCCTTTAGGCTGAAATTTTAAGGAGTGGGGCCCACCACATTGTGAAGATCTCAGAGGAAATAATTTATACTTTTGGTTCCTTAAATGTTGGGCTTAATAAATGCATTTTTGAGGCCCACCACAGTTGAATTTAATTGGGTTCATGAATGTAGCTAGTTATTGAACTCTTCAGGCCCAATTGGGCTAGAACTTTCCAGATAGGCCCATTGAACTCTTATGCCATTTTTACCATACTATTGTGTTGGGTTAGTCGGCCGGATTACACAAGTAGATGGGCCCTTGGTTACCCACCAAATCAACTTTAATACTTAGGCCGGGTTGTAAGCCCAACTTACTTGACTAAGAGCATGACATTTGCCCATGTGGTTTGAGCAATGGGCTGCCCACTAGGCCACCACAATATATAGGATTAGTAGCCTTTATGTTGGGCCCTAACCTTTCCCCTATAGGCCCATAGTGGTATATATGGGTTGAGCTATGTGTGTTTCCCTTGAACCCATGTTTTGGATAGGCCTTGGGCTGCCTTTCTAAAGCCCAACATGAGTATTTGTGGTATGATTATGGCTGCCCGTTTCTTATTTCTGATGTTACATGGGCCTTGGGCCTTAATCCATGATCAATTAGAGATGGACTACCTCTTGGGGACCAATTGTGGTTACATCTCCACATTAGTGGCCCTAAGGTAGGCCCATGGGCTTCTATGGGTGGTTAAAGGCCCACCATAAACCCTTGCTAGGCCCGTTTCATCTATTTAGGCCCATACTATTGTTCTCCTTAGTCTCGTGGGCTACCCCAGGTATATGGGCCCCCACTAGAGATTGTATTCCTTATGAGGAATTGGTTAAGTACCTAGACCCTTCATGGTTAGGTAGAGAGTTCATTTTCACCTCATTGGCACCCCTATTCATCTTCATGGCCCACTCCCATACGCATCATATGCATGCTTGGTTGAGGTATGATTCGCCATGGTTATGTTATTGTGTAAGACATGTTGGTATCTCCCCGAGAGATAGATGCTTAGGATTGATACATGGGTGATTGTGTGATTCATTCATCTGGCATTGCATAGCTTGTGGATATCCGGCCCTACTTCATCAGGGCCTTGCCTCCACAGGAGTATTCGTAGATGGTCGTATGTGTGGACACTGAAAATATTAGTTGAGCATACCGGGTGCATAGGATGCCCATGGGTGAAATTTTTAAAACTTTCATGGTACCAAGGATTTGCTCTAACGCCGTGACCGGGTGAAATATATGAGCGCACGAGGGCTTTATACTGTTAGGCTGCGACTCCCACTATCGTGTAGTCGATTGGATAGGGGTGTGGCCTTACCTACCTGGTGTGAGGAGGCATTGCTAGGCTGAGTCTGACCAACTCGTAAATGGGTCCGCTACCGTCAGGCCTTGCTGGTGATTGGCTGTCCACAGGCAGGTAGTGAGGTCTCTTACGCTCGTTTGACTGTGCGGGGTCTGCAAAGCGGCAGTCATTCAGCAGTGTAATGGACCCCGGTGATTTCCTTATGATTGGAAATGTACTTGACTTATGGTTTGGATATGAGCACTGACATTACTTGTATCACATTAGCATTAGCTGCACAAGCCCCTTCACGCATTGCCTTCGTATAGCACCCATTACTCATTGCATCGCGTTCGTGGTAAGCCTTGGTAAGGCTAGTGATATGCTCATTGATCATACTTCTCTCCTTATACCTCCTACGATTCTTCTGTACACCATTAACACACACTTTCACTACCCTCTAAGCTTTTATAAGCTTATGCACGATTGATGCGTGCAGGAGACTCTAAGTAGGCGCCGTAGCAGCAGAGCGTGGAGTAAAGTTGAGCAGTGAGGACTTCAGTGTTGCTAATTTCTCTCTTTTCCTTTTATTCTCATGTATGTCCTTTTGGACCTTATGGATGATTGTAAAAGTTCAAATTCATAGTGGATTTTGTGATGTGTGCCTTTGTTATTCTCAGATGTACTTGCTGTGATCTTGGGTATGCTCATATTGGAAAATGATTATACTTTTATGGAAATCCTCCTTGTAGGATCCCAGGATCGGAACCTACCTCAGGAGCCAAGAATGGGGTACTACGGAGGCTATTGCGGCCAGAACCGGCTATCGGGTTCCTTGTGAATCCGGTTACCGAGTCTGGGGCGTGACACCGACGCCCGACCAGTCGTACCCACCTTCCTAGATCTTCAAGGTTAGTGCGTCATTTGCGTTTTTCATGTAGATTCTAGTCAATATTACTTCATTTTCACTCTTGAAGTAATCTATTTTGTCATTCATTATGATTTTGGGGTTTTCTTTTAAAAAATCTGATCTAGCAAAACCCCACTTCACATCTTTTGAAGCTACTTGTTTCTTTGAATCTTCTATTACAAATGGATGCTAGAGGGAAAAAGAAAACTTCCCGTGGTCCATCATCTTCTAGATCAACTCCTATCACTCAGCGCCATCTTCGGTCACCCGAAGATGATCCCTCACATGTGCGAGATTTGCATATGTGCAATGTCATTGTTGAAAGACCTGTTGATCTTAACCATATTGCTCATTTTGGTATCCTTCCCCTTCTACAAGCTATAAGATGGGCTAACATCTTACATTGGGGTGGGCCTGAATACCAGTCTATTGCTCAGGCCATGTTTGCATGCATCTCTAAATTTTTGACTGAGAATTTAACATTTAAAATTGATGCTAAAGAAGGTCCATTTGATATTGACTGTCATTTGATTTCAGCTTTAATGGACATACCGGTTAATGACAAGGGTATTCCTATTCATACTTTAGCTGAGAAACCCTCAGAATCAGAAAAATGCATGCTCACTAGAACAATATGTAATATGGATGTGCAATGGACTCATAAAGGGAATGCACTCCCCTCAAAGTATTTGTTACCCAGATACATGGTTCTCCACAGAATCTTTATTTCAAATCTGTATCCGCGTTCTGGTAATAAAATAAAACTAACTGCCTTTATGGTTCAGGTTTTACACTCTGTCATCTCTGGTACTAATGTCTGTATACCTTCTTTAATATGTCACTCCATCATTCAGTTTCGTCTCCAACCAGGTCATAGTGATATTCCCTTTGCATATCTTATGACTGTGTTAGCTACTCACATGCTTGTTGTTATGCCTGTTGGAGAGGCTCCTATTCATCATCTTATTTTTAACCACTCTAATATAAACAAGATGAAATTGGAATTGGCTCCTGGCCAAGTGGATGTGTGTGGTGCTGGAGCTGAGGCTATGATGAAGAAGAGGCTGGCGATCTTCCTCTGATGATATTAATATGGATGATATTTTTGATGAAATTGAATCAGACTCTGTAAATGATCCAACTATGAGCCATCTAATTTTGATGCTCGTCTTTGTGCTCTAGAGGAAAAAGTAGAGAATATGAATGTTGTCCATGATTTACAGTTTAAATATATGCGCAAGTATCTTAGGCGCTTAAACAATGGCCTTCATCAACTTGATCCTACCATACCTACTCCTTCTTCAGGATCTGATTAAGTGTTTTACTCTTGGTCTATAATAACTTTACTTCTACTTTTGTTGGCTTGTGAACTTTGTTTGGTTAACTGACTTTTGTTTAAACTAGTTAATGGCTTGTGGACTTTAATTTGCTTATTTCTTGACTAGTTAATCTATTTACTACTCCTGTTTATTATCCTTTTTCATTTTTCTTCCTTTGTCATATTGTGACAAAAAGGGGGAGAATTTATTTGGTTTTGCATATGGATTGATATATTGCTATTGATTATGGATAATATGGATTGTGGTAGTAGCATATGGATTAATATATTGCTATTGATTGTAAATAATATGGATTGAATATATGTGTGCTACTCAAGGGGAGTAAGTAAGGAAGAATTTGTGCTAGTTAATGACAACTGGTGCATGATTTTTTAACCACGCTGTAACTGATTCTCTTATATATGATTGGTGCATGATTCCTTATTGAGCATGTAATGCTTTTCTTATTTTGATTGGAGTGTGTTTTGTCACAAATTTGATAAAGGGGGAAATTGTAAGTGTTATGGTTTTATGCTCCTTTGATTGTCAAATTTTGTGGTGCTAAAACCTCAATCTATGCTTGTGTAGCTCATTGGTATATATGTTCAAGACATTGCATATGGGTTCAAGACATTACATCACCTCTCTAAACACTTTGCTTCAAGTTAAGAACGAAGAACTACTTCAAACCATCTCAAGAAATACAAGTACAAGCTACAACGAAAGAAGTGATCTTGTTCAAAGACTCAAGTTAGTATACAACTCAAGATGAAGTATAATTCAAGCTCTAGAAGATCTCAAGTTCAATGCTACATCAAGTATAAAGATCTCAAGCTTCACAATCTTCAATTGTCAACGATCATCCGAAGAAATGAAGTGTCAATGTCCATACTTCACATTTAAGGTATGAATGACCTTAGATTGACCTTAGGGTAGGTCATTTTATATACATAATTCAAGATAAATCTTTTTATATGTATTTGGTCTATTCTAAGACTAGTCATAGACCTTGTTCAATTAGTCCTAGAACTGGCTCGATCAATCCAAGAAATTTCAAGACCTGTCTTAGGTTTGTTGAAATTTTTTGAAATTTTTTGGTTAAGCTACGACCAGTCCTGGAGTCTGCTCGACCGGTCGTAGGAACATTGACAACTTGATCCAGGACCAGTCGTGCACTTACGACTCAATCTACAGTGACTAAACCTGGTGTCACACGACCAGTCGTGAACAGCCTACGACCAGTCGTGGAACGGTTTTATCTAATCGTGCTTAAAATTTTAAAAATCTGTTTCTTCTACGACCAGTCGTAGTGTCCTCAGGACCAGTCGTAGATGTGATTTCTGCAACTATAAATAGAACACGAATTTCAGAGTTTCATATCCAATTCAAGTAAAATTAAGGCTTCACTTTGAAATAAGTTTTTGTTCATTTTAAGTTACTTCGTGCATATTTAAAATTCTCTTTTGTTAGCTTTATTGATTTGATTTTGTTTCTATATTCCAATCTGAATTGAAAAGAGGAATTATTGTATTCCTTCTTCTTAAAATCAAAATCAAATATAGCTAGCCCATCTGGTTTAAGTTAAAATCAATTAAAACTTGGAACCATTTCAAAGTGAGTATTGGACATTGAACTTCTATATTCGAACTTCTACTCCGATTGGTTCTTCCGGGCTACAACAAAAGGAGAAATCCAAGTATTTTACTTTATTGTAAATTTTCTTCTTTTGATTTTATTTGAGATTAAGCCAGAAAAATCTCAATTTATTGGTTATCTGAGGAGAGCCAGAAAACTCAGAAGTGGGGTTTTTTGAATTGTGTAAGCCCATTTAAAAGACACAATTGTGAAGGTTTTAGGTGAACTTGTGAAACTTATTTTCATAATGAACGCTGATATCCCCTGTGTGAGGATATTAGGAGTGGAGTAACAAGCTGTGTAGCTGTTGTTTAACAGTTAGTGTACACATAGGCGAACCACTATAACTCCTTGTATTTTGTGGATTTGTGATTTATTTTTCCTATCTTTTATCATTCAAAGTTGTGGGATGTATGTGTGGATGTGAATGTTATAATATTTACATTTCAAGCACTGTGTGGAGTGTTGTAATAGTTTAGAATTTATTTCTTACTATTTCCTTTATTTCCTTTCAGTTTTAGCTTTTAATTCTCTAATTGTTCTAGTAAGGTTGTCCTGCCATAAACCTTTGGTTTTTATGGTGAAAGGTTATCCTTAGAACAACTAAAATTTGTGATTGCTTTACATTCTGAATTGTAGATTGATATCTTTCTTTTTCTTGGCTATCTTATTATTTAATTCCGCTGTTATTATTTTAAATTTGGCATAGTCCTATTCACCCCCCCTCTAGGACATATAGCTAGGCCTTTTCAATTCCCTTCAAAATTATACACCGCCGCATTAGGTAAGCAGAGTTATAAAAATATAACAAGGCATGCAAAACAATACATGATGTAGTCTTATTATATGCATAGATGTGTGAATGCATCATCGACCCGAGAATGCTCATCCGTTCAGCAGTTGGGCTTGTTACCCATGCAAAGGCTAGTCATTACCAAAGCACATCAAGTGCGTACATCACGTACCGTATAATGACTATTTATCGTACATCATATGCATAAATCGATAGTTGATGGTCTGGCAGCTAGCAAAACGATACCCCAATAATTCGGAGGCACGTGCTACAGCATCGAAAAATATCCACCCATTATCGTAAATATGTCATGTATGCATGATTAGCCAAACCATTATTAGTCCATTTACAATCAGCGGGTTTAATCAAGCTCAAGGGTCACTACCGGGGGTTCATAACCCAACGTAGGCCGACAGCTCGGGTATAGGTCTCATACCACCATCCCTGGCTTATGAGGTTACCACCTTAGGATGTTTAATGGAAACCCGTCGACTAGTGGTCAATCATATTTCAGTATATGGGGCTTACCATCGCATGGTTGCACAAAATAAACTGTTAAACTCATATAGGGAAAGTACCAAAACTAAGCCACATAGGGTGATTATCAAGACTAAGCCACATAGAGCAAATATCAAAACTAAGCCACATAGGGCAAATATCAAAACCATGTGATAAAAGACCATCCTTAAAAATCACTTAGACACAACAATCCCTAGATGGTAAGCCTATATCAATATTCGATTTAAATCACCATTCAATAACCGCTAAGTCGAATGTCCATTACAATCACAATCAATCGAGTTACATCTCAAGTATGGGTGTACATATATAAGTGGAGGTTTCCCACCGATATACCAGTTTAAATTCCAGAAAAAATCCACAAGTAATCCACGAACATAAGAAGGTATGCAAGATAAATATTAAGCATGTAATCTAGCAATTCAATTCCAACAATTATCGCATGTGATTATAAAATGAAGATATTAATTATCAATTGAGATTAAAATAAAAACTATCACTTAAGCTAATGGAAAAATGGGAAGCTCAAGGGGAAGAAATCATCACATGAAGAACCGAATCACCTTCTAATGTTGCTAAGTGCTTGCGCCCTTAGAACTGAATCCTACCACAAACTATGAACTTGTACAATTAGATGCACTTTCTACGCACTACCTAGGTTTAAGATCATAGCTTAAGCTTGGATTTACTTATTTTTTTAGGGTATTGATGTAGAATTAGATTTCCATCCTAGAGTTTAGTTAAATGTTTAGATTCTAGGATTTGAATCCTAAATTAGTATTATTATTATTATTATTATTATTCTTATTGTACAATGGCTCAAATAATATTCATAATATGAGTATTAATCAATCAATATTAATAATTATGGTTCCTAAGTTCCTATTTAAATGTACTAACATTATCTAATATTCTTATAATGACTAATAATTTTTTAAATAATACAAGTAATAATAATGGAATCTTCACTAATGATAATATAATAAGGACTAATGCTAATAATTATGTTAACAAGCATTATACTAATTCCATAAGAAAAATGATAAATATTTTCTAATGTTAATAGTCATAACTATTAATGATGAATCTAGTCATGATAATAGATGCTATGATCTACTATGAATTATGAAATTCTACAATTAAATCCAAACCTAATACACTATCTATGGTTAGGATCATAACTTATGGTTTAAATTACTTAGATTTAGGGTTTTATCCATTAATTTAATCCTAGACCTTGGTTTAGAGTTGAAACCTAATGCATATAATTAATTTATAATAATATTATAATGAAGTAAAAATAAATAATAACTGCTTACTAACAACACAAATCTTATTATCAATATCTTACAATGACAAAATACGAATAACATGATAAATGTTAATATCAAATATCTATAATAACTAATACTAGTAAAATTAACCTACCAATGGTTAGTCACATTTAATAATTGCAATGATTATAGTAACACTAATGATGATAATAAATACTAAGATCCACTATTAATCATGATCTTTGAGAGTGATAATTAAACAACTACTATTTGATAAATAAAATCTTTGTTTATAATAGCTAGTTATAGCATAAATAATCTAACAATCTTCTAATTAGAATCTCAATGCAATGTTTGAGAGAAAGCGCACCTATAGTAGATTCAACTTGAATCAACTCAGCTCGACATCCGAGTTGGCTCGGCCTTTTCTCTATCTTCTTCTTCTTCTTCTTTCCTTTCTTTTCTTTCTTTCCTTTTCTTCTTTCTTCTCTCTTATTTCTTCTCTCTCATTTTTCTTTTTCCATTTGTTGGAGAGTCCAGCCAGCTCGGCCCTAATTCGACTGGGCTCGAGTAACTCCGAGCGAGTAAGAGATTCGCCCCGAGTCTGTGAGCTGACTCGGCAGCGGGTCGAGCTCCTAAGCTCACCCCAACCATCGCTGCCCTCTCCACTCCTTCCTTCTCCCTACTTTCTTTTCTTCCTCTTCCTTTACTACAATGACCAGTAGTGGGCTAGGACAAATCCGCTCGAACTCGGTGAGTTCAACTAATGAGACAGTGGCTTGCAGTAGCTCTCTCTCTCTCTCTCTATCTCTCGTTTTCCTTTCTTCTTCTCTATTCTTTTCTTTCTCTCATTCTTCTCCTTCCTTTCTTTGCTTCTCCTTTCTTAAAACCAGAAGAGGTCTGGTCTTGACCAGACCCGTCCAACTCGAGTTGGGACTTGGTCAGATCGAGCAAGAGTGTGGCAGCAATCCACTCTCTTTCTTCTTCATCTTCTCTTCCTACTTCTCTTTTCTTTCTTTCTTCTCTTCCCATCTCTCTCCCTTCCTCTCTTCATGTGTTGGGTCGTCCAGCAATGAACATCCAGCTTGGCTTGACTCGGCAGCGAGTCGGGTCGAGATGGCACGGTGCAATAGTTGCACGTCTCCATCTTCTTCTTTCTTCTTTCTTTCTTCTCCTTCCACTTCATTTCTCTCTGCTGAAGGTCCAACAGCATCACTAGACAACCTAGCTCGAAAAAAGCATGCCCGAACCAAGTCTGGCTCGGTTTGGAGTGGCAGAGAAGATGATATGCCATTAATGTCATCCTCACCATCACCACGTTTTCTTCAAATCTGACTCCATCAGGCAGTCCATGAGGACCCTAGAGAGCTTGTCGATGAGCTTCATCGAAGCTTGGAGAAGGTTAGGTTGGTGGGTTCGAATGGAGAGGTGGGAGAGGTTTCTGTTGCTCGATCCTTCATGCTCCTCTTTATGTCAAAACCAAGCTTTTTCAGACCGTCGGATCGTCAACAAGTGTCCCAGATTTAATCTGGTAGAAGCTGCCTCCAAAAACAGTGGGAAGGAACCGAAACCGGCCCTGGTTTTGCTTGGAAAGCCCTAAACAAATGAATGGCTGAGATGCTTCACTAGATGGACGGCTAGGATAGGTGGATTCGGCCTCACGCAGATCATCAGGTTGGCAGCAGCAAGACAGGTTTTCGTTTTAGGAAACATTGTTCTTTCGGGACCTGCTTTCAGCGAGAATTGTGTGCATGCACACGTGTGGAATAGTGCGAAACCTAACGGGTTTTGGTCGCACGTGAGTCCACCACCAAATGGATGGTTCGGATTTCCTATTTGGATGATCATGGTGGGCCACATATGTTGCAAACAGACGTTGTCCGATCAAGCTAGATTTGGGTGCGAATACAAAAGAGAGAGAATTTCTCTCTTTTTAAAGAATTTTCGAGTTAAGCTAGTTTGACCAAGCTATCCTGTGCAGTGCACTGCGGATGCAACCTCACTGTGGTACGCGCCCTATGTAACGTGGGGTCCCCATACTGTTTTGATGAAATCCATACAACCATTCAATTCATTGACCTATGTAAGGCCATGTGCTCAAGAATGGGGCTGACCTAAATCTTAAGTGGGCCATACTTTTAAGTTTCTAGTTCTAATGGTGGGTTCCCATCGATCTAATGGTCGGATCTTTCCGAAATTGAACGTCAACGGTTAAAAGGGTCCAAGGGACCATTTAAGGTAGAAATCAACAGTAGAAATCTAATGGTCGATCTATTATGTTTTTATAACTTGTTACAAAACTTTTAATAATATTGTTTACTATTATTATTATTATTATTATTATTATTATTATTATTATAGTTTTTAATGATAGATTATAGATTTTTGAAAATCAAGGATTTAATTGATTTTAATTTGTTGATTTCTATCAATTCTATGGGCGGATAGCTCCTAACTTGACCTAGGGTGGTTTTAGGGGTCAGGGACTAGTATAGGTGCATTTGAATGGTCACCTTCATATGATTCTTATGCTATCAAACTCACGGGCTACAGTGCATCACTCCATCCAACCATTTTATTAAGTTATTTTGGGCAAATGTGCATCTCCATAGTTGTACGCTTAATCGCAACGCTTGTTCTATAATTCAATGGTCGGTTTGCCTCAAAATCATTTGTCAATGGTCCTAGTAGTCCTAAGAACCATCTAAGTGGACTTTAATGCTTGATTTAATACATAGATTATTTGACTAGTGCGTTCATGTAGTGGATCACTATGCAGGATGTTGTGGACTCAATGATCAATGGATTTGCTGAGTTTTGTCGCGATCGAATTTCCATAATTAAGTACTTCGAGGTTTGGCACCATTCCACTAAGGTGCGATGGCCCATTTAATGGATGGATCACTTAATCTAAGGATAGTGTTTTCTTCCAACAGGCCTAAGGCTCCTAGGGTTGTCTAGATGAAGGCCCATGGTCGAATTAATGATCTAATGCCCTAAGTGTAATAATCAGGTAGTAGGCAAGTTATACATTATGGATCTATGAGTTTGGTCTTGATTCTGGTGAGTTGCAATCCAGCTTAGGTATAGCATGATGGTCTACCCTAAGAGTCAATGGTCAGATGAGTTGATATTTGAATGAGATTGTACCAGATGGTCGAGATGGATAGATTGAGGACTATTGGATGATGATGCATAAGGTGGGTCACATGTGTCCCCACACATGTGCAAGCTAATTTAGATCTCTATAGTAGCACTCGAGTACTGAGAAGTACGGGGTGTTACAAATAATTTGTTGAATTCTTTTACTCAAATGAAATAATAAATACAGTTGATTTTATTCTCGTGATTGGTTAGCTTCATGAATGTAAATACATGTGATCTAAATGAAGGAAAAAAAATATGGTGCAGTATTTAAAGCATTTAATTTATACATTATTAACACCCGGAATTCTCGAGCGCAAGTATGTACTCAAGCCACGGAAATTTCGGGATATTACAATACGCTTTTCATTGAATCCAAATCGGTGACTAGTTTCCATTCCCATCGCCCCTGGATATCCACCAATCAACCATCTGAGACGTCGGTTATCCACAATTTTTAGATAAAAACCTATTAAAAGTGGGCCCCACAATTTGAACGGTCTAACTCTAGTAACATGTGTTGGCTTTTGGCTTAGTTTGGTCGCATGTGACCTATGCAGGCGTGTCATAACCGATTATGCAGCTCGATTCAAATCGAACAACTTGACCCCAAACGCCAAGATAGGCAGATACGTCAAACGTGAGTGTATATGACCGAGACTTGAGAAGATTGATCGCCTATCCAGCCACTCGCAATATGGTTATAAGATGATTAGACGATTGTTGAATGATGGGGTTTTTCCTATGAAGATGGGTTGCACCTTGCCTTTCGCATGAAAGGACTTTTACAAATGGAAACAGTCAAACAAAAAGGAAATACTTATGGTCGATCATAGGGAGCAATAACAAGATGTTGAAAGATGAAGTGATTATATTGATACCAGGAATAGTCCAACCCAAAACTATAAACTTGGATTACAACTTGAAATGGCCAAGCTATATGTCCTAAAGGGGGGAGGGGGGTGAATAGGACTATGCCAAATTTAAAATAAATAAAGTGGAAATAAAGAAAGAGAGATAGCCAAATAAATAAATCAATACACAATGTGGAATGCAATCTCAAAATATTGATTGTTCTAAGGACAACCATGCACCATAAAAATGGCAGGGCAACCTTACTAGAACAAATAGAGAAACTAAAGCTCAAACTGATAAAGAGATAGAAAGGAATAAATTGCAGAAATATAAATCTAAACTTATTACAACATTCACATCCACATATACATTCCACAAATGAATAATTAAAAATATGAAATATAAATCACACAACCACAAAACACAAGGGATTATAGTGGTTCACCTGTGTGTGCACCAACTGTTAAAAAACAGCCACACAGCTACTCCACTCCTAATATCCTCACACAGGGAATATCGGCGTTCATTATCAAAGATAGGTTTTCCAGGTTCACCCAAAACCTTCACAATTGTGTCTTTCTCTCTGGGCTTACACAATTAAAAAAAAACCCCTCTTCTGAGTTTTCCTGGCTTTCCTTAGATAACCAATACAATGAGATTTTTCTGGCAAATCCCAAAGAAAACCAAATGACAGTAAATTACTTAAATGTAAAATACCTGAATTTCTCCTTCGTCGTAGCAACCCAGAAGAACCAAGTCGGAGTAAAGATTTGAATGTCAAAGTTCAATGTCCAATACTCACTTTATAATGGTTCTAGGTTCTAATAGATTTTAAATTAAACCAAATAGGGCTAGCTCTAATTGATTTTGATTCCAGAAAAAGGAAAAATGAAACTTCCTCTTTTTCAGATTAGATTGGAATGCAAGAAACAAAATCAATTTGAAAAGCTAAAGAAAGAGAATATTAAACATGCATACTTAGTTTAAAATGGAGCATAGACTTATCTCTCAGAAGTCCGAATTAAATTAGCTTGAATTTTCTGTTTTATTATGAGATTCATGCTCTATTTATAGGTGATCAAATTACGTCTTCAACTGGTTTAAAGATCTCTACGACTGGTCGTAGAACCAACAAATATTTGAAAATTCAAGTGTGATAAGATCTGGCAGTTTCACGATTGGTTGTAGGTTTCTCACGACTAGTCGAAGCTAGTCGAAATTCAACACTGTACTTTGAGTCGTAGGTCTATGACTGGTCGAAGAAACAGTCGACACTGTTCATACGACTAGTCGAACAGTCCCTAAGACTAGTCGAAGCCTAACAGAAAATTTTTGAATTTTGCAACAAACTTACGACTGATCCAGGAAATTCTTAGACAGGTCGAAGCAGTGCTAGGACTAGTCGAACAAAGTCCAGGACTAGTCTTAGAACCGACTAAACTCACTTATATAAAACATATGAATTATGTATCCTAAATGGCCTACTTTAAAGGTCAACCTAAGGTCAGTCATACCTCAATAGTGAAGTAAGGACTTTGAAACTTAGAGACGAGTGACCTTTGAAAGTAATGAAGCTTGAAGTCTTGATGTAGCTCAAACTTGAAAGCTTCTTGAGATCTTGAGGTTGAACTTGAAAGCTTCTTGAGATCATGACTTGAACTTGAAAGCTTCTTAACAATGTCTTTGGTACGACAAATTTGACAACAAAAAGGGGCTATCAACTGTAGCACTTACAATCTCCTCCTTTGTCAAATTAGTGACAAAACACACTTCCAAGATATGTTACATAACACAGAATATCTGATTAAAGAATCATGCACCAGTTGTTATCAACCGGCATACTAACATGATCCTGCAAACCTGTAAATTAATATTCAACATAACATATAGTCCAGCTCTCTGCACATACTCCCCCTGAGTAACATACATCAAACTCCCCTAAACTCAATGCAATGCTACTCCCTCCTCATAACATAATCATTAAACACATACATCCATATCCATTCTCCCCCTTTTTTTCACAAGAAGACAAAGGAAGCACAGAACATATGACTGAGGAGATAGAAGTAAAGAGATATATGAGAGGTAACAAGACAAGATATGAGTAACTAGCATAAAAAACCCACATAATTTATAAACTGAGCTAAGTCAAAGATAGCTACAATCTCAAAACCAGTTAAGCTAGTGCAAGAGTAATAAAGTTATAACATACTAGCAAACTTAAAAGAACTAATCTGAACCAGATGAAGGAGCAGGAATAGAAGGATCAAGTTGATGCATGCCCTTGTTCAAGTGCCTAAGATATTTGCGTATATACTTGAATTGTAAATCATGGGCAACAGACATGTTTTCCATTTTAACATTCATATTCTCAACCTTATCTTCCAATGCACGCAGACGTGCATCAAACTTAAAAGGCTCATAATCTGGATCAGTTGCAGAATCAGATTCAAGTTCGTCAAAAATATCATCCATGTTAATATTAACAGGAGGATGATCACTAGCTTCTTCCTCATGTTCAGCTTCAGCATTACCAACACCAGCACCTTGATCAGGAAGGAAATCAAGCTTCATCTTATTGATATTGGAATTGTTAAATATCAGATGATGGATAGAGACCTCTCCAACCGGCATATCGACTAACATATGCGTAGCCAAAACAGTCATCAAATAACCAAAAGAAATGTCACTATGACCTGGATGGAGTCGAAACTGAATAATGAAGTGACAAATCAAGGATGGTAGATAAACATTGGCACCGCTGGCAACATCATGAAGAACACGAACTATGAAGAAAGTCAATTCAGATTTATTAACCGATCGAGGATACAAGTTAGACACAAAGATTTTGTGAAGAACTCTGTATTTGGGTAACAGATACTTTGAGAGAAGCGCATTCCCTTTATGTGTCCATTGAACATCCAAATTGTATAAATCTTTAGTGAGCATATATTTTTCAGTTACTGAGGATTTTTCAGATAAGGTATGGATAGGAATGCCCTCATCATTCACAGGAATTTCCATAAGAGCTGAAATCAAATGACGATCAACGTCAAATGGTCATTCTCTTGTGGCTATCTTAAAAGATAAATTTTCTAATGAAAAATCACATATGCATGCGAACATGGACTGGGCAATGGACCGGTATGCTGGCCCACCCAATGTAATAAGTTATCCCAACCTACAGCTTGGAGCATACGAAGGATATCAAAAGGAGCAACATGATTAGTATCAACGGGATGTTCAATAATAACGTTACGCAATCTGATGTCCCGAACATAAGATGGATCGTCCTCGGGAGCCCGAAGATGATGCTTAGTGATAGGGGCTGATCTGGAGGAAGAAGATGGACCACGGGATGTTGTCTTTCTCCCTCTAGATGCCATTTGCAACAAGGATTTCAAGAAAATAAAGAGTTGCAAAGGATTAAGAAGAGGGTTTTCTTAAATCAAATTTTACAAAAGAAAAACCTCAAATCTCAACGAAATTTGAAATAGATAACTTCAAGAGTAAAATAGAAGTGATCTAGACACAAATCTACAAGAAAAAAGCAAATGAAGCACTAACCTTGAAGATTTTGAAGGAAGGGTTCGACTAGTCGTGCGTTGACCCATTGGAGAGTGAAGAGGAAATGAAGAAGATGAAGCATTTTCCCCAATTTTAAGTGATTCACGCGATTCCAAAAATCTGATTTTCAGCATTATATACAAAAATTGAAATCTAATCAAGCAATTATATACAATATGATACAAATAAGCATAAATACTCATTTTAAAATGCAGATGCGAAGATCAAATTTAATTTTATTAAACTTGCTTTTGTTGAGCGGTTTAGTGAAAATGTTAGCACGTTGATTCTCGGTAGGGATATATTCTAAAGATATAACCTTTTCTTCTACTAATTCTCAAATATAATGAAATCTAATGTCAATGTACTTAATACGAGAATGCTAAATTGGATTTTTTGAAATATTTATGGCACTGAAATTATCACAATATAATAACATAGAATCCTGTTTAATTCCATAATCACTTAGCATACGTTTCATCCAAACAAGCTGTGTTCACACGTTACCAGCTGTGATATATTCAGCTTAAGCTGTTGAAAGTGATATAGAACTTAGTTTCTTGCTAAACCAAGAAACTAAACAGTTTCCAATATAAAAACAACTACCACTGGTTAATTTTCTATCATCAAGATTACCAACCCAGTCAGCATCCGAGTACCCAGCTAATTAAACACTAGTCTCATGTGAATACTAGAGACCGAAATTAACAGTACTTGCGACATATCGCATAATCCGCTTGACAGCAATCAAATGCGACTCTTTAGGATCAGACTAATATCTAGCGTAAATATCAACACTTAGAGCAATATTGGGTCTACTAGCAATTAAATACAGTAAACTACCAATCATACTCCGATATAATTTCGGATCCACATTGTAATGCCCTGAAAATCGGGGGCCGTGCATATACTAGACTCTCGAGTTCCTGGGGTCACTTATATCGATTTTCATCACTATACGTTTAATTCAATTGATATGCGCAGCCTGGAATTTCTTGGAACATGAAGCACAACCACACAAATCTACTGAAATGAAAAAATTAAATATATACAGGTCCAAAAGAATGAAAATGGGTCGCATAAGGCGTCGCCCAACAAAATCACAAGAAAAGAAATGCCATGTCCCAAAGAATATAAGGCTGAGTCCATGACTTAGTGAGCTAAGCTCCACTCGTCAAGCCGATGGAGAGCTGCCCATCAACTGAAAGTAAAACAACTCGTCCTCTTCGTCCAAGCTCACGTCGACAGGCTCCTCGAACTACTCGTCACCTGCAGCTATGGAAGAGTCTGGTTGGTATTTTAAAACACCGTCCCAGAGTGGGAGTGAGTGATCAACTTAGTGAGTGCTATTAGTCTTAAGTTGCAACAAGCATCAGTTATAATAAGATTTTAATGAAAAGCAATCATTCACAAATACCTAACTAATCTTATTAATGCACATGCATGGTGGATGATATGATGTATGCCCTCGCCACAACTCTCCCTCGAGTGACTCCGTCTAACGATTGCGTATGTCAACACTCCCTCAGAGCGACCTCGACTGCCGAGTCACCAACCTAACTAATGCAATGCAATGATAATGTTAACCAGGTTCTTAGTTAAGTCCATTCATCCAACTATTTTGAGAATCTGATACACCCCACGTATCAAATGCCCCGAACGAGTTGCGAGGCCAAGACCCCCCAATGTGTGAGGCCAAGACCCCGCGATCCTTGATCCCGTCGGGTTCCCCGTCCCTGACTTCAAGCATACGGGGAGTGCTGAGAAAAAGGGATCGCTCGCGGTCACTACAGGGAGGCGCGTCACCCCAGCATAGGCCGACAACTCGGACACAGTGTCCCATTCCACCATGCCCGGCTCACGAGACTGTGGATCAATATTTCATCCGGTATCGATGAGCTACAACGGTGGTAGGGTGTTCCAGATTCCATACATAAGTGAGCAAACATGGTTAACAACCAGGGTTGGACAGTAAATAGGCTAAATCGCATGAGTCAGGCAAGCACGTGACGGACGACATCAAGCACAAGAGGCCCATGTAGTCGAACTACTGCCGCCCACGCGCACCCACCCAAATCCATGGGTTTAGACTTGGGTAGCCCTACCAATGGGGCTACCGTCTCTCCTCAAGTTTCCTAACCAATTCAAGAATTTGAGAATGACTCTTAACATACCAACCATCAAGGATATCATCTAGTATACAATATCATGTTCAGATACATCTCAACATATGATTCAAACACTCCTAACAAGCAAACTACAACATCATGAATAAGGTGCATGTGAGTGGTGTGGATTTGGGAGGAAGTCAAGCACTTCCTAAACCTCAAGGGATCCATTACAAAAGAATAATGAATCATACACACTAGGAAGCAACACATATGAGAGAAAAAGAAATTAAACAATCATGAGCATGTAATCATCCATACACTAGATCATGAGAGGCAATATTTAACATCAAGGAGAACTAAACATGTCATTCCATACAATCCAACAACATACCTTTCCTAGGTTCCTCTAGATTCTTCCATACAACATACCAAGCAAACAAAATCATTAAACTCCAACTATAATTGGTGTTAAGCCACCTAAGGATAATAGTCCACACCTTCGGGTCGTTGGAGACTCGAAAATCGACCTAGGAATGAGGGCTTTGGGGTCTAACGGCCGGAATCCCTAAAGCAACCATTCGCATGTTAGAGTTTCAAGCAAATCCTTTCTCAACTCAAGGTTTTCAAGAAAAGGGATGAGGGCTTTTACCTAGACAATCAACGGAGCGAATGCGTGGTTGTGGTGGAGGGTTCTTCCTTGAAGAAGAGGTAAGGAGGTGCAAGATTGAACTCCCTTGGGTCCCACCTTGCCTACGGTCCACCTTCACTCTCTTCTTCCTCTCTTCCTTCTCCTTTTTCTCTCCTCTCTCCCTTTGTTCCCTAGGGCAAATTCGTATGGGGGAGGGGGTGCCCCAAATAAGGCCTTTATATAGTGCCAGGTTTGGTGTAAATGACCCTAAGGGATGGGTTTTCACTATACTAGCCCTAGGGGAGTGTGTTTTTACCATTTGGGGGCCACTACGGGGCGTAGGTGTCGACACCCACCATTGGATAGTTGGCCCTAATGATGATCTACGCATGGATATGATCGGCCCGCCATTTGGATGCGCCGATCGACAGATATGATTAGAAGTCTGTTCAACGGTCACCGATGGTCGATCGGGGCCGCGGTTATACGGATATGAGCAGGAAAATATCCTTACTCCACGTGCGAAGTTTGGTCGCAAACCGACGGTCCGAAACTCTCAACTTTGCATAAGAGTGGACGACCCAATTCACTTAAGTTTCAGCTTCTTCCTTTAGGGTATTTGCACTTCTCATGCACTCGTCCTTTGGCTCAAGTTGAGCGGTTCTAGATAGTATCCAGGTCCGACTCCCGCGATGGACGTCAAGCCCAGTAAGACGGACATTACTCTATAATTTTGTAACTAGTGACCCATCAACAAGCGGTCTAGAGCTTGTTCAGGAAATCGGGGCATTTTTTGAATGAATTAGGTATTGAGATTTCTCGTGGGCGATGATTAGGATTTGGATTAACTATGTTCATAGTGTGGCCTATTTATAACTAGTGAAAGTATAGATTTAGTCATGATTACTCTAAGCCGTCGGTTTTAGGCTAAAAGAGTAACGGGGTTGATTTAGTCTATTATTCAAGATCCGAGCCTTATCTGACTCTGCCTCGGTTAGATCTTTAATTTAGTCATGCTTGCCTTGATTAATTAGCGAAGGGTCGGTTAGAATTGGGCCCTATGGCCTTAAGTTTTAATGGATTCCCACAATGACCTTCTAGGATTCCTCCTTGGATTTGAAGTGGACCCAACACCCCCTTTGGCCACCAAATTTGGTGTGTAGGTGCCTTATGGCCCAATGAGGGGCCATATAAAATTTGAGAACAAACGGATGAACGGATATGGGGTTTGAGTAAACGATTCCGACCTTTAAATGGTCCCGTGGGGTCCATTCTGGTGATTGGAGCGGTTCTGGTGGCCCTCTGGCCATAAAACTTATATGATAAATGCTTCATGGCCCGATGAAGGGCCATGCAAAATTTGGAGATGATCAGATATGGGGTTTGGTCGTACGGGTCTGATTTGCGATCAACGGTCACCGTGCCACGATCGGGTCCCAGATTTTGTGGACGGGTGTAGAAAAATATATTAGACCCTCATTATAAATTATGAAAAAATCTGACAGATAAAATGTCTTACATTTCAGTTTTATTTACACGTGACAGATTCCAATTCCGGCATTGGTGGGGCACATCTGGTAAGTGCCAGATTTCACTTCTGAGTGTTCACTGGGTCCGTGGTCTGCGATGGTCCCCGAGCCCAATGAGATCTATGCTCCCCTAAATTTTTATAATTTTCTGACCTTCCCGTGACACGGTATAGCCCGCACGGGCTGTCGTTAAGTGTAAACGGTCATCTGGCTTGGAGGCCCGCACCAGGTTTTATCAGAACCCGTCTGGCCTAATCAATTGGGTTAATCTTAGTCTAATTTATTTGTGATACTTCACTATGAGTAGCTTAAATGAACAGTCTTGTGACAAATCCTACGTGGATGCCCCAGGACACTGTTCTGGTTGGGCGGGACGTTACACTACACTTGATGTTCAAGTGATCGGGCGGATTCATTGGCTTCCTATGGCTGATTAATCGGACTGGTGCGGTTCTTTACTAGTACCACCCCTATATACACTAACATTAAGTGCTAATAGTTAATAAGTAATATTTAGGTCAATTAAATAAAAACCAAATTGATGGATTTTTGAAAATCCAAAACAGTGAAAATCCAGGATGTTACACACATTTTTACCAGTAGAATCTTTTGAGAGTTTCAAAGTTATACTCATAGGAGTATCAAAATTCTTACCATTCTCAAATCCAAATCTCTTAATCAAATCCATAACATATTTAGATTGAGAAATAAATATTCCATCAGGTTTTTGTTTTACTTGCAACCCAAGGAAATAATTCACTTCCCCAACTATGCTCATTTCAAACTGAGATTTCATCAAATCTGCAAACTCAATAGTCATGTCAGTATAGGTAGATCCATAAATGATATCATCAACATAAATCTGTACTATTAAAACGTGATCATTATGTTTTTTTAATAAACAGAGTCTTATCAGCACATCCCATTTGAAAATTATGACTTAATAGAAACTTTGTTAGTTTCTCGTACCATGCCCTAGGAGCTTGTTTTAAACCGTAAAGTGCCTTTTTAAGGCGATACACACGATCAGTATTTTTGGGGTCTTCAAAATCCATCGGTTGTTCAACATAGACTTCCTCATGCAGATCGTCATTTAAAAATGCACTTTTCACATCCATTTGGTAAATCTTAAACTTTCTAAAATACGCAATGGATATAAAGAGTCTAATTGATTCAAGACGTGCTACTGGTGCGAAGGTTTCATCATAATTAATACCTTCAATTTGAGTGTAACCTTGTACCACTAGCCTAGCCTTATTTCTAATTATATTGCCAAGCTCATCAAACTTATTTTTGAAAATCCATTTGGTTCCAATGATGTGTTTATCTTTAGTTCTAGGTACGAGATACCAAACATCATTTCTCACAAATTGGTTAAGCTCTTCTTACATCGCAACAATCCAGTTTTCATCAGCAAGTGCTTCTTTTACGTTAGATGGTTCTATCTGGGATGTAAAATATACGTAATTACATATATCCTTAAGTTGTCTACGGGTACGAACACCAGTGAGAGGGTTTCCAAGAACTTTGTGATTGGATGATCTTTAACAGTCCTCAGTTCAGAATCAGTCTAATTAGATGAAGTATCAGATTTATCAATTACTAGAACTTCATCATTATCTAAACTTGAGACTGGTGTGTTTAAGTGATCATCAATGACTATATTGATAGACTCTTCAATCACACCGGTCCTTTTATTCAGAACCCTATAAGCTCGACTGTTTAAAGAGTATCCTAAAAAGATCCCTTCATCACTCTTCGCATCAAACTTTCCCAGATTTTCACAATCTCGTAAAATATAGCACTTGCTGCAAAAAACTCGAAAGTATTTGACAGTAAGCTTTTTATCGAACCACATTTCGTAAGCCGTTTTATTATTACCTTTACTAGTGTAAACCCGGTTAATGATATAGCAAGCTGTATTGACTGCTCAGCCTAAAGATTCTTAAAGAGCTTCATACTATTCAACATGACATTAGCCATTTCTTGAAGCACTCTATTTTTCCTTTCAACTATACCATTTTGTTGTGGAGTTTTGGGCGCTGAGAATTCATGTAATATTCTCTGGTCACTACAGAACTTCTCAAAATCGCTATTCTCAAATTCAGATCCATGATCACTACGAATCTTACTGACTTGAGAACCTTTTTCAGTTTGAATCCTTTTGAGAACCTTTTTCACTTCTTCAAGGGTTTTTGATTTGTCCCTTAAGAAGACAACCCATGTATATCTGGTAAAGTCATCTACTATTACCAAGATATATCTTTTGCCACCTCGACTTTCCGTCCTGGTAGGTCGTACAAGATCCATATGGAGAAGCTCAAGTGATCTTTATGTGGTATCGGAATTCACCTTTTTGTGTGAGTTCCTCGTTTATTTGCCAATCTGGTATTCACCATATATTTTATCTAATTTTTGTAGTTTGGGTAGACCTCTTATAAGTTCCCATTTGCTCAACTATGTAGATTTCGGTAGTGTACATGTCCAAGACGTTTGTGCCATAAATCAGTCTCGTCTGTATGGACCATGTAACACGATTGATTAGATGAGCTGGATTCGCTAATAATATAGCATTTTCAGATGTTCTACGTCCAGTTAATATTACTGAACCCTTGTTGTTTAGAATCTCACATATTTGATTAAAAAACCGTACACTATGGTTATTATCACAAATTTGAGATATGCTTAGAAGATTATGTTTCAGTCCTTCAACATACAAAACATTTTTAAATAAAGGAAAGTTATAGAGTTGAACCGTACCTTGGCCAATTATCTTGCAATTGCATCCATCACCAAAAGTAACTGACCCATCAACCATATCTTTAAGATCGGTGAATAAAACCTTGTCGCCTGTTATATGTCCGGAGCATCCACTATCTAGGTACCACTTTGAATGGCTTGTAGCTTTGAAAGCGGTGTGAGCAACCAAGCAGGCAACCTTAGGAACCCATTTCAGAACTGTTTTGGGTTTGAGAATATAGTTGGTCTTCTTCTATCTGATGTTATAAGGATGACCAACTGAGTTAGATTTTAAGAGCTCCTTGAGTAAATCAATTATCTTTTCAGCTAGTGGGTTTCTATTCTGAATTTTGAAGTTGACATAACTGCTTTTAGGTTTTTGAAAAGCTTTTGTACTTTTAGAAAAACCTTGACTAATATTTTTCCCTTTTAAGTTGGAGGACTCTCCTTTCACAAACTTATGAGGAGTATACTTTTGTTTTGGAGGAACATTTCTATTGTAGCCCAACCCAGATCTGTCACCACATTTTCTAGATTCGGATAAAAGTTTTTCTAACTTTGGATCTCCTTGAGTATACCTCCATGTATCCTTTAAACTCAGAAGAGAAGATACTTCATTTTTAAGTTTCTCATTATTAGATTTCAGATTTTCAATCAGGGAGGTTTTGAATTCTAAATCGCATTTTCATTTTTTAAAGCAATCTGAAATTTGAGATTTTTCTAAAATAAGAGATTCATAAATTTCTTTGAGTTTAGAAAATTTCTCTTTTTGAAGTTTCAATTTCACAGCAATTTTACAACTTTCCTTGTATAGGGCATTGTAAGCGTCTTGAAGATCATCTTCATTTTCATAATCACTATTCAGATTTTCTTCGCTAGTTGAATCATCATGATCTGAAAAAGTGAATTTGGCTAGAGTCATAAGGGCTTTAACTTCACTGCCCGACTCGGTTTCAGAATCTTCTGATTCAGAAGAAGCTTCAAAATCAGACGATTCATCCTAAGTAGCCAACATACCCTTCCTTTTTGGTTTGTCCTTTTTAGGACATTTGTTTGCTAAATGCCCATATTCTTGGCAGTTGTAACATTGACTATCTTTCAAAGACTTCCAAGTTTTAGATTTAGGTTTTGATCTTTTCTTATCATTTGATTTTTCAAAATCAATCCTCTTTTTACTCTTGAAAATCTTGTAAAACTTTTTCGCTAAAAGAGCCATATTGTCTTCAGAATTAGAGTTTTCTTAAGAAATACATTTAAAAGATTTAAGAGTGATAGATTTACTTTTAGGAGCTTTAAAGTTTAACTTATAGGTTTGTAAAGAACCAACTAGTTTTTCTACCCTTATATTGTCCGTATCACGAAGTTCCTGGATCGCGGTTACCTCAGAGTTGAACCGTTTAGAAAGTGAGCATAGTATCTTTGCACACACTTTACTTTCTGGTATTTTATCACCAAGACCCCACATTGAGTTTACAATGTCATTTAGTCTTGTGTAAAAGTCCATAAACATTTCATTTTCCTCCATATGAATTTCTTCAAATTTGGTTGTGAGGAGTTGGACTTTAGATTTTTTATAATTGTAGTACCCTCGTGTGTCATTTCTAATATATCTTAAGCTTGCTTTGCAGTATCATAGGATATGATTCTTTTGAACTCATCCGGTGATAGTGCGCAAGTGATTGCATTTAGTGCTTTTGCATTGGCACTACTCTCATTTTTCTAAAGGGTGGTCCAAGAGAAATAAGGAGTTACTCTCATTGATTTTGAACCATCGATACCAATCACTTCAGTGGTAGGTGGATTCCATTCAGTCACTGTGGCTTGCCACACACTCTCATCCATTGATTTGAGGAAGATCCTCATCCTGGCTTTCCAATAGGCATAGTTGGAGCCATCAAAGGGTGGAGGCCTAGTGACTAATAGGCTATCAAAATTTGACATCTTATATAAAGCTTAGATTGTTAGCTCAGGAATTAAATCCAAATAAGAAAGAGAGCTATTAGGCTCTAATACCCCTTGAAATGGCCAAGCTATATGTCCTAGAGGGGGGGGGGAGTGAATAGGACTATGCCAAATTTAAAATAAATACAGCGGAAATAAAGAAAGAGAGATAGCTAAATAAATAAAGCAATACACAATGCGGAATGCAATATCAAAATATTAATTGTTCTAAGGACAACCATGCACCATAAAAATGGCAGGGCAACCTTACTAGAACAAATAGAGAAACTGAAGCTCAAACTGATATAGAGATAGCAAGGAATAAATTGCAGAAATATAAATATAAACTTATTACAACATTCACATCCACATATACATTCCACAAATGAATAATTAAAGATATGAAATATAAATCACACAACCACAAAACACAAGGGATTATAGTGGTTCACCTGTGTGTACACCAACTGTTAATAAACAGCCACACAGCTACTCCACTCCTAATATCCTCACACGGGATATCAGCGTTCACTATCAAAGATAGGTTTTCCAAGTTCACTCAAAACCTTCACAATTGTGTTTTTCTCTGTGGGCTTACACAATTAAAAAAATCTCTCTTCTGAGTTTTCCTGGCTCTCCTCAGATAACCAATATAATGAGATTTTTCTGGCAAATCCCAAAAGAAAACCAAATGACAGTAAATTACTTAAACATAAAATACCTGAATTTCTCCTTCGTTGTAGCAGCCCAGAAGAACCAAGTCAGAGTAGAGATTTGAATGTCAAAGTTCAATGTCCAATACTCACTTTATAATGGTTCTAGGTTCTAATAGATTTTAAATTAAACCAAATGGGGCTAGCTCTAATTGATTTTGATTCCAGAAAAAAGGAAAAATGAAACTTCCTCTTTTTCAGATCAGATTGGAATGCAAGAAACAAAATCAATTTGAAAAGTTAAAGAAAGAGAATATTAAACACGCATACTTAGCTTAAATGGAGCACAGACTTATCTCTCAGAAGGCTGAATTAAATTAGCTTGAATTTCCTATTTTATTCTGAGATTCGTGCTCTATTTATAGGTGAACAAATCACGTCTTCGACTGGTTTAAAGATCTCTACGACTGGTCGTAGAACCAATAGATATTTGAAAATTCAGGCACAATAAGATCTGACAGTTTCACAACTGGTCGTAGGTGGTCTACGATTGGTTGTAGGTTTCTCACGACTAGTCGAAACTAGTCGAAATTCAACACTGTACTTTGAGTCGTAGGTCTATGACTGGTCGAAGAAACAGTTGACACTATTCATACGACTAGTCGAACAGTCCCTAAGACTAGTCGAAGCCTAATAAAAAATTTTCTAATTTTGCAACAAACTTACGACTGATCTAGGAAATTCTTCGACAGGTCGAAGCAGTGCTAGGACTAGTCGAACAAAGTCCAGGACTAGTCTTAGAATCGACTAAACTCACTTATATAAAACATATGAATTATGTATCCTAAATAGCCTACTTTAAAGGTCAACCTAAGGTCAGTCATACCTCAATAGTGAAGTAAGGATATTGAAACTTAGAGACGAGTGACATTTGAAAGTAATGAAGCTTGGATGTAGCTCAAACTTGAAAGCTTCTTGAGATCTTGAGGTTGAACTTGAAAGCTTCTTGAAATCATGACTTGAACTTAAAAGCTTCTTAATAATGTCTTTGACACCACAAATTTGACAACAAAAAGGGGCTATCAACTATAGCACTTACACAACTAAAGATTATTGTTACTGGATTATGACTAAGGAATAAGGATTATTGTTACTCAATAGACCTAAGATATGATAAGGAAATATAATTTGATTTGTTTGTTGGATTGGTATGAGATGATTTCCTTTGTTGAACTTCACGTTATTTATAAATCTCAGTTGTAGCTTCTCTTCAGGCGTTTCTCTTCTTTATTTCAATGGTTATGGCAGCTAAATTGTTGCCACGTCGATCTTCCAGATCCTTCTCTCTCTTCGTGTCCCTCTAATCATTCTTTTCTGCTTGATCGCTTTTCACCTCTTGAGCTCCTCGGTCGTGCCTCATCATCAGATGACATGTATCATCCAACTCAGTGACAACTATACTTCCATGAAAAATGCTCCAAATATCTCTAAAGATCTTTCGCACACTATTTATTTCCCTTACAATGACGTGTGTCCTTTTCACATTGGTTATTTCAGGAATAGTGAGAAATAGGGTACAACGTTGCCTACCACGTCATTTCACCTTTGAGTAAAAAGGTGAAAGCGATGGTGGCTCATTGTTCAATGCAATAAATGTGACTGCTTAACTGGGTAAAAATATCAAATTCGGCCATGTTAGTTGAAAAAATATCAAATTCAGCCATATCGATCGAAAAACGTTGAGCTTGACTATCTTGGTCAAACTTGACCATCTTGATCGAAAAAACATCGAACTCGGCTATTTTGGTCGAACTTTGTCATCTTCGTAAAAAAACATCAAAGTCAGCCATGTTAGTCAAATTCAACCATCTTGGTCAAAAAACATCAAATTCGTCTGTGGCAATGGAGACTGATAAGGCTTATGGTAGACGAGAGTGGTAGTTCGACCAAGAACTTGGCCTGCTACCGGCTGGACCAATTGTAAAACTTGGTTGCGATCCAAATGGCGAGGTTGATCATGGTCAAAATGATGAGGTTCAGGCATCGAAGGTGGCTCTGAGCCTACCAGGTAATGTTCTCTGTTGTGAGGGATATTCATAGGAAAAGGTTGCCTCAAGTATCCCCTGATTCCTGGTCTCAGGAATGAAATTCTTATTTTCTCGTTTGACTCGTTTGAACTCTACAAGTGGTGGAACATTTTGCACTTCTTGTACAGGAGCAGGGTACATGTTCCATTGTGAAAGAAATACTGATGGTGCTAGTTGTATAGGTGCCAAATTTCTAACAAAACTAGTTTCAACAGTTTTTTAAGGCACAATGGACGCTCTTTCAGCAAAAATAGACACATCTAATTTAAGCTCTCAATTTGTCTGCCCATCCACTCGTTGAAGATTTTGGCTTGGATTTGTGACTGCTCGGCCTGAGCTCGTGACTGCTCCGCAATATGTTGAATTCCCATTTGCATCTCGCGTAACTCATCCGACATTATTTCATGAGGATTTGACCAAGATGAATATGCCCTGTTCGGTTTTAGTGGATTAGGTCGTGGATTTAGTTGTGAGTTTAACAACTTAGGCATTGGCTGCACCTACATTTCCTCTTTTAGTGTAGGAGGTTCACAAACTGCATAAGTATTACAAGTACCTCTTCGGTTCACGTATGCTTTCACAAGATTGTTGCATAACTAGTGGACATTGAATATTTATGGCAATCAAGTGGTTTTTAGTCCCATTGGCCATGTAAAAATTTGTTAGCTTTCGGTTTGGTTCGATCACATGTGACCTGTGCGGATGTGTGCCGATGTGCCATAACCGATTGTGTGGCTCAATTCAAACCGAGCAACTTCACCTCAAGTGCCAAGATAGGCAGATACGTAAAACATGAGGGAATATGTCCGAGACCTCAGAAGATTGATTGCCTATTTAGCCACTCACAATATGGTTGTAAGATGATTAGGCAATTGTCGGAGGGTGTGGTTCTTCCTCTGAAGATGGGTTGCACCTTGTGTTCCATACGAAATGACTTTTATAAACGAAAATAGTCAAACAAAAATGAAATGCTTACGATCGATTGCAAGGAGTAGCAACAAGTTGTTTTTTTTTTTTATAAAAATATAAATGAAGTGATTATATTGATACCGAGAATAGTCCAACGCAAAAGCATAAAATTAAATTACAACTAAATATTACCGATATTGGATTATAACTAAAGATTTCTGCTATTCTTAAGATAAAACTAAGATATGATAAAAAAAGATAATTTGATTTGTTTGTTAGATTGGTACGAGATGATTTGATTTGCTAAACTTCTTGCTATTTATAGATATTTGTTGCATTTTCTTTTAAAGCATTTTTCTTATTTATTTTAATGGTTATGTTGGTTGAATCATTGCCGCGTAGGTCTTTCATATCCCCTTGTAGAGCTGGGCACGAGACGACTCGACTCGCTTGACTCGACTTGTCCAACTTGTTCAAACTTGACTCGACTTGAACCGAATGTGTGAGTTGGTCAGAACCGAGTAGGCTTCGCCCAATCCGAACTCAAATCGAGTCGAGTTTGAGTTATCCAATAACTCGACTCGACTTGAAACTCGATCTGGTCAGACTCGACTCAATTCAAAATCTGATTCGACTCGAGTTTAGGTGTGTGCGTGTGTGTAATAAATAAAAATAAAAAACCTAATTTCTAACATCTCTAACTCTATCCACCGCACCCAACCCCAACCCGATCCCAAACTCTCCCTCCCCCCCTCCTCCTCCTCCTCCTCCTCCTCCTCCTCTTCCAAGCCTGACAACCACCGACCACTAGTACCACCCTCCTCCTCCCCTTCTCTCTCTCCTCTCCACTTCCTCATCTCTCGATCCAACTAGGTGCTAGCTCGACCCAACTTGGTACTTCTGATCGGATCGGACTCGATTCGGATCAGTCCTGGCCAGACCGGACTCAGATCGAGTCAGGCATGCCGGACTCGGCACTGAGTCAGATCGAGTTCCGGTCATCCCTAACTCGGTCGGACTTGACTCGGTGCCCATCTCTACATTTTCCTCCCGGCTCTTCATGTTATTCCAAATGTTCTTTTCCATTGTCGGCCTCGTGAGCTTTTCAGCGCCTCTAAATATCTATAAAGATTTTTCTTTCCTGCAATGACACGTGTCCTTTTGTCATTGGTTATTGGCTATTTCAGAACCGGTACAATAAGCAGTCGAATTCTACAAATGGCGAGTGCATGCGTATGAACATCGCCCGGGCACCAGAGTATCGATAGAACAAAATCAAGAGAACGTCATATTCCTGGCATCATCAGCATCACTACTCCAAGGGCGATGCCGCTTTCTTTATTCCTCTCCCATCCCTCCCACTCGCTAGCCTGCCTTGGGCGGAGCTGCTCGCTGCCTTCTCCATTTCTACAGCTCGGTTTCATTCCCAGGCATTGTCATTCTCCAAGAGGGACACGGACACGTGGCGCACAGGCGACGCCTCCTATACGGTGCTGCTTCTCTCACATGCCCCGTTTAGAAGAGGAGGCTTTGGTGGTCCCACCAACCCTCACTCAGGACTCATCATCATTGCAGAAGGTCCTCTTCCTCTCTCAAATCCCTTCTTCCTCTTCATCTAAGTGCAAGAAATCCTGATTTTAAATGGGCCATGCTAGGCTGGGCCCCACCCACTAGCTAAGTGCCACAATAACAAATCTCATTCTCGTCAATTTCTCGGCTCTTGGGAGATTTTCGAATTTTGAGGCTGGGGGAAAATCTCATCGAAAATAAAAATATTTAAGGGGTTTTTGCATATTCCCACTTCAATAATGGGTATTTGCAAATGCCCATGTAGAAATAATAACTTTGCAAATGGCCACATTGCTAATTGGCGATTATTGCAAATGCAAATGTCCACGTTCTGTTAGTTCATCGAAACACAGATTAAAAAGAGTTAGAAAATGACATAAATGCACTCCATAAATGCTCTGTGGGGTCCACCATGTTGTGTATGTAAAATCCACTCTGTTCGTCAAGTGAGAACCATTATTTGGACCACAAGTACACAAGGAAATGGATCAAAAATTCAAATGGGCCACACCAGTGGTAACAATGTAAAATTGCTAAGTTCACACGACGTGGCCCACCTGAGGTTTTGTTCAGGCTGATTTATGTATCTTCTCTTCATCGTGGTGAGTTACATCACTTTAACGGCCTTGATGAAAGATACACACCACGGTGGACCCACAAACAAACCTATGATTGGCATCCCATCTCTGTTGTTCCATGTGGTGTGGCCCTTATGAGTTGTGGATTTAGCTAATTTTTGGCCTCAGGGCCTAACATCAAGGATACAACATAATATACCGTGTGGATTTTGCATATACAACATGGTGGGCTCCACGGATTTGGGTGTTTCATGCATGCCGTAAAAGAGGTGTTGTAGAGGATTCGTGTCTGAAGACTCCAGAGGCAAGGGGTTTTAGGAAGCAATCCTAAGCTCTGTGGGGTCCATCGTGATGCCTATGTTATATCCACTTGTCCATCCATTTCTCTATATCATTTTATGACATGAGCCCAAACATGAGATGGATCCAAAGCTCAAGTGGACCACACCATGGCAATAATGAGATTGAACACCCACCATAAAAAAATTCTTAGGGCCCACAGACGTTTTAAATTACGTTGATATTTGTGTTTTCCCTTATCCATGTGGGAGTATCTTCTTAATTGGTTGGATGGCATATAAACATCACGGTGGGACTTGGGAAGGTTTTAACAGTGGGCGTCCTTACCTGCATTGTCTCCTGTTGTGTGGTCAACTTAAGCTTTGGATCTGCCACATGTTTGGGCGCATTTCCTAAAATGAGTTGGCGAAACGGTTGGATGGAGCGGATATAACATAGGCATCATCGTGGTCCCCACTTGTTTAACTGCTGCTTGAAGGCAATCCATTGAGTTGACATCATCGTGGTTCCCACTTGTTGCACCCCTGCTTGAAGGCAATCCATTGGATGATTGAAACTAACCTAGAATGCAAGATGTGAGATCAATTACGCATTAATTTTAGCATTCAACTTGTAAAATCAAACATATCCACATAATAGATTTAGAAAATTCAGATTTGTAATACAAAGGACCTAGGCTATAACATATGCGGTGCACTAAAATATAAAATATTATGAGAGTGGCCCACTTGGAAGTAGGGACTTCCAATCTAGCGTGGGTAGTGCAATAACCACGTGAATAGCACGACGCCAATAAAATTCATGTTTGGGAAAGGGTTTTACAAAAAAATCAGTTTTTTTGTTAGGGTTTTGGGTTCATGGATAGAGATTCGGGGATTGGGGTTCTAGGGATTAAGGGATCTAGAGATTATGTAGGTTTGGAGGGGAATCAAGGAGGGGATATATCCCATGCAATAACCGATACATATCCGTATCCCAAGGGTGTGATATGTAATGTGATACCGATATTTTGAACACTGGCTCCTGAAACTCCTGAAACTATATGGTTTCTTACTTTAGACTTTCAAGTAGTGGATGATGCTATTGCAGAATTTTTTTAAAAATCCTTCTTAAATTCATCAACAGTTGAAATATTATTTCTAAGCAATCTTCAGCTGCTTAAAACCAAAATTTACCTTGTGAAGTTGCCTCTGCAGGATAGCCTATCATTTGCAAGAGCTTACTGGGTTACTAGATCTGTCATTGCTTGGAATGTGGATGTGGAAGACACTTTCTGCTATCTATATGCAAGTAAAAGTGCACACTTGTTTCTTGCAGATGATGGCATCAAAGGTTAGAATGGGAGGCTACTCTCCAATTTCTGGCATTCACTTTTCATTTTGAATATCATGAGGTTTTCTTGGTCCCCAAGCAACCCTCAACATGCATGCCAACATGCAGCCTGGCACATGTGTAGGACATCTGGTCCATGTATCAGGTGGGACAAACAGGAGATAGTCTGGCAAAATATTCAGGCTGATCAAACTACCAGGTAGACCACACGTTCAAGAGCTATGAATGGCCTAAAACAACATTTAGGTTTCTTTATACTGTCCATGATTTCGTTTCTGTGTGGCCTACCTGATAGTTGAAAGGCCTGATTGTTGACAAATGATTTAAACAGTGGATGCCACCTATTACAGGAAGTGGATGTCCTAGACAATTACCAGGTTGGCATATGAGGCTTCATGTGGGTTGCTATACCTCTAATGTCATTCATTGCTTTCCTTGCCAAATATTAGGAAACTGAATAAGGTACAGAAGGATTAGGATCCTCAATTGAATATAATCTCAACAAATCTTGGCACCAATCTCCCCAGTGCATCAATTGTAGAACCAATGGTTCCAAATGACTAGGATTACCCACAAAAGAATCTAGAGCAGATAGAGATCAAGTCATCATTTTCAATTGATTTGAAGCAATTGGAAACACCTTAAAACAATGAAATGAAGCCCGTATAGAAGTACTGATGAGGTTTTGGATCTATATAGCTCTTCATCTCCCAAGCATTTGGGATACAGGCCCTATGGCTATCCCTTTTGGAAAAGACTCATCATATTTACTTTTATGATTTTACTTGAAATATTTGACCAACTCTGTTGCTCCTTTTGTTTTTATTTATTTATTTTAACAAGGTATTGCTTTGATCAAAATAGGGTCAAAATACTCCAAATTCTCCTTTAACACATCCAAAACAAAACTGGAACTGCTCTTTTATGCTCAGTAGAAAAACATCCCTTACAAACTTGTAACAATTCCTTAAAACATGCTCTAATCTCACCCAACCCCAAAGAGACTCCTAACTATATTTAACTAAATCCACCTGTAGGTTTCAGTTTTGACTAAAACAAATCCTTAAAAAATATGCACAACATGTCCTTTAACATTGTCTTGATTAAGTCGTTCCTTGTGCTGATGTGATGCTTATGACATCCCTCTTTTCGTCTCAACAAAATTTGCTCCTCTTCGGGCAGTGTTTTTTGATCTACCTTTGGTGCCCATCTAATCACTTGTTCGTGCTGATTTTGCATCTCATTAGCTATCGGGCATCTCTGACCTTTGTGCGCGTCGATCTCTTAGGCTTGATGTTGTCTTCAGCTCCATGATTTCTTATTTTTACCCATGTTGGTGATTTCGTCTCAGAATATTGAACCCTGCGTTCTTAGTGAACCCTGGTGATTTCTTATTTTTCTATTCAAAAGAGCTAATTCTTTTCTCACTAAGTAGAACCCTGCGTTCATTAAGCCACAACCTCCCTAGAAGTATGTGCCCCTTCAATTCATTCCCTTTCTTGAAGCACACAACCTTGTATGCTTATCCACCTTACAACTTGTGGTGTGATTGATAAAAGAGAGAGCAGAAGAAAAGTGGGGGAAGAGAAAATGAGAGGTTAAGGTTCACCCCCATTGTTTATTAACATGGTTTTCAATAATTCCAATAATGTCATTAGTAACAAAAGCAAGAATACCCGTTATGTCACAAACATATATGGGTTGTAGTTAGGCCATAAAACAACCCATATTCGATAACACTCCCCCCCAAGGAAGAATACCCATTATGTTACAAACATATATGGGTTGTAGTTAGGACATAGAACAACCTTTATTCAATAACACTCCTCCTTGAGTTGGAGGATATACATCATGAATGCCTAGCTTGACAAAGAGACGATCTAGTTGAGTATGACCTAGAGCTTTGGTGAACATATTTGCTAGTTGATCTTTGGACTTGATGAACAACATGTAAAGTTTTTTGCTAGCAACTCTCTCGGATGAAGTGGCAGCCAACCTCGATGTGCTTGTGATGCAGGACAATTAACTACTTGCTTTAAAAGCTCGAACTGTTAGAGCATGACAAATTAATCCCTTTATCTCATAACCCAGGCCCCACATCTCATGGGTTAGGACCTCGGCCGAACCCCCCTCATGGGCCCCAAATCACATGGGTACCGCCTCACACGGGCCGCCCACCTCGAGTGTGTCCTTGCATCCCACAGGCTACCCCACTCGAGCCCAGTGTGAAATGCGCATTAATCACCCCCGGTGAGGAGTCTCGAACACGAGACCTCCCCCATGGGCCTTGCCCACCCCGAGTGTGCCCCTGCATCCCACAGGCGACCCCACTCAAGCCCGGTGTGAAAATGCCCCTGCATTAATCACCCCTGGTGAGGAGTCTCGAACACGAGACCTCCCGCTCTGATACCAATTTGATGCAGGACAATTAACCACTTGCTCTAAAAGCTCGAACTGTTAGAGCATGGCAAATTAATCCCTTTATCTCATAACCGAGGCCCCACATCTCATGGGTTAGGGCCTCGGCCGAACCCCCCTCGTGGGCCCTAAATCATATGGGTACTGCCTCACATGGGCTGCCCACCCCGAGTGTGTCCCCGCATCCCACAGGCTACCTCACTCGAGCCCAGTGTGAAATGCGCATTAATCACCCCTGGTGAGGAGTCACGAACACGAGACCTCCCCCGTGTGCCTCGCCCACCCTGAGTGTGTCCCTGCATCCTACAGGCGACCCCACTCGAGCCCGGTGTGAAAATGCCCCTGCATTAGCTTGGTCCTCTCATGATAGACATGGTTGTTAGCAATACGAGAAGTTGCTTGATGATCATAATACAGCCTCATGGGAACCTCAATTATAAACGCAAGTTTGCACATTAATGTCTTTAGCCAAATGAGTTCACATGTCGCATGGGTCTTTGCCTGTATTATACCTTAGCAGTTGAATGTGCCATAACACTTTGCTTTTTACCCTTCTAAGTAACAAAGTTGCCACCCACAAAAGTATAGTGGTCGGATGTAGATCGCCTATCAGATGGAGAACCAACCCAATTTGCATCAGAATATCCATCCACTTGAAGATGACCATTCTGCTTGTAGAACATATCACGACCTAGTGCTCTCTTTAAATACCTGAGGATATGAAGCACAACCTCCATATGAGAGACCCAGGGAGCCTTCATAAATTAACCACACTGACAGTATATGCAATATCCGGTCGGGTAATTGTTGGATAAATCAATTTTCCAATAAATTGACGATATCTCCCTGGATCATCAATTAACTCACGTTGACCTACACTAATTTTTTTTTTAATTTGTATCCATGGGAGTTTCGGCGGGCTTGGCTCCGAGAAGACCTATCTCATCCAAATCTAATAAAATCATCACATATTTTCATTGTGACAAGTTGATGCCCGCCTTGGTTATGGTAACCTCAATGTCCAAGAAATACCAAAGATGACTCAAGCCCTTTGTCTAGAAATGCTGTTGTAAGAATTTTAACTTGTTAATGCTTGTACTGCCACTGCCTGTCATGTTGCTATCATCTACATATACAACCAACACAATAGTGCCGGTCTCATTTCACCTTATAAAATCAGAGTGGTTGGCCTAGTTACGTTTCATCTCGAATTTGAATACCATCTTACTGAACTTGTTGAACTAAGCTCTTGGAGGTTGTTTCAACCGATAAATTGATTTCTTGAAATGACATACTTTATCTGACTCCCTTGAGCAACAAACCAAGGTGGTTGCTTTATGTAAGCTTCTTTAACTAGATCTTCATGAAGGAAAGCATTCTTCACATCAAGTTGATGCAACGACTAATGCAAATTTGCAGTAATGGAAACAATTGCACGTACTGTGTGAAGCTTTGCCACAGGTGAGAAGGCCTCCGAATAGTCGACTCCAAGTGTCTGAGAGTACCCTTTGTAACTTACTGGACTTCTAAATGATCCACAGAGCCATTAAGATTGTATTTTACCGTATTCACCAATCTATACCCAACTATAGGCTTTCTAGCCAACTAATATCCGAGTTTGATTATGATTGAGTAAAACTATCTCTTCTTCCATAGCTTGTTTCCACCTATCACAACTTGAGTCTCTTGGAAAGAACGAGGAATAAATATAAGACGATAGAGACAAGGCAAATTGTCAAAATCAAGGAGATAAACCATTGAACGAAACCAAGTTGGAAATATGATACCAAGTACATGAATGGCACCCTTACAAAGAGTAACATGTAAATACCTTCATCTGATGGTGTAGGCAAGGACTCCGAAAAATGATGATCTTCTTACTGATTGGGTGGATTGGTAGAAGTCATGCTTGTATATACTCCTTCTCCACGTTCGGAGTAAACCTTCAAAGGCCGATCAACATGTTGCATATACATTTCCTCAACTCCAGTAGTAGTATCGGGTAGACAGGTACAATGGGAGTAGTTATGAAGCTCTCTTTAAACCGTAAAGACTTTCCTTCCTCAAAGAAGTATGGAGTTTGTTCAAAGAATTTGACATTAGCTAATGCATAACGTTTTCGGAAGATAAAATCATAACATTTGTATCCCTGTTGGTTATAAGGGTACCCAAGAAAAATACACTTGATAATTCTTGGTTCAAACTTGCTAAGAATATGATAAAATTGACGCACGAAACACACACAATCTTATACCTTTGGAGGAGTAGAGTAAGAAGAAATTTGTGTACATAAGATAGAGAGATGTGACTTTCCATTTAGGGCTAATGAAGGCATCCAATTTATTAGGTAGCATGCAGTTAAAACTACATCTCTCTTTCATATTCAACAACAACTCCCTAGCAACCCTAGGTAAATGATGGCTTTTCCATTAAGTTACCACATTTTGTTGTGGTGTGTGTGACATGAAGTTTGGTGAATAATGCCATGAGATGAAAGAAGGACATACTTGTCATTATTCATAAAGTTCTATATAAAAAAGGGGGATGTGGACGTGTGGTGATATCCAACCCTAACCCTTTCTCTGTCTTTCTCCTCTTCTTTGTCTCATTTCTCTCTTCTTCTGGTCAATTTAGTTCACATGGTATCATAGCGTGATTGATCTGGGGATTGTTCTGCTTCATCTTCAACGTTTCTTCTTTATCTTCCTTTTCTTTTATTGTTTGTAGATGGAAATCTAAAGTTGTTGGGGGCTGACCTACACAAGTTTCTCTCAACCATTGTATTGTGGGTTGTGTAATCTTGTCCTGTGCCCACCTTCACATAAATCCATTGTGATGGACAAAAGTGGGGCATTGTGCATTTGTGGGAAAATTTATGATCAAATTTGAGGAGTTTGGTATGCGTTGAATGTGTGTATGACAAGGGTAAAATAATCTATGTAAGTGTGGAAGTTTTAAAACAAGAAGTGACAATAAAGTGATCGTATTCGTTGAGTTACATCGGTTTCTGGAATACTTGTTGGGTAAGTTCAAGTTAAATATTTTTCCTTGGGTGTTTATATTGTCGTGCATCCATGGATGTTAGGAATGAAGGTAAGTTTAGTATTTTGTCTCCATCTTAGTCGATGAACTTTCAGATTACTTCGACTAAACTCAATAGAGCAAATTACTTACAATGGGCCACATTTGTAGAGGTATTTCTCATAGGTAAAAGCATATTAACATATTTGACTTCCCCTTGAGCTTGAAGAAGGTTTATAGAGTACAAAGATGGGTGGTTGAGGATGCTCATATTAGAGCTTTGCTATAGAATATATGGAGCTCCAAATTAGTGCAATTGTTATTATTATTTTTTTAAGACTGCAAAGTATGGAAAAATTTGAGAGAAATGTATTCAGGTAAAAAGAACTTAACTCGAATCTACGGGTTACTTCGAAATATCTTTGGCCTTTAATAAGCAGATAAAAGTGTTGAAAAGTATTATTCAACCTTGCGATGCATGTGGGAACAATTAAACACATATCAACCTTTGTTGACTGACCATGACACTATGATGCGATTAAGAGAGGAATTTCGTGTTTCTAAATTCCACTCTAGACTTTGTCTTGAGTTCAAGCTTGTCCGAGCTTAGATTTTTGGATGTAGCGAGACTTTTTCAGTGTGCGGTTAGTATATAGAGCTTGTCTTTGTTGGACCGTTCAACATTGGTCTCTACATCTGCCAGAGGAGATGGGGGAAGTTATGGTCATGGTTGTGGTGGCTATTTTGGCGGTGGTAGAGATTTGAGGGCAGGTTACTTTGGAGGAGGAAATAATTGGGGAGGCCATGATACAAATCTTAGTGGTAATTGTGGTCGTGGTAATCTATAGTACACTCATTGTGGTCTTAGTAACCACCCGGTTTATACCTATTTGGATCTTGTCGGTAAACTTGCTTGGGCGAATCAGGTTCACTCTTCTAATAGTGGCACTAAGGATTATGTTTCCAAGCCTATCTCCTCTATTTCCGAGTCAAGTTTTTCAGGTGATACAGATACACCATCCAAGGAAAAATATGCCAGACTTTTGAAGGATTGTTCTACTCATGCATCATCCTCCACCACCTCTTTTTCTCAGTCAGGTATGCTTTGTCTTGCATTATTTGATAGTGTTCTACTATGATTAACACATAATTATAAAAAATATAAAATCACATCCAAAATCTGTAAAATGGACATTAATATGTTCTACTATGATTAACACATCATATTCTACCATTCAAACAGCAACACATTAAATAAAAAATGAATCTTCGAATTAAAAACAAGGGCCGAAAATAGTGCGTAAATAGAAAATAATTATAAAAAAATATAAAATCACATCCAAAATATGTAAAATGGACATTAATATGTTCTACTATGATTAACACATCATATTGTACCATTAAAACAGTAACACATTAAATAAAAAATGATTTTTCGAATTAAAAAAAAGGCCGAAAATAGTGTGTAAATAGAAAATAATTCTAAAAAAATATAAAATCACATCCAAAATCTGTAAAATGGACATTAATATGTTCTACTATGATTAGCACATCATATTTTACCATTAAAACAACAACACATTAAATAAAAAATGATTTTTCGAATTAAAAAAAAAGGGGCCCGAAAATAGTGCGTAAGTAGAAAATAATTATAAAAAATATAAAATCACATCCAAAATCTGTAAAATGGATATTAATTTGTTCTACTATGATTAACCCATCATATTCTACCATTAAAACAGCAACACATTAAATAAAAAATGATTTTTTGAATTTAAAAAAAAGGGCCGAAAATAGTGCATAAATAGAAAATAATTAAAAAAATATAAAATCACATCCAAAATCTGTAAAATGGACATTAATATGTTCTATTATGATTAACACATCATATTCTACCATTAAAATAACAACACATTAAATAAAAAATGATTTTTCAAATTTTTTTAAAAAAGGGCGAAAATAGTGCGTAAATAGAAAATAATTAAAAAAAAAATATATAATCACATCCAAAATCTGTAAAATGGACATTAATATGTTCTACTATGATTAACACATCATATTCTACCATTAAAACAACAACACATTAAATAAAAAATGATTTTTCGAATTTTATTTGGGGGGGGGGGGGGGGGCGCGTTTCGACCCCGTATCGCGTAACGATGTCGGCCGTTACCGTTACGTATCAGCCGATGCGTTTCGACCCTGTATCGCGTAACAGTGTCGGCCGTTACCGTTACATATTGGCCGATATGTAACCGATACCGAACACCCTGGGGATAATAATTGGTGGAGAGCATGAATTGAATAGACTCTATTATCTTGACAATGGAATAACTGGAGTGATATTGTGGACATACATCTCTCCACATCAGTGTCATTCCAGGCTTAGTCATTCCTCCTTAAGTAGTTTGAAGTGTCTAGTTCCGTTGTTATGACAGGTGTTTAAGTTAAGGTGTCATTCTTTCCTCGTGTGGACAAAAGAAGTGATAAACCTTTTTGTTTAGTACATTCTGATATTTAGGGTTCGGTTCATCTTCCTAGTTTATATGCTTTTAAGTATTTTATTATCTTTGTGGATGATTACTTTAGATGGACATGGTTATATTTAATAAAAGATCAGTCAAGAGTATTTTCTTGCTTTAAAGAATTTCATATGAAAGTTTGGACACAATTCAATTCTAAGTTGTGTGTTCTACATTCTGATAATGCTAGAGAATATATATCCAATGACTTAAACTCATATCTATATTCTTATGGCATTATTCACAAAACATCATGTGCGCACACACTATAACAAAATGGGTAACTGAATGTAAGAACCGTCACCCACTTGAGGTTGCTAGTTTATTATTATTGAATTTGAAGGTTTCTAACATATTTTGGAGTGATGCAGTCTAACTGCATACTACCGAATAAATAATATGCCTGTATTTGTCTTAGATGAAAAATCCAATCTCTTTATCTTATATCTTCACATTCCTACCTTTTATATTCTTCCAAAAAGTATTTTGTTGTATGTGTTTCATGCATCAGCTTGATCACGTTCATGACAAGCTTAAACCAAGGACTGTCAAGTGTATTTTTTTTAATGATTCAAGTGTATCTTTCTTGGTTATAGTCAGTGTTCGAGTTGTTGGTATCGCTATAAGTTTCGCTGGCCGGAGATAAATATATAATATTGTTATCTCCGATAACCAGAAATGCAGGGGAAACAAGGAGAAACTTGGGGAAAACAGCGGAATCTTTTAGTGAAACTTCAAGAGATGCCTAAATACACATATTTGCATATTTAGGAATAAAAAAAATTATAAAAAGAATGCATACATAATATGTTTTCATTTAATGAAAACCTAAAAGCATGCGTCACTGTAAGAAATCACTTCAATACTAACCAAAATTCTACTATCCATCCAAACCATTACGTCCAACCATTACATCCATTCATCCAACCATCTAATCCATCCATCCATCCATCCATCCCATGTATCCATCCAACCATCCGACCATCTTATGCATCCATTCGAAACTTTTGTGGGCCCAAATAATTTTTTAATGGTGGTCATTCAGTGACCACTATTTCCTGTGGGGTGATCCACTTGAGACATCAGATTGGTGGGCATTCATATAATAGTCTCACATGATGAGAATGACTTATTATTTGACATAAGGCATTTACATGGTGGGTCCAATCTGGTGAGTGGCTCGGATCTCACAAAAGGATTCTATGTGTAAGGGCGATTATTCAGCTATTTTCAAAAAATATGTAGAATCATCCATTCATTAAGAATTTTGGATTAAAGTTGTAAGTTGTGACTAGTCCATTCAATTTTCAAGATGAAGAACGGCTGCATATGGGATAGAAATCCTCCAATAGGCATACGACTTCATCTCTATTAAAAAATCTGGTTGACCAGGCTGCATCCTTGAAACAAGCATTGTGGCCGCGAGTCTGTGACCACCGTGGGAACCTAATGGTAGGGCCCACCTCAATATATGTATTGCATATCCATGACACCAATCTTTTTTGCTAGCCTATTTTAGCGCATGGTGCAAAAATTGAAGCATATACAAATTTCAGGTGGACTACACATGAAACTATGGTCATTGAATGGCCACCATTAAAACCTATTTTGGACCACAAAAGTTTTTGCTCAAGCTGATATTTGTTCCTTTTTTTTTTTCCCTTTCATCCAGGTTTATGTTACCCTGTCAGTAGGTTTGATGGTCAATAAACATTAGGTTGGACCTTGGGAAGTTTTAAATGGTGAGCGTCTAATGACCATTGTTTCCTGTGGTGTGGTCCCCCTAAAATTTGTATTTGCTTCATTTTTGGGACCATGCCCTACAATAACCTGGCCAAAATGATGGACGGCGTGGATGTACAATTCATACATCGAGGTGGGCCCTATAGTCAGGGTCCCATCCACTTGGATGGTTCTGGGTCGTAGCCTAAGCTGTGCTCCCCTGGACGGGATTGCTTGCAAAAGCCTTTTGCAGTGACTTGTTGACGGAAAAATAGGTGGGGCCATATTGTGTATCACCAATATGGATGACCTTATGAACGGTATGGATTGCGTATAAACATCACAGTGGACCCAGGGAGGTTTCAGCGGTAAGCATTTCTCTGCTCATTGTTTCCTGTTGTGCGGCCCACTTGAGTTTTGGATCTGCCTCATTTTTAGGCCCATGTCCGAACATTATCTAGCAAAATAGATGGACAAGTAGGGTTCACACAAACATCACAGTTGGCGCCTAACAGCTCTTGTGGCAGGAAATTCCCAAGAAAGCCTTTCGCAGGCAATCCATCGCTTACGAGAGACGAGTTGTGCACTAGCAAGGTGCGCGGGACCCTGACAGTGGGCCACTAGATGCATTTCGTTGTATATCCATGCCATACGTTCATTTTTTCAGATCATTTTAGGGCATTAGCCAAAAAATGAGGCAGATCCAAATCTCAGGTGGACCACACTACAGGAAACAATGGTCATTGAATGGACACCATTAAAAGCTTCCTGGGGGCCACAAAAAATGTCGATCAAGCTGATATTTATGTTTCCCATGCATCCAAGTCTACATGACCTCATGCATAAGTTGGATGGCAAATAAACATTACAATGGGCCCAAACAAGTTTTTAATGGTAAGCGTTCAATCACCACTGTTTCCTTTGGTATGGTCCACCTAAGATGTGGATCCAACTCATTTTTAGGCTCATGCCCTAAAATGACCTTACAAAATAGGTGGACAACGTGGATAAAGTACATAATATTATAGTGTGGCACGACTTGCAACTATGGAATGGCCCACAGAGCATTAAAGGATGATGCTGGCATGACTTGCAACTATGGAATGGCCCACAGAGCATTAAAGTGGGGTAGCCCGTGGGATGCGGGGACACGCTCGGGGTGGGTGGCCCATGTGATTTGGGGCCCACGAAAGGGGTTCGGCCGAGGTTCTAACCCATGTGATGTGGGGCCTAGGTATGAGATAAAGGGATTAATTCGCCATACTCTAACAGTTCGAGCTTTTAGAGCAAGTGGTTAATTGTCCTGCATCATATCTACAATGAATTTATCTCTGACAACCCATTTTATCGCAGAAATCGCCGAAATTTCGATGACATTTGGCAGAAAACGAAATTAGTTGGTTTTGATTTCGCCAGTGTGGTGACACCGAAATTATTGGCAATATTATCGATTTCTCGTCGATAATTTAAACACTGGTTATAATGAGGATACAAATGTTATAATCTTGTATTTGATAGATGGTATGTGTCAATTGATGTCACATTCTTTGAACAAATTCCAAATTTTTTCGTGGGAGGAAACTCTTTACATCTCGAAGAGAGTTCCACCACTCTTTCCATTACATTGGACATTACTACTACTGGTGTTCAAGAGATACCCAATCAACTATTGATTTGTGCAAGTTTACTCCAGACGTTCTAAACACGGATAAGTACATACAAGAATGACTTCGACCAATCCTCTTGATCCGTTAGAAGATCATCGTTTGTCCGAGTCATTCTCTTAATTTGCCTATTACTCTTCATAAGAAAAGCCAATATTGGAAAATGAAGTGAAGGAAGTTGTTGAGAGGTTGGGGAGGGACAAATCCCCTGGCCCTAACAGGTATCCTATTACCTTTTTCTAGGTCTTTTGGGATGTAGTTAAAAGGGTTTTGTTGGATTTCCTTAGAGTTTTACGTGGGTGGTCGCTTGCTGGTAGAGTTAGGTGCATCCTGTATCGAGCTTATTCCTAAGGTGGAGGGTGCGAAAGAGCTTAAGGACTTCCGCCCGATTAACCTCATAGGAAGTCCATATAAAATTCTCACCAAAATCTTTGCGTCGAGATTTAAGGTGGTGGGAAGCGTTCTCTCTCCTAACTAGGGGGCCTTTGTTGAAGGTAGGCAAATTTTGGACATGGCCTTGATCTCTCCCGAGTGTATCGATTCTTGGTTTAAGAAAAAAAAAGGCAGGGGTTGTGTGCAAGTTGGATGTGGAGAAGGCTTACGATCACGTGGAGTGGGACTTCTTGGACTACATGTCGGATAGGCTGGGCTATGGAGCCAAGTGGAGAAATTGGATTCGTACTTGCGTGGGATCTCCTTCCTTGGTTCTCGTCTATGGATCCCCGAAAGGCTTCTTCAAAGCTTCTAGGAGCTCAAGCAAGGGGATCCCTTGTCCCCATACCTCTTTTTGGGTATTGCAGAGGTTCTCAGTCGCATGTCATCCAAAGGTCAAGAAGTTATCTCTTCAGTGGCTTTAAGGTGGGAAAGTATGATGGATTCGGTTTTGCATCTTCAATTTGCGGATGACACGCTTGTCTTTTGTGAGGCAGCCCCAGTTAAGGTGGAAGACATGAGGAAAGTGGTGATTTGTTTCGAAGCGGTCTTTGGTTTGAAGATGAATGTCAGGAAGAGCGAACTATTGGTAATCCACTTGTCTAAGGAGTCCACTTGGTTGGTGTTGTCCTTCGGATGCAAGCCGTGCTAGCCAAGTCGGGCAAAAATGAGAAGAGACTTCCTTTGGAGGGGTTCTGAGTTGGCCCGAACTGTTGATTGAACCGAGTCGAGCTAGCCAGTAGGGGACATTGTTAATTCAAATTTCAACAACTCGAACTCGACTCAAAAGCTCGAACTCAGCTTGAGTTGGCCCAAACTGGCCCGAGCTGTTGACTGAACCGAGTCGAGCTAGCTAGTACGGCTTGAGGATCGAGCCGAGTTGAGCCGAGGTAAGCTGCTGGCTGAACTGAATCAAGCTTGGCACAACTCAGCTCTGATCGACTTGGTGTCCAACTCTATTGGTAAGGGAGGAGGCTAGAATTCAGTATTAGGAGCATTGTTGGTGTAGTGATGGTCTGTTGTGGTTCAATTTTCTTGCGCTAGCGGGTCTTGCGACTTCTTTTGATTTGGTGGTCGGTTTAAGGAGCATTGTTGGTGTGGTGATGGTCTGTTGCGGTTTGATTTTCCTGTGCTAGCGGGTCGTGCGACTTCTTCTGATTTGGTGGCGGCGGATTGTTTCTCTCGGAGTGGCTCGTTGGTCGTCTGGGCACCTCCATGAAGGATGAACTTAACAGATGAGGTAACTTATTTCGCTGCTTTATCAGGTCATCTTCAGCTTGTTTATCCGCAAGGATCAGACTCCTTGGTGTGGAAGATGTATAATTCAGGCCGGTTCTCGGTCAAATCTTTTTATAAAATGTTTTAGCCTCATGTTGTGGAACATAAGGAGTGACACACCTTTCATTTTTGGTTTTATGGCACACCAACAAAAGTAGCGGCCTTCACATGGTTAGTGGGGAGAAAGAAGGTTTTGACGATTGGTAACTTACAAAAGAGATCTATGATGATCCCTAATATGTGCTGGATGTGCAGCCAAGACGCCAAATCGGTGGATCACCCCTTCACTTTCTGTTCTTTTAATCAAGAAGTCTGGGACCACTTTTTCGCTGCATTTGGAGTGGCTTGGGTGATGCCGAGGTCAGTCCGAGACCTTCTTTGGGCTTGGCACGGGGGAGGTGGGGGTAAAGTTTTCTTGCTCTAAGTGGCATCTTACCTTGCCAGCAATATGGTGGGCTTTACGGGGAGAAGGAATCGGTGGCTCTTTCAAAAACATTCTAGGCCTCAGGCGGTGTTGATCGGGGCTGTTACAATGTTGTCCGATTGGACTAAGTTGTAACTGTTTGTAACTTTTCGACGTTAGAATTAAACTTGGATATTAGCTTTTCTTCCCATGGGAAAGCATGCAGTGGGATGCAAATGGGTGCATATGGTGAAACATAATCTCGATGGTTCAATTGATCGATTAAAAGCTTGGTTAGTTGCGAAAGGATACCCTCAAACTTAGTAGTCGACTATTCAAAGACTTTTTCACCCGTAGCGAAGCCTCATTCTGTATGCGTGGGCTGTTTCCATTGTTGCAAATTTGGACTGGCCTTATATCAACTTAATGTTAAAAATGATTTTCTTCATGGAGATTTGGTTGAAGAAGTATATATTGAGTAACCACTTGGTTTTATTGCTCAGAGGGAGTTTGACAAGGTATGCCATCTTTAGAAATCAATCCATGGTTTGAAACAATCTCCAAAAGCTTAGTTCGACAAGTTTATTAAAGTCTTGTTCGAATTTGGGATGAAACGTAGCTAGGCTGACCATTTTGTGTTTTATAATGCAAAGCGAGACAGGCACTATCATATTGGTCCTGTATATGGATGATATCATCATCACAGGCAGCGATAGTACATGGATTGATAAGTTGAATAATTTTTTACTGCAGTACAATGAAAATATGTGATGGACTTATTGAATGAGATAGGTCTTCTAGGAGCCAAGCTTGCCTAAATTCCCATGGATACAAATGAAAAACTTAGTTGGATCAAGGAAAATTGGTCAATGACGGAAGAAGATATCGTCGTCTGGTTGGAAAATTTATCTACCTAGCAATTACCGAGCCTGATATCACATATCCAGTAAGTGTGGTTAGTCAATTTATGCAGGCTCCCCAGGTCTTCATATGGAGGATGTGTTTTGTATCCTTAGGTATTTTAATGGAGCACCTAGCTATAGTATTTTGTATGAGTGGACTTATCATCTCTATGTAGAAGGATATTCTATTGTAGATTGGATTGGTTCCAAGGTATTCTGTATCGGTAACGGTGGCCGTAACGGTTTCCACCATTACCGATATGGGTATCTGATGCAGGACATGAAATTTAAGTATGAGATGCAAGAATTCAGGCTTAGATTATACCAATTCAGAAACAGTTACACAAATTCCACATCCCACATGACAATCCAAATCATTCAATTAAAAGGGGAATCTATGCGGGTCCAGGCCTACACAGGCTAAGACAGGACCAATAAAAATTATAAACCAAACGATGCTCAAAGGGAAATAGAAATCAACCACACATGCATAGCAAACAGTCCCTAATCCAATGGATTCCCCAATCTCAATTAAAGGAACCCCAGGGGTGAAAAAAAGGGGCAAATAAGTTAGGGCTAATGCAAACTAAGGCTAGGGTTTAGGAAATAAGAATGAAAAGAGGAAAACCTGACCCGGAGAAAGGTCCATGCAGATGGTGGCCCAGGGCTGACGCATGTGCGCAGGTGGGTTGGCCGCACATATGATGGAAGTCCGCCTCCCCAAAGTGATACCTAGGCCTTGGTTGGCCAGGGGAGACCTCCAATCCCTCCAAGTTTGATGACGATCCGACGTAAGGTCGAGGCGAAATGTTCTGCCGAAGTTTCAGCCCTCCTACGGGTCCAGATTCTGGAAACTGGCTGTAGGGGGATGAAAAGCTGCAAAAGCTGGGAAATTCAAAGCAATAATGATGATAGAAGATGAGAGATATGAATGGAAGAGGGTAGGGGTGGATGGGGATAGACGTGGCTTCGCACCACGATAGTTAGCCCTTCAAAAAGGGAGGTCTTCGCACCCACTTTTGAATTCTTCCACAACTCACTAAGAGAGCAGAAAAATAAAGCAGGAATTTTTATTAAGCTTCAATGAATGAAAAGAACTATAAGGGGTGCCTATTTATAGGAAAAATCCTATACCCCAAAAACTTGCACAATGTGCGCAACCTATTATTTGGCGATGAAGTAAACTAAAATAAAAACCAAACAAAGAAATCTAAAGCGTTCACGATGTTCTAAATAATAACAATAAGCAAAACCTAAAATATGAAATCAATCCGACGAGTGGGCCACGATCATGAGATCCCATGATGGGCTTTTCTTGACTATCGGGTCCACCCTTTTGAACCAAAACTTCGTCTTCTAGCTAGGAGGCCCTCCCTAGACGTCGTCATCGAGCCAAATCGATGGTGGGGCCCTCCTTAAACGTACGTACGTGTGTATGGGGCGTGGTGTGCGCATGATGTTCCCATCAATTCTCCCCGGCTGCGAAGATTTTTCCATTGACGAAATAAAACTCCTGAACCGTGTTAAGTATCAGAGAGAATGTTGCTAGTGAGGAAATTTGCATGCCATTTGCAAGTCCTAATATCAATTGACAGATATGTTCACAAAATCCCTGGGTTGTACTTGACTAAATTGTGCCTTTGCAAGCTGGGCATATATGATATATATACGCTCTAGCTTGAGAGGGAGTGTTATGACCCATCTACAACCCATCTCTTCGTTAGTAGGCTCTTCTTTCTATTTTTTTGGTTGTAGGACATGTTGGGAATTCTTACTTTTGTAGTTACCATCTATGACCCATCTCTCTCTTCTTCCTGTCAATTTAGTTCACAAATATGATATTATTTAAAATAAGAAAACTCTTCTAACCGATATTTCATCAAATACAGCTATGCCATAAGAGAATAATCATCCACAAAAATGACAAAGTACTTGAAGCAGATAAATTAGGAAAGATGAACTGGACCTCAAATATATGAATGTGCTAACTGAAAAGGTTTATCACTTCTTTGTCCACACAAGGAAGAAACGACACTCTATGGTGCTTACTCAGCTCACAAGCTTCACTCCCTAATTTAGACACATGTGACAACGATGCAACTAGACTTTTCAAACTACTTGAGCAAGGACGATCAAGTCTAGAATGCCACAGATGTGGAGAGATATTTGTACGCAATGCAACTTCAGTTAGTCCACTACCACTTCATGACCTCATCCTCCTCATCTTTAGATAATGGAATTCATAATAAGAAGGATAAAATGTGACAGAACAATTTAAAGATTTGGTTAACTTACTCACAGACAATGAACTTAAAGAAAATTTAAGGATGTAAAGTGCTAATGACAATGAAACTGATGGGGTAGGACAAACAATATCCAACTGAGACACATGGGTTGAAATACCATTTGCTAATATGATAAAAGATATGGACGATGATTGTACTAATTGAGAGTTTGAGACAATACACTATGCTTACCGGTCTTATTATCGGAAGCTCCTAAGTCAATGACCCAAAGAACACTTTCAGGCTTTGCAAGACAAATGGTGCTTAACTCCATACCAGTAGTTGTGGATGATGATGCATGAGTGGAACGATGCTTCAGAAGTTTAGCATTTTCTTCCTTGGATTGTGTAAATGTTTCAGTATTTTTTTTTAAAGGCGTAAATGTTTTAGTATTAGTCTAAAAAAAAGAGGAAATAGGCTTGGGAACATAACCCTCGGTGCCATCATCAAAGAACGAACTTGATTCGCCCAAGCAGACTTACCAATATGGTCCTAACATGTATTAGATGTGTGGTTACTAAGACTACAATGAGTGCATTGTCGATTACTATGACCACGACCACAACTACCACTGAAATCTGTACCACGGCCTCCCCAATTAGTTCTAGCTCCATAGCAACCTCCCTGAATCTATACCATTAAAATGACCACCATGACCATGATTGCCACCATCTCCTCTACCGGATGCAGAAACAAATGCACAATGATGTGACCAAGGTGAGCTCTGTATACTAATTGCATGTTGAATGCAATCAAATGCTTCACTGATGGATGGGATCTCACTGCCTCCAAGGATCTGAGCTCGGATAGCCCGAATTTAGGACGAAGACTAGAGAGGAATTTAGCAACATGAGATTCCTCTCTCTACCATCTCATAGTCTTATAATTGGTAGGCAGGGGCTGGTATATGTTCCATTCTTCCCACATGTTTCTTAATGCTAAATAGTACTCTCCTACGCTTTTTTCTCATCGTTAAAGAGCATATTCTGTTGTAACTCGTAGATTTGAGTTAAATTCTTTTCCCCTGAGTACATCTCTCTCACATTATCCCAGACTTCCTTTTGCTGCCTTGAAAAAGATAACATTTGCACTAAGTTAAGGCTCCATACTGTTCCATAACAAAGCTCTAATTTGAGCATCCTCTCCCACCTAATCTTCACATTCTCTTAAAATTTCTTAAGGTTCGGGAGAAGTCAGATATTTAGGGCCTGTTTGGGAGCGTGGATTTGGAACCCCTGGGATTTGAAACCCTTGGATTTGAAATCCTCTTGTTGTGTTTGACACCCTGGATTGGGAATCAACTTTAATCCAAAAGTAGCTATGCATGGTATATTTACAGGGGTTTGAATTTAATTACTAAATCAACTTTAATCTCTCTAATTAGTGACGTATGTAATGTTTGACACAATGGTTGTAATAAGCCCGCTGAGATATATGCTTTGCCCAAAAATGATGAAATTCCAAGTCTTGGATGGGCCACAAGCACAAGATCATGTCCGAGTGACTAACCAACGATTTTTAACTGTTGATTTACGTGGACAATGTTTGGACGGTGTTGATCATCATATTAAAGTAATTATAGTGGTGCAATTGATGATCTAATTGTTTTGGGATATCATTAGTGGGCCATATGCCCAATAGAATAATAGTTTGGTGACACACATGTTACACATGCAACTCTTGAAAGGATTTTAGATGTAATCCAAGCTCTCACCGTAGATTTCAAACCCCCTATTTGAGGGGATTTGAAACCCCCAGTTACTTTATGGTGCCAAACAACCAGGGGATTGAAATCCCCTCAAATCCCCCCAAATCCATGGTGTCGAACGACCCCTTAATTTCCTTTTCCCATAATAAGGAAAACCTCCACTGATGTTGTCCATTGCAAGTAATTTACTATATTGAGTTTATTTGATGTAATTTGAAAGTTCATCAACTCAAATGCAGACAAAAGACTAGTCTTGGCTTCATTCTTGATATCCATTGATGTCGGTGAAATCAAATACACAAGGGAAGAACGCTTAACTTTAACTTACCCAACAAGTATTCAAGAAAACCACGTATATCAACGAACATGATCACTTGGTATCACTGCTTGATCTAAAAACTTCACATGTACTCTTGTTCTCTAATCCTTGTCATAAGCAACTTTCACACACACTTTAGATCTTAGATCTGGTCACATGCACAAATCTGACCACATGCACGATGGCTCACTTTTGTCCATCACAACAGTGTTATAAGAAAGTGGGCCTCGCAGACATTCACGATACATGATTACGGGACCCACCATATGATTTTGGAAGAGAATTCATGTAGAACAGCCCCCAATGACTTTTAAGAATTCACCTTAAGTAAATAGAAGAAGGAAAGGACAGGGAACAAGGAACTTTTCGGAAGAGATCAATGCCCGAATCGATTTTGCTCTTATACCATGTGGCGTGATTGATAAAAGAGAGAAGAAGAAAAGAGGAGAGAATGAAAGAAGGAAGAGAAAAGGAGAGTTTAGGTTCACATGCTCCCCCATTCTAACATGGTTTTCAATAATTACAATAATATCATTAGTAACAAAAGCAGGAATACCCATTATGTCCTAAACACAGATGGACAGTAGATGGACCATAGAACAACCAATATCCAATAACACAACCTAATGCTAACTTCTCCACCAGTTCCTTTGGTGCAAAATTTTCACAGCTCTTGCTTTTTATGATCACATTTTTTATGCTTAATCTGATAATATTGTGTTCGGAATACATTTTTCCATTTTGCTGTTTAAAAAAGAAGAAGACAAAAATAAAAAATAAAAGAAAAGAACAATCATACTTTGTTCAACTTGAATTAGTAGTGATTTTTTGCATGGCAACTGTGCCTTTGTGGGTTTTGTGGTTTGGTGATCAAATTTATTGTTGTAGCTTGCTTAGAGCTGGACATGAACCGAGCTAGCTCGGTTAACTCGCTTGACTCGGCTCAGCTTGAAAGCTGGGTTTGGGCTGAGCCGAGCTGTTTAATTGAGCTCGAAAAAATTTCGACCTGAGCTCGACTTGGCTCAAAGCTTGGCCCCAACTCGACTCAGTTCGGCTTGGTTCAACTCGACTCAATTTATATACCTTAGTTAATTTATATATATATATACATACACACACACACACACACACACCTTTTTATAAAAAAAAGTCCCCAAAAACTCGAACTCAAGCTCGGCCCGAGCTGCTCATCGAACTGAGCCGAGCCGAATTCGAGCCGAGGTAAGCTGCTGGCTGATTCGTGTCGAGCTTGGCACAACTTGGCTTGATTCAGCCAATAGCTTACCTCGGCTCGAATTCGGCTCGGCTCGGTTCGGCTCGGTGTCCAGCTCTAAGCTTGCTGCACAATGGACTTTTCCTGTATTTCTTTTTCTCAATCAATTATTTCCAGGAGACGATTCAAATGGGTACGATTGGCCTACCAAGGATATCCTTATGACATGGCTCACCACTGTCAATTCCATAAAGTTCCACACAAATATGATAAACCATAGAGAATTTCATCTCCATCTTCCTTAATAGGCACAAGATAGTTTGCCGACATAGTCAGGCGTAGTTTCCTTAGTCTAACTCGACCATAGTCTAGTAAGATGTTCCATAAACTCAAAATTAAATACAGCTTTCTTTTGAAGATGCCAAAACTGTATTTCCAAGTGGAATACATACATCTTTACCATAGCTTCATGAAACACTGTAATATCTTGAATCCATGATTCATTACCTAGTGTCCCATTGGTATGAGTTCGGCACATATATAAGTTGGTTAAAATTTTTTATGGGACACTGATTGATTTGTAAGCGTCTTTTTATCTAAAAGATTTCTTTGAGCATCACACATCCACAGTGGGATTTATCAGATCATTGATCTTTTTTAAGTCCTGATGGAGCAAGACCCTTTAAGTCCTATCGTTTTGAGCATTGATCCAAGGAAGACATTTCTAGGGGTTTCTTAAATATTGTACATTGTGATGCAAGAAGTTTCCCTTGATATGCAACAAATTCAACGACCAGTATTCATATGTAAAGGCATCAAAATCATGATTTTGATGTCTATCAAAAGATTCAAAACATGACCTTAATAATTTGAGGTAAGTGTTTTGAATAGAGGTAGCCTATTGCGTGGCGTTCATCCCTTTGTAGCATGTAGCGTAAGCTACACGATACTTCTATGTTTTAATTTAAAAATACAAAAATTGTAAGAAAAAAAGATATATATATATATATATATATAAGGGAAATGGTACTATGAGGTTGAGCTGTGTGGGCCCCACCATGATGTGTGTTGAGCATCCACCCCAACAGTTAGATGCACCATTCCTTGGTGGGCCACGGTCTTAAAAATCAAGTCAATCCATGACTTGGGTAGGCCACACCACATACAACAGTTGAGAGGGGTTACTCTCCCATTAAAACATTCATAATCATTTATTCGGCCCACCAAGATGTGGTTCAAAAATCCCGACCATCCATTGTGTCTGTCCCAATTGGATGAGGAGTCAGAACAAGTTTCAGCCGCATCCACAACTCAAGTAGGCCCCGCCAAGTACTTTTACATGTCTTAGGCATGTCTATGCATGGTTTTAGATGGTATGGCCCACCTGAGTTCCTTATACGGCTGATTTTTGGGATATCCAATAACTTAAAGGGGACCCATCAAATGCACGGTGTTGATGTTCAACACACATCATGGTGGGGCCCACACAACTCGACCTCATGGGAAGTTCCCATGAGGTTGACCTTATAGTACCATTTCCCACACACACACACATATACATGTGTGTGTGTGTGTGTGTGTGTGTGTGTGTGTGTGTGTGTGTATAAAGATGATTCATTTTTCAAGTATAAGCATTTAAAAAAAAGTTATTATCATTTATCAAAAGCCCATCCACATATATAAATCAAATCAATAATTATTCTAAGAAAAAAAAACACCATAGTGGGCCCCACGTGGGTCACACCATAGAAACAATGCACAACCACTCATACTCACAGCATAGTGGGTTCCACATGGGCCACACCATAGAAAACAATGCACAACCACTCATACATAGAACACAGTGGGCCCCACGTGGGCTGCACCATAGAAAGCACTGCACAACCACCACAGTGGGCCCCACGGGATTGTGTCGCACGTAGGATTTGAAAGAGCAGTTTCGGAAACCTTCTTTCGAAACCCTTTTCTTTTAACATAAGTTTTAAAGTTTGTTTAGTGTGTGAGTTTAACACCAACTTTAACAAAGAAACAACACCATTTTAAGTAAAAATCACTAAAGTAGGGCTCGGTTTCAACTTTACATCTTAAGGTTGTTTAAAATGTGAGTTTTAAGCCATATTATACATGGAGGCATACGGTACTCATGCTACATAGCTGCAGCGTACGCTATGACCCCTTGACACTATTTAGGTATTCTCCGTAGCTCTACGGCTATGCCACGCTACATAGCGTATGCTACCGCTACGCTATGAATTCTATTTGAATACTGTTTGAGATATTTATTGCTGCGGCATGGACTAGTGCAAAGGATCATGTTTCTTTTCATTTAAGTTGTTTTCTGCTTATTATATATGCCTTGGGTCAGGAAATATCTCTACTATCTGACAAAAGAATTCTAATGTTGACTTTAAATCTCACTTCTTTTCCCTGTTAATAGGCCAGGATGAGAGAATTCAACTTGAACTGGACACTGGTGGTCTTCCAGAAAATGTGAGCTACAAACTTATTTGCACATAACAAAATCAACCATAATTTTCAATGTTCCCTATTTTCACTAACTCTTGTCAATTGCTGCTTTTCACTTGCTTAAGTATGAACCTTTGTCGTTTGTCTCATCTGATACAAAATTTCTTAGTGATTTTCTCTGAAATCTTCATATCTGACCAAAGATTTTTCTCTAAAATTTTTATTTCAGGTAATTGAAAAATTTCCCCACATTTCAGATTATAAAGCTTTCAGAATTCCAAAATCTGTGGATGTTAGAAGCTTCCTTAAATGCCAGTTAGCAATTGCCTCCTTCGATGGTAAAAGTTGTCACTCTTTCATTCTTGTTCTTTTTATTTTTTGGTGTTTCAGTTGCTGATGTATGTTATGTTTAAGTTTATTAGAAAATCTTGGAAAGTTTATCCTGCCTTGGTCCACTTGTTTGAGTAGCTTATGCCTGCATGGTGTTCTCCACTTCTCCACTTCATCTAGCTTCAGTCCAACCTCATGTATAGCTTGTCTGTTGTTGTTTTCCAATTAATTTATCATTGATTCTCATGGCTCGTGATAATGCTTAACCCATGCGAATTGGTTCAATCAAATTATGAAATGTTTTATTCCTTGCACTTAAAAAACTGGTAAATGTATCATAAAGTTGCTGACTGGTTGAGAAGAGGATGTGTATTTGACTTGGCTGCTGCCACTTCTAAGAAACTGATGTTGAACTTCAATATCTATTCGAGCATTAAACATTTGATTGTTGTTGATGCAATCATATGCAGGTCATAGTATAAAAATTCGCATGAATGGATGAAGTGACAGGTGAGGCAGCATGCAAGCAGGAGAAAATCAAACTTACTCTAAAAAGTCAAAGAAGGAGAAGAAGAAGATCAATCAACTATGTGTCTCCTACCCAAAGTTCTTGTGGACACTAACCCTAGAATTCTAGACACTGTTTATTTGGTTGGTGCAAGAATTCTGATTAGTTTAAGGTTTAATTGCTTCTTGCATTCTCTTATCATTTCTCATCTTAAGTTAGTTTCCAAGCGAGTTCTCATTTCCTTTCTGTTATTCCAATTCTTATTTGATGGGTGCGGTTTGCTTTTTTTCAAGCATAGCTCCAGCCACCTTTGGGATTTATTCTTAGAAACTCTCTATCTCTAAATTGCTCATTTCATGAGTTTCAAGAAAATATTGTTGTGGTTTAATACACATTTTCGCTAGTCATTGTTTTGTTATTACTCCCCCCCACCCCCCCTTTCCTTTTTTTTTTTTTTGAAAATTCTGACTCAGTTTAGAAGTGTCAAATGTGATTGGTGATTTGTACCTTTTTAATTAGGGGCATATACTTACTAGGTTTTCTTTTGATGCAGTTGATGGGAAATGCAACAATACAACTGGTTTGCAATTACCTGGTGTCCTGGATGACTTATTCACTTATAGTGGCCCACTTGGGTCCGTGTTTATGGAAAAAACTGTGTCACTTTATCTTTGGGCTCCTACCGCTCAGGTATGATCTTTTGTGCTAAAATCTCTCTCTCTCTCTCTCTCTCTCTCTCCCTCTCTCTCTCCCTCTTATTTGTGCATAAAAGCAGGTGGTATGTGCTTACATTTATAGGGATCCATTTGGCAATGATCCCTTGGGACGTGTCCAGCTTAAGGAGGTAAATGGTGTTTGGAGTGTTGATGGACCAAGAAGTTGGGAGGGATGTTATTATGTGTATGAAGTTTCTGCTTACCATCCCAGCACCTTGCAAATTGAAACATGCATGGTGAATGATCCTTATGCTAGAGGGTATGTTGGCTATCTTTATCTTTTGGAATGAGTACTAATCACTTGCAACCAGTTGCAGGGTAACTTAATCTTCAACCCTTTTTAAGATTATTTTTCCCTTGAAGATATATGATATTTTTAAGGGAAAAGTTTGAAACCAAAAATCTAAAAGCATAGAAAATGGTCTTCAAGTACAACTGGTTGCAGGTGATCAGTTGTCCTTTTTGTGAGCTTCTATGACAATTAGGTAAGCCATTTATATCTTCTAAAATATTATCCAGTGCTGAAAGCTAATATCTAGATAGTTATCAAGTACCCATTCTCTAAACACATTGTATGCATGTATGAGATCCTGACTGTTTACCTGTTGTGGCATACCTTAGATGGGCATGAGCCAAAATGGCACTAGTCAGATGCCCTATCCATTGATTGGAAGACTTCTGTCCATTCACCAGTGACACTTGGTGACTGAATTGGTCCTAGTTACTCTTCGGGACGGAGTGGAAGAAGGGAGGAGATTCTCGAACGAGGAAAAGGATCAAATTACTTCGAAAGAATTGAATGAGGAGCCGTATGAGGTGAAGCCCTTGCCGGAACCAACCCTTCCAGTGATAGTGATGGTTTAGCTACCATAGACTAAAGGCAGTGTAGTGGTGTGGATAGATACCGAAGCCAAGCTGTATACGAAGCCGATACGAAGCGAGGAGGGGGACGGGACGTAGATTTTTTTTTCCTAACCACCCATATTGTCTTCTGAATCTGTCACTAAGAGTGCCTGACTGCTACGATTTTAGGGTAACCCCATCTAGAGTTGGACCCAGCAACTGATGAAAGGCTGGATCTTCTATATGCATGCGGTGTGCAGGGAATGGAATGCCATGACTAACTAAGATAATGTTTATAGCATCGAATCTTTTCTCTACTCTGAATGCTTATATGTGTACCTATGAATTCTTATTTTCATCTTATTGGAATAGGTTATCATCAGATGGGATGCGGACATTGTTGGTCAATCTTGACTCTGATGCTTTAAAACCAGAGGGATGGGATGAATTGGCCGATGAGAAACCTGACCTTTCTTCTTTCTCTGACATCAGTATCTATGAGTTGCACATCAGAGATTTTAGGTTAGGATACGTTCTCCCGTTCTCTTTATTTTTTCTAACCTTGATTTCTCCTTGGGTTATTTCAAGCATACTTCTGTCTAGAACTAAAGGATGGTTTACTCTAAAATCTTGTCAATGTTGCATGCTTTTGTTATAAATTCAACCTTGTAAAATACATTTGTTAGTTAGAGGGTTTTTTGTTTTTTTAAAAAACCTTAATCACATTCCTTAATCAAATTGTGAAGTATGTTAACCTTCATCAGTCTTCACTAGCAGTCATCCATTAATGTGCTCATTGATCCCAGCCATTCATCATATTGACGACCTTGTAGATAGGCCATCAACCAAAACTTATATTGGAAGAACTACCTCTTGAGTGACAGCATAAAATGTTCATCAATTAGATACTCAATATAGTTTTAGCCTACATTTTTCAAAATTTAGGCTCAAGTTGTATTGATGTTCTCCACCGCTGATATTCTAGGAATAACAAGGTTGTCGAAGACTACGGTTTCTCTCCCTCTAAATGCCCCACATGATTGTGCTATGAAGGGCCTTCCAATGTACTCTTTCGCTAGACATGAATGAACCACTTGGCCACCTGAGATAGAGATCTGCTGCTGCTGACGGCTCTTGATCTGTCACCAAATTTAGAAATGGCCTTCCCAATGATGGGTGCCCTTCTATTTCCCACTGCCTGGATTCCACCCCCTCTCTGATGTCCCATATTTGCTTGCAGAAACTTCATCCAAATGGCTTCATTCTTGGATCACTAGAGCATGTCCGTGTGGTGTTCCATCATATCAGCACAGCCAATCACCATACATGCTTACCACTGTCTATGGTGAAGATAAAACTACATATGACATCTGTGATGTTCACGGCGTAATAGTATTCTCTTAGTGTATTCATATTTCATGTCACTCTATGCTTGTTGCTTTCTTTATTAGCTGTTCTGTTTAGGTTATTGTAAGAGAAAATTGAAACCAGTTGCATAATTATGTTGTGTTGTAAAACAGACTGGTGCTCTACAGGGCTGTTATTTTGCTCAGGATCATCTACGGGCCACACTTACTCAATTTCTATCTATTTTATAGGAAGCGAAATTAAAATATTTTGCATGTTGCATTTGCAGTGCCAATGACCCTACCGTGCATCCTGAATTCCAGGGCGGCTATCTTGCATTTACCTCTCAGGTAATGTTTATGCTAGGGAACCAATATTTCTAACCACTGGAAAAACTCTTAAAACTTCCCTCAATATTCTTGTTTACTTTTTCTGTTCCTATAAAATCTTCTCTGCATACCTCTGTACTAGGAATGTGAATGGTCAGAACAGCTGTTGTCAATTTCCTTTAATTAGAGCTGTTACCTTATTTATTTTTAACAGATAGCTGTTATGGGTTTAGATTAATATTTTTGTTTAGGCCCTGAAGCTACATATGGTATGCTGGTAAAACTGTAGCATTGTTGGGAATTGGGAGACATGCTCATAAGCCGAGCCAATATCCATCTGATATGCGCACTACATTTTAGAGCTTCCTGAGTTTATGGGACTGAATGATTTCTGTAGAAACGGTCCAATGAACTCTGGCACATCTACTACATAGGATTCTGTCGAAGGAAGAGATAATGGTTGCATCTAACTGTGGATTGCTGCCAAGATCTGATTTCTTCACATGCATGGCTGTTAATGCACATTAGATAAAATTCTAAGTGCCTGTTTGGTAGCCACTTAAAAATGAGTTCATCTCATTTTAGTAAATATTGATTATGTATTACAGATTATATAAATTGTTGGTTATCAGGATTTTTTTTTTTTTTTTTTTTATAAACTGAAACTGTCATGGATTAGTAAATGATAAGCCTAGAATGATGAGAAGAATCAACACCACGTTGCAACGGAAAGCTAGTAGTCTACTGCAGCAACCCTGGTAGTACATATATCACCTTTTTGTCCAGTGGTTCTTCCTATGATCCTATCCTAAAAAAAATTGTTGAATGTGGAATCTAGTCTCATAAGAAATTCTCATGCTAATATTTACTGTTTCAATTGACGGATTTTCCATGAAGAATTTTCACATACTACATTGCTTGCTTCGGTTTCCCTGATTTGTTTCATCTGTTTGCATAACTACAAGTACAAATGTTTTGAAGTGATAATTTCTCTTACAGTTTTCCTGCTTCTATTTTTCGGTCTCACATCTATGCTTGAGGTAATCATGTAAGAATGAGGGATAGCATCAAGGATGTGTTTCCTTTTCTCATAAAAAAACTGTTTGACGTGTTAGGGTTGAAGATTATGGAGTTTGGTTTTTAGGAGAGCTTTGGGACTTTGAAGTTGCCTCTTGTAGAGCTAATTGATGTGTTGTCGAAGGTGCACCTCCCAATCCGGGATCATGATTTGCGCACTCGGGCTTTTCTCTTCCATCAGTCTCTTCTCCTCTAAAAGATTTCCTCATTGCCCTATGTCCTACTGTGTCACCTAAGCCTCCTTGTGTGGAGGTGTGGGGTTCCTAAGCAGCCCCACCAAAGTTTTGTTTGTTTTTTCAAGGATAAAGAGGAATTTTATTAGAACGGACTGCATGCAAAACAGAAGACAGAAAAATACAAGGACAACCAAAAAACCGCCTCGTCCCGATAAAAACATAGGCTGCCTGGGAACAAAGAAAAACAACTAACAAAAAGCCGTCCACTCTTTGGTGACCTCCACCACTGCTTTGAGCGATCTAGAAGCGTTACAAAAGCATCTTCTATTTCTCTAGCCCAAATTGCTCACCACATTGCAGTTAAAGTGAGGTGCCAATTGTCCCGATGATTTGATCCCCCTCCTCCCCCCATGCCAAGCCCAAAGAAGACTCCTAACACAACCTGACATAACCCACATCACCCCAAAAGCTGCGAGAAAAGTCCCACAATTTGGAGGAAAAAGGACACAAAATGAATAAATGGTCGATGGATTTGGCATCTTGCTTGAACAAACAACGCACGTTTGGGATAGGCAAAGATCTCCTTTGAAGGTTGTCTGTGGTAAGGACCATCTTCCTTCCCACCAACCACATGAAAGTAGCAATCTTGGGTGGGGCTCCATAGAACAAGTGGAACGTGTGTCCCCTTTGATCTTTGAAGTCTTTGGCTCACATCAACTTGTAAAAAGGTCTAACTGAAAATCGGCCCGAACTATGCGCAAGCCACACCATTCTATCTACTCCCCCAAGAGGAACGATGCGTTTCATGCAGTTCAAGAGAGAATCTCTTGCATCTTGGCATTTGATAGGTTCCTCCTACAAGGTGGGGCCCAACAAAATGAAGAGCCACTTACTGAAAAACAATCTAATACCCACAGACTGGACAAAGGGGCCAATCGGGCCAAAGAGGGGAATTGAAGGTGCAAAGGAGGGCAGCCGCACTAGGAATCCTACAAAAAATTGATCCTGGAGCCGTTCCCCAAAGAGAAGGATAATCCGTGAGAGAAGGTCGTGTGGAGCACCGAAATTGATCTCCATATATGTGAAGCCCTATGCTTAGAAGATTTCTTTGTTGACCATCCCCCCCCTTCTTAAGGCCATATTTGCTATAACCTCTCACCAAAAACATCCTTGGTCCAAACCGCCATAGCCATTTGCCAAGAAGAGCCTTGTTCATGCTACGGAGATCTCGCAATCCAACACCACCTCGGGTCACCGGTTTACAAATCTCCTCCCATTTCAAAATGTGGAATTTGTTACCTTCTTCAGATCCCTCCGTAGAAAATCCCTCCTCAGCTTGTCCAACCTCTCTTGCATCGAAAGGGGGCACTTAAAGAGAGACATGAAGTAGAGAGGCATGTTGTAGAATGCGACTTTAATGAGAGTTAAGCAGCCACCTAGGGAGGGATAGCGGCTCTTCCAAGTGGATAGGTTCCTTTCATTCCTCTTAATAACCCTGTCCTGAAGGTGTTTAGCAGGTTTTCCTATGTAGAGAGGAAGGCCCAAGTAGGATGAAGGGAAGGAGCCAACTTTACACCCTGAAAGACGAAGCAAACTTAGAGACCTCAGCTCTGGACAGGTGGATACCTAGCATCTCACTTTTCCCCACATAAATTTTCAGGCCTGAAACTGCCTTAAAACACAACTTTCCGAAGGTTGTCAACTTGAGCTGGATCTGCTTGGCAAAAAATGATTTTGTTGTCATCAAATTGAAGATGAGAGACTTGATCCCCCACTTTGGCCACCTCGAAGCCGTTGATTAAGCCTACTCTTGCCCCTTGGCTAGCATATGACTAAAAGGTTCTGCAATGACCAAGAAGAGCTATGGAGAAAGTGGGTCCCCTTTCCTGAGACCCCTAGAAGGCTTGAAAATACCTTTATGGAAACCATTCATGATCACTGGAAAAACAAGAGAATTAACACAAGCCTTAATCCACTTCCTTCATCTTTCATCACAATCCAATCTTCCCAACATATAGTCCAGAAAATCCCATTCAACGTGGCTGTACATCTTTTCCATGTCCAATTCGCAAATTATCCGGGCCTTTTTTGCACAAAATCTAGAATCAATGCACTAGTGTGTAATAAGAGCTGTGTCCAAATTTTTTCTTCCGCCCACAAAAGCCCCTAGTTGGGGGAAATAATGCTTCCCAACACTTCTCTAAATCTCGAAGCAAGCACCTTTGCCAAGATTTTGTAAGGATTTCGATTAGGCTCATGGGTCTGAAATCCTTCAAAGCTTCGGCTCCCTAAATCTTAGGAATTATAGTAATAAACGAAGCTCCTAATTTAGAAGACAACTAACATTTTTAGAGGAATTCCTTGGTAAAAGTCCACCACATCGGCTTTCACCACGTTCCATAAGACTTGGAAGAAGGCAAGCGGGACCCATCTAGATCGGGAGCTTTGTCTTTTCCTAGACTGTCTACAATTGCTTTGACTTTTGTTTCAGAGATGGGATTCTCTTAAGGAATTAGTTCTTTCGATAAATTGTCAAAATGGTGATAATGTAGTCTTGGTTAGTTCCAATGGTCTTTATACAAGAGTCTTTGATAGTAGCCCATGATCACTTTGCACACCTAGTGTTTGAGTTGTCATCGAAAAACTGATAATTTCGGCGAAATTATTGGTATCGCTGGAGCTCCAATACCGAAACCCTATTTTTTCGATTCGTTTTCTATTGTCGATAAGATTTCGCCAAAAATATCAATTTTTTCGTTAGTACGCGTCGGCGATAAAAATCAACTCCTACCACCTTCAAGGGATGTGGCCAACAACCTACACCTCTTGATTTTGTCGATATATACTATTATTTTATCATGTTATCGCCAAGCACTGCAACTAGAGGTGTACACGAGTCGAATCGTGTTGAGCTTGGCACAACTCGACTCGGCTCGGCCACTAACTGACCCCAGCTCGAAGTCGGCTCGGCTCGGTCCTTGAGCTTGATTGGCCAACTCGGCTCGGTTTGGTTAGCAGCTCGGGTGATGCAGGACAATTAACCACTTGCTCTAAAAGCTCAAACTGTTAGAGCATGGCGAATCAATCCCTTTATCTCATAGCCCAGGCCCCACATCTCATGGGTTAGGACCTCGGCTGAACCCCCCTCGTGGGCTCCAAATCACATAGGTACCGTCTCACACGAGCCACCTGAATCACATAGGTGGGGTCCACCTCTCACGAGCCACTCGCTTCACACGGGCCGCCCACCCTGAGTGTGTCCTCGCATCTCACAGGCTACCCCACTCAAGCCTGGTGTGAAAATGCCCTTGCATTATCGGGCCAGTTCGAGCCAAGATCAAGCCTGTGTGGCATTTTCACAAACATATGGAGTGCACTTTCAATTTCTTACTGTATGTAAAACAGCAGCAGCTGTTTACAAGTATTTCATCAAACACCTTGTATGCAACATCAAAATCAAGAAAAAAGGATATTTGTTTCATATACATACCTTCCTTGCCACCAGCCAACACTTCGTTGAGTTATTTCATCAAACACTTGGTGAGCAACACCAATATCAAAGTAACTGAGTCACTGAACTGGTTCGATCTGAGTTCGATTCGAGTAGGGGTTTGATCCGAGTCGAGTTGAGCTCGGGCAAGCTCGAACTTGGTTCGAAATTTTTTCGAGCTCAAAAAATCAGCTCGACTTGGCTTGAACTCAGTTTCAAACTAAGTTGAATTGAGCTTTTTCGAGTCGAGTTGAGTGAGCTAACTGAGCTAACTTGGTTTGTGTACAGCCCTAGCTGCAACTCGACAGTGCACCTGTGGAAATCTTCAGAAATTTGAAAAAAAAAAGGGAAAATGAAGGGAGATGGAAATCTGACTTCAAATATGAGTTGTGGAGTAAAAATGAGCAACTCCTATCCAAGCTCATGGATTAAATAACCGATTTGGGGCCGGAATCATAGATCAAAGTTTGGTTGGCTCGGAATCTGGAGTTATGCATAAATATGAATCTGGAGGTATGCATAAACACTTAAAATACCCCCCCCTTTGATTTAAGCATGGATTTGGCTTCAAATCCATGTTTATGCATGATTCTCATGCATTGACATGGATTCAAAGTGGAAAATCGAGAGATTTGGGATTGAATATCTCTAATTTTGGGAAAATTGGGGAAAATACGATTTTTCCCTAATTTCTTCTCAAAAATAACAAATAGGGGTATATATATATATATGGAAAATCGAGAGATTTGGGATTGAATATCTCTAATTTTGGGAAAATAGGGGAAAACACGATTTTTCCCTAATTTCTTCTCAAAAATAACAAATAGGGGTATGTATATGTATATATATATATATATATATATTTATATTTATATATATATATATATATATATATATATATATATATATATATATATATATATATATAGGGAAAAGGTTCTATGCGGTCGAGCTCATGGGAACTTCCCATGAGGTCGAGCTATGTGGGCCCCATCGTGATGTGTGTCGAACATCAACACCGTGCATTTGATGGGTCCCCTTTAAATTATGGGAAATCCCAAAAATCAGCTGTATACGGAAATCAAATGGGCCATACCATCTAAAATCATGCGAAGACATGCCTAAAACATATAAAAGGACTTGGTGGGGCCCACCCGAAATTTGGAAGCGTCTGAAACTTGGTCTGACACCTCATCCAAGTGGGACACACATAATGAATGGTTTGGATTTGTGAACCACTTCTCGGTGGGCCCAACAAATGATTATGAATGTTTTAATGGAGGGTAGCCCCTCTCAACTTCAGTATATGGTGTGGCCCATAAAAGTCACGGATTGGATTGCTTTTTAAGCCCTAGGCACACCATGGAATGGTGCATCTGACTGATGGGGTAGATGTTCGACACACATCACAGTGGGCCCCACACAACTCAACCTCATGGGAAGTTCCCATGAGCTCGACCGCATAGAACCTTTTCCCATATATATATATATATATATATATAAAATTAGGAGGAAGGGCTGATCTATTGAATGCCCATAATCTTTTGATTTTTCCAATTTTTTTATATTATTGAAAATTACAAAAATTATTTGTTTAATGTTAATTTAATTATTTAATCATTTTTTTCTTTAAATAGGGCCCATTGGGTCTCATTTTTAAATGATCATGACTGATGGATAGGCTAACCTAAATGGGGCCCATGAGGACCCATTGGGGGCCCTTTTAAAGAAAAAAGAATTAAATAATTATTTATTAATTTTTTGATTTTTTTATTTACATTTTTAAAAATTACAAAAAAAATAATACATTAAATGTAAAAAATATTTTAAAATGTATCATGTATCATGCAATGTATGTATGTTTTTTGGATGGATGGTTGGATGGATAGATGGGGTGGATGGATGGTTGGATGGTGGATGGATGGATGGATGGTTGGATGGGATGGATGGATGGATAGATGGGATGGATGTGATGGTTGGATGGATGGATTTTTGGATGGGATGGATGGATGGTTGGATGGTTGGATGGACAGATGGGGTGGGTGGATGGTTTGGATGGATGGATGGATGTTTGGATTGATGGATGGATGGTTGGATGGATAGATGGAATGGATGGATGGATGGTCGTTTGGATGGATGTTTGGATGTGATGGTTGGATGGATGGATGATTGTTTGGAAGGAAGGATGGATGATTGTTTGGAAGGAAGGATAGATGGTTGGTTGGATGCGACAGATGGATGGATGGATGCGATGGATGGATGTGATGGTTGGATGGTTGTTTAGATGGATGGATGGGTGGGATGGTTGGATGGATGTGATGGTTGAATGGCTGGCTGGCTGGTTGGATGGATGGATGGATTGGATGGATGGATGGATCGATGTATAATGTATGCATTTGCATTATGCATGTTTCTTTACTTAATTGCGTCTTAATTGGGTATGAGAGAAGGCCAGATGTATATTTTGAGTTCATTTACTTTTACATGTCCTACTTACTGTATGGTACCTACCTGCGTTTGTATTATATAAAATCATTTTGGTTACAATTGGGCTGATTTCTTTCGATAGTACATGCTTTCTGGCCCCAATTAAATGAAAACTTATTATATATGCATTCTTTTTGTAATTTTATAATTTCTAAATATGCAAATATGTGTACTCAGGCATCTCCTAAAAGTTTCATTGAAAAATTTCATGGTTTCCCCATTTTTTTACCATGTTTCCCCTGTATTTCCGATTATCAGCAATATTATCGGAGATAACGATATTTTATCTTTATCTATGGCCAGTGAAACTTGTAGCAATACCGACAAGTTGAACATTGCGCACACCCCTCATTCTTTTAAATCCTTGAACCATCACAACTAAAGAGCAAATTCTATTATTGTGAGCTCTTGCAGAAGCGATACTGTGGAAAAATCATGCACTCTTATCACCTTCTTTTCACCATAGCACCCTCGAGCGTTGCCTCCACTTAATTTCTTCCTCCCTGATACGCATGGAGTAGTCAACATGAGAATAGAACGCTTATCTTTTTCCTCCGTGGACAACTCGCCACCCTCCTTGAGATCTATAGCATCGAGCTCATTCAGCTTACTAGCTATATTTGCCTTCTTTTCCTCGAAGACACCCTTCTTCCAAACCTTCACATTTTCTTTGAGAAGTTTCCTGTTGAATCGATAACCTGTAAAGACCGCCACTAGCCCTCCACCAGCTCATAGAACCCTTCAACTTCCAACCACATCGCTCGAATCCAAATGCTCTGGGTCCCTAGATCTCGGATTCAGCCTGGAGGATGATAGGCCTGTGATAAGAGGTGGGCCTAGGGAGACCTAAAACACTGGACTAGCGGATATCTTTCCAACCGCTTCGGCGATGCGAGGAATCTGTCCAGACACAACATGATTAGGGAGCTCTGCTTATTGAACCAAGTAAATTTGGCTCCTTGCATTGGGATGCCCGCCAGATTGAACTGTTGAATCTAGCCTGTAAATTCCTTCATACTTTTGGTCAAACATTGCAGAATTTTTGAACTTGAAACGGGTGATGTTGAAATCACCCTCAATGCACTAAGGAAGTGGCCACTTCACAGGAGTGACCCTTAGCTTCTCCTAAAACCCAACCCTTTGATCAACTTTGCAGGGGCCATAAACTAAGGTAAACAACCGCTTGAATCCTAACGCAATTTCGGAGAGGACCACCGAAACTGAAAATTCGCCACGCCAATTATCCTCCTTCCAAATGGATGGGTTCCATGCCATCAAGATTCTCCTCGCCAAGCCCATTGCATCCAAGATGACAAAATCTTTAGACTAAATGCTACACACTAAATCCAGGGAACATCTGTCGAAAGAGGACAACTTGGTCTCCTGAAATGTGATCGGGCCTTCTTTTTGCACATCACCTTGATTTGGGATATCTTGGCCCTACACCCTAACCCCCTGACATTCCAGTTGAGAACATTCATTGAGAAACATACCTTGCCCTCGTGCCCCTTGGTGGCCCATTGATTCTACTTCCAACCTCGTAGTTTATAGAACTTTCGAGTCTGAGAAGCTCCCTCTGACCTTTTGGGGTTCGCTTTGGTGCTTGCTTAGCAGTCGAGTACCCTCTCTGTTCAATGAATTGGACTAGAGCCACAACATCTTCATCTCGCACCCGAAAGGACAATCCCTAACTTCCCACCCTTTTGATGAAGTCCTTCGTGCACTCGAGATCCTCTTTGGAGAGGATGTTGACTGTTGTCTCCCTATCTGATGCAGGACATGGAAATTAAACATGATATGCAAGATTTCAGACTTCAGATTATACTAATTTAGAAACAATCACAAAAATTCCACATCCCACATAAAGTCAAGCATTCAACAAGGGGGGTCTACAAGGGTCCAAGCCTACACATGCTAGGCTGGATCAATTAAAATTATAAACCAAACAATGATCAAAGGAGAGTAGATTCATCCACACATGCAAAGGATTATTTCCCCAATCCAAGGGATTCACATGTTTCAATTTGGGAAGCCCTAGGGTTGTAAAATGGGAATAGAACTTGGGATTTAGGATAATCTAGGGTTAGGGTTAGGGACATAAGGTGATAGAGGAGTGAAAGAGAGGAGAGAGAGAACCTGTAATCAGTCCACCCGTGTGGACAGCAGGCTGGCCCGACGCACGTGGTGGATTGCTGCCCGCACGTGTGTGGGGCCCACGAACCCAAAAAGGGCCAACTAGGGGTTGCTCGGCCAGGGATGGGCCACCCACACACCAAGTTTCAGGGCAATTAGATGACTGGTTTGAGCCCGGTGTTCCGCCGAAGTTTTGACCCTCCTACAGGGCCTGATTCTGGAAATCTGCTGTAGAGAATGATTGACTGCAAAATAAGGGTGGATTTGAAGAGTGGATGGCTGTGAGAGATGATGAATATAGAGGGTGGGAGATGGGGGCGATTTGAGATGAGTGTGGCTTCGCACCACGGTAGTTAGCCCTTCGAAGAAGGAAGGGTTTCGCACCCAATTGGATTTCCACAACTCAGAGAATTAGTGAAGCAAGAAAACATAGAATTTTATTCATAAAATTCAATGAGAAAAAACCTACGAGGGGTTGCCTATTTATAAGATAAACCTATACCCCAAAAGCCGCGCCATGTGCGCGCACTATTACTTAGAGACGAAGTAATAAAAATAACAACTAATCAATGCAATCAAAACCGTTCATGATGTTCCTAATAACGATAATAAGCAAAACTCAAAGTCCTAGATCATATAGGGAAGTGGGCCACGATTATGAGATCCAATGGTGGGTTCCACATGATAATCGGGTCCACTCCAATGAACCATAGCACAACCCTCTAACTACGAGGCCCTCCATGGATGTCGTCGTCGATCTTGATCGATGGTGGGGCCTTCCGCTTTGCATACGTGCGTAGAGGGGGCGTGCGTGTGCACGTGATGTCCCCATCACTATCATTTGGATCTTCCGCCTCGACCACCTAGAATACACTGACTCTTATATCCACCTCCCTTTCCCCTGTAGCTTGCAAAGACGTAACATCTAAAGTCTATGTCAAGTTATCGCCTGTGAGAGCTGTAGTACCGTTACCTAACGGTTCCCCTGGGACCACCATAAGAGCTTTGGACTCTTCTTCTGCATGGAGAATAGACACCTCAGTAGCCACGTCCTTGCCTTCTCCTTGTGACTGGTTATAGGAAACTTCCTTGGATGGGCCGGCTTGCACTCCCTTCTCATCTTCTTGAATGACAGCGCCGCATGTGTTGGGGGCAGAAGCCATCTTGTGGGAGACGAAAGTATTGTCACTTTGAAGAAGGATAGCTCTCGGGCCTCCTCTATTATAGGAAAATAGAAATCTCCCCTCTGAAGATAAAAGGGCTCTTGAGCTAAGTTTCACATGAGCTGAAGATGGCACGGGCAAGCTTTAGTTAGAAAAGTTGGCACGTGCTAGCCCAGAAGGCACTGAGATGAGCTCGTTAATGAGAGACACATGTGCCACACACGCTTCAACAACCTCTTCATTGCCAGCAGCAATGCTTCAATCGAAGGTAGATGACGACATCACGCTCGATTGACGGTGAGGCTCGAGGCGAACAACTATCAACTACTCAACCACTCCGCAAGAGCTTCGGATTCGACCCAAAGGTGAAGGCGAATTTGAATCAGCCACGCCACTTCGAACCTGACACGTGCTCCCTGCTTTGGACCGACCTTGCTCCAACCCTCTGCTGAGGTTGGATGAGATAAAATCTCCCTAGCACGGGTCTTTAACTCACTACCATGCAAGTAATCTCTAGAGCCCATGTAGAAAATGAGGGGTGCAACACAATTGGACGGAGCAACTCCATTCGATGGGTGCGATTGCTCCATGGTCCCACTAACTCCTGTGGGCACAACATTTGCATACACCTCTCTCCCTCGAGCAAAGCTCCACCGGATCGTGGGCAAGGTACTCCGTCTTCCCAACTGATGCTTCTAGCGAAAATGGTTGCCGCGGCTCTTACCTCCGCCTCCATGCCTCCCCCACCTACAAGGAACCCCCACCGCTCTTCATTCTCCACCATCCATTTGATACAAACCTCACCCACCCTGAGAGGAACAATTTCCGACATCAGAACAACCCTTTGATACTCAAGCAGGCAACTCTAAGGTCTTCATTGACTTCTGAGGCTTCTTCTATTACCAGAACCTCCCCAATACACTCCCCGATGGTCGTGAGAACCTCCTTGTTCTAGAGCTCTAGGGGAGTGCCCCAAGTACCATGCAATTTTCATCCCCAAGGAGGACCCGTCTTCCCATTTCCGAACTAATTTTTAACTGGGCCATTGTTGAATCTCACCCCTGCCATCACCATACGCTCTAAATTGGAACCTAGTTTGACTGAAATCTAGAGAGTATTGGCATTTAGGGGCTTGATTTGGTAATCCCCTTCCTCCAACTTGTAACAGGCTTTCAGCCACACCCTTACCTAGGACAACAGAGCCCCTTCAATCATCTCGACCACAACTGACCATTGAAATAGAGGCCATGTGTGGTCCATCACTGCCGGATCGACACAGACCTCCTTGCCAAACGATGAATCCTTCCTCCAGACCCATTTCCTCTGATTCAACCTTGCATCACCTCCCTTCTCTTCGCGCTTCACCGTCGGAGCCGGATAAGCCTCATTCCCTACAAATGCCTCCTTATAAGATCTACCTTTCTCACCCACCTTATCTACCCCCCTAGAGCTACCCTCCGACTCTTTCACCCCATCTAGATTCCCTCCCCCCCCTATCCGACTCTTTCACCCCATCCAAATTCCCATCCCCCCTATTCGATCTCCCTAACATTGCTTTTCTTGACTTCCTAATGCCCCTGACTCTCCCTTCCTTCGATTTCACCTCCTTGTTGACCACATTTGGCTTGAACTCTGCTTGTTGAACGGGCATCTCCCTCCCTCCGAACCTCTCCTTGTCAAGAATTTCTATTGCTCTCTCCAACTTGGTGCTCATGCTCACGAAAGCAAAACCATGTGGGGTTGCAGTCCCCCGAGCTCGAGGGATAACCACCTCCATTACATCGCCCGCCCTCCCAAATACCCTAGAGAAGTTTATCGATAATGATCCCTCTAAGTATCCCTTCACAAACAAAGTCAGGAATTCCTCTAGGGCATTCTTAACCCCTTCCCTCCTTTCCTGCCAACGGGTACGCATGCAACCCTAGTCTTGTCTTTAGGCTGCTTCTCCCCTAGTGTATTAAACCCACTCTCTACAATCCCTTTTCCTTTGTCCAACATTGGACAATGATTCTCACCCTCCTCCTTGTTGCCTTTGTCTGATTCCTCTGTTCTAGCTGCGATACTAACTCTACTTCTCACCATATATCTCCTTCGATTGTCAGCGCGAAATCGCCCGACCGACTTGCTTCTCGCTTCCACTCCCTTTGCATGTGACGAGTAGCGGGAATCTCGTGATACTCATGAACCTTATGAACTTTTCGCTCCAGCCTCATGAACCTCGCGGCCCCATCAATGTTACCTAGATTGTCAACTCCGCTACATTTTCCTGTTCCAAATCATGTGATCTAAATTATGGGTCATTTGTGATCAAGAAAGCTTTATGTTTACTTTTACCAGTCCAATATTGTGATTTTCTACCTCAAGGTGAGCTGTAATGGTTGTTAGGGGGCCATTACGACTGTTATGTAACAATAAAAGTGGCAACTTGATGTAGGACCGATGCATGAACCAAATATCATGTGAGATCAAGTAGCAAAATTAAGATAATTAACAGAAAAACACACTTTGCTATAATCATCACAGATACCCCGAAAACCAAAAGAATATCATGCATAATCCTAGCCTAGGCTACCAACATCATCATACGAGATCATTAAATAAAAGGAAACTAGGATCTAATGGATGTAGGGACATCCAATTAGCATAGGGTAAAATCTATTTCAAAGTAAAAAGCCTAATACAACCTAAGGTAAAAATAGGGTTAGGGGAATTGGGGAAATATAGGAAATAGGGTTTATGGGATCAAATTGGGTGAAGGGATTAAAGGGTTCATAGGTTAGGATGTGGGAATTGGGGTTTTGGATAGAAGGGGTGTAAGGATTTTGGGTGAATTGAAGAACGAGAAAAGTTAGGGTTTGGTAATTTGGGAAAGTAGGAAAGTTAGGGATTTTAGGTTTAAGGTTATGGTTTTGGAAAAGAGAAAAATGGGTTTTGATTTTAAGGGTAATGGGAAAGTTAGGTTTAGGAGAAGATGGAGATTTATGATGGAATAATCGAAGAACTTTGAAGAAAATACCTTGATGGATAATAGAATGGTGATGTTGTGGGGATAGATGGAGACCTCTCACCTTCGTTGATGAAGATTAGCCTCACACCAATCTCCATTCCAACTCACATGGAAGTATCTTCAAATTTCATGAAGATGGAAGAAGAAGAAAAGGAGCAAAAGCTTCTTTGTTTTTTTTTTTTTTTTGTTTTTGTTTTTTTTTGTCCCACAAAATTCAATGGGAGAGAGGTCACACACCCCTCCCCTTTTTTATAGTTCCAAGAAGTTACAAAAATTACAAATATCATCGTCTTGTGAATTTTAACCAAAATAGCCCTAGTTTAAATAAAATCAACTAAAATCACTCATAGTGGTGTCCAAACATAATATAAACAAAACTAAATCTTATAAGCTGATAAAGTCTAAGAAAAACTAGTGTGGACGATCCACGATCAATGGTCCGATCGTCACGTCCCTCCAATCCAATAGTTTGGATCACTCCATAAAACAGCCTATGTGCATCTTCCCAGTGTGGGATTTTCCAGATGCTCGCACATGCACATGTGGTTTTCAACACATTTAATGATACTAGCCTAGCCACAAGGAAACTGGTGTGGCATACCTCCTCCTCTGATACGTATGTATCGTGTGATATATCGCACAATATCGCACCATTTTTGCGATATCATAGATATTATTTGCAGATTTATCCCTTTTTGGCTTGCATAATTACCAAAAAAAATTGAAAAGAAAAAAGGAAAAAACAGGGAAAAGCTTTGAATTCAACAATCTCAATTTCCTTACCCTTTTTTCTTTGAATAGACTTAAGACTTAAATTGCACACGAGATTTTGGTGGGAAATCTACCATAAAACCCTATAGATTTGGGTTTTATTGAAGGAATTTGGGAATTTTAGAGAGATTTTAGGGTTCCGGTCCTTTCGGAACCCTTTCCTCTTTCAAAAATGGGATTGGATTAGCTACCAATGCGTTTGAGTAGCAAGATTCGTTGCTGAAGTGACGTCAACAAGTTTTGTGGGCCCCACCATAATGTATGTGTTATATCCACACCGTCCATCATTTTGGAGAGATCATTTTAGGGCATGAGACAAAGAATGAGGCAAATCCAAAGCTCGAGTGGACCACACCATAGAAAACAGTGGAGATAGTGATGCCCATCGTTGAAACCTTCCTAGGGCCCATCACGAGGTTTATTTGAGATCCAACCTGTTAATAAGTTAACATAGACATGAACGATAGGAAAACATAAATATCAGCTTGATCGGAAACTTCCGTGGCCCCCAAGAAGTTTTTAAAGGTGAGCATTTAATCCCAAATGTTTTATATGGTGGGGTCCATTTGAGCTTTGAAACTGCCTCTTTCCTTGGCTCATGCCCTAAAATGATCTCTCCAAAATGATGGACGGTGTGGATACAACACATACATTATGGTGGGGGTCCACAACTGTTAGGGACGGATTTCCTGCTAAAGCCTTTCGCAGGATGCTGGCGACGCGGTTTGGGTAGTGATGCTGCCATCAGCTTGGTGGCTAGTGGTCAGTGCTGTGGACCACCATGATGTATGTGTTTTATCCACGCCGTCCATCCTTTTTGAAAGATAAGTTTAGAGCTTAATCCCAAAAATTAGGTAGATCTAAATCTCAGGTGGACCACAACATGGGAAGACAGTAGTGATTGAATGCCCACCATTAAAAACCTCCTAGAGCCCAATGTAATGGTTATTTGACATCTAAACTGTTGATCAAGTAATACAGACTTGGATGAAGGGAATATATATATATATATATATATATAATATGTCAGCTTGATCCAAAATTTTGTAGCCCCTAAGAAGTTTTAATGGTGGGCGTTCAATCAACACTATGCAGTCCACTTGAGATTTGGATTAACCTCATTTTTGGGCTCATACCATAAAATGATTTGGAAGAATGGGTGGACGACATGGATGAAACACATACATCATGGTGGGGTCCACAGATCACCGACCACTAGCCATTGGCCACTGGCAGGGTGAGTAGCTGATCCGTTTCGGATGTGGGGTGGGTACATGTCGTGCGAAGCGTTGACAGTTCCAGAGCTCCGAGTTGTACGAACGGTACAAAGGAGATCAAAATGTCCCCAAAATAATGCATTTATTATATCCACACCCTTTATCCATTTTCTAAGATCATTTTAGAGCAGCAACCCAAAATTGAGTCATATCCAAAGATCAAGTGGACCAAACCACAAATAGAAGTGGAGATAATGATTCTCAACGTTAAAACATTCGTAGGGCCCAGAATACCGTCTATTTTCCATCAAATCTGTTCATAAGGTCACACAGACCTGGATGAAGAGGAAATGCAAATATCATATTGATCCAAACCTTTTGTGACCCCCCAAAAGGGTTTCAATGGTAGACGTTCAATCCCGTACTGCTTTTTACAGTGTGATCCACTTGATCTTTGGATTTGTCTTATTTTTCAGCTCAAGCCTTACGACGAGCTCGCCAAATGGATGGATAGTTTGGATATAACACATACCTCATGATGGGACCCACAAAACTTGGTGACGTCAACACACCAACCATATTGGTGGTGTGTGGTACACACCCAATCTGCTTCCTGTTGCGTGGAGTTAGCTTGAGACAAACGGTCCTGTCGTGGGCTTTGTGGGGTCCACTTTATGTATATGTTTTATTGAATCGTCCATTCATTATGGAAGATCATTTTATAGCATCAGTCCAAAAAACCGAGACCTTTTAAGGCTCAAGTAGACTGTACCACACCATTGAAGATTTGGATTAAGAGAAAATACAAAGATCATCTTGATCCAAAACTTATGCGGCGTGGATTAAGGGAAAATACAAAGATCTTCTTGATCCATAACTTTTGTGGCCCATAAAAAGTTTTTAATGGTCATTCATCATTGTTTTTAGTGGTATGGTCCACCTAAGATTTGGATCTTCTTAAAGTTTGCGATCATGCCCTAAAATGAGATGGGAAAACAAATAGATGGCATGTATATACAAAAAGTACATCGAGGTGGGCCCCACACATTAGAGTAACACTCATTAAGGTGTTATCCGAGGGGTGTGATTGAATGCCGACCATTAAAAACTTACGTGGGCCCACTTTAAGCAAATCGATAATGTTTATTTTCCATCCAACCCATTGATAAGGTCAAACATAGCTGAATGCGGGTAATGTACAAAGATCAGCTTGATAGAAAAATTTTGTGGGGCCCACCATAATTTCTACTATATATTATTCTTTTAAATGCATTGGCTGTGTTTTCATACATGTCTTGATACATTTATAAATGTTATGCATCGTATTTGAATATAGTTGTTTTAGTTCAATCGGACAATGTATAGCTTAGGACCCTATACAAAGGAAACCTATTATGTGCACTTCTTTTTTGAGATTCTATGATTTAAAAGTGTGTATTAAGGCCTTTTTAAATAATCCCTGAAGTTTCATTAAAAAATTAAACCATTTTCCCAATGTTTCCCCATGTTTCCCAAAAAGTGTAATAAATTATGCGATACAAACGATGTATCCCATGTGATAACTGATACGTATTCGTATCCCTAGGGTGCGATACATTGCGCGATACCGATATTTCGAACACTGATGGGGTCTTGACGACCGTTACAATAAAAACAACCCATAATGGTCCATTATGGGGCCGATCAAGGTTTTTTTTAATTATTTATATTTATATTATTATTATTTTTATTTATTTATATTCTTCGAAAAAAAGTGCTCTACTTATTGTTGATTAATTCGTAATGCAAATTTATATTGAGAAACAAGAGATTTATGAAATAGCAGGCATACAACATAATAATATGCATGCATGATCTCCAATATAATATTCACGATTTCATATAAATTACTTCATCACTTTGTATATATAACTATATTGCAATCAAATAGTAGTTTGTATTGGAATGGGCTACATGAATCCACCCCTACGGGTGGAGAATAGAAAAGAATTGATTTTGAATATTCAATGAAGTGCCTATAGGAAAGTCCATTTATTAGATGATTAGTATCATCCCATTGCCGTGGTAGTGGCAATATAGTCTATGCAAGGGTTGACGCATTGAATGGTCTAGATAAATAAACATGTTGTCAATTTCATGTTGCACTATATACTTGTGTGGTGAAGGTAAACATGGTGAATGCCAAGAAAATGTTGTTATCATGATATTTCAAAAACGATAGGTCGTACCTTTGGAAAATGGGAAATGATGCAATACATCATGTTGTATTTTAATAGGGTAAGCCACCAAGCAGCAAGGGCCAAATGGCATATAAAGTTACTTCCATAATTTTTTCTGATTTGTCACCTTTTCCCTTTTTTGAGATATCTCATGGCATATTGTGGTCGGTGGCTTACTTATTATAGTACAACATGATATATCGTATCATTTCCATAGGTCATATTTGAAAATTTCCTTTCATGTGGTACGTACCACATACTATATGAATCTACACACACACACACACACACAAAAACACAACCGAGAAAAGGTTAAGATGATGGTAGTGATGCATATGTAAAGGTACCCGCAATGTTTTCAGTATCGACGACATCGGCCGATATATCCCACTTGTGTGATACGAAACACACAGGTCGTGTTGATATATCCAGTGTTTTAAATATCGACGATATTGGCTGATATATCCCACGATATATCTTGTATCCCACCTGTGCGATACGAAACTCGCAGGTAGTGCGATATATCTTACATGTTCGATTCGGTGAGCATTTTTTATTTTCGATCCTTTTTTTTTTTTTTTGTAAATCATGTTAAATCAGCGTCAAAATGTTACAAATACATGGTTTTTCATATTTTACAAAAAAAAACATGGATTGTGAGCTTTAATTTTGAGATTTGGAGGAGATGGGCCGAGTTGCAGAAAGTTGAAAAAAATCAAAATTTCCCACTTGCTCACGAATCAGTTGCAATCCTTATGTCCAAACATAAAATCAAACATGTATGTAACCTAATCTAGTGATTCTTCTTTTGCTTTTGAATGTATTGCTTATATTTCCACACGTCTTCTTATATTTATAAATTTTATTATTATTATTATTATTTTTTCTTGAAGACACAAGGTGTCCCCGTCCCTTTTGAGGTGAGACTATTCCCTGTGGATACACGCAATCACCCACAACCATGTGTATAGGGTAAATTATATGAATGAACTTTGAATATGCTTGCATCAATTCAGTTAGACAACGCATAGATTGAGACTCCATACAAAGAAAACCTATTATATGCACTTATTTTTTGTAATGTTTTGATTTATAAGTGTGTTGATGTGTTTTTTAACAATCACTGAAGTTTCATTGAAAAATCGACCAATTTCCCCATGTTTCCAACAACAACGATACATTACGTGGTACAACCGATATATCCCATGCAATAACCGATACATATCTGTATCCCAAAGGTGCGATACGTAACTTGATACTGATATTTCGAACACTGGATATATCCCATCTGTTTGATCCTTTACGCATTTTTTATTTTTGATCCTTTAAAAAAAAAACTGTAAATCATGTTAAATCAGAGTAAAATGGTTACAAATATGTGATTCTTCATGTTTTGCATGAAAAGTCATGGATTTGGAGCTTCGATTTTGGGATTTGGGGAGTTGTGTTCAGTTGCAGAAAATTTGAAAAAAAATCGAAATTTCATAATTTCTCACAAATCGGTTGCAATCTATGCGTCCAAACACAAAATCAAACATGTATGTAACCTGATCTAGTGAATGTATTGCTTGTGTTTTCAGACATGTCTTCTTACATTTATAAATTATATCAATAACTTTTAATATACTTGCATTAGTTCAATTAGACAATGCATAGATTAGGACCCCATACAAAGGAAACCTATTATGTGCACTTGTTTTTTGTAATGTTTTGATTTCTAACTGTGCAAGTCTTTTTTAATAATCCCTGAAGTTTCATTGAAAAATTCGACAAATTTCCCAATGCTTCCCCATGTTTCCCAACAATAACGATACATTATGCGATACAACCGATATATCCCATGCGATAACTGATATGTATCCGTATCCCAAGTGTGCGATACATTACATGATAACGATATGGAAAACATTGGGTACCTACGGACAAGCATACAAATTCCTTCCTATTATGATCTATCATGTTGAAGCACTTGGTTAACAATTAACAAATGTTCACGAGGGTAGACTAGTTAATGCTTAACAACTATTCATGAGGGTAGACTCATCATTAAGTAGTTTTACATTGTTTCATAGTCATAGAATTTAATTGCAGGATTCGTTAGGTGTACTTCACCTAAGGCAATTGTCTGAGGCCGGTCTCACTCATGTGCATCTCCTGCCAAGCTTTCAATTTGCTGGTGTTGCTGATGAGAAAGAGCAATGGAAGTATATAGGTAAAATTTTTTCCTTACGGTGCCTTTATTTTGAGTAAATGAAATTCAACAATTTATTTGGTTGTTATCTTCATTTTGTTGTGTGGGCATATATCTCTTATCCTACCTTCCATGGATCCTCTAATTGGTCACATATACTCGTATTGAATACATACTTCTTACCTATATGTATACTCATTTCATATTCTTGTCCTCATGTTACATTGATACACCCAATGTTCGTAGTATCAGGGGATATAGAAGCATGTATCAATATCGCCGATAGCTGAAAATGCATCACTGACTGAGGGAAACATGGGGAGAATGGTGGAAATCTTCAATGGAACTTCAAGAGATGCTAAAATACACATATTTGCATATCTAGGAACCAAATAATTGCAAAAAAGACGCATACATAATAAGTTTTCCTTTAATGGGGGCCTAAAAGCTTGTAACACCGACTCAAGGAAACATGAGCAAAATGTTTGAGTTTCTAAATGGTACTTCAACAAATGCTAGAATACACATATTTATATATTTAGGAATCAAATAATAACATAAAAGATGCATACATAATAAGTTTCCCTTTAATGTGGGCCTAATAGCATGTATCGTTGACTCAGGAAAACATTGGGGAAAATGGTGGATCCATCCATCCTTCCAACCATCCAACCATCCATCCATGTATTCACATGCATACATACGAGCACACATGCATGATCCATCCATCCATCCATGTATTCACATGCATATATACGAAATCCATGCATGCATCCGTGCATACATACAATTACACATACATACATACAGACATGCATGATCCATCCATCCATCCACCATGCATGCGTACATACACATACCCACATACATGCATGTATCTATTCGTCCATCCGTCCATCCATCCATCCATACATTCATCCATGATCCATCCAACCATGCATGCATACATATACATAGTACACACACATGCATTTCGTCATACAATCAGGAACCAAAAAAAATTGAAATGGAATTTTTTTAAGAAATAGATTTTTGGCAATATCAATAAATTAGCGATAAATTGGCGATTTATCGATAATATTGCCGATACATTAGCGATACAAGTGACATTTGGAATTTATATAGTTGAATATATCAGGACACATTGACTATACTCTGCAATGTATCACCTATATCTGGAATTTCTGATTCTACCAGTGTTATGACATTTACATTGGCGATATTATTGATAATATCACTGATACTTGGAACAATGCGTAACATTGGTTATAGGAGATGTTTTTCGCTGGAGCAGACTTGTCATTTGGCAGTTGTAAATAAAACATGTTAATAAACCATATTGTTTGCATCTGTATTGGGTCCCTTTATTGCTTCAAAAAGAAAAATAGAGAAAGTTCCTATGGTGTGGTCCACTTGATGATTGGATTGGCCAGACCCAGCAGAAAAGAAATCATCGTTGTCATGATTGCTCGACCAAAGTTTGATGACCTGCCATCCACTTGACATCAACCCTCCTTTACCAAGGCTAGTGATTGGCTGGCAAATTGCTACAAGGATTTGTTGTTTACACAAACCCATACAAACATGAGGGATGCACAAGTACAACTAGTTGAACCAAAGTTGCTGTCTAACTAGTGCATTAGCACCATTCTGCCATGCGTATGACACCCAGGGTTGGCTCCACCATGTAGATCACCGATGACAAAAATCCACTCAGCACGCGGACTGCACCTTAGAAAACAGTGAACAGCCACCTATCTCATCCAAAATACATGTGTGGCCTGCCTCATGAGTGAATCTGCTAGATATTTGTCCCTGGTGGTCTTCATAGAAGGGCCAACCTTTTGACTCTGTTGGACGTCATACAAACATAATATGTTGGTTTGAATATGTTGGGCTGTCGCTAAGCAGTCTAACTAGTTATTTTGACACTCACCTAGACAAAATACATATTGAAATGATCCAGATCACTAGCTCATCTCTCTCTCTCTCTCTCTCTCTCTCTCTCTCTTCATATATATATATATTCTTCATATATATATATATTTGCGTGATTAATTTGCAGGAACCACACCGCTGGTTTGAAATGTGAGCATGTAGACACTGTTTGATGTAAACCAGTCTTTTGGTATTTTGGGACATTTTCAAGAGTTTTATGCAGAAAAATAACATTTTCCATTAGGCTCCCAAAATCAGGCTATATATATATATAAACTCCAGCTACACTAATGCTATTTGAGTGCTGTCCATGGTAACTGCCTAAAGATTTCATTGCTATCAGTTTGCAATTTGTTTTGTTTTTGTTTTATCTTTCTTTCGTATAATCACCTAAGGTTTAAGCTATGGACCGATAACCGTCTACTTTTTAGGCATTTTTTAAAACCCGCTTACCCTTAGAAATATGTTCCAAAACATGGTTTTTATTTATTTATTTATTTATTTTTATAACTTTGATTGACGGTTCCAAAAAGCAAATTGCTGTTAACGTTTGTAAGTACATTTCTACCCCTGGTGGATCCAGGTTTCTATTGTTTTACCCTTCAAACACCCAACATGTGAACTCATTGCTTTTGACGTCCTTTTTTATCCCGCTTGTCCATCGATGGGGCCCACTTCTTTGTCCTTGTGACATCCATGCTGTCTATCCATTTGGCCTGCTCATTTTAGGGCATTAGGCCAAAAATGACTCAGATACAAAGCTCAAGTGGACCACACCACACGACAAAGTGGGGATTGAACGCCTACTGTTGAACACTTCTTGGGGACCACATAAGCTTTGGATCAAGCTGATATTTGGGTTTTCCCTTCAACTAGGTCTATGTGGCCTGATCAACAGGTGGGATGTCAAATAAACAACACAGTGGGCCCTGTGAAGTTTTTAATGGTGGGTGTTCAATCACCACTGTTTCCTGTGGTGTGGTCCACTTGAGAAATGGATCTGCCTCATTCTTGGGCTCATGCCCTAAAATGAGCTGGATGGACTGCGTGGATATAAAATATATACATTGAGGTGGGGCCCACTCTCACTGATCCACCGAATCTGCATCCTCTTTCTAGGCCATTAATCTGAGGGGATAGTTCAGCGCCATTTTAAAAAGGGGAGTGATGTGTGGAAATCCTGATTGTTGAAACCTAGGACCTGATTGTGGATGAAGCCTAATCAAATAAAAACACTGAGAAAGTGCAGCAAACATCTAACTGTTTTCCATTATGATTTGGATGCTCTCTATTGTACTGTAACCATCTATTTGATTGCCTTCAATTGGGTGGTTAGGATTTCCCTTGTACTGACATGTGCAAAGTTTGTAACACCTACTTATTGACGGCCACACATGTGAGCTAAGTCCGAGTGCTGGCAATCCATTTTTCTCCTAGGTGTCAAGGTGTGTAAAATCGGTTATGTATCGGTTGTAATGGTCGATATTTAACAGTAATGGCGGTTACCGTTATGCGATACGGGGCTGAAATGGAGGAGTCCTAAAAAATGGAACTGAAATGGTTGTTACGGGGTTGTAACGGCCGTTACAGGGCATAACGGCTGTTATGGTCCCCTTAACGACTGTTATGCACAGTAACCTTAAGAAAAAGAGGGAGAAAAGAGGAAAAAAAAGAAAAAAAAAAGAATCATTCCTTTTTCTTCTTCATCGATTGCAGCTGCTGCGGCACTGTTGCGGCTGCTGCTTGTGTGGCCCACCTTTTTTTTCCTTGGTGTGGCCCACATAACGAGTGGGTCTGCTTGATTTTCAAGAAGGGTGATCTTCATAGATGGGTGCAGTCTTTCCATCACATTGGCGGGAAAGTTATTTCGTCTTGCGGCTGGCTTTAGGTGATTTGTGCCGCTCCCCTAAATGATGTTAAACTAACACCTTGGACTGGAATCCTTTACAACACTTGTTGTAAGAAGTGCATGCAACACCCTGGCTCTATGGGACCCACTTAATGTCTGTCTGATATCCAGTCTGTCCGTCAGTTGAGACACCCAATTTTCACTGCCTATAACAAACATCAGATGGATCCAAAATTCAGGTGGTCCACACCATGGAACAATGTAAATCCATCTCAAAATCCTTTAAATTCAATTGCTGCAGCCCACCTAAGTTTTGATCAGAATTAATTTTGGTATTTCTGGGGAACATCTGAATGGGTTGGATTTCATATAAGCAACACAATTGACCAAGGAAGCTTTTACGGTGGGCATAATCCATCCCATTGATCCCATGGTGTGGCCCACATGATCTTTTGAATCGGCTCGTTCTGTTATCAGATAATGACATGAGGTTTTAAACGGAGTGCATATCACACACACATCATGGTAGGCCCATGGAGCTCAAGTCCTGCATGCTCTTCTAACAGGGGTTGTAGATGCGGTTTGTAAGAGAGGGCCCAAAGGCAAGAGGTCCCTTTAACCCTATCCATATGGTGGTGGGTGAGAAATTACTAAGGGTAATTTCATCATTTTGAAAATATGAAACAAGACACATATAGATGTCTAACAGCCAGCGCCTATGTCGTCACTAACTAATTATTTAAAAAAAGTCCAAAAAGTGGGCGGTTGTCGGTCCATAGCTTAGACTTTAGTTTAGGTGGTTATATGAAAAAAACCCATTTGTTTTCTTTCTCAAGGCGAGTAGTGGTGGAGGCAAGGTATTCAACAAGGGTAATGGTGACTGTAACAGCCAGCCTTATGGCTGTTACGATATGGGCCGTAACGGCTGTTACAGCCCTATAGCGGTCAAAGTTTTTTCTAAAGGAAGAAAATGTATCACCCTGTATCAGTCCATTATGGCCGATATGGGCTCTTTTTTATTTTATTTTATTTTATGGAATGGGTGTTACAACCTGTATTGTGTAACAGGTCCCACAGTTACCATTACGTAGTGGCTGTTTTGGCCATTATGTAGTCGTTTTTGAATACCATAGGTGGAGTCTCTCTCTCTCTCTCTCTCTCTCTCTCTCTCTCTCTCTCTCTCTCTCTCTGTTTGTGTTTTGTCTTTGTTTGATGAGATATCTTCTACAGATGAAGATAGATTGTCAAAATTACCTCCGGATTCAGATGAGCAACAAGCTGAACTTGTGGCTATTCAAGAGGAGGATGGATATAATTGGGGGTAATACATTATTATCCTGATGTAATACAAATTCATTGATGCCTTTTAGCTATTTGCTTCAATAAAGTTCTATTCCCATTGCTAAACTGCGTTTTCTTTCCATAAGAAAGGTACAACCCTGTTCTTTGGGGGGTTCCGAAAGGAAGTTATGCGAGCAACCCAAATGGTCCATGCCGTACTCTTGAATTCCGAAAAATGGTTCAGGTGTGCCTCTAATATAAAGACAGTGACACCATGCACTAAGTTATGGAATTAGTTTTGGTTATGGTTAACGGTTCCCTCGTGTACTGGTATCCTTTATTTCTAGGCACTTAATCGCATTGGTCTTCGAGTTGTGTTGGATGTCGTCTACAATCATGTTCATGGAAGTGGTCCTCTTGACAGCAACTCTGTGCTTGACAAGGTAATGATCTTGTCTTGCTTTTATTGCCATTTATCAACTTAGCATCCCTGAATCAGCCCTCTTTGTCACGTGAACTCATGGTATCCACATGAATACTCGTCAATTTATCAAGTACCTATACTTTTTGAAACACTTCCTATTTCTATTGTGACAGGTGGTTCCTGGATACTACTTACGGAGGAACACTGATGGATGTATTGAGCATAGCACGTGCACAAATAATGCTGCCAGCGAGCATTTTATGGTGGAGCGATTGATTGTTGATGATCTCCTATGTTGGGCAGTTGACTATAAGGTCATTCTTCAGAGCTTCATGCTGCTTTTACTTAAAATGTGATAGTGAAGCTAATTGGAAATTTCCAATTGACTCTTCCATCCACGAGAAATTGTTGCTGTTGAATTCTTTAGGCACCTCGTTTACTTAAACATAGAGAATAGAACTACTGATTGTCGAATGGATCTCTACCTAATTTGATCAAATCCCTTAGTTATGAGGTCTATGGATATTAGCTACAAAATTTCAAATATTAGCTGATGTTGATGCCTTTGGTATAATCTAAGAATGACTTATCCAACTCTTTATTCCTTTTCTTTGTCCTTCTTTAACTGTTATTATTGTTAAACTGTCCTCTGTCGATTCTCAAGCAGTCATGAAAGTCCTCTATCTGCACTCTGTCAGGCCTTTTTTTTTTTTTTTTAACTATCATTTAAATGTTTTAATATTCTCTGATGGTTATAATTTCATTCACCCATATTCAATCCTTTTCTTTTAAAGGAAAAAAAAAATGCATTTCTTTTTCATTGTCGTTCCACTTTGCTTAAGTCTTCTTTTAGTTTTGTATTCCTATTCCTGCTTTCTATTAAAATTTATTTTTCCAAAATCCTCTTTCTCAATTCTTCTCTTTTTGAAAAGTTCCATATATAACATTCTTCTCTTTATTACAGATCTCCTTCTAAGTTTCCTTGTACTTTTGAATTGTCAACTTATACTTATCACACAACCATTAAAAAAAAAAAAAAAAACCCAACTCACTATATTCCAATTCCTTTGTAACAAGTTTCTATATTAAGTCCAGCCTCATTGGAACCTCCTCATCAAGATTTAAATCACCCAATCTCTATTTTATTTCAAATCCCTTTTGGCAACCTATTTTTCTTACACAAGTTTCCTTTGTTATGAAAATTTCTTTTATTTTTTCAGACCTTCTGTCTGATATTTCCTCCATTACCTTTTCTTTTGCTTTAGATTACCTGTAGGCCATACCCAATTCTCTCTTGAGCAAATTTCCTCTCTTTTTGAATATTGTCTTGGAAACTTGTGTCTAAATTTGGTCAAGTGTACTTTAGCATTCCCATTTTATGCTAAGCTTCACCTGCTCGCTCTTTGTTTTGTTTCTAGTTCATTATCTCATGTTTTCCTTTTCTTCATTATTTCTTTCATAAATGCGAAAAAAACCCTTCTTCCTTTTTCCTGAATTAAATTGTTGACTAAAAATGTGTTTAACATGTGTAACAACACTTATTTATTTAAATTGGTATGGTATACTATTTGTCTAAATTGGTTAATATGGATTCATCCACAAATCTATAGTAGTTAAAATCTTCACATTAATGCGTATGTACGCTACTTACATACTATATTCTAAATATGTTTCATTAAATTTATAATTATTGTGCTCCCTATGTACTCTTAGCCTCTAGCATTACTTGTTGTCTTTTTTTTTTTTTTTAATTTTTTTTTTTTTTAATTTTTTTAATTTTTACTTTTTTTAAATGTAACTTAGAAGTAACAATTGAGATAAAAGGAAGAAATCAAAGAGTCAATATCACTTGTGAGTTTAATGTCATAATTGTAGAAGTGAAACCAATCACTCAAATTTGGAAGAGTAGTTGAACATGGACGAATGAACTTGATTGCAGAAGAACCCATTTTGCAGTAGAAAGGAACTAAAGTGGGTGAACCAAGTAGGTGATGCCTATGTTAAAACATAGATATCCTTGCACATTTGACAACCATGTTTTGGTCAAGTGTAATGCAGGGGCATTTTCATATCGGGCTCGAGTGGGGTGGCTTGTCGGATGTAGGGGCACACTCGGGGTGGGCGGTCCGTGTGAGGCAGAACTCATGTGATGTGGGGCCCACGAGGGGGTTTCGGCTGAGGACCTAACCCATGGGATGTGGGGCCTGGGCTCTGCGATAAAGTGATTGATTCGCTATGCTCTATTAGTTCGAGCTTTTAGAGCAAGTGGTTAGTTGTCCTGCATCAAAGTGGTATAAGAGCGGGAGGTGTCATGATGCAGGGGCATTTTCACACCGCGCTTGAGTGGGGTGGCTTGTGGGATGCAGGGGTACACTCGGGGTGGGTGGCCCGAGTGAGTTGGGCCCCACCTGTGTGAGGCGGAACTCATGTTATTTGGGGCCCACGAGGGGGGTTCGGGCAAGGACCTAACCCATGGGATGTGGGGCTTAGGTTATGAGATAAAGGGATTGATTCACCATGCTCTATTAGTTCGAGCTTCTAGAACAATTGTTTAGTTGTCTTGCATCAAAGTGACATCCTTAAAGCCGGATGGTGGTTGCATTTACACCTCTTAGTCAAGAAGCCATGACCAAAGGCATTCTTGATGTTTAACTGGCGTATAGGCCATCTTTGAGTAATGGTTAGATAAAGAATAGTATGCATCATTGTTGACCTGACAACTAGGTTAAATTCAAGGCCTGGCTGTTGATAACCTTTTGCCATGAGTTGTGAATCTACCGCCTGATGAGTTGTGAACTTGTTTCTTGATGTGAGATAATAGTTGAGGAAAGCTATGCGGTGTTTGCTACAACAAACAATAGACCCATGCTATCAACTAGAGTTGATTGACATAGTCCAGTAGTTGGGCTTGGTATATCACTAAGGTGTTCTGTAACAGTAACGGTGGCCATAATGGCCACCACTGTTACCTTGACGATACGGGTCGTAATGGCTGTTATGGCTAGGGGTGCACATAGGTCGGTTCGGTCCGGTTCTGGGGTGAAACACGAACCGAACTGTTCCCAATGGTTCTAGGATTTTCAGAACCGGAACCGGACCGTTAGCGCCCCAGAACCAAATCGGAACCGGACCGTGAAAACCGGTTTAGTTCCGGATCCGTTCCACAGTTCTGGGCTTTTTAAAATCCAGCCCAATTGGTATGAGATGCATTTATATCCACCGTCCATCCAGGGATTGCATCACAGGAAACGGTGGATGTAATGTCTTCTATAGTTGAAACCTTCCTAAGGCCCATCATGATGGAAATATTTCATCCACACCGTACGTACAGAGGACCCCAACACCTACGACAGTTGAGGTGCTGAGGGATTAGAAAGTAACCGCAAACTCTACAGCACAAACAAATAGACTAACATAACAACAACTGATACAATACAAAAAGAAGCCACAACCTATTTGAGGTCTTCCACAACCAATTCCATTGTAACAACAACTGATACGATTTCATTTCCATTACTGGTTCGCTATTATTTTTACCTACGATTGCTAATTCTACAAACATTTGGGACCCACAAGGTCAGAAGCAAGAAGTTTTGTCTGACTGGGTTTTGAAGTCATAATTCATATGTGGAGAGCTAGCCAACTGCACTTTTGAGGGATGCAAGGATGGCTGCTAGATTGATTGGATTGGCTTCCGAGAGAGTATAAATGAGAAAATATATATATATATATTTTTTTACAGTATAACCAATCTCTGACCCACATGATGGATTGTTTATAAAAATGAGTAGACCATTTGTTTTGTAGTATGATTAATGTTGACCTCCCTCATTTACCTAGTCAGTAAGGATCATCCAACAAAAATCATTTTTTTAAAGGGATGGCCAACCAGGTGATGGACCCAGATGATCGATGGTTTAGATCAATGGTTCGGATCCACGGTTCGGGTCCACGGTTCAGTTCGGTTCTACCTGCCCCTAAACCGGAACCGAACCGTATCCAACGGTTCTTTGGTTTTTGGAACCAGAACCGGAACCTGTGCAGTCTAGTACTGGATCGTTTGATCGGTTTTGGTTTGGTTCCATGGTTTTACCGGTTCGATGTTTTTTTTTTTTTTTTTTTTAATTATTGAAAAAAATCCTAAAAAACCTGTATTTGCCCCGTAATGTTGATTAAAAAGTATAGAAAACTTGTATCTGCCTCATAACAGACAATTACGGGGCTGTTATAGCCTTTATAAGGGACGTAACGTGCCATTAATGGCAATTACGGGTCATTTTTTTTTCCATAACGGTTGTTACGGCCATTACGAGCCCGTAACGTGTAACGATTGCCACTGTTACCTTTACGGCCCCGTAACGGCCTTTACGGCACACCATGTATATCACTTTGTAGTGGAGATCCATGGGGCCCTTAATTCTACAACAGGGACATGGAGAAAAGTTTGAGAGAGAGAGAGAGAGAGAGAGAGAGAGAGAGAGAGAGAGAGAGAGAGAGAGACTGTTTGCTTCTGTTCCCATGAAGAACTGCATTGATCGATTCCCCTTGAGGAGAAGCGTCTGAAAACTAACTAAGTGGAAGTTGCGATCCTTTTTACAGATGGAAATTAAGCAATCCATCATTCCTCTCTGTCGTAGTTTTGTTGTTAGGTTTTGCATTGGCAGGCTTGTCTGCGGATATTATCAGGGTCAGTATTCACAAAATTTTGCCTCTCAATTTGAAGCTATTATAGGGATTCTGGATGTGAAGAGTGTATTGATAAGATTCATTCACAACCATGAATATGTCTGTATGTGAACATGATAATGGTTTCATCAGATGCAAGGCCTTGAAGTGCGCATTCGACTTCAATCCGGAAAAGGGATCTTGCTTTTCCCCATTTTGAATTTCATTTGGGATGTTGCTGTTCAATGTTTTTTAGTGAAAGTTATGGGCAACTGCTGCAAATTAAGTCCTGTGATGGCTGGTACTTGTCTTACATGGCTATGGTTTGTGTATAGCTAGATCTAACTGGAAATTTGTGAGAGAGGATGTGGATTGGGTCTGGTAATTGTGGTTGATGGCAACATGTTCTATATGATCATGTCCAAACCATGGCACGTGTTGTTGGAAAATGGGGTATGACGGTGGTGAGTGCCATTTTAGTCATATTAAGGATCTGGCTGTGCCAACAAAAGTATGGGTAAAAAAGACTTGTTATAACAAGAAGGGTAATGAGTCAGCTGGGGGTCGATGGAAGTAAGGTTTTTCAACATTCTGATGATGTATCTCATCATTGTGAAGTTGTTGTGGATGCTGGTCATGCTAATGCAAAAGATAGTCCCTATCATCAGGATGTTGGCATGTTGCTGACCTGAAGGGCTTGGCTTCATCATCAACTTTTTGTTGGTGTATTGGTGATATTTTGATAATATTGCCAATGTATCAATATTGTAAAAAATATGTTTATTAAAAAAAATTCCATTTATTATTATTATTATTATTATTTTTTATTGGCGTGTGGTTGTATGTAGTGTTTAATTTGTTGACGATAATATCGATAATATTATAATATTATCGTTATCGCAAAATGGGCGATATCGAGTGTACAATCTTTCATTTCCTTTCCGGTTATCAAAGATTTATTGGTGAAATATTGTGTTGTTGATATTCTGAAATATCGATGGATGTTTAGATAGTATAGATGGTATGGTTGGATGGATAGATGGGATGGATGGGATGGTTGGACTGATATCTTACAACAACACATGTGTTTAGGCCCCTATTAAATGGAAACTTACTATATATGTATTCTTTTCGCAATCCTTTTTTTTTTTTTTTTTTTTTTAAATTCCTAAATATGCAAATATGTGTATTTTATCATCTCCTAAAGTCTCACTAAAAAATTTCAGCATTTTCCCATCAATGTTTCCCCGCATTTCCTGTTATCGGTGAGATTATCAGTGATATCGATATTGTTTCCGTATCCCTGGCCAACAAAACGTATAGTGATACTGATACTTTGAACACTAGTTACGTTAGGAAAGTGGTTTGGTCGATTCCAAATAAGACATCTATGTAGGGAAGATCCTATGACAGTCACACTAAGTTTCTAGAACTATTAATATGCACTTGAAGATTTATCCGCCAGTAGTATCGAGTTTTTGACAAATTTTTGCAAACAACATTCTTTTCAAAAGTATATGTATGATAGTATTACTTTAAAAGAATTCGAATCGATGTTTACGAAAAACTGACTTTTCATAATAACCCGATAAGTTGGATAAGTGTGTATGTTGGCCAAGTACTTCAGATTGGGAATCAACTCCATCCGGTGTGGTCATGCGGACTAGGATATGCATTGTAAAGCTTGGGTTATTGAGTGCTATTTAGGTGGTCTCTTAGTACTCAAACACCTGTAAGAAGACAACGATGTTCCAGTTGATCCCACATCTTTGATTCTTTTGATCGTGATTTTTTGGTTTTGGTTGTTATGAGGCGAGCTAGATGGACATTCTATACTATGCCCATCCCACAACGTGATTAAGTAGGAGATGTTGGATATGGGCCTGTGGGGCCCACTTGTGGGCAACTACTAGTGGGTGGGCCCCGCATGTTTTTCCTCATTACTTCTCTCATTCTAGACTCTGTTTCGAATTTGAACTTCAAATTTAAAATATAAATTTGAACTTCGAATTTGGATGGGGGAGAGATACGGGAGAGGTTGGATGAAATAGGGATAAGTCTTATCCCATTCAAACTTATCCCTCATCTCTCGGTCCCTCCTATAAATACGGGAGATATCTCTCATAAAGGTACAACAACTGAGAAGTATCCAGGAGAGAAAAGAGGGAAAAGAGTTTATCCTCAGATTCTGTCCATTTGGCCCACCCCATCCATTGTCCAAGCTATTGATTGTAATCCCATGACATCTTAACTTTAACATTAGAGGGGTGATAAGACCCTCTCTGCTCCCATAGTGGTTAGGTAGACCACTAGACGTGCACCGTCCATCTTCGGCTTTCGAAGGTCCCTCAGATCGTGTAGACCGTTGAATCATGCGGGCCCCCACCCATCCGGGTTGTCTTTCACTTCTTGCAGAGTCGAAAGCAATGTGCAAAGAGGGCAGGCCATGCTGATGGACAAGTGCACAGATTTGAACTTGATGGCATGTTCTTTCCAATTGGGAGGGATTAATGCAGTCAAAAAGTGGGTCCCACAACCTGTCAGTTCAAGATCTGGACGAACCACTTTGTGGGACCAAACGTTCCATATGGTTGGACTAAACTGTCATTCAGTTAGTTTTCATAATTAGCTGTTTTAGATAGCTTAATTAGCAGGTTTCAGTTCGAATCGGATTACTTGGGATCCTTGTGTAGCCAGTTAAGGAATGTGACCGTGAACAATAGTCAAATGTTGGGTCAGATTGTAATTGTTTGTTGCTGAAGTTTCAGTTGTTAACAAAGAGTCCTAGTTAGTAGCACACACTGTTTGATTTACATATGAGTACTGCAATGAAGTTATCCTGGATAGGAAAAGCTTTTGTTAAATCAGTCCTATATACATGTTTCAATAGATGGAATTCTTATGATAGATAATTTCAACTGAGTTCTGCTATGCTTGTTGTGTCCTGCAATTGGACTTGGGGAGAGAAACTGCTGGTGAGATTCCATCTGGAGATACTGTAGAGAGATTCCCCACAGCTCTTTTGACCATACGTGTGTCATCCTTTTATCTTTTGGTGTGCAACTACACTAAGATGTTCAATCCCTAGTTGTACACACATTGGACCTTAACTAGCATCAGTTTACTTGGAGTTACAGTGTGTGGCACCTGTATGGCAGTTAGTGGATTTCACTACAAGTTCTGCTGTCAGTTAGTGGATTGTTGTTTCCATATTTTATGCATCAGTTTACTTGGAGTAACAGTGTGTGGCACCTGTATTCATAGTTTTCAATATGTGTTTTGTGATGATGCTTGGTTACATAGTTCTATAGTATCGTCTTGCGTCAAGAGACGCAAAGTCGATATTTTTTTTGTTACTCTTAAAGTCAACTGAGCATATCGATAAGTTGTAGTACTCAAACAGCATTAGTATATTGATCTTAGACTTGATTGATGTAGAGGGATTTGAAAATAGTTGATACATTGAATTTATGCTTTTACAATCAATCAAGTGTACTGAGATATTGAAGTCGTCAATTACATTACTATATACATTTTAAATACGATTTATGTATACTTCTGTTCATAATCTATTTGTTTTCTACTTTTTAATACTTATCATGCATTCCATGCTCCAGAGTTTTTAATGATATGTCACCCTTTTGGCTGTCTTATTAGGTTGATGGGTTCCGGTTTGATCTCATGGGGCATATTATGAAACGTACCATGGTAGGTATTTTTAACCATGCTTTTCATGTACTTTAAAACATGCTTGGCATGCACAATATTGTATTTAACAAGGCCTTCAATTTTAGTTACTTTTTGTGGAACAGTCCAGCAAACTCACTGGCGAAATTTGACAAACATAATGGAATCACCACTAGCCCATAAACCTTAGAATCCATGGAAAGGTAGAATCCTTAGAACTGAATAACCCAAGGTTAAACCTAGATATTTGATTGAATAACTCCACTTTACTGTCTAGCTTCCTAAAGATTCAAGAAAGGCCCTGGTTATAGAGAAGGAAGGTGTAAGTCACTTTCTCTTGCCACGTGCTTGCATGGTCTCTTGTTAGCGGGATTCAATATTTCTAAGATTACAGCTCCAAGAAAAAAATAATAATCCTCCACTTGAGTAATAAAAGAAAGAAAATATTGCAAGCAAACAAGGGGATGTAGATTGTAGAGAGGATGGAAATGTAGCAAGGGAATGGAAACTTCATCTAGGAGTGTCCATAGTTCTTGTGAAGGACCTTAGTCTTTAGATATCCGAGTAGGAGAGAACCCTTGAATCTTCCGTTTAGGAATGGTTTGGGAGCCATTTCTCAAAACCCAGGAGGATGAGCCATGCATCCTTGAATGTTTGACTTTTGTGTGGGATGTAGAATTATTATGTGATTGTTTTGCATTAGTATAATCTAAGCCTTAATTCTTGCACACCATATTTGAATTTCATGTCCTGCATCAAATTTGGTATCAGAGCTTAGAGTTCTTGTAGGGGAATGCATTGCATGTTTAGGGTTAGTTTGTGTGAGTCCGTCATACATCGAGTTTTATCACATATAGCTGTTTAGAAGACCGTAGTCCCTATTATTAGTTGCTGAAATTTCTATTAGCAGGGAGTTAGCAATTCACATTGCTGTAACTTTCTGTTAGTCCTTTATTTCGACAACTATATTGCTGGATTTTAGTAACACTGCGTAGTTTCCCTCATATGGAGTCTCATTGGATCATTTAGTCCCATTTAGTTGCATATAGTCGTCATAGAAAGTCCTTAGGTGGAGTTAGCAGTCGTATGCCCCCACGTACAGGTCGTGGTTGGTTTGCACCCTACACTAAACATGGAACGATTGCAAGAGTCACTAAATAAACTGTCCCACTAGATTGAGTCTTTGAGTAAGCGCTTGGATATGGACCAATGCTTTGAACAACTTGATGTGCGCATTACCCAACTAAAGGCCTCTGTCAGGACAAATCCCACCATTGGGGTATATGTCCAATCTCAGGCAGGTGGCCAGGAGGATAGACCAATGAATGGAGTTGGCCAAGGAATCAGTCATGGGCATGCGCCCGTGCACCCACCCCATGAGGGACATCAAGACCACTATTTTGAGTGGTACAACATGCATGACATTGTGGCAAGAGAGGGTACACTAGAGGCTAGTGTAGAGTTACCCACTGAGGCCATTCCAGTAGTGGATGAGTTCCGTGATGTTTTTCCTGATGATTTATCGGATGAGTCTCCCCCTAGGAGGGAAATAGAGCACACCAGAACATGGAACACCGTAATACCTACAGCCGAGTTTGCGTTTAATAGTTTTGTCGATAGGTCCACAGGTCTCAGTCCTTATAAAGTCTTTACTAGTTATAAACTTGAGAAACCTATTGATCTTGTCCCTATGTCACTGTCTCATGGGTCGTCAGAGCCTGCAGAGTCTTTTGTGCATCACATTCATTCATGGCATCAAGAAATCAGGTAGAAGATCACTACTAGTAATGAATATTACAAATTTTCTGCAGATCAGCATAAATGTTTTAAGGAATTTAATGTAAGAGACTATGATGGTCTGCATCAGGCCCGAGCGGTATCCTCCGGGGGACGTTTGTAAGTTACATGCACGTAGTGTTAGACCCTTCAAAATTATAAAACGAAACGGTGTCAATGCGTATGTGGCAAATCTTCCACCTTCCATGGGAATTAGTTCCACATTCAATGTGGAGGATCTAGTTGCATTTCAAGGGGCCATTGATGCATTGTCCAGCCTTTCGCCTAACCATCCAAATTCTCCAGACCTTTCCCTTGATCCATGGCCCCTTCCTAACCTATTTTCTCAGCCTCTACCTCCCATACCTACCCTTCCTGACCCATTTTCTCAGCCTCTACGTCCCATACCTACCTCTCCCGACCCATTTTCCTAGTGTCAACCTCCCATACCTACTCTTACCGACCTTTCTTCACAGCCTCTACCTCCCATACCTAGCCTTAACACACCCAGAGAAGAAATAGAGGATATCCTGGACCATCAGATAGTTTCAACGTCGGACGGCGGGTTTCAGAAGTACCTGGTTAAATGGAAGTCACGCCTAGCTTTAGACAGCACGTGGCTCACTAAGGAGGAGCTTTAGAGACTTAATCTTGACATCCTAGAGCGGTTTAGGAGTTTTATTTTGTCAGTGACGAAATCTTTGCAGTCGGGGAGAATTGATGGGGACATCACGCGCACGCACGCCGCCCCCTATGCACGTACGCACGAAAGAGGGCCCCACCGTCAATCTGGCTTAATGAAGACGTCCAGGGAGGGCCTTCTAGTTAGAAGACGGAGTTTTGATTCAAAGAGTGGGCCCGATAGTCAAGAAAAGCCCATCATGGGATCTCATGATTGTGGCCCACTAGTCGGATTGATTTTATATTTTAAGTTTTGCTTATTGTTATTATTTAGAACATCATGAATACTTTGGATTTCTTTGTTTGGTTTTTATTTTAGTTACTTTATCGCCAAATAATAGGTTACGCACATGGCGCAAGTTTAGGGGTATAGGGTTTTCCCTATAAATAAGCACCCTTTGTAGTTCTTTTGATTCATTGAAGTAGAAAAAAATTCCTGCATGTTTTTCTGCTCTCTGAGTTTCTGAGTTGTGGAAAAATTCAAGTGGGTGCGAAGCCCTCCCTTTTCGAAGGGCCAACTACCATGGTGCGAAGCCACGTTTATCCCAATCCGCCCCTTCATCTTATTTCATCCATTCCACGATCATCTTCGCTTCAAATCCTCTTGTTTTGCAGCTATCTGTCTTTCTTCAGCTAGTTTCTAGAATCTGGCCTTGTAGGACGGCTGAAACTTTGACGAAGCATCGTGCCTCAACCGCACATCAGATTGTACGAAATTTAGAGGGTTTGAAGCCCCCCCCCCGGCTGACCAAGGTCAAGGAAGCCGTTTTGGGATTCGGGCCCCCACCACACGTGCGACCGGCCTCCTACGCACGTGCGTCCGACCCAGGCCCGCTATCCGCACGCGGGAGCTGTTCCAAGTTCAAGTTTTCTTCCTATTGTTCCTTTTTTCTTACCTATTTTCATAACCCTAGTCCTAGATTGCATTATCCTTAATTTATTTGCCTCTTTTCTCGCCCTAGGGTTCCTTGAATTGAAATTGGGGAATCCCTTGGATTAGGGGCTGATTGCCATGCATGTGTGGATGATTACTATTTCCCTTTGTGCATCGTTTGGTCCTTAATTTTACTGATCCAGTCCTAGCCTGTATAGGCCTGGACCTGTGCAGATTCCCCTTTACTTGAATGTTTGACTTTTGTGTGGGATGTGGAATTATTATGTGATTGTTATGCATTAGTATAATCTAAGTATGAATTCTTGCACATCATATTTGAATTTCATGTCCTGCATCATTATTCCAATGTTACCTAAATCGCCAACTGAAACCACGATCCTGATGATGGGTCATTTGCAATCTGGATCACTATTTTTACGAATCTAGAATTATTCATCTGTACGCCTACTATAGATTACGTTATTATATAAATCTATTGTTAGAACCTGTAGTTTTATACTTTGATATATGCAAGTGTGCGTATATATAACATTATGATAGGTTCTTAAAAAAAATGAGCATTCCTATATATATATATATATATATATATATATATATATATATATATATATATAAAATAAGTGTTTGAGTTATCGGTATCGCTACAAGTTTCGTTGGCCGGAGATAAAGATATAATATCGTTATCGCCAATAATATCGCCGATAACCTGAAATGCTGGATAAAAGGGGGAAAGATGGAGAAAATGGTGGAATTTTTTAGTGAAACTTTAGGACATGCCTAAATACACATATTTACATATTCAGGAATGAAAAATTTGCAAAAAGAATGCATTAAATTAGAAGTTTCCATTTAATGGGGGCCAAATGGCATGCGTTGTCATAAGAAATCACTCAAATACACATTTTTGGCCATGTTTCATCCCCACATGGAGTGACAAGGTGGCTCGTAATCATTGTCTGGATCTTGTGGCAGTTGAGAGTGGTACTGTTGCCCAACATGTTGGCGGTAGATGGACGGCATGGATGAAACACATTCATCATGGTGGGGCCCACAGAGCACCGACCACCAGCCATTGGCTGGTGGCAGGGGGCGTAGCCAATCCGTTTCCTTTGGCTACGGATGTTGTTAGTATCCAATCCACGCTCGTTTCAATAGCATCCGCGAGACTCAGATTTCCTTCCTGCGCTGCAAGCTTAGGTGGGGCCCATTGTGATGTTTGTGAAAAATTCTCCCCGTCCATCTGTTTTTTGAGTTCATTTTAAGACATGATGCCAAAAATGAACCGTATCTAAAGCTCAAGTGAGCCTAAAACGTGATAATTAAACATCCACAGTTGAAATATTCGTGGGGCCACAGAAGTTTTGATTCATGCCAATATTTTTGTTTTCAGTTAATCCCAATAGTAATGACTTTTTTAACGGTATGGATGGCATCTAAACATCACTGTTGAACCTAGGAAGGTTTCAACGGTAGGAATTTCCCTAACCACATTTTCCTTTTAGTACGGCTGACTTGAGCTTTGGATACGGTTCATTTTTGGCAACGAGTCCTAAAATGAAATCACAAAATGGATGGACGGGGAGGATTTCTCAGAAACATCATAGTGGGCCCCACCTAAGCTTGCAGCGTAGGAGTATAGGGAAAGGCTTCTGAGGAAAATCCGCGTCCTTGATCCACGCCGCTGCAGAAACAGATTGGCTACTCCCCCTACCATGCTCTGTGGGCCCCACCACAAGGTATGTGTTTCATCCATGCCGTCCATCTATTTTTATAGATAATTTTATGATATGAGAAAAAAAAATGAGGTATATCCCAATCTCATTTGGACCACATTGCAAGAAACAGTGTTGAATCAATTTTGACAATTAAAAACTTTTTGGGGGCCATAAAGGTTTTGGAACAACCTGATCTTTATTTTTTCCCTTCATCTGGGTCTGTATGACGTAATTAACAGATTGGATGTCAAATAAATAGTACAGTGGGCCTTAAGAGGATTTAAATGGTGGATATCCAATCACTACTGTTTTCTCGTGGCGTGGTCCACTTGAGTTTTAGATCTACCTCATTTTTTGGATCAAGCTCTAAAATAATATTTAAAAATTAATGGACAACATGGATACAACATATGCATCATGGTGGGGCCCACAGAGCACCGACCTGCACTGTCAAAGCCCCACCCGATGGAAGCCAATTGCGTACTGGGTAAACTTTGTGGGGTCCACCGTGATTTATGTATTTTATCTACTTCGTCCATCCATTTTAACAGATAATTTTAGGTCTTGAGCCTAAAAACGAAGTATATCCAAACCTCAAGTGAACCACACCGTAGGAAATAGTATGAATTGAACATCTACCGTTGAAAATTTCTTGGGGGCCACAGAAGTTTTGGATCAAACTTCTATTTGTGTTTTCCCTTCATCCATGTCTCTGTGATCTTATGAACAGGTTGGATGAGAAATAAACATCACTGTCGGCCCTAGAAAGGTTTTAACGGTGGAAATCATTATTCCAATTGTTTCCAATGGTATGGTCCACTCGATCTTTTGGTACGCTTAAATTTTGGTCTCAACCCCTAAAATAAGATGGAAAGACGGATGGACCACATGGATAGACCAGATACATTCTCGGTGGGCCCAACAGAGTGTACTCAGTACGATAAGAGCGTATTGAGTAACTATGTACGCAATCCTATTTCACGCTCGCCCGATCCCTAATTTACGTAGAACCCCGAAAATCCCTCTCTCCATCCAGAAATTTCAAAATTTCGTCTCCTTCCCATCAATTTCTCCAGATTTTCAACCAGAAAATCCCTCTCCCTCATCCCCCCCCCCCCCCCAAAAAAAAAAAACCTGTATTTTCCAACAAGATCTCGGCCCGCAAGCGGATTCGAGAAGTTGCAGAGGATTTTTTGACGGAAAAAAAGAAAATTTTGGGGTTGAATCTTACCGAAAATTGCCGATCTGCACTCAACAGCTGTGAATTCGCGTCTTCCTCTAGATCCGGGCAAAAAAATAGGTATTTTTTGAGTTTTTTGGATTTTATCGTCGACAACTACCTCCTTTTATCGATAAAGGAGGTTGTTGGCTACAGTTCCCACTCATGGTTGGTGGGAATAGCGAAATATTGGCGAGATTTTGAAAATAACGACAATCCGGCAAGATTATTGGCGAAACTTGGAAGCGATTCAAAAAAATGGGGTTTCGGTGTCGCCAGTGCAGCGACACCAATATTATCGGCGATATTTCGATAATATTGCTGACAATTTAAACATTATATAATTATGTGGTATTTATCTAGTGTGTGTACTAGAGTGACTCAAATGATGCTACCCCTAGCATACGACACACTGGAGGAAGTAGCACACTGTGTGACTATTCGAGTACCATGTTCCGGAGTGACCTACAATCTAGGTAACCTTCATTGAGTCTGAAATTAGTTGCCATGAGTTCTGCATGAACGGAATTTCTAGTGTCCATTAGCCCGAAAAAGAAACTTCTATTATTCATTTATCTTTCCTATTAACTTCTCCCTGGCCCCATTAGTGCTTGGTTGCCCATAAAGCTTCCCCTTCGATGACTAAAAATTGAAAACAAAAACTTTTATAATGGGCCTTGTATGGTTGTATCATCCTGGGACAGTTGTATGGGTCCCGTAATGGTGCTGAAATGGGGTGTATTGACTGCTTTAAGTCAATACGGACCAATTCAGCCCTGTATTATGTTATGGAGTGACCTTTCTGTTTATGTAAAAGCCACTAGGCCACAACCGTTTTTTTAATACATGACATAATCATGTTGTTCTTACTCTATTTTCCACACACAATCTGGTACAATAGATGGACAAATGTTGATTACTACATCATCCTACTTGTATATTTACAGGGAAGCATCTACCATATTCTAGTTCTATTGGCTCTACCTTATCTTTTGTGGCAGTTGTGCAGTGTACATAAATTTCCTTTTGTGTTTCAAAAGTGCAAGATAACAACGATAGTTCACCACCATTTAAAAAAATGGTGCTGTCTAATCCGCCATATAAACAGGATACATTTACAGTATCTCAGCCATCCAAATCATCAGTCTGATAGTGGATGGTGCATAAACTGAAAGTTACACTGATTGATCATCTTAACGATCATAATAAACTTGGGGGTGAGCTATCACCACAGTCTTAACAGGGAAACTATTTTACAGTGGCGACTTATGTAGAATGCATGGCATACATGTTTGGCAATTTGGACCACCAATGTCATGGGCCCCAATTTGGATCAAGAACAGTCATATACGTTTGGCAATCTGGACCACAAATATCATAGGCCCCAATGTGGATGGAGAACATGAAGGTCATACATATCAGTCCCATATTTTGTTGATGGAAATTAACCACTGTAAGTGAGTGATTAAAAAGAAAATGAAATGTCCAAATTCAAAAGCTTATCTCAGTTGGTTATGGTTTTCCAGTGAATGTGTAAGCTGCACTCTATCGGTCCCACATTTGGTTGATGCAAATTTAGGTGTGTCCGTGTGCGTGTGCATGTGGTTGAGTGTGCTTACATGTGCGCATGCGTGCTATGCTTTATCAGTCCCATCTTTGGTCCTTTTGTATGTGCATGTGCGCATGTGCGCATGCGTGCTATCCTGTATCAGTCCCATATATGGTCAATGCAAACTGAGGTGTGTGATAGCTGGTTATGATTGTCTGATGAGTGTGTAAGCCTACACTCTATCCAGCCTCATTTGGTCAATGCAAATCGCGGGGTATGTCTGTGTGTGCATCTTATGATTGTGCGGTGAATGTCTACGGCTACGCTCTATCAATTCCATATTTGGTCAATGAAAATTTCTGTCTGGGTGTGAGTGCCTATGCGTGCGTGCTTTGTGTGTGTGTGGGCATGTGCTGGATATGATCGTCTAGTGAATGTCCAAGGCTATGCTCTACCAATCCCATATTTTGTCAATGCAAATTTCTGTGTGTGGGTGTGTGGGCACGTGCATGTGTGTTTTTGCATCTGTGCATTTATGTTTGCTATGCTTTATGATCTCAATATTTGGTAAATGCAATTGTGTGTGGGCTATGCGCTATCACTACCTATTTGGTCAATGCAAAAATTGAGACATTCTGTGTTCCATATTTGGCCAATGCAAATTGAGGTGCACACGCATGCTTGGGCTCATGCCTGCACTATGCTCAATTAGTCCCATATTTTGGTCAATGCAAATTGAGATGCTCTATTAGTCCCATATTTGGCCAATGCAAATTGGGGTGTGGGTGTGGGGTGTGTTTTTTTTTTGTTTTTTTTGGGGGTTTTATCAGTCCCATATTTGATAAATGCATATTGAGGTGTGACATTTGCGCACACATGCACACGCACACATAGACGCGGATGCACACACGCCCCTACTGTCTCAGAGGCATGCACACACATGCACGGAGGTGCAAACACACATACACCTATCTCTCTCTCTCTCTCTAGACAAGCACTTACACATGCACACATACATGCAGTGTTCAAAATATTGGTATCATGCTACATATCGCACCCTTGGGATATAGATACATGTCGTTTATCGCACGGGATATATTGTTTGTATCGGGTATTTATCGCACTTTTTGGGAAACATTGGGAAAATGGTTGATTTTTTCAATGAAACTTCAGAGATTGTTAAAAAAGACCTTAATACACACTTTTAAATCACAACATCTCAAAAAAGAAGTACACATAATAGGTTTCCTTTGTATAGGGTCCTAAGTTTTGCACTGTTTGACAGAACTATTCAAATTGAATGCATAACATTTAGAGTGTATGTGATGATCATTTAATCAAACACTCCTAATTAAATACTTCGAAATTAATCTCAATTAATGGCTGGTTAAAGGGGAATTTTGAAATAAAAAATAATTTTTTATTAATTTTTAATTAAAAATGATTGTGTTTTTTTACAAAAATTGACAAGGACTTAATTTCATGTTTGAAGTGCAACATTGCAAGCAATTTGGGAGAAATTGAGGAAGTTTTGAATTTTCCCCAAATCGGACCACCTACACTCAAATTTCGAAATTAGTGTATGTGACGATCATTCCATCAAATACTCATTCACACTTTGAAATTAGTCTCAATTGAGAGTTGCTTGAAGGAAAAAATTGAAAAAAAAAAGGAGAACATGAAGAACTAATGGATATTGAAATCAAAGCTCCAACTCCATGATTTTTCTTGCAAAACATCAAAAAACAATAGATTTGTAACCATTAGACACTGATTTAACATAATTTCAACAAAAAAAGGGATTAGAAATTGAAAATGCTCACCGGATTGAACATATGGGATATATCGACACTACTTGTGCGTTTCGTCTCGCACAGGTGCAATACAAGGTATATTGTGGGACATATCGGTCGATATTGTCGATATTTTAAACATTGCATACGTGCACCTGCACGCGCAAACACACACACACACACACACACACACTTCTCTCTCTCTCTCTCTCATATGGATGCACGCACATGTGCACACACAATGGATGCATGTAGTCAAGGGCACGCAACACGAACAAAGACGCATGTACACAGATCATCTACGCCTTCTTCCCCTCCCTCCAGTTCACACACATGCATGCACGTACACACATATATCATCTAAGCCTTATCCCAAATAATTGGGGTCGCTACACGAACTCAATTCCTCCAATCCACTCTTTGAAATGTCATATGCTTACGATCCTGTTTCGGCACTGCATGAATACCCCTCTCCTAACTGTTCATGAAATCAATGGCCAACGTCCCTCTCCTAACTGTTCATGTTATTGTTGCACACCCGAGTTTTGGATCATCCTGATTTTTTAGCCCATGGATACCTATATGGGGGCTTGCATGATGGTTAGAGTGGATGTCATAAACACATCATGGTGGGCTTGAGAACAACTGTTTGCACTGGATGATATCCCATATGTAGGGAAATTATAAAGTGCGTGTTTTCACCACAACATGATGCAAACGGTTTTTGTGGCCCCCCACCATATTTGATGATGACATACACTCCAACCATCATGCACGCCTTCCCTCCTTTGGCTATGAACCTAAAAATCAGGCCAATCCAAGACTCAAGTGGGCCACACGAGTAGGAATAATTGAAAGTGGATCCCACCCTTGATTTTCACTGGGCCCACCCAAGTCCCATAATAGCTTGATTTTTGAGGTCTGCCATCATTTGGATAGATGTTTCATATTAATGGATTGGATGACATATACACACCATGGTTGGCCCTCTATGAGAATCAAGGGTGGGTGTCTACTCTCAACTATTCCTGTTGTTGTGGCCCACCTCAGTCATTGATTGGCCTGATCTTTTGTGCACATGATCAAATGATGGACAACGTGCATGATGGTTGGTGTGGATATTGTCAGCACATCACAATGGGGGCCCACAACAAGCCGTTTACACCACATTGTGCTGAAAACATTTGCACTAGATAATTTCCCATATATGCATACATCTTTATATATGTGATGCAAGACTTGATATGCAAGATTTTAGGCTTTAGACCATACTAATTTAGAAACAATCACAAAAAAAATTCCACATCCCACATAAGGTCAAAGCATTCAACAAGGGGAATCTACGAGGGTCCAAGCCTACACATGATAGGGTTGGATCAATTAAAAATTATAGACCAAACAATGCTCAAAGGAGAGTAGACTCTTTCCCAGTCCAAGGGATTCATCATGTTTCAATTCGAGAAAACCTAGAGTTTGCAAAAGTGGAATAGAACTTGGAATTTAGGATTATTTAGGGTTAGGGTTAGGGATTTAAGGCGAGAGAGGAGAGGATTAGAGGAGAGAGAACCTGAAAATAGTCCACACGTGTGGACAATAATCTGGCCCTGACGCACGTGCGTGGGATCCTGCTCGCATGTGTGAGGCCCACGAACCCAAAAAAAGACAGCATGGGGTTGGTCGGCCAGGGGTGGGCCACCCACACACCAAGTTTCAAGCCGATCGGACGTCCGATCTGTGCACGGTGCTACGCCGAAGTTTCAGCCCTCCTAGAGGGCCTGATTCTGCAAATCTGCTGTAGAGGAAGGATCGGCTGCAAAAAGGGGTGGATTTGATAATTGGATGGCTGTAGGAGATGATGAGCATAGAGGGTAGGAGGTGGGGCGATTTGGGATGGGTGTGGCTTCGCACCACAGTAGTTAGCCTTTCGAAGAAGGGAGGTTTTCGCACCCAATTGGATTCCTTAACTCAGGGAATTAGAGAAGCAAGAATATGCAGAATTTTATTTATAATCTTTAATGAGAAAAAACCTACAAGGGGTTGCCTATTTATAAGAAAACCTTATACCCCAAAAGCCGCGCTATGTGCGTACACTATTACTTAGAGACGAAGTAACAAAAATAACAACTAATCAATGCAATCTAAACCGTTCATGATGTTCCTAATAATAACAATAACCAAAATTCAAAGTTCCAGATTATCTAGGGTAGTGGGACACGATCATGAGATCCAATGGTGGGATCCACATGATGATCAGGTCCACTCCAAGGAACCATATCACAGCCCTTTGACTAGGAGGCCCTCCATGGATGTCATCATCGATCCAGATCGATGGTGGGGCCTTCCTCTTCCTTGCGTACGTGTGTAGGGGGGCGTACGTGTGCGTGTGATGTACCCATCAACTCTCCCCGGCTGTGAAGATTTCGCCACTGACGAAACAAAACTCCTGAACTGCTCCAAGATGTCAGGATCAATTCGTTGAAGCTCCTCCTCAGTGAGCCACGTACTATCTGAAGCTGGGCGTGACTTCTACTTAACCAGGTACTTTTGAAACCCGCCGTCCGATGTTGATACTATCTGATGGTCCAAAATATCCTCTATCTCCTCTCTTGGTGTGGGAAGGGTAGGTATGGGAGGTAGAAGATGGGAAAAAGGATCGGGAAATGGCCATGGATCAAGGGAAAGGTCTTGGGAATCAAGATGGTTAGGCGAAAGGCTGGACAATGTCTCAAGGGTCTCTTGAAAAGCAACTAGATCCTTCACATTGAATGTAGAATTAATTCCCATTGAAGGTGGAAGATCTACCATATACGTATTGACCGTTTCGTTTTATAATTTTGAATGGTCCAACGCTACGCGCGTGTAATTTACGAATGACTCCTTGAGGGTACCGCTCTGGCCTGATGTGGACCATTACAGTCCCCTACTTTGAATTCCTTAAAACGTTTATGCTGGTCTACAGAAAGTTTGTAATGTTCATTACTAGTAGTGATCTTTCACCTGATTTCTTGATGCAATGAATGAATGTGATGTGCAAAAGACTTTGCAGACTTTGATGACTTATGGGACAATGACATAGGGAAAAGATCAATAGGCTTCATAGGTTTATAACCAGTAATGACTTCAAAAGGACTTAAACCTGTGGATCTATTAACAGAACTATTAAATGCAAACTCGGCTATAGGTAGTGCAATGTCCCACGTCCGGGTGTGCTCCCCCACTAAACATCTGAGCAAACTCCTTAGGCTCCTCTTGACCACTTCAGTTTGACCATCGGTTTGATGGTGGTAGGCAGAAGAAAATTGGAGCCTATTATTCATCATATGACATAGTGTCTTTCAAAAATAACTCATGAATCGCATGTCACAGTCAGACACTATAGTTTTTGGTAACCCATGAAGTTTGACGACCTCACTAAAGAATAGCTTGGTAACATGAGATGCGTCAGAGGTCTTAGAACAAGGAATGAAGTGGGCCATTTTAGAAAAATGGTTCACAACAACAAATATGGAATCATGTTTCCGAATAGTCTTGGTGAGCCCAAGGACGAAGTCCATACTTATGTCTTGCCAAGGGGATGAATGGAACTGGCAAATGTCTGTATAGTCCCGTATTTTGCTTCTTTTTTTTTTTTTGCTTTGCCAGTTGACAAGTACGACATTGCCCTATAATTTTGGCCACGTCTTGCTTGAGGCTTGGCCAATAAAACCTATCCTCCACTAGGGCAATGTCTCGCCTAAAATGACCTGCGATCCCTCCTGAATGTAACTCCTAAACAAGAAAATCGCGGAGAGAGGTGCGCGGTATGCACAAGCGATCACTCCTAAACAAATATCTGTCTAAAATCAAGTACTCACTGCTAGCTCCTGATGAACTCTCTAACAACGACGCGTATACAATTCCAAAATCTGGGCAGTCAGAATAGTCCTCTTTGACATGCTCGAGGCCCGTGACTTCGACACTCATGGAATTGAGTAACACAACTCGACAAATTAACGCGTCGGCAGGCTTATTCTTTACATGGCCTTGTGCTTAAGTACAATAGTGTACTCTTGACAAGGTATCCCAAGTCGGTTATGTTTCGGTTGTAACGGCCGATACGTAACGGTAACGGCATCAACCGTTACGCGATTCGGCCCCGAAACGGGGTACCTCTGTTTTTTGGGTTCGTAACAGCCATTACGGGACCGTAACGACAATTGCGTCCTATAACGGCCGTTACGGTACCGTAACAAACGTTACGGTCCATAACCCTAAAGAAAAATGAAAAAAAAATGGTAAAAAAAGAAAAGAAAAAAAACATACCTTTTTTTCTTCTTCTTATTCTCCTTCTCCTTCTTCTTCTCGCCCTACTGCGGTTGCGGCTGCGGCCCGGGCCTCCTTCTCTCTCTCTCTCTCTCTCTCTCTCTCTTCTTTCCCTCTTTTTCTTTTCGGTTTCCCTCTCTCGTTTTTTTCTTTTGAAATCGGAAGCGATTTGACTGGTGTACCACACACCAGTATAGCTGCTGTAGGTACGTGTCGTGCTAAGATGAGCGCTGACACTCCTCAAGCTCGGAGTTGTACGAACGGTTCAAAGGAGATCAAAGTTACATGGGCTCCACAGCAATGTATTTATTATATCTACACCGTTCATCTATTTTTAAATATCATTTTAGAGCATTAGCCAAAAAATGAATCGTATCCAAAGATCTTTTAGACCACACCAAAAATAGCAGCGAGATGATGATTTTCACCGTTAAAAAATTCGTAGGCCCACTGTAACGTTTATTTTCCATCCAATCTGTTCAAAAGGTCAAAAAGACCTGAATGAAGAGGAAAAACAAATTTCATATTGATCCAAAAGTTCTGTGATCCCAAAAAGGGTTTCAATGGTAGACGTTCAATCCCCCACTGCTTTTTGCAATGTGGTCCACTTGATAATTAGATCTGTATTATTTTTCGTGTCAAGCCATAAGACGAGCTCGTCAAATGAATGGACGGTTTAGATATAACACATACCTCATGATCAGACCCACAGGACTTGCTTACGTCAAATGAATGGACTAGTACGCGTTACGTAGCACGTTGCACAATTTAATAAAATGTACATGTGCCACGTGGGCCCCACCATGCTGTACGTATTTTATCCATGCCGTCCATCCATTTTGCCACATCATTTTAGGTTATGATTCAAAAAATTAGTAAGATCCAAATCTCAGGTGGCCATAGCATAGGAAACAGTGGTTATAGAATGCTCACCATTAAAATTTTCTTAGGGTTCACTGTAATGTTTATTTTCCATCTAACCTGTTAATAGGGTCTTACTAACGTGGATGAAGGGAAACCACACATGTCAGCTTGATCTAAAACTTTTGTAGCCCCGATAAATTTTTAATCATAGTCGTTTAATTATTATTGTTTCTTATGGTGCGGTCCACCTGAGCTTTGGATCTGCCTCATTTTTGGGGTCATGCCCTAAAATTATTTGGCAAAATGGATGGACAGTGTGGATATAACACATTCATCACGAGTGGGGTCCAAAAAACTTTGACACGTGTGCTACCTAATTCGGGCCCTTAAAAAATTATACACGAGACATGTATTAACTTAAAATTTACCAATTAAATCATGGATTGTAATTGCTAACTCAAAATGCCAAAGTCAAATTGTTTGAATAGTTTTAATTGTTAATTTGTGGACGCTTATTTTTTAAAATAGGGCCTTTTGATTTTTTTTTCATGATTCTCTATCCAATAAATGTCCACCAATTCACAAGTGGGATAATGCCAATAAATTACAAGAATTTGAGGCTGATTTGGGGCATGGATTGGTCCTCCAAGTCAGCCCTTAATTGGCAATGCGATCTAGTTGAATTTAATTTCATTTTGTAAAGGAACTATTGGGAGAAATGATATCAAATTGTTAAGTATATAAATTAGATATTTAGAAAATTAATTATATGAATTTTGTAGTCAAATTCAGGTTATCTGGTTCATAAATTCATCAGACAGTCCGATACAATTTCTCACCAAAGAGTGGACCGTTACACCACCATAAATATGTTTCAATTTATAAATGAATGCATATTTGGAATGCTTAGAATATTTTGGATTTAATACATATTTTTTCATAATTTTTTTGGCAAAAAAAATTTTGCGCCGTTACGCCCCCGTATCGCCGTTGCCCCCCCATATCTGTATCGGTTTCGGAGGGCACCGTTACACCAACCGATACTGATACGGGACACCTTGACTCTTGAAGGAATTGAACCCACTGGGCGTGCTTAGGGTTTAATTTCTTCTGAGAGTTCAGATATCTCAAGGCTTCGTGATCTGAGAACAAGACGAATTCTTGCGGCAATAGATAATGACGCCAGTGGCATAGTGATTGCATTACCGCATAGAATTCTTTGTCAAAGGTGGAGTATTTTTGCTTCGCCCCATTCAGTTTCTCACTAAAAAAGGCGACAGTGTGCGCTTCCTGACTAAGTACTCCTCCTATGCTGACTCCTGACGCGTCGCATGCGACTTAAAAAACTTTTGAAAAATCCAGATGTCGCGTGACTGGAGCTTCGGTCATCCTGACCTTCATCTCCTTAAAGGCTTTCGAGGCTGCCTTCGTTTATTGAAACTCCTTTTTTAATGCAATTCGTGATGGGAACCATAATGGAGCTGAAGCCTCAAATGAACTGCCTATAGAAGGTGGCTAAGCCGTGAAAGGTGCGCACCTCATGAATATTGCGGGGTTTTGGCCAATTGACAATGACTTTGACCTTCTCGAGATCCGCCGACACATCCTCAACTGGCACAACAAAACCTAAGAAGATAACGCTACTAGATATAAACGCACACTTCTTTAGGTTGGCGTACAATTTCTCGGCTCTTAAAGATCCCACAAACTTGTCTCAAATGGTTGAGGTGTTGTTTCTTGGTCATGCTATAAATCAAGATATTGTCAAGTTGACGACCAGGAACTTCCCCATGAAGGGCCTCAACACTTGGGGTCATCACACGCATGAAAGTACTTGGGGTATTAGTCAGTCCAAAAGGCATGACTAACCACTCGTATAGCCCATCCTTTGTCTTGAAGGCTGTCTTCTACTCATTATCAGGGTGTACACGGATTTGGTGATAACCACTTTTGAGGTCAATTTTTGAGAAGATAGTAGCGTTGGCCATCGTATCTATCATGTCACTAAGACGCGGTATGGGAAAATGATACTTGACTGTGATTTTATTGATGGCCCTACTATCAACACACAGCCTCCATGTGCCATCCTTCTTAGGTGTAAGAAGGGCCGGTACGACACATGGCCTCATGCTCTCTCAAATGAAAACCCTTGTCTAGGAGCTCATTAATCTGTCTTTTTAACTCTGCATGCTCCTTTGGGTTCATTTTGTAATGAGGGAGGTTTGGTAGAGTCGCCCCAGGGACTAAATCAATGACTTGCTGTATATCCCTCATAGGGGGAAGCTCATTCGGTAGATCCTTAGGAAAGACATCACGGAACTCATCCACTACTGAAATGGGTTCAGTGGGTAACTCTACACTAGCCTCTGGTGCACTCTCCCTAGCCACAAGGGCGTACACCACCAAGTCCAACTCAGTCTCTTGCTCAAAGTCTTTGGCATTTAGAATATGGAGAGGCTTAGACTTGAACTTCGATTCCTTCAATTCCTTCGAGCCGCTCACACCACTCTTTGTGATGGACTCCTTTCCAATCGTGTTCTTGGGTGGAAGTGGATTTAGCTTGACTTTCTTGCCCTCAAACCAGAATGTACACATTTGAACGACCAAATATGGTGACATCTTTATCATAGAGCCAGGGCCTACCCAAAATAATATGGCCAACATCCATGGGAATAACATCACACCAAAGCGTGTCTTTATATGATCCAAACCAAATAGGAACAAGACAATGGTGCAAGACTGGAATGAAAGTCTCATCAACCCAAGACACTCTATAGGGTTGAGGATGGGCTTCGAGCTTCAAGCCCAAACGGCTCACGGTGCTAGGTGATGCCACATTGGCACAACTACCACTATCCATGATCATCTTGCAATTCTTATCACCACACTTTGCATAGGTATAGAAGATCGTGTTGCGGCACCAATCGTCGGTATTCTTTGCTTGGGCAAAGGCGCAATGCACAACTGCCAGGGTCACACTTTTGCGCTCTCTCTTCCTCATCACTAGGGGTCTCTGCTGGCATATACTCTTTCTCCTTACCGTCACTTTATGGGGGCACAACTTCTACTTGCCCATCAACAAGGAGCACCCTGGTGCCCTCTTTCGTGCCACACACTGGTAGGCAAAGTGACCAAACATCTGACATCTAAAACACCTAATTACATCACTTCTGCGCGAACTAGACCCGACAATTCCTTTACCCTTATCATCCTTGGGCCTAGACTGAGAACTACTAGAAGGCTTGTTTTGGTATCCAGTGCTAGGCTTAGCCCCAGAAGGGTTGGCCTTAGCGCTAGAATCGCGAAACTCAAACTGTCTTCCCATAGATGTTGAGGTATTGCTCAACCTCCAACACTACTTGATACATCTATTCAAGAGTGTCTATGTCCTTGGTGAGCAACTCTCTCCTAATGTCAGAATAGAGGTCCGTCTTAAATCGAGCAAGAGTGAGTACGGGATCCTCATCAACTTCACACCTGGTCAAGTATTCTCCAAACTTCTCAATGTATTTCGCCACACTCTTGGAACTTTGTTGAAGAGACTGTCATTCCTTAACCAACCTCAAGTGATAAGAGAAAGGGGGGTACTCCTCCTTAAGAGTCTCTTTCATTTCCCCCCAATGGACTATTGGGGGCTCCCTCGACCTTTCTTGTTTTCGCTCATTAGTAGCCCAAAACCTCTTTTGCTTGGGCCACAAGCTTCATCTTGGCGAATTGGACCTGATGAGCATCCGACATGTCATACCACTTAAAATAGTAGTCCATATTCGCCAACCAATCTAGAAAAGCTTTAGGGTCCAAGTGACCATCAAAAGTAGGAGCATCTACTCTAATTCCCCTGAGGAGTTGCGTATCTGGGTCAATATGAACATGATGTCTTTCGTGGGGTGGGTGCACGGGTGCGCGCCCATGACCATTTCTCTGGCCACCTCCATTCCTTTGTCTATCCTCTTGATCACCTGCTTGCGATTGGGTATCTTCCTCAATGGTGGTCTCTAGTTGGGTAACGTGCACATTAAGCTGATCTAAGCGTTAGTCAATTCGTTGTTCTAAGCGCCTACCCAAAGACTCAAACTGTTAGGTTAGGTCGTTCACTGATTATTGCAATTGCTCCATGTTTAGTGTAGGGTGCAAACCAAAACCACGACCAGTACGCGTGGGCATACAACCACTCACTCAAAGATCCTCTAATGCAACTATATGCATCTAAATGAGACTAAATGATCCCGTACGACTCTATATAAGGGAAACTGCACAACACTACTAAAATTCCAACAACATAGCTACTTAAATAGTTTGTTAACAAAAAATTGAGCCATGAAAATTGGGGGTTTTCTGACAATAGAAAATTCAGCAGTCCATGTTGTGAATGATGGGTCCTAAATAGCCCTATATGATGAGATTTGATGCAAAATAAACGTGAGTAGACTAAACCCTAAACATGCAATGAAATCCCCTATGAAGAACTTAAGCTCTGATACTAAATTTGATGCAGGACATGAAAATTAAATATGATATGCAAGATTTCAGGCTTTAGATCATACTAATTTAGAAATAATCACAAAAAAAAATTCCACATCCCATATAAGGTCAAGCATTTAACAAGGGGAATCTACGAGGGTCTAAGCCTACACATGTTAGGGCTGGATCAATTAAAAATTATAGACCAAACAATGCTTAAAGAAGAGTAGACTCATCCACACATGCAAAGGATTATTCCTCAATCCAAGGGATTCACCATGTTTCAATTCGGGAAAGCCTAGGGTTTGCAAAAGTGGAATTGAACTTGGAATTTAGGATTATCTAGGGTTAGGGTTAGGGACTTAAGGCGAGAGAGGAGAAGATTAGAAGAGAGGGAGAACCTAAAATAGTCCACACGTGTGGACAACAATCTGGCCCTGACGCACGTGCGTGGGATCCTGCCCGCACGTGTGTGGGGCCCACGAACCCAAAAAAGGACAGCTTGGGGTCGGTCGGCCAGGGGTGAGCCACCCACACACCAAGTTTCAGTCCGATCGGACATCCGGTTCGTGCACGGTGCTCTGCCGAAGTATCAACCTCCTTGGAGGGCCTGATTCTGCAAATCTGCTGTAGAAAAAGGATTGGCTGCAAACAGGCGGTGGATTTGATGATTGGATGACTGCGGGAGATGATGAGTATAGAGGGTAGGAGGTGGGGTGATTTGGGATGGGTGTGGCTTCGCACCACGGTAGTTAGCCCTTTGAAGAAGGGAGAGTTTCATACCTAATTAGATTCCTCAACTCAGAGAATTAGAGTAATAGGAAAACGCGAAATTTTATTCATAATCTTCAATGAGAAAAAACCTACAAGGGGTTGCCTATTTATAAGAAAACCCCATACCCTAAAAGCCGCGCCATGTGTGTACACTATTACTTAGAGATGAAGTAACAAAAATAACAACTAATCAATGCAATCTAAACCGTTCATGATGTTCATAATAATGATAATAACCAAAATTCAAAGTCCTAGATTATCTAGGGTAGTGGACTACGATCATGAGATCCAATGGTGGGATCGACATGATGATCGGGTCCACTCTAAGGAACCATATCACAGCCCTCTAACTAGGAGACCCTCCATGGATGTCATCATCGATCCAGATCGATGGTGGGGCCTTCCTCCTCCTTGCGTACGTGAGTAGGGGGGGCGTTCTTGCGCACGTGATGTCCCCATTAATATGCATGCATTTATATGTGTATTTTTTTTGTTATGTACACAGACGCACATACATACATACATGTGTGAATGCTGTCCAAATTATTACCGTATCAGTAATCACAACAGTGGTTGAAATATAGAAACTCAATTATGGGTACATGTTCGGTAAATTGGTTCCTTGGGTGTTGTTGATGGAAAATTTTGACAAAATTTAATCCCATTGGATGAAGAATGGGAAATGAGTGGCAATCCCAATAATAAAGCTTACCAATACTGAAATAAGAAACTGAATTGAATTATCTTTTGAAGAAAGATGGTTTTAGTGTTTTGGATTGTTCATAAAATAATGGTAAAGCATAAAGAAAGTTTGAAACAAAAGTTTTGTTTTTTGAAAGATGATAATTTCATTAAAAGGCCACACCATAACATACAAAATGACAAAACCCCTGGAAAAATAGGTGAGAGAAAAAGGTGTTTACGTTTTAATATCTTTTCTGTTTTATATCTAGTTTGCCTTTTGTACTGCAAGAAATGGCATGTCCTTCAATGATATCATACTTTCTTGTCACAGGGAAATCTTCCCAACCAATATCCATGTCTGCATTTATGTTGATTTCTATGTACATGAATTGTCTTTACTACTGGCTGTAAAATTTGTACTGTTTCTGTAGTGGAGGACCTTGTTAATAGGTATGGAAGGGAAGAAATGCAAATTAGCATTTATATTGGGATGTTACCAGTGAATTTGATTGATAAAGCAGCATATGCTACAAAAGAACCTTGTACATTTGGCAGCTTGAGATTCTTTTGTTTGTTTTGAAAAAGTGCAGGTGAAAGCAAAATATGCTCTAAACAGCTTATCAAAAGGTGAAAATGGAGTAGATGGTTGCAATATCTATATGTAAGAAAGTAGACATTAGGTGTTTCATTTTTTCTCATGATCAATAGACATATCGTTTCAGATTTCAACTATTGAGAGCAGTTTTCCATTTGCTAGTTTTATTGTTACATTTATTACTTCGATTTCTAATTGATAATGCTTAATGTTGTCTTAGTTATGGTGAAGGATGGGACTTTGGTGAAGTTGCGAAAAATGGACGTGGGATAAATGCATCACAATTCAATATTTGTGGGACTGGCATTGGGAGGTATCCATTTTATTTTATCTTCATTTCCAACAAAAAAAAGAAAAAGAAAAAAGCAAAAAAAAAGCATGAATACATACATATTTTGATTAAAAAAAAAATGAAGACAGAAGTAAGCAAACACCAGACTTGCAAAAACAAGTCATAACCCACAAAAAAGATTGGGCTAGGCCCACACTTGTTCCATCCAGCCCATTGCCTTGCTGTGATTTGGGCATCTTAGAAGCTTCACTATTATATGCTCTATCACCCTGTCAAGCTGCTAGGTCGGATGTATCCTGTCAAGTATCTATTCGAGAAACCAGCTATCACCGGGAGAACGGCTCGATGGCAGCTATGACTTTCTAAGTTCAACATCACCTATGCCACTCTGAAGGCTTTGTGAGAACAGATACATATGCAGACGCATTAAACATTCGAGTATTACTTGTACATATGTTTAGTAAACAACAAGAAAAAAAAATGAAGAAAAAGAACAAGGAATTAGCTGGAAAACTTTGGTCTCAATGTTCACTTTTCAACATTTTATAGTAGAGGCATTTGTAGGTGGTTGGGGATGGCTAAGGTGTCTGCAAGGGTAGTTGACATCATAAGAGGAAAATTTACACTTCTTGTTCATCGTGCTCAGTTTATGATTCTGTTGCTTCTTAGACACTGTACTGAGGTTTGTGGGTTCGGGCATCTTGAGATCAAAGGACTCTATTGGTTAACAACTTTCTGGACCTGATCCTCAGAGATGACACTCATATTTGGCGGATCAATATAGATCTATTTTCCTGTACATTGTTTCATACAAGATCATATTGAAGGTGCTTGCTAATTAAATAAAGTTGGTGAGCACCAAATTAGCCTTAGCTAATTGTATTGCATTTCGAATCAATGCATGCTGATTCACACAGCCTATTACAAATAGGTCACAAAAGTTGAATGTTCATTATGGTGGACATTAGGAAGTCTTTGATAGTGCCAACTAGGATACCATCCTATCTATTCCCAAAATCTTGGGTTTTAAGTCAATCTGGATCCGGCGGATCAAGGAGTCGATACTAACCCTAGAGTACCACACTCACCAATGGCACTTTGAAGGGATATACTTTGCAAGCAATATAAGCACTAGGTACGAAGATTCTCTCGATTCCAATCTCTTGTTAGCTCTCTCTCTCTCTCTCTGCCTTTGATTGGATGGTTATAATCATTTGTTTAAAGTGATTCCTGAGTGACATGGATGATCCTAGTTGTGGAAAACATGATTGATGGTCAATATCAATGTGTAAACCTTTTCTGTTGTAGTTGACCTAGATCATCCATTTAATTTGCATCGATCAAATGGTTATTGTTATTCGATAATTGGGATCTTAGTGTATAATTATATTGGCAATCCAAGATGGAGATGACTTGATGGATGGTCTAGATCAATGATTGGATCCTTTTCTTTTCAATCGATCTGGACTGTCAATTTTGTTTGCAATTGAACGGATGTTAGAATTGCCTTACCATATTGATTCTTTAGAGGCATGGGTAACAGAAGGTGGCACTTACACAATTAATGTTTAAGATTGATGGATGAAATCTTTTCAGTGATACTCCATTTTGTTTGCCATTGATAGAGTGGTTAAGTCTTTGATCACATTGATTTTTGAGGAGAAACGGTAATCCAAGTTGGAGGCTACATGATCCTAGTTAAGATTGATGAATGAACATTTTTTATAGCATCATTGATGAAGCATATACCAATCAGATGGTTATGATCATCCGATCAAGGTAATTCGTGATGCAAGTAGGCAGTGCAAAGGAGGGACTACTTGATGGATCAACTGTACTGATGATTGGACCTTTTTTTATGTAATCAGTCTGAACCATAAAATTTTGATGATCTGGATGGTCAAATAATGCTCCTGAGTATTGTTTAAAGAGTATTACACTTAAACTGTCAGCTTGAGTATTTAGTTTATGTATATGCTATTCCTAAGATCCAACCAGTGTTCGAAGTATCGGTATCACTACAAGTTTCGCTGGCCAGGGATACGGAAACAATATCGATGTCGCCAATAAAATCACTGATAACCAGAAATGCGGGGAAACATGGGAAGAACAGTAGAATTTTCAGCGAAACTTCTGGAGATGTTAAAATATACATATTTGCATATTTAAAAATAAATAAAACTGCAAAAATAATGCATACATAACAAGTCTCCAATTAATTGGGCCTTAAAAGCATGTGCTGTTGTAAGAAATCAGTCCAACCATCCTATTCAGCCTATTTAACTGTCCAACCTTCCATCCAAACATCCATCGATATTGCAAAATATCAACAACACATGATATTTCACCAAGAAATCATCAACAATTGGAGAGGAAACAAAAGATTGTGATCACAATATCGCGCATGTTGTGATATCGATAATATCAAGATATTATTAATATTATCAATGACAAATTGAACACTACATACAATCATGTGCCCATGGAAAAAAAAAATTGAAATAATTTTTTTTCTAATAAACAAAGTTCTGATGATATCAATAAGTCGGCGATATTATTGAAATATTGTCGATACACTTATGATACAAGCATTACCTAGAATTTACATAGTTGAAAATATAGGCAATACGTTGGCGATATTGATGCATTGGCAATACAAGCAACAACTAGAATTTACATAGTTGAAAATATTGATGATTACATTAGTGATATTGATACAATTCTTGGAATTTCTGATACTACAAGCGTTATTGATATTGCTACTAGTGTTATCGGTATCGACGAGCTTGAGATAATATCGGAGATAATTCAAACACTGGATCCAACCAAATAGTTTGGGAAATGATTCTTTCCAGCCCATATTCTTTTTGTAAGATTATCGATAAAGAATTTATTCTATTATGCAGTGTATCTTTGCAGAATTTGCTTCCAAATGCCCTAGTTATTATCCGGGGGGTGGGGTTGAGTTGTTTAAAGCCAATGGTCTTGATATGGGGGCTTTAGAGAAACAAGCGATCTGTCTGCTAGAAATTGTCTGTTCTTTGTCTTGATCTTGGAAATAGGTGCCATAATATTAAATATACATATACCCTCTTTTCCTAGCTCAAAAAAGTCTCCAAGAAAAAATTGTATAACTTGAATTGAGGCTCCTTTCTAAGGAAAACTAAGTTGAACTGAACATATGACGTTGACGTTGCTGGTTCACATGCATTTCACTAGGTAAGATGAGCAGGTGTGGTGTGGTGTATCCTACTTGTTTCCATGTCCAGAAGGGGTTTGTCCTCTCCTCACTTGATGAAACACAGTGTACTCCATGGAGCTACTATGATTATTAAGTCCTTGTATTGGATTCCATTAACTGAGATGATTCATTGTTTGCTACAATATTTGAATTGTCTCCTTGACATCTTATTGTGCATTTATCATTTAACAAGCATTTCTGAAATTTCTTAGCTTTAATGATCGAATACGAGATGCGGTACTTGGTGGATCTCCATTTGGTCCTCCACTTCAACAGGGTTTCGTGACAGGTTTATCTTTGCAGGTAGTCGATTCTTTCCTGGTTTTTGCACAATGCCTTCCTGTCTTCAAAATGACTTTCACTTCAATCTTTGTCAATGAAGTATATGTTGTTGAACCACTCTTAGTTTTATGGAATTGTTTTGTGATTACAATCTTTGCAATACATTCTTAATGAATATGGCTGAATATGGCGTGTAACTTATGATTGAAGTGGCGGTAGTTTCCTTGATAACCTGTGTCAGCAGATTTAATGTGTTTTTAAGGACTGTTCACCTACAACCCATTGCACAGTGGACTGTCATATTTCAGAATCTAACAAATCTCTCTCTCTCTCTCTCTCTCTCTCTCTCTCTCTCTCTCTCTCTCTCTCTCTCTCCCCTTTTTGTTATTATTACTCTTCTGCTTTTCGTTACAAACTTCTGTTATTTTAATACGGCATAGATAACTTTTTCCTTTCGTGTCACGAGTGTTGTTGTGATAGGTGTGTTATGTAGTTATGCATTTTGATGAGAAATTAAGGGAAATCATTGACAAGAATAAGAATAAACTTCCTTAAGATTAAATTTAACCATGTTTAACAAAATGCTTTGATTGATAAGGTATTGTCAGCATCATCTAAGCCTTATCCTTACACAAATTCTGTTCAACCATTCCACTCCATGAAGGACCATATCCTTTGCTAAACCACAGGTCATTAAATCTTTTTTCTACTAACTCCACCCATGTCCATTTGGCTTTCCCCTTATATCACGCCCCGAAATCCAGCACCTAGGTATGCTCGACCCTGATCCTGCACCCAGGGGCGTGACTCAATATTGCTTTGTTTACCCTCCATAATCCACACACAAATCATTACATAATTCCCACCGCCGAAATATATATCCATCTCAAAACTAAACAAACAAACATTAACCAAAAGGAAATAAAATATCCTTGTCTCAAAATACAACTCATCTCCACCATAATCTAATGAGTAAAAAACCCACAACTTTCAAACGAAACTAAATCTAAATAAAAGAAAATAAAGCTATCTAGCAATCCTCTTCTCATGTTCTCTGCTAAGATCTTGTTCCTGAAATTTAAAATCGCAAAAGGATAAGAAGTGAAGCCTAATGAGTAAATCACAACACAAGTTTTGAAAATAAAAATATATACGGCCCGAATAAAACATAATTTTTTTTTTCCAAAACACTTGGAAATCCACATGCATAATTTAAAATCCAACACCTGCAAATCCAATGTCCTTCACATTCGACATGATCATGGATGAATGACTGTAATAATCCCTTCTTTTTTTTTTTTTTGTTTTTTTTGAAGATTGAAGAAAATTTTATTAACAAGACCCACATGGCAAAACCAACAGGAAAATAATTACTAATAAACAAAGTTTCCAATGCGATTTTCATATGAAATAAATCATGCATGAATAGATGCAAACTATGCAAGAATATTCACGATAATAACCACAATAATCAATACAGTTGATTCATTTGAACATCAAGGTTGTTTCACACCAGTCAGCTAACACTCTCCCAAAATACAATACCCGTCCTCGCTGTGATCTTTTGCAATCCTATCATGCTCACCCAACTAGCCTCTCAATGAGAGACCCATTTGTATGTTAGCTAGTTAGACTACTACCCTAGCCTGGTGGTGGACTATTGCAATCCAACATGCTCACCCAGCTGGCCTCGTAGTAAGGGACCCATTCGTATATTAGCTAGTTAGACTGCTTCTCTACCTGGCCTCACAATGGTCTTTTGCAATGCACCCTGCTCACCCACTCGGTCTCGCAATAGAGGTTCCAAGAGGTACCAATTAGACTTCTTGGATTTTCAACCTAGGTCTCGATCGCCCCACCAATTTATTCTTTTAAGGATTTTCAACCCAGAGGACTTGGTTGCTCCACCTATTTGCTTTAGGGATTTTCAACCCAGAGGACTTGATCACACACCTATTTTCCTGTGTCCCAAACACAATAATGAACCTCATGATATCCAATGATGCGTGGTTCACATGATACATGACGCCTCTCTCCAGAATCAATATTTTCAAAAGGGGATCCCTCAATCAAAACCATAATACATACAATGTAAATAACGCCATCATGATTTTAGAATATGCAGCTCATCATGCACAATCTTAACTTTACCAAAATTCCAAAAGAAAAATTTGCAATGCATAGTTCAAATATGTAAATTTGGAAGTACATTTGAAACCCTAGAGAATTTGAAAGTGCAGAATAGTGTTGGAAAAAAGTGTAGAGAACAGGCCTTGGGAAAAATCTGAACTGACAGCTTCCCTGGAATTGTACAGATTAATGATGGAATTTTGGGAAAATTACACCGTAGTCCCATGAATGTGTAAAAAAAGAAGAAGATATAGCTGCTGGATTCCGAATTTTGCACAAGGGAACCCTAGAATTTTCATGATATTGCATACTAGAGCTGGAACTTGCATCACAAATCCTAGAATTCCATCATTAATCTATAATTCCAAGATTTTAAAGAAGAGACAAGAAAATCAACATTTAGGTAGATCAAACCCTAGGATTTTTCATCATGTGCATTAAGAAAAGAAAAGAAACAAAATAAAAGATAGTTTGAGAAGAAAGAACTTGTGATGAAATCCACTCATTAAATTTTAAAGAAAAAGGACCTGTAGGGTTTTCCAATTACAACTGTAATTGGCTGGAAATTGGTAATGATTACTTGCACATGTAATTGTTGGGTGACATAGTTGAAGATGATTTGGTGATTATAGTGTGGAGAAAAGAGGAGAAGAGGAAAGAAGAGAGTTTGGGGGAAATATTGTGTGTTAGCCAACATGCCCTAACACACAATGTTTTATTATAATAGAACATATATTACACTACAAGAGAAGAGGACAGTGTGCACATGCACTTACATTAAAAGAGCCACTAACCACACACACTATACACTAGCACTCTTTAGACTCCCCCTCAAGTTGGAGCATAGATGTTGATCATGCCTAACTTGTCACGAACACGATGAAAAGCATCTCGACTCAAAGACTTTGTAAGAACATCAGTAAGCCGATCCCCGGATCGAACAAAAGGGCTAATGATTTCCTTGAGGCAACTTTCTCCGGAATAAAATGACAATCGACCTCAATGTAGTTGGTTTGCTCATGAAAAACCGGGTTACGAGCAATATGGATGGACGCTTGGTTGTTACAATGAAGAGGAATAGGAGCCGAATGAGGATAGCCAAGTTCTTCAAGAAGAGTGTGAAGCCACATGAGCTCACACGTCGCATAAGCCATAACACGATATTCTGATTCAGCCAAGGACCGAGCAAAACCGGTTGCGTCTTGCTCTTCCATATGATAAGATTGCCATCTAGGAAGGTACAAAAGCCGGATTTAGAGCGGCAATCATAAATATTACTTGCACAATCAACATTAGAATAGCTAGAAAGATGAAGATGACCATGTGACTAAAAGCGGAGGCCAAGACTTGGGCTAATTTTAGATACTGAAGTATGCGGTATACAGCCGTGAGATGTGAAGCACAAGGAGCTTGCACGAATTGACTAAGAACACCCATGACAAAGGAGAGATCTAAGCAAGTAATAGTCAGGTAAGTGAGTCAGCCTAGAAGTCGTCGATTCATCTTGGGATTAGAAAGGAGAGCACCATCATCTGGCCGAAGCTTCTGCGAAGTATCCATGGGGGTGGTAGCAGGTTTGCATCCTAACATGCCGGTTTTTATGAGAAGATCAACTGCATATTTTTGTTATGACAAGACCAACCTGAATGAGGAGCGAATAACTTCAATTCCTAGGAAGTTGCGAAGAGGACCAAGATCTTTGATCTCAAACTTGGTCTTCAAAAATTCTTTGACCTCCCACATTCCAACGGAATCACTACCGGACATAACAATATCATCCACATACACAACGAGAACAATGATGCTTGTTGATCGACGACATATAAAGAGGGAATGATTGGCATGACTACGAATAAAGCTGAATTACATGAGAGCCTGACTAAATTTTTTGAACCATGCACGCGGGGATTGTTTGAGTCCATAAAGAGCCATTTTTAACCAATATATAAGCGCATGGTTGTGGAAAGCAACAAAGCCAGGAGGTTGATGCATGTAGACTTCCTCTGCACGGTCCCCATGGATAAATGCATTCTTAACATCAAGTTGAAGAAAGGGCCAGGATAAATTAACGGCCAAGGAGATCACAACACGAATAGAATTAAGCTTAACCACCAGAGAGAATGTCTTGAAGTAATACACACCATGAGTTTGCGTGTAGCCCCTAGCAACAAGACGGGCTTTATAGTGATCAATGGAGCCGTCTGGAAGGAACTTGATCGTGTAAACCCATTGACATCCAACAAGTTTATGCCCTTAAGGAAGAGGCACAAGCTCCCAAGTATAATTCTTCTTAAGAGCAGATATTTCTTCTATCATCGCCTTTGTTCAATCAAGACTTTGAAGAGCATGTGAGAAAGACCGAGGAATAGTCTGTGATGAAAGGGAAGCTGTAAACGACTGAAAAGACTGTGAAAGATGATAATACGAAATAAAATTACTAATGGGGTGTTGAGTACAAGCTCGTGACCATTTGCGCAAGGCAATTGGGAGATCCAAACTCGAGGAAGGAGAGTCACCTGAGCCAATATCCAAAGTGAGTGGAAGGGTGGATGGCTGAGCGTGTGAAGACTTATCTCGACGATGATACACCCGCAATGGCTTAGGGTCACCCAAATCACCAATAGGATGCTGAACGGAGGGGAGAGGAGTTTCCCCGTGATCACTAGTGGAAAGAGGAAGATAATAAGAGTCATGCTCCCCCTGACTCGCAAGAGGATTACAGAAGGATCGACTTGGAGCTGAAAAAAAAAAAAACATCCTCAAAGAAGGTTATATTGGCAGCGACATATTTCTTGCGAGTCAAGGGGTCATAACATTCATACCCTTTCTGACTCCGAGTGTATCCTAAGAAGACACGTTTAATTGCCCTAGGGCTAAGTTTATCATTACTTCTATACAAAATTCGAACAAAGCATGTGCAACAAAAAACTTTAGGTGGTAGAGGAAATAGATTGTCATGAGGATACAATATAGTAAATGAAGATTTGTAAGAAAAGATACGTGAGAGTATATGATTAATAAGAAAAGTAGCAGTTATAAGAGCATCACCCCAAAAATTTTTAAGTAGGTGTTTACCAAGGAGAAGGGTGCGAGCAACTTCAAGAAGATGACGATTCTTTCATTCTACGATACCATTTTGTTGAGGTGTGAGAGCACGTGACGTTCGAGACAAAATACCATGCTCCTGCAAGAAGGACAGAAAGGCAATGGACATGTATTCCCCCCATAATCGAATGGAGGGTTTTGATGGAACATTGAAACTGAGTGTACACTTCATGATAAAACACTTTAAACGCATCAAACACTTCACTCTTAGATTTCGAAAGATAACCCAAATCATGCGTGAATAATTATCAATAAAGGTGATAAAATATCTAATTCCAAAAGTGGAGGTAACCGGAGCTGGTCTCCAGACATCTGAGTGAACCAAAGCAAAAGGTTGAGGTTTCCTCCTTGAAGAGCATGGAGGAAACATAGCACGATGATGTTTAGACAATTCACAAATATTACAACATAACAGTTTAGTAATAGATAAGGAGGGAAACAAAATTCTCAATCTAACTATTGATGGGTAGCCGTCATCGTGTCATGGACCCTTGATGCAGAGAAAGGGTTCTAGAAGCTGCAGCGGGTGTATCATCGAGAAGATAAATGCCTCCCCGCTTATGCCCCCCACCAGTCACTATCTTTGTTTGTAGGTCCTGGAATAAACAATATGAAGGGGAGAAGGTAATGAAACAATTTAATAATTTAGTAAGAGAGCTAACAGACAATAAGTTTAATGGAAAACGAGGCCCATGTAAGACTGAGGGCTGAGGCAAGGAAGGAGAGAGCGATGGAACTAATCCCGGAGATGAGAGTTTGGGTTCCATCTGCAACTATGACATACTGAGTGTGGGGAGAAGGTGAATAAGAGGAAAAGAGTTGTGACTTATTGGTCATATTGGAGGAAGCCCCAGAGTCTATGACTTAGGTGGTAGGAGAGGATGACACAAGAAGAGCAGTACCTGACTGGGCCAAAGCTGCGTGAGAAGGCTCATGAATATCATGAACATGAAGCCGCATCAAGGCATCATATGTAGCCCGAGAAATGATGAGAGACTTTCCTGAATAAGACTGCTCAACTGTGGAAGCAATAGAAGCAATGACACACGTAGGACGACCATGAGCTGCCAGCAATAATCAATAGTGTGATTGATTCCACCGCAATGCAAACAAATGCAGGAACCATCAAGTCCTCATTCATGTCCACTACGACTATGAAGATTACGGTCGCCACGACTAGGATCTCTCTCGCGACCTCTACCACGACCACCATAACAAAAAATGCACCCTGAACTCAAGGATGGTGCCCGAAGACTAAGAAGAAGAAGAGAAGACTGATTGCCAGCAAGATGTGCCGAACGCTCTGGTGGTAAAAATGAATGGGAAGGAAGAGCGGAGACAGTAGCGCGCTGGCACATGGCATAGACTGTCGTCAATGGGGGAAGAAGAGGATCCAGCACAACAACCTGATGTCAAACATGAGGACAATCGAAGTTCAACCTGACTAGGAATTGCATGATATGAGTATCGTCCCGCTGCTTATGGGCATGTTCATGATCTTCTTTACATTTAGAAGGAAGAGGCTGATACAGGTCCAACTTATCCCACATGCCCCGAAGTGTCGAATAGTAATATTTTACTGATCTTGAGTTTTGTTGGAACCGACCAATTTCTTGAATAAGATGGAATACCTGTGAAAAATTCTGAGACTTCGAGAACATTCATGAAGCGTATCCCAAATGCCTTTAGCTGAGGATTAAAACATCACTGAGGGGCTAATCGAAGAATCCATACTATTCAACAACCATGCAATAACTTGATAATTCTCCTTTGTCCAAGACTTGTAGGTTGCATCTATAGAGCTTGGATGATCATCTAAAATATACGACTTCTCACGGGCTCCTAAGAACACTTTTACAGATTGTGCCTATTGAAGATAATTATTACCGCTTAACTTAATGGAGGTAATTTGCAAGGGGTTGGATTCAAGAGAGCCCATGCCAAGAGATGAGGGCCCTTTGTCGTCCATAGGAGACTCCAAGTAAGAAGGATTGATTCAAACTACTCTTTCTCACTCAATCCTTCAAGGGAATGAGAGATATTGTCCAAAACTTGTAGGTAGCATCTGTAGAGCTTGGATGATCATCCAAAATATATGACTTCTCATGGGCTCTTAAGAACACTTTTACAGATTGTGCCCATTGAAGATAATTGTCACCATTCAACTTAATGGAGATAATTTGCAAGGGGTTGGATTCAAGAGAGCCTATGCCAAGAGATGAGGGCCCTTTGTCGTCCATAGGAGACTCCAAGTAAGAATGATTGATTCAAACAACGATTTCTCACTCAATCCTTCAAGGGAATGAGAGATAAACCTCAAAAAATTAGTAATCTTCAAAAATAACAAGAAACCCAGTCAGATCTGAAGCAACCGAGTGAAAAACGGCCCAACCGCACGTCAATTTGAGGTTAAAACCTACTCAAACATGAATCATAGCTAAAAATCTTCCATCAGTAGCTTGGGAGGAAGATTTCGGTCCATCTTGAGCAAAGAAACTAAAGAAAAACGTATCGATTTGAGGTAGATTGAAGAAAAACAGATGAAGGACCTGATTTTAGAATTTCTCTATTTCAACCAAAATAGCATGAAAAGTCTAAAAAAGTATGAAAAAAATCATAACAAATCTTCTAAAATCAAGATTTATCAAACCCCTAAACTTTTAGCTCAAATGAGGTCAATGCGTCCATACAATGCTGATGACTGCTAATGTCAGCAAGATGTCATGTCGCCTTTCAACTTGTTGGATGCGGAATGCCTTGATCTATGCTTTGATACCAATTAGAAGATGATTTGATGATTATAGTGTGGAGAAAAGAGGAGAAGAGTGAGAGAGAAGAAGAGGAAAGAAGAGAGTTTGGAGGAAATGTTGTGTGTTAGCCAACATCCCCTAACACAATGTTTTATTAGAATAGAGCATATAGTATACTGCAGGAGGAGGAAAGTTTGCACATGCACTTACATTAAAAGTTCCACTAACCACATACACTATACACTAATACTCTCTAAAGACATCACTTACATTTGACTACAATGATTACATTATACCATTGTTTGTTTTACAGGGGCATTACTGTAGAAATGGGCCTATAGAAATGGGCCTTTTACTGTGTAAAAATGTAATGATTACAATTTCCTTTACATGTTTACTTTATGACGCAGGAGGGATATGATGAGGTCGATCACCGTCTTCCTCAGGGAATAACTACTCCGAATCTACGGAGGTCTCTGGACTTCTCACAGAGCTTCCTCGAATCCATGAGGGATAAAAATAGAAATGATATCTAATAAATTCGAAAATAAATTGATTGATGATAAAAATAAATAAATAAACGAAATTACAATCCTTTAAATAATGAGCTCAAACCTAGGATGGAGTTTTAGACTCAAACACCCTAAAAAACGTGACTTACTATAAATACTAAACTTACTATTTATAGACGGTCACTGTTCCTACTAGACTTCATGTTTTTTGGCCAAAAATAGTAAGTGTCCAATTTAGCCTAACCACGTTATTCTCCTAATTTTTCTAAGCCCTTTTCATGTTGGCATGACTCCTACAACCCAAAGGATCAAAAGTTATACTTGAACTAAAACTTACTATTTATAGTAAAAACGAAAATAAAAGGTACTTTTGACCATCAATCTGATGGAATCTCGCAAATCCGGTGTGGGCAATCCGGCGTAGCGGGGTCGGTTGGCTAAAGTAGCTTCTCCTACCCCAAAATCATATATGATATGTCGAAAAACTCATCCCAGTTTGCGAGATACGACTATTTTAAGGTTCTAACGTTCCGGATCATTTCCGCCTCCGATCGGCATTCTCTAGTCCATCTTTTCCATGAAACTGTCTGCGACCCTATCTACATCACTTTACATGTTTATTTAACTGTTGTTTTTTATGCCGTAATTCTCTCTTAACCAAACACCTGAATAGATAATGATGGTTCATTTACTTTCAATTACATTGGAAATTGGACAACCAAACAGCCCCTTAGTGAACTTTGATCTTTTTGTGGTTTACTTAATTAATAAATTATGGTCTTTTATAATAGTTAGTACAACTTTTAATTGATATCATTATGCTACCTTTTCTATAGCCTAATGGACACGACCATGGTGATGCGGCTGTCATGGGCAATGCGCTTGCAGCATTAAAGGATCACATCCAGGTTTCAGCTTCTTAGCACAGCCATTTGCTTCTAACATTTTGATATTTGTTTCTTGACGTCATCTATGTCTTAAGAGTTTGTTTCATTACTCTATCTAATTATAGATATATAACATGACCAGTGAACACACCCATTTATCCATGTCATCCAATCAATAGGTCACCTCTTGAAAAGGCCATGGCTCAAAAATTAGATCAATCAGAATATCCTAAAAAGTCTGATCAATCTCTTACTATTGAGTGCACCTTGCAAATCATGAAACTGGACCATCCAATTATTCTAGAACATGTCATTTTCACATCATTGGTGTATACCACTCAATCGATGAGCCACCTCTCACATATTAAACTTGCAACAATTGGATGTTTCTCACCCATTTAATACATTTTGGGGTTGACCAATTGTTTCAGACTAAACTGCATCAAGCTTGTTGTCAGAGACATCAATGCAGTTACATGGGCTGTCCAAGAGCTGGCTATTGATTGACCAAGTTTCAGGGTTCTCCCGGAAGTGGGTGGTTGATCAAACCTCTAAGCTTTACCAATCACTGTAAATATTTTTATTTTATCGGTGACTGTTCCAAGAAGCAACTTGTCAATCGGACAATGACCACATTGACGGATTGTGTTGTGTTTGTGTCATGATTATTGCTTGTAGTGTCATTATCGATGCATGTATCACACTCTTGGAATACAGGAACATATCTGTATTGCATGTATTGGGTAATGTATCTTTATCTGAAGGAAACATTGGGAGAATATTGGGAAAGTGATGGAATTTTTTGATAATACCTTCAAGGATGTTAAAAGACACATGATTAAACACTAAGAACTCAAAATATCACAAACAAAAGCATGCATAATAAGTTTCCTTTTTATAGGGTCCTAAACTATTACTGTCTAAGAGAAGTGATGCAATTATATACAAAAATTAGTTCATGTAATTCATAAATCGTAAAATACAAGTACGAAATATACGCATACATTAAGCAATTTACGCTGATCAACATTATTTAAAAAAATATGAATGTTTAATTATTTTTTGCAATTTTTTATTGAAAATATTTTTTTTGGAAAATTGAAGAAATTGCCACCAATCTGTAGATCGGCCTACAAGACTCTCTAGTGATTTTTTGACATCTTACTTCCAATTAAAATTGGTAAAAATGGAAGAAGTCAGGATTTTCCCTAAATTCTTTGATTTTTCCCAAATTCGAAAATCTAAGCGCTAAATCCATGATTTTGCATGCAAATCATACATAATTATGGTTTCTAGCTTGTTTCTACTGATTATGAATAAACTATTGAAGTAAAAGCAAAGAAAATACCAAACAATCTTATCTAATGGGTTTTGGTTTGTTTTTGCCTTTTGATCTTGATTTCCATTCCAAAAACAAGATTTGTTCCGAACAACTCGCAAGGAGTTGCCTATATGTAGTTTAGAATAGATCCCTTAAAAAAATCCAGGAGAAAATGGTGTTTTTTCGTTCATTTAATTTTTAAGGGTGGGGGACGCTATTGTGGTTTTGTCGATACATTTTCAGTATCGCACATCACCAATGCAGAACACCTAGGGAGTTAAAACTCCATAGTATTGCCCGATACATCGTGATATTGGTGATGTATTTCAATGTATTGTCCAGCACCTTTTATAAAGTTTCATTGTTTCGTAGATATTGTCTTATATTTATTATGACCAAGGGTATCAACTGATACTATCGTTATCGCATGTGTCGAGGTCAATGTTTTAGAGTATCAATATCATTACATGTATCGATGTTCAGGATACAGAAACATGTATTGATATTGTGATATTATCTCAATACTTGGAAAAATATCGGTAACTAAGGGACGTGGGAAACATACGGAAAAAAGTAGAAATTTCAATGAAACTTCAGGAGATGTTAAGAGACACATGTTTACATAATTAGGAATTTAAAAAAAAAAAAAAAAAAAAAAAAAAAAAAACTACACACAATAAGTTTCCATTTTATAAGGGCCTAAACCATGTGCTGTTGAAAAAAAAAAAAGCAGTGAAATTATATCCAAAATGAGTTCATGTCATTCTAAAACATCCATTTTTAATTTGAGGGGTAAAGTTTGAGTAAATTAAGATTTCCCTAGTTTTCTCCAGAGACCAAAATATTGCTAGTATTGCCAGATATTGCCAATAATATTGAAATTATAAGCAACCTTTTGTATTACTAGGGGTTTTAGTATTGTTGACCTGGCAATACCAATAATATTGCCAATATTTGGAACATTGGTTGATGATAAGACTTAAGGAAGGCCATATATGCAGATAATACGTGCATGAAAATTTGTCACTTATGCCCCAATTTTTCTGTTATCGTGTCATGTGTAGGACATCTGATCCATGCAAAAGATAGACCCATAAAGAAGTTTGCTGGCATAGAAGTTAGGTTGATCAATTTAATGAGGTCTTTCATGCTTGTACAGTCACGCATGATATGTTCATGGACTTAATTGTCTAGCCTGTCTAATAAGTAAACCTACCAGATTGACACTAGGCAGTTTTCATTCTATAGCTGATGCAGGACATGAAATTCAAATATGATGTGCAAGATTTTTAGGCTTTAGATCACACTAGTTCAGAGACAATCACACAAAATTCCACATCCCACATAACGTCATGCACTCAACAAGGGGAATCTGCACGGGTCCAGGCCTACACAGGCTAGGGCTGGATCAGTAAAAATTAAGGACCAAACGATACTCAAAGGAGAGTAAATTCATCCACACATGCACAGAAATATTTCCCCAATCCAAGGGATTCGTAGGTTCAATTCGGGGAACCCTAGGGTTAAAGAAAAGGGATAGAAATTGGGGATTTATGACAATCTAAGGTTAGGGCTAGGGAAATCAGGTGAGAGATGAGTGAAAGAGAGGAGAGAGAGAACCTGTAACCAACCCACGCATGTAGACAGCAGGTTGGGCCTGACGCATGCGCGCTGATGGCTGACCGCACGTATGTGGGACCCACGAACCCAAAAAACGCCCTCTTGGGTTTGGTCGGCCAGGGTTGAGCTTCAAAACCTCCAAGTTTCAAGTCGATCCGATGTACGGTCTGGGCGTGGAGCTTCGCCGAAGTTTCAGCCCTCTTGCAGGGCCAGATTCTGGAATTCTGCTGAAGATAGGAAAGTTGCTGCAATAAAGGACAAATTTGTAGCGCAAATGATTGTGGGAGATGAGAAGGGTGGATGGTAGAAGATGGGAGCGAATCGGGATAAATATGGCTTCGCACCACAGTAGTTAGCCCTTTAAAGAAGGGAGGGCTTCGCACCCAATTAGGTTTTCATAACTCGAATAGGAGCAGGAAAACACATCAATTTTTATTAATATTCATTAAGAAAAAAAGCCTACATGGGGTGCTCATTTGTAAGAAAACCCTATACCCCTAAAACTCGCGCTATGTGTGCAACCTATTACTTGGCGATGAAGTAAATACAAATAATAACTAATTAAAGTAATCTAAACCGTTCATGATATTCCAAATAACATTAATAAGCAAAATCTAAAATATGAGACTAATCGGAATAGTGGGCCACGATCAAGAGAACCCATGATGGGCTTTATTTAACTATCGGGCCCACTCCAACGAACCAAAACTCAGTTTTCTAATTAGGGGGCCCTCCTTGGACATCATCATCGATCCAGATCAACAGTGGGGCCCTCCTCCTTGCATGCGTGCATGGAGGGGGAGACGTGCATGTAAGCGAGATGTACCCATCGATTCTCCGGCTGCGAAGGTTTCACCACTGGCGAAACAAAACTCCTAAACCGCTCTGAATTGTAAGGATCAAGTCTCTGAAGCTCCTCCTCAGCAAGCCACGTACTGTCTGAAGCTGGGCGTGACATCTATTTAACCAGGTACTTCTAAAACCTGCCGTCCGACATGGATATTATCTGATGATCCAATATATCATTTATCTCCTTTCTGGGTGTGGGAAGGGTAGGTATGGGAGGTAGAAGCTGGGAAGATGGGTTGGGAGGGGGCCATGGATTAAGGGAAATGTTTGGGGAATCAGGATGGTTAGGTGACAGGCCGGACAATGTATCAGTGGTCCCTTGAAATGCAACTAGATCCTCCACCTTAAATGTGAGACTAATTCCCATGGAAGGTGAAAGATCTACCTCATACGCGTTGAGATCGTTTCGTTTTATAAATTTGAATGGTCCAGTGCTATGCGCTTGTAATTTATGAATGGCTCCCTGAGGGTACTGCTCTGGCCTGATGCGGACCATCACAGAGTCTCTTACATTGAATTCTTTGAAACGTTTATGTTGATCTGTAGAAAGTGAGTAATGTTCATTACTAGTCATGACCTTTTGCCTGATTTCTTGATGCCATGAATAAATGTGATGTGCAAAAGACTCTGCAGACTCTGACGGCCTATGGGATAGTGACATATGGACAAGATCAATAGGTTTCCTAGGTTTATAACCAGTAGTGACTTCAAAAGGACTTAGACTTGTGGATCTATTGACAAAACTATTAAATGCAAACTTGACTATAGCTAGTACGGTGTCCCACGTCCTGGTGTGTTGTATATCCCTTATAGTGAAAACTCATCCGGTAGATCATCAGAAAAGATATCATGAAACTCATCCACTACCGGAATGGCCTCAGTGGGTAACTCTACAATAGCCTCTTGACCACCTGCCTGAGATTGTGCATCTTTTCCAATGGTGGTGTTTGCCCTGGCGAAGGTCTCTAGTCGGGTAATGCGCACATCAAGCTGCTCAAAGCGTTGGTCCATACGTTGTTCCAAGCGCTTACCTAAAGACTCAACCTGCTGGGTCAACTTGTTCACTGATTTTTGCAATTGCTCCATGTTTAGTGTAGGTGCAAGCCAAAACCACGACCCGTATGTGTGGGCATATGACTGCTAACTCAACCTAAAGACCTACTATGACGCTAGCAAAATCCTGCAATATAGTTGACAAAATATAAGAACGTGTTTTTATTTATTTATTTTTTAAAATTTAAGAAGCAACCTAGTTTCTAAAAACGAAAATTGAAAGTTTCTAAAAACAAATTAGGAAAGTTTCTAAAAAAAAACAACCTAGTTTCTAAAACCGAAAAAGGAAAGTTTCTAAAAATAGAAAGTTAGTTTCTAAAAAAGAAAAAGGAAAGTAAACTACTTTCTAAAAAAAAGAAAAAGGAAAGGAAATTAATTTCTAAAAACAGATTAAGAAAGTTTCTAAAAATAGAAAAGGAAAGTTTCTAAACCTAGAAATAGAAATCTAAGTTAATTTCTAAAATAATTCAAGGGGATGACAGAAAATTTCAGCAGCTTATGTCAGCGTTTATGGACCTCTAAACAGCCATATATGATGATAATTGATGCGTAATGGACATAAACAACTAAATCGTAAACATGTAATGCATTCCCCAATAAGAACCCTAAGCTCTGATACCAAATTTGATGCAGGACATGAAATTCAAATATGATGTGCAAGATTTTCAGGCTTTAGATCACACTAGTTCAGAGACAATCACACAAAATTCCACATCCCACATAACGTCAAGCACTCAACAAGGGGAATCTGCACGGGTCTAGGCCTACACAGGCTAGGGTTGGATCAGTAAAAATTATGGACCAAACAATAGTCAAAGGAGAGCAAATTCATCCACACATGCACATAAATATTTCCCCAATCCAAGGGATTCACAGGTTCAATTTGGGGAACCCTAGGGTTAAAGAAATGGGATAGAAATTGGGGATTTATGACAATCTAGGGTTAGAGTTAGGGAAATCAGGTGCAAGAGGAGTGAAAGAGAGGAGAGAGAGAACCTGTAACCAACCCACGCATGTGGATAGCGGGTTGGGCTTGACATGTGTGGGGCCTACAATCCCAAAAAACGCCCTCTTGGGTTTAGTTGGCCAAGGCTGAACTTCAAAACCTCCAAGTTTCAAGTCGATCCGATGTACGGTTTGGGCGTGGTGCTCTGCCGAAGTTTCAGCCCTCTTGTGGGGCCAGATTCTGGAATTCTGCTGAAGATAGGAAAGCTGCTGCAATAAAGGACAAATTTGTAGCGCAAATGATTGTGGGAGATGAGAAGGGTGGATGGTAGAAGATAGGAGCGAATCGGGATAGATGTGGCTTCGCACCATAGTAGTTAGCCCTTTAAAGAAGGGAGGGCTTCGCACCTAATTAGATTTTCATAACTCGAAAAGGAGCAAGGAAACGCAGTAATTTTTATTAATCTTCATTAAGAAAAAAAGCCTACAAGGGGTGCTTATTTATAAGAAAACCCTATACCCCTAAAACTCGTGTCATTTGTGCAACCTGTTGCTTGGCGATGAAGTAAACGCAAATAATAACTAATCAAAGTAATGTAAACCGTCCATGATATTCTAAATAACATTAATAAGCAAAACCTAAAATATGACACTAATTAGACTAGTGGGCCACGATCATGAGAACCCATGATGGGCTTTATTTGACTATTGGGCTTACTCAAACGAACCAAAACTCAGTCTTCTAACTAGGGGACCCTCCCTGTACGTCGTCATCGATCCAGATCGACGGTGGGGCCCTCCTCCTTGCATACGTGCGAGGGGGGGGGGGGGGGACGTGCATGTGCGCGAGATGTCCCCATCAATTCTCCACGCCTGCGAAGGTTTCACCACTGGCGAAACAAAACTCTTGAACCACTCTGAGATGTAAGGATCAAGTCTCTGAAGCTCCTCCTTAGTGAGCCACGTACGGTCTGAAGCTTGGCGTGACTTTCATTTAACCAGGTACTTCTGAAACCCGCCGTCCGATGTGGATATTATCTGATGGTCTAAAATATCCTCTATCTCCTTTATGGGTGTGGGAAGGGTAGGTATGGGAGGTAGAGGCTGGGAAGATGGGTCGGGAGGGGGCCATGGATTAAGGGAAATATTTGGGGAATCAAGATGGTTAGGTGACAGGCTGGACAATGTATTAGTAGTTCCCTGAAATGCAACTAGAACCTCCACATTGAATGTCAGATTAATTGCCATGGAAGGTGAAAGATCTACCCTCATACGTGTTGAGACCGTTTCGTTTTATAATTTTGAATGGTCTAGCGCTACGCGCGTGTAATTTATGAACGGCTCCCTAAGGGTACCGCTTTGGCTTGATGCGGACCATCGCAATCCCTTACATTGAATTCCTTGAAACGTTTATGTTGGTCTGCAGATAGTGAGTAATGTTCATTACTATGATCTTCTGCCTGATTTCTTGATGCCATGAATGAATGTGATGCGGAAAAGACTCTGCAGACTCTGACGGCATATGGGACAGTGACAAGCAGTCACTTTAAAAGGACTTAGACATGTGGACCTATTGACAAAACTGTTAAACACAAACTCGACTATATGTAGTACGGTGTCACGTGTCCTGGTGTGTTGTATATCCCTTATAGGGGAAAACTTATCCGGTAGATCATCAGGAAAGGTATCACGAAACTCATCCACTACCGGAGTGGCCTCAGTGGGTAACTCTATACTAGCCTATTGACCACCTGCTTGAGATTGAGCATCTTTCCCAATGGTGGGGTTTGCCCTGGCGAAGGTCTCTAGTCGGGTAATGCGCAAATAAAGCTGCTTAAAGCGTTGGTCCATACGTTGTTCTAAGCGCTTACTAAAAGACTCAACCTGCTGGGTCAACTTGTTCACTGATTTTTGCAATTGCTCCATGTTTAGCATAGGTGCAAGCCAAAACCACGACCCGTACTTGTGGGCTTACAACTGCTAACTCAACCTGTGGACCTTCTACTACGACTATATGCGATTAAATGAGACTAAATGATCCTATGAGACTCTATATGAGGAAAACTAAACAATACTACCAAAATCCCGCAATATAGTTGTCAAAATATAAGAACATTGTTTATATATATATATATAAAATTTAAGAAGCAACCTAGTTTCTAAAAACGAAAAAGGAAAGTTTCTAAAAACAAATTAGGAAAGTTTCTAAAAAAGCAACCTAGTTTCTAAAAACGAAGAAGAAAAGTTTCTAAAAATAGAAAGTAAGTTAGTTTCTAAAAAAGAAAAAGGAAAGTAAACTACTTTTAAAAAAAAAGAAAAAGTAAAGGAAATTAGTTTCTAAAAACAGATTAAGAAAGTTTCTAAAAATAGAAAAGGAAAGTTTCTAAACCTAGAAATAGAAATCTAAGTTAATTTCTAAAATAATTCAAATAAGGGGATGACAGAAAATTTCAGCAGCTTATGTCAGCGTTTATGGACCTCTAAACAGCCATATATGATGATAATTGATGCGTAATGGACATAAACAACTAAATCCTAAACATGTAATGCATTCCCCGATAAGAACCCTAAGCTCTGATACCAAATTTGATGCAGGACATGAAATTCAAATATGATGTGCAAGATTTTCAGGCTTTAGATCACACTAGTTCAGAGACAATCACACAAAATTCCACATCCCACGTAACGTCAAGCACTTAACAAGGGGAATCTGCATGGGTCTAGGCCTACACAAGCTAGGGCTGGATTAGTAAAAATTATGGACCAAACGATACTTAAAGAAGAGTAAATTCATCCACGCATGCACAGAAATATTTCACCAATCTAAGGGATTCACAGGTTCAATTCGGGGAACCCTAGGAAGGAATGGGATAGAAATTGGGGATTTGTGACAATATAGGGTTAGGGTTAGGGAAATCAGGTGAGAGAGGAGTGAAAGAGAGGAGAGAGAGAGAACCCGTAACCAACCCGCGCATGTGGACAGCAGGTTGGGCCTGACGCACGTGCGCTGATGGCTGGCCGCATGTGTGTGGGGCCCATGAACTCAAAAAATACCCTCTTGGGTTTGGCCGGCCATGGCTGAGCTTCAAAATGTCCAAGTTTCAAGTTGATCCGATGTACAGTCTAGGCGTGGTGCTCCGCCGAAGTTTCAGCCCTCCTGTAGGGCCAGATTCTGGAATTCTGCTGAAGATAGGAAAGTTGCTACAATAAAAGACAGATTTGTAGCGCAGATGATTGTGGGAGATGAGAAGGGTGGATGGTAGAAGATGGGAGCGAATCGGGAGAGATGTGGCTTCGCACCACGGTAATTAGGCCTTCAAAGACGGGAGGGCTTCGCACCCAATTAGGTTTTCATAACTCGGAAAGGAGTAGGAAAACCCAACAATTTTTATTTATCTTCATTAAGAAAAAAAGCCTACAAGGGGTGCTTATTTATAAGAAAACCCTATACCCCTAAAACTCGCGGCATGTGCACAACCTATTACTTGGCGATGAAGTAAACACAAATAATAACTAATCAAAATAATCTAAACCGTCCATGATATTCTAAATAACATTAATAAGAAAAAACCTAAAATATGAGACTAATTAGATTAGTGGGTCACGATCATGAGAACCCATGATGCGCTTTATTTGACTACCGGGCCCACTCCAACGAACCAAAACTTAGTCTTATAACTAGGGGTGCCTCCCTGGATGTCGTCATCGATCCAGGTTGACGGTGGGGCCCTCTCCTCCTTGCGTACGTGCGTGGGGGGGAGCGTCCTACACGTGTGATGCGTTGGCAGGAAGGATGGGTCTTTCTTTCTCTCTATAACTATCTATCTATATACACATGCATACACATGCACATACATATGCAGATGCATACACACATACGTGTTGAAACTGCCATGACTGCATTTGTATGATATACGTACATACTACTGTGACATGTGTATGGCATCCAACCTGTCCACTAGTTGCACCTATATATGCATAGGTACATCCCTGCATGCATACATTTGTAGGATCCCGTGGTTTTGAACTAGTGTGATGTGTATGACATCCAACACGTCTGTCAGTTGCACCCCCATGTTTTGGCTATGACCCCAAAAAATCCGGCTGATCCAGGAACAATGGGGAGGGGAAGTCCACCATTGAAACCCTCCAAACCTTTTATGGGGCCTACAGTGGTGTGTATATGTCATAAAACCCGTTCATCATGTGCGTTCCATTAGGGTAAGGGTCTTCCAAATGTCAGGCCAATACAAAACTGTGGTGGGGCCACACCCTTTGAATCAAGGGGTTTGAGGCATGCTTCAAATTATTTCCTACGGTGTGGTCCACCATTCTACAGTAGCTAAGGATAAATTCTAGCAACTAGAAACTAATTCCAAGCAACAATAGTATTTTGTTCAGCATTAACCAACCTAAATTTACAATAGGATTTATATTTCAGCATAACTAGACTTCCACAATCAAAACCATAAAATGCGTTCTAGATCCTTTGTCCACATCGTCACAAGGCTCTGTCTATGGCAATTCGTTCCAATTCTGATCTCTCCTATTAAATTCATAGTTGTGTCTATAGCAAATAATAATAATAATAATAATAAATAGAAAAGGAGAGAAGCTGATGGTTTGACCTAATGTACAGGTCTCACATGCAACTGGTTGGACCATTAAGTTACAGTTCAACTTAGTGCATGATTGCCAACATGTCATGTGTATGACATCCAACCTGTCCAAAAGGCCAGCCCAACCATGAAGATCAACTAATACAAAGATAGGGCTGATCCATTCATCAGGTGGCCCACACATGTATGTTGGATCATAGGCAGCTATCCATAGTTTTCTATGTGGTGGCCCACCTTTGCTCATCAGCATGACGACTTAGTATGCTGTGCACTGAGTGCAATCATTCTTCAATATATTGTACCTTCTGTTTTCTAAGTTAGTTGTGCAACAAGAATGTAGTTCTAACTTTGTCAATCTATTCTACAAGTTCAGGTCGGATTGGCTGCAAACTTGAGAGACTTTGTGCTGACAAGTCACAAAGGGGTTGCGGTAAGATATGGAGCTGTACTGGATTATACCTGATGTATCTATACTGTTTCTTATGCCTTCTTTAGGAAAGGGCTGTTTTCACATGATCAGTATGTTTATTTTGTGTTTGTTGACTGGTGCAGCCAAATTGCTTGTAGGAATGATATAGTTTTACTTGCCCATTTAAGTTTCTCGGTAGCTTTCAAATAGACATCTTACTTAGTAGAAGAGGATTGATAACGGGCGGGCAGCTGATCGTCAAACATTCCTAAGCAATCATGATTCATGATAATTCATGTTTCGGATCTTGTATGAAGCGTGACAACTTGTAGATTCCATACTTATGGAGGATAGGGTCTTATGTAAGACTAATTGTCAAAATAGGATGCTTAAAGCTTACCCCAAATGGCTGGGGTAAGGAATGATGATGATTTTGGCATAATCTTCGTAGCATCTATCCATCAATTCCAATGAACCAGGACCCCTCACATCGAATTCAGAAATCAATTTACGGATAATTGGTATCCATTCTATTGTTAGCCTTTCATACTCCATTGTCCTGGTCATGTATTAGCTTTGGCGTGAATGTGTGTTATTTATTTTTTATTTTTTAAATAAATTTTTAAAAAAAGCTTTAAAATTTCTCATGTCCTTAGGTGCTACATCGCCTCCCCCCCCCTAGCATGATTCCATGGATCTTCACCTTTAATAATGGTTGTATGGATGTCCAAAAATTTGCAACAACCGTGCTGCTTTTTGTTTGTCCTAGCATTTCCCTTTGAGGTCCTTGAATGACTATAATTGTTAGAGAAGGATTTGGGACCATGGGACCCAGAAGAACAAATAGCCAACGTCTTACTTGGTAGGTACCTTTAAAATTGGTTGTATGGATGTCCGAAAATTTTGCGACAACTATTCTGCTTTTTGTTTGTCCTAGTGTTTCCCTTTCTTATTGTCATCATTGTGATGCGTGCATCACTAGTAGGATTGAGTGGGATTTCCGGTCCTTGAATGACTATAAGCATTGGATAAGGATTTGGGACCATGAGACCTAGAAGAATAAATAGCCAACGTCTTACTTGGTAGGTACCTGATGAATGCTGGTTGGGCAAGATTATGGGAGTGATAGTGTTAATGAAGAGTAGTGTTAAACAACATTTCCAACCTTGTCTTGCAAGCACGCTGATGAACTCAGAAGGATCATAACCAGAGCTTATTGGCTTAATGGCATCAATGGCCAAACTGCTTAAAAGTTAAGACTTTGATTTATTTATTTATTTATTTTTGCAGATGTATGCTCCAATCCTTGATGATAGTTTTAGTGGGTGCTGGAATCATATGATTTAGTAAGGGATTCTGTGGTCGTCTTGGCTGCATTTCGACTAGAAAACCACTTCTCATCAAAATGGGCAGGATGAGAATGTATAGTTTCCCTAGAGGTGTGCAATTTCTTTTAGACCCAAGCAGTGTTCGAAGTATCGGTATCACTACAAGTTTCACTGGGCAGGGATAAGGAAACAATATTGATATCATTGATAATATTGCTGATTACCGAAAATGCAGGGAAACATGGAAAAAAAAACGGTGGAATTTTCAGCGAAACTTCAAGAGATGGTAAAATGTACATATTTGTATATTTAGAAATAACAATAATAATAAAATAAATTGCAAAAAGAATGCATACATAACAAGTTTCCATTTAATGAGGCCTTCAAAACATGTGCTGTTGTAAGAAATCAGTCCAACCATCCCATCCGGCCTATTTAACCATCCAACCTTCCATCCAAACATCCATTGATATTGCAAAATATCAACAACACATGATATTTCACCAAGCAATCATCAACAATTGGAAAGGAAACGAAATAGTGGTCTGAATATCAAGCTTGTTGTGATATTGATAATATCGAGATATTATCAATATTATCTTAGATATAGTTGCATCATTTATGGCCGAGTTTTAACATCTCCCGAAGTTTCATTAAAAAATTCCATTACTTTTCCTAAAGTTTACCAAAAGTTCCCCTCAAACTACAAACTTTACCCCATATCAAAATGTTCCTGACATTTTCCAGGAAATTTCCTATTTTCAAATGGGTAAAGCTTTATGGAAACCTTACCTTTAAACCTTGTGTGAAAATCCTATGCATTTGAGGGTAGGATTGTAATTTTACAAACTAAGAATTAGGTGGGGTTTGTACAAAGATGAGAGAATAGGATCTAATTAGATATTCTAGGGGTAATTTAGTCAGAATTGGTTCCAATGAATCAAAGAAAATGGTAATTGGTTTTGGATTTTCATGCAAGATGGTCTTCATATTTTAAAGTCTCCTGTGTGAAACTTCAATATTTGATTAAAAAAAACAACTCTTAATCATGGGATTGTTGGAAAGCTAATTGGGAGGGATAACTAATTGCTTTGTTTTGAGATCGAAGTTCAAAGTGATTAGGAAGATATGGAGGTATGAAAGTGGGTAATGTTGTTGGAACCTCATCCAAATTGTCTGCATGCACTTTCTAGTAATTCAATCATATCTCGGTGCCCAGAGATCGATTGGACTGTTTTTGGGCTTCATGGAAAGCTAACTCAACTGGATTAACATTGGTGTTAAGGAATTTGGAAAATCAAATTGTGGACATTAGAGAAGTTGGGGTTTGAAGTTCAAAAAAATATGGAGGTCTTTGGGGTGGGTTATTGCTATTTCTAAATTCTAGTCTCTATAGGCATTAAAAGAAAAAAAGAAACTCTTTGGAGTAGTGAAATCGAATTTCCACTCCCCAGAGAATGTAAATGTTGGGGGTAATACTATCGAAATATCCCCGATATTATCTGTATCTCCATCTCTATGATACCGATAACACTGGTAGTCTTAGAAATTCCGGGTATCGCCAATGTTTTCAATGGTGTAAATTCCATGTGTCACTTGTATCACTGTTGTATCCATGATATTTCAATAATATCGCCAATGTACCGATATTGCTAAAATCTGTATTGAAACTTTCCATTTTAAAATTTTTTATGGGTGCATGGTTGTAAGCAGTGTTCAAATTGTCGACAATAATATCGATCATATCGCAATATTATTTTTATCGCAACATGGCGATATCGAGACCACACAACCTTTTCGTTTCCTTTCTAGTTGTCAATGATTTCTCAATGAACTATCATGTGTTATCAATATTTTGAAATATCGTGGCTTTTTGGATGGAATGTTGGATGGTTGGATGGATCGATGGGATGGATGAGATGGTTGGACTGGTTTCTTATGACAACACATGCTTCAAGGCCCCACTAAATAGAAACTTATTATGTATGCATTCTTTTTGCTAATTTTTTATTACTAAATATGTCAATATGTACATTTTAGCATCTCTTAAAGTTTCACTAAAAAATTCCATCATTTCCTCCATGTTTCTTGGCATTCCCGTTATCGGTGATATCGAACTATTTCCGTATCCCTCGGCCAATGAAACTTGCAGCGATACTGATACTTTGAACATTGGGTAGGTTTTTGAAGGGATTGGAAGAAGCTCGACGGGAGATATTGTAAGACCCGAGGCCCCGACATCTGGTTCGTACACTGGATAGCCGTTGACTGTAGGTCCATTAGCCCCGAGAATATTTTGACTTGATCAAAATGTTGTTCTGTTATCGAGCCGCAAGCCGCATTTCAACCCGATGTCTGAATTTTAATATACGGACTTAAAATTAAACAATCTGGGAAATGACAATTATGTCCTTATTTTATCTGGCGATGGGCCATCATCGAGTTTTCAAAATCCGTTAGGTCCGAGAGCCTAACCGTTGTGACCGTAGTCGAGTTATGGAATTACTAGTGAAAACGGCATGTCAATATGACACCCGGATTGTAAGTTATGAATAGAAAAAGCATGCTTGTGGCATGATGTCTTATGGCAGAATGAATCCCGAATTGGATTTAGATTGACTAAGTCATGTGCATATCATATGCATGGTTCATAGTTGTTGTATCATTGTATGATTGAGAGTGAATGATTCATATCATGGTATGGTGATCATAGTGGGCTGTGTTGCGACACACGATGTGTCTATGATTAGTATGGGAACCGTCTAAATACAGGATGCATTACATGAGACCCCTATGAGGAACTTAAATTCATGAGGAGACCATATGAGGAAGGTCGTCCTATGCTTGCCTAGAAAAACATGATATATTGTGCTTGTGTGTGGACATATGCATACGGTGATTGTAAATGCGATGAAACATACTTTGTTATGACTTGAGTTGGACACCACACCAGAAATGTGTAATTCAACAAGAAATGATTAGAGGGTCCCAGAGTGAAAGTCCCTAAACCCCAATTGGTACCATTGGGAGCAACCAATGCTTAGACCGGGTGGAAGAACAGAGCGATGGAATGCCGAAATACTAAAGTACGAGGCGACTCCCACCGACGCGTGTCGATTGGTTGAGAGGTTTGACCTGACTTGCTTATGGGCAAGCAAAGATAGGTTGTGTGTGATGAGCTCGTAAATTGTCTGCTATCGTTTTGCCAGGCGACTTATGACTTTTCGCTATTAGGCAGATAGTGAGGTTCAACACAAGCGGGTGGCAGATAGTGAGGTTCAACAGAAGGGTTAGAATAGTTCGGCCCAAGAATTATGTAGTCCTACCTCTGTAGTGGACCACGATGGAAAAGCCTGTGTAAGTGGGTAGCAATCATATGCAAGTCCCACCTCTATTTCAGACCTTGGTGATCCAATTGGGAAATGTGGAAAATTTGGAACATGGAAAGTGGCATCATGCATTGTATCTTTCTTTTATTGTTATCGGCCCAGTAGGCGTGTGCATGATATGAGCATGACATTAAACGTGTATTTTCACTGCACACACGCACCCACTGGGCTTAGTAGCTCAACGTTTCCTTTCTATTTTTTTTTTTTAACAGGTAAGAGTAGGGAGCTAAAGGAGTAGAGATTACAGACTCCAATTGTCCTTTTTGTCTTGTACATATCAGTGTATATATTTTTTGTAGTACCCTGTATATGTACAACAGGTATAGTAAATATGACATGGTTTATGTTTTGGTTTTGCCTTGATGTGCTCAGTTGTACACAGTAACACGTTGAATATGATGAAATTTTGAGAAATGATACGTATGTGTCGTCTTTACTTTCAGAAATCCTCCTTGTGGAGCCCCGCTTATGGGACTTAGTATGCGATAGTTGGAAGCCCCAAAATCGGAGTACTACGGAGGCTGTCAACCAAAATTTGGTGTATAGTAATCACGGATTGCTGACCACAATTATAACAAGCTCCGGAAAACTGTCGTTGAGGAACAGACTGTGTTATTGGGGATCTAACATCAAGTTTGGCTGGATTATCATATCTAACTGTAGGCCTCTTTGGGGGTGAAAAGGACTAAAAACTACTGCCACTATTTGAAATAAATCTCATCTTCCTTTGCTGATTAGAAGTAGATGAATGAGCACTTTGTTGTTGGTTCCAATCAGACTTGAAATTCTGTGCCTTCGCTACTTCTCCCTCAAGGGTCAGCAACTCAAACCCTCTAACTCGAGATTGCAAACTAGGACGCAAACCATCCTCAAATATCCTCGCCTTCAAATCATCATTGACTACTAAATGTGGAGCAAAACGAGATAATTCTATAAAACGAGCCTCATAGTCAGCAACAAACATCTCACCTTGAACCAAAGAATCAAATTCATGTGCTTTCTGACGACGAATAGCTACGGGGAAAAACTTATGATCAAACTGGTCTTTAAATGCTTCCCATGTCCACAAAAATTTTGAATCTACTGAACGAACCAGTGACTTCCACCATTGTTTTGCCTCTCTTTGTAACACATTGTTTGGAAGTACAACCCATAACTTGAAAGAGTTTCTCTAATTCTGACTTCCATAACTCAGCTGCCATAGGGTTTGACTTGCCAGAAAAACTAGGTGGATCTAGACATCTAAAATCCATAAAAAGAGCACTGGCGCGCTCCTGCGCTGACGTCTCAGGAGTATAACTAAATCGCTGCTTTTGATTAGCCATTATAGTTGACATAGTCTGCAGCATTTGTTGAAGTTGTGCTGCAGGAACAGGTATAACTGGGTCTGGAATAGATTTTGAAGTAGATTTTGACTTAAGACTTTGGTTGCACAGGAGGAGTCCGAACAGAATTCTTTTTAGGCGGCATCCTGTAGACAAAACACCAAATTAGTCTAAAAAGAACAAGTAAACCTACAGAATATACACAATACTAAATAACCATACAACTCCACTTTGCAAAGCATGAACCTAACAACTCTAGCGCAACAACGTATAGTAAATACAATATATGATTCATGCAGATATTTCCCAGATCATTCAATGATACCATCTTCTGTCACGTCCCTAAATCTAGTGTCAGTAATCCGTGATATCTATACACCAAATTTTGGTTGACAGCCTCCTTAGAACTCCGATTTTGAGGCTTCCAACCATCGCATACTAAGTCCCATAAGCGGGGATCCACAAGGAGGATTTCTGAAAGTAAAGACGATACATATGTATCATTTCTCAAAATTTCATCATATTCAACATGTGTTACTGTGTACAAATGAGCACATCAAGGCCAAACCAAAGCATAAACCATGTCATATTTACTATACCTGTTATACATATACAGGGTCCTACAAAAAATATATACACTGATATATACAAGACAAAAAGGACAATTGGAGTCTGTAATCTCTACTCCTTCAGCTCCCTACTCTTACCTGTAAAAAAAAAGAAAGGAAACCTTGAGCTACTAAGCTCAGTGAGTGCATGTGCAGTGAAAATGCATGTTTCATGTCATGCTCATATCATGCACAGGCCTACTGGGCCGATAACAATAAAAGAAAGATACAATGCATGATGCCACTTTCCATGTTCCGAATTTTCCACATTTCCCAATTGAATCACCAAGGTCTGAAACAGAGGTGGGACTTGCATATGATTACTACCCACTTGCACAGGCTTTTCCACCGTGGTCCACTGTAGAGGTGGGACTACATAATTCTTGGGCCAAACTAGTCTAACACACTTGTGTTGAACCTCCCTATCTACCTAAGCCGGTCTGGATTTCCAACGCCTCGGAAAATTAGTCAAGATAGATGACAAGTCATAAGTCGCCTGGCAAAACGATAGCAGACAATTTACGAGCTCGTCACACACAACCTATCTTTGCTTGCTCATAAGCAAGTCAGGTCAAACCTCTCAACTAATCGACACGCATCGGTGGGAGTTGCCGCTTACTTTGGTATTTCGGCATTCCATCGATCTGTTCTTCCACCCGGTCTAAGCATTGGTTGCTCCCAATGGTACCAATCGGGGTTTAAGGACTTTCACCCAGAGACCCTCTAATCATGTCTTGTTGAATTACACATTTCTGATGTGGTGTCCAACTCAAGTCATAACAAAGTATGTTTCATCGCATTTACAATCACCGTATGCATATGTCCACACACAAGCACAATGTATCATGTTTTTCTAGGCAAGCATATGACGACCTTTCTCATATGGTCTCCTCATGAATTTAAGTTCCTCATAGGGGTCTCATGTAATGCATCCTGTATCTAGACGGTTCCCATACTAATCATAGACACGTCGTGTGTCGCAACACAACCCAATGTGATCACCATACCATGGTATGCCAAATCGGTTACGTATCGGCCGTATCGGCCGATATGTAACGGTAACCGTCGAGAAACGGCCATTTTTTTTTTGCATTTTAAGCTCCGTTTTTGATGTTTTTTCGAAACTTCTTGCTTCCAAACTGTTTCTCACTCCTACTACTAATTTCGACCAACCTTGGCTGAATATTTGAGGAAAAAACACATTATATTGCGGATTTTGTTGAATCAAAGCTTGGTGGGCCATTTTTCATAAATTTGTCAAAAATAGGTATTTATACTTTTTTTAATATGTTTTGCTGTTTTAATCATCTCATATGATGTGTTAATCATAGTAGAACATGTTAATATGCATTTTACAGATTTGGGGTGCCATTTAATATTTTTTAAATATTTTTTTCTATTTACGCATGAATTTTGCCCCTTTTTTTTTAAATTCAAAAAATCAATTTTTAATGATTGTTTTGCTGTTTTAATCATTCCATATGATGTGTTAATCATAGTAGAACATGTTAATGTGCATTTTACAGATTTGGGGTGCCATTTTATATTTTTTAAATATTTTTTTCTATTTACGCATGAATTTTGCCCCTTTTTTTTAAAATTCAAAAAATCAATTTTTAATGATTGTTTTGCTGTTTTAATCATGCCATATGATGTGTTAATCATAGTAGAACATGTTAATATGCATTTTACAGATTTGGGGTGCCATTTTATATTTTTTTAATATTTTTTTCTATTTACGCATGAATTTTGCCCCTTTTTTTTAAAATTCAAAAAATCAATTTTTAATGATTGTTTTGCTGTTTTAATCATGCCATATGATGTGTTAATCATAGTAGAACATGTTAATGTGTATTTTACAGATTTGGGGTACCATTTTATATTTTTTAAATATTTTTTTCTATTTACGCATGAATTTTGCCCCTTTTTTTTAAAATTCAAAAAATCAATTTTTAATGATTGTTTTGCTGTTTTAATCATTCCATATGATGTGTTAATCATAGTAGAACATGTTAATGTGCATTTTACAGATTTGGGGTGCCATTTTATATTTTTTAAATATTTTTTTCTATTTACGCATGAATTTTGCCCCTTTTTTTTAAAATTCAAAAAATCAATTTTTAATGATTGTTTTGCTGTTTTAATCATTCCATATGATGTGTTAATCATAGTAGAACATGTTAACGTGCATTTTACAGATTTAGGGTGCCATTTTATATTTTTTAAATATTTTTTTCTATTTACGCATGAATTTTGCCCCTTTTTTTCAAAATTCGAAAAATCAATTTTTAATGGTTGTATTGCTGTTTTAATCATGCCATATGATGTGTTAATCATAGTAGAATATGTTAATGTGCATTTTACAGATTTGGGGTGCCATTTTATAATTTTTTAATATTTTTTTCTATTTACGCATTAATTATGGCCCTTTTTTTAAAAATTTTAAAAATAATTTTTTAATGATTGTTTTACTGTTTTAATCATGCCATGTGATGTGTTAATCATAGTAGAATATGTTAATGTGTATTTTACAGATTTGGGGTGTCATTTTATAATTTTTTTCTATTTTCGAATTAGTGACTTTATGTTTTTATTTGCTTATATTAGACAGGTTTTGCCTTGGAGCTTCTTAGGGTTTAGTTAGAATATAAAATCATCTTTATTAACATAGGTCATACACTCATACTCAAATCTAATTATCTAGTGTCTACCTAAGCCTAAAGAAATGTCTGGGTCTGGCCAACAACAAGTGATGATATTGGATGGCAACATTGTGAGAGGGTTGGTGGTACTAGGCACCAAATGAAGTGCAAGTATTGTGATAGACTAGTGACTGGTGGAATTACCCGTCTCAAACAACATTTGGCACATCGAAAGGGTCAAGTTGCGCCATGTAGTAGAGTACCGAAAGAGATAATGCTTTTAATGCAAGCTAGTCTGGATGAGTCGAAGGGTAAACGTGTTGCTGTACAAAAGAAGAAAGATGATATTTTGGATGCAGCTCGATAGGAGGTGTTTGGTTCTAAATATATGGGCGTTCGTGATGAAGATATTATTGATTCTGACGAAGATTCAGATCGGGAATCTACGATAGCTAGGAGAGAGCTAGCATCTAACTCGTGAAGAGGAAGACCGTCGCCGCATGTTTAGCACGCATGGGTCAGTGCGTGATACAGGGGGAGGCAGTGGGAGTGGGAGTGCAACTGAATGTAGGGGGGGTAGGTTTGGTGGGTTACAACGTGTGTTTGGGAGCCGACGACAAACATCTTCACGTGATGCCCCTATACATTTGGATGAAGAAGTAAATGAGCCTAGGAGACCCTCTTATTGATCCAATCCTGTTTAGGAAAGAATCAACTAAACAAAAGAAAATAAAACAAATGTGGAGTTGAACTTCTGTTGAGAAGCTAGGTAGGGCAGCAACAAAGTTATTTATACATGCCAACATACCTCCTAATGCGGCCAATTCTCCATATTGGTAGATAGCAATTGATGCAGTAACAGAAGCAGGTGAAGAAATAAAAGCTCCCACGGCTAAGGAGATTAGGGGGAAATGGACAGATGTGAAAGCATACGTGGCTACCTTTAAATCTGTATGGCAAGTCAGAGGATGCATGATCATGTGTGATGGTTGGACTGGCCCAAACAGATGCAGCATGATCAACTTCATGGTATACTGCCACTTAGGAACTATATACCACAAGTCAATTGATGCCTCAGAGGCAACAAAAAATTCTACTTATATTAATGGACTAATGGATAAAGTTGTGGATGAGATTAGAGAGGAGAATATAGTGTAAATTGTGACAGATAATGAAGCAACATATAAGCTTGCAGGACATATGTTGATGGATAAGAGAAAACATCTTTTTTGGTCACCATGTGCTGCCCATTGTATTGATCTTATATTGGAAGATATTGGGAAGAAGAAGAATGTTAAGGAAATGGTCGAAAGGGCAAGGGAAGTGACGACGTTTATTTACAACCATAATCAAGTAGTTGTAATAATGAGAAAGTTCACGAAAGGACGAGAGTTGTTGAGGCCTGCGGCGACTAGATTCACAACAAACTTTATAGCATTAGAGAGTTTATTCCAGCATAGGGAAGAGTTGAGTGAGATGTTTGCTTCCCGAGAATGGCTCAACACAAAACATGGGAAGAAGACATCAGGAATACCGATCGAAGTTGCGAACACCATACGGGATAACAAATATTGGAAGAAGGTCAAGTCGATCCTAAAGGTGATGGAGCCACTAATGAGGGTACTCCGTCTTGTTGAATCCGATGAAGCACCTACCATGGGCTTCCTATATGATGCCATGGATAAGGCAAAGCTTGCAATTCAACGTGATTGTAGAAGTTGGCAGACTTATTGGAAGATGATCGACAAGAGATGGACAAAACAACTCCATCACGATCTTCATGCAGCAGGTTACTACCTAAATCCTAGGTATAGATATGCCCAATCATTTGTTGCGGATGATGAAGTTCGTGTCGGGCTAAAAAATGTGATAAAGAGATTAGAGCCTGACTTAGATCTGCAAATAAAGGCATTAAATGAATTAGATACATTTGGAAATCGCCTTGGTAGCTTTGGAGATGCTCTTGCACAGCATGCAGTATCTAGATTGCAACCGGCCGAATGGTGGATTAATTTCGTAGAGAGTACGAAGGCTCTCCAAAAAATTGCAGTAAAAGTTTTGAGCCAGACCACATCTTCCTCTAGCTGCGAAAGGAATTGGAGTTGTTTTGCGCTCATTCATTCAAAGAATAGGAATAGATTACAGACTAGAACATTAGATAGACTTGTCTTCATGCACTACAATATAAAACTAAGAATGCGACGACATCATAGGAGCATTACAGCGACTGATGACGGAGACTGCTGTCCAATAAATATGGACAATATTTATGATAAGGATGACCCACTTCTACCTTGGTTGGAAACAAGGGAAAAGCAAATTGAAGGGGATAGTGAAGAATTGGAAATTGATGACCCAGAAATACGCAGAGCGCAATAAGAGAGTCGTGCGGATGTGTTGGACCCAGTAAGAGGGGCAGCGTTTATGCCATGTACAGATACGGCTCAAGATCAACAAAAGAGTACGAGCAGTGGTAGCGTGACCGTGTCGGATGAAGACGATGACCCCCCTGCCCCTGGTGCTGGCACTTCTGGTGTTGCTCAGTGCCCTATACAGCCGTCTACAGATCACGATGTCGATGAACAGCGACGAGGTGGTACACGAGGTCGGACTTATGAGTGTACCGAGTCACGATACAGCCAGCAGGAGGTGGGTACATCTAGTGGTGCACCGGGTCCGAGAGGTTCGGAACATCAGCAGGCTCATGTTCTTGGTTATTATGATGGATATTCTTATGGTGAATTGAATTATGATAGTTATACTGAACCTGTTTCATCACATTCATATTGGACTAGTTCTCCCGATCCATATCCATATCATTATAGATATCCAGATCCAAATCCAAGTTACTCATCACGAACACACTCTCAATCTCAAGATTCTCAACAGCCTGAGTACGGACACCAGTATGGCTATTCGACGGGCACTGGTGGATATCCTTTCTCGGGGTTGGAGTCGTTGCCTAGTCAGGATCAATCATCCTCTGGTTTCATTGATCAAATATTTCCTTATGGCATTGGATATTATGGATATGAAGCACCTCCACTTATTGGACAACCTCGGCCTAATAATGACGATGACGATGGTGTGGAGGTCGAGCAACCACAAAAAAGCAGATTTTCATTTTGGTGGTGACTTGTGATTGTGAGTATATATTTGTGTTAAGGTAAGTATTTGCAGCAGACAGCTCACAACAGTATTATTGCAAGAAGTCATGCACACACTTGACATTGCCGAACTTGTATTACAACCAATCAAGTAATCCTTAATCAAGTTGCAGGGGAGTATATCAGACACTACTAATTATTTTTTTTTAATATTCTTGACTTGAGGATGACAGGTCATAGACAGGAATCACACTATCACAGTCACGTGCACCACACTGCACAGGACCACAGGTATGTTCGAGAAATTCCTCAAAAATAATTGCAAACACCTAATGTAAGATATTTTCATTTTACATTCATTCTAATATATCTATCATTGATAGTAGATAGTTAGAAAATTAAATATATGAATTTTGTAGTCAAATTCAGGTTATCTAGTTCATAAATTCATCAGACAGTCCGATACAACTTCTCACCAAAGAGTGGACCGTTACACCACCATAAACATGTTCTAATTTATAAATGAATGCATATTTGGAATGCTTAGAATATTCTGGATTTAATCCATATTTTTTCATATTTTTTTGGCAAAAAAAAAAATTTGCGCCGTTACGGGCCGTTACGCCCCCGTATCCGTATCGGTTTTGGAGGACACCGTTACGCCAACCGATACCGATACGGGACACCTTGACCATGATATGAATCATTCACAATCAATCATACAATGATACGACAACTATGAACCATGCATATGATATGCACATGACTTAGCCAATCTAAATCCAATCCGGGATTCATTCTGCTATAAGACTTCATGCCACAAGCATGTTTTTTCTCAAGAGTTAACTACACCAAAAGGAGGAAGGATAACTCTTTCAAACGTTTTGTCAAACAGGTAGCGGGCGGACTTTGTAAGGGACAGAGAGAAACCGATGGAAATACGTATGAATATAAACAAAACTAAATCATCTCTACAATCCAATCTTCCATTAATAACCTAACCAACTAAATCAGAAAATCCAGCAATAACCTTCAGAAAATTCAGCAATAACCGAACTAATTAAATGAAAATCTAGTCTTCTATAGGGCTTTCAAGGAAAATCCAGAAATAACCTAACCAATTACATCAGAAAATCCAGCAATAACCTAACCCTAAATCAAAAAAATCTATTCTTCTATAGGGCTTTCAAGTAATCTAACGCACATTTATGCGTGCTCCTAATCAATGCACTCACCTGTAACAATCAGAGGATTGGATTTCAAACTCAGCTTCTGCTTCCTTTTCTTCTTCTTCTTCTTCTTGTTCTCAACTTTAAACTTAAGCTAGAAGAGAGTGCTGGAAATGAGTTGTTGAAAGAGGTTTTTTATGTTTATGGACTTGAAAATGGTTTTAAAATTGGCTTTTGTCTAAAAGAAGGGTTGGGAGGTGTTTTGTGATATTTTTGAGAAGTTGAAGTTGATGGTAACAATAAAAAAATGTTATTTAAGTGATTTGACATAAAACAATCTAAGGATTTTTAAAAAATTGAGGTCATTTGAGTTATTTTATCAAAATATACATGTGCATATCTATTCATAACTTACAATCCGGGTGTCATATTGACATGCCGTTTTCGCCAGTAATTCCATAACTCGACTACGGTCACAACGGTTAGGCTCTCAGACCTAACGAATTTTTAAAACTCGATGATGGCCCATCGCCAGATAAAATAAGGACATAATTGTCATTTCTTAGATTGTTTAATTTTAAGTCTATATTAAAATTCAGACATCGGGTTGAAATGCGGCTTGCGGCTTGATAATAGAACAACATTTTGATCAAGTCAAAATATTCTCGGGGCTAATGGACCTACAGTCAATGGCTATCCAGTGTACGAACCAGATGTCGAGGCCTCGGGTCTTGCAATATCTCCTGTCAAGCTTCTTCCAATCCCTTAAAAAACCTACCCAATGTTCAAAGTATCAGTATCGCTGCGAGTTTCATTGGCCGAGGGATACGGAAATAGTTCGATATCGCCGATAACGGGAATGCCAAGAAACATGGGGGAAATGGTGGAATTTTTCAGTGAAACTTTAGGAGATGCTAAAATGTACATATTGGCATATTTAGTAATAAAAAATTAGCAAAAAGAATGCAACCAATCTGTTTCGTGGATAGAAAAGAACAAGTTCTTCGTATTAAAGTCATCCACTTGGTTAAAGTCCAATGGGGTTATCATTCTGTAGATGAAGCAACCTGGTAACGGGAAGCAGAGATACGCAGTCGTTACCCTCATTTATTTGAGTCGTAGGTACTTATAAGTATGATATGGTTATTGTTGTATTGTACTGTTATACCCGAATATGTTTTGAAATTTCAAGGAAGAAATTTTTTTAAGGGGAGAGTTGTAAGACCTAAGGCGCCAACATCTGGTTCGTACACTGGATAGCCGTTGACTGTAGGTCCATTGGCCCCGAGAATATTTTGCTTGATCAAAATATTGTTCTGTTATCGAGCCACAAGCTGCATTTCAACCCGATGTCCGAATTTTAATATACAGACTTAAAATTAAACAATTTGAGAAATGACAACTATGTCCTTATTTTATCTGGCGGTGAGCCATCATCGAGTTTTCAAAATCCGTTAGGTCCGAGAGCCAAACCGTTGTGACCATAGTCGAGTTACGAAAAAAATGGCATGTCAATATGAAACCCGGATTGTAAGTTATGAATAGATATGCACATATATATATTTTGATAAAATAACTCAAATGACCTCGATTTTTTTTATTGTTACCATTAGCTTAAACTTCTCAAAAATATCACAAAACACCTCCCAACCCTTCTTTTAGACAAAAGCCAATTTTAAAACCATTTTCAAGTCCATAAACATAAAAACCCTCTTTCAACATGCCATTTCCAGCACTCTCTTCTATCTTAAGTTTGAAGTTGAAAATAAGAAGAAGAAGAAGAAAAGGAAGCAGAAGCTGAGTTTGAAATCCAATCCTCTGATTGTTACAAGTGAGTGCATTGATTAGGAGCACGCATATATGTGCGTTAGATTACTTGAAAGCCCTATAGATTTAGGGTTAGGTTATTGCTGGATTTTCTGATGTAGTTGGTTAGGTTATTTCCGGATTTGCCTTGAAAGCCCTATAGAAGACTAAATTTTCCTTTAGTTGGTTAGGTTATTGCTAGATTTTCCTTGAAAGCCCTGTAGAAGAATAGATTTTCTGATTTAGTTGGTTAGGTTATTGCTGGATTTTCTGAAGGTTATTGCTGGATTTTCTGATTTAGTTGGTTAGGTTATTAATGGAAGATTGGATGATAGAGATGATTTAGTTTTGTTTAAATTCATACTTATTTCCATCGGTTTCTCTCTGTCCCTTACAAGGTCTACCCGCTACCTATTTGACAAAACGTTTAAAAGAGTTATCCTTCCTCTTTTTGGTGTAGTTAACTCTTAAGAAAAAGCATGCTTGTGGCATGAAGTCTTATAAAGGAATGAATCCCGGATTGGATTTAGATTGGCTAAGTCTTGTGCATATCATATGCATGGTTCATAGTTGTTGTATCATTGTATGATTGATTGTGAATGATTCATATTATGGTATGGTGATCACAGTGGGTTGTGTTGCGACACACAATGTGTCTATGATTAGTATGTGAACCGTCTAGATACAGGATGCATTACGTGAGACCCCTATGAGGAACTTAAATTCATGAGAAGACCATATGAGGAAGGTCGTCTTATGCTTGCCTAGAAAAACATGATATATTGTGCTTGTGTGTGGACATATGCATACGGTGATTGTAAATGCGATGAAACATACTTTGTTATGACTTAGAGTTGGACACCACACCGGAAATGTGTAATTCAACAGGACATGAGTAGAGGGTCCCTGGGTGAAAGTCTCTAAACCCTGATTGGTACCATTGGGAGCAACCAATGCTTAGATCGGGTGGAAGAACAGAGTGCTAAAATGCCGAAATACCAAAGTAAGTGGCGACTCCCACCGACGCGTGTCGATTGGTTGAGAGGTTTGACCTGACCTGCTTATGGGCAAGCAAAGATAGGTTGTGTCTGACAAGCTCGTAAATTGTCTGCTATCATTTTGCCAAGCGACTTATGACTTCTCGCTGTTAGGCAGATAGTGATGTTCAACACAAGTGGGTTAGACTAGTTCGGCCCAAGAATTATGTAGTCCCACCTCTGTAGTCGACCACGGTGGAAAAGCCTGTGCAAGTGAGTAGCAATCATATGTGAGTCCCAACTCTGTTTCAGACCTTGGTGATCCAATTGGGAAATGTGGAAAATTTGGAACATGGAAAGTGGCATCATGCATTGTATCTTTCTTTATTGTTATCGGCCCAGTAGGCCTGTGCATGATATGAGCATGACATGAAACGTGCATTTTCACTGCACACACGCACTCACTGGGCTTAGTAGCTCAAGGTTTCCTTTCTATTTTGTTTTTTACAAGTAAGAGTAGGGAGCTGAAGGAATAGAGATTACAGACTCCAGTTGTCCTTTTTGTCTTGTACATATCAGTGTTTATATTTTTTGTAGTACCCTGTATATGTACAGCAGGTATAGTAAATATGGCATGGTTTATGTTTTGGTTTTGCCTTGATGTGCTCAGTTGTACACAGTAACACATGTTGAATATGATGAAATTTTGAGAAATGATACGTATGTGTCGTCTTTACTTTTAGAAATCCTCCTTGTGGATCCCCGCTTATGGGACTTAGTATGCGATAGTTGGAAGCCCCAAAATCAGAGTTCGACGGAGGCTGTCAAACAAATTTTGGTGTATAGTAATCACGGATTACTGACACTAGATTTAGAGATGTGACAGATATTGTTCGAGATAGGGTACTATCTTAGTTTAGCCTGAATCTTTCAAAATTCAAAACAAGGACAAGACCCTTGGCTAAATTTTGACTAGATCAAATAATTCAGGTCACCTATAATAGGTTCGTTGTTTGCACATAGTTAAATGTTTCTGTTTGTTTGTTTTTTTTTTTTCAAAAAAAATAAAAATAAATAAATAAAATCTCGTGGACTTTGTTATGTTTCATCATGATCATGATCTTCATCTAAGCCTTATCCCTGCTCATTGGATCAGCTACATGAATTTTGTTTCATTCGCCATTCCCCTCTACAATTAAGCCATAGGTCCTCGTGTCTTTTCTTACTACCTCTGCCCACATTCTTTTGAGTCTCCCCCTTGCCCTTTTAGGGCCTTCAACTTGAACCAACTCAATCTTCTAATCAGTGCAGTTCTTTGTTTTCATTCCACAATAGCCAAATCATCTAAGTTTACTTTCCCTCATCTTATTATTTATTGGTGCGACTCTTGAGTTCCCTTCGATACATTCATTTCTAATATTTTCCTTCCCCATCTTGCCACTCATCCACCTTAACATCCTCATTTCAGCTTTGCTTATGCTATGGGCAGTTATTTAAATACTCTTGGTTATTTTGTCTTCCCATTTTGTCATGTTTTAGTTATCTATTTTGACTTCTCTCTTCTTTCTTTTTTTCCAATGTGTGGAAATAAATCTTTCTTTTATTATTAAATTGGAGTTACATTGCAAAATCTTATTTTGATTTTACTTTATTTATTGGTTTGTTAATATTTCTTCTCAGGTGAAAGGATCTGAAGTTCTTACTCATGATCGGTCGCCAGTTGCATATGCTCTATGCCCCACTGAAACAGTGAGGACCAATATTCATTTTTTTTAATATTTTTATTATTATTATTATTTTTTGTTTAGTAAGATTTATATATATATATTCAAGCATTTAAAAAATTCCAACTCTTATTTAGTAATGAGATCTGTCAAAGTTATTTATTTCTCTTATATATGATGGCTGGATCTCTAAACTAGGCTTTGGATGCCAGCCACTAGAAACACTTGCCATGATGTTCCCAACTATTTGAAATATTATCTTTTATAAATTTTCAGGTTAATTATGTATCTGCTCATGACAATGAAACCTTGTTTGACATTGTGAGTTTGAAGGTACAGTTCATTCGAATTTGGAGCCAGTTTTTTAGTTAAATAGTTGAAAAGTTCATATTTGTTTGCTTCGAAAGAAGTCCTAATTCAGTTCTACTGATTGTTCAGACTCCATTGGAGATTACTCTAGACGAGAGGTGCAGAATAAATCATTTGGCTACAACTATTGTTGCACTTTCACAGGTTTCTTCTATACTAGTAACTTCAACTAGTGGTGTTATCTAAGCAATTTATTTATGCTCATTCTCTTATAGAGTGCATCTGCAGAATTTTTTTAAACAAAAATAAACATCAGATGCATATTTTCCAGGATTAGGTTTAACTTTCTAATTATTTGCTATAGATATTTTATAACAAAGACAGAATTTTGTAATCAAAATAAACATCCTCATCATCGTCTAAGCTTGATCCTAATCGATGTTTAGAGTATCGTTATGTTGCATGCAGTGTTCGAAGTATTGGTATCGCTACAAGTTTCGCTGGTTGGGGATATGGAAACAATATAAATGTCACCGATAATATTGCTAGTAACTTGAAATGCAGGGAAACAATGAGGAAACATGGGAAAACTGTGGAATTTTCCAGTGAAATTTCAGGAGATGCTAAAATACACATTTGCATATTTAAGAATAAAAAAATTGCATACAAAATGCGTACATAATTAGTTTCCATTTAATGTGGGCCTAAAAGCATGAGTTGTCGTAAGAAACCAGTTCAACCATCCTGTCCATCCCATCTTTCCATGCAACCATCCCATGTATCCATCCAACCATCCATCCAAACATCCATCGATATTTTAGAATATTGACTATACACGATATTTCACCGAGAAATCGTCGACAACTAGAAAGGAAATGAAATTTCGTAGCCTTGATATCGCCCATGTTGCGAAAACGATAATATCGCGATATGATTGATATTATCGTCAACAATTTGAACACTGCATACAACCATGCAACCATTAAAAAAATTTTAAATGGATTTTTTTTTAACAAACAAAATTTTGGCGATATCGATACATTGGGGATATTATCGAAATATCGCTGATATAATGGCGATTCATGCGACATCTAGAGTTTACATAGTCAAAAATATTGGCGATATTGATACATTGGCGATGCAAGCAACACCTTGAATTTACACAGTCAAAAATATTGACAATACATTGGCGATACTTAGCAATACATCGCTGATTCTTATCAGTATTGCCGGCTGGAGATATACATAATATCAAGGATATTTCGATAATATTAGGGATACTCTGAACAATGGCTGTAACCAATGTTCTCAATATCGGTATTGCATTACATATCGCTCCCATGGGATATAGATAAATATCGATTATCGCACAGGATGTATTGTTTGTACTAGGTAATGTCTCATACTTTTTGACAAACATGGGGAAACATTGGGAAATTGGTTGAATTTTTCAATAAAACTCCAATGATTGTTAAAAAAAAGGCCTTAATACACACTTTTAAATCATAACATCTAAAAAATGTGCACATAATAGGTTTCTTATGTATCGTATTCTAACTCCTAAGTTATGCATTGTCTGACTAAACTAATGCAAGTATATTCAAATTGAATTCATAACATTTATAAATGTAAGAAGACATGTATAAAAACACAACCAATTCATTTAAAAGCAAAAGAAGTGAAATTTCGAAAAAATAATATTTTAATACATTATTATTATTATTTAATTAAAAATTATTTTGTTTTTGAAATTTGAGAAAAACTTAACAAATCAGTAGATCAGGCTTCATACATGTTTGATTTCTTGTTTGGAGGGCAAGATTGCAACCAATTTGGGAGAAATTGGGAAAATTTTGAATTTTTCCTAATTTCCCCCAAATTGGGCTACCTACACTTAAATCTTGAAATTAAAGTGTATCTAATGATCAATTCATCAAAGACTCCTAAATACTTTGAAATTGGACTCAATAGGCTGTTGCTAGAAGTGAAATTTCGAAAAAAAATTACTATAATAATATTTATTATTATTATTATTGTTTTGAAATTTGACAAGAACTTAACAAATCAGTATATCAGGCCTCGTGCATGTTTGATTTCATGTTTGGAGTGCAACATTGCAAGCAATTTGGGAGAAACTGGGGAAATTTTGAATTTCTCCCAATTTCCCCCAAATCGAGCCACCTACACTCAAATCTTGAAATTGAATGTTCAAATCCTTGATTTTTCATGCAAAACATGAATAATCAGGGATTTTTTATGATTTCACATTGATTTTAGTTGATTTAAACAAAAAACAAAAAGGGATCAAAATGCAAAATAACTCACTGAATGAGAAACAACCCAAATTCAAGAAATTCTTGATTTTGATTTCAAATATCAGTTTTTCTCCCAAGAAAATTAATGAAAATTGGGGAAAGAAAATCAAATTTCAGGTGTTTTTTGAAGGTCCACTTGGAGTTCCTGGAAAGCATCAACAATATTTGTCAATATCGACAACTATTGTCGATACATGGTAAAATCCTTTAGGAAAAAAAGAAAAGAAAGATGATATCTCGCGATATCACAATATATCGCCGATACATAGTGATACATTGCGATATTATCGTTGATACGAAGGAATCTGCCCTTTCCAGTGATATTCCCTATGGATTTTGTATTGTTGACGTGTGATATCGATAATATCAGTTGGATATTATCGATATTGCAAACACTGGCCGTAACAACCAACCTTATGGCCATTATGATGCAAGCAATAATGGTCATTACGGCCCTATAACGTCAAAATTTCTCTTAAAGGAAGAAAATGTATTGGCTTGTATCAATTCGTTATAGCCTAGCACTGACTCGTTCTAGCCATTACAGGCCATTTTTCTCAAAATCGCCATTATAACCTTGTATGTGTAACAGGTCCCATTGTTACCATTTCATAATTGCTTTTTAATACCATGGATTTAACACCAATTCCAAGGAGAATAAGCACGGTTATTGATTAAGAAGTAGATACCATAGTTCTTTAAATGTGGGAATTGGGCCACAGACGTTGATTGTTTAACGAAATAATCATATTTTGGTCCATTTACATTGATGGCGCAGAGAACATATTCCTTATCAAGAACTGGCTACTAAGTGCACAAAGGCATATTCCTTATCAAGAACTGGCTACGAAGTGATTGTTATAGCATCAAATATAGACTTAATTTTGCCTAAACATTTGGTGATGGAGTTATTCTTGAAGAGTTGGACTTTGGACTTTGGCCTTGCAAACTTGAGAGAAGTACATTTCAAGAGAGACACATGGAGTATGAGAGCTGGCAAGGCCAACACCTAAATTAAGATGTCTTTAGTGATGTCAGCATTGAGCAAACTTTGTTGTGGTTGTTCCATTTTAACCAAAGTGTGAGATATTGAAATAATGATGATTCATCATTAGTTCAAAAAAGAAAACAAAGGAAATGGGGGAATATAGCCATTTATGTAGCCCACAAGATCTTGGCTACAGATACCAAAGACAAGTTGGCTTTCTAAAGAATGTAGTAGTGTTTTTCAATCAAAACAAAAACAAGAGATGGGATATTAAAGGAAGTAGAAAAGATGATTTTATTTCTTTAAAGGATGGAAAGAAATTATTATCCTTTTTTTTTTTTTTTTTTTTTTTTTTTTTTTTCTGGTTTGTCTTTTTTCGAACTCTTTAAAACAAGGTTGGGGTTTTGGAAGGAAAAAAAAAAATGACTTTTTTCCCACTGTATATCTCACCTTTTACCCACTGGCTTTTCTGGACCACCCAAACTTTACTTTCCCAAACTAAACCACTGCTGTACGGATACACTATTTGTAGACAAAAATACCCTTTCTTTATGGGTTATATTAATTTCACCCACTTATACCCAAAAACGCAGGAACGCATCTTCTTCTTATCGTTTTTCTTCCTAAAATCTCCATTGAATCTCCAAATATTATCATTCTACATCTATCATCTGCCATCTTGCTCAAGGTTACGTTCATTCCTTCCATCGGCTTGCATTGATAAACTTGGAATCTTTCGGGTTTTCTCCATAAGGGTTTCTGCAATCTTTGAAAGGGTTTTAAATCTTGTTTCACGTGAAAGCACTCTTCTTCTACTTCTTCAACTCGGGTTTCATTGGTATGGCGGCTGTGGGAGGTAAGTATCTTTAAAAAAGGCGGTGGGTTATTTGACCGAGTAGTCGTTGAAATTTGACTAAGCACTTCATGAAATTGACCGTGTTAACGTCAATTTCAAGAAGTACTCGGTCAATTTCAAGAAGTACTTGTTCAATTTCATGAAGTGTTCGGTCAATTTCATGTATTACTCAGTCAATTTCATTTAGTGCTCGGTCAATTTCATGTAGTGCTCGGTCAATTTCATGTGATGCTCGATCAATTTCATGTAACGCTCAGTCAATTTCATTTAATGCTCGGTTAATTTCATGTGATGCTTAGTCAATTTCATGTATTACTCGATCAATTTCATGTATTCCTTGGTCAATTTCATGTACTGCTGGGTCAATTTCAAGTAGTACTCGGTCAATTTCATGAAGTACTCCCTAAATTTCATGTAATGCTTGGTCAATTTCATGTAATGCTCGGTTAATTTCATGTAGTACTCAGTAAATTTCACGAAGTACTCCCTAAATTTCATGTAATGCTTGGTCAATTTCATGTAATGCTCGGTTAATTTCATGTAGTACTCAGTAAATTTCACGAAGTACTCGTTCAATTTCATGAAGCAGTCGGTCAATTTTCCATGACATCGAACCTAAATGTAAAATGGGACTACTTACTTTCTCTTTGGCATCTTTTGCATTTACGAGTATTATTCAATTGCTTTGGTATACATTGGATCCCCTCTTTCAAGGTCGCCTTCCTTCCCTCAGTCAATTTCATAAAATAATCATTCAATTTAATGAAGTACTCAGTCAATTTCATGAATATTACCCGAGATCTATCTTATTGTATGCTTATTTGTTTAACGATTCATTGACAATATGTCATTGTGTTTGTTTTCAGATAATGGTTGCGGGAATCATCGTATGTTCTTATGGTGGGGAGTTAGTATATGAAAACAATCGATACGCGTACAAGGGTGAAAAGTCAAAAAGTATTACCCTCATATGTAGTCTCGACACCAACAGTAATACTTTTCGACTTTCCACCCTAGTACGTGTATCGATTGTTTTCACATACTAACTCCCCACCATAAGGGCATACGTTGATTCTTGCAGCCATTATCTGAAAACAATCACAATGACATATTGTCAACGAATCGTTAAACAAATAAGCATACAATAAGATAGATCTTGGTTAATATTCATGAAATTGACCGAGTACTTCATGAAATTGAATGAGTATTTTATGAAATTGACTGAGGGAAGAAAGGCGACCTTCAAAGAGGGGATCCAATGTATACCAAAGCAATTGAATAATACTCGTAAATGCAAAAGATGCAAAAGAGAAAGTAAGTAGTCCCATGTTACATTTAGGTTCGATGTTATGGAAAATTGACCGAGTACGAGTACTTCATGAAATTGAACGAGTACTTCGTGAAATTGACCGAGTACTACATGAGATTGATCGAGCATTACATGAAATTGACCAAGCATTGCATGAAATTAAACGAGTACTTCGTGAAATTGACCGAGCATCACATGAAATTGACCGAGCACTACATGAAATTGATCAAGGATTACATGAAATTGACCGAGTAATATATGATACTTCATGAAATTGACGTTAACACGGTTAATTTGAAGAATTACTTGGTCAATTTCATTAAGTACTTGGTCAAATTTCACGGATTACTCAGTCAATTAACTCATCAGCTTTTTTAAACATCATTACCTCCCAGAGTCACTGTACCAATGAAACCCAACTGAATAAGCAGAAGAAGAGCGCTTTCACGTGAAACAAGATTTAGAACCCTTTGAAAGATTTCAGAAACCCTTATAGAGAAAACCCGAAACATTTCAAGTTTATCAATGCAAGCCATTTGAAGGAATGAACGTTAACCCTGAACAAAATGGCAGATGACGGATATAGAATGATAATATCTGGAGATTCAATGGAGATTTTAGGAAGAAAAACGATGAGAAGATGTGTTCCTACGTTTTTGGGTATAAGTAGGTGAAATGAATATAACCCATAAAGAAAGGGTATTTTCGTCTACAGATAGTGTATCCATACTGCAGTGGTTCAGTTTGGGAAAGTAAAGTCTGGGTGGTCCAGAAAAGCCGGTGGGTAAAAGGTGAGTTTACAGTGGGAAAAAAATCAAAAAAGATTTGTAAGATAGAGAGAAGTTTAGGTTTGGCGTGGGGGGTTAGGTTTGTTGCTATCCCTAGGAAATGGAATGGGATTTTTTTTTTTTTAAATGGAAGAGATTGAGTTTTCCAAGGGAAAGAAAGGGATTGTGAAAGAACCTTAGGGGATGAGATTAGTAGGCCATTGATAAAAGATCACCATATCGTAACTACTAGACAATGTTGAAGACTAGATTGGTCGGCCACACAGACGAAGAAGAGATGGATTAAATGGTTGAATTCTTTGCTTGATTGGATGAGCGTAATGAATATGAACATGTAACACTTATGAACTTCTCGAGTCTAATCAGATGGATTCTAGAATTGTTCTCAAGCTTGTCTAGAGAGATCAATGAAAGAGATTGGGAAACAAGAGATTAGGGGAAGAAAAAAGATAGAGAATAGGAGAGGTAAGGGGAAGAAGCTGAAACATGAGGATGAGATTAGCCGCCATGTGATTGGAGATTGGTAAATCATTTAATGCTAGAGAAAGAAGGAGACTTAAGTCATCATGTCAAGAAGAGGATTTAATTAAATGACCTTCTCTGATACCATGTAAAGACATTGAGAGGTTTTCTCTTTGATTGAATGAATAGAATGAATTCAATGGTAATGGTATTTATAAACTGCTCTAACGGGACTTTGGAACGACATAAATGGAAGCATAATTTTTAAAAATAATTTTCTTACTCTGAATAAGGATTGGAGATAATGTGCATATTTTGAAAGTTTCTAAAATAAAAATGATTGGTTCATATCTTATACCTTACATCAAAATGCCGATGGAATGGACCCAAGACATTTGACGTGTGATGGAGGGAGGAGGATACGTTATATCCAATGTTTTCAGTATTGACGATATTAGCCAATATATCTCATGATATATTTTGTATCCTACCTTTGTGACGAAACACACAGGTAGTGTCTAAAATTTTTCGTATTGTAGGATATATCGTATGGTATTGCAAATATCGCGAGAAACTGTAGACAGTTCTTTACAAAAAATACTTTCTCAACATATCTGTCGATATCGACAGATATCACATGAATGCGTGAGAAGTTCGGGTCTAAGGGTAGAAAATTTGAAAAGCAAAACCATCTAATCCCCTTCGATCAACAGTCAATTGGCCCCTAATTCAGAGTATTTAGGAGTGTTTGATGAAATAATCATCATATACACTAATTTTGGGAATTTGGGGAGATGGGCTGATTTATAGAAAATTAGGAAAAAATCGAAATTTCCCCAAATTTTCTCAAATTAGAAAGGATGGGTATCATAGTTATGTTAGAGAGTATATTCACTCGTATCATTTTACGATGAGTTGGGCATAGTATTATCAGTTTGTAGAGTAACAGTACTATGCCTAGCATAGTAGGCATAGTACTGTTGCTCCATCGTGCATTGGGTATTTGGAAAGTCGTCTTATAGGTTGCCCCTTTGGTCAAATTAAACTTATCCTTTGCCCTTGGGTCTAGTAGTCAGATTCTTCTTTAGGTGGATCATTGGTGCGGTGATGGACCATTGGAGGTAGAGTTCCCCTCTTTGGTGAGCTTATCTCCCGTCAAGGATATATCCACAGCTAGTTGCTTCTCCACCATTGTGGGTGGTGGGGTTTGTGTCCTCTGTGTCATAAGGCTTTATATGACGATGAGGTGGATGAGTTTGGAAGGCTAATGACGCGGCTTCAAAACATTCTCCCATCCTCCATCTTTCCCGGGCCATCTTACATGGAGCGCCTCCCCTTTGGGTGTGTTTTCAGTTAAATCCCTCTACCAAAACAATTCTCTCTTCAGGGAATCCGAGCGGGGGTGACTTCTTCTATGCCTTTTGGTTATATGGGGCTTCCCTTAAAGTGGTTTCCTTTGCTTGCTTAATGGGTGATGGGGACATCTCGCGCACACGCACGCCCCCCTTACGCACGTACGCAAGGAGGAGGGCCCCACCTTCGATTTGGATCGATGACGACATCCATGGAGGGCCTCCTAGTTAGAGGACTGTGTTTGGTTCCTTGGGGTGGACCCGATCATCATGTGGATCCTATCATTGGATCTCATGATCGTGGCCGACTACCCTAGGTGACCTAGGACTTTGAGCTTTGATTATTACCGTTATTAGGAACATCATGAATGGTTTAGATTGCATTGATTAGTTGTTATTTTTTATTACTTCGTCTTTAAGTAATAGTATGCGCACATGGCGCGACTTTTGGGGTATAGTTTTCTCTTATAAATAGGCAATCCCTTGTAGGGTTTTTTTTCATTGAATATTATAAATAAAATTCTGCGTTTTCTTGCTTCTCTAATTCTCTGAGTTGAGGAACCCAATTGGGTGCGAAACCCTCCATTCTTCGAAGGGCTAACTACCGTGGTGCGAAGCCGCACCCATCTCAAATTGCCCCACCTCTTACCTTCTATATTCATCAACTCCCACACCAAATCTACTCCCTTTTACAGTCAATCCTTCCTCTACAACATATTTGCAGAATCAGGCCCTGCAGGAGGGTTGAAACTTCGGCGGAGCACCATGCACAGACCGGACGTCAGATCAGCCTGAAATTTGGTGTGGGTGGCCCACCCTTGGCCGACCAGACCCAAGCTTGCCTTTTTTGGGTTCGTGGGCCCCACACACATGCAGGCAGGATCCCATGCACGTGCGTCTGGACCCTGCCGCTGTCCACATCTGTGGATCATCTCGAGTTTGTCTCTCTCCTCTATTTCACTCCTCTCTCGCCTTATTTCCATAACCCTAACCCTAGATAACCTTAAGTCCCAAATTCTATTCCACTTTTGTAACCCTAGGGTTTTCCTGAATTGAAACATGTGAATCCCTTGGATTGGGGAATAATCCTTTGCATGTGTGGATGAATCTATTCTCCTTTGAACATTGTTTGGTCGATAATTTTTAATTGATCTAGTCCTAACATGTGTAGGCTTGGACCCTCGTAGATTCCTCTTGTTAAATGTTCGATCTTACGTGGGATGTGGAATTTTGTGTGATTGTTTTGAGCTAGTATGATCTAAAGCCTGGAATCTCGCATATCATGTTTAAAATTTCATGTCTTGCATGAAATTTGGTATTAGAGCTTAGGGTTCTTATAGGGGATTGCATTGCATGTTTAGGGTTTAGTCTACCCGTGTTTATTTTGCATTAAATTTCATCATATAGGGTTATTTAGGACCCATCATTCACAACATAGACTGCTGAATTTTCTGTTGTCAGAAATTCCCCGATTTTCATTGCTGAATTTTCTGTTAACAAACTGTTTGGACAGTTATGTTGCTGTAATTTTACGAGCGTTGCGTAGTTTCCCTCATATAGTCCTATATGAGCATTTAGTCCCATTTAGACGCATATAGTTGCATTAAAGCACTTTTGAGTTGAGTGAGTAGTAGTATACCCACACGTACTGGTCACGGTTTTGGATTACACCCTGCACTAAACATGTAGCAATTACAAGAGTCATTGGACAACATAACCCGGCAATTTGAGTCTTTGGGTAGACGCTTGGAACAACGTATTGACCAACGCTGGGATCAGCTTAATGTGCGCGTTACCCAACTAGAGACCTCTGCCTAAGCAAACCCCGCCATCGGGGAAGATGCCCAATCTCAGGCAGGTGGTCAGGAAGATAGACAAGGGAATGGGGGTGGCCAAAGAAACAAACATGGGCATGCATCCGTGCACCCACCTCGCGAGGGGCATCATGATTATTATGACCTAGATGCGCAACTCCTCAAGAGAGTTAGAGTAGAGGCCCCTACGTTTAATGGCCACTCGGGCCCTAAAGCTTTTATAGATTGGTTGGCGGATATGGACCACTATTTTGAGTGGTGCGACATGTCGGATGCTCGTCGAGTCCGATTTGCCAAGATGAAGCTTGTGGGCCAAGCAATGAGGTTTTGGGCTACTGCGGGGCGAAAGAAACAGAGGTTGAGGGAACCCCCAATAGTCCATCGGGGAGAAATGAAAGAAACTCTTCAGGAAAAATACATCCCTTTCTCTTATCACTTAAGGTTGGTTGAGGAATCGAAGTCCAAGTCTATGCCTCTCCATATTTTAAATGCCAAAGACTTTTGAGCGAGAGACTGAGTCAGACTCGATGGTGTATGCCCTTGTGGCTAGGGAAAGTGCACCAGAGGCTAGTGCAGAGTTACCCACTGAGGCCATTCCGGTAGTGGATGAGTTTCGTGATGTCTTTCCCGATGATCTACCGGATGAGCTTTCCCCTATGAGGGATGTACAGCACGCCATTGATTCAGTCCCTGGGGCGACTCTACCAAACCTGTCTGAGGTGGTCAATAAGAGTTTGGGAAATTTTCTCAGGTGTTTAGTGGGGGAGCATACCAGGACGTGGGACACTGCACTACTATCGCCAAGTTTGCATTTAATAGTTTTGTCAATAGATCCACAGGTTTAAGTACTAAGTCGTTACTGGTTATAAACCTAGAAAGCCTATTGATCTTGTCCCTATGTCCTTGTCCCATAGGCCATCAGAGTCTACAGAGTCCTTTGCACATCACATTCATTCATTGCATCAAGAAATCAGGCGAAAGATCAATACTAGTAATGAACATTACAAAATTTCTGCTGACCAACATAAACGATTCAAGGAATGCAATGTAGGGGACTCTATGATGGTTCGCATCAGGCCAGAGCGGTACCCTGAGGGAGCCGTTCTTAAATTACACGCGCGTAGTGCTGGACCATTCAAAATTATAAAACGAAACGATCTCAATGCGTATGCGATGGATCTTCCACCTTCCATAGGAATTAGTTCTACATTCAATGTGGAGGATCTAGTTGCATTTCAGGGGACCACTGATACATTGTCCAGCTTGTCACCTAACCATCCTGATTCCCCAGACTTTTCCCTTGATCCATGGCCCCCTCCCGACCCATTTTCCCAGCCTCTACCTCCCATACCTACCCTTGCCATACCCAGAGAGGAGATAAAGGATATTCTGGACCATCAGATAATATTGACGCCAGACGGCGGATTTCAAAAGTTCCTGGTCAAGTGGAAGTCATGCCCAGCTTCAGACAGTACGTGGCTCACTGAGGAGGAGCTTCAGAGACTTGATCCTGATATCCTAGAGCGGTTCAAGAGTTTTGTTTCACCAGTGGCGAAATCTTCGCAGCCGGGGGGAGCTGATGGGGACATCTCGCGCACACGCACACCCCCCTTATGCATGTACGCAAGGAGGGCCCTACCTTCGATCTGGATCGGTGACGACATCCATGCAGGGCTTCCTAGTTAGAGGACTGTGTTTGGTTCCTTGGGGTGGGCCCGATCATCATGTGGATCCCATCATTGGATCTCATGATCGTGGCCGACTACCTTAGGTGACCTAGGACTTTGAGTTTTGCTTATTACCGTTATTAGAAACATCATGAACGGTTTAGATTGCATTGATTAGTTGTTATTTTTTATTACTTCGTATTTAAGTAATAGTATGCGCACATGGCACGGCTTTTGGGGTATAGGTTTTTCTTATAAATAGGCAACCCCTTGTATGGTTTTTTTCATTGAATATTAAGAAGAAAATTTTGCGTTTCCTGTGTCTCTAATTCTCTGAGTTGATGAATCCAATTGGGTGTGAAACACTCCCTTCTTCGAAGGGCTAACTACCTATTGCAAAGCCACACCCATCCCAAATCGTCCCCACCTCTTATCTTCTATATTCATCAACTCCCACAGCCATCCACTCTCCAAGTCCACCCCCTTTTGCAGCCAATCCTTCCTCTACGGCAGATTTGCAAAATCAGACCCTATAGGAGGGTTGAAACTTCGGCGGAGCACCGTGCACAGACTAAATGTCAGATCAGCCTGAAATTTGGGGTGGGTGGCACACCCTTGGCCGACCAGACCCAAGCTTGCCTTTTTTGGGTTTGTGGGCCCCACACACGTGCGGGCAGGATCCCATGCACGTGCGTCTGGACCCTGCCGTTGTCCACATGTGTGGATCATCTCAGGTTTGTCTCTATCCTCTATTCCACTCCTTTCTCGCCTTATTTTCATAACCCTAACCCTAGATAACCCTAAGTCCCAAATTCTATTCCACTTTTGCAACCCTAGGGTTTTTCTGAATTGAAACATGTGAATCCCTTGGATTGGGGAATAATCCTTTGCATGTGTGGATAAATCTACTCTCCTTTGAACATTGTTTGGTCTATAATTTTTAATTGATCTAGCCCTAACATGTGTAGGCTTGGACCCTCGTAGATTCCCCTTGTTGAATGTTTGATCTGTGGGATGTGGAATTTTGTGTGATTGTTTTAAACTAGTATGATCTAAAGCCCGGAATCTCACATATCATGTTTAAAATTTCATGTCCTGCATCAATGGGCCAAAAGCGCATTCTTATGGTTGACAACTTTTAGAAAAGGGCCATGATTCTTCCGAACATATTCCTCATGTGCATGAGAGATGCAGAGTCTATTGACCACTTATTTATTCACTGTAGTTTCGTGCACCAAGTTTGGTCTCAGACTCTCAGTTGCTCAACACTTTTGGTTCATTTTGGGCGATGTTGTTGTCACTAGATCATTTATTTAGAATGTAGCATGCAATGCAGGTCCCTAAGCATAATCATATCCTTTGGCGTTTATCTTTGTTTGTTACTCTTTAAAACATATGGGGGGAGCAAAACGCTTGATATTTTCACAACAAAGGGGGTTCGTGGGAAGTGGTTCTTTGGAAGGTGAAGAGGGACGCTATAGAATGGGCAATTTCTTCTTGTAGTGTGGATTTTTCAGTTGCACGTTGACGTAAGACCGATGCATGAACTCAAATATTGTGTGAGAACAATCTGCAAAATTAATTTAATTAATAAAAAAACACAAAACTTGTTAGCATCATCACAAATATCAAAATCCCAAGAGAAGATCATGCATGACTCTAGCCTATGTTAACAAGCATCATCATACAGGGTCATTAAATAAGAAAAACTAGGATCTAATAGATGTAGGGACATTCAAGTAGCATAGGGTAAAGCCTATGTCAAAAGAGAAGGCCTAATACTGTCTAGGGTGGAATTAGGGTTAATGGGGTAAATTAGGTGGAGGGGTTAAAAGGTTTAGGTATTAGGATAAGGGAATTAGGGTTTTAGATGGAAGGATTGTAAGGATTTGGGCTTAATTGAAGGATGTGTAGAGTTAGGGTTTGGTAATTTGGGAAAATAGGAAAATTATAGATTTATAGATTTAGGGTTAGGGTTTGGAAAAGGGAAAGTAGGGTTTTGATGCAAGGGCAAGGGAAAACCAATAGAACGAAAGTGCGGTTGTGTGGCCAACCCAATGGGTTCACACATGTGGTCGTACGGTCACACGTGCGGGCTCGGTTGGTGAAGGTTTGGGACCTCAGGGTTTGGTTCGGTGATAGATGTGTAAGGGATAAGGACTGAAAGAATGGTGATGATTTGGGATGGAGAACATTGAAGAACTTGAAGAATATCTCGATGGCTGATGAAGGGATGATAATGAGAGTTATAAATGGAGACCTTGCACCTCCGTTCATGAAGATTAGCTTCGCACCAATATTCCTTCCAAATCACATGGAAGTTACCTTTAAATCACATGAAGATGGAAGAAGAAGCAAGGAGCTTTTCCTTTGCTTTTTCTCAAATAACCCAATGAAACCCCTTTCCTCTTTTATAGCTTCAAAAACTTTCAAAAATTACAATTTAAACCCTATCTTATGCAATTTGATGAAAATGACCCTAGTCTAAATAAAAATTAAATAAAATCACTCATAAGGTGTCCAAACATAAAGTAATCATAAACTAAATCGTAAAAAATAAAAAAGTCTAAAAACTGATGTAGACGGTCCACAATCAATGGCTCAATCATGTGATCCATGTAATCCAACAGCCTGATCATCACGTCCATCGAATCCGATGGTCCAAATTTATCCCTAAAGCAGCGCATGTGCATATTTTCAGTGTGGGGTCTTCCAAATGCTCGCACATGCACATGGGGTCTTCAACATGATCAAGGGTACTCGCCTAGCCACAGTGAAATCAGTACGGCCCGCCTCCTTTGATACGTACACAAAGGTGTACGTGATGTCCTCATCACACGTTCTATTCTAGAGCTTAGTTAGTTCTTTGTTTTCTCATTCTTCTGCTTGTAATTTTTAAAGTCGGTTTTAATAAAATCAATTTATTACCCTTAAAAAAATACTATGCTTAGCTCCGTTGAGATGGAGATGATGATTTTGAGCCACCGCGCAGTTCTGTGGGTCTTGAGCCACAGCCACACATTATTCACAGGTATATTTCTAGTTTCCTACTTCTTTTGCTTTTGAATTTTTAATGTATTGCTTGTGTTTCCTATATGAATTGACGTTGAATGTACTTGCATTAGTTCAGTCAGACAACCATAGATTAGGTACACTTGTTTTTTGTGATGTTTTGATTTCTAAGTGTGTATTGATGTCTTTTTTAACAAACCATGAAGTTTCTTTGAAAAATTTGACCAATTATCCAATGTTTGCCTATGTTTTCCAATAACAACGATACATCACGCGTTACAACCAATATCGTATGCGATAACTGATATGTATCCGTATCCCAAGGGTGCAATACATTACGTGAAAACGAAATGAAAAACATTGGTTATATCAAAGCCACAAAGGATGAGATTCTGATGCTAATCTTTCTCGAATTGAAGAAGTCTCGTAGCAAATCTAAATCTCACTATAGGGTTGAGATCTAAATCGAAGGGTTGGAATCAACCAAAGAGATTGTCTAGATAAGTGATGGAAGAAGGAGAAGAATTTCCTCTGTTTCCCTCTCTCTGTTTCACTCTCTACTCTCCTCTTTTACCCTTAGAAAACATTTGAAGGTTGGATGTCCTCTCTCTCTCTCTCTCTCTCTCTCTCTCTCTCTCTCTCTCTCTGAGGCATAGCATTTGTGCACCCGAGGCCCACCCGTTGCAGGCCTACTAGGGCACCTATTCTCTTGAGAATATGATTTATTTATAATGGAGGTTAGGGTTTTGGTGCTCCACCATATGTACAACCAAATATACCATTTCCCTCCACCATTAAGCTGCCCGCTCTTTTCCAAATCACATGTCAAATGTAGAAGTGGGCCACAAATAAATCATGACAATTTGGTATCCATTGAGCATGATAGATCAAATAAACGTGTCGGAGTTATCACATCAAAACTTGGATAACCTTTCTTGTCCTCAAGTCAAAAGGCAAATCCAAGATAGTGCTTGGTCAATTCAATAAAATTCGAGCATGATAGGCCTCTCGGTTTGGAGACTTGATGCGATCCTCTGATACAAATGTCCAATTGGAAACAATATCGTTATCGTCAATAATATCGGAGATAACTAGAAATGCGAGGAAACATGGGGAAAATAGTGGAATTTTTCAGTAAAACTTTAGGAGGTGCTAAAATGCGCATATTTACATATTTCAGAATAAAAAATTGTAAAAAGAATGCATACATGATAAGTTTTCATTTAATAGGGCCTAAAAGTATGTGTTGTCTTAAGAAATCAGTCCAATAGTAACATAACAATCACTTAAATCTCACTAAACAATTAACAAGCAAACAAACATGCATAAATAAGCATATAAACACAATACACATGCATGATTATCTAATCATCCAACCATCAATCCATCCTCTCGATCCATCCCATCCATCCATCCCATCCAACAATCCATCCATTTATCCATCCATCCAACTAGCTAGCCATCCAACCATCCATCCAACCCATCATCCATCCCATCTATCCATCCGACCATCCAACCATCCCAACCATCCATCCAACCATCCTATCTATCCATCCATCCAACCATCATATTTATCCATACCATCCAACCATCCTATCTATCCATCCATCCATCCATCAAACCATCCAACCGTCCCATCTATCCATCCCATATATCCATCCATCCATCCAACCATCACATCCAACCATCCTATCCATCTATCCATCCCATCCAATCATCCAACCAACCAACTCAACCATCCATCCAATCATCCAACCATTCATCCAATCATCCGAACATCTATCCATCCCATCCATCCACCTATCCAACCAACCATCCCATCCATCCATCTATCCATCTCATCCAACCATCCCATCCCTCTATCCATCTAGCCAACCATCCATCCATCCCATCCAAACATACATCCATCCATCCCATCTATCCAGTCATCTAACCAACCAACTCAACCATCCATCCAATCATCCAACCATTCATCCAATCATCCATCCATCCCATCCAATCATCCAACCATACATCCATCCATCCCATCCAATCATCCAACCATACATCCATCCATCCCATCTATCCAATCATCAACCAACCATACATCCATCTATCCCATCTATCCAATCATCAACCAACCAACTCAACCATCCATCCAATCATCCAACCATTCATTCAATTATCTAAACATCCATCCATCCCATCCATCCACCTATCCAACCAACCATCCCATCCATCCATCCATCTATCCATCTCATCCAACCATCCCATTCCTCCATCCATCTAGCTATCCATCCAGCTAGCCATCCAACTATCACATCCCTCCATTCATCCATCCATCCCATCCAATCATCCAAACATACATCCATCCATCCCATCTATCCATCCGAACATCCATTCATCTCATCCATCCAAATAATTTTCTAAATATTTAACAGATTTTTATTTTGTTTTAATTTGTATCCACAAATTAGTGGTATGGATTGTTCAAACAATCTGATTTTGGGACTATGACTCAATGACAGTAGATCCCACAACTTAATTGGAGTATTATGAGTTAAAATGCACACCACGTGTACAATTTTTTAGTGTCAATGTACCAAACATCATACACTACCCGAGTATCATATTACTCATTTATACCCAACAACCTTTTTCAGGGTCAACCTTGAAAATGACAAAGAAATTATCTCTCTTTCGCTATCTCTCTCTCCGAGAGAGAGAGAGAGAGAGAGAGAGAGAGAGAGAGAGAGAGAGAGAGTGTGTGTGTGTGTGTGTGTGTGTGTGTGTGTGTGTCACGCCCCGAAATCTGGCACCTGGGTATATCCGACCCCAATTCCGTACCCGCAGGCATGACTTATGTTTTGTATGTTTACATTTCATATTCCACCCATATATTGACAAAATAACCTCATTCATAAAATATAACAATCCAAAAATTGAATAATCAAACATTTATTTAAAGAAAAATGTCCATGTTCCGACTATTCAAGATTATCATCAAACACATGTCATCGTAATGTTGTCATACTAAATGTTCATTACACTTATTTAGAAAATGGTAAAGAAACAAAAATAAATAAAAGAAAATCTCTTTAAGCTCCTCTATGTGATCCCGATCCTAAAATTTTTAAATCCCAACAGGGTAAGCTGCGAAGCCTAGTGAGTAATCTCAACACAGGTTTCAAAATAATCTCATGTAATATGAATAAAAATGTATAAAAAATACAATACATATTTGGGCAAAACAATAAATGAGGAGATTTAATAAACAAAATGTTTCAATGTAAATTTCAAAGAAAAATGGATGAATGAAATCAACATATGTTATACTCCATAATAACATGTGCGGTTTATTCTTTTTAACACCAGGGCCAGTTTACATCGGTTGGCCAACACCGGTGCTAATACAACACCTAGCCTGGCAATGGGAACCTCTTGCATGATATGCTCACCCATCCAAAGGGCACTTGGTGAGGGACCCATTTGTACATTAGCTGGTCAGACTACTACCCTACCGAACCTGGCAGTGGGAACCTTTTGCAATCCTGACATGCTCACCCACTTAAAGGGTACGGTAAAGGTTCCAAAAGGTACCAGTTGGGTTTCTGGGACTTTCAACCCAAGGGTCTTGATCGCCCTACATATTTACGCTTTAGGGATTTTCAACCCAGAGGACTTGATCGCCTCACCTATTTTCTGGTGTTTCATAATTATTTTAATGATGCATGATTTTAATATTACATAAATCAAATATTTCTAAAAATATTTAACGACTCCTATTGATCAATTCATAATATGTGATGTGCACAATTTATTAAATTTAAAACAAAATTGTTAATCAATGTAAATTGCATATACATGATTTAAGTTCTACAAAAAATAAAAAAAATAAAAATAAAAATAAATAAACATGCAATATAATTTATTTGATTTAAGAATCCAAAATTTATAAACTCAAGCTTTTTGCAATAATATCATGTCAATTAAAATAAAGACAACCAAACGACAAAAATTAAAATGACATGTTTAAAACTATAGTAAGCAATTAAAACAAATAATAAAAATTAAACAAACAACAATACATATAAGATGGGCAAGTAAGATCTAATTATTTGAATGAATGAATAATTAAATAATAATTAAAAAACATTAATTTTTTTTTTTAAATATCAAGTGAGAGAAAAACTCACATTTTTCTTAAAAAGTATTTTTTCTTTTCTTTTCTTTTCTTCCTCTTTCTTCCTTTTCCTCTCTCCTCTTTTCTTCCTTCCTTTTTTTCTCTCCTCTCTCTTCCTCTCTTTCCAACGTGAATGTCCAGCAACTTTCTTTTTTTTTTTTCTCTCTTCTCCCTCTCTTCTCTCTCCTCACTCTTCTCACGTCCCTACACTTGCTCTTTATCTTTCCTCACGTCACACACTTCCTCACTTTTCACACTCACCTCTTGGTGAAGAGCGATCCTCTGATTTATAGTGTTGTTTTAGGCACATGCATTGAAGCAACTCTCACCTTTATTACTACCGTTTTCATTTTCTTTTGGCCATGTTTTTTTTTTTCCTTTTTCATTTATAGTCCGTTGCTGTCTAGTGTATACATGTACCATGCATTTCACAACTGCCACGTGTGTGCCACACGCATTTGTCAAATGTGTGTGCATGCCACGCGTGTGTAAGTGTGTGTTCCTCATGCATGTGCCACATGTATGTGCATGTGATGCATGCGATGTATTTGATGCATGTATGCCACTTGTGAAAGGTATGTGTGCATGATATGTTTGGTGCATGTGTGTGGTTGGGATGTATTTGATGGTACATGGATGATGTAGATGGATGGATGGATCAATGTATAATAGATGGACGGATGGATGTATGGGTAGATGGATGGATAAATGTACGGCTAGATGAGATCAGGGAATGGACTTTGTTATGTACCTGTGGATTATTGGTGAGATGGACGGTCAGTTTAGATGGATGGTAGATGGATGGACAAGTATTCTGATGATTTCAACATATGGATGGTTTGATGGTTGTATCGTTGGATGGATGGTTAAATATATGGTTGGATTTATTAGTTAACGAACAGTTGGATCGGATATGTCCAAATCAATGGTTGAGATTGAACCAGTTGATCTTGTAGATCGATGGTCATATCGGACTAATTGGGTACATTGATCAATGGTTAAAATTTGACGGTCAAGATTTATTTGGGTTGTTACAGAGGGAGAGAGAGAGAGAGAGAGAGAGAGAGAGAGAGAGAGAGAGAGTCGTTGCAAGGAAGAAAAGAAGAAGAATTCTGCCCAGCTACTGATAGTGGTATTGCCCCAAATCAAATGCAAGAAGAGGTGTCGAAAATGACAACCCAATCCAGATATGAAGGAATTTCAACAAATCTTCTCGACTTTCTATTTTTTTAAAATGATTTTTTGGCATTTACGCACAAAGCAACTAACGATGGAAGTCGAATGTCGCTGGTGTGATATTTTCACAATATTTAAAGATAATATCATGAAAATGTTAAAGTGGCAATGGTGACATGATTGTTAAGTGGTAATAGTGCCCGATAATATAGAAAATATCGCCATTTTGTCGTTTCAACGAAAAACTCGCCGAAACCCTTGAGGGATTTGATATATGGGGGAGTCGATGTTGGTGACTCGTCAATAATGATATTATTGATATTTTCATTGACAATATGAAACACTGACTACAACCTACAAGAGTGCTTTCGTTCGATGAGATTTTCAACGTTGGTTATTAGCTCTCCCAAAGGCTTCTTCCGGGCATCAAGAGGCCTTTAGATAGAGGGATGCGCTTTCCTTGTTTCTCTGTAGTCGTGGCAGAAACGTTGGGAACGATGTTAGATTGTGGCGAAGCCATGGGATTGATTAGAGCTTCAAGGTGGGGAATTTAGTGCCTCCGATTTCTCACCAGGAGTTCATGGATGATACCATTCTCTTTTGCAATGCAGAGGTTGAATTGGTGGATAACTTGAGAAAACAGGTGAGGTGTTTCAAAGTGGTCTCCATCTTAAAAGTTAACATCTTCGAGAGCAAATTGTTGGGACTTTGTAGTCTAGCGGTGAGGGGGTAAGTTTTACGGGTGTATTTGGGTGCAAGGCTAGGTCGTTTTCTTCAATGTACCTCAAGCTTCCACTTTGCATTGGTAAGCCAACTAAACATCAATGGGATAAGGTTGTTGAAAGGGTTGAGAGAAAGCTTTCTAGGTGGAAGAGTAGGCACCTCTCTTTAGGGGGGAGGATTACGTTGATCAATGTTTCCTTCTCTAATCCCCCAATCTACTTCATGTCTTTTCAAATGTCCGGCTTCAGTGTTAGGGAGGTTGGAAAGATTGAGGAGGGACTTCTTCTCTTTAGGGGGGAGGATTACGTTGATCAATGTTTCCTTCTCTAATCCCCTAATCTACTTCATGTCGTTTCCTTCTCTAATCCCCCAATCTATTTCATGTCTTTTCAAATGTCCGGCTTCAGTGTTAGGGAGGTTGGAAAGATTGAGGAGGGACTTCTTGTGGTGCGATGCCAAGGAAAAGTAAAAAATTCCACCTATTGCTTTAGGATTTGGTTTGCAAGCCTTACAGGAAAGGGGAGCTAGCATAAGGAATCTAGAGCAGATGAATAAAGCATTGCTTAGTAAATGGTTATGGAGGTTTAGGACGGAGGAAGGAAGATTGTGGAGAAAGGTAATTATTGCAAGTACGGAGTTCGGGGAGGAGGTTGGTGGGGGAAAGGCTCATCTCTCCACAGGACATTTGTGATGTGGAAGGGGATCCTTACTTTAGAGAACAAGTTCAAGGAGGGGATTCAGTTTTCTTGTGGTGACAAGAAGAGAATCTGATTTTGGGTGATCTATGGTTAGGGGATTGCACGCTCCAATCTATTTTCTCGAGGTTAGCTAGGATGGCTTTGGATGTGGTGGTAACTATTTATTTTTGCTATTCTTTTTCCAGCGATGTGGATGTTTGGTCTCCCCCCCTTAATAAGGTGTTAACGGTTGGGTATGGGTCCATGGCCATCTTGGTTTTGGTTATGGACCTATAGCCCATAAGTTTCTTAGTATTTTTAGTCTTGGGATATGTTGGACATAAAGTTTATTATACATGGGTATTTTTGTCATATTTACTTTTTATTACTTCAAATAAAATAGAAAGGGGGGTGGGGACATGCAACCCTAACCTATTCCTTTCTTCCTTCATCTTTTTTTTTTCCTCTCTCTCTCTCTCCTCTCTTCTTTTCTATTTCTTTCTATACCAATCTACATGGTATCAGAGCCGCATTAGGAGTGGTTCAAGCTCCACAATCCTCTTCAATCCACTCCTAAGTTGTTGGATTTAACTTTGGGAATCTTTCATAAATGTAGAGGGTTGATCGGGCTTTAAGGAAAAGCAAGTTGCTATTTTATTTTTATTTTTGTGTAGAAAACATGTTTTCTGCGTCGCTTTTCAAATATAAGGAAAATGCGCTAAAAAAATAGAAGCGTAGATGCCTTGATTGATAATGAAAGCTTGCTGATTTTTCATGATGTGATGTTTAAAATAATAGAAGCTTAGACGCCTTGATTGATAATGTTGGTTCCATTATGCAAATGCAGTTTTTGGTTGAATATTCCTACATGGAAAGTCATATGCGATGTGGGAACCGTTTAGACAGGAATTATTGTGTGCTAGAAATTTTTGTGTTATGTGATTTTGGACATATAGTTATGTGTGGATCTGGCTTTTAAAATTAGGGTTCTTCATTGGTGTTGAAGTTTATCGTGGAATGCATATGGAGCCCAAAAGTGTAGTTGGTGGTTCCTTGTCCCTTGGGGAGATGCAGGGTCCCTCCTTCAATGCCTCAATAACCTCTGCCAAGTTGAACGAGAAGAATTATCTTTTATGGGCCAAGTCTATCGAGGTTTTTCTCTTTAGCCCGTGAAAAGGATCAACGTCTCACAAATCCTAAACCGGAGGAATTTGACCCTAGATACAGACAATTGATTCATGAGGATGCCCATATTCAATCTTGGTCGTGGAATAGCATGGAGTCTAAAGTGAGCTCTTATTTAATGTTTTTAAAAAAAACAAAAGATGTGCAAGATACTGTGAGGAGGATGTACTCAGAACAAAATATTTCTCGTGTGTATCAATTATATGAGGAGATCTTCTCTTTTCAAAAGGAGGATAAACCCCTTGGTGAATACTTCGCAAAATTGACTAGAATGTGGGGAAGAGCTTTCCATATATTATCATATTATATTTGACGTCACCCTCATGAAGAAGCAGTGGGAAAAAATGGGAATAGTGAAACTTCTATCTAAACTGCTAAAAGAGTACCAATTGGTAAAAGATCATATTTTGGGAAGAGCTTATATTCCTTTAGTGGTAGAGGTTTATGTAAGGCTTCAAAGAATCTCCTTAGCAAGCGAATTTGATAATGTTACTGTTAATGCATTTGATAAAGTTGCATTGGCCTCTTCTTTCAGTTATTTTAGTTCACGTGGAGGCCGTGGTAGTTGTATTAAGCGTGGTGCTCTCCCTGGTGGAAGAGGTGGTGATGGGGACATCATGCCCCCCCCCCCGTAATGCACGTACTCAAGGAGGAGGAAGGCCCCACTATCGATCTGGATCGACGACGATATCTATGGAGGACCTCTTAGTTAGGAGGCTATGCTATAGATCATTGGAGTGGATCCCACCATTGGATCTCATGATCGTGGCCCACTACCGTAGATGATCTAGGATTTTGAATTTTGGTTATTATTGCTATTAGAAACATCATGAATGGTTTTGATTGCATTGATTAGTTGTTATTTTTATTACTTCGTCTCTAAGTCTTAGTATGCGCATATGATACGACTTTTGGGGTTTATGGTTTTCTTATAAATAGGCAACCCCATGTAGATTTTTTTTCATTAAAGCTTATGAATAAAATTCTGCATTTTTTCTTCTCTATCTCTCTGAGTTGAAGAAACTAATTGGGTGCGAAACCCTTCCTTCGAAGGGCTAACTACCGTGGTGCGAAGCCACAACTATCTCAAATCATCCCCATATCCTCCACCCCATATCCACCATCTTCCACAGCCCTCCCTTCTTTAGATTTATCCTTTTTTGTGCCCAAGTTCTCCACTACAGCAGATTTCCAGATTCTGGCCCACCAGAGGGGCTGAAACTTCCACGGAGCACCACGCACACACCAGAAGGTGGATCGTCGCGAAACTTGGTATGAGAGTGGGCCTCCCCTGGCCGACCACACCCAAAGAGTCCGTTTCCAATTTCGTGGGCCCCACACGTGCGGCCAGACAGCCACTCACGTGCGTCCAGGTGGGCCTACTGTCTACATGCAGAATCCTTCTCAGGTTCTTCTCTCTCCTCTATTTCTCTCCTCTCTCGCTTAAAATCCCAAACCCTAACCCTAGAAAATCCCAGATTCTAAGTATTTCCAACTTTTGCAAACCCTAGGTTTTCCCCTATTTGAAATGTGGTGAATCTCTTGATATGGGGAACAGTCCTTTGCAGGATTGGATGAATCTACACTCCATTGGGTATTGTTTGGTTTATAATTATAATTGATGTAGCCCTAAACGTGTGTAGGCTTGGACCCCTGTAGATTCCCCTTGTTGAATGTTTGATTGTATGTGAGACGTGGAATTTTGTGATTGTTTAAAATTGGTATGATCTAAAGCTTGAAACCTTGCATGTCATATTTAATTTCATGTCCTGCATCAGGTGGTAGATTCCCATTTGGAGGTAGAGGTGGTCAAGGAGACCGTACGTGTACTCATTGTGGCCTAGCAAATCATACTGTGGACTTTTACTGGGATCTTCATGAAAAATCCCTAATGATTAATCAAGCCTTTATGGTAGAGGATGTGTCTTCCAATGGTAAACCCACTACTCTTGTTTCGCCTGATCCCGGTGGTGAATAAATCAGTGTTTCATTATCACGAGAGGAATATGTGCGTTTTCTATCTTCTAATGGCTCTACATCCAACAACAATTGATGCAGGACAATTAACCACTTACTCTAAAAGCTCGAACTGTTAGAGTTTGGCGAATTAATCCCTTTATCTCACAACCCAGGCCCCACATCTCATGGGTTAGGACCTCGGCCGAACCCCCCTCGTGGGCTCGTGGGCCCCAAATCACATGGGCCGCCCACCCCGAGTGTGTCCCCACATCCCATGGGCCACCCCACTCGAGCCCGGTGTAAGATGCCCATGCAATAATCACCCCCAGTGAGGAGTCTTGAACACGAGACTTCCCCCGTGGACCCCAAATCACATGGATCACCCACCCCGGGTGTGTCCCCGCATCCCACCGGCTACCTCACTTGAGCCCAATGTAAAAATGCTTCTGCATTAATCACCCTCGGTGAGGAGTCTCGAACACGAGACCTCCCACTCTGATACCAATTTGATGCAGGACAATTAACCACTTGCTCTAAAAGCTCAAACTGTTAGAGTATGGTGAATTAGTCCCTTTATCTCATAACCCAGGCCTCATATCTCATGGATTAGGACCTTGGCCAAACCCCCCTCGTGGGCCCCAAATCACATGGGCCGCCCACCCTGAGTGTGTCCCTGCATCCCACGGGCTACCCCACTCGAGCTCAGTGTGAAATGCCCCTGCATTAACAATGCTACCCCCACCTCTACAATTGCTTTGGCTCAATCAGGTAAAGCATGTCTTTTGCCATCTTCTGCCTCCTCTTGGATTATTAACTCTGGGGCATCCAACCATATTTCTAGTAATCGTAATCTCTTTTCTTCTTTTGATTCTGTTTCATCAAATACATCGGTTACTTTAGCTGATGGTACATTGTCTAATGTTGTTGGAGTTGGTACCGCTTAACTGGATGCATCAGTTAGTGTCATTAGTTTTATATTCACCTATGTTTCCATTTAGCCTTCTATCTGTAAGTAAACTAACAAGGTTCTTGAATTGTTTTGTGTCCTTCTTTCTTTTTTATTGTGTAGTTCAAGACCTCAAGACAGGCAAGACGATTGGTGGAGGTCATGAGAGGAATAGTCTGTATTACTTGGACATAGAACCAGTAGGTGCGGCAGTGCTTCCTTCAAATTTGACAATTTAGTGGCATCATCATTTGACTCTCATTCCATCTCTTCCCAAGATGTCAAAGTTGGGGTGTGAAGCATGCCAGCTGAGTAAACATCATAGAGTTCATTTTCCGTTTAGAATTGATTCAAGAAGTGATGTTCCATTTAAATTAGTTCATAATGATGTGTGGGGACCAGCTCGAGTCCCAAGTTTGTTAGGTTTTAGATACTTTGTTTTTTTTTATTGATGATTACTCTAGAATGATGTGGTTATATCTAATAAAGCATAGGTCGGAAGTCTTTCATGTATTTCAAAATTTTTCTAATGAAATAAAGAATCAATTTTTTGTAAAATTGTGCATCTTTAGGTTAGATAATGCCCTAAAATTTATTTCTAAAGATTTTTGAATCTATTTACAAAGTCAGAGCATTATCCACCAGACTTCTCGTGCTTATACACCCCAACAAAATGGGGTGGCTAAACGCAAGAATAGACATTTGGTGGAAGTGACTCGATCCTTTTTATTATGAATGAATGTTCCACAAATCTTCTGAGGTGATGTTGTTCTTACTGCATGTAATTTGATCAATAGGATGCCTTCATCAATTTTAGATGGCAAAATGCCCTTCTCTATTGTTTTCTGATCAACCAGCTTTTAGTGTTCCTTCTAAAGTGTTTGATTGTACTTGCTTTGCTCATATATTTGGGTCAAGTCGAGATAAACTCTTAACTTGTTTAGCTAAGTGTATTTTTCTGGGATATTCTCGTACTCAAAAGGGTTATTGGTGATATTCCCCAACTTTTAAGAAGCATTTTGTAACTGCTGATGTAACCTTCATTGAAGATGTTCCATTTTATGTTAAATATTATCGTATTGTCGAAGCCCAATCTATGGAAGCTCCCTTGCCAAAGGTATTTCCTTCAAAATTTGATGTTGAGATACCTCTATCACATCAGAAGGATTTCACGCAGACTTATTATTGAAAAATGAGAAAAGACCATGATGGGGACATCAGAGGACCCACTCGGGTGTACCAGAGATGGAGACGACCACCCACATCAACGCAACTCTCTTTGTGGATGAGAGACGAGTTCTAGATGAGGCCCGCCGGGCCATTTTGAAGATCTCACATGCATTGGACGTGCATCAGGAAGACCCCACCTTGGGATGATGCATGTGGGCTGCTTAGGAGATCATTTTAGTAATAGGATTTTTATTTCGTATCGATCCGACCGTTGGATCATGTCCATCAGACTACTAGATCTTTTAGATTTGGACCCCTTGAACTCTAATCTTACTTTCTTTATGGCTTTTGTTATTTTTAGGAGTTATTTGATGGTTGAGATTGATAATATATGTTTTAGTTTTCCTAGTTTGGATAATGGGCCACTTTACTTAAGTGAGTGGCATAGTTGTAATTATGCTGGATTTTAATTCCAAATTTTAATTATAAGAGCATAGGGAGGGTGAAGTTCTAACCCTCGTGGAGATTTGAGAGGAAAAAAAGAAGAGAGAAGCTCTCGTGTGAAGGAATTTTCATCTTTGTTTTCTAGTTTTTTTTTATTTTTTATTTTTAATTTTTAAACCCTCCCTTCCAATTAAATTGTGGAAGGGTAGAAGCTTGTTTGGTGGTGGATTTCAAAGTACATCCTTCCTCTTCTTCTTCTTCGAAAGGTATTCTTCGTCTTACATCATTCCTCTCTCTTCTTCGAAAGGTATTCTTCTTCTTCTCTTATCTTCCTCTTTTCCCTTTCATTATAACCTTTTAAACCCCAGATCTTCAATTTCCTATTTTTTCCAATTTCTAAAAACCCTAATTCCAAAATCCCTAATTCCCATGAACCCTAATTCTCCATATTTCAGATTTTTCCCTTTCTAACTCTAATCATAAGACCTACAAATCTGTCCATTGAGTGTGGAACATGTCTATGCTAAATTGGAAGTTCTATCCTTCCATCGATCCTAGTTTTAATTGATTTATGTGATTTCTTAGCATGCGGGCATGTGATTTAGGTTAAATCAGATTTTATTTCCTATTGTTTACTCTTAATCAATTGGTAGGTTAGCATCTTTTATTAATTGAATTACTTTATGGACTCTTTCATAATCTCCACGTTGCATGCTATCATTAAATCATGTGTCCTGCATCAGACCAAGCATTACAAACTATTCCTCTTCAATCCACACAACCAGCTCCTTCATCTACTGAGGTTCTTAGTTCTTCCGAGTCTCATTAAGTTGCAGATGATCTTCCTATTGTGTTCAGGAAAGGTAAATGTTCTTACATTACTCATTCTATTTCCAACTTTGTCACTTTTACCCATCTGTCCACAAATTATCGTAAGTTTGCCCTTACCTTGTTTGTTATATCCATTCCTAAGTCAATCCAGAAAGCATTGTCAAATGAAAATTGGAAATGAGCTATAGATGAAGAGATAAAAGCCATGTACTCCAATTATACTTGGAAGCTAACTGATCTTCCTTCAGGTTAGACTCCAGTCAAGTGTACATGGGTGTATACAGTTAAGTTCCTGCCAAATGGGTCAATTGATCATTATAAAGCCATGTTGGTTGCTAAGGGATATGCTCATATTTATGGGGTAGATTATGTTGATACATTTTCCCTAGTGGCTAAGCTTAATTAAGTTCGGGTTGTTATATCGCTCGATGCGAATCATGATTGGCCTCTCTGATGTGAAGAATGTGTTCTTGCACGGAGACCTACACGAAGAAGTTTATATGGAGCAACCTCCGAGGTATGCTGCTCAAGGGGAGTCGTCTAAAGTATGCAGGTTAAACAAGTCAATATATGGGTTGAGGCAATCATCACGGGCTTGGTTTGAGAAGTTCAATGGTATAGTTGTATCATTTGGATTAAAAAGGAGTAGTGTAGATAAGCACTCAACCTCTCCCTACATTCTCTTGACTATATTTGATTGGTGATGACTTTGAGGGTATTAAAAGGTTGAAGGCATATCTTCAAACTTGGTTTCAAATCAAGGATCTTGGTCTTCTTTGATATTTTCTGGGCATTGAAGTGCCAAGATTGAAAGTTGGAATAAATCTATTTCAGAGAAAATATACTTATGACTTGTTAAAAGAGACACGGATGTTCGGAGCCAAACCGGTTGATGACCCTTATCTCAAACACTAGGTTGGAGAAAGAGAATTGTTAGAAGACCCTGGTATGTATAGGAGCCTTGTTGGCAGATTCATATATTTGACCATCACTAGGCCTGATATTGCCTTTTCAGTTAGGGTGGTGAGTTAGTTCAGGCAAAGTCTGATGACACCACACCTAGCAACAATTATGAGGATCCTTAGGTATTCAAAATGTTCCCCTAGGAAGGGTATCCTATATGGAGCTCATAGTCATTTTCTGGTAGCCAGTTATTCATATGTAGATTATGCAGGGTCGAGGCATGATAGAATGTCGATTACAGGTTATTGCACCTTCCTAGATGGAAACATGGTTACTTAGAAGAGTAAGGAACATAACGTGGTTGCCAAATCAAGTGCAGAAGATGAATATAAGTCAATGGAACATGCTACTTCTGAACAGTTGTGGTTGAAATCTCTTCTCGAAAAATTGGGTTTCGAAGTTCAAGTTCTAATGTCTTTACATTATGACAATCAAGTTGCAATATATATTCCCAATAACCCTGTTTTTCTTGAGAGAACGAAGCATATAGAAGTTGATTGCCATTTCATTCAAGACAAGATATCTCAAGGACAAATCCGTACACCTTATATTTCTTCACATAATCAAATCACAAATTTATTCACTAAGGCTCTTGGAAAATCTTAGTTTGACAAACTTGTTTCCAAGCTGGATATGTAAGACGTCTATGCTCCAGCTTGGGAGTGTTAACAGTTGGGTATGGGCCCATGGCCCTCTTGGTTTTGGTTATGGGCCTATAGCCCACAAGTTTCTTAGTGTTTTAAGTCTTGGGATATGTTGGACATCAAATTTATTGTATAGGGGTATTTTTTTTATTTTTTTTTTATCATATTTGCATTTTATTACTTCAAATAAAAGAGAAAAGGGGGTGGAGACGTGCAACCCTAACCTATTCCCTTCTTCCTTCATCTTCTGTTTCCCTCTCTTCCTTTCTCTCTTTCTTCTCTTTTTCAATCTCTATACCAAATTACAGAAGAAATATGCTAGATGTGGAAATAATAGACTTCATTTGGCACATAGCGTGGCTTCAGCACTCCAAGTCATCCTTGGAAGAGCACTCGTTGGTTGGGGTCTGGGAGAAGATTGGGTTGTATTTCAATCCGATCCTTTTACAAATGGTTGTGTCCTACCTCCCCAGTTGAGAGCAAAAGCCTCTCGTCATTCACATGGTTCTATGGTGCCTCCACCCCAAGGTGGCAACTTTTGCTTGGCTTGTGGGTAGAAACAGGATCCTCACAATTGGTAATCTTTAAAACATATCGATGGGGATTCCTAAGTTGTGCATAATGTGTATGAGGGATGTAGAGATGGTTGATCACTTGTTCATCCATTTCTCATTTGTGTGGAAGGTTTGGGAGAAATTCCTTGCTTTCTTTAGACAACAGTGGGTGCTGCCGGGGTCTATTGTGGGCCTGTTCAGTGCTTGGCATGGTGGTGGTACTAGGAGAAAAGAGACTGTGGTTTGGAGGATGATTTTAACAACTGTTATTTGGCTATATAGGGGGAGAGAAATAACCGGTGCTCCCAGAATTCTTTTAAGTCGGAGAAGGAGGTTTCTAAGAGGGCAAAGTTGGATGTAATAGGGTGGGTTTCTTGTGCTTAGGGCTTCAACCAAAGCGATTGGTCCTTGTTTATGGGTTGTAATTTTCTTTTCCTTTTGAACTTCTGCGCTCTTCTTAATAAATTTGTCATTACCCTTCAAAAAGAAAAAATAATAAATGGTAACTCATGACCAAGTTCCAATCAATGATAAGATCAAGTTGGATTTCAAGCACATGCACTATTGGCATTCTCAAATCTGTCAACAGAGATTATGAAGTCTTTTCAAGCTATTCATAAAAAGAAGAAACAGAAAGATATTGTCTCAAGCGTATTAGGTTCAATACATATGGCCAGGGTATAAATACCCATGGGTAAGAGAATGCAGAAAAAACAATCAGTTATACACCCTTAAAATATGAAAGATGATCATTAAGAAAACTGTCAAATGATGGATAGCTGTAGCATACTATAGCTTTGGTATTGGTGGGTTTTCATAATACATGACCCAGTGCCTTTTAACTGATTGAGATCAACAGTTCTCAACTACAAATAAAATATTGGATGATGCCTTACAACTATAGTGATATATTTATTGATTTGTTGATTTGATTTTATTGATTGTGTTTTCATTTTCTAGGGAATACCATTTTTTCATGCTGGTGATGAGTTATTGCGATCCAAGTCACTTGACCGTGACTCATACAATTCTGGAGATTGGTTCAACAGGTCTAATGTTGTTCTTGAACTTCAAGTAAATTTAGTATCTCGAAATGTGATGTTTTTTTGGACAAACATAATCTTTTAGTCTGTGGATCCTGATGAAGATGTACAGCATAGATTTACCACCAATTTACTAACTATCATCGATCTCATAGGAATTCAATCCTACTGACCTTGTAGGCTTATAGTGTGTAATGACTTTACTCCCATGAGAAACCTGATTTCTTTAGTCTCTAAGTTTGATTTCCATTTTCCCCAGGCTGGACTTCAGCTATGAGTCAAACAATTGGGGTGTTGGTCTTCCTCCCAAAGGAAAGAATGAAAGTAACTGGCCACTGTAAGCATGTTCTGATTCAGTTTTAACTAGTCTGTCTTTCCTTCCATAGTCTATGGTTTAGTTTGATCAACTAATATTTTATGAAGCATTTTGTATTTTACTAAAGTATTTCAGCTTTAAATTATTGCTAATTCAGGATTAAACCACGACTGGCTGACCCATCCTTTAAGCCTCAAAAAAGTCACATCCTTGCTGCACTAGAAAATTTCAAGGATATACTAAGGATTCGATACTCTTCACCACTTTTCCATTTAAAGACAGCAAATGCAATCCAGGTGAGATTTTATAGAAATTGCGTGTTTATACATCCCAGGGACCTTCATGTTAGAAGAAAATTGTGGTGGTTGTGAATTGGCAAGTAGGATTTAAAGGCATGTTTAGTTAGCAATCAAACATATTGCCACATGAGACCTTGGGGTGTTGCATGTGCATTGAATAATCATAAAGTTTTGCATATTTGATCCATTAAATTTGGCACAGAAAAGGATTCATATAGCTGACCCCAGTTAGTTGGGATAAGGCTTCAATGATGATGATACATATCATTTGGCAAGGCATAAATAGTATAAATGATCATCTACATCATCATCTAAGCCTTATCCCAATTAATTGTGGTTAGCTACACTAATCCTGTTTATATCATAAATGAGCTGAACAGATCATTGTTCTATCTTCTAAGATTAATGTGATAGTACATTCAAATATCTGTGATTAAAGCTAGGAGTGGCACAAGCAATGCACATGGAGAGAGGGAGTAGTTTCCAAGAGTGAGGTGAGTTTAGAGTAGTTGTTCCAAGGGCAGGTCGTAAGAGGAGTAGTTGTTCTAAGGGCAGGTCTCTTGCATAGAGAGCTTTGTTTAGCACACAGCTTCACCTTGTAAATTACAAAAATGTCCTTTATTTTGTTTTCAAACCCTCCCTATTAGTTTTAGCAATTCAAAATAATACTTGCATGCTAATGCCCCTGGAAACTCTCATTATATATAGTCAGAGTAGTAAACAATTTGAGAGAGAGAGAGAGAGAGAGAGAGAGAGAAGAAAGAATACACAGTATTAATCGATGGTAAAGAAGGTGATCTAAGAATCTGAGCACGAATTGCTTCAAAATCAGCATTATGACCCACCAATAACTCAAAGATCCATTTCTTTTCGATGCTTTTTTTATATGCTTCTGCATATGTAGAACACACAAATTGGAGATCATCGAGAAAAGATAATTCCTACCACAAACCATGCATCTTGGCATAATAAGCTGACACATATCTCTCCCTTTGTTGCAAATGACTTATCTCCTAATAGATATTATAAATGCGGGCCATATTGTTCTGATCAACATACAATTCATAGACCATCAACCAAATCTTACAAGTAGTGGATAGCACAAAACAAATTGTTTGTTTTCATTCAACATATTAAGGATCAGTGGTAAAGAGTGGTTGTTTTATACTAACATTTATATATCCCAACTTCTGTTTGCCTCCAATAAAAATCTCAATTGCTTTAGACCACTCAAGGTAATTATTTGACTTCAATTTATGCATTGTAATCTACAGGCTAGAGTTCTCAAAATGAACTAAGCGTTCCATTATGGAATCTATGGGTTCTACAATCTCAGATGTGGATATAAAAAATGCTATAAACAACAATAGCAAGGAGAATGGACAGTCGCAATAAGAAATTCCAATACATATAAGTTATATGAACAGCTCACCCTTCTACTGCTAAGATTAGGACATGGAACTACTATTTGAATAGAGCAAGCTCACCGAATTCAGATAAAAAGCATTAAATGATTCTCTCGTGTCTTGGAATTTTTTTTTGATGCTACTCATTCTTTTTTCCTCTATTCATTTTCCTATATATAGGCACACACACACGTGGGGTCTATCGGGATGTGCCTAGAATCATCAACTCCTGCTACTTCTTAGCAATACATATAAGTAATATGAACAGCTCACACTGCTGCTTCTAAGATTATGACATCGAACTACTATTTGCATAGAGCAAGTTCACTGAATTCAGCTAAAAAGCATTAAATGATTCTCTCGTGTCTTGGAATTTTTTTCATGCTACTCATTCCTTTTTCTTTATTCATTTTCCTATGTATTGGCATGCACGCACACATGTGGGGTCTACCGGGATGTGTCTAGAATCTTCCACTCATGCTACTTACATATTAGTAATATGAACAGCTCACCCTGCTACTTTTAAGATTATGACATGGAACTACTATTTGCATAGAGCCAGTTCACCAAATTCAGCTAAAAAGCATTAAATGATTCTCTCAGGTCTTGGAATTTCTTTTTTATGCTACTCATTCATTTTTCTTTATTCATTTTCCTATATATTGGCATGCACGCACACATGTGGGTTCTACCGGGATGTGTCTAGAATCATCCACTCCTGCTACTTCTTAGTAATACATACAAGTAATATAAGTAATATGAACTGCTCACCCTGCTACCTCTAAGATTATGACATGGAACTACCATTTGCATCGAGCAAGTTCACCGAATTCAGCTAAAAAGCATTAAACGATTCTCTCATGTCTTGGAAAATCTTTTGATGCTACTCATTCTTTTTTTCCTTTATTCATTTTCTGATATATAGGCACACACACACACATGTGGAGTCCACCGGGATGTGTCTAGAATCATCCACTCCTACGACTTCTTAGTAATAAGAACTGCTCACCCTGCTGCTACTACGATTACGACACGAAACTACTATTTGCATAGAGCAAGTTCACTGAATTCAGCAAAAAAGCATTAAATGATTCTCTCATGTCTTCGAAATTTTTTTGGTGGTACTCGTTCTTTTTTTCTTTATTCATTTTCCTACTTGTAGGCATGCACGCACGCATGGGGTCCAGCAAGATGTGTCTAGAATCATCCACTCCTGCTACTTCCTAAGTAATACATATTATGTAATATGAACAGCTTACACTACCACTAAGATTATGACACGGAACTACCATTTGCATAGGGCAAGTTCACCTAATTCAAAGCCAGGTGGGCTGCAACAAGGAACCACATGAAGGGAGACCCCAACAATTGAAATGTTGTGAAGCCAACCAAAGTTTTTGTATAGAAGCATTTTTATATTCCATTGAACTCATTCAGGTTCACCTCACCCAAAAGGGATGCCTCAAAAAATAGTTTGATGAAAAATTCAGGTGGACCACACCACACAAATTTAGAGGATTTTACGTGGTTCCTTTCATGCGGCCACCTGTCTTGGATCAGACTGAATTTTGGGCTGAACGGTGAACATGAGACATCACGTTGAGCCCTGAAGAAGCTTGACCACCGTATGGGTACTTCTCATGGTAGAAATAGAAAATAAAAGAAATCTAGAGAAGAAAGGAGAGAGGAAGAGAAGAGAAGGAAAATTTTGATTAACACACACGCACGCACACATGCACGCACATGAAGGAAAAGTTACAGTGTTTCGTTGGGGTACATATAAACATACTGATGTAGGACCGATGCATGAACTCAAATATTGCGTGAGATCAAGTAGCAAAATTAAAGTAATTAACGAAAAGCATAAAACTTGCTATTATCATCACAAATACCAACAAACCCCAAAGAAGATCATGCACAATCCTAGCCTAGGTTACCAAGCGTCGTTATATAAGATCATTAAATAAATGAAACTAGGATCTAATGGATGTAGGGACATCCAATTAGCATAGGATAAAGCCTATTTCATAGTAGAAGATCTAATACTACCTAGGGTGAAATTAAGGTTTGGGGAATTAGGAATTATGGTTCATGGGATCAAATTGGGTGAAAGGGTTAAAGGGTTTAGGTATTAGGATAAAGGAATTGAGGTTTTGGGTGGAGAGAATGTAAGTATTAGGGCTTAATTGAAGAATGGGAGGAGCCAGGGTTTGGTAATTTGGGGAAATATGAAACTTAGGGTTTAGGATTTAGGGTTAGGGTTTAAGAAAAGAGAAAAGAGGGTTTTGATTCAAGGGTGATGGGAAACCAAACGGTACAAGAGTGTGGCCGTACGACCAACCTAAGGGTTCACACATATGTCCGTACGGTCACACGTGTGGCTAGATCGTGAGGGTTTTGGTCCTTTAGGGTTTGGCTTGTTGATAGGTATGGAAAGAGTAAGGATTAGAAGAAAGGTGAAAGTTTGGGATGGAGAAGATCAAAGAACTTTGAAAAAATACATTGATGGTGGATGAAGGGATGAGAATGTGGGGATAGATGGAGACCTCGCACTTCCGTTGATGAAGATTAGCTTCACACCAATCTCCCTTCCAATTCACATGGAAGACACCTTCAAATCACATGAAGATGGAAGAAGAAGAAAAGCAAGGACCCTTCTCTTTTGTTCTTTTTTCTTCTAAAAAACTAATGGGGAGAAAGGTCACACGCCCCCCTCCTTTACAACTCCAACAACTTTCAAAAACTACAATTCCAACTATCTTGTGAAATTTAATGAAAATGGCCCTAGTCTAAAGAAAATCAACTAGAAGCACTCATAAGGTGTCTAAACATAAAATAATCAAAAACTAAATCCTAAAATATGATAAAGTCTAAAAACTGATGTAAACGATCCACGATCAATGGCTCGATCATGTGATCCATGCGATCCAATGGCCTGATCGTCACGTCCCTCCAATCTAAAGGTCTAGATCACTTCGTAAAGCAGCCTATGTGTCTCTTCCCAGTGTGGGGTCTTTCAGATGCCCACACATGCACATGGGGTCTTCAACACGATCAAAGGTACTCGCCTAGCCACAAGAAAATCAGTCTCCTCCTCTAATACGTACGCAAAGGTGTACGTGAAGTGATGTCATCATCACATACACACGCGCACACAAATTACATATTTTTGCACACTCTCCCTCAAGCTGGAGCATGTATATTGATCATGCACAGCTTAGAATACATACAAAGATAATAAAGATAATGAGCATGGATCACAAATCCCCCTCAAGCACAACATGGTGGAACATAGACTGAAGCTTGCACTTCCTTCATCCGTAGAATCTTCTCTTTAAATACACGGCCATAACAAAACTCGATAACAATCGATTCAATAACATTCTCTCACAAATATGAATGTGCATCACATGCAATACTCGAGAGAACAAACACAAGGTCAGGGTACATCATGTGCAACTACACTCACAACAAACAACAGGTTGGAGGGACACTCACACCATAAACAGCCCCAATAGAAGAAGGGAAGATGAACTAAGAAGGAAAAATTCACTACTTGTAAAGAAATTCCCATATAGAGTTGAGTGGAGCATAATGTCGAACACCTTGTGTGCACCGAATCTTCTAAGCACCGTGACGAGAGTATCAACATTGCAATCACCATCAACACGATTTTACACGGCATTTTACAGCCCCACAACATCAAATTGCGAAGGAGGAAAATCCAGCAATAAAACTCACAAAATAAGAGACTACGACACCCATTCCTCACAAAAGATGTCGTAATACCTCCAAACCTCGATGAAACTTCACGAATCTTGTTCCTGGTGATTGCTCTTGATCAATCACACCTACCCCTTGGAGAAAATTTGTTCAAAACTCCTTCAGAAAAGCATCACAATAGATGGACCGAAATCTAGATTTTTCTTACTTTTTCTTCATTTTTTGCTTAAACACCATGAAAAATACCTCTAAAAAATATGAAAAAATCATCATTATTCCTCTAAAATCCCAATCTAACAAATCCTACACCTTCTGCTCCAAAAAGACGGGCCAGCCGTATACTGTTGACGTCATCCATGCACACGGACGAAGTCAGCAGTGGGCCCCACTACCATAGGTTGCGGTCAAATCCCGGATCGGATGTTTTAATACCAAGTAGAAAAATAAAAAAATAAATAACTAAAAAGAAATCTAGAGAAGAAATGATACAAGAAGAGAAGAGATGGAGAGGAACGGCTAGGGCAACAACTTGTGTTGTGCTTAGTCAAAAGACTAACACACACACAAATATATAGGGCTGTACACGAACTGAGTTAGCTCGATTTGACTCGGTTCAAAACTGAGTTTGAGGTGAGTCGAGCTGTTTTTTTTAGCTCGAAAAATTTTCGAACCGAGTTCGAGCTTGCCCGAGCTCAACTCGACTTGGATCGAACTCAGATCAAACCAGTTCGGTGACTCAGTTACTTTGATATTGATGTTGCTCACCAAGTGTTTGATGAAATGACTTAGCGAAGTGTGGCTGGTGGCAAGGAAGGTATGTAAATGAAACAAATACCCTTTTTTTCTTGATTTTTATTTTGCTTAGAAGGTGTTTGATGAAATACCTGTAAAACCACTGCTGCTGCTTTACATACAGTGAGATTTTGAAGGTGTAGTCCATGTGTTTGTGAAAATGTTGCACAGGAGAACTTCGCTTGAACTCGGCTCCAACTGGCCCGAGCTGTTGACCGAACCAAGCCGAGTTGGCCAGTCAGGCTCGAGGACCGAGCCGAGCCGAGTTCAAGCTGGGGTTAGCAATTGACAGGGTCAAGTCGAGTTGTGCCCAGCTCAACTCAGTTCGACTCATGTACCTCTCTCTCTCTCTCTCTCTCTCTCTCTCTCTCTCTCTCTCTCTCTCTCTATATATATATATATATATATATATATATATATATTAGCAGGGCTGTCAACAAGCCGGGCCTAGGATAGGTCTTGGCCCGGATTTTGAACTATTTCAGGCTGGGCGTATTCAAAATTCTCATTCTTCAGGCCCGAGCCCGGCCCATTGACACCCCTATATTAGTATGAAGTAAAAGTTACAATGCTTTGCTGGGGTACATACAAACATACACACGCACACACAAATTACATATATTCCACAAATACCACGCACACATGCGCCGCTCACGCACACTTGGAGCTTTCAGCTAGTAGTGCACAAGCCACTGGACATGAAGTAGCACTTTTCATCTGAGATCTAACTTTGCTGCAGAATGTGTAACTTGTCACAGGAAAGGGTGCGTTTCCATAATACGGGACCGTCTTGGGTACCTGGGGTCATTGTCATGAGCATTGAAGATGGTTTTGAAGTCATGCCTGGTTTGGCGCAACTGGATCCCATGTGGGTAACATAATATTCCTCCTTTTGGTGTGTCCACATCCATTTTCAAAAAGACTAATTATTGTTTGATTACGGTGTGGTTATTGTTCCCAACAGCTATTCGTACATTGTTGTCATCTTCAACGCAAGCCCAACTGAAGTCTCATTTGTGAACCCTGCATTGAAGGCAAGGAATCTTCAGTTACACCCCATACAGGTAACTTCACTATAATTTCAATAAGGTGACACTTGACACCGACCCATCTCACAATCAACCAGTCATTTCTTTCCAAGGTAGGTGTCTTTGTACTGGAAGTAATTCTGCACTTTCCACCTGGTGGGCCCTGCTAAGGATGACCCATGGTAGAAAAACCACACCGCATACAACAGTAGCTGTCAATTTGTGGCCTTCATATGGACAGTGAAATTGAAGTCAACAATTCATATTCGGAAGGGAATTGCCATCAAATTGTTGTATAGTGCAATCAGTGGTTTTTGTACCATGGGCCATCCCTAGTGGGAGGTACCAGTTGGACAGCCTGGATTCACTAATCATGCAGCTTTGTATACTTAGAAAAGTGAGATATATATATATATATATATATATATATATATATATATAAAATAAAAAATAAAAAATAAAAAAAAAATAAAAAAAGAAGAAGAAGAAAGAAAAGGAATTGCATTGAAATGTATTTTTATTGACCAATCATAATTGCTTCCCAGGACCTATAATAGTCCCAAAAGGTCCACAATATGTACATTGTTGGACCTTTTGAGTAACAGTCCAGAAGATCATATGAGAATTGAGTGTCGATGAACCATGACTGGTTCGTTGTGCAACAAACTAGGAAGCTCAGTTTTAGTTGGGACTGATATAGTTGAAATGTAACAATGGTTGTAAAGTAAAGAATTGAAGTTGTTTGTGATTGGGATTATTTATTTATTTATTTATTTTTGCAGTTAACATCATCAGATAAACTGGTCAAGGATTCATCGTATGAAGCCTCTTTTGGGAGGTTCATTGTTCCTGCAAGGACCACCTCAGTGTTTGTTGAAATTCGAAAAATCTGATTATTGCATTGAGTAGATCCTGGTGACCTTCGTGCCATTCACTCTATTATTGTCTGGATCTTTGGTATATGTATATGATTCGCATGTATTTGATGGCTTATAAGTGTGAGAGAATACACTAGTTATGTACATAGATGCATGGCCCACTACATGAGATAGGACACCACAATTCTTTGCAGTATTTTGAATTGTGCATATGATTATACATGCATATTGTGATTTTCCCTTAATCATATGTGATTCCAAAATGATGGCTTGTTTATGATGATGTTACTGATTCATGCTTGTGCATCAACAGCATAGTTCAGTTTGACACTCGTGGTTGCCATTATTCCATGCATGTGCATTGTCACCACAGTTCAGTGAACATTTATCCATTACGAGTCGTCATTTTTGCACCACTTGTGGTGCAAAAAATGCCTCTCCACAACAGTCATTTTGGGATTTTGGTGTAAGGGGGAGAAAAGAACCATAGATTCTAGTACTGCTCGAAGGAGCGGGACTAAATAATTAATTCAAGAGTTTCTAATGGAGTTGCCATTTTTATTCTACACAAATGTCTAAACTATGATGGGACGTTATATTAACTCAATTGTAAGCGATATGCATCCAAATATGCCAATCAAGATGCTTTCATTAATATGGGAAACAAAAATACATTCCAGGCTATAGTTTGGCACGGCCCTTGATTACATTTTGTAGAGAAAAACCCTTGATTAAAAAGTCAAATCTAAAGAATTAATCTGTTAATGGTATAGAGTAGCTTGTGTAAATGATGCATAAAGTCCTAAATTATGGTCCTCTTTAGAGTGTCTAGATCATTTAGGACAAGGAACTAGTAATAGCCTTCTGTATTCAGCATCTTATATACCCACCTGGGCATCGAGATAATAGCAAATGATGCGCATCATATATCTTGATAGACTCTGCTCCTAAGAGGAGAGAAGCTTCAGCCTGTAACATTGAATTTTGACACACTTGTCACAGTGTACATATCTTTGCTTTCTTTTGATGTGTGATGCACGTCAAGTGCAGTAGAACAAATTACTTTAGATAGCCATGTAGCCTTATGGCGTACACAAGCATGAATCATTCCAACATTGTTTCGGTCTCACGTGCCAAAGTGATAAACAGATGCATCAAAATGCATATTAAGCAAGGAGCTTGACTCCTCTAAGGGAGAGTGTGATTTGGAAAGGAGGAGAGTGATCCCTGTTGCCGTAGCACATGAGGTGCAACTGAGACTAGCCTTAGCTGGCTCGGAGTGTGGTATGAACTTAGCACATGACTCCTCTCAGATCTTCCCCGTCTCATTAGAGGCAGCCTCGTCCTGGACAAAGCTGGTATGGGCCGTGTTAGACATCGCGAAATCAAGAAAGGAGTTTGGTAAATCGCTCCTTCCAGCCCAACCAGCCCCTCTCAATCTTCTTTTCATCTGAGCCTGCTGATGAGACTGCACTCACCCAGTCTCTCTCCCTTCCGCGGCTTCTGTTCCCTTCTCTAGCTTTGTATTTGATTTCGGTATATGATAGTCGGGGCCCAATTGTGTTTTCCTGTCTTTCGTGGCCCCGTCCGAAAGGATGTACATTGTCTCATCAATACAAATATACAAAGTTGTATATGAGACTGGCCTAAGCTTAGCTTGAAGGATGAGCGCGAAGCATACTAGTCTGCACATGCAAGGGCCTGAAGCCTCTCTAAGGAAGCCAAAAGGGTGGATGACTTCTTGGTGGTCAGCTTGATCTAGGGTGTGAGACCATCCTTAAGGGCCCAATAAAAGTGTGTGTGACCTTTCTAATAACCTTGAATTTTAGTATGAATGCATTATCTTTACATGTGTATCCCACAGTCCCACCCACACATACCTACTCCCACCCATATGCCACACACACACACATCCATTACACAATGCTACTCATACTCTAAACCTACACATACCTCTGTTGATCATTGACTAGTGACCATTGACGTTGACTATAAGACCCACATGCCATATATACCTCCACATTACCCTTCCTTTACACCTCACCCCTTAACCTTGACCTTGAACTTAACCAAGCAAGGTCAATGCCTCTTACACCGGCAACCATTCTTACCTACCCCCATGGCCCCCCTCACCTTTCCACTCCCATCCTTCTCTCATGCTCTCTCCATCCCTCCTCTCTCTCTTACTTCATCACACCTTACCCCACACCCCTCACTCCATCCCTTCCCTCTCTTACCTCATCATAACTTACCTTCCATCCCTTCCCTCTCCTACCTTATCACACCTTACCTCCATTCCCTCTCTCCACATAAGAAAAGCCCACACCCCTATTGCTAGCCCTTCACACCCACCCAAGCTTGTAAAAAAGAAGAGAGAGAGAGAGAGAGAGAGAGAGAGAGAGAGAGGAGCCACACTTCAAGCGACCCAAATCATTCATGAAAGGAACACTGTACAAGAGGAAACAAGTGAGTACATCTCATGCTTTACATTTTTTTCCTCACATGATCCAAGGCAAGAGGTATCAATCCACTCAGATATGTGGTAATGATGCTAAGATCAACCTACTAGAACTTGTGTTTATGATGCTTAAATCAGTCCACTTGGACGTGTTTACAATGCTTAAATCAGTTCACTTGAACATGTGTTTATGATGCTTAAATCAGTCTACTTTGACATGTGTTTACGATGTTTAAATCAGTCCACTTGCGCATGTATTTATGATGTTAAGATCAATCTGCTAAAACATGTGTTTACCATGCTTAAATCAGTCCACTTGGACATGTATTTATGATCTTAAGATCAATCTACTAAAACATCTGTTTATGATGCTCAAATCAGTCCACGTAGACATGTGTTTATGATGCTCAAATCAATCAACTAGACATGCGTTTATGATGCCTAAATTAGATTAGTTGAATGTGTGGTATGGTGCTAAGATCAACCAATTAGAACATGTGTTATGATGCTTAAAGCAGTCCACTTGTATGTGTTTATGATGCTTAAATCAGTCCACTAGAACATGTGTTTATGATGTTTAAATCAGTCAACTCAGACGTGTAGTAATAATGCTAAGATCAACCCACTAGAACATATGTTTATGATGCTTAAACCAATCCACTCGGATGTGTGGTAATGATGGTAAGTTCAATCCACTTGGATGTGTGGTAATGATGCTAAGTTCAATCCATTAGAACATGTGTTAATGATCTTTAATCAGTCCACTCGGATGTGTAGTAATGTTGTTAAGATCAGCCCACTAGAACATGTGTTTATGATACTTAAATCAATCCAATCAGATGTGTGTTAATGATACTAAGATCACCCCATTAGAACATGTGTTAATGATGTTTAAATCAGTCTACTTAGACGTGTTTACAATGTTTAAATCACTCCACTTGAACATGTGTTTATGATGCTTAGGGGTCATTTGGATGGGAGTAAATGATATTTGAAACCAATCCACTTGGACATGTTTATAATGCTTAAATCAGTCTATTTGGATATGTAGTAATGATGTTAAGATCAGCAATATTTATGACGCTTAAATCAATCCACTTGGATGTGTGGTAATGATGCTGAAATCAGCCCACTAGATCATGTGTTTATGATGCTTAAATAAGTCCACTTGGATGTGTGGTAATGATGCTAAGATCAACTCAGTAGATGGGTCTAAAGTTGATTATGCCCATGTTGTTTGGATGGGGGCGAGGAAGTCCTCTACCCTGGCATGGATGATGTAATAGGTTCACGCCATGGCACAAAACTCTACCCTGTAGGAGCCTGGTGCATGGCACCATGGCTACCCCCGAGAGGCCTTGCACATGACATAGGGTCCTCTCGGTGGGTAGTAAAATGTTCAAGCAAGGCTCACCTTATTAAGTATATACTACACCTGAAGTTCCTTAGTCTTCATAGCCTAAGAGGCCAAATGAAGTAGAAAAAATGTCCCAAAAGTGTCTAAATGGGTACCCTCCAAATGTTGAGAGGTATTTATAAGCTTAGGGGTTCTGAATTTCTTGCCTTTGAGGTGGCAAGTACGTCAGTCGGGACCTTTTGCACCTGGACACGGTTAGGCTAGTGATCAGTTCTCTGTGGACCCCACCATGATGTATGTTTTTTATCCACGCCGTACATCCATTTTTACAGATCATTTTATGGATTGATCCAAAAAATGAAGCTGATATAAATCTCAAGTGGGCCACACCACCGAAAAACAGTAGTGATCGAATGTCCACCATTAAAAACCTCTTAGGGCCCACTGGAATGTTTATTTGACATCGAACCTGCTGATTAGGTCATACAGACCTAGATGAATGGGAAAAAAAAAAAAAACCAAATATCATCTTGACCCAAAACTTGTGGCCCCCAATAAGATTTTAATGGTGGGCGTTCAATCAACACCTTGTGGTCTACTTGAGATTTCGATCTACCTCGTTTTTTACCTCACACCATAAAATGATCTGAAAAGATGTATGAACGGCATGGATGAAACACTACATCATGGTGGGGTGCACAGAGCACCGACCACTAACCATTGGCTAGTGGCATCGTCAGTAGCCAATCCCTTTTCTTTGCACCTGCCTTCACAGGGGGTTTTAAGCATGTTGCCGTGGCTTTGGCTAACAACTCATCACAACTAGGAGTCCTTATAATGTTGCAGACTCGACCACCAATCTAGATGTTGTTGTTGTTGCAAAATATTGATTTTATAAAATACATTTTAAAATGAAAGATAATAGAATATATTAAAAAGTTTTGGAAAAAGCTTTTTGGGGGTTTTTAAGAATAGTCCCACATGGGAAAGGGAAGAGAAAATTTTGTGATTTATATGAAAGATGTGTTCCAGTGCGTGCGCGCTCGGACACAGACTCGGTCTCGGGCTCGGTGCGAGGGCATGGGCATGAGTTTTGGGTTTAATGGATTAGAAACAAGTCACTGATATGCGGAAACTTTTCAATACTAAATTATAAAATCTCATCCATAATAGATAAATGCTGAGCATTACAAAAGAGGGTTGAGTCTTAGAATTTCTTAATAAAATCCAATTTGTAGGACAAGTGTCTTATAGTAACGGAGACATTAGAAGGATTTCACAAATATGAACGTAGAGATGGTGCCGTCTCTCATGAGAGTTATGAGTTTTTCTCTTGGGATCGTTCACGAATTAGAATAAGCACATGGTCATTAATTGTGCTGAGCAAGATTGTGGAAATTCTAACAAACACATAGCGAATATATGTGTGGTTTCTCCGACTTTGTTATCTAAGAATAACTGGTTCAATGCTACGGCTACCAGTCATTTCGACAGAGTTTTGAAATACATACATTAAGGGAAGATTAAAATCGAAAGATATTTTTCTTTATGCATATAAGCTAATTATTCTAGTAGAAATGTTTAACCGAGAAAATATATTTTTTTAAAAAATCACTTGGGGGATTGTTGCAAAATATTGATTTTATAAAATATATTTTAAAATAAAAGATAATAGTATATATTAAAAAGTTTTGGAAAAAGCTTTTTAAGGGTTTTTAAGAATAGTCCCACATGAGAAAGGGAAGAGAAAATTTTGTGATTTATATGAAGGATGTGTAGTATAATTATACTTACACACTTGGTCCAAAGGAAAATAGAACTTGCGCACTGGAACACTCGCGAGTGTGCGCTCGCACTCGGGCATGGGCATGGGCACAGGCACGAGCTCTGTCTCGGACTTGGTCACGAGCTCAGTGCGAGGGCATGGGCATGTGAGGCAGTGTGGCTGTAGAGGCACTAGTAGCGCACTTTGCACTTCGCACATCCGCATCGTGTCGCAGAGGGTCGCTCCTTCACGATCTTGAGCGAGACGTGTGCGAGTCGCGGTGCGACTAAGTGGCTAAGGTAGAGGCGAATGGTTGACTGGACGAAATCTAAAGGACTGAATGAGAGTCCCTCTGAATAGATAGAGAGCTGAAAAAAGAGCTGTTGCAGCAGATCTGTAACAGCTGTGCCATTAGTGCAAGGTCCAGCAGTAACTACTGCATGGCTAGCCCAACAGCTAGAAAACGGCTAGCTGCTATCTCACAATAGTCAGCATGCAGCAGCTTAATGGCCCATGCACAACAGTCAGAAAACGGCCATAAAACGGTTAATTTTCTCTAACAGTTAGAAAACGATCATGGGATTTAATTCCCTGGACCTCCCTGGACCATAACCCCCAGTCACCGTAGCCTGTAAAAGGAGGGCCTGGATGGGTTTCCAATCCATCTCTCAACTCATTCCATTAAACCCATACGAACTGAAACAGCCCTCTACTCCTCTCCTATACTCTAGCAAGACAGCAAGGATTCAACCCTTTGCTTGAAGAACAGACCAACGATGTGGTCTTGGACGGTTCAACTGAACGAGTGGCTGAATACTTGACCAGTGCGGTGGTCTAAATCACATATTTTCTTTTCTTTCTTCTGGGATTTTTTCTTTTATTGAATTTCTGCCAGACTGAGTGTAACAGAGTTCCAATAGGTGGGCCTTCGTGTTTACTGAACGCAGACCCACACTAGGCTCGTCGTATCCTAGAAGCGGTTTGCCTGTAACCTATCAGCATACTCAATTCACTTGAGTAGGGGCAAATAATGCTTTAAGATTGTTAGAAATTTACAGAATAATATTTTTTTTTATATAAAATATGGAATCCGAAAAATGCAAATTAATCTGAAATATGGACAGTGTTTCAGACGTGCTTCAGCCTGTCCATATTTGATATTAATTTGTATTTTTCAGATTCCATATTTTACAGAAAAAATATTATTCTGTAAATTTCTAACAATTGTGATGCCATTGGATGTGTGGGGCCCGTTTTGCTTAGAGTGCAAAACTCCGAGTCAACACGGGTTTCATGTAATGACCTTAGCAAATTTTAAGGGTATAAATTTTTTAAAAGTAAATTTGTATGGTACATGCATACATCCAAACATTTATCATATTCAACCGTTCATTTGTTTATCTGGCAATTCATTTAACTATCCATGCATTTCTTTTAATCTATCTATGCATTTATAGGATCATCTATCTATTAGATCATTGATCCATCCATTAATTATGACATCCAACAATTAAATCATGTAACCAGACATATAATTAATCATCCAACCGTTATATTATATGTTCATACATATATTTAATCATCCATCCATTCATTTATGTATCTATCCATTCATCCAATCATTATTTATCTATTCATCCGTTAAATCATTTATCCATTCATTCATTTGGCCATCCATCCAACCATTTATTTAATCATAATCATATGTCCGTTCATTCGTCTACATGATTGTATACAAGTCCATCCATCCATGCATCATTCCATGTACATTTACCATACGTATATCATGTACGTGCATCACTTGTACAAGGCACACATGCATCACCCATGTACATAATTCACACACATACACCCACCATCACACATGTACACTACCACACACGTCTCACCCTATACCAACACACCAAAGGTGTGCACGTGTGAAATTCACACGTGTGCTCCACCCCCTAAAGCTCTCTCTTACTCCTCCCCATCTCCTCCCCCTTTCACTCCTAATGTTCCCCTCTCTCACCCTCACTCACCCAATTCATGCCCTTAACATCCTCTTTCTACCAAATACGCCGCACCCTCTTTATGGGTCGTTAGGCACCATCGATTTGGGGGGATTTGAGGGGGTTTCAAATCCCCTATTGTTTGGCACCATAAAGTAATCAGGGGTTTCAAATCAGCGGTGAAAGCTTGGATTACATCTAAAATCTCTCCGGGAGTTGCATATGTAGCATATGTAACATGTCACTAGACTATTAATCTATTGGACACACGGTCCACTAATGATATCCCAAAATAATTAGATTATCAATTGCATCAATATAATTACTTTAATACGATTATCAGTGTCGTCCAAACATTATCCATGTAGATCAATGGTTAAAAATCGTTGGTTAGTCGCTCGGACGTGATCTTGTGCTTGTGGCCCATCTAAGACTTGGAATTTCATCATTTTCAAGTAAAGTATATGTTTCAGTGGGCTTACTACAACCATTGTGTCGAACATTACATATGTTCACTAATTAGAGATATTAAAGTTGATTTAGTAATTAAATTCAAACCCCCATAAATATATTATGCATAACTACTTTTGGATTAAAGTTGATTCTCAATCCATGGTGCCAAACCCAATAAGAGAATTTCAAATATGGGGGGTTTCAAATCCAGGGGGTTCCGAATCCACGCTTCCAAACAGGCCCTTACTCTTTACCTCTCTATAAAAAGAGACCCAAAGCCCTTTCCCCTCGTAAGCATTCTACGTCCAGGGAGAGAGAGAGAGAGAGAGAGATCCACATGTGAGTGAACTCTTTTTTTTTTTCGTTCTTCCATTCTTTTTATTATTATTGTATTTTTTTGAATATGATAAAACTGAATTATTTGCTCCTTAGACTAATAAGGAATTTTGGGCTAATTGGACGTCCAAATTAGGTCAGCAATTTAAGGCCCAAATCTCTCCATCAGTACCACTTCTTTGGGCGTATAAAATTGAGTGCGGATCCTCTGTATCCTGGAAACAGTGAGCAGCTGATTCCAATATTATTATTGGTCCACATCACTGTAAGTGCCACATTACCAGTTTATTTAAATATATTAAAAAAATTACATTTCAGGCAAAATCTAACGCCCGTTAGACGGTTTCATTTGGAAATCGGATTGCATACCGAGTACAGTACGCTGCTCTTACTGTACTGAGTAAACTCAGTTGGGCCCACCTTGTATGTATGTGGTCTATCAAGGCCGTCCATCCGTTTTCCCATCTAATTCAAGGGGTTGAGCCCAAAATTGAAGTATATCCAAATACCAAGTGGATCATACCACAGTAAACAGTGAGGATAATGATTTCCACCATTGAAACCTTGCTAGGCCCCACAGTGATGTTTATTTGTCATCCAACCTGTTCATAAGATCATACAGACATGGATGAAGAGAAAACACAAATATAAGTTTGATCCAAAACTTTTGTAGCCCCCAAGAAATTTTCACTGGTAAACGTTCAATTCAACTGTTTCCTATGGTGTGGTCCATTTGAACATTGTATGCTTCATTTTTTGTCTCAAGCCCTAAACTTATCTGGTAAAGTTGATGGATGGAGCGGATAAAATATTTAAGTCATGGTGGACCCCACAGAGTTTACTCTCGCTACGCAATCTGTTTCCTTCCATTTGGGGATTCAGCTCACGGGTTGAGTGGCGAGACTCGCTAGTAAAGTGACATCACCTAGTTATGTGGGTCCCACCATGATGTATGTTTTGTATCCACACCGTTCATCCATTTGGAGAGATCATTTTAGGGCATGAGCCAAAGAATGAATCAGATTGGAGAGAGTCAGGCCTACCATTAAATACTTCTAAGGGTCACAAAAGTTTTCAATCAAGCTGATAGTTGTGTTTTCCCTCCTTTAATGTCTGTGTTAACTTATGAACAGGTTGGATCTCAAATAAAAATCACGATGGACCTTAGGAAGACTTCAACTGTGGACGTCACTCTCCTCACTATTTCATGTGGTGGGGTCCACTCCAGCTTTGGATCTGCCTCAGTCTTTTGATCATGCCCTAAAATGATCTCTCCAAATGGATGAACAGTTTGGATACAACACATACATCATGGTGGGGCCCACATAATTTGGTGACGTCACTTGAGTCCAACTACTCAACCTCCTGTGAGTAGCTAATCGGCCTCCAATTTCTTTCTTTTAAAATTTAATTAGGTCACGTCATCTCACGGTAATTTTATAAGATATACACACACACATACTCACACACATTAAATTTGCATGATTAGTAAGGAATATTAGCTGCGACCCAGGATGAGTGATGCCCGTAGGATCCTCACCGTGGGTCCACCTTGATCTATGCATTATATATCTACCCCATCCATCCTTTTCTCATATTATTTTAGAGAATTGTACAAAAAAGGAAGCAGATAGAACTCTCAGGTGGACCTCACCACAGGAAACAGTGGTCATTGAATGCCGACCATTAAAAACTTCATTATCCATTGTAATGTTTATTTGCTATCCAATCTGTTGTTGACAAGGACACATAGCCCCGACGAAGGAAAAACACAAATATCAGCTTGATCCAAAACCATTTGTGGCCCACAAAAAGGTTTTAATAATCAATGACTATCGTTTCTTATAGAGTGGTCAACTTGAGATTTGGATAGGCTTCACTTATTGGCCTACTTTGTAAAATGAGCTCGCAAAACGGATAGATGGCATAGATATTCAATGTATACAATTAGATGGGTCCCACTCACATAGGGGGATTCAGAGTTGTCAGGTTCTTTCTTTTACACTTGGATCATGTGGCATAGTACACAGCACCAATGTTGGTATTATGTGCTACTAAAAATAAAAAAACCTTTATAGGCTTTAGCATGATTAGTGCTAGGCAAGCGACGACTCGGTAAATTTGACTCATCTGACTTAATACAAATAGAGTGGGTGAGTCGATCCTAATCGAGCTAACTTCGTCCAATCCAAACTCAAAACGAGTCGAGTTTGAGTCACCTAGTAACTTGACTCGACTTGACCCGAAATCCAACTCGGTACTCGACTTGATCCGAAACTCGACTTGTATATATATTATTAAAAAAAAAAAAACTTAGATATGACATTTCAAATATGAGATGTCATGTAGCTATGGAGAGGCTGCAAATTTAGCAAGTGAATCTCGATTTTGAGTTGTGAATTCAGCTCGTGGATACCTGCTGCACCTGACCCAACTTAGTCTGACTTGACCCGAATCAGTACTTGTGATTGGGTCATACTCAGTCCAGATTAGTCCAGGCCAAACCCGGACTCGGATCGGGTTAGGCATGCTGGACTCGGTAACGAGTCAGGTCAAGTTCGGGTCAGGCCTATTTCAAAACCGAATTGAGTCGGGTTAGCCCTAACTCGATCCGAATTGACTCGATGCCCACCTCTAACCATGCTGGTTGTTTTTTTATCCACACTGTTTATCCAATTTGCCCGCTTACATCAGGGCATGATTCTAAAAATAGATAGATCAATATCTCAAATGGACCACACCATAGGAAAAGTGGTGATTGAACACATACCATTATAAACTTCATAGAGACCAATGTAATGTTTATTTTCCATCCAATCAACTGATAACATCACAAAGACATGGATGAAGAGAAAATACAAATATCAGCTTGATTTAAAAGTTTCGTAGCTTCCAATAAGTTTTTAATTTTCTAATCACTAATGTTTCTTGTGGTGTGGTCCACCTGAGATTTGGATCTTCCTCAATTTTGTGCTCATGAACTATAATTGTAAGCCCCGTATCCTAGACCGCACCGTTCCTTAGACTTCCGCGGTCTTCCAGGTCGAATTCCGGCAACCTTCGACTCTTAACCGGTATTTGCGCGCGACCCTGATTTTCATGCCATCAACCCGAGTCGACTCAACCCAGGACTTGTACCTTAGCGACCGCGTTGTTGCCGCGGTTTCGATGCCACGACTCACGCGCCAAGGCGATACCGTGGTTGGGAGATGTGGGCCAGCGTTCGGTGCAAGAAAAACGTCGCGCGTGCGAATCTCGAGAGAATCTCTACGAGATGTCACATCAATTAATCAACTCATCAATCCCATCATGTCAAGTACACATCACCTTTCACCCTTTCCCAAGCAAGCCCCAAAAGTCAAAAAGTTTCTTACAACCCATGCTTTTCTTACAACTTTTACCACAAAAATCAAAAAGCCTCTTACACCATCACCATCACATCCATCATTCCATCACCCATCACTCTCTCTTTCTCTCTCTCCCTTTACAAGTCTCTCTCTCATTTTCAAACTCTCCAAAAGAAAGAAAAAATTCCATACATAGGAGCTCTCCAACTCTTCCAAGCTTCAAGTGTGGCCCACCTTTCCATCCCTAGATCTCCCATCCTAGCCATCCATTTCTCATCTTCCTCCATCAAAGAGAAGCACAAGGAGCTAAGGAGGCCAAGGGAGCAAGAAGATCAAGCGGTGGGTGCCTTGATAGAGTAGTTTTTAATGTTTTTAAGATGGGCCAAGTGAGGCCAACCGATCAATGGTTTGGATCTCACTTTGGACCCTAAGATGTGGCCGATGGCCCACTTGGATCATCATGATCATTCCATGATGGGGCTATTCCCCATGGACCCCATCATGATGTTTATTTCCTTGCATACTTAGGGTCATCTAGACCGTCTAATTTAGTGGAGAAGGGATCTCCACCGTTGGATTTTGATTTAATGGGCCTATGTGTAATGAGACCCACTTGATGTATGATTTAGTGCAAGGGAGGGCCCATAGTGCCGGGGTCCCTCCATCATGCGTGTCCCACTCTCTATCTCTCTCTCTCTCCCTCTCTATTTCTTTTTTTTATGTGTGATGATAATGAGGTTGTGTGGCCCACTTGAATGGACCCCACCACGAGGTATGTATTCCATCCAAACCATCTACAAGTGGGGCCCACTTTGTGTGTATTGTACCCACACCATACTCCATTTGGTGGCCCACCTAAGTAGGGCCCACCTCCATGCTTGTGACAGACCAAACCGTCCAGCGTCTCTGGACGCTGGACAAAGGGAAAAATGCAAATATCAGCTTGTTAACAAGCACTTGGGGTGGCCCACTCTTATAGGCCCCACCTTGATGTATGTATTAAATCCACGCCGTCCATTCCTTTCCCAAGCTCGTTTTAGGCGTTGAGCCAAAAGATGAGACCAATCAGACTTTCAGGCGGGCCATAACATGGCAAATAGTGGGTGTACCGTTGAAATACCCCTGTTGTTTCTATACACCGAAACAGGCCCAATATTGGGCTTGTTTTGCTTGTCTTGAGCCATGGAGGACCATTGGACGGAGTGGATTCTCAGACGTGGGCCCCACCTGTGAAAAACCATAGAAAAATAAAAAACAAAATACAACAGCAGCAGCAGGCGCTGCTGCTGTGTCAGACGGCAGCAGGCGCTGCCTGCGCACAGCGTCTGGGCGGACGGGCGAGCGGACAGCCACCCACGGCTGTAGCCGTGGGCCCCACCTTGATGTTTATCTGTCATCTAACCCGTTCATAGGGTGGGCCACCCCCTGACGTGGGCCCACTCCAAAAATCAGCCTGATCTAAGGCTCAGGTGGCCCACATCATAATAAACAGTGGGATTGAACCTCTACCTTTGAAACCCTTTTTGGGTCCACAGAAGTTTTGGATCAGGGTGAAATTTGTTTTCACCCTTCATCTAGGTCTACTTGACCTTATCAACGGGTTGGATGGAGTATAAACATTATGGTGGGCCCCACATGGAGCCCACAGTGATATATGTGTTTTGCCTCCACCATCCAGGCGGACGGTGGAGCCCACTCTGACATTTGAGCGGTGGAGCCCACTGTGAAATTTGTGTGTTCATGTGCGTGCGTGTGTGGGTGTGTACGTGTGTGTGTATATACATATATATATATATATAATATTATATTATATATAATATTGTATGTATTATATATATAAATTATATATTATATTATATACAATATACTGGTGGTGGGAGGCCCATCTCAGTTTACTTGTGGCCCATGGTTGAGGCCCACTTTGATATATATGTAAGGCCCATGGGTTGAGGCCCATTTGATGTATTAGGGGCCCATGGTTTAAGGCTCATTAAGATGTATTGGGACCTATGGGTTGAGGCCCATTTGATGTACATATGGGGCCCAATTGGCGAGGCCCATTTGATACACATAAGGCCCAAAAGATTAGGCCCATTTGATGCATTCCAAGGCCCACGGGTTATGGCCCATTGCAATGCACATAAGGCCCATTGGTGTGGCCCATTGATGTGGCTCACTTGATGAATATGAGGCCCATATGATACGGCCCATTTGATGTATTGAATGCCCAATGGAATATACCTAAGGTCCATTGCAATGTGCAATCCCAACATGATTTATGTAATGATGTTTACGACGGGCTATACCTTGGGAGCAATGGCGGTTTGACGTCCCCATTGTAAGTATAGTATTGGTTAAATATCCGCATTATGACTTCCCCTAGGGCCCATAGGTGTAATGTGTAGGCCGTCTAGGCCCATTTTCGTTATGAACATCATTCATCCCATATAACATGTTTAGTTCCATGATTCATGATCATATGCATCATACATATGCTTAATATGAGAAATGACTGATCATAGCATATGCCTTTGGGCAGATTATTTAGGGGCTCCCGTACAGGGGGTGTTGCCCTACATGAGCGCATGATACGCGCAGGATTACTGTATGACTGGATAGTGTGATTCATGCATTCACATTGTGTGATATGGCTACTGTACGCCCTAGCGACATCAGGGTCGTAGCCTCCACAGACGTATCGTGGTTGGCAGGATTGGATACCGAAAATACTGTTCTATATGGGGTGCTATAGATATCTCTGAGTGAAAGTCCCTAAACCCTTATGGTACCAAGAGGTTGCTCCAACGTCTAGACCGAGTAGGTGCATGAGCGCCGAGTGCCGATTACCAGACGGTTGCACTTTCCACTGTGTCGTGGTCGGTTGAAAGGGGGTGCGGCCTTACCCACCCGAGAGTAGGGGGCAATGTTAGGCTAAGTCTAACTAGCTCGAGGAATGAGTCCGCTATTGACGAGCCGAGTCCGATATTGGCAGGCGGATAGTGAGGTCTTTTCCGCTCACCTCATTGCGCGCGATGGGGCGGCAATCTGGTTTGGAGTGTACTAGACCCCGGTGATATTCCAGATTTTGAGTTGTATCGATATGTGGACTTATATGAGGATTTGTATGCTTGAGTTGCATTTCGCATTGCATGGCCTTGGTATGGCCGACATCATTCTTTGCACCGCATGGCCTTGGTACGGCTAATGGTATTCTTGGCATTCATTAGCATGTTCCGCATTACTCTGATACTGCATAACTGCATTACTACCTTAAGCATACACTTTCACCACCCTCTAAGCTTTCTATAAGCTTATGCACGACCGTTGCATGCAGGTGACGTTGGATCGCAGCAGCGCTGAGGCTTGAGTACGTAGCAGATCTTTTTGGAGCTTTTGGTCTATCATCATTGTATTTCCCTTTATGCTTATTGTACTTGTAAAGTTTTTTTATTATAGTGGAAATGTGATGGAGTTTTTGGTTATTATTTGTGGTTATGCCTTTGGTTATGCTTATTACGAATCAAACTGTTGTTGAAAATCCTCCTCGTAGCATCCCAGGATCGGAACCTAGCGAATGGGCGCTGGGAGCCGAGAATGGGGTTCTATGGACGCTATCGGCGTCGGATTCGGCGATCGGGAATTTTGTGAGCCCAGTTTCTGAGTTTGGGGTGTGACAACAATGATCTGTAAAAATGGATGGACGGCATGGATAAAATACATACATCATGGTGGAGCCAATAGACCTTTTCCAACAACACAGTACTGTAGTTGGTGGTATATGCTACCAGTGTCCCCTTTGTCAAAGCCACTGGTATAAGCAAATAGTCAATTGACTAGGTGGGCCGTACTGTGATGTTTTCTAGAAAATTAACCTGGGCTACAAGGTGCGTCACCCCATTTTAGGCCACAGGCTGATAAAATCAGTTCTATCTATAATTCAAGTTGACCACATGATTATAAACAGTGTATAGGCAATCCTCGCCTTCAAAATTGTTTCCATTAGTCTGGCCCAAGTGATTCACGTATCGGTGTGATTTTTGGTAAAATATATATATTTGTTTAATAATCTAGTTGTTGAAGTGGATTTTGATGTAAGTATAATGTTTGACCCTTTAAAATAAAGGGTGGACATATCTCTCCCCACTATTTCCTTTAGTGCGTATCTCTAGGCTCAATATGGGACTTAATAGCCAATGTTTATAATGGATATTACATAAACATCGCAGTGGGCCCCGAAAAAATCAAGATTCACGCCCCATATATATATATATATATATATATATAAACTCTCTTTACAATTGAAGAAGTATGGGGTATTGAATTTTTAGCGAGGGCTCACCATGATGTGTATGAAAAATTCACTTTGACAATTAGATGTGTAATCATTTAGGCTCGAATCCAAAAAAAAAAAAAAAAAAGGTTAACAGGAGATTCATGTCAGCCACACCAAAGAAAATATTTGGAAGAGAGACATCCACCCTTGAAACATATAGGACCTACCATAATGATTATATAAAATGGACACATTAGTTTATATAATAGGACCCCATTATTTTGTCTAATAGAACTTTATTACTTTATCAAATGAACCTATCACTTTGTCTATTGAAAACCTGTTATTTTATTTGACAAGCCGCTACTTTATTTAGTGAAATCCTGTCACTTTTCGGAATAATTGTCTCGTGAAACCAATTTACTTTATTCAAAAACTCGTCATTTTATCAAGCGAAACCCTATCAATCTGTCTGGCAACCCCATCACTTTATTTAGTGGAACATTATCACTTTGTCTAATGGAACCCCGTTACTTTAACCAATAATCACGTTTGTAACACCCCGGTTCCCAAAACCCAAGTACACTACTCGTTTTCTAAAAACTCGAGTGTTAACTTTTAAAGATAGCCCAAATTTTACGTACATTTTTTTCTTTATTAGAGTTAGCAATTTAGCGGAATAGAAACAAATTAAGTATAAGAGAGAGTCCAAATATACATAATAAAATAATCGAGTAGCCACCCGAAGGCTTATACAAACCAATGTCTTAAGTTGTTACAATACACGACAATACAAATTACATATGAATGTAATGAAGAATAGAGAGTTGCAAGATCATCTAACTCCTCTTGTAAGGCCCGTAACCTAATCCGTACCATTCCTTAGGATACCGCGGTCCTCCCAGTCGAATTTCGACGACCCGCGACCTGTAGCCGACGTTTGTGCGCGACCATAAGTCACATCCCATATATTTGAGTCGACTCAACCCGAGACTTGTACCCTAGCGACCGCGTCGTCGCCGCGGTTCCAACGCCGTGTCTTACGTGCTGATACGATACCTAGGCTAGGAGTTGTGGGCCCTCATTCATTTCAAGAAAAACGTCACGCGTTGTAAATTTCAAGAGAATCTCTACCACCTTTCACATCAATCAATCAAGTACTAGTCAAGTACACAACCCATGTCTTTCTCATCCATTTCTTAACAATAAAGACAAGTAATCCATACCCCATGTCACCTCACCCCCCACAAGTCATGTCACGCCCCAAACTCGGAAACCGGGCTCACAAAATTCTTGATCATCGAATCCGGCACCGATAGCCTCCGTAGTACCCCATTCTCGGCTCCTGTCACCCATATACCAAGTTTTAATCCTGAGATCGTACAAGGAGGATTTTCAACATCAATTTGATTTGTAATAAGCATAACCCACGAACAATAACCAAGACACCATCATAAAATCCATTATGATCAAAAGCTTTAAAGTACAATGCGCATAAAGGGAAATACAATAATATAATCAAAAGCTTCAGAAGATTGCACGCTCTAATCTTAATGTTGTTGCGGCATCCTAGCATCACCTGCACGCAACGATCGAGCATAAGCTTATAGAAAGCTTAGAGGGTAGTGAGAGTGTATGCGCAATATAAGCATGCTCAAAATGCAATATCAGAGTAATGCAGAATATGCTAGCGAATCTATGAATACTATCAGTCGTACCAAGGTTATACGATGTAAGGCATGAATGTTATCGGCCATATCAAGGTCATGCGATGTAAGGCGTGAATGATGTCAGCCATACCAAAGCCATATGATGCGAGATGTAACTCAAGTATACCAATCCCTATCTGAATCCACATATCAATGCAGCTCATCACTAGAGCATTAAATATTAGTACAATTCTCACTCTGGATAATCACCGGGGTTTAGTACACTCCAAATGACACTGCCCATTTCCCAGGTGTTCAGTCCAAGTGAGAATAAAAAACCTTACTATCCACTTGGCTAATAGCCTGCCAATACTTATCCGGCACGTCGATAGTGGACCCATTTATGAGCTGGTAGACTCAGCCTAGCAATTGCCCCCGACCGGGCGGGTAAGGCCTAACCCCTTCCAACCAACCACGACACAGTGGGAGACGCGGCCTCCTAGTATTCGGCTCTCGTGCGCTCATGTATCTACTCGGTCTTGACATTAGAGTCATCTTTTGGTACCATCAGGTTTAAGAATTTTCAGCCAGGGACATCTATGGCGCCCTAATGCTAGTAACAGTATTTTTAGTATCTAATCCTGTCATTCACGATATGCCTGTGGAGGTCACAGCCCTAATATCGCTAAAGTATACAGTAATCATGTCACACAGATGCAAGATGCATGAATCACACTATTAGTCATGCGGCAAATCTTGCGTGTACCACGCGCTTATGTGGGTAACTTCTATCAGGGAGTCCCATAAACAATCTGCCCAATGACATATGCTATGATCAGTCACTCCTCATATCAAGCATACATATGATGCGTATGGGCATGAATCATGGAGTTATACTGAGCATGTTATATGGTGATGAACTATCTTCATAACAAAGATAGGGCCTAAACAGCCTATACACAACAAGTATGGGCCTAACAATGGGCCTTAGGGAGAGTTACAATGCAGACATTTAACCACCATTGCCCTTACAATGTAGACGTTAAACCATCATTGCTCCCAAGGCATGGACCATTATAAACATCATTACATACATCACATTAGGCCTCACACAAAGGCCTCATGTTCATCTCTTTGGGCCTCACTTATGGGCCTCAAATATATCACAATGGGCCTCATCATATAGGCTTCATAGACAACACATTGGGCCACAACAATAGGTCTCACATACATAAAGTGGGCCGCATCAACGGGCCGCACCAATGGACCTCATATACATCAAGTGGGCCGCACCAATGGCCCTCATATACATCAAGTGGGCCGCAACAATAGGCCGCACCAATGGGCCTCATATACATTAAGTGGGCTGCATCAATGGGCCTCATATACATCAAATGGGCCGCATCAACAGGCCGCACCAATGGGCCTCATATACATCAAATGGGCCGCATCAACAAGTCGCGCCAATGGGCCTCATATACATCAAATGGGCGGCATCAATGGGCCACACCATTTACATCATTCATCTATATTTTAAAGATCATTTTAGAGCATTTGCAAGAAGATAAATCATATCGAAAGATTATCTGGACCATACCACAAATAACAGTGGTGATAATGATTTCCACTATTAAAACCCCATAGGGCTCACCATAGCGTTTATTTTCCATCCAATCAGTGCATATGGTCACAAAGACCTGAATTATATGGAAAAAAAATATCATATTGATCCACAACTTTTGTGCACCTAAAAGGGTTTCAAGGGTAGTCGTTCAATCCTCCACTGTTTACTGCAGCGTGATCCACCTGATAGATCTGCCTCATTTTTTTTTATCTCAAGCCTTAGGACGAGCTCACCAAATGGGATGGACAGTTTGGATGTAACACAAGCCTCATGTGGGGCCCACAAAAACTGCTGGCGACAAAGCGACAGCTATATAGCCGGTGTGAGTGGCCAGGTCACCGTCCAGATGAATGGTCTGGATGGACAGCATTGATAATACACATATATCACGGTGGGGTCCACCGTCCCTGCTGGACAGTGCTGGACCCCACACGTGTGGGTCCCACCATCCAGCCAATGGACAGTGAAGATACAATACATACATCATGTCAGTGGGTCCCACGGACCTGCTAACGTTAATACAGAGCCATATAGCTGGTGTGTTGGAAAACCAACCTATCCACTTTCCAGAATATGTGGGTCCCACATGGGGTCCATCACACACACACACACACACACACACACACATATATATATATATGTATGTATGTATGTATGTATGTATGTATGCATGTATAATAATAATATATTATTTTTATTATATATATATTTGTTTTTTTTTTTTCTGCTCCAGCGTCTAGATGAATGGATGGTTAGGATACATCACATATTTCAGGTGGTACCACCATCTAGCAACTACTGGACGGTGTGGGCATAAAGTACATACATCGAGGTAAGGCCTACATGGCACCATCGAGCTGGACGGTGCTGATACAACACGTACATTTAAGGTGGGTCCCATCCAGATGGACGGGCGACATGGGTGAATTCCATACATCATGTGAGATCCATCCGGGTAGGCCACACGGCCACATCATAACCAAAAGAAATGAAAGAGAGGGAGAAAAAGAGAGAGAAATGACGTAATGGAGGGACCCCCGCCACTATGGGCTCCTTTATGATTACAACACATACATCAAAATGGGTCCCATCACAAGTGGGCCCTCAAATGAAAATCAACGGTGGATCACTCACCTATTGGCCTTCTTCTTTAGCTCCTTGGACTCCTTGGCTCCTAAGCTTCGATTTTGATGGAGGATGATGAAGTTTGAAGGGTTGGTTAGTGAGATGAGGGGGTAGAAAGTGGGCCACACTTGGCTCTTTGGAATGGCTTGGATGTTGGTTTCTTGGTTGCTTGAGAAATGGTTTGAGAAGAGAGAGAGAGAGAGAGAGAGAGAGAGAGAGAGAGATGATGTAACAGTGAGTGATGGGTGATGGGTGTAAGGAAGGGATGGGTGGAGAGAGAGAGAGTGCTGACTTTGGGAATGGGAGATGTATGGGTGTTATAAGGGGAGTGATGGGATGTGTACTTGACTTGAGGTGATTGATTGATGTGATAGGTTTTAGAGATTCTCTCGAAATTCACAATGCACGACATTTTTCTTGAAATAAATGATGGCTCACAACTCCCGGATTGGGTATCACATTGGCATGTGAGACGCGGCGTTGGAACCGCGGTGACGGTGCGGTCGCTAGGATATAAGTTTCGACTCGAATCGACATAGATATACAGGATGCGACTTAGGGTCACACGCAAACATCGATTACAGGCCGCGAGTTGCCGAAATTTAACTGGGAGGACCGCGGAAGCCTACGGAATGGTACGGTTTAGGATACGGGCCTTACAAGTCAACTCTCTCTCTCCACCCATCCCTTTCTTACACTTCACCATTCCTCTCTCCCATCCATTCCATCCCTTTCATTCCATTGTTCACACCCCAAGTATAGGGTTGCAATGTAGTAATAATCTCGGTAAGACCGAGGTCGAATCCACAGGGACTGAACCTTATACGTAACCTGAAGGTAACCAAAACTAGAACTAAAATAAGATGTAATCTAAATCAAGAAGAATAAAGGGAATAATTGTGAATTTATTTAACTAAGACTTGTGAAATTCAAAGGTAGGAAACTAGGGTTTCAGAGGATCTACTTGTAAAGATCAGGGATATCTATGCTTGATTCACGAACACAACTAAAATCAGAGTCCTATCTTCATCCAGTTGGAAGATATTTCATTAAAAACCAATCTGAACATCCTTTGATCCAATTTTCAAGAGATGAAAGGTATGAGAATTAGAATTGATTTCATTACAAAACCATGCCCATGAGACAAAGCAAACAATAGAACTTGAACCAATCCACATCCAATCTAAGGAATTTATAAACATTAGGAAGGGTTCTGTCATCCAGCCATGCCCATGAGATGATGGCCAACAACAAGGCTCCCGTGTTCACAATCCCTATCCCTATAATGCAAAGAACATACCCGAAGCTATCGCATATCCATTGTAATTTAAGTCACATTAAACCATTAAAAACTACAAATATTTCTCATAATCAAAGTCAGTTCAGTAAAGCATGAATCAAAGACATAGAACCAAACCAATCACACTACAAGCTTCACCTCTTAGCCCTAGCTAAGAGGTTTAGCTAATCAAGGACATGATCATCTAAAACTCTTAAAAAGTAAGAAAAAAAAAACCAGGAAAAAAAAGGAAGAAAACTCTTTCATATGATGAAGTTGTCCACACTCTCTCTCTCTCTCTTCCTTCACGTCCAAGCCTCCACGGCTGCCCTGGATGCCCTCTCACGTCCTTCTCTCCCTCTCTTTTATAGCAGGAATGTAGGTCGATGGGAGTTTTCGCAGCCAGCTGCGTACGCAACAGAAAACGCAAGGCGTCTTGCGTTGGGATCTTATTTTCACCCAAAGGAATATCAAAGAATTGGATTTTTCTCCATGGTTAGGGTAAAGACCCCATTCTGGAGCTTTTGGACGGTCCGGATCATAAATCTGACCATGATTGAGATCACAGAATGGCCCACAACGGCCGGTTTTCCTAGACGTGCATAGCCTGCTAAATTCATTGCGCTGACGTGTTTGGTGGGCCCGTGGTGATGTTTTTGGAGAAATCCACCCCGTTCATTATATTCTTGGAGAAATTTCAGTTGGAAAGGGGTAGTTTTGGTCAAGTTTTGGTGCGATACACTGTATAAAATCAATTCGCCGTTCATCCTGCGTTTTCTGGCGATCCACATGTGTACGTATGCAAAGGACCAAAATGCCACCATGGTGATGGTTATGCCCCCCATCTGGAGCATATGGACGCTCCAGATCATCCATTTGGATGATGGGTGGGTCCCACTACTCAAACCCGAACGAACCACGTCCGCCGTTGGATGTTCTTGGGCTTTTGAAGAAATAAGTCGGTCAGTGTGTGCTGACCGACTTTAGGTGTTTTAGTGCACGGCCGGTGCACTTGTACACCGTGCACAATAATCCTAACGTGGTGTCCATCGTATTGTGTATGTAAAATCCGTTCCGTCTATTCATTGTACCACCCCATTTAAGGGGTTTAGACCAAAATTGAAGTATATCCAGATATCAGGTGGGCCCCACATTGATGATTTATGGGCTGATCTATCCGTTGGGCCACTTTCAGAAAGATCCAATGGCTAAAATTTGATGTGTACGGTTAATTTATGGTCCTCAGTACAGATATAAAATTTTGAACCGAACCGATGGTGGGAACCCTGTGATCTTGTATTCTGAACGATTTTCAGGCCCTTTTAACGTGAGTGGATTGATTTTCTCGGATCTCTAGAGTGTAAATTATTCGATCTCGGTCCTCTGGGGTTTGTCCCTTGCCTTGGTGACTTCAGAGCATTAAATTCATGCTTTTAGTACCCTTTTTCAGGCCAGGCTCTTAAATTCACCTTGCATCATAAACACGATAAAAATAGGACGTTAAACCATATCATGTTCATAAAATCAGGTAATAAATGGGGTCTAATATGTAATATTTGACCCTCAACACAATCCCCAACCAGCATTTTATTAGCCCCGAGCAAAGTATGCGAAAAATAATTTAAGAATTACATGACAATTTCTATAAACTCGAATGATTTGTGACAAACGATATAAACAATAGAATTCTAAGATACATGAATGTTGGGCATTACTTCCTCTTAAACTCAAGTGTACGGTAAATTCCATGGTCAAGTTCAAAGTATTAATCCATCAATTAGAACAATTCTAAACATTGAGTTCCATGCTTGTATAGTGAAATCTGGACTTACCATAATCAAAGGTTCAATCGTCAATTCTCATGATAACATTGATAATCAAAAGAGTATTCAGGATAACAAAAACTAAAACCAAAACTTGCCTTATAGTTCATCTTTTCATTCATCCAGCTTTTGATTTTTTCCATCGATGACTTTCACATTATGTCAACCTTTTAAAGGTAAAGCCAAGGATGGGAAACGAACCCTCACCTATAGGGAGCAAACCCATGGTGAAGACCATTCGCCCAACCCTTTCCGAAGACAATTTTTTTTCAGCTGGGTATTCATTCTTTTTTTTTTTTCAATGAACATGATGGACAAATTCCCTGGGTTGGCTCCTTCCATGTCTAGTGACTACCAGGTTAACAATTCAATATCGAACTGAAGCTTTAACGCGCAGGCCAGGTGTGACATGTGAAATCATGACTCGATCATTGTTTAAAACTTCTAATCATGAATTAATAATTCGAACTCAACTGTGAAATCTAAAAGATGGCTGAATCCAAGTGTCATAAATTACCAACATTACATATCTTATAATTCAAAATCAAAGATGGCCATCAAAATCACTTCGACTTCTCAAGAATTTTCAGAAAAATTTTAAAAATTTTCTACAATTTTTGCTCAAGACCAAGAAAATACTGATTAGGTAACCTAATCTCTCATCTCCAACTTAAAATCTACCTTGTCCTCAATGTAAAAGATATAAGCATGCAATCCACATGAGACAACGAAATTGAAAGAGAAATGATGGAAAGATAGTACCTGATGAAGGAGTTTAAAAGGCTTTTTCCAAAGAGATTTCAGCGTGACGGTGGTTCGGCACAAGACTCAATCTAACAAAAGTAAACTATCCTAAAACAACTGGCAAACAAACTATCCTAACGGCATAAAGCCAACTATCTTAGAATGGCGTCAAGCAAACTATCCTAGTCCTATGAAAGCAGGGGAAAAACTACTCAGTCATGCCGTAAGGTTTCCCTTCCGGCCAATATCTTGATAAATTTCTCAGTACGTTTCTCAACAAGATCATCCAAAAGCCCTTTTTGCAATAGGCTTGGATGCCCTGGAGCATGACTTTTCAAAGAAATTTATGTACCTCATCAAAAAATTATCGTTGAATCGCTTGAGGTATCCAAAGGATATATAATTCACCTGTGACAGAAAAAGTATCAAAGTTAATATCCCATGGTGAATCAGAGACTACAAGTAAATAGAATTCAGAAAAAATTTTAAAAAGTGATGTACTCTCAACACAGTTTGAAGTTTCTGACTCCGGTTCAATTTCCAACTCCTCCCTTAATGGTAAACATTCAGGATCTGGGGTAGGAGGGATTTCAGAATAAAAGTTCTCTCAGTCCGTAACAACTACCGAGGTATTGCCTTGCGAGGCATCCACTTTTTCTTTTATCATAGGTTCATTTGAATCTACAAAGTGTGTCAGGCAATCATCTAAAGAGTTGGAAAATTCAGCTGAGAGTGACTCATTGTCCACATTGAAGCTTGTGATGATGTGCCCAAGGACTCTATCGTCTTTAAAAATAGATGGAGGTATGCTCTCTTGCTCTAGCCCTACATAGACAGATTGAAGGTCAGTAGATGCGGTATTGATATGAGGACTATGTTTACTGATACTACTCAGAAGAGGCATTGATTGTCAAAAGTATACAGCTTAGATGGTGGCCTCAAATGGGTGGTTTCAACTTTCAAAGTCATATCAAGTGGCTCATCCATCTCCTGCATCATATCATCATTCAATTCAGGGGAGTGGTCTGAATATGCATCATAAAGGTTGGAAGGTGTATGTGAAAGTGGTTCATCCTCCATATTTAAATTAGCCATATCAGATAGGTGGAGTACTCTTGAACCACATTGATGATTTATGGGCTGATCTGTCTGTTGGGCCACTTCCACAAGGATCCAATAGCTAAAATTTGACATGTACAATTAATTTATGGTCCTTATGCTAGATATAAAGTTTTGAGCTGAACGGATGGTGGGAACCTTGTGATCTTGCATTCTGGACGATTTTCAGGCCCTTTTAATGTAAGTGGTTTGATTTTCTCGGATCTCTGGCGTGTAAATTCTTCGATCTCGGTCCTCTGTGGCCGTCCCTTGCCTTGGTGACTCCAAAGCGTTAAATCCATGCTTTTAGTACCCTTTTTTCAGGCCAGGCTCCTAAATTCACCTTGCATCATAAACACGATTAAAATAGGACATTAAACCATGTCATGTTCATAAAATCAAGTAATAACTGGGGTCTAATATGAAATATTTGACCCTTAACACCCATCACCTTCTCTCTCCATCTCATTCCCTTCTCTACCATCCCAAGCAACAAGAGAGAAAATCCTAAGAAGAGAAAAGATCAAGGCCCACTTCCTACCCTCACATCTCACCATCCAACCCTTCAATCTTCATTATTCTCCATCAAAGTTGAAGCTTAGGAAGCAAGGATTCCAAGGAGCTAAAGAAGAAGACAATTGGTGGGTAATCTAAGATTTCTACCATGGATTTGAAGATTTGAGGGCCCACATTCAATGAGACCCATTTGATGTATGCATTGTAAGATAGGGAGGGCTCATTGTGGCAGAGCCCTTCCCCTCCTTCACACGTTCTTCTTCTTTCTCGCTTTCTCTCTCTTTTGTCATGATGATGTGTGTGGTCCACTTGATTTGTGCATGATATACCCAAGCGTCCACTTGTGCGGCTCGCTGTGACCCATGTGATTCTTGTTGTACGTTGTCGAGCCAGCCTGGACAAAGGAAAATACAAAGATCAGCTTGATCCTAACTGGTGGGCCACTCACGTGGACCCCACCATGATGTACTCTATCCATGCTGTCCCAGGCCAGCAACCCAGGATGCTATTGGACACCGTCCAGCAGCTACAACGCCCACCGTGGAGTGTCTCATCCTCACCGTCCAGCATGCCTGAACGGTGGGAATATACTATATCAACTTGATTTAAATCAGGGGGCCACGTGTACGTGGGACCCACCTTGATTTCATCCAAACCATCCGTCCAAACCAGGGGTGTGAGGCCATTTGATTTCCATCCAAGCCATCCGTCCGCTGGACGTCCAGGACGCCTGGATGGGGTGAAGGGAAAATTCAAATATCAGCTTTTTCCAAAAAAAAAGTGGTAGGTCCCACATGTATGGGACCCACCTCCATGCATGTATTCTAAATCCATATCGTCCGTCCATTTTACTAGTGGGCCACACGTGTGGACCCCACCATGAGGTATGGGTTTTATCCAATCCATCCCACTGCGGGACTCCACCGTGATGTACCTGTTGTATCCGAACCGTCCATCTGTGGACTGATCATGAGGTATGTGTTATATCCCACCATCCATCTATGGGGACCACTAGCAGATATAGCTGTTGGATTGACGTTAGCAAGTTCTGTGGGCCCCACCGTGGCATGTGTTATATCCAAGCCGTCTATCTGGACGGTGGATCCCACGCAGCCACATAACTGATGTTTGACGTCAGCAAGCTCTGTGGACCCCATGATATATGTGTTCTTCTAGTCATTCATCTACATGGACCCCACCTGATGGATGTGTTTAATCTAGACTGTCTAGATGGCGGGGCTTGGACGAGGTAAATACAAATAGTAGCTTGATCCAAACTTGTGGCTCACTGGACGTGGGACCACCATGATTTACGCATTTTATCTACAGGTCATGGGACCCACCATGATGTATGTTTGTTCCACACCATCCAGTGGACAGCCCCACCATGATGTATATTATCCACACCGTCTAGCCCAACTAGGCCAACAGCCCAGCAGGTCCACTTTGATGTGATAAAGTCCACCCGTTGTAAGGCCCATTATGATGTATTGAAAGCCCAGATGGCATGGCCCATTATGATGTGTTTAAAGCCCAGATGGCGTGGCCCATTATAATGTATATGAGGCCCATGAGTGAGGCCCGATGTGATGTATGAGAGGCCCATGGATGTAGCCCATTGTGATGTATTCGAGGCCCATGGGACGTGGCCCATTGTGATATATTTGAGGCCCATGGGATGTGGCCCAATGCAATGTATATGAGGCCCTTGTATGAGGCCTAATGTGATGCATGTGAGGCCCATGAGTGACGCCCAATGTGATGTATGTGAGGTCATTCTATGAGGTCCAAAGTGATGTATATGAGGACCGACGTGATGTGTGATTCCACCATAATGTATGTAATAATATTTATGATGGGTTATGCCTTGAGAGCAATGATGGTTTGATGTCCACATTGTAAGAGCAATGATGGTTAAATGTCCACATTGTATCTCTCTAGGGCCCATTGTTAGGCCCGTTCTCACCTCCCCTTAGTGGGCTAACCCAAACCGTTGGGCCCCATGATCGTTAGGCCCATTCTTTATATGAGTAGGCCGTTTAGGTCCATCCTTGGTATGAGGAGAGTACATCATCATCATATAACATGCTTATATAGCTTCACGATCCATGCCCATGCGCATCATATGTATGCTTGATATGAGGAGTGATTGATCATAGCACATGCCATTAGGTAGATTATTATGGGACTCCCTAATAGGAGTTGCCCACATGAGCACGCGGTATGTGCAGGATTGCTGCATGACTGGATAGTATGATTCATGCATCTCGCATTTGGGTGATATGATTTCTGTATGCCCTAGCGATATCAGGGCCATAGTCTCTACAAGCATATCGTGGATGGTAGGATCGGACACCAGAAATACTGTTACCAGCATCGGGGTCTCATAGCTGTCCTTAGGTGAAAATTCCTAAACCCGATGGTACCAGAAGATGACTCTAATGTCAAGACCGAGTGGATACATGAGCGCATGAGGACCGAATACCAGGAGGTCGCGTCTCCCATTATATCGTAGTCGGTTGGAAAGGGGTGTGGCCTTACTTGCCCGAGGGTAAGGGCAATTGCTAGGCTGAGTTTGACTAGCTCGTAAGTGGGTCCACTATCAACGTGTCAGATAGGTATTGGCAAGCTATTGGCCAGGTGGATAATGAGGTTTCTTACGCTCACTTGGACTGCACGTCTGGAGAATGGGCAGTGCCATTTGGAGTGTACTAGACCCCGGTGATTATCCAGAGTGAAAATTGTACTGATATTTGATACTCCAATGATGAACTACATTGATATGTGGATTCGGATGAGGATTGGTATGCTTGAGTTGCATCTCGCATTGTATGGCCTTGATATGACTGATAGCATTCATGTCTTGTATTGCATAGCCTTGGTACAGCTGATTGCATTCATAGACTTACCAGTATATTTCGCGTTACTCTGATATTGCATTCTGAGTACACTTATATTGCGCACACACTTTCACCACCTTCTAAGCTTTCTAGAAGTTTATGCACGATTGTTGCGTGCAGGTGACGCTAGGCCATAGCTGAGCAGGAGCAAGAGCATGCTGCAGAGCTTCTGGAGTTTTGTCATTATTATCATTATATTTCCCTTTATGGGCATTGTACTCAAGTTTCGATCATAGTGGATTTTTGTGATGGTTTTCTCGTTATTATTTGTGGGTTATGCTTATAGTTATGCTTATTACGAATCAAATTCATATTTAAAATCCTTCTTATAGGATCCCAGGATCGGAACCTAGTATATGGGTGCCGAGAGCCGAGAATGTGGTACTACGGAGGTTGTCAGCGCCGGATTCGGCGATCGGGAATTTTATGAGCCCAGTTTCTAAGTTTGGGGTGTGACACCTCCTATTCCACGTGAACACCAACATGCCCATCATCTGCATATCCTGCACATTGAATATGATTTGATAGCGTCAATGGTTATCCCAGTGAGGTACAACCCCTAAGATTTACTAAATATCAAAATAATTAAGCATAGTTTTTAGGAACAATATATAATGAATAGTTTTCATGGTAATAAGACAATTCAACGTGGGCCTTAAATCATGTGGGGTCACCGAAAATATAGACTATCCATTGTCGATAGTTTTTTCTTAGTCATTAGACAAAGTAATGGGGTACATTGGACAAAGTGACGGGGTTATTAGATGAAGTGACAAAGTTATACTAAACAAAGTGACGAGGTTGCTCGACAAAGCAACATGATTCCACTAAACAAATTAATAAGGTTAAATGAGACAAAGCAAATAGGGTTCCATTAGACAAAGTTACAGATTGTCAGAAAAAGTGATGGGTTGATGGACAAAGTGACCTGGTTCCACTAAACGAAGTAACAAGGCTAAAAGATAAAGTGACTGGGTTCCACTAGACAAAGTGACATGGTTGCTGGATAAAGTGACAAGGTTGTTGGACGAAGTGACGAGGCTCACTAGACAAAGTGATGAGGTTGCTGGACAAAGTGATGAGGTTGCTGGACGAAGTGATGAGGTTCACTGGACAAAGTAATTGAGTTGCTGGACAAAGTGATGAGGTTCTATTAGACAAAGAGACTTAGTAGGAAAAAGTGACAAAATCTATTGTATCAATTGACGAGGTTCTACAGAGAGTGACGAGGTTACTGGACAAAGTGACAGGATTTCACTATATAAAATGAAATGGGTGCTAGACAAAGTGACATGGTTCTATTACATAAAGTGACGTGATAATTGGATAAAGTAAGGGGGTTCCATTAGACAAAGTAACGATGTTCCACTAAATTAGGTGATGGGGTTGTCAGACAAATTAATAGGGTTTTGATTGATAAAATGACGAGTTTTCGAATAAATTGACTTGGTTCCACTAGAAAAAGTGATGATGTTACTGTGCAAAGTGACAGGATTTCACTAGATAAAGTAGCGGCTTGTCAAATAAAATGACGAGGTTTCAATAGACAAAGTGACAGGTTCATTTGACAAAGTGATAGGGTTCCATTAGACAAAATGATGGGGTTCCATTAAATAAACTAATGTATCCATTTTATATAATCATCATGGTGGGTCTTATAAATTTCAAAGATAGATGTCTCTCTTCCAAATATTTTCTTTGGTGTGACTCACATGAATCTCGTGTTTACTTAATTTTTTTAAAGATTTGGGCCTAAATGATTACGCATTTAATTGTCAGAATGGATTTTGCATACACATCATGGTGGGCCCCCGCCAAAAATTCAATTCCCCATACTTCTCCAATTGTAAAGAGAGTTTATATATATATATATATATATTTGTATGGGGCGTGACTCTTGATTTTTCCAGGGCCCACTGCAATGTTTATATATTATCCACTATAACCATTGGCTATTAAGTCTTATATTGAGCTTAGAGATGCGCACTAAAGGAAATAGTTGGGAGAGAGATGTCCACCCTTTATTTTAAAGAGTTAAACATTATACTTATATCAAAATCCACTTCAACAACTAGATTATTAAAAAAAATGATTTTACCAAAAATTATACCGATACATGAATCACTTAGGCCAAACTAATGGAAACAATTTGGAAGGCGAGGATTGCCTATACACTGTTTACAATCATGTGGTCAACCTAAATTATAGATAGAATTGATTTTATCGGCCTGTGGCCTAAAATGAGGTGACGCGCCTTGTAGTCTAGGTTAATCTTCTAGAAAACATCACAGTACAGTCTACCTGATCAACTGACTATTTGCTCATACCAGTGGCTTTAATAAAGGGGACACTGGTAGCATATACCACTAACTGGAGTACTGTGTTGTTGGAAAAGGTCTATTGGCTCCACCATGATGTATGTATTTTATCCATGCCGTCCATCCATTTTTACAGATCATTATTGTTCATGAGCACAAAATTGAGGAAGATCCAAATCTCAGGTGGACCACACCACAAGAAACATTGGTGATTAGAAGATTAAAAACTTATTGGAGGCTATGAAACTTTTGAATCAAGCTGATATTTGTATTTTCTCTTCATCCATGTCTTTGTGACGTTATCAGTTGATTGGATGGAAAATAAACATTACATTGGTCTCTATGAAGTTTATAATGGTATGTATTCAATCACCACTTTTCCTATGGTGAGGTCCACTTGAGATATTGATCTATCTATTTTTAGACTCATGCCCTGATGTAAGTGGGCAAAATGGATAAACATTGTGGATAAAAAAAAACAACCATCATAGTAAGAGGTGGGCATCAAGTTGATTCAAACTGATTTAGGGCTGACCCGACTCGATTCGGTTTTGAAATAGACCTGATGTCACACCCCAAACTCGGAAACTGGGCTCACAAAATTTTCGATCGCCGAATCTAGGGCCGACAGCCTCTGTAGAACCCCATTCTCGGCTCGCAGTGCCCATTCGCCAGGTTCCAATCCTGGGATGCTACAAGGAGGATTTTCAACATCAGTTTGATTCGTAATAAGCATAACTAAAGGCGTAACCCACAAACAACAACCAAAAACTCCATCACATTTCCACTATGATAAAAAACTTTACAAGTACAATGAGTATAAAGGGAAATACAATGATGATAGACCAAAAGCTCCAAAATGATCTGCTACGACTCAAGCCTCAGCGCTGCTGTGATCCAACGTCACCTGCACGCAACGGTCGTGCATAAGCTTATAGAAAGCTTAGAGGGTGGTGAAAGTGTATGCTCAAGGTGATAATGCAGCTATGCAGTATCAGAGTAATGTAGAACATGCTGATGAATGCCAAAAATACCATTAGCCGTACCAAGGCCATGCGGTGCAAAGGATGATGATGTTGGCCCTACCAAGGCCATGCAATGCGAAATGCAACTCAAGAAACAAATCCTCCTCTAAGTCCACATCAATACAGCTCAAAGTCTGGGATATCACCGGGGTCTAGTACGCTTCAAGCCAGATTGCCGCCCCATCGCGCGCAATAAGGTGAGTGGAAAAGACCTTACTATCCGCCTACCAATATCGAGCTCGGCTCGTCAATAGTGGACCCATTTCTCGAGCTGGTCAGACTCAGCCTAGCATTGCCCCCTACTCTCGGGCGGGTAAGGCTGCACCCCTTTCCAACCGACCACGACATAGTGGAAAGCGCAACCGTCTGGTAATCAGCAGTTAGCGCTCATGCACCCACTCAGTTTAGATGTTGGAGCAACCTCTTAGTACCATAAGGGTTTAGGGACTTTCACCCAGGGATATCTATCGCACCCCATGTAGAACAGTATTTTTGGTATCCAATCCTACCAACCACGATAAGTCTGTGGAGGCTACGGCCCTGATGTCGCTAGGGCGTATAGTAATCCATATCACACAATGCTAATGCATGAATCACACTATCCAGTCATACAGCAATCCTGCGCGTATCGTGCGCTCATGTAGGGCAACACCCCCTGTACGGGAGCCCCTAAATAATCTGTCCGAAGGCATATGCGATGATCAGTCATTTCTCATATCAAGCATACGTATGATGCATATGATCATGAATCATGGAACTAAACATGTTATATAGGATGGATGATGTTTATAACAAAGATGGGCCTAGACGACCTACACATTAGACGTACGAACCTAACAATGGGCCCTCAGGAAAGGCATAATGCGGACATTTAACCAACACTATACTTACAATGTGGACGTCAAACCAACATTGCTCCCAAGGCACGACTGTCACAAATATCATTACATAAATTATGTTGGGATCACACATTGCTATGGACCTTAGGTACATCCCATTGGGCCTTAAATACATCAAATGGGCCAAATCACATGGGCCTTATATTCATTAAGTGGGCCACATCAATGGGCCGCACCAATGGGCCTTACATACATATCAAAGTGGACCTCGACCATGGGCCACAAGTGAACTGAGGTGGGCCTCCCACCACCAGTATATTATATATAATACAATATATAATTTATATACATATATAATATAATATAATATTATATATATATATATATATAAATATATATATACACACACGAACACACCCACACACGCACGCACACAATCACCAATATCAGTGGGCTCCACCGTCCGCCTAGACGGTGGAGGCAAAACATTTACATCACTGTGGGCTCCATGTGGGGCCCACCATAATGTTGATATGCCATCCAACCCATTGATAAGGCCACGTGGGCCTAGATGAAGGGTGAAAACAAATTTCACCCTGATCCAAAACTTATGTGGACCCAAAAAGGGTTTCAAAGGTAGAGGTTCAATCCCACTGTTTCCTACGGTGTGGGCCACCTGAGTCTTGGATCAGGCTAATTTTTGGAGTGGGCCCACGTCAGGGAGTGGCCCACCCGATGAACGGGTCCGATGACAAATAAACATCAAGGTGGGGCCCATGGCTCCAGCCGTGCTTGGCTGTACGTCCGCCCGTCCAGGCGCTGTGCGCAGGCAGCGCCTGTTGCGTCTGACATAGCAGCAGCGGCTGCTATGTTGTTTGTATTTTTTTTTAAAAAACCCGATTTCTTACGATTTTTCAGGTGTGCGGCCCGCATCATGCAAATCCACCCCAGCCATTGGTCTCTATAGACTATGACAAGTCCATCGAGCCCAATATTGGACATATCCTGGCGCGTGAGAAATTTCAAGTAAATTTGAATGGTGAAAATCACCGTTTTTAATGCTATGGCCCACCAGACACTCGGATCAACCTCATTTCTCAGCTCAACGCCTAAGATAGTCTGAGGAAAAGGTTGGGCAGCTTGGATTGAACACATGCATCAAGGTGGGGCCTGAACAAGTGGTCCACCCAAAAGCTTGTGAATCAAGCTAATATTTTTTTTATTTCCCTTAAACGTCCAGCGTCCCTGGACGCTGGACAGTGATGCATAGCACTATAAGGTGGGCCCTGTTTAGGTGGGCCACCAAATGATGGATGGTGGTCACAACATATATGAAAAGTAGGCCCCCACCTACAAATGGCTTGGGATTAAATACATGCTTAATGGTGGGGTCCATTCAAGTGGACCACACAACCTCATTATCATAACAAAAAAAATAAAAATAAAATAAAAGGGAGAGAGCGTGATGGAGGGACCTCGGCACTATGGGCCCTCCCTTGCACTAAATCATACATCAAGTGGGTCCCATTACATGTGGGTCCATGAAATCGAAATCCAACGGTGGAGATCCCTTCTCCACTAAAATAGACGGTCTAGATGACCCTAAGTATGCAAGAAAATAAACATCATGATGGGGTCCATGGAGAATGGCCCCATCATGGAATGATCATGATGATCCAAGTGGGCCATCGGCCACATCTTAGGGTCCAAAGTGAGATCCAAACCATTGATCGGTTGGCCTCACTTGGCTCATCTTAAAAATATCAAAAACTACCCTATCAAGGCACCCACCACTTGATCGTCTTGCTCCCTTGGCTTCCTGAGCTACTTGTGCTTTTCTTTGATGGAGGAAGATGAGAAATGGATGGTTGAGATGAGAGATGAAGGGGTAGGAAAGGTGGGCCACACTTGAAGCTTAGGAGATATGGGGAGAGGCTCATACATATGGATTTTTTTTGCTTGGGAAAGTTTAAAAATGAGAGAGAGACTTGTAAGGGAGAGAGAGAGAGAGAGAGAGAGAGAGAGTGATGGGTGATGGAGTGATGGATGTGGTGGTGATGGGTGTAAGAGGTTCCTTTTTGACTTTTGTGGTAAAAGTTGTAAGAGAGGTAAGGCTTGTGTAAGAACTTTTTGACTTTGGGGCTTGCTTGGGAAAAAGTGAAAGGTGATGTGTACTTGACATGATGGGATTGATGGGTTGATTGATTGATGTGACACCTTGTAGAGATTCTCTCAGAATTCACACGCGCGGCGTTTTTCTCGCACCGAACGCTGGCCCACATCTCCCAACCAGGGTATCGCCTCGGCGCGCGAGTCGCGGCATCGGAACCGCGGCGACGACGCGGTCGCTAAGGTACAAGTCCTGGGTTGAGTCGACTCGGGTTGACGGCATGAGAATCAAGGTCGCGCGCAAATACCGGTTAAGGGTCAAAGGTTGCCGGAATTCGACCGGGAAGACCGCGGAAGCCTATGGAACGGTACAGTCTAGGATACGGGGCTTACACCTGACTCGAACTCGACTTGACTCGGTACCGAGTCCAGCATGCCTAACCCGATTCGAGTCCGGGTCTGGCCTGGACTAATCCGGACTGAATTTGACCCTATCACAAGTACCGATTTGGGTCGAGTCTTAACATAATATGAGAAAACGGATGGATGGAGTAGATATACAACGCATAAATCAAGGTGGGCCCACGGCGAGGATCCTACAAACACCACTCATCCTGGGTCGCAACTAATATTCCTTGTTAATCAAGCAAATTTTGTAAATATTTTTTTATCTTATAAAATTGATGTGAGATGATATAGCCTAATTAAGTTTTAGAAGAAAGAAATTGTAGGCAGATTAGCTACCGACACGTTGAGTAACTAAACTCACTACTGAAGTGACACCACCAAGTTCTGTGGGGGCCACCATGATGTATGTGTTGTATCCACATTGTCCATCCATTTGGAGAGATCATTTTAGGGCATGATCAAAAGAATGAGGTAGATCCACAGCTGGAGAAAACCCCACCATAGAAAATAGTGAGGAGAGTGACGTCCACCGTTGAAGCCTTCCTAAGGTCCACCATGATTTTTATTTGACATCTAACTTGTTCATAAGTTAACACAAATATTAAAGAAGCGGAAACACAAATATCAACTTGATCGAAAACTTTTTTGGCCCTTAGAAGTTTTTAATGGTGAGCGTACTCTCTTCACTATCTTCTGTGGTGGGATCGACTCGAGTTTTGGATCTGATTCATTCTTTGGCACATGCCCTAAAATGATCTCTCCAAATGGATGGACGGTGTGGATACAAAACATGCATTATAGTGGGACCGACATAACCACGTGACATTACTTTAGTAGCGAGTCTCGCTACTCAACCTGTGCGTTGAATCCCCAAATGAAAACTTAAATAAAAATCACAGTGGACCTCAAGTTAATACAGACATTGAAGAAGGGAAAACACAAATATTAGCTTAATCGAAAACTTTTGTGACCCTTGGAAGTTTTTAATGGTGGGCATGACTCTCTCCACTATTTTTTGTGGTGGGGTCCACTCGAGTTTTGGATCTGATTCATTCTTTGGCTCATGCTGTAAAATGATCTTTCCAAATGGATGGATGGTGTGGATACAAAATATACATCATGGTGGGACCCACATAATTAGGTGACGACACTTTAGTAGCGAGTCTCGCTACTCAACCCGTGCGCTGAATCCCCAAATGGATTGCATAGTGAGTAACTCACTACGTTAGTGTACGAGTAAACTCTGTGGGGTCCACCATGATTATGTATTTTATCCGCTCTGTTCATCAATTTTACCAGATAATTTTAGGGCTTAGTCCAAAAATGAAGCATATACAATGTTCAAATGGAACACACCATAGGAAACAGTTGAATTGAATGTTTACTATTGAAAATTTCTTAGAGGCTACAAAAGTTTTGGATCAAGCTTATATTTGTGTTTTCTCTTCATCCATGACTGTATGATCTTATGAACAGGTTGGATGACAAATAAACATCACAGTGGGGTCTAGCAAGGTTTCAACGGTGGAAATCATTATCCCCATTGTTTACTGTGGTATGATCCACTTTATATTTGGAAATACTTCAATTTTGGGCTCAACCCCTTAAATTAGATGGAAAAACAGATGGACAGCCTGGATAGACCACATACATACAAGATGGGCCCAACTGAGTTTACTCAGTACGGTAAGAGCAAGAGTTCGTGAAATGTAATTTCTTTTTAATATATTAAAAAAACCAGTGACGTGGCACTTAAAGTGACGTGGACCAATAATAATATTGGATTCAGCTGCTGGCTGTTTCCATGAAACAGAGGATCTGCAGTCTATAAAATTTGCTCGAAATGGACCAGTGGATGGACTCTGAATCTACTAAAATCAGACCCGTGCCCAAAACAATCCCGTTGGACCACTTATCAGATGTCCAATGCTGCCCTTTCAGGTTATAAAGTGAACGTCCAAACTATACGCAATGTGACCCATTTGTGAGATGTCCAAGCTGTCCAGTATGTTTTTTGTGTCTTTTCCATCATTTGGTACAATTAGTGCATCACTTCTATGTGCACAAAACATGATTGTTGTCCATTATTATTAGAGGGGTGCATGGGACAAAAACATGATTGTTGTTCATTATTATTAGAGTTGGGCATGGGTGTCCGACTCGTTCAGACCCAACTTGACCTGAACCGAATGGGTGAGTCGGTTCGAACCAAGTAGGCTTCGCCCAATCCGAACTCAAATCAAATCAAGTCTGAGTTACTAGTAACTCGATTCGACTCAACCCAAAACTCAATCCGGTCATACTCAACTCGATTCGGGTTCAGGTATATATATATATATATATATATATATATATATATATATATATATATATATATATATATATATATATATATATATATATATATATATATATATATGCGCGCTCCTACACATGTGTACACTTTTGCACATGTGTCATGGGTGTCTAATCCGAAAAGTCCATGTGATGCGGAATGCCATGAAACCCTAAGGGATAAATTTTCACCCTGATTTAAAATTCTAGTGGGCCATAGCAAAGAGAAATGCAAATCTAGAGAGAAAATTGTTTTCATTTTTCATCGCCCACCAAAGTTTTGGATCAAAGTAAAAATTGGGCCCGGGGGATTTCATGAGGTGCTGCTTCACATGGACCGTTCAGATTTTGGAGTCACATCACATATGATGAGTTCTATAAAAAGTCCACACGAGTTCCATGCGAACTGGTGCACACCTCAGCATCCGGCTACACACACACACACACACACACACACACACACACACCTAGTTTCTAACTATCTCTAACCCCATCTGCCACACCTGACCCTGACCTAATCCCAAACTCTCTCTCTCTCTCCCTCCCTCATCTTCCTCCTCTTCCAAGCCCAACAGCGAGCCAGCCACCCACCACCACTCTCTCTCTCTCTCTCTCTCTCTCTCTCACAATCCGACTCAATGCTAACTCGACCCGACTTGGTACTTATAAGATCGAGTTCAGGTCGGGCCTATTTCAAAACCGAATCGTGTTGGGTGAGCACTAACTCGGCTCGACTCGACTCGATGCCCAGTTGTTTATCATTATTATTATTATCTTCATATTAAACCATGCAAGCTGTTTATCATCTTAAATGTTTACACCTTGTAAAATCCAGTTGTTTATCATTATTATTATTATTTTCATATCAAACCATGTAAGCTGTTTATCATTTTAAATGTTTACACCTTGCAAAATCCATTCGTTGATAAAGGAAATGGACTCGAATATGTTCCGTTTGGAACCCATGAATGGGCGTCCAAAGTTGCACATTTCGGGCCATTGTTTGGGTGTCAATAGAGGTCCAATCTGGACCCTCGCCTTAAAAACCGAAGAGAATCAAACCTGGACCATAAATCTGTTGTGCATCGAGGATCAAATCTGCTAAGTTTTAATGTTAAGTCCCTGAATACCCATGCATATTCATCCACTGGTTTTGATTATTATAAACTTGCAAATCTGTCCACATTTAGGCGTTTTAAAATCATAGAAATCTATCCGGAAAGTGGACCATTTTATGGATCATAATTCAACATCCCTAAATTTACCAAAATTGGATCGTGAGAAGCTCCACCATGTAATAACCCAAAAATTTTGGCTCATGTGAAAGTACACGAATGTTCATATATGCATATATTTTTAGCAAATATTTTTTTTTATTGAATTTACAGGTAAAGATACATAAATGTGCACACATATATATGCACAAATACATCATAATAATCATTAAGACCTCATATATCTTGGTATATTAAATCATTTATTAAACCAACTATTGAAATAACCATTCATTATTAGATTGAGCTATCTTATTATCCATTTCGCTTTTGAACCACTCTATGATCATATTAAACTAACCATGAGATCATTATATCTGTTCGTATACACTTTTATTTGAGATTCTGACTGATTCATCTTACTCCGAGATTGTTTGAATAATTCCCACTGTTGAAATCTCAATTTGAAAATCCTACACACTTGTAGAAATTATCCAGAAAATCTAAGGGTGTATACACTCATACCTTTGGACCCTTCTAAAAAACTTAATTATATATGTCCGAGTTTGGTAGAATTTAACCAAAATTCACTTTGATTATTTGAGGCATACATCCTTATTCTCCACTCCTAGGTAATAATATCTTACCATTTATTGAGATTTTCCATCATATCTACATGATGGCTCACCCAAAAATCAAATGAAAATTACCATGATGATCCTTATATTTTTACCAACGAATCTATCGGATTATCTTTTACGTTTTACTGCGATTGGACCTATTTTCAGAGCTCACAAGCCTTGGATATTTTTTGGTGACATTCATGTAGCTTTTAAAAGGGAGATAATGTAAGAACTCTATTTAGTGGGCCTCACTGATCAACGGTCTAGATTGTCATACAGTTGGACTGGATGATTGAGTAGACCAATGGGCCCCACTTCATGTGATGCGCTGCGCAGTCTATCTGCGCAACTCTGCGTACTAGGGCTGGAATGCTATAACTGTCTTATGCAGACAACAATTTGAGTTGCACGAGGATGCTATAATGTGGAGCGTGGGAGAGAGAGTTGTGATGGGTTTCAAACTCTCTCTCCACAGATTCTATAAAAGAGAGCTGGGTCCCTGATCCTACACGACAGCAGAAATTCGAGTCTCATCTTGTGAATTGCAGAAAGAGTGTGAAGGAGAGGAAGATCCTAAGCTCTACAGGTATTCTGGTATTTTTATCCGGCTTCCATGGCGACGTCTCAGCTAGGAAAGCTATCCGACCCCAGATCGCCATGTCCCATGCACAGACAGATCCGTGGGCCTATTCCGTATATAGATTAAGTCCCACAGTTGATATTAGAGCCATCTGTGCATAGGTATGGATGATCAAATCCAGCTATATTTGATCAGATCAGGAATTTTTTGAATTCCTAAAACAGATCAACATTAGGGATTTTGAATCCCATATCAAATCAACATCAGGGATTTTTGAATTCCTGAAACAGGATTTCGAATCCCAAATTCAGAATTGGGGATTTCAGTTAAATAAAACCCTAAATCCAGAAAATTAGGGATTTTCAAATCGGAATCCCCGATCCGTTAATTAGGGATTTCAAATCCCAAATCCAGATTAGGGATTTCAGTTACAATAGCCCTAAAATCTGGGATTTTGGATTCGAACCCCAAATCCAGACATCCAAATTAGGGATTTTGAATTCAGAATCCCCAAACCATGTAATTAAGGATCTAAATCCAAATCTAGAATCTACGAAGTTGGGGATTTCAATCCCATCAGGGTCTTCAAAATCCACATCCACCTCATCAAGAACCCTTACCTGCCATTAGACAAGGCCGGCAGCCATTATCGACCTCCGATTTAGAAGTCGAAGGTGATAGCTCGTAGCCACCTTTCTTCTTTGCCTTGAAAACCATTGCCAGCGTGTCATGCTCGCATCTCCATCGCCACTGGCCGCAACTGCAGTTTCCGATGACGTTAGAAGCGTCACAACCAGATCTGTCGGGACTGCCGACAATCTAGGCAGGAGAGATGGGGGCGGACTTACCTCCGCTCGTCATGGAGACCAGCTAGAGAGCTCGATTTCTTTCTCTCTCTTTCTCTCTCTCTCTATCTCTCTCCCTCTTACAGTGAGAGATTTTCGGAGACGAGCTCGAGCCTAGGGCATATGACCCTGTTGAAAAGCATTAGACAGGTTTTCTCCCGGTTTATCTGACGGGTAAATGGACCTGAATGTATATCTATCGGGTCCGATTCTGGACCCGATAACGAGATTACTGCCCTGTTTTATTGGGCCGTTGGGCCTGACGTCTGTTAAGGGCTCGTTTTGTACACCTTAGCCCATTCTAAAGTGTTCTTCATAAACTCAGTGGGTCTCATCTGAAGGCCATACATGTGCACCTTAGTTGCACAAAATTTTTTGGGCAGGTTTCCCTAATGTAGAGCATTCATTTAGTCCACGATGAGCAATCTATCTTATTTGATGGATAGTAGTTATTATTATATTAACCTTTAGACAAGTGGATCCTTAATATTTAGTATGGATTATCCTCATGGGCGCTGATTCAATGACCTATCTATTCATCTGAATTATTAAGTGACAACTGTCTATCATAAGTATGTTGAAAACGTAGTACTCATTGATGATGAACTGTTCTAATTATAGTACTGATCCGGCCCTATTATAGGCCCATCACCCATCCTTAGGAGTTGATATGGACTAATGGAATATATGATGTGACACCTATCCATACGTTTCACTTTCAGGTTACTTTATTTTCCAAAAGGTTACCAACAACTAACTTATGGGCTGTATCAGACTAATTAAGATATAATTCATAGAGAGGCAGGATTATAATCGCAATCCTAAGTCTATATTTGTAGTTTTGGATTCGGTTGTGTTAGCCACCATAGTGACCTCAATCAATGAAAATATTAGAAGTACAGACTTGTAACATTGGGATAAGCGGATTGCATACAGTTGCGTTCACATTTTCATGTGCACGGTAACGAAAACACAGATGATTACCGTTTGGCAGTCAAGTGAACAAGTGAAGTAAATTGTGCTAGTAATATAAAGCTGAAAGACTCATCCCACCCACAGGTGTTGAGTGTCTCAGATTTACATGACTTACATTACTAAGCTTCATGTTCAGGAGAATCACTAACATGTTATTATTTCCTCCCACAGGAGGAATGATGATGATGTAACAGATTCTCACCAGGATGAGATGGTTGGGCCCATCATCATCCTGGATGATTCAGTTGATGCCTCCCTTAGCAACTGAATTGATTAACTTTGCCTGATATTTGTTTACATTCACTAAATTGCTTTGTGAAATTATGAACTAATGTGAGTATAAATGCATCTCTTTTATTTCAGTCTCAATTCTAATAACCAAAATCAAGTCCCTGTCCTTAATGGATCTAATTACGCTCAATGGAAGAACGACATTGAAGTTGTACTGGGCTGTCTTTAATTAGATCTTGCCCTGATAACACCAGAACCGCCAAAGCCATCTGATAATGCCACTGAAGCTGAATATAATTGATGGGTTGCATGGTTTAGATCAAATGATACATGCTTGAAAGTCATTAAGTATTCAATTTCTGAATCGATGAAGGGTGTCATGCCTGAAACAGATAAGGCTAAAGTTTTCCTAACAGAAATGGGAAAACGATTCAAGAAATCTAATAAATCTGAAGTGGGCATTCTTTTGAATAAATTGACTCGCTCGTCCTACGATGGAAAAGGCAACATCCGTGAATACATTGTAGAGCAGATCAAAGTTGTTTCTAAGATCTATGCTTTAGGGCTTGTACTCACTGATGATCAACTGGTTCATTTGATCATGAACAACCTACCTCCCCAATTCGGCACGTTCCTTGTAAACTATAACACTCTGAAAGACATGTGGACATTGGATGAACTCATCACTCAGTGCGTCTAAGAAGAAGACAAGATCAGACAGATGATAAAAGTTCAAAATGTTAATATAGTGATTTCAGGACAAGGGCAAGGGCAAGGGAATAAAGGTAAAAGAAAGAAGAAACAAGGTTCTAATAATGGATTCTCTAGTCCTTCATCTGGAAACCATGAGAATTAATCTGGAAATGGATCTAAATGCAAACGGGTTAAAGGTAAACCGTACTTCTTTTACAAAAAGATGGGTCATCTAAAGAAATACTGCGAAGGTTTTAAGGATTGACTCATAAAGAAAGGTAATCATTCTGTTCTTGTCTGTTTTGAATCTAATTTGACCGATGTGTCAACAGATTTCTGGTAAATAGATTCAGGAACTACTATTCACATATACACTTCTATGCAGGAATTACTACAGGCCAGGCCACCAACTGATGCGGAGCGCTCAATATATGTAGGCAATGGTGTCAAAGTTGATGTGGAGGCAATAAGAGTCTATAGACTTAAGTTAAAGTCTGATCATTTTTTGAATTTAGTAAATACATTCTGTGTGCCGTCTATAAGGCGTAATTTAGTTTCAATTTCCTGTTTGGATAAGTTGGGATATTCGTTCCACTTTGGAAATAAAAATTTTAGTATTTACTTTAATTCGATTAAAGTTGGAACCGACTCTTTAGTAAACAACTTATACCAGTTAGACTTAATTGCCTCTCACGTCTATAATATTAATACCTTGCATGAAAATGTAGTGGGATCCAAGCGAAGACTAGACTATGAGAATTCCTCCATGTTGTGGCATAGGCGGCTATGCCATATATCTCGTGAGAGATTAGACAGGCTTGTGTGAGAAGGAATTTTGCATTCACTAGACTTCTCTAACTATAAAGTATGCATTGATTGTATAAAAGGGAAACAGACTAGAACGAGAAAGAAAAGTGCAACCAGGAGTGTAGATCTATTAGAGGTTATACATACAGATATCTGTGGACCATTCCCTACAGCCCCATGGAGTAGCCCCAAATATTTCATTACCTTTATAAATGACTACTCTCGCTTTGGGTACCTATACCTTATCAGTGAGAAATCAGATGCCCTGGATGCTTTTAAAATCTATAAGGCCGAATTTGAAAATCAACTCGATAAGAGAATTAAAGTTGTCAGATCTGACTGTGGTGGTGAATACTATGGCAGATATGACGAATCAAGATGCAATCCAGGGCCATTCGCTAAATACATGCAGGATTATGGCATTGTTGCTCAGTACACTATGCCTGGTACTCCAGAGCAGAATGGAGTTACTGAGAGACGTAATCGCACCCTTATGGATATGGTGCGAAGTATGGTCAGCAATTCAACATTGCCAGAATCTCTGTGGGGTGATGCGATCAAAACCGCAGTTCATATATTAAACAGGGTTCCCAGCAAAGCAGTAAGCAAAACTCCTTTTGAGTTGTGGAATATAAGAAAACCAAGTCTCCAATATCTACATGTCTGGGGTTGTTCTGCTAAGGCCAAAATTTATAACCCGCATGAAAAGAAGCTTGATCCTAGAACCATAAGTTGTTTCTTCATTGGATACCTAGAAAGATCAAAAGGCTATCGATTCTACTGTCCTTCCTACTCCATCAAGATTGTTGAGACTGGGAATGCCAAATTCATTGAGAACACTGAAAACAATGGGAGCACGAATATAAGAAATTTTATATTTGAGGAACAAAGGACTGTGACTCCTGTCATAGTCAATCTAGAACACGTGGACATTAATGATGCGGTCGATTCTGCAGTCACTGCAGAGCACCACGTAGAACCTCATATACAAACCACTGATGAGAAAAATCAAGATCAGACCCAATAAGCTGAACCATTAAGAAGATCTGGAAGAGAGAGAAGGCCTGTAAATCGAGACGATTACATCGTATACTTACAGGAACATGACTTTGACATAGGGGTGAAAAAGGATCCTGAATCCTTTACACAAGTCAAATAAAGTGCTGATCCTTCTCATTGGTTTAATGCCATGAAAGATGAGTTGAAATCCATGCAGGACAATAAAGTATGGGATCTTATAGAGTTACCCACTGGAATAAGGCCGATTGGTTGTAAATGGATATTTAAAACCAAACGGGACTCCAAAGGTAATGTCAAACGATATAAAGCTAGACTTGTTGCCAAGGGTTTTAACCAACGTGAGAGTATTGACTTTAAGGAGACTTTCTCACCAGTATCCAAGAAAGACTCATTCAGGATTATGACGACTCTTGTAGCTCATATGGATTTAGAGTTACATCAGATAAATGTAAAGACTGCATTTCTTAATGGGGATCTAAATGAGAATGTGTACATGTTGCAGCTCGAACGTTTTGTAGCTACTGGCTCAGAACATTTGGTTTGCAAACTTAAGAAGTCCATCAATGGGTTGAAACAGGCATCACGACAGTAATACCTTAAGTTTCATGAAGTAATTTCTTCATATGGCTTTGTAGAAAATACTGTAGATGAATGCATCTACATTAAAACCAGTGGGAGTAAGCTCGTTATGATGATTTTATATGTTGATGACATTCTGTTAGCTAGCAGTGATACCAGGATGTTGAGCGACACCAAGAAATTCTTATCTCAAAGTTTAAGATGAAAGACCTTGGTGAAGCTTCTTACGTCATCGGCATTGAGATTCGCCGTTACAGAACACTTGGACTGCTCAGCCTGTCACAGAGGGCCTATATTACCAGGGTACTCGAAAGGTATGGCATGCAAAATTGTGCTTCAGGAAAGTTATCCATTGTGAAGGGCGACAAATTTGGTCTATTTCAGTATCCAATGAATGATTTAGAAAAGAATCGAATGAAAGAATTTTCGTACGCATTAGTAGTAGGGAGCATCATGTATGCTCAAGTCTGTACGCGACCAGACATTACCTTTGTCACTGGAATGTTGGGAAGATATCTATTTAATCCAGGAATGCAACATTGGATAGCTGCGAAGAAAGTATTATGTTATCTTCAGAGAACAAAAGACTTCGGACTCACATACAGAAGATCTGATCAATTGGAGTTGATCAGATATTCAGACGTAGACTTCGCAGGATGTATTGACACTAAGAAGTCTACTTCAAGATACATCTTCATGATGGTGGGAGGAGCTGTGTCATGGAAAAGCATGAAACAGTCTACCACAGCCTCATCCACTATGGAAGATTAATTTATTGCCTGCCATGAGGCATCTAATTAGGCACTATGGTTACAGAGTTTCTTCTCAGGTTTGAGGGTATTGGAGTATATCTCGAAACCATTGAGAATATTTTACGATTATTCGGCTGCTATTTCTTTCTCTAGTAACAACAAGCATTCGTCAAGGTCGAGACATATCAACCTCAAGTATCTTGTTGTAAAGGAAAGGGTTCAGAATCATCAAGTGTCCGTGAAATTCATCGGCACTAAGCAGATGATTGCAGATCCACTCACTAAAGGGCTCCCTGTCAAGCCATTTTAGGAGAATGTAACATCCATGGGAGTCATTGATCCCACAGATGTTTTCAGTTAGTTGGAGTTGAGCATATTTTGATTTTCACAGACACTTAGAGATCTCGTTTTTATATAGTTTGTTTGGATGATTTTGATATAAAGATTTATTTCTACTTTTTTATATATATGCGCAAATTTTGAGTAAGTAGAACTACAGTCGTGTCTCATTGGAGACATTAAAAGCTTCAGGACCTCTTAAGGATAGACACATATAGTCACACTAAAATGTGTAATCCTTATACCACATTTCCTAGTTCGTGATCTATGTCGTTAAGATTGAAAGTATTTGTGATCGCGCTTAGACTCACTTCGCAAAATTAAATGTTGTGATGACTACCGCGTTTCGATACTAACTGTTTTGATGGACCAGATTGAATAGCATTACTCATACTGTCCAACTGTTTTCATTGGTTAACCATTTGGATACTTTCTTAAAAGATCAAAACTTGTTTTTAAAATAATTCTATATGACTATCATTAACGTTGCTCAATGAGGCCGAAGTGGGAGAATGTAAGAACTCTATTTAGTGGGCCTCACTGATCAACGGTCTAGATTGTCATACAATTGGACTGGATGATTGAGTAGGCAAGTGGGCCCCACTTCATGTGATGCGCTGCGCAGTCTATCTGCGTAGCTCTGCGTAATAGGGCTGGAATGCTATAGCTGTCTTACGCAGACAACAATTTGAGTTGCACTAGGATGCTACAATGTGGAGCTTGGGAGAGAGAGTTGTGATGGGTTTCAAACTCTCTCTCCACAGATTCTATAAAAGAGAGCTGGGTCCCCGATCCTACACGACAGCAGAAATTCAAGTCCCATCTTGTGAATTGCAGAAAGGGTGTGAAGGAGAGGAAGATCTTAAGCTCTACAGGTATTCTGGTATTCTTATCCGGCTTCCATGGCGGCGTCTCAGCTAGGTAAGCTATCCGACCCCTAATCGCCATGTCCCATGCACAGACAGATCTATGGGCCAATTCTGCATATAGATTAAGTCCCACAAATAAATCATACATGCATCCATATGTACATGTTTATATATATCGCCCAAATCTCACAATTGGATAATCTGTCCACAAAACCAACCATAATTAATTAACCTCTATAACCACGAGTTACCGTGTGGTCCACATATATGCATCATAGCCATCAAATAGCCAATCCAAACAAAATTTTAATTATACATATAGTACTGAACACTTTGCCTGTCAATTTTACCAATTCAATTTCCACGTGGAACTACACACAACACCAGAAGAATAACATAATATGGAGAAATTTTAGGCTTGGGATGACATCATCTTTGATAGATGATGTCATCAAGGGTTGTTCAAACATCAACTTGGATCATTTGATCGACAATCTGAACCATTTATTAGCAAGGCCTTACAATGGACAACTAATTGTACGGTGCACTTTCCACAAAACCACCCTAGTATACACTTATGAACCATTTCAAAATAGCACCAATTTTCGTTTTGAAAGCTCTAAAGGCAAACAACATATTTTCCATGGAGGCTTTTTAAAAATAATAATAATAATATAAAAAAACCCAATGAAGAACGTCATTGTTGTTGGATTTATTTCCAATGGTGAACATTATACACACACACACACACACCTAATCTCCCACCCCCAACCTAAAATCTACATTGTCCTCAATGTAAAAGAAATAATCATGCGATGCACATGGAACAACGAATAATAAAAGAGGAATGAGGGAAAGATAGTACCTGGACGGATAATCAAGAGGCTTCCCAAAATTATCAATGTAAGAGCAAGTTAGGGCAAGAGAGAAATTAACAGAAGCAAAAATAACAAAAAGAAAAAGAAAAGAAGATCCTACCTATACCACTTTCGCAGGTGCTCTCGATTGCATTTAGCGCATGCAACAAGCCTTTAAACCCCTAGGTTACCCCTAGTGGACGAGTTGTAGTCTCGTGAGGGTTTGCAGTAATGTTACCCACAAACATTGAAGTAACTAACTAAGAAAAATGAAAATGAATGAAATAAAAAGCAATACAATAAAGCAAAAGGCTGGGTTGCCTCCCATGAGCGCTAAGTTTAACGTCTTCAGCCAGACAAGAACGGACCATGAATGAAATAATCTTTATAACCGGGGTCCGCCAAAGAAATTACCTCAACACTTTCATTAACCGATCCCAGACAAGTGATGTGAGTTCCCATGAACTGTGCTATCTGAAATAAGGCAACCGACACTGTCGTCAAATAATTTAAGGACTTCTGCTCGAACGACTTCTTCTATGTTAGGATCACGCTTCCTTTGCATGTTATGCGATATTACCACAGCATGATCCATCCATACAGTGGGGCATACTCCCTGGATTTTTTCTATCTTCCGTTCAATTGCTGCCTTATATGCTCTAAGAACATTAAGCAGCCTGCTCGCCTTTGTCTTCTCAGAGGCACAAACTGTGTAGTCAGGAAGAGTCTCAGAGGGATGAAGAGGTTCCACTTTCGCTCTCCATTTTTCAGTCTCCAATATAGGAGTAGAGTCGAGCAATGCATTGACTTCATGGATGGGACTATCAATGTCAAAATCCATGCCCGATTGTGCTAAGCAGGTCTCAAGAGGATCTTCAAAAGATGTACGGAAGGAGTCCTGCACAAGGCTCTCGATCATGTCCACTTCAAATATGTCATCCAAATCTGAGGGTTGTTGTCCTGCATTAAAAACATTGAGTTTAATATTCATGTTACCAAAGGACAATTTCATAACTCCATTCCTGCAATTGATAATAGCATTAGATGTGGCCAAAAATGGACGACCCAAAATGACTGGGATCTGACTATGAAGATTCTGGACAGGCTGAGTATCTATAACTATGAAATCCACTGGAAAATAAAATTTATCAACCTGGATTAACACATCTTCAATAACACCCCGGGGCACCTTGACAGATCTATCGGCTAGTTGTAATGTTACCTTAGTCGGTTTCAACTCCCCAAGTCCTAACTGCTCATAAACCGAATATGGTAACAAATTGACACTCGCCCCTAAATCAAGTAATGCCTTCCCGATCTTATGATCTTTTATGCCGCAAGAAATGGTGGGAGCTCCTGGATCCCTAAATTTAGGAGGGGTGTTATGTTGAATCATGGAGCTGAGCTGCTCTGCAAGGAAGACTTTCTTATGAACATTCTGCTTACGCTTTTGAGTGCATAAATCTTTAAGAAACTTAGCGTAAGCAGGGACTTGCTTAATAGCGTCAAGCAACGGGATGTTGACTTGCACTTTTTGAAACACATCCAAGATTTCATCAAAGTTATTTCTTTTCTTTATTGGTGCCAGACGTTGAGGAAAGGGTGCTTTGGGCACATAAGGTGGCACATTAGTGGCTCTTGGAGAGTCAGAGAGCTTTTGGACTTTGGATGCATTGGTATGGCTTTCTGCTTCATCTTGATCTTCTGTTTTAGAATTTGATTCATCCCCAGGCATCTCTATTCTGTTATCAATCTGCTTGCCTGACCTAAGGGTAGTGATCGATTTGGCCTGTTCATGATATTGCCCTTGGTTGGAATTAGAGCCAATCTCATACTGTCCCCTTGGATTAGCCTCAGGTTGGCTAGGGAGCTTGCCCTTCTCTCTCTCACTCAATGTGGCAGCTAGTTGACCCAATTGTACTTCCAGCTTGGCAATGGATTGTGCATTTGCATGTAAGCTTTGCTGGTTGGCCAGTAAGGTTTGTTGGGTGTCTTTTTGGAATTGGAGAGAACTCTGCGTGAAAAGATGGAGTGTATCCTCAAGAGATGGTTTCCTTGATTGTGTAGGCAGTTGTTGATATTGTGGAAACTGTTGAGGTTGTTGACTGCCAACTTGGGAGTAAGGTTGCATAGGAGGATTTTCAGATGGTCCTCCTTATTGTGGTCCTTTTGCCCAAGAGAAATTTGGATGTCTAGCCCACCCTGGATTATAGGTGTTTGAGTAAGGATCATTCCCAGATTTTTGAAAAGTGTTCATAGCATGAACTTGTTCAGAGAGAAGTTCTGGGAATGCTGCACCAGATGGACAAGACTGCATAGGATGGGCAGGACTAGAACATGTGGCATATGCCTCGACTTGAGCTGTTTGTGGTGGTCCATTATTTAATACCAGAGCATCAACTTTCTTTGTCAGGTTATCAAGCTTGGCGCTCAGCTCTGGCATGACTCCTATCTCATATATACCACCTCTCTTTTGTGGTTGGGGACTTCTGTCACCTCTATTTGAATAATCCCATTGCTGGGAATTTTCGCACAAGGTTTCAAAGAAGTTCCACGCTTCGACATGACTTTTGGTCATGAATGACCCTCCACTGGTGGCATCAACCATGCGACGGTTCTGTAGTGTCAGACCGTCATAGAAGTATTGAACTTGTTGCCACTTCTCAAAACCATGGTGAGGACATTTAGGAAGCAAGTCCTTCCATCTTTCCCAACATTCATGAAAGTGCTCGCCCTCTTTTTGTGTGAAGTTAGTAATTTCTCTACGGAGGGCATTGGTTTTGTGAACGGGGAAGAACTTGTTTAAGAACTTCTTAGACAGTTGGTCCCATGTAGTGATAGATCCAACTTCTAGAGAATTCAACCATGCTTTCGCCTTATCCTTCAAAGAAAAAGGAAACAGGCGTAGGCGGATCGAATCGTCTGAGAAGTTTTGGAACTTAAAGGTGGAGCAAATGTTTAAGAATTCTTTCACATGATGATATGGGTCCTCCTTGTCCAATCCATAAAAGGATGGCAACAATTGTATGACTCCAGGTTTAAGTTTAAAGTGTGCTGCCGTAGTGGTTGGCAACACTATGCATGAAGGCGCATTAAATTGGACAGGAGCTGAATAATCTTTGAGAGCTTTAACTTCAGTCTCATTCGCCATTTCAACAGGATTATTTCTCAATCTTTCACGAATTGTTCTTTCAATCTCAGGATCAAACGGTGCTAGTTCTATATTCAGAGATCTACGTCCTAGCATAAACTATGTTATTGCAATGTAAGAAAGAAACTAAACTAAGAAGCAACCTAAGAGAAATAAAACTAGACCTAGAAACTAAGAGATTCTAAAACAAGTTAAAACTATGTAAATAAGAATGGGAAGAAAGAACCCGGAAAAGGAGATGATTGATGTATGAAGAATAGGGAGCTCCTCCTTTTGAAGACAATGTTATTTAGCAGCTTCCTTCCTCAATTCCTGTAAACAAAAAGAAAATAAAAATACTCCATTAAGCATTATCATATACGTAAAATCTGGTAATTACTGGGGTCTGATATGCAATATTTGACCCTGATCACAACCCCCAACCAGCATTTTGCTAGTCCCGAGCAAAGTATGCGAAAAATAATTTTAGAAATAAAAGATGATTCCTGTAACTCAAGTAACTTGTGAACAGACAGCTGAGATGTGAAAATTCTAAGATTCATGAATGGTAAGTAGAATTTTCTCATGAAATCAAGCTCACAATAAACTTCATAATCGAGTTCAACATATTAATCCATTAATTAGAACATTTCTGAACATCGAGCTCCATGAATGTAAAGTGTAATCTCAACTTACAAACATTAAGAGATCCAATTGTCAATCTCATGATATCATTGGTAATTCGTGACAACCAAGCTTGAAACCAACACTTATCTCACAGATTAATTTTTAATTTTACCAGCCTTTGATTTTCTTTATGAGCAGTAACGCAAATGAGGGGAATCAAATTCTTACCTATAGGGAGCAAACCTATGGCGAAAACTCGTCACCTCATTTTTTATAAGTCAACTATGGAGAATCAAATCTATACCTATAGGGAGCAAACCTATGGTGAAGATTATGTGACTTAGCCTTTTAATTCTTCTTTTTACCAAGTTAATCATTCAGTTATCGAACCGAAAGCTTAATGTGTAAGCGAGATGTGATATGTGAAATCATGACTCAATCAATGTTTACAACGTCTAATCATGGATTAACAAATCAAAATGGACTGTGAAATCAAGCAGATGGCCGAATCCAAGAGTCATTAGTTACCAACATCATGTATCTTATAATGGTAAAATCACAACTATCCTTCAAAATCACTTTGAATTCAATAGAAATTCCAGAAAAATTGCACATCTCAGCGCTGATCAAATTAAGGGCTTCATCTCAGCCCTAGCTGAGAGATTAGTGACCCATAAAATCCATAAAAAATATTAAATAAAATTTATAAAAAAACATCAAACCAAACAATCTCTCTCTCTCTTCTTTCTTCTCTTTCTTCTCTTTCTTCTCTTCCTTGCTCCAGATCTGGAATCCCCTGGTTCTGAATGCCTTTCCCACGTCCAAAACTCTCCTTCTATAGCTGCTGGATGGCTGGGGTCGGTGGCAGAGTCGTAGAAGGACTCGAAGTGCAATTTTTCACAGCCGTGATCGGTGGGCCCCACAGAGGCATTTTCTAGAAAATCTACCCCGTCCATTGGATTCAGGATGAAATTTCAGTCAAGAATAGGTGGTTTTGAAGGTCCATTAGCGCGGCCCACAGAAGAAATCTCAAAAAAAACTCAGTTTTGAACGTCCCGGGGCAGTCTACTTTTGGCCTCTGTACCGCACACGTGTGTACGCATGGGCGAGGAATGTCAACATGGTTTTGAAGCTTTCGAAGCCTTCTACACGATGGATGGATCAGATCTTCCATCTGATCGAAGATGGTGGGCCACAACCGCCCGGAAGTCAGTTCTTCGCGGACGTGCGTAAGCCTTCGCACGTCCGGCGCTGTGATGCTCGGTGGGCCCCACATAAGCCTTTTCGGGGAAATCCACCCCGTCCATTGGATAGAGGACGAGATTTGGTTGAAATATGGATGGTTTTGAATTTGCGTGGACGCAGCCCAGAGAAGAAATCAGAACAAAATCAGTTTTGAACGTCACAAGACGGCCTGTTTGTGGCCTCTGTATCACTCACGTGTGCACGCATGAGCACAAACTGCAAACATGGTTTTGTAGCTGATGAACCCTTCTACATGATGAACGGCTCGGATCGGCCGTACATGTTACCGGTGGGGCCCACAGCGGTCCGTAAAAAGCGGCCTTTCCGCCCGTTGCAGCGCTGGAAACGGAAAGTTCCGTTTTTTGAAAGGAATCGGGTTAGCGCTGCTGACCGACGCCGGCTTGCTCGGTGCTCAACCGGTGGAAACGTGCAGTGTGCACGCTCCTCATACACAGGGCCCACCGTGATGTTTACGAGAAATCCACACCATCCATCCTCTTTATCATGGTAATTTAGCCGTCAATAGCAAGGTTGAGGCAGTTCCAAATATCAGGTGGGCCCCAAATTGGAGATTAATAGGCTGATCTATCCGTTGGACCACTTCCCGAGCTCTTCAATGGCTGAAATTTAATATATACGGTTAATTTACGGCCCTCATCCCATGTATGAAGTTTCGAACTGATCGGATAGCGGGAACCATGTGATCTTGCATTCTGGACCCTTTTCGGGCCCCTTTGGCTTGCTTTCCTCAGATCTCAGGCGTGTAAAATCTTCATTATTGATTCTCTGGAGTCCATCCCGTGCTCTGGAGACTTTGGATCATGAAATCCATGCCTTTAACATCAATTTTCAATTAACGCTCCTGACTTCATCCTGTAACAAAAATACAATTAAAATACTCCATTAAGCATTATCATATACGTAAAATCTGGTAATTACTGGCGTCTGATATGCAATATTTGACCCTGATCAACACACACACACACACACACACACACACACACACACACAATTAAAGATGTACACGAACCAAGTCAGCTCGATTAACTCGCTCGAGTCACTCGGTTAAAGCCCGACTCGACTCAGATTAAAATTCAATAAAGGTGAGTTGAGCTATTTTTTTGGTGCTCGAAAAAATTTGAGTCAAGTCCAAACTGGACCGAGCTAGAATTGACTCGACTCAATCTTGGGCTTGAACCCGGCTCAGATCAAGCTCAGATTGAAACTAGGTTGGTTGGGTATATAAATACCTGGTCATCCAAAAAGGTAAAAACCCTAACTCCCCTAACTTTCGAGTACTCGTTTGTCCAAACCGTAACTCCCCTAACTTTCGAGCACTTGTCCATCCAAACCCCACTCGACAACCGACCTTTCTCCTCTTATCTCTCTCCAGCATCTGATCAGCCACACTCCGATTCAGTGAGCACTGGCTAGCACACCAGTATTTGGCCAACATTAATCCAATGAGCACCGTGCAGGTACTCTCCTCCTCCTCCTCCTCTCTCTCTCTCTCTCTCTCTCTCTCTCTCTCTCTCTCTCTCTCTATTTGTCCCCTCCCCTTGCCCAGTCGGGCAGCCAACCATTGTCAAATGTCCATGGCTGATAGACAGTGGCAGCCCAGTCAACCCTACCACTAGCCATGTGGCTGTGGCCGACTATATATATATATATATATATATATATATATATATATATATATATATTTGTATGTATGTATATTATATACATCCCTTTTAATATATTATATATAATGTATTTATATGTTTATAATACATTTTATATTTTATTATAATATAATATATTAAATATTATAATATATAATACATTATATATTATAATATTATAAACACCAAAATTCCTAAATAATTTCAAAGTGTGTGTGTGTGTGTGTGTGTGTGTGTGTGTGTGTTTATTATAGAATCTAAATTAAATGGATGGATGGTTGAATGGATCATGGTTGGATCAAGTAGGTGGATGGGATGGTTGGATGGATCGATGTATCATGTATGGATGATTGGGTGGTTGGATGGATGGATGTATCATGTATGGTTAGATGGTTGGGATAGATGTATCTATTAGTTTGTTAAACTGTTTTTAATTTCATAGATTGTTTTAAATTTGTTAATTTGTTAAATTGTTAAGTTGTTTTCTATATGTTACTATTAAAGTGTGATTTGTGAGAGTGTTTTTAATTTGTTAGAATTTTTTAAAATATATTGTAAGAATAGATAATTAGTTATCCGTTTGAGGATTTCTATGTTGCTAGACATAAATACAGTATGTTTTTGTAAGCATAAAAATCCTTAAATTGTCCCATTTTTGGACAACTTATGGTTAAATAGATCGTAATGTCTTTATTTATTCAAATTTGAAGCATATGCATGTTCCAGTTCAGCTCTCCTTTTTCTCTATGCATATATTTCATGCATTTCTTTCCATCGACAAATGTCCACACTTTGTGTTTATGCTTGACATGAGAATCAAATACAGGAAGAATATATCTAGAGAGATAAGGGGAGATGTTACCAGAATTTTAGCGTGGCATTTAAATTGAAAAGTGAAGGTATTATAGTCTATCCAACCTTGAATAGGTGACTGATTTAGACAATTACGCAAGTATAATCATCTAGGTAAGCATTACATTATGCAATTCTATAGAGTGGTGTGGTAAAAATTATAACCTATCAAAACTTTATTTTATAGATGACTAGTGAAGAAGCCCCAAATACACACGGTATGGGTGCGTCAGCCACATCTCCTCTTATTATGGAGGGAGACGTGTCTTCAATTGCAATTAAAAGAAAATGAAATGTCAGTAGTGTGGGATAACTTTGAAGAAGTCGTGGTTAATGGTGTTGTGAAAATTAAATATATTTATTGCAAGTCATCATACAGTAAGAATCTTAGAGGGTCAATAACACATTTAAACAGACATAAGAATTTTTTTTCAAAGATACCAAAACTCTCACCACTAGGCCAACAATTGTTGTTATTAAGTCGAAAGGAGATGACTCCCAAGGAATAGTTTCCACTCACAAGTTTAAGAAAAAGAAGCTGAAAAAGTGATATGTAAGATTAGTGATCATTTGAAGAAAAACCTTTTAGAATGCTATAAAGAAAAGTGTTCATACCTTTTTATCAATTCCTTAGCCCTCGAGCTGAGAAGGTCTCTCACGTTACCGTGTAGAGAGAGTGCATGAAGATTTACACAAATGAGAAGATGAAACTAAAAGAAGTTTTGACCTCAGTCTTTACAATAAGTTTAACATCTGATTATGGATGGCGTCCAATTAAAGAAATGGATATATTTCATTAACTGCACACTATGTAGATGAAGATTAGAAACTCTGTAAGATAATTTTGAACTTTCCCCACATTCATTCTCCTTATATTGGTTTTCTTATTTCAGGTTACATCTACAGTTGTTTGCAAGAATCGGGCATTGAGAAGAAAAAAATCAATAACTTTAGATAAATGATAGTGTAATTTTATGTTTACATAGCCAGTTAAAGGCAACCAGAAATTTATTTTTTGATGGAAAAAATATTTCAAGTTAGGTGTTATGCTCACATTCTAAAGTTGATTGTGCAAGAAAAGCTGAAAATAATTGACCACACTATAGATAACACAAGAGAGTGTGAAATATATAAGAGGGTTGCCTTCAAAATTGAGTATATAAATTGACATCATCCAACGTTTGAATGTATCATCTCAAAAAATATTGAAGTTAAATATATATAGACATTGGAACTTCACTTATAAAATGTTAAATACAACAATGGAATTAGAGCTTGCATTTTCTGAATATGCGGCGCATGACAAAACGTATACTTGGTTGTCAAGTGTAGATAATTGGAGCAAAGTAAAATAAAAAATAAAAAATAAAAAGTTCACAACTTTCTTAAAAAAATTTATAACTGCACGAAGATTTTTTTTCTAGAAATAAGTATCCAACCACAAATCTATTTCTTCTGTCTCTTTAAAAGATTAAGAATGCCCTACAAAAAAAATGCTAGTGTGGGTCTAGATTTTATACGACAGATAACAATTGGTATGCAAATGAAGTTTAAAAAGTACTGGGACGAATGTCATTTGTTAATGACTTTAGCAATTGTTCTTAATCCTCATTGCAATATGGGTTTAGTCAAGTTTATTTTTATGAGGATTTATTCTATTGAAAGAGTGGTAACGGAGACCTTCAAGGTTCGTCATGCACTCGAAGATTTGTACAATTCGTATGCTACTAGTTTACCCATATAGGTGTTAAAAAATTTAGAGCTACGGATGTTTCTATAAGCGATGACGATGTACTCAATGAATACATGTCTTACTTAGCACAAGAAGAAAGTGAAGTTCAGACAGAGAAATCAAAGCTAAAATTATATCTGAAAGAGTCAATCATAAAGCGCCCAAACTTTAATGTTTTGGAATGGTGGAAGATGAAAGCCAGTGAATCAAAATACCTTATATTATATATGATGGCACAAGACATATTAACAATACCAATTTCAATAGTGGCATCAAAATCCACTTTTAGCATGGGAAGTAGGGTTGTGAGCAAGCCTATTTAAGTTTATTTTCCATCCAATATGTTCATAAGGTCACAAATAACTGTATGAAGAGGAAAATAAATAAATAAATCATACTGATCCAAAACTTCCTGTGACCCCAAGAAGGGTTTCAATGGTAGACATTCAATCCCTTGCTACTTTTCGCAGCTTATTTTTTCGTCTCAAGCTTTAATATAAACTCGCCAAGTGGATAGATGGTTTGGATATAACACACACCTCATGATGGGACCCACAGAACTTGCTAATATGAATACAGCAGATAAGCTGGTGTGAGGTGGACGTGGATTAGCTACTGACAGGTTGAATAGCGAGATTTGCTACCAGTGATGTCACGCCCCAAACCCAGAAATCGGATTCGCAGGAATCCCGATTACTGAATCCGGTACCGACAGCCTCCGTAGTACCCCATTCTCGAGTCCCAGCGTCCATACGCCAGATTCCGATCCTGGGATCCTACAAGGAGGATTTTTTTTTGTATATACATTTAACTCGTAATAAACATAACCACAAGATTACCCAATTGACAAAGGCAACATCATCATTACATATCCACTAATATAATCATTTGAGTACAATGCTGAAAGGGAAAATACATATATCGAAATCAAAGCTCCAAAATACAACTGCACGCTCCAAGCTCAACGCTGCTGCAACCTAATAACACCTGCACGCATCTATCGTGCATAAGCTTATAGAAAGCTTAGGAGGTGGTGTAAGTGTGTGCACAAGGTAAGTGCCAAGTATTCAATACAATGTCATTATCATACAAACTGGAAGTACTGGTAATCCATAAATCGTACAATATCGGAATAAGCAAAGACACTAGCAAGATCATGAATTATCTGAGTAAGCAGAAATACTGACAAGAGCAGGAATTATCAGAGTAAACAGAAATACCCACAAGATCATAGATCATACGATAACAGAGTAAGCGAAAATACGAGCAAGTCCATGAGCCAATCAATATCAGAATACGCAATATATAACAGCTACGCAAATGAGGAGTCATAAAGAGCCAAATATCAAATGCCGAGAATGCAATGGGGTATATAATTCCTTATGTGTTCACAAATACGTCAGCCATATCTAGACCATATAAATGCAGAAGCACAGTAACCCAAGATGTCGTATGCTGCGGATGTAATGCAATATGCAGTGCGAATGGAATTACCATGCTGGAGTGTGAAGTCGAGATGGTAGTACGTAGTATCGCAGGCTATGGGGTCTATCACAAGGGACTTCTATCCAAACCAGTCCCATACCTAAATTTGGATAGTCAGACTCAATATGGTAAACTCCTGATCTCAGGTTAGTCGCGCACCCCAACCGAAATCCTGGCCATTGCGAAGGCACACGTAACAACTAGTTGCATACCACCAACCTGAGTAGATAGTGAATGAATGAATGCATGAATGAGTATGCAACTCCTGCTCACTAAATCCACATATCGGGTACATCTCGGGATCATCACCGGGTTTAGTACACTCCAAATGGCAGTCTCTCAGGAGCGCATCCAAGTGAGCGTAAGAAACCTCACTATCCGCTGCCAATATTGCAATACCTATCCGGCATGTCGATAGCAGACCCATTCACGAGCTGGTCAAACTCAGCCTAGTATTGCCTCCTACCCTCGGGCGGGTAAGGCTACACCCCCTCCTAACCGACCACGACACAGTGGGAGACGCGGCCTCCTGGTATTCGGCACTCAGGCGCTCATGTATCCACTCGGTCTTGACGTTGGGGCGTCTTCTGGCCACGGAGGTTTAGGGATTTTCACCCAGGGACATCTATGGCGCCCGTATGCTAGAACAAAATATTTCCGGTGTCCCATTTGGCCATCCACGATATGCCTGGAGAGGCTAACCTGATGTCGCTAGGGCGTAAGTAATCATAATGCAGATGCATGAGTCATCAATCCAGTCATGCAATCAACTTGCATACTGTGTGCTCAAGTGAGATAACCTCCGCCTATCAGGGAATCTCATAACAACATGCTCAATGACATATGCAATGATCATCCACATCTCATAACAAACATGCAGATGATGCGTATGGGCATGTATCATGATGCTATGCTGTCACATACTCATAATCGGTATCAACAACTGGCATCGACAATCGACCCCGACAATGTGGACATTTAACCAACATTGCCCCCCAAGGAATGGCCCTCATGGATCCTAACATATAGTGGAACCATGACCTCACACAAGGGCCAAATATAGAACACCATGGGCCTTACTCAAGAGCTTAATACATATCACGATGGGCCTTTCACATGGGCCTAACATACATCACAATGGCTCCATAGCCTAGCCCTCAAACACACCACAATGGGCTTCGTACAATCATAATGGGCTGCGTCACATGGGGCTAATACGCATCACATGGGCTACATATACATCACAATGGGCCACGTCCATGGGCCTTTATACATCATAGTGGACCTCAACCTACGAGCAGAATATACATCACAATCGAAATCCACAATCGGCCACGATGATTGGCCTTGATCGATAATCAGCCAATCGACCACAACAATCATAATCGGTAGTCGATAATCAGAATCGGCAAATCAGTCACGTCAATCAGAATCGGTCAATAATCCGCCTCGTTGATTGGTCGAACATGGCCTATGGGAAGGTCACAATATGAACATTCAACCATCATCGCCCGTCAAAGTGGACATTTAACCAACATTGCTCCCAAGTAGTGGCCCATGTAGAGTCAAACATAAGGTGGGCCCAAATATCCGACAGGTGGCCTCAAATAGTCATCACAGGTGGGCCTTGCACGCGCAGCACGTGGGCCTACGCATCACCGTGGGTTGATACATTGGGCCGCTACATTAGCCTAATATGCACATCACGGTGGGTGGCATCATTGGGCCGCATCAATGAGCCAGAAATACATCTCGATGGGCCTCATCACATGAGTAGGAATATTTCACAATGGCCTCACTAAATGGGTCGGAAACACATCTCAATGGGCCACAACGTATGGGCCGAGTATATATCACAATGGGCCATGACCCATGGGCCGCTACCCGTGGGCCTCAAATACAAGTGGGCCACATTAATGGGGCCCATATATAAACCTCAGGTGGGCCCTGCTCATGGGCTTCAAATACATAATATGTGGGCCCTACCCATGGGTCTTATACGCATCAAATGGGTCACGCGTCATGGGCCCAATACATGTCACAATAGGCCTTGCATCAATGGGCCGCACTAATGGGCCTCGTACACATCAAGTGGGTTGTATCAAATAGGCAGCACTAATGGGCCTCGACCCATGAGCCCTGATATATATCATAATGGGGTGCCTACCCTGGATGGCGTGGATAAAAATACATCAAAGTGGGCCTGACAAATGGGCCACAACATACATCAAAGTAGGCCTCATAACATGGTCATACATACATCAAATGGGCCACACCAATGGGCCCCATGTATATCAAATGGGCCACACTCAAATATAAGTGGTGATAATGATTTTCACTACTAAAATTTTCAAGGCCCGCCATAACATTTATTTCCTATCTAATCTAATCATAAGGTCTCAAGATTTCAAAGATAGCCGTTCAATCCTCACCGTGCACTATGGTCCACTTGATAAATAAATCTGTATTATTTTCATCCTAAACCTTAAAATCATTTTTTCAAAAATGGTTGGACGGTTGGATGAAACACATGCATCGTGGTGAGTCCCATAGGGATGGAAGGCATAGATAAGTCACATATCCCGTTATGGAGGTCCACAATTGGGGACACAACACATACATAAATGGGTCTTAAGTAAGACCCACCAAAATGTTTATTTTCCACCCATCCTAGGGCCCAACATACTGTCCATCCAAACTGGGGCCAACATGATGTTTATTTTCCATCTAAACTAGTCTGGTGATAGGGTCACATGGGCCTAGGGCCCACTATAATATTTATTTGTATCCAACCTGGGCCACTGTAATATTTATTTGCATTCAACCTGGGCCACTGTAATATTTATTTGCATCCAACCTGTTAATAAGGTCATATAGACCTGGGGCCCACTACAATATTTATTTATTTATTTATTTATTATTATTATTATTATTTTAACCTGTTGATAGGGTCACATGACATTAGACCCACTACAACATTTACTTGCATCCAATCTGTTGATAAAGTCACATGGGCCAGGGGCCCACCGCAATGTTTACTTGCCATACAACCTCTTTATAAAGTCACGTGGACTGAGCCACTGTAATATTTATTTGTCCACCAAACTTTTGGTACGGTTATGTGATCCTGGGGTCCACCATGATGTAGTTCACAAATCCAACCCATTCATTGTGTGTGTCCCACCAATTTAAGGGTCCAAACAGAGTTTCAGGTGGATCCAAGCTGCATGTGGACCCCAGCAGTTGATTCCATGTGGCTTGACATACCACCGCATGAAAGATGATGGTGTGGGCCATACGAGAACTTTTTATAACTGATTTTTAGAACCAACGTATCAAAAAAAGGGACCTATTAAATGAATGGCATGGATGTAGAACATACATCATGGTAGGGTCCACCATTGGGGCCAATGGGACCCTCCCTACTTAACGTTGGACGTCCAGGGAGTCTGGACGTCAATGTACATGCATGCATATATTTTATTTTTTTTTCTTTTATCCTAGGTGGGACCTACATTAACCAGATCTACTCCGTCCATTATATGTGTCCCATAAAATTGGAGGTCCAAACCAAGTTTCAATCACATCCAAAACTCAGGTAGGCCCCACCAAATGATTTTATATGTTTAGACATGTTTTCACATGATTTTAGATGGTGTGGCCCGTCTGAGTCCCGTATAAGGCTGATTTTTGGGATGGACATCTGGATTGTGGGGACCCATAAAATTCATGGTGTTGATGGTCGAAACACATCACGGTGGAGCCCACAACTAGGGCCGTGCAGCCCTGCCAGACCGCCCGCCCGCCAGCCGCAGGCAGCGCCTGCACGTACTGACAGTGGCAGCGCTGCTGCTGCTGTTGACTCTTTTTTTTTTTTTTTTTGAATGCCGTTTTCTTAAGAATTTTCACAGGTGGGGCCCTCATCAGAAAAATTCGCTCCATTCATTGGCTTCCATATCCCAAGACCATCCAAACAAGCCCGAGAAGTAGTATATTTTTGGCGAATAAAAACATTTAGGCGGATTTTAACAGTAAACATTATTATTTCCTATGGTATGGCCCGCTTGATTGTCAGATCAGCCTCATCTTTTGGTTCAATGCCTAAAATGAGCTGAGAAGTCAAATGGACGGCGTGGATTTTATACACACATCAAGGTAGGGTCTGCATGAGCAGCCCACCCCAAAGCACTCTTCCTTTTTCTTTTTTTTTTTTTTTTTTTTACACCACCGTAACAGTACACGCACTCCATGGCCGCTCCCTGTCTGGACAGCATGGATATAACACAATCATCATGGTGGGTCCCACGTATAGGTGGCCCACGTGTCATCAGGGTGGGTCCCACATGAGCATGGCCCACCGTTCTTAAATCAATTGATGTTTGTGTGTTTCCACCACCATAAGGTAGGGTCCACATGATTTGGATGGTTTGGGTGAAACATACGCAAGGTGGGGTCTATCCAAGTGGGCCACACATCACACAAAAAAAGAGAAGGAGGAAGAAAGGGCACCCACATTTGATCTGCTTGGACCTCTTCTTCCATCAATGTATCCTAGAGCTCCAAATGGTGCATTTGAACGGTGGAGATTGATTTTGGAGAGTGGGATTGGGTGGTAGAGAGTGGGCCACACCAAGCTCCTCCATGGAAGCCATGGACGTTGGAGCTCTTGGGGGTTGTTTGGAGAATGAGAGAGAGATGAGAGAGAGAGGAGTGAGAAAGAGATGGGTGATGGGAGAGAGGGATGGTGCATGTTGACTTTTGGGTGAAAAAAAGAATGGGTGCCATGCCTTGTTGGTGAAAAGGGGATGGCTAAGTAAGGTTGTGTACTTAAACTTGATTAATGGAATGATGTGACATTTAAGGTAGAGATTCTCTTAGAAATTGCGACGCGCAGTGTTTTCTAGAACCGAACGCGGGCCCACATTTCCTGGCCTGAGTATCGCCTCGGCGAGCGAGACGCGGCGTCGGAATCGCAGCGACTGCGCGGTCGCAAGGGTATAGGTCTCGGGTCGAGCTGACACTGGAGTACGGGATACCACTCGGGGTCGCGCGCAACTGCCAATAAAAGATCGTGGGTCGCCAGAATTCCACCGGGAGGACCACGGAAGCCTACGGGACGGTACGGGCTAGAATACGGGGCTTACAAGTGACGTCATCAAGTTCCATGGGTCCACTATGATGTATGAGTTTTATATACATCGTCCATCTGTTTGGAGATTTAATTTTAAAGCATGAGTTAAAGAATGAGGCAGATCCAAATATGTAGTTGACCCCACCACAAAAAACAGTGGCGAGATTGATGCCTATCGTTGAAACCTTCCTAAGGCTCACCGTGATTTTTATTTGAAATCCAACCTGTTCACAAGTTAACACAGACATGAAAGAAGGTAAAAACAAACATCAGCTTGACAAAAACTTTTATGGCCTATTTAAGTTTTTAATGGTGGGCATCACTCTCCTCACTGTTTTCTGTGGTGAGGTCCACTGGAGCTTTGGATTTAACTTATTCTTTGGATTTTTACCTAAAATTATATTTCCAAATGGATGGACGGCGTGGATACAAAAAATACATCATGATGGGGCCCACATAACTTGGTGACGTAACTTCAGTAAGCGAGTCTCGCTACTCAACCTGTCAGTATTCAATCCGCGTCTGCGGAAACAGATTGGCTACTCCCCTGCCACCAACTAGCCAACAACTAGCCAATGGCTAATGGTTGATGCTATATGGGTCCCACCATGATATATGTGTTTCATCCATGTCATCCATCTATGTTTCTAGATCATTTTATGGTATGAGAGAAAAAAATGAGGTATATCCCAATCTCAAGTGGACCACATTACAGGAAAACAGCTTTAAATGAACATCGACCATTAAAAACTTTTTGGGGGCCATAAAAGTTTTGGATCAAGTTGATCTTTGTTTTTTTCCATTCATTTACGTCTATATGACCTAATCAACAAATTAGATGTCAAATAAACAGTACGTTGGACCTTAGGAGAATTTTAATGGTGGATATCCAATCACTATTGTTTTCCTGTGGTATGGCCCACCTGAGATTTATATTCCTCTCATTTTTGGTATCAAGCCTTAAAATGATCTTTAAAAATTGATGAATGGAACGAATGAAACACATACATCATGGTGGGGCATAAAGAAGTTTCACAGTTAAAAGTTGATTTTGTATTGCGCAAACAATTTAAAGAGAAGAAATTGCCATAGCAAATTGAAAAGGGGTAATTTTGAAAGCAAAAAATTTTTGTTTAATGAAATATTCACTGAGCACATTCGGCATTCGCTATTAAGCCAGACTCTTATCACAAAAAGAATTCAGTGACAACTTAGCGCTTTCCTTCTTCCTCGTTAATGACGCATTAACAAACACCACTAAACACAGAACATTTTTCCAATACTACACAAAAATTCAGCATTAACAAACAGGCCCTGTGTCTTTAACCGGGAGTTGAGAAGTTAGAGACTGAAGACCATAAGAGATGGAAACCGATGACTTGGAGTGACTTACCAGGCTTTTTTCATAGCGGATAAAGGACTCACTACATACTGAGGGACCTAAGGAGGGAGATGGACCCGACTAATTGGTGGGGCATTCCAACTTTGTTAAGGCATGTGGCATGAGATTCAATTCGGATGCCATTGATGAGAAGAAAAGGGGTTGACTGGACCAATTTGAATAGTGGCAGGGAGGTAGATTAAATGCTGAGTGGGAGCTCTTCCATTGGAGGACTAACAGCTGATTAGCATTGGTTGAAATTAGAAGATGGGGAACATGATACATTTGGAGCCTTCCCCGGACAACCAATGGTTAATTGGCCCACCATTGGATGGAGACTGGATTATTGGTTCCCCAAAGGCCTGCTCGCTGACTGACCCACGTTTAACTAGAGCTTGACGTTAGGGAAGCTCTGGGGCCTTCCTTAGAGGACCTACACTGAAGGGGGCTGAGGTGGGAGTTGATGGGGCGACTGGATTGGTTGGATGGAGAGAAGACCATACCATGTTCTTCAACTCCAGTCGTCCTGGGACACAGCACCGACATTGGTACTGTGTTAACGTGGTAATCTTTGTGGCCTACCATGATGCATGTGTTATATCTCCACCGATTCATCCGTATTTCCAAATCATTTTATGGTATCAGCTCAAAAGTATGGCAAATTCAAAGCTCAAGTGAACCACACCGCAGAAACAGTCCGTATTAAATGCCTATAATTAAAATTTTCTGCAGCCTACGGAAGCTTTAAGATCAAGCTGATATTTGTGTTTACACTTTATCAAGATCTGTTTGACCAGATGGCAAATAAACATCATGGTGGCTCTCAGAAGGTTTCAACGGTGGGCTTCATTGGCCGAACTGATTTCATTGGTGTGGTTCACCTGAGCTTTGAATCTGCCTCATTATCTTATTAAAAAAAAAAAAAAAATTTGCATGGACGGCGTGGATATAACACAAATTTCATGGTGGGGCCACATAAATTTGCCACGTCAGCACCTATGTTCTACTGACGCTACGCAATCCGAACAGAGAAATGCTAGATTTAGGACTAATGATGGATGACGATGCTGATGACGTTTGCATGCATGTGATGTTGAGGGTTCATCAGATGCCATGCCAAAGCAAATCTTAGAGAATCAAATAATCAGATGCCAGATCCACCACGAATGCTACTTCTATCAAGCCATTTGCATTCGCAAAACACAAGCGCCTGTGCTAATGAGCACGTGTGTTAGATCTGGGTCCTTTAATCAGTAGACCAAAAGACGGGCCTGTCTGCATCTCCTACGAACGTTGCTATCATTCTTTAACCATTTAATGTTTTCCCGTGCAAAGCCGACTTGGCCAGTAGGATCGCCGTGCTATAGGATACTCGACTTGAGATCCACCTGATGGACGGCTCAGATCGTTCACACGTGGCACCTGTTAATTGTACGGAGCTAGTGTTTGTGCAGCGGGACGAAGTTTCCGATCTCGCTCAATATACGATCCGGTAAAGGCACAGGATCTCATTTCAAATTTCCCAGAAAGGTAGAAAGCGAGAAACGCTTCTTCGAGGGCGGCGCGTATCTACATGCGCTACACTGAAGCGCCTAACACGTGCCAAAGTAGCGTTGAAAATTAGAGACCCTGTCTGATCATAATGTGAGCCGACAGTGACTTTTCGTGGGACGCGGAGCTCACTGCAACGGGAAGTTGGGTGGGCCCACCGTGATGTTAGTGAGAAATCCACCCGGCCATTCGTTTTTATCATATCATGGCGGGACATGGCCCAAAAATGAGGCAGGGTCCACCGTGGATATGTCATCCATACCTTTCATAATGTCATTCCAACCTGAATGGATTGAAAACACAAAATTGTTAGCTGATCCCATATTGCCGTTATTTGAATCTCGGTGCGTGTGATTAGTGTAGAGGTGCCAACATTGAATGTGCAGATCAATTTAAATCGAACAGCCACAACAATAAGCATCAAGACCGGCGGATACACTGGCAATTGACCATATATGATCCAGAGCTAATAAAATTAGCTTTCTATTTAGTCACTTGCACAATATTACTTAAGATAATCAGGTGATTGTCAAATGGTAGGTGTCATTCTTTGAAAATGAGTCACACTTCTACCTTTTATACAAAAGGACCTTTTCTCTTCGGTACAAATAAAATAAAAGAAAAATTCTTACAAGCAGCTGTGGAGAACAATTGTAGAACACCTTTCTGGATAGAGAAATTTAATTGGTACTTGAAGTAAATCCAACATGTGAGCGTAAACTTGAATTACAGCTAAAGTTAACAACTACTTAATTACTGCTATAGATTACACTAAGAAATTTAAATGACAGATAAAAGTAAAGATTACATTAAGGAATATAAATGACAGATAATTAAAAGATAGATTTGGTTTGGTTTGGTTAGTATCAAATAGTTTCTTATGCTGAATTCATTTACTATTTATATCTTTAACTTGATCATCTAGATTGTTCCCACGTTCTCGATTGTTATAACTGCTTTAGCATTACTGATCTTCTTCTAAGCTTGTCATTTATCTTATAACCATTTCAAGCTTCCTTGCTAACTTGGCCACGTTCTGCTCGGCCAATATTACTTTATGCATGATGTAACATCGATTGATAGACGCCAACTATATACCTGTAAAAGCCTCTTCGGTTATTTACACAACTCGTGTAAAGTTACATGTGTCTCTCTTTAATTGGCTCTCGGAGGAACGGACAGAAATAGGGTACAACAATGCGCCCCACGTCGCTTCACCTTTGGTAAAAGGTGAAAGTGACGTGTGACCTCATATAAATGTTGTCGTTCTTTATGCCATGTGGTGACACCTCATTTAGCATGCATGACTACCTCATAAATGTGGTCGACCGATGACAGTGATCATTAAAATTCCTTGATCAATAATCAATCGATTCACTACCTTCGATGTCCATTCCAATTTAGGTGGACGTTACCTTCATTCCCTTTTTCACAGATCCTTTTTCTTTCTGTCATCTTATTTTTTTACTATAATTCCTTTAATCATAGTAATTCGGTAATTATCGACCTCTACAAGGCAAGTTGCTCTAGAACTAACACTTCAACAAGTCGAACCAGCTGCCGAGGCCGTCAAAGTAATAGAGCAGCAGGCTACTAACTTTGAAGGGACACTGAGCAACAAACTTCTCCATTTTCTTCCCATCCAAGAGACAATAGCTGATGAGACAGAACGTTCATATAGTCAATCTGCTCCAGTCACCCACCATTGTCATTAACCAAGGGGACGAAAAAGATGATGCTGAACTAAACACTCATTCCTTAGTTGTCACTCCCTAGAGCTCTCTAAGAGCTTCCTCCTCATTATCTACTCTAGCATCCACTCAGCAACCATCTCCAGTCTTAGGATCCTCTCATTATGAAGAATCACTTCAGTCATGCGGAACATGCGAAGTCATCGTCTCTGACCAAGCAATGACAGAAGTTCAAGCAACCGATGTTTCTATTCGTCATTCAAAACCGATTCCTGATCCAGCGCCAATATTAACTAATGATGTTTCAGTCTCTGCCATGACAATTGAAGATGTGCTTCTAATTGAAGACATTCTCTCCTCCCTCCATCAAGCCCTTAGCAGCGATATATCCATGACAAGTCTCTCGTGCCCTCCACCAAGGTACAACATCTTAAAGAGGAAATGCAGGTGCTCATATGCTTAAGGTTACAAGAGGTCACATTGACCAAATTGATTGAGAAGCTTACCGAACTGATCGATCGTACCAAGTATTCTCTCATTTGGATAAGAGCTTACGGTCAAATTGGCAGCACTCAGGGAATTTCTGGATATGATAAAAGAGAATCGCGAGCTCTACACCATGATTGAACACCTCAAATCTGAGCGAGCGAATGTGACTTCTTAAGTGGCTACAGTTAGTGATGTTGCAAAGAAGCTCTTGGCCAAACATGAAGAGCTAAAGAAATCTAATGCCGAGTTAGAGGCCATGAGTGTACATATTGTCACTCTGAAAGCACAATTGGATGTGTTGAAGAAAAGTTTATAGGTGAAGAAAATGAAGCGTGATCAGAGCAAAAAGACGATTAGGGATCCGACCGAGTTTATTAAAGCACAAACCAAAGCAATTGGCCATGTTAGACAGGCAGCCTAGAGACGTCGAGCCATTTTGACCAAGAAAAAGAATAGGCAGGAGGAAGTGAATGATGCGATCGCTGGATTTTCCTCTTTTAAATTCTAACTTTCCCCTGTATGTTTATCGATTAATAAATCAGGCCTACGTGCCACCTTTAATTTTATTTCCTTGGTCGTTTTTTATTTAGCATTCTCTTTTACTTTTGCCATCCATAACTGACTTGATGATGTTTCATGAAAAAATGATGAGTCATGAACTCACTACCTTAGCGAAATAACTACCATGATGACTACACCTTCTGACTTATCAGGAACATGAAGCGTCATTGCATGCCATAACTGCCCATAATACATCGACTGTAGGGGAGGGCATAATTTCCTATATAAATAGCATTAGACCCCATATTGCAACTCACTAAGAACTCACATACTTCCCAAAACTCCTCTGATTTATAGATATGGCTCTCAACCAACACTTTTATTCTTTCATCGGTCAGGCCAAGGCCTACCTAAAAGAGATCATTAATCTCGGCCTAGTTGATTATGGCTAGTGTTCTCTATTGTTTGACATTGCCCTCTTCATCAAAGATGCTTCTGACATTGCTGATACTAATACTTCTCAGGGAGAAGTTATGGAGGTATTGAGAAAACTCCATTATCTTAGAAATTGATACTTCCAACTCGAGTTTGAGTCACAGATGGTTGCCGAATATCTACGACAATAGGCTTTTGCCCAGGAAGAGTTTGACCTCATGGGTGATGCTTATAGGAAAGCGTGGAACGACCGCCTCTACTGAAATAGGGTGTATCAATTCAATAGGACCCTAATGCGATTCCTTCAAGCTCAATGCCCTGAGCTTATGGATGACATCAAAGAGAAGTAGTGTGCTTATGCCGTAAAAGATCTTTCCATTCTGAAGGATCTTCTTTCCTTCTTGGACTTGCAAATTGCTAACTACCAAGCTCAGTCTCGTGTGAGCCTTATTGGCCAAAGAGAGGCAAAAGGCAGAGTTTTCTTGATCGGCAGTTGCGTCGATCATTACCTACACTTCCTGAGCATCTTCATGGATGAAGGATCTCAGTGGAAGAGCTAGAAAGAAACTATGGAGGCAGATAAGTCGCACGTTGTCTAAGAGTTTGAGGAAATAAAGGGCGCATATGCCTAAACTACATTTCTCAACTGGTGGTTGTTTCTCCTTCTTTTTTTCCCCCTTCGTGTAACTGGGCCAATAGCCCACTTTTCTTTCAATAAACACACTTTTTTAATCATGTTTTGTGCATCACTCACATACTATTACTTGGTCGTACTGTTCCCAACATAGAACAACATCATTATTGTCGAGATATCAAGATTCTAGAACACAAAATACTAAATAATGATATTATCGTTGTAATCGGCTACTTTCAATCTAGGATACTTGGCTAATGAGAATCCTCTGGCTGTGTGTGCCATTAAATACATGTGAAAAAGGACCAAAATCATTATGTTTATTGAAATTTACCTCATAGGTCGGCTTCATGTAGATGAATGTTATCGATTGAGTCATTGACAATATTTTCACTTGATAAAATCAATCAATGCCATATTCCGAGCTCAGTTGCAGCCAACACTTAATGTTTTTTCTTTCTTTACGTGATAACTGCGTCACCGACGAGGCATGTGAAAGTGGGAAGACGTGTGTGCCATTTTCCAAGGAACCTACATTTATTGTGGTTGCTCGTTCCACCTTCCTAAGAATATGATTCGGCACCACAATACTTAATTTGGTTATTCCAAGCGCCACGTCTTATCACATGTGGTCATTAAAGGCCTCTATTGATGCTTATAAAATTATCAGTCTCTTTTCTTTTGTATCCTATACCTTTCTATTGCTTCATTTACCTTTAAACTGTCCATAGACTCAACCCAATGTCTTCCTCGATCTTCTACGCACAATCCCTAACCTTCTTAAAGGAGATTTTCGCTGCAAAGATTAAATATTTCTCTAAATTTGCTCTCCTTCATAACGTTTATCCTTTCGTTGAGGATGCCATCAAAGCTTCTTAATCCGACCCACCTTTAAAGGAAATTTTAGAAAATTTAACCAAACTGCAACACATTGGGGATCGATACTTCAAGGCAGGCTTGGAGGCCTAAAAACATGTCGATATGATGGAGTGCTCCGTTATTCATGCGTAATCTAAGACTCTTTCTGCCCACTATGACACGACATGGAGCCATTGTTTGCACTCGAACTATTAACACCGTTTTAACAAGGCAGCATTGCGAACACTCCAAGTCCAACGCACTGAGTTGGTCAATGATCTGAACGAGGCCGAACGTCTCTATCCTAGGAGAGATCACCCTGACTCTCGGGAGCTCATGGCCTTTATGGATTCTCAAATCTACCTTTACTGGGCTCATTCACACAAAAGTGTTGCCCAAAAGAAGGAAGCTGAAAGAGAGGTCGCTACAATCGGCCACCACACTGATGAAGTTTTGGCTTTCCTCGACTGTATTGCAGTTGAGCAGTAGACTTAGAAAAGTTAAAAAAAGTTGGCCGAGGAAGTTAGATCTTCCGTGTTAAAGGAGTTAAAGGAGATCAAGGCGACTAACCAAGATGGATAAGTTCGACCGAGTCGATTGATTTTGATGTTTTCCGATCAAGACGTCGAGTTCGATCAAGACAACTGAAATTGATGTTTTTACACGGTTGAGCAATCATATTTATTGCACTGAAAAATGAATTAACATCACATTCACCTTTTACCAAAGGCAAAGCAATATGAGGAGTAATGTTGTATTGTATTCCTAACCGTTCTTGGAAAATCCAATTGGAAATGACATTTGTTATAGAAAGAAAAACATATAACATGCTAAAGATATTTAAAGATGCTTGGAGTACGTTTTATAGAATTACAACTAACATAATGATAAGATAGAGAGTAGTTGAAAGGAATTCAAGAGAAAACCAAGTGGATGATAGTTATCTAGGAGGTTTACCAAGCGGTCAATAGTTATCCAAGAGGTTGATCGAGCGGCTGAGCGAAATGCAGTCAAGTTAACAAAGAGTCATGGAGCGGTTATTAGGATAGGTGACAAGTTTAGAAAGAAGTCTCTAGAAGGTCATGTAGTGCTGAAACGGTTACAGCAAGTGTCAGATGTAGAAATCATCCAAAATATTAGTAATGATGAAACCATTATAGCAGCCGTCAAAATATGGGAAGCATCCAGATGTTCGGGTTAAGACTATAAATAGCAAAGAAATTCAGTAAAGTAAAGAGTCAACCAAACCAAACCAAATCTATCTTTCAATTATCCATTCAATTATTTGTTATTTACATTTCTTAGTATAACCCCTTTACTTTTTTACAGTCATTTATATTTCGTGGTATAATATTTTACTTTTGCTTAGTATTTATATTCCCTAGTGAATCCGTAGTGGTAATCAAGTAGATATTAACTTTAGTTGTAATTCATATCTAAGCTCATACATTGGATGCAATTCAAGTATCAAATAGATTTTTCCATTCGAGAATGTATTTTACAGTTGATCTCTTAAGAATTCTTTTTTTATTGTTCTTTCATATATATATATATGTGTGTGTGTGTGTGAAAATTACTTTTGTATGAAGATAAATGTGTAACTCATTATCAAAAGACAAACACTACCTTCTGAGTATACTTGATCATGTCTGAGTGGTTGAATAGGGCACCAATCTTAATCAATTTAGGTCACATACCATGTCTCTTGTCTGTCTTGATGCTTGGGGTGATAGTTGTACAATTTAAGTTGAGCCCCACGGTCAATTCTTGCCCGCTGGCATTAAGTGACTGAAACTGTAAATCAAATAACAACACATGTTACCCAATCAAATCCAGCAACGTAGGATAGGATATGAGATCCTTTGGTCCTGGCCAAACTATACGAGATGTGGGAATGAGGGTGAAAGACTTGGTTGGGATTCGGCTCAGGCATGGCAAGATTGGCAATTCAGGGCCGTCCATCTATTCTCCAGTGCCCACCTCGAAGATACGAGGTAAGTAGGGCCCATGGCTCGTTGATTGAAAGAGTTGATAATATAAAATCCACTGCGGATGGCCGATGCACCGAAAGTTGTAATAAATCAATCATAGTCAAGGCCTGTTACTATGTAGCTACGATCTTCCAATTTGGAGAGATTTAGTCCATGGGCCATCCTATGTGAGGCCCATACATCAGTGGTTTGTATCACTGACAGCTGGACCCACGTGTCCGCATTGGAAAGGACGCGGTTTGGCTGGTGACGTTGCCACTAGCCAGGTAGCTAGTGGTCGGTGCTCTGTAGGCCCTACTGTGATGTATGTGTTTTATCCACACCATCCATCCATTTTTAAAGATAATTTTATGGATTTTTCCGAAAGTTGATGCAGATATAAATCTCATGTGGACCACACCACCGGAAAACAGTAACGATTGAATGTCCACCATTTAAAACCTCCTAGGGCCGATTGTAGTGTTTATTTGACATCCAAACCTGTTGGGTAGTTCATACAGATCTGGATGAAGGGAAAAAAAATAAATATCAACTTGATCCAGAACTTTTGTGGCCTCCAAGAAGTTTTTAATGGTGGGAGTTCAATCAACAGTGTGGTCCACGTGAGATTTTCATCTACTTCATTTTTAGGTTCATATGTTAAAATGATCTTTAAAAATGGGTGGACGGCATGGATGAAACACACACATCATGGTGGGGCCCACAAGCACCGACCATAGCCATTGGCTATGGCAGGGTCACTAGCCGATCCGTTTCCTATTGGAAACCCAAACTGCACCGTACAAAGTTTCCACCCGACTGTGGGGGTGGTCCTTGAACTTTGGGCGTGGCACGTTCACCGTGAATGGCCTAGATTCTTCACACGGGTGCAGTTTTGACACGTGTAGAGGTTATGGCGTGGAGCTTCCATATCTGAAGGGCAGCGGAGAGCCAACGTGAGAGGAGATTCAACCGGGATCTTTGCTAAGCACATGCCAATGTATCAGGAAGATCATGTATCACCTCTCCACATTTGCCAGCATGGTAGATAGGTATGAAATCCAATCCATCCATTAGTGGGGCCCACGAGGTACATACCATTTCCGAATAATACTGGTTCAGTATACTTTACAAATGTACAACCGAGAAAAGCTCGGCTAAAGTCTTCCAAGGGGCGGATTGCCGCCGCTTTATGATATGTGGGACCCAACATGAGGTATGTGTTACATCCACTCCGTTCATCCGTTTCCCAAGCTCGTTCTAAGGTATGAGACGAAACATGAGGCATATCAAAATCTCAGCGGGGCTACACCACAGGAAAGAGTGGAGTTCAACACCCACCGTTGAAAAATTCTTTGGGGCCACAGAAGTTTTGGATCAAGCTGATAATTGTGTTTTCCTTTCATTAATGTCATAGTCAGCTTATGAACGGGTTGGATGGAATATAAACATCATGATGGATGCTAGGAAGGTTTCAACGGTGGACATTAAATCTGTACGGTTCGGTGTGGCGTGGTCCACTTGAGGTTTGGATCTACCTCATGTTTGGCCGGATGGACGAAGTGGATATAAAACATAAATCACTGTGGGGCCCACAGAGCCTAGGGCTGTAGGCCATTCACTGTATCTGACGTCTGGCCCACCTCACAATTATATCAGCTTGATTGTTGTGCCAGACCATGCACAGGGCTTTAGTCTCTCATTCCGTCGGCAGGCTGGCACATGCTACAGGTTTAAATGGTTTCTTCTAAAGCCCATGTGGGGCTCAGCAATCCTCTTCAGCGATGCTTGGGTGGGTCCCACAAATCCAAAACATGTGATGAAATCGCCACCCTCGCTTAAAGATCACTTGCATTGCGGGAATGCTACTACCACAAGTCCCAGTCAAGCACCGCGTATAAAGGCACTACACTCACGCGCACACGTGACATATGGACATGAGATCAGGGATGAAATACGCGTCCGCGATTTCCTGCCAAAGCCTTCAGCTGGAAGTTACTGTACAAGGATGCTGGTTGGGGCCACCGAGATGCTTGTGAGAAATCCCAGCCGTCCGTTTTTCAAGCTGATTTCAGGACATGAGACAAAAAAGGAGGTGGTTCCAAAAATCAAGTGGTACACATAAGAGGAAACGATGGGGATTCAGTGAGCGCTGTTGAAAGATTATTATAGCCATAAACCGTAGAAATTTCTTTCCCCCCTTGTACGGATCACTTGAGTTTTAGATTCACTTCATTTTTGGTGGCATGTCCGAAAAATTAACTCGAAAAACTGATGGACGGGATGGATTTCTCACAAACATCTAGATAAGCTCCACCCAACATCCTTGGGCAGGAACTTCATGCCGCCTTTCTCAGGAATTCCGCATATATACCAGAAAATGAAAAAGATTCAAAATTCAAGTTAATATTTGTGGTTTTCATTCGTCGCACTGTAGTTAATCCTATCAAGGGTTTAGATGGCATAAAATATTAGAGAGGCCCGATAGGCATCTAAATATCACTTTCTCTAACTTTTGTGGATTTTTATCTTTATTTTTCTCTTGAAAATGCTTTTAAAATGCCACATGACATTAAAGTCATACCAACAAAAGACCTTGTCCATCCAACGAGGACTTCTCGAATCAGAATTTGGAATTAGATGGAGCATTTTGGTCTTGAGTGTTTCTTTGTACGCCAGAGTGAAAAGCCAACAGATTTCTACACCACGGTCCATCCGCCCAAGATGAATGATTCTGATCACAGAAGATAGGCCCTGAACTAATTCTAGGAATGGAATCCAGCTCTCTACAACTACTTGCGGGTGGTATGTACATGCCATCCAACCCATCCATCATCGAGTCCTTAGACATGCCTCTGTGGCAGGCTAAGTGTGAGTGCGTGTGTCAAAAGATTAAAAAATAAAATAAAATAAAATAAAATCAATCATAAAGTAAGATACGCCAAAAAAATAATTAACAACCTTTCGAGATTTTAAAATTACGTCGTGGCTCATGTGATGATTAGAGTACCTTTTTTCAAGGTTTAAATTTCAGTGGAGAACTTTACCGGATGGTTTGGATGCCCTACACACATGACAATGGGCCCCCAGGTTGTAAAGGAACCAGCCGCCCAAGATTACTAATTTCAGATCCCTCGCATGCGCACATGTATGTAACATACGGAGCTGTACACGAACCGAGATAGCTCGGTTAGCTTACTCTACTCTACTTGAAAAATCTCGATTTGAAATTGAGTTCTAGCTGGGTTGAGCTGATTTTTTGAGCTCGAAAAAATTTTAAGCTGAGTTCAAGCTTGCCCGAACTCGACTCGGCTCAGATCAAACCATAAATCAAATCAAACTTAGATCGAACTAGTTCAGTAACTCGGTTGATGTTGCTCACAAAGTGTTTGATGAAATGATTCAACAAAGTGTTGGCGAGTGGTGAGGAAGGTATGAATATGAAACAAATACCCTTGTATCTTGATGTCGATGTTGCCTACTAAGTGTTTGATGAAATATCTGTGAACTGCCACTGTTGTTTTACATACCGTGAGAAACTGAAGGTGCACTCCATGTGTTTGAGAAAATGTCGCATAGGCTCGATCTTGGCTCGAACTGGCCTGAGCTACTGACCGAACTGAGCTGAGCTGGCCAGTCAAGCTCGAGGACCGAGTCGAGCCAAGTTCGAGCTGGGGTTAGCTAGTGGCCGAGTCGTGCCATGCTTGACTCGTGTCCGGCTCTAAACATTGGGGAATCATGATGTGTGCCCTCTCATGACAAAACACATGCACATTGAATGTGGATCATTTATTATCGTTTTCTAACTAATCACTTCGAATGCTCACGACATTGAGAAATGATGTGGTGAGCCTAACCAAAAGAAATAGAGCATGGTAAAGTCATCTCTTTATAGTATAGATGGGACGATGATGTGCAAATCAAGTCCACCCACATTCAATAGTATACATAGCAGGGTGATGTGCAAATCAAGTCCACTCACATGCATGTTCGATGGTTTGTCTTAAAAACCACACCTATTGTTGATGTAAAAATCTGGTCCACCCTCTCTAGACCTTCGAGTAATTGCATAGGACTCTCCTGAATAAAGTAGGAGACCCTTCGATGCTAAAGTTAGGTTAGGAATCTGGGTCAAGTAGTATCGAGGGGTTTTGAGTAAGAGATTCTACGTACCTTTACTCATCTTAGCGGATGTATTTATAACCTTTTGAGGGTAGTGGCGTATATGGCAAGGCCTCTTGGATGGTGATTACATATTATGAAAGATATCTTCCTTCGCACGTTTTGTGATTGATTTTCCGAGATACTCAACGAATATCTCGGAGGATAATCATATCCCATCTTAGTATACTGTAAGTGTATTTGAATTCTGAGGTGGTGGTCTATCCGAGGCCTAGGCCGAGATTGGTAATCGAAGCCGACCTCCGAGGCCAAGATTATTTTTTGGCTCTCAAGCAATCCATAGTCTTCGAGTCTGTACATCTAATCAGTCTATTTTTACCCATAACAATAGCCCCCTACTTCCGAGCGTCCTTCAGGAGCTTAGGAAGTAAGTTAGCATGGACTGACACTGTGTGATGCCTTGCGCCGAAGAGGTCGGACAAAGTAGAGCTAGTAGGCCAAGTAATCGTAAGATTGATAAGTCGATGGTTTAGTAGTAGATCACACACGGTTGAATTAATAGGATGGACTTTTCTTTCTTTCAATTGAGTGAAGTCCCAATCATTTACATAGTAGTAGGCCGAGCACTCGATAAAAGGACTTTCTTTCCTTATACTAAGGGAGGTACTTATTGTAGATCGCACAGTCCAAGTAGTGTTACTAATTAGTGGTCTGACCTCTTCTTCAAGGGTTAGACGATTGGTGAGGATGTTTTTCCCTTACACTAAGGAAAGTCCTCAGTAGTTCGTGTAGCTCGAATTATAGAAAAATAGATTTTTTTTTCTCGATCTAGGGAAGCTCTTCCATAGTAGAATTCATGGTAGAGGACATTTTTTCTTTGCACTAAGGGAAGTCCTCATAGTTGATCTTTCAACTCAGATAGTTGAAATTTGAAAGAAGTTCTCTTCCATTGACCTGAGGAAGTTCTTTTATCGTAGAAATCGTCGAACAGTAGAAATCACAACGATAGTGTCGCGAACACCTTTTTCCCTTTTAGAAAGGGAGGTCACCCTCATCGAGTAGGTCAGTCAGTCGACGCGCTCATGGTCAGAAGGCTACTTGAGTTCTCAGTAGGAGTAGATCTTTTAAGTGGTCAGCATTCCATGAGCGAGGTAAGAGCTCCCCATATCTTCTAGTCGATATGTCCCTCAGTATTTGATGTTGATGTTAGAGTTCACCGATGAGTCTTATTACCGAGCTTGGTTAATTAGTTCAGCTCAGTTTCTTTCAGCAACTATTCTGTCTCGGTGTTCAAGGGAGTGTACTAATGGAAGCGACTTTCTGGATGTCTGTTGGTATGCTAGTAGGGCTGGGGACCCTACTCGGCTAATGATTCAGGAAGAACTGGGATGGCTGCAGCAATGACAGCTAGAACTTTCTTCTTTCTTTTTGTCATTGTTGTTTTCTCGGCTAATGATTTTGGAAGAGCCGGGATGGTTGCAGCAATGATAGCTAGAGCTTTCTTCTTTCTTTTCTCCATTTTAGTTTTCTGGTAAGGCATGAACGAATGTGATGTTGTTCCCACAGATGGTGCCAAACTGTTGATGAAAAAATCTAGTCCACCCTCTCTAGACCTTTGGGTATCGGCATAGGAAGAAGACAAAGGAGACCCCGGTTAAAGTAGGGGACTCTCCGATGCCAAAGTCAAGCTAAGAATCTGGGTTTATTAGTGTAGCCACCCCACCCAAGTTAACATCTTGAAAAGGCAAGGACAATCCAGACCATGATCAATAACCCAAACCCCAAACCCTAATCCAAACTCAAAACCCCACAACCTAACTTAAAACCCATTTGAGCCAGATCAGCATGAAATACACCCAGTTGAGCCAAAAAATCTGAAAATGAGACCATCGGACGAACCAGTGCACCAAACGAGGCTCACACGCTCGAGCCCGGCCCGGGCGATAGTCTGACTACCGCCGGCGGTACTTCGACTGCTGCCGCTCCCGGGGTGCATGTGTCCTTTGAGCAACAGCTGTCATAACATCCGAAAGTCAACTTTCTTTTAGAATTACCCCTCTAGCCAACCCTATTTATCCTTTTACTAACCCCAAAAGCAAATGGGAGCGTACCGTATGGCGTTTCTCTCTCCTCAACCACTCACAAACTGCCACATCAGTTTTTACCCCTCATAAACCCTACAATTACCATAAAACCATTGGAGAAGGCTATAAATAGCCCTTTCCTCTTCTCATTTTACACACAACAACTTCCACTTTTCAAGTGAGAGAGAGAGGGGGAGAGAAAAAGAGAGTAAGAGTGAGGGTTAGAGAGAGCTTCCAAGCCTCCAATATCATATTTTTCTAGCCATCTCTTAGCCTCCTCCTAACCTTCTCAATCTCAAGTCTAGCCCAGATTGATCATGGTGCAACCCATGTCTTAGCCCACTCAAATTCAAGTCAAAGATTTCTTCATTTTACATATAAGTATTCATCATGACATCTATTCCCTTCTCAATCCCCCTGCTTCTCTAGATCTCTAGTGAACATATGCTCTGTGACTTGCCGTATATCAGATCCTGTCGCATCAGAAATTTATGGTGATCTAGTCCACTCTTTTTTACCTTTTTGTATAAGCATCATCACATCCTCCTTCTAGACACATTGCTAAGTGTATGCTCTGTGGCTTGCCGAAATCTCGGATCTTACTGCATCAGAAACCCACGTGTGCCTAGTCCTACCTCGACCACATCATTCATCCCTTGAGATTTTTGTACCGCACTAAGTAGAGACCATACATTTGTACAGGCAGAGAGGGTGATAACACCTTCCCTCTTTGTAACTGAGGTCCCTTACTTGGAATCCTAGATCGTAGACCAGGAGTCAATCTAACGTAGGAAAGTCTTCGGATTTCTCCAACCTTACATATTTCATGGGTTCTAGCCGAGTACGGGATTCTGAGATTAATTGGCTAGTAGCGACTCTAATATTCACAAATCAGCCTATTAATTCCCACCTATCAAACCAAAAACATTTAAACTAGCGTGGGCGTTGATTTTCAGTGTTCACAATTAGTATCGAGAGGTTTTGGGTGAGAGATTCTGCGTACCTTTACTTATCTCAGCGGATATATTTATAACCTTTTAAGGGCGATGACGTATAAGGCAATGCCTCTTGGATGGTGATTACGTATTACAGAAGATACCTTCCTCCGTACGTGTCGTGATTGATTTCCTGAGATACTTAACGAATATCTTAGAGGATAATCCTATCACATCTTAATATACTGTAAGTGTATTTGAATTCCGAGGTGGTGGTCTATTCGAGGCCTAGGCCGAGGTTGGTCGCCGAGGTTGGTCACCGAGGCCGATGTAGATATTCGAGGTCAACCTCCAAAGTTGGTAACTGAGGCTAAGGTCGATATCCGAGGTTGACCTCCAAAGTTGGTAACTGACGCCGACCTCCGAGGCCAAGGTTAATTTTTGACTCTCAAGCAATCCATAGTCTTCGAGTCTGTACATTTGATCAATCCATTTTTACCCATAACACCTATTAAACAGACAATCCCATGTATTAGATATGTGACAACTAAAGTGATGGTGGAAAACAAAAACAATGATGATCAAATATAAAGCGAGATAAATTATAGAAAAGGAAAAAGTAATAGACCTCGATGATGTTACCCTTTGCCTTTCAAATGTTGGGCACTTTCTTCTTATCCTTCTCTTGTAGGATGTCAAACAGACGTTGCAAATCCCTTGGCCTTGCAAATGAAGGGCGTAGTGTAGATAGGGGGCTAGGTCAATTCCCTGATCAATTATCGCCAGCCCTGGTTCTATGGATTAATCTGTAGACTTCTTGGAGTAGATCGGCTCCTAAAGCTAGTTGAGGTATTGGCAGCGAGGTTCCAAAATTACTAATCTTCAACATTCCTGATTAGAGATTTGACGAGCATAAGTTGGTCTTATAATTTGAATTTATAAGTGAAAATATCCTTGTATCCAATGGATCTCAAGGCTAGGTTATTAATGAATTTACTTGGATTCATTCGATACTTTTGGGAGGTCGAATGGCTCATAAGAGTACCTAGAAACAGGATGTCCAACTCATTAGTTGATTGTTACTAGGAGTAAGCATATGGGCTGATTCCATTTAGCGCAACATCATGCCACATTTCTATGTAAAGAGACTACCATATTCCATTTTTTTTTAATGGTTGTGCCACCTTCACCCTCTCCCCCATTGCAAATGAATCTACCATATGTTTTGGTTGCCCCCTCTAAACAGTATTATTTCTTATTACAATTTAACATATCGTTTACACTCATCCTGGTAAAACCAAAGATATCTTTTGCTCCCCCATCCTTTCGTCTCATGTTACCTGCCAAAAGAAAAACTACATAGGGCTATACACAAGTCTGTAGATATGATGTTGTGATGAATGAAACATAGCCCTACCACAAGTAGCATGTGTAATCAAGGCAGAGTGCCCAACAAGTCTACAAAGACCTATCGAGATAGGGTTCTTATTGCAAACTAGATATGCTCAGCAAGGTCGTCTCACATAATCCTGCTAAAATGAGAGATCCTCCCATAGACAATTGGTGCTCTCGCAACGATTACAAGGATTTGAGAAGCGAATTTTTATTAAAACGAACTAAGCACAAAGACACTGAAAAATACTGTTCTAGCAAGAATGATCCCGTGACATCCACGGATCTCTGCAGTCATACTCTAGCAAGGATATCTGAAAATGGTTTCGAACCATGACCTATGAAGAGCTCTTTGGCTAGGTTGGAATAATCAGAAAACAATCATGGACCAGCTAGGAAACCCAGCAAGGGTTTGCCTATTCCTGAGCTATATAAGTAGTACACAATGAAGAGTTTGGGGCTCATGCCAAACACAATCTCTCATACACAGCTCAACGTTGCTCATCTTAGTTTAAACTTCCCTCACTTTTATCAAGCCATGCTTGAGAACATCCAAAGTTTAGGTTAGCTTAGATCGTTACTATCCAGCATCATCATTGTAGTATGCTTAGGATTTGTATAGATGTCTACAACATACCATTGTTAGATCCCCGATCAACCAAGTCCTTGATTGAAATATCAAACCACTGGTCACATCCTACTAACCATTCGCTTTGATTATTTGTCCACACATGCGATCGCAGGTATTTATCTTTCATTTATTTATCTACTTATTTTGTTTATTTGCTAATTCTATTAAGCTTTAAATATAAATCAATAAGATCGATACTATTAGTCTTTCTAATTTTAAATCTTTCATCCATCATTATTCTATTGACAAATATAAGGCTTGTTATCACTGTTTAAAGGAAAGTTTTTAACGCAAGGTAAAAATGTTCCATTTAGAAGGACTAACCCATACCCTTCTAAGTTTTCTGATCGCTATAACTATCGGTGGTTATCAAAGGTGGCCAATCCCACAGATTCGTTCTTAATCAGTCTATCTTAACACTATGGTTATCAGCGTTCAAACATACTTGAGTCGGATACAATTCTAGCATGCACGTGCGTTAACCATATACAATCCTTTCTTAACATGTGTAGTCTCGTGTTTGATTGAATCACGACGAGCACATACTCCAATGTATCATTCTCCTCATAAGAAAGATTAGTCAATAGTTTTAACTGGGCAAGTGAATATCCAATTTTAAACAGCCTGTACATGCCTTTCATTAACCATCTAAGTAGTGGATGACTCTTTGAACATAAAAAGGAAGCGGAACCCTTGGGTCCTTGACGTGGGGCCCACCTTAATGTGTGTATTCTACATCCACTCTGTCCATCCATTTTACTATATTATTTTAGGGCATGAGCCCAAAAATCAAGCAGATCCATATCTCAAGTGGATTGTACTATTCCATAATGTTTATTTACCTGTTTATAAGGTCACACAAGCTTGTTTTATGGTGGGGTGTTCAATCACCACTGTTTCCTATGGTACGGTCCACCCGAGATATGGATTTAATTCATTTTTGGGCTCATGCCTTAAAATGATCTAGCAAAATAGATGTATGGCATGGATTTATAATACATACATCAAGGTGGGCTCGGCCACACCTAATCACTCCCCCTTAATACACCTAGTATGGTAATATATCAATATGATCCATCCATCTAGTAATCCCTAATGTGGATTGAAACTGTTTAAAAACACAGGATGATTGAATTATCGGGGTCATCTGATTAATGGATCTCTTATCAGTTGTAGGAAACTAATGGTGGATCACAATGGGAGAAATTCAAGGAAAGTGATGGACAGGATTTCTCATAGTTGTTTGTTTTCAACATACACTGTCCATGATAGTTGTAGTGGGGATGGACTGAATTAATACATCAACCTACCACGTGTTGTTCCTCCTCACATACATATAACTGTCAAAACTTCAAATAGTATCCCACTGTGGATGGAGCATATCTCTATATTTATACTAATTAAGAAATATTAACTACTCAATTAAGAAAAAGATTGTCAATATCTTCATTATATACAACCCCTGTTGCTTTAGAACAACTTTACCTCTTCAATCCCTCAAATGGAGGGTGTGAACTTTCAATATTAAAGGAAGAGGATATGCATCTAACCCTCCCTTCAATCCATTAGCCTACTTTCACATCCCTTTTTACCTTCTTTGGTATTAGTGGTTGCACAAAAAAATGTCTATACACCCATTGTAATGACTCTGTGACATTCACCCTATTTATTTATTAGATAAATCTAAAACTCGCATGAGTTATATCTTTGATAAAATGACGCAGGGAAGCACGTGAGGTCGAGCACCGTCTTCCTCAAAGGGATAACTGTTTTGAATATATGGAACTTCTCTGGACTTCTCACAGAGACTTCTCGAATCCACGAGAAAAAAAAAACAAGCAAAATAGAAATAAATTATATAAAATTCGTAATTTGATTGACAATTAGCTAAAACTAAAATAGAAAATTTCTAACTCTAAATAAATTTGTAAGTATTAAAAACTTTAATAAACGTCTGAATTCTATGAAAAATAGCAAATTTCTAACTCTAATAAAAGTCCTAATTCTAATAGAACTCTTTTAAAGCCTAATTTCTAAAAATAAAAATTCTAAATAAACTTTTGCTAGAATAGTCATAGCATAATTACAAGTTATTTTTAAAAAGGAAGAAAATATAAAACTCTAAATATAGAAAAATATAAAAAAAAATTGAAATTTCTACAAATAGTATTATTTTCCTAAAAATTCGTTTTTGAGCTGAAACCACGCATTTTCTGACATAATGGACAGATGTGACCCATTATGTGGGTCGGTTCACCTTGGATGGCCCATTTCAATAAAGATTTATAGGTTGTGCATCCCGTAATGATACCTGGATCAAAAGTTACAATCAATTTACAGTCCACCTTCTTTTAGCCCTACCATGCTAGGAACATATCCGTGACACGTTTTACATCATAAAAGTCTTAGGCTGGTTTGCTTTTCAATTTACAAAAGTAATCATCAGTGAATGAGTAGTGAATACTTACCCATGTAATTCCCTATTAATGTCAGTGAAATTTAACTATTGTTGATGCAGTTTTCCAGTAAACCCTCCTTGGTTAACCCTTCGGGACCTGCACAGACGAAAGCAATAGATAAAGGAGACCCTGACTTGTATAGGGGACCCTCCGATGCCTAAGTCAGGATCTTGGGTCTTTTGTAGGTTAGGATCTTAAGGAAAAGAGTCACCGGTCAAGTATTAGGGTATGTATCCGTACATTACATTGGCTAAGGGTACCTCTATTTATAGCAAAAGGAAGACCATACCGTAAGGAGTCTTTCCTGATATGTCGGATACCGTTCCGCACAGGTATTCGGATTCATCCAGGATCCTCTCAAGATTATCGTTATCCGAGGTCCTCAGGATCTGATTTGATCCTCTGAAGATCTTAGGAGAGATCTTCGGGCAGTTGGAGAGATTCTCAGACTGTTGATTCGAGAAAAGGTCGGGTGATAGAGGTGTCAAATACAGTTGGCGCAAGTAATATTGAACTTCTATTAGATCGGTTATTACCTTGTTTTAGAGGTTATGCCGAGCTATAGCTGAGCTATGGCTGAGCTATGACTGACTTATAGCCGACCTATAGCCAACCTATAGTTTAGGTCAGCAATCGGCCATTTGAGTGGACTTACGGTTGCATCTTATTTAAGTGGCCTTACAGTTGCATCGACCTTCTTAAAGGTTGACCTTTCCTCAGCAGTAGATGCCCCTTAAGGCTCAAGTCTTATTGGGTCCGTGCTAGTTTGTAGAGTTGGTCTATTCCATAGGTCGATCTATTTTTCTCCCAACAATTGTAATGATAAGTAAATGGATTCATTTTCTTTATGAATCACATGTAATTCCTTGTTGATGTGCGTGAAATTTAACTGTAATTATGAATAAAGGGATTCATTTTCTTTATGAATCATCGTAAATAAGTAGTTTTAAAATAAAAAATTATAATAATTACAAATATATATCCTTCATTTGAATGTTGATTCATGTGTAGTTCATGTGTTAACAACACTTTCTAATTACAATGATGAATCATTTACTTATAATTATATACTAAGAGGTCGTTTAACATATCTACTAATAATAGCTTATTTGCTTATTCTAAAATAATAAGCTCTTATCTTAGAAATAAGGCTGTTAACTTTGGGCTTGGCCCATATTTAGCTGGGTTTGGGGTGGTGTATCAAGCTTAGTGGTCGGGCTTGGGCTTAAATCAGGAGGACAATTGTAAATCGGCCTGGACTTGGGCTTAGCACCCCAAAAGTTGGTGTATTAGGCCTAGCGGTCGGGCTCGGGCTTAAATCAAGAGGACAATTGTAAATCGGGTTGGACTTGGGCTTAGCACCCAAAAAGTCCATAAACCCAGCCCGGCCCGATAGGTCTTTTATAAACCTAATTTTCTCACTTTTCTTTATTCTCTCCTCACTCTCACACATGAGGCATACCAAAATATCATTTATCCACAGAGATATTCAGGGCTCTGGCTCATGTTGGGCTTCGTGTAAATTTCCTGGGTCGGACTCGGGTTGAACTATTTCATCTTGTCACGAGCTCGACCTGGATTTTGGCTTAGGTTCAGAATTGCAAGCTGGGCTTAGATAGAGCTCGACCCAGCCCTAACCCGGTCCATTGACAACTCTACTTGGAAATAGACTGTTTGGTAAAGCTATAATTTTAGAGCTTATTTTTTAGAAACTAACAAAAAGACTCCTAAAATAAGTGACGGGGATATCACCTTTTCTTTTAGAGCTTATTTAACTTAGGTAGGTAGACATTTTTTTAAATTAATTTTTTTTTAAAAAAAAGTTTGTTCTTAACTTTTGTAAGTAATTCCCATCTTGCCCTCTTCTCCTCTCTTTACAATCTCTCTAAGGTGGGCCCACATGATGAACAACCAATATTGAAGGTGGGGCTCCACATGATGAATGGACCACATCAAGGTGACTCACATAATACACGATCACATCAAATGTGGGCACCACATAAAAGTGTGACCTTACATGATGGACTACACACTTCAAAGGTGGGACCCACATGATGGATGGTGAACATTGAAGGTGTGACCACACAACAAAAGGTTGACATCAAAGGTTGGCCCACATAATGAATGACCCGTATTGAAGGTTGGGCCCCACATGATGGACAACCCATAGCAAAGGTGGGACCCACATGATGGATGGTGAACATCAAATGTAGGTTCCACATGATGAATGACACACATCAAAATGTGGCCCCACATGATGGACTATACACATCAAGTGGGCCCCACATGATGGACGGTCCATAGAAAATGTGGGTCCCACATGATGAATGGTGGACATCAAAGGTGGGTCTGCATGATGGACGACCCATATTGAAGCTGCCCCCACATGATGAATGGTCCACATCAAGGTAGGCCCGCATAATTAATGCATGATTCACATCAAAGGTGGGCCCACATCAAAGTGTGGCCTAGCATGATGGACCATCCACGTTAAGTGGGCCCCACTTGATGGATAATCCACTTCAATAGTGGGATCGACATGATGGATGATGACATCAAAGTTGGGCCCAAGTGATGGACAGATGACATCAAAGGCGGGCCTACATGATGAACGACCGGTATTAAAGGTGGGGCCCAACATAATGAATGGTCCACATCAAGGTGGCTCACATAATGGATGGAATGGCACACATAATTGTTAGTGCACTTATTTGTGCACCTTATTTGCCAATCACGTGGGTCTATGTGTTAGTGAGTCGGTTGAGCCTCCATTAGAATACAAGGAACACAGAAGACATGGAGCATCAATGAGTGAAGAAATAGGTAAACATGAGGCGCTTTGATGTATTCTAACATTAGACCCCTTTTAGGTCCAAAATAACATATCTCTGGATAATTCATTCCTAATAGGAAAAAAAAATTCATTTGAACATGTTCTGCTAGGCTTTAGAGCAATTTCAGATAACTTTCGATCCTACCAAAGCCCCCTTCGATCCTACCAAAGGTGCTCAAAACAAGACAACAAGAAAAACCTTAAATTTCATGTGATTTGGCTCCATCCAGAGAATCATTCGATGTGACCGAAGCTAATATCAGTCCGACTTAAGCTCGAACCTACAGTTTTTAGAAATGACATTGTCCAAATAGTTTCGGTCGAACTTACTCTACCCTGCCAGTTTTGGTGGGACCGACCTTATGTTCGGTGTGACTGAAGACTAGCTGCTATAAGTCCGTTGGAGCCTTTTTCTTATAAATCTAGTAACCAGATATTTGTGGAGATAATTGTTTTAAGTGAGAAGAGAACCTAGAGTGTCCCAATACTTCCAAATCATTATAGGCTCTCACCTATTAAAATTCATGCCATCTTCCAAGTGGTTCATTACTCTATGAGCATTCAAATGCTCCATTTGTGGAAGAACTTGGCATCTCACATTCTCTAGAAGTTAGAGTAAATCCAATAGGTATATCATTTATCTATACATCTAAAATGACCATCTATGTGAATTCCTACCAGGAACCTAATTCAATCATTAGTTATAGGAGATTCACCTAACTCTCATTACCTCGGTCACCTTGAAGAAGCACCACATGTAAGGTGTTTAATTATGGATCTGATCCATTTGCTTTAAAGATCGAGGGAGAAAAAAGAAGCTAATTTAAGGCACGAGAGAGCATTGAAGAAACATCTTGAGAAGGCACGCCAATGAGGCTCAATCTAATAAGTAATGTCGTCATTTGTAGAATCCATGTACACTTCTTCCTTGTGTAGGATTGAGTGTAAGAGTTTGATTGCTCAACTCGATTAGGTTGTTATATAGGACATAAGTCAAGTCCTTGTGTGGTTTACCAACACGGGTGTATATGTGTAGATTCTTATGCAGGAACGATGTTCGTGGGTAGCCTATAGAAAACCATGTAAGTCTTCAAGGGAGTTAGTCCTTGTGTAAGATTGTAAATGTTAGATGTGAACCTAATTTAAAACCTTTAAGATAGTGAATACCGGTACACTCTAAGAAAGAGTGCGTCCGCCCGGAGTGGAGTAGGGAAACCAAACCACTATACATGTTTGTGTTTGAAATTTTCATTTAAGCACATTTCTAATTATGCTTATGTATTAATTAGTATTATATGTATATATGATTAGATGAATGCTAGGATCAACATAGTTAGCACATCTCACATACACGTACACTATCGTTTATAGACTAATTACTTAAATTGGAATATATATTGTAGTCTATATGATTGGACCCACTTATGGCTTAGAAGGCTAAGTCTTGATTACCATAATTGATTTGTATTGGTAGATCGCATAATTAGGCAATTATGTTTTAAATTGACATAATTTTTAATTGGTCCTATTCACCCCTTAGGACATAGCTACCATCATAAGCTCTGTAAAGCTTCCATGTATAACCAACCGTGGTGTCATGTTAGATAACCCCACATGCAATTTCATAATAATCCACATGAAGGTGGCCCACATAATGGATGGAGTGGGCCTCACATGATGGATGTCCCACATCAAAGTGTGGCCCCTCATGATGGATTATCCACATCAAGTGAGCCTCACCTAATGAATGGTCCAAGGTCATGCATAATGAACAACCCATATACAAAGTCACCCAACATGATGGATGATTCACATAGAAGTGTTCCCCACACAATGGCTGTTGGCCATCAAAAGTAGGCCTAACATGATGGACAACCCACTTCAAAGATGGGGCCACACAATGGATACATCAAATGTGAATTTCAAGTCATGAATGTTGACATTCGGGTCCCACGTAAAGGAGAATCAGCATTGACGGTGAAAAAAAAAAAAGTACCCTATTCTCCTAGCTGCAACTTTTTCTACCGTATCTATCTCTTTTTTTTTTTTTTTTCTTTCCCTTGCTCTATGTTGCACGTGCCATGCCCCTCCTTATCAGATGAGTTAGAATTTTCCATTATGTATTACCAAAATTTGGTTCAGGGATTTAGACGGATGGCTCTGATTTACCTACAACCATGCTAAGAGTCATCACCATTTTTTTAAATGGTGAAAAACTAACATTGTAACCTGACACGTGCATAAGGTTTGGGTCCCGCCATCATATGACCTGCTGCAGAAAATCAGGCAGGCCACCGGTAGCTAACCTAGCCTATCCAACATGTGAATGTGGCCCACCGCATGAGCAGATCAGCCTGATTTCAGATCCAAGGATAGACAGTGGATGCCCGGATCCACGGCCTCCGTGGATCCTGACCGTTGGGCCTACGTGATGACGTGTCTTATATCAATGCCGTCCATCCGTTTCGCCGGATGACCTTGAAAATGCAGCGTACCCAAATCTTTTTTATTTTATTTTATTTAACACACGCACACACACCCCACACACGCACGCCGTGGGATTTCACCACCGTGGGTACCCAAATCTCAGGTGGAAAATACCACAGTAAACGGTGGTAATTGGCCTTTGGCCATTAAGAACTTGGGGGCACAAAAGTTTTGGATGATGATATTTTGTGGTCCTTTCCTCCAGGCCTTTGTGACCTTACCAACCGTTGGATGGCAAAAAAAACAATGAGGTGGCCCACAAGAGGTTTTTAATGGTAGGCGCTCCTCAATCACCACTGTTTCCTGTGGTGTGGTCCAACTGAGAGTTGGATCTGCTGCAATTTTGGGTTAGTACCCTAAAATGACATGGTGAAACGGATGGACAGTGTGGATATAAGACACGTATATCACGGTGGGCCCCACAGTCGCGATCCACCGAAGCCGAGTGCTCCAAGGACATCTCCAATGCGTGGGGCCCACATGATGGCAGTAAGAGATTTTGATTTGCTGCAATTTTGGGCTCGTACCCTAAAATGATATGGTGAAACGGATGGACAGTGCGGACATAAGACACGTACATCACGGTGGGCCCCACAGTCGGGGATCCATCAAAGCCGAGTGATCCAAGGACATCTCCAATGCGTGGGGCCCACATGATGGCCGTAAGAGATGTCCCATTAAAGGAAGTCAAAGCGCGTGTGGAGTTGTTGGGAAGCCTCCCGTCTCGCTTACTTCCCAATTCAGGAATCAGGTGGGAAAATTCGGGAGAGATTTGGATGGAAATCTGATCGGATCTTGCTTTCTGGCTGCGGGATTTTGTTGGGTTGCCTTTCTTTGTATTTCTACACGCATGGCTCCTCCTTCCCACCAACACACCTTCTCTCCTCGTCCATCTCCTCCATCTCATCCTCCTCATCCACCTCCTCCTCCTCCTCCTCCTCTTCAGAATCATGGCTCTTGTAGCTGCTGCACAAGAAACCCAATTCCATGTTCTAGCTGTTGATGACAGCCTCATTGATAGAAAGCTAATTGAGAAGCTTCTTAAGACCTCTTCCTATCAAGGTATGTTGTTTCTTGTTGTATGACACAATTCTGTATTTTCTCTTTCATTCTTTTCTTTTCGTTTATTTTGAGAAAGGATCTAGTCTTCTTATAGAAGTACAATAAAAATTTAATCAGTAGATCTGGACCGTCCATTCGATCCGGGTCAGTTTTCAAAGAGAACCCAATAAAAATTTACGCCGATTGGACGATTCTAGCCATCCGATCAGTAGCCTACGTTCTGGACTGAAAATCTTTGGTAGAAAAATAGGTCCAATCTGTTGTTTTAACCATTCATTTAGTGGGCCTCATCTCACATGTTCGCAGAACGGTTGATTACAAAAAGGGAGGCTGCAGTTTGGATGGATAGGATCGTCTAATTGGTAGAGATTTGTATGGTGGATTATGAAGAACCTTTGATGGGGCTGTCCGTGTGTCATCACTACTGATAGCAGCGTATCATTTTGCAATTTTATTATCATTTCTATTAACTCAGTTGATTTTTTCTCTTCTGGATTTTTCCATTCTGCAGTCACAGCAGTTGATTCTGGAAGCAAGGCTCTGGAATTCTTGGGTTTGCAGGATGATCAAAGGGACCCACCTGTTGTTTCACATACCCAGGTTTTTCTTTTTCCTACTTTGTAGTTGAATTTTCTTTCATTCTCTTTGTATTTTTTTCCTTTCTGGTTGATGATATTTGAAAAGAAATAGCTTATTTTGGATTGGAATTTAATAATTTTGATGCAAAAATGCAGGAAATGGAAGTTAATTTGATAATTACAGACTACTGGATGCCTGGAATGACTGGCTATGATCTTCTCAAGAAAATCAAGGTAACATTGTCTCCATTTTCTCCATTTTTTCATATTTTGTAGGGAATCGATGTTTTCACCCTCTTTACGGGCCCATGATGCGATGACCCAGACTCTCCATCTGATTGGCCCCGCCCGTAATGTCTGAAAGATATCAGAATTGGGAGATCCTACCCTTTGTTCTGTGGCCTACAAATAGAACGGCTAAGGAATGAACAGACAATCCATGTTTATCAAAACATAGGTCAAACATTAAGGTTAGGATCTTCCAATCTGGAGATCTTTGAGCATGGTTCATTTACGATGGAGCCCATCAATTCAATGGTCCGGATCACCACCAATCCATGGTTCAAATTGTCATTCTTACAAGAGCTTACGGGTTTTATTGTCTCTAAATCAGGAATCATCATCTCTGAAAGACATACCTGTTGTGATCATGTCATCTGAGAACGTACCTTCTAGGATCAGCCGGTAAGTACAACAAATTCCTCCCTTTCTATATCACTTGTTTGAATTCTCCATTCCCTTGTTGAATCTTCATAAAAGAAAATCATCATGTAAGCCTTAATCCAACTAATTGGCAGAAAAAATAAATAAATTGTAGTTTTGAAGCCATGCATATTAGAATCACGGACTCAAAAATTAGGTGTGAACGCCTTGGAATTTACTAAATTGCCGTGATTCATCTACGGGGAACATGTGGCATCAATATCAATCCAAACATCCAAAGCATGCCTCCATTGTGGATAGTGTTTTGATCAGTCGTATGCTGTGTTTGGGCATTGAGCTGAATGAACGTTGTCTGAGATGGTCATTGTTCTCAATTTTGGCCCTTTGTTGGATTTAGCTCCCTTGTTATTGGGAGTGAATTTGATGGAATCTTCCCATTCCGCTCAATGCGGGAGTTTTTGAACATTTCAAACGGAACTCAGTTCAATTGCGGAGGAACACAGAAAATATAACCTGATTGGGCGGGCTATCGGTATTCTGCCTTTCATCATTTCAGTTAGGAGTTGAAACTAGTTGAAATGATTCAAATGCCGATTTTAGGAAAGTCATGATAATCAAAGAACTTTCAAAAATGCCATTAACCCGCGATTTAGCATTGTCTGATCTATTTGAATTTTCGTCTCTGCTCCATCTGCAATGGATTAGGGCACGTGATTTGTACAGTTTGGATTGATTACATGTATGTCATGTAAACCATGGATGAGTTGTGGCAGTTTAGAGTATTTGGCAATCAAAAGAAAATAAAGAAATACCAGGAGCGTAAAGTTCAGATGTGTAGATTTACTTTCCTGGTCATGAACATAAGAATCTCATCGCTCTTTACTTTCCTGGTCATGAACATAAGAAATCCCATCAGATTTTGCAATAGCTAAAAGAACGATACTTATGATATGCCGAGAAAGATCTAAAAATTCCTTTTGTATTTCTAATCTCAAATCCATTTATGGGGTCTTAAACAGATGCTTGGAAGAAGGGGCAGAGGAATTCTTTCTGAAACCAGTACAATTATCAGACATGAAAAGGCTCCAACCCCATCTAGCAAAGGGAAAGTCCAAAGAACAACAGCAGCAGCAACAACAAAAACTAGAATCCAACAACAAAAGAAAGGCCATTGATGAAGGCATTCCTACCAAGGGTAGAAGTCAGAGATGTAGAAGGCAAAGCTGTAGTGGATTATAATTGATCTGTTGTATTTTGTCAAGAAGGTAAAATCACTAGTAAGAGAATGATGTAGGTGTTCTTTGTAGTGGAGGATTTATGTATACATGTATACCATTCATTACAATTTTGTTTTGCTGGAAAAGAAAAGAAAAGGAGAGCATTTTAGAAATGTGATTATGGAGCTGAGGGAGTTGAAAGCTTTGTTGCAGGATTCTTCTAACTGGGTGCTGCTCCCCCGGGTGTAACAAATGGGTCAGATCAGGTCGGGTCGAGGGGGCCCCAGCCCTACCCATTTAAGAATCGAGTTGGATTTTTGGACCCAGACCCAGACCCAACCCATTATCATTCTGGTCAGGTCTGGGTTGCATTCGAAGTCAAAAATTGCCCTCACATTAATGTAATGGACCAGGTCTGGGTCCTCCGAACCCGTTTATCACATGGGTTGGATTTGGGTTGGGAATAGAAATTACAATTGAGTTGTCACACAAATAATGGTTCAAGTCATCCAATATGTGGTGTATATCAATCTTTGATTGTGACAAATAAGATTTCCAATGGTCCGTATTCAACTGGTAAAATAAAATGTTGCGGTAATTCAACTAGTTTGCCTTTTGGTATATTGTCCATCAACAATGGAACCAACCACTTGCAGATGCGGTTTCCTGCGAAATGATTTCGCAGGAAGTTCTTGCACTGGGATGCTAGGTGGGGCCCACCGTGAGGAGTTGACTAAGTCGACTACCGGAACTGGAGATGTATTATCTGATCCACCTGCCCCAGCGAACTGATCAGAGAGCCAAGAAAGATTATCTAAGCCAAGCCGACAGCAACAGAAAGAGGACGTCAACTCGATAACTGAAAGAGATAAATCAATCAATTAAGACGCTACCTCATCACACCCTTATATTAGCATCCATACGAGATATTATAAGCCTATGATGCATAGTTGATAAGATCCTCCTCCGTTTTGCGAGATCATTTTAGGAGATGCAACAAAAAATGAGGTGAATCTAAAACTAATGTGGGCCATACAATAGGGAAAATAGGGGAAAGAATTTCCTACCATTGAGATCTTTCTGGGCTCCACCTTGATGTTTCTATCCCATCCAAACCATTTATAAGGTCATTCCCACTGAGATGAAGTAAAATCACAAACATTTAGGTGGTCACTAAATCCCGCTGAGATGAAGTAAAATCACAAAAAGCTTTTGTGGCTGCATGAATGTTTCAACCATGGTCACTAGATCCCCACTGTTTCCTCCTGTGTGGCACACTCCGTTTTGGATCCACCCCATTTTTTGTCACATGTCCTAAAATGATCTCGAAAAATGGATGAATGGGGTGGATTTCTCCCAAACATCGCTGTGAGCCCCACCTAGCATCCCAGTGCAGGAACTTCCTGTGAAAGTGAAAGCAAACCCGCATCCACCATTTGCTTTGTCCAAATTTTCACTAGTGATAGGTAACCATGTTTTAGACAAAGAAGCAGCTAACTATTGCTATAGTCTAGGGTTTCAACCCATTGGTAAGCAGTAGACTGTGTATTTCAACACTGATATTATGGGTTTGAGTGCCTATGTGGTGTGTGTTGAGAGAGAGAGAGAGAGCATTTATATTTAAAGAGAAAAAAAAACTATTGTAATCTAGCCAAAATGAAAAGAAAAAAAAAAACCTCCTACTTAAATAACTGCTCTAGGGTCGAGGTTGGGATCGATTTACTATGATCCATACTATACCCATACCCATTTAAGAACTGGCAGTCAGGTTGATTTTGAGTGGATCCAGACCTGACCCATTTAGTAATTCGAGTCAAACTTAGGACTCAGGCCTGCCCCATGGGTCTAAATTTTGGATCCAAATCCACTACTTGTCAGGTAGGATGCAATTACCGACTGGAATGACTCAACCCATTTGCACCCCCATTGTTTACTCCTACATCAAAATCTTGTGCCGGTTTGTGTTGTTATGTACTTGTTAGACTGGAACTGTTGTTTTATAAGATTATATGAGTAGTCAGATATGTTATTCACAAAGTTTTGCTACACGGCCGACAGTCTTGTACAAGGCAGCTCATGTACACACCACTTGTAGACTTCCTGGGAATCATATCAGCCAACAAATTAGCTGGTTTATGAAACAGACGTGTAATGTCCAACAACTTGGTAGATTTTTTTATTTTATTTTATTTTATTTTTATTTAAGTTGTCCACCTGTTTTGAACATTATGGCTCTCATTATGGGCATACCTACCTGATTTTTGGGTTATCAGCTTGCACCTGGTTCCCATCGCCGCATGCGAAATTTGGCATTAATTGTTCCCTTTCTACATGCATTCATGCTTAGTACAGCTTTTATTCATGAAAAGAAAATACAGGTATTTTGGAAATAGATGATATTATTTTTCCATAATGGTTATAATTAAGATGGAATTCATGTTGCACCTGGTTGCCATTGCGGCATGCGCAAATGGACATTGTTCCTCTTCTACATGCATACATGCTTATCACACCTCTTATTTTAAAAATACTACTGTTATTTTGGAAACAGCTGATATTATTTTTCTATAATGGTTAAAATATGGACTTCATCAGGTCATCTATTGTGTTTTATGAGAGAGGAGAGATTGCATCATCTCTTTTGTTTTTTGAGGGAGATCGTGTCATGTATTATGTTTTATGAGAGGGAGAGAGGGAGAGAGACGTCGGAAATTTGGCTCTAGTATCAATTGATCAAGCTTTGATGCCAATACCTGAAAATTGGGATACAAGTGAAGCAAGTACTGATGAAAACTAGGACTACATGGACAAGGAGACTCCAATTCAACTATAATTATCTTCTTGTGAGAACTGCGTAGGTGGGACCAATTAGGTGGACCAACTTGCCTATAGGCGATCATAATCCTCTATGGTTAAAGATGAAGATCCACACATGATGTGCTGAAAATTTGGGCTGATTGACACCTTGATTTTGGTCCCTTTAGCGATCAATTGTACTGAAGATCATGGATTGAGTGCGCGCAGTCTACATCAGACTCACTAGGTTGAACTCACCATTTAGTTTCTCTCTGATGAAGTTACAAAGAGAAGTATTATTCGCTTCCAACGTTGCCATAAACAGTTGCAAACAGACTGAAATTTTCTCGCGAGGTCAGATCTTCATTCACATGCCAGCATTATCGGCTACATCAATGTTGATGTTCTCATGGTCGTTGTCGTCGATGGTCAAACTAATTTCTTCACGTTCCTTTTAAAAAATCAGTCTTCCTGAACAAAAAAGATGCTCAACTACATAAGGGGATGCAGAGATGGTAAAGGGCTTGAATCTTCCACAATCAATAACATGAGTTTAGAGGTGGGCATCGAGTCCAATCGGACTGAGTTAGGTCCAACCCGACTCGATCTGGTTTTGAAAAATGCTTGACCCGAACTCAATCTGACTCAGTACCAAGTCCAGCAAGCCTGACTCGATCCGAGTCCGACCCGGTCAAAAATACCAAGTCGGATCGAGTTGGCACCGATTCGGATCAGGTCATCGGGCTGGACAGAGGATCGGGTGTATATATAAATATATATACAATATACCTGAGTCGAGTCAGGTTTTGGATCGGGTCGAGTCTAATGGATTGAGTTTCGGGTTGAGTAGGCTCAAGTTACTGGGTAACTCATACTCGACTCGATTTGAGTTCGGATTAGCGGAGCCTACTTGGTTCGGACTGACTCACCAATTCGGTTCGGGTTGAGCCGGGTCCGAACGAGTTTGACGAGTCGAGTTGGTCGGATCAAGTCGGGTTGTGCCCAGCTCTACATGTGTTCATGTCAAGGGCCGTCGGATTTGCAAGCTACAACACTATAGCATTGAGTTTCAAGCCATGCTATATATAAGGTGATATCATTGGCATGATTGCATAATGTGAGTTCCAAGCCCTGGTATTTAAGTAAAGAAGAAGCGATTACAACAGAATGTGGGTTCTTTGTAGGCTTGAGTAGAAAGGCATATAAGATTACAACAATTTAAATGTGATACACTTGTGGGACTTAATATATATGCGGAATGGGCCCACGGATCTGTCTGTGCATGGGACATGGCGATCAGGGGTCGGATAGCTTACCTAGCTGAGACGCCGCCATGGAAGTCGGATAAGAATACCAGAATACCTGTAGAGCTTAGGATCTTCCTCTCCTTCACACCCTTTCTGCAATTTACAAGATGGGACTCGAATTTCTATTGTGATGTAGGATCGGGGACCCAGCTCTCTTTTATAGAATCTGTGGAGAGAGAGTTTGAAACCCATCACAACTCTCTCTCCCACGCTCCACATTGTAGCATCCTAGTGCAACTCAAATTGCTGTCTGCGTAAGACAGCTATAGCATTCCAGCCCTAGTACGTAAAGCTGCGCAGATAGACTGCGCAGCGCATCACCTGAAGTGGGGCTCACTGGTCTACTCAATCATCCAGTCCGAATGTATGACAATCTAGACCGCTGATCAGTGAGGCCCACTAAATAGAGTTCTTACATTCTCCCACTTGGGCCTCATTGAGCAATGTCAATGATAGTCATATATAATAATTTTGTAAACAGGTTTTGATATTTTAAGAAAATATACAAATGGTTAACCAATGAAAACAGTTGGACAGTATGAGTAATGCTATTTAATCTAGTCCATCAAGATAGTCAGTATCGAAACGCGGTAGTCATCACAACATTTAGGCGAAGTGAGTCTAAGCGCGATCACAAATACTTTCAATCTTAACGACATAGATCACGAACTAGGAAATGTGGTATAAGGATTACATACTTTAGTGTGATGTTATGTGCCTATCCTTAAGAGGTCCTGAAGCTTTTACATGTCTCCAACGAGACACGACTGTAGTTCTACTTACTCAAAATTTGCGCATATATATAGAGAAGCAGAAATAAATCTTTATATCAAAATCATCCAAACAAACTATATAAAACGAGATCTCTAAGTGTCTGTGAAAATTAAAGTACGCTCAACTCCCACTAACTAAAAACATCTGTGGGATTAATGACTCCCATGGATGTTACATGCTCCTGAAATGGTGTGATAGGGAGCCCTTTAGTGAGCGGATCTGCAATCATCTGCTTAGTGCCAATGAATTCCACGGACACTTGATGATTCTGAACCCTTTCCTTTACAACAAGATACTTGATGTCGATATGCCTCGACCTTGACGAATGCTTGTTGTTACTAGAGAAGGAAATAGCAGCCGAATTATCGCAAAATATTCTCAATAGTTTCGGGATATGCTCCAGTACCCGCAAACCTGAGAAGAAACTCTATAACCATAGTGCCTGATTAGATGCCTCATGGCAGGCAATAAATTCAGCTTCCATAGTGGATGAGGCTGTGGTAAATTGTTTCACGCTTTTCCATGACATAGCTTCTCCCACCATCATGAAGATGTATCCTGAAGTAGACTTTTTAGTATTAACGCAGCTTGCGAAGTCTGCATCTGAATATCCGATCAACTCCAACTAATCAGACCTTCTGTATGTGAGTCCGAAGTCTTTCGTTCTCTGAAGATATCGTAATACTTTTTTTGCAGCTATCCAATGTTGCATTCTTGGATTAGATAGATATCTTCCCAATATTCCAGTGACAAAGGCAATGTCCGGTCGCGTACAGACTTGAGCATACATGATGCTCCCTACTACTGATGCATACGGAAATTCTTTCATTCGATTCTTTTCTAAATCATTTTTTAGACACTGAAATAAACCAAATTTGTCGCCCTTCACAATGGACAACTTTCCTAAAGTATAATTTTGCATGCCATACCTTTCGAGTACCCTAGTAATATAGGCCCTCTGTGACAAGCTGAGCTGTCCAAGTGTTCTGTCACGGTAAATCTCAATGCCAATGACGTAAGAAGTTTCACCAAGGTCTTTCATTTTGTAACGACCTTGGAAATTTTGTGCTAATCTTTCCTTAAGTAGTTGTTTTGGGGTAGTTAGTGCTTTACTTGATTGCTTGTGAAATTCGCATCAATCACTTTAAATTGTATCTGCATGGCTCTAAACGTGCAGATTAGTGAGCGCTACGTTACTCAGAATCTGGGATCCATCGCTAAATCCGGTTGTTCTGGGGAATTTTTAGATCTGGATCGGACCTTGACCGCGCATCGAAAGTCCGATGGCGATGATCTTAGTCATGCGGTCACGAGTTGGGCTTGGTCTTCACCTCGAAAATCAAGTCGATCGGATTTCTCGGTCGATTTGATTGAGTTCGGAGTGAAGAGTGTGAGAACGGTTGGAATTTAATAAGCTTTTTATGAAATCTGAGTCGTGTCGCTTGCGCGACGATTTTAAGCTATCTGACCGTTGGATTCTGACCCAATTTCACCCTCTGATCAGGATGGTTGGCCCAGGCATATCCTAGTGCTTGTGGACCTGATCGAGTTTCCGTGACCGTTGAATTGAGTGTGGTCCGCCACGGCTGATCTGAAGAGCCTACGAAAACTCAGCCTGACCTAGATCCATGGTCAGTGAGCTTAAGTCCGACCTTTCGTGGTTATAGGCCCACCAGAAGTGCTTCGTTGGATCGAGAAAGGCGTACTTTGGTTATTACCTAAGTATACCTTGACCCTGGGGTTATTTCCATCATTTTAAGGCCTATATATAGTCCTTAAACCCTAGCTCTCATTTCCATACGAATTTTCTCTAACCCTAGCTTGGAAAGAGAGTGGAAAAGAGAGAGTTAGTGAGAGAGATTGGTTGGTGAATCATCTTGATTCTTCCTTGTTCTTCTTCACCTTTGAATCTTCACTTTGAATCGTTCCTCTGACGATTCTGAGTTCTTTTGGGGTAAGTTAACCTAACCCTAACCTGTGTTAGAGCTTAGATTAGACTTGGTGTTGTTGTATCTCATTTCTATCCTTATTTTAGGGTATTCTTGCGCCGTTGACGAAGACAACTCGTCTAAATCAGTTCGGCTATTCTTTCCTCGCTTAAGGTGCGGACTTTAAGTGTATAGGTTATGGTTTTCAAGGCTTTCAATCCCGTTAGTGATTTATTCTTGTTATGGATGAGATTTCACATGTCAAATGTTATGTTTACATTGCTTTCTGATATGCATGTGCTATATTGAGATTTGTGCATTCTAAGTGTATTTATAAAGTACCGTATACGTATAAAATACGCACTTGTGCTTGCCATGATTATTGGTCATGTATGTATGCTAGATGCATGTATGACAACTCCTTGGTAAAGGGAATTGTCTAAGTGCATGTATTCCAACATACGTCATGTATGTTATTCCTTGTATGCTAAGTGTTTGTAGAAATGCATGAATGACCTATGTGTAACTGAGATTACACTAAATGCGGGCGTTGAGAAGTGATTCTCAATACTTCTATGGATGCGCATGATTTCCTTATGCATTTACATTCCAAGTTATTTAAATTCAAGCATTCCTATGCTTACATTTATGTTAAGTTGATATTCTTCGATGTGTATGCACCATGATTTGAGTGGTTGTTCCATTCTTGTTTTACATTCCATATGAATATCGTCGTAGTGTAGGACATTTGGGACTATGCCTTAGTCCAGGAAATCGGTAATTGACCCTATATTCGTGGTTGAGATTGCTTTCGCCACGTGAGACGTATTAGACGAACCCGAGCCGTATTAGAGTTGGCGGCAGTGGTTTGGCCACGCGGAGTGTTTGCGCACTCTATGTCGCTCAATTCAACGTGCGCTCGTGCTAATCGAGTTCGTCAACTAACCCGATTGTCCGGTGTATGTTAACCATGTATGGACGCTCTACTGCTTGAATCTAGGGTACCGAACTTACCAGTGAAATCCTAATAACCATGGTACCGATCCGCTAAGACTCATGAGCCGGACATGGTGGTATGGGACACCGTGGTCGAGCCGTCGCGCCCTACGCTGGGGTGACGAGCCTCCCGTAGTGACCAAAGTGAGCAACTTAACTCGTGAGCCGATTATGGTGGTATGGGACACTATATTCGTCTTTGTCGGCCTACATTGATTGGTGACGAGCCCTTTGTAGTGACCTCGAGCATACCGGATACCACAAGGAGGTGACGAGCCGATCCTGTGGTAGTAAGGGCATGAAAGGCGTGCATTGATTGGTGACGAGCCCTTTGCTACGACCACAACTATATGATCGTATGAGATGTCTAGGATTGACGACCCTAGTATGGATCACTGTATGGATGATGATATGAGGACGGTATCTTAGCTTCCCAATCCGATGTATGAATTGGACTATTAACTTCTTGGTAATCATATCCATGCACCGGTTTTGCATGTGCTTTGTAGTTGTTGGGCACTTTGAGGGGATGTGTTGCGTAACGTAAGATGAAGACGCGAGGGTGTACGCGTGAGGGCACGCATCATATTGCATTCATACCGCATTAACAAGAGTACTTAGGATTTATTTAATTGTCTCGCTTTATCATTACTGTTTGATTTTACTGATAGCATGTTAACCAATGTGCCTTATTGTTCCACCGAGTTGATCACTCACTCCCACGTTTCGGGCGGTGTTTCACACCCACCAGACTGTCTTAGGCCCCGATGTTGCAGATGTGGATGCGACGCCCGAGGCAGAGCGGAGCCGGATGACGACGAGGCTGCCTTCTCTTTTCTGACGGGTTCTAGCGAGCCTCGGTGCTGCGCGGGATCTATGGGATTACTATTTTTGGGAACCGAAATGATGTAACTTGTACTTATAATTTTGATAAATAACACTTTTACACGATCTGGTTGTATATGTAATTCAGAGGACTTACACTTGTACACATATTTTACTATAAGTCTTCCGCTTGCTTTATTCACTTATCCTTGAATCATATCTGCGTTTTGGCTTAATCTATCCCATGTTTATGCACTAATACAGTCAACATACATCTCTCATTAATTATGTTGCATAAGTGATGTTTTGGAACTCGGGAGCCGAGTTATGCTCGACCCCCGAATTTCAGGGCGTTACAAGTTGGTATCGAGCATGATCTGGATTAAACCGGACCTGGGTTATGGTCACACACCGCACGTTGTCACCACTATAGTGTAATTGGGTGCGGGTCTATCATCGCTTTGTGTTTGTGCTCCGTAGTTTCTATCGGCGAAAGTTTCCTGAAAACCTTTACCGAGTCGAGTCTGTACCCTTACCTGATCACACACAGCGACCCGAAACCTGTTCTAGACCCTCTATTAATGAGTGTAGATGGTCTACCCTCCCATTATTCAGTTTTAAACCTTCCAGAAATCGCTGTTTGTATCAGATTTCTGTCAAAATACACAAGGGGCCAATCGGGGCATTTTCGGTGGGACCCAGGGGGGGAACCACATCATTTGGACCAAGGAGGACCAGGAGGACCTCGCCAAATCGGCGAGGCATCGCCGATATGTCCAGAGACCGGCGATGCCATCGCCGGTCGGCGGGCCAGGCGGGCCGGGCCGACGCGGGCCGATCGTCCATGAGGCTTGTGTGGCCCACCCCTCCACGATTTTCACTTTAAAACCACTCCTTTTACCTATTTCCTTTACAAAACCCTCTTCCAAGCTCTCCTTTTCTTCAACAACCTCTCCAAACTCTCTCAAATCTCTCCCAAATCTTCATCTTCCTTCCATTTTCGTGCAAACCCATCACCCCATTCTCAAATCTTCCATTCCATCGCTGATTTCTCCATCTTTCCCTCTCATTTGAGCCATTTCATTCCCTTTTTGGCTCATAGTTGTGTGGAAGCTTCACCATCTTCCTATTTCTCTCTTTCTCTCATTTCTCATGGCCCTCTTTGAGATTGTGATGGCCATCTTTTCCATTTCTTCCCTTCTTTCCTTGATGGGGAAGAAGAGAGCGCCAGTGGATGAAGCCGGGCCGAGCCGCCCAACCCGTGCACGGAGGCCGAGAGGTGCCGCCGCTAGCACGTCCGCCACGCGCGAGTTCCAGACGAAGCGGGACCTCGATCCTCGAGCTCCTGTCAGTAGGACCTTGTTGGCGGAATTGTCGCATGGAGTCTATGAGGGGTGGTCCTTTTTGAGGCTCATGGTGATCCGCGGCTCTTTGGAGTGTTCTTTTTGTTGATGCGGCTAGAAGGGGCTGGTTGGGGTCCCTTGTTCGACGGCGAGTATCGCGCGAATGCTAGCACTGTTCGGGCCTTCTATGCCAACATTCTGGAGCCTTCGCTGGATCCTCTGCAGTTCAAGATTCCCTGTGGTAGCGGTCGAGTTGGAATTGTCAATGTTGCTTTGATATCCCGACTCTTGAAGGTGCCACTTGGGGAAGTGCATGCCAGCGAGAAGAATGTGGACAGTGTGCGCGAGAGGGATCCGCACCGGATCCTTGTGCGTTCGTTTGGTTGAATGGCAGCCGAATAGGAGTCTTTTGGCTTCTCACATGACGAACGACTTCCGTTTGCTTCACCACATCTTTACGTTCAATGTGTATCCCGGTGGAGCAACCGCAGAGTGTACGCGCCGATGGTCGATTTTCTATATCGGTGGGGCGGGATGCGAAGTTGTGTGTGCCGACGTACGCCCTGCCCGATTATTCTCATCGCTCGTTCGAGTAGACGGACCGAGTCTCTTCCCTTTGGCCGCCTCATTTGCAAGATTGCACATGAGTTTGGCTATAGGCTTGGAGCTGAGAAACCGGTCCCTGTTCGTCATCTCAACTTGAGGACCCTTAAGCTGATGGAGGTTGGTTCTGGTCGGCTTGCCTCTGAGGGTGAGGCCGGTCTGAGAGTGATGATGAGAGTTATGCTGAAGGTGGGCGGAGTCTGAGGAAGAAGCAGAGCAAGACGAGGAAGAGAGTGGGGCACAGGATTCGAGTGATCGCTCTCCTCCTGTGGTGCCAGAGCAGGGCGCAGAGCAGGTTGCCAGAGATGCCCGTCACACGGCTTGAAGAAGGGCAAGCTGCTTTACACCAAGAGATGGTGGATCTTCGAGGCTTGGTTAAGCACAAGTTCAAGAAGATGTCCCGGACTTTGAAGTCTATCCTGTGTTGCTTGCAGGATAGGGGTGCTCCGCCTCCGTCTCCTGACTCCGACGAGTAGCATCGTCGTGGCCGTCTTTGCTTTGTTTGGTGTTTCTTTCTGTGTGTAGCCGTTGTTGGCTTGTAGTTGGAGTTGTTGTAGTGTGGTAGTTGTTAGTGGTTGTAGTAGTTGTGGTTGTTTGTAGTGTTAGATGTTGTTGTTTTCATGCTTTCCTAGTCGTGATTCATGTATTGCGCACTACTTGTATTGCGACGATTTTGATTAATGGAAGGCATGTGGTTTGTTTTGGTGTTGTGCTGTTGTGTTGTTGTTGTGTGGATGGATTATGTGACTTAGAATCGGCAGGTTGCATCCTTTGATTTAATGTAGGGATGCCTCCTAAGGGTTCAAGGCTTCGGCCCGTCTTTCTCTGATTGACTTGCTGGGGGTTCCTCCCTTGAGCGATAGCGAGTCAGATCCACAGGGGCCACATGGAGGTGGTGTTGGGTCGACACCTATGGCTCCTCCAGTCACACCCTCGGTTCCCGAGCCGAGCCATGCACCTTCTTCGGCTCCACTGTTGATAGGTTTGAGCAGATGATTTTGTTGATGCAGCAGCAGCAGCAGCAGCAGCAGCGGCAGCAGGAGTTCCTCTCCTCCATGGCCGGCATCTTTGCTCAGTCGGTAGGGGCGACTCCAACTGTTTCACCTATGCCTCCATCCGGGAGTGCCAGTGTCGCGAGTGCCGGCGGCACATTCGAGCGATTCCAGCGCTTGAGACCTCCTACTTTGCGGGTTCTCATACCGAGGAGGCCGAGTATTGGATTGACCGCATCTCTAAGATGCCGAGGCCGCTACACTGCTCTGAGGTCGAGCAGTTGAGCTTGCCACCTTCATGTTTGAGAAGGAGGCCGGTTTGTGGTGGGACAGTGTGCTTCGCACTGTCGAGGAGGACTTCGTGTGGTCGTGGCAGGCGTTTGAGGCGCGCTTCCACGAGAAGTATTTCCCGATGCCGACATGAGAAGGAGAGTGAGTTCCTTCGCCTCCGCCAGGGAGGGTTGTCGGTTACGGAGTATGAGAACCGGTTTACTGAGTTGGGGCGGTATGTTCCTTTGATCCTGGGTGATCAGCCGATGAGGATGCGGCGTTTTTCTGAGGGGCTGCGACCTGAGATCCGATCGAAGATTTGCTGTGCCAGCATTTCTTCATATGCGGAGCTAGTGAGCATGTCCTTGCGAGCAGAGTAGACGGAGATAGAGCGTCCCGCATGCGAGCACCGATGCCTCCTAGGCCGAGACCGGATTTCCATGGTGCACCTTTCCTTGGCAAGAGGCCGCGTGTTGATTCTCCTCCTTGGCGTTCAGCGCCGCCCGCTGATGAGAGCTGATCTGAGATGTTCTTATTGTGGGAAGGTTGGGCACTTGGACCGTTTCTGCTTTTCCAGTATGCGAGCAGGTGGTTTTACTCCACCGCAGAGGGTTAGCCGTCCGATGCCTCCGGTTATTTCTCCTCCTCCTCTTCGATCAGCGCCAGCTCATCCATCCTTCAGACCTGCAGTTCCTGGTTTCAGGCCACCTCAGCGGCCCATGGTTCCTCAGCCGAATCGTCAGCAGCAGGCTCGTGTTCATGCGCTTTCAGCAGAAGCGCCTATGTCTGACTTGGTGCCGAGGTCCTTTGAGGTGACAGCGCATATGGAAGGTATTCCCGTTTCTGTGCTAGTGGATACAGGGTCCACTACTTCTCTTATTTCTTATGCGGCAGTTAGGCGTTTGGGTTTGAGATCTGTTCCTATACCTGGAGTGACGCTTACTACCGCTACGGGGATGTCCTCTGCCTTGGGCAAGCGTTGTATGGATTGTTTGGTCGATCTGGGAAGTGGATCGATCCGTGTTGATTTGCTAGTCGCACCGCTTTATCACTACGATGTTATTATGGGTATGGATTGGCTCACGAGGATGCGAGCTGAGATTGATTGTGAAGCGAGATCAGTGACGATCCATGGACCTGAGGGCGAGATTGTTACTTTCCCAGTTCAGGTCAGTTACCCTATTCGTATTGATTTTTATTCTTCTCTGTTGGAGAGTTCGGCCGAGTCGGCGTTGGTTAGTACGCCGGTAGTTCAGGAGTTTGAAGATGTGTTTGAGTCGATTCCTGGATTACCTCCTCAGCGTGAGATTGATTTTGCTATCGATCTTATGCCTGGTGCAGCGCCCATTTCTTTACCCACCTATCGGATGCCTCCGAGTGAAATGGAGGAGTTGAGGAAGCGATAGATGGTTTGCTAGAATTGGGTTTTATTCGCCCAGTGTGTCTCCTTGGGGAGCACTGTCTCTCTTTGTGAAGAAGAAGGATGGTTCCTTGCGATTGTGTATTGATTATCGCAGTTGAACTTCTGGTAATCGTGAAGAATAAGTACCCCTTGCCCGAGGATTGATGATCTGTTTGATCGGTTGAAGGGGGCACGGTACTTTTCGAAGGTTGATCTGCGGTCAGGGTATCATCAGTTTCGCGTCAAGGATGGGGACGTGCGGAAGACCGCTTAGGACCAGCTCCGGTCATTATGAGTTCCTTGTGATGTCGTTCGCACGAACGCACCGGCCGTGTTCATGGATCGATGAACAGGGTGTTTCGGCCGTTTCTGTTTCGATTCGTCATTGTATTTATTGATGACATCTTGATTTATTCGGCGAGCGGAGCACAAGGAGCACTTAAGAGCGGTTTTGGGTACTCTTAGGGAGCATCGGCTTTTCGCACAGTTCAAGAAGTGTGATTTCCGGAAAGAGGAAGTCAAGTTCCCGGGACATGTGGTGTCCAAGGAAGGTATAGCCGTCGACCTTGCCAAGGTAGGTGCAGTGCAGGACGCCTGGTTCGATTACCGAGGTGAGGAGTTTTCTTGGCCTTGCAGGTATTATCGACGCTTTATTCGGGACTTCTCGAAGATTGCCAAACGTTGTCGCAGATGACACGGAAGGATTTGAAGTTTGCTTGGAGTGAGCGGGCGGAGTTAGTTCAGGAGCTCAAGGACAAGTTGACGTCCGCCCCTGTGCTAGTATTGCCGAGCAAGGGGTTAAGTATATTATATATACGGACGCCTCTCGCGTTGGTGGGTTGTGTCCTTATGCGGAAGGACGGGTGATTGCTTATGCTTGCGTCAATTAAGGAAACACGAAGAGAATTACCCTACGCACGACTTGAAACACATGTCATCTTCGCATTAAAGCTTTGGAGACATTACCTTTATGGTGAGGAGTTCGAGCTCTTTTGCGACCACAAGAGCCTTAAGTATATTTTCACGCAGCGTGATTTGAATATGAGGCGGCAGATGGATGGAAACATTGAAGGACTTCAAGTTCGATGTTTCTTACCATCCTGGTAAGGCGAACCTTGTGGCGATGCGTTGAGTCGCAAGAAGGCTTTGGAGTTTGCGGCTCCGCTGATGATAGCAGAGTGGGAGATGTTGGAGTTCGTGCGCGATTTTGAGCAGAAGCTTACGGTGGTTGAGCCGTATGAGGTTATCGCACACATTCGTGTACAGCCCGTCATCGACGAGAGGATCGTTGCAGCTCAGGTAGATGATGAGCTCTTGGTGAAGATGAGGCAGCGGGTTGGTACAGATGGGAACTCCGACTGGAGTGTTAGTTCTGATGGGGGCCTACGTTTTCGTGGCCGGTTATGTGTTCCTGACATCCCTGACTTAGGACGTGAGGTTCTCGAGTTAGCCCATAGTTCTAAGCTTGCGATGCATCCAGGTAGCACGAAGATGTATCAGGATATGAAGAGGTCTTATTGGTGGGACAATATGAAGGTCCAGATTGCTGAATTTGTTTCTCGTTGTCTCACGTGCCAGCAGGTTAAGGCAGAGCATCGCCGACCTCCTGGCTGCAGCCCATGCCCATAGCTGAATGGAAGTGGGATTTCATCTCTATGGATTTTATTTCTGGGTTGCCGAGGACGAGAAGGGATTTGACTCTATTTGGGTGATCGTCGATCGATTAACGAAGTCGGCGCATTTCTTACCGATCGAGTCACTTACTCTGCAGACGAGTTGGCTAGGTTGTATATCAAGGAGATAGTGCGTCGACATGGATCCCCTGGAGATTGTGTCCGATAGAGACACGCGTTTTACATCTATCTTCGGACTCGTATCCAGGAAGCGATGGGTGTGAAATCGAAGTCAACGCGTTTCATCCGCAAACAGATGGGCAGACGGAGCGCGTGAATCAAGTCCTGGAAGATATGTTGCGAGCTTGTGTTTTGGATTTCAAAGACAGTTGGGATGATTGTCTTCGTATGCGAGTTCGCGTATAATAATAGTTTCCAAAGCGAGTATCGGTATGGCTCCCTTCGAGGCGTTGTATGGTCGCCGTGCAGAGCACCACATTGTTGGCCTAAATTGGTGAGCGTAGTTTGCTTGGCCCGAGTTGGTGCGGGTGACTTCAGAGAAGGTCGACATCATTCGACGTCGACTTCTAGCAGCACAGAGCAGATCAGAGTAGGCATACGAGGCGTCGACCGCTTGAGTTCGTAGTGGGAGATCATGTTTTTCTGAAGGTCTCTCCTATGAAGGGAGTTTTGCGGTTCGGTAAGAAGGGGAAGCTGACGCCGAGATTTATTGGTCCATTTCAAGTTCTGGATCGAGTGGGAGCGGTAGCTTACCGCCTTGCTTTGCCCACACCTCTTGCGGGCGTGCATAACGTATTTCATATCTCTATGCTGAAGAAGTACGTTCCTGATCCTTCGCATATTATCAGTTGGGAGCAAGTGCAGTTAAGTGAGGATGCCACTTATGTACTGCAACCAACACGTATTCTGGATAGAAAGGAGCAGGTACTGCGTAGCAAGGTTATCCCTCTCGTGAAGGTGTTATGGTCGCATCATGGCGTAGGAGAGGCTACTTGGGAATCTGAAGCTGAGGTCAGGAAGACCTACCCTCTGATCCTTGAGGATTATACGAAGGTATGAATTTCGAGGACGAAATTTTCTTTAAGGGGGGTAGATTGTAACGACCTTGGAAATTTTGTGCTAATCTTTCCTTAAGTAGTTGTTTTGGGGTAGTTAGTGCTTTACTTGATTGCTTGTGAAATTCGCATCAATCACTTTAAATTGTATCTGCATGGCTCTAAACGTGCAGATTAGTGAGCGCCACGTTACTCAAATCCGGGATCCATCGCTAAATCCAGTCGTTCGGGGGATTTTTTGGAAGTTGGATCGGACCTTGACCGCGCATCGAAAGTCCGATGGCGATGATCTTAGGCTGCGGTCACCGAGTTGGGCTTGGTCTTCACCTCGAAAATCAAGTCGATCGATGTTCCGGGTCGATTTGATTGAGTTCGAGTGAAGAGTGTGAGAACGGTTGGAATTTAATAAGCTTTTTATGAAATTCGAGTCGTGTCGCTTGCGCGACGATTTTAAGCATTCCGACCGTTGGATTTCGACCCAATTTCACCCTCGAATCAGGATTTGGCCCATGCATATCCTAGTGCTTGTGGACTCGATCGAGTTTCCGTGACCGATTGAATTGAGTGTGGTCCGCCACTACTGATCTGAAGAGCCGATTACGAAAACTCAGGCTGACCTAGATCCATGGTCGGTGAGCTTAAGTCCGACCTTTCGTGGTTATAGGCCCACCGAAGTGCTTCGTTGGATCGAGAAAGGCGTACTTTGGTTATTACCTAAGTATACCTTGACCCGGGTTATTTCCATCATTTTAAGGCCTATATATAGTCCTTAAACCCTAGCTCTCATTTCCATACGAATTTTCTCTAACCCTAGCTTGGAAAGAGAGTGGAAAAGAGAGAGTTAGTGAGAGAGATTGGTTGGTGAATCATCTTGATTCTTCCTTGTTCTTCTTCACCTTTGAATCTTCACTTTGAATCGTTCCTCTGACGATTCTGAGTTCCTTTGGGGTAAGTTAACCTAACCCTAACCTGTGTTAGAGCTTAGATTAGACTTGGTGTTGTTGTATCTCATTTCTATCCTTATTTTAGGGTATTCTTGCGCCGTTGACGAAGACAACTCGTCTAAATCAGTTCGGCTATTCTTTCCTCGCTTAAGGTGCGGACTTTAAGTGTATAGGTTATGGTTTTCAAGGCTTTCAATCCCAGTTAGTGATTTATTCTTGTTATGGATGAGATTTCACATGTCAAATGTTATGTTTACATTGCTTTCCTGATATGCATGTGCTATATTGAGATTTGTGCATTCTAAGTGTATTTATAAAGTACCGTATACGTATAAAATACGCACTTGTGCTTGCCATGATTATTGGTCATGTATGTATGCTAGATGCATGTATGACAACTCCTTGGTAAAGGGAATTGTCTAAGTGCATGTATTCCAACATACGTCATGTATGTTATTCCTTGTATGCTAAGTGTTTGTAGAAATGCATGAATGACCTAAGTGTAACTGATTACACTAAATGCAGGCGTTGAGAAGTGATTCTCAATACTTCTATGGATGCGCATGATTTCCCTTATGCATTTACATTCCAAGTTATTTAAATTCAAGCATTCCTATGCTTACATTTATGTTAAGTTGATATTCTTCAGATGTGTATGCACCATGATTTGAGTGGTTGTTCCATTACTGTTTTACATTCCATATGAATATCTGTCGTAGTGTAGGACATTTGGGACTATGCCTTAGTCCAGGAAATCGGTAATTGACCCTATATTCGTGGTTGAGATTGCTTTCGCCACGTGAGACGTATTAGACGAACCCGAGCCGTATTAGAGTTGGCGGCAGTGGTTTGGCCACGCGGAGTGTTTGCGCACTCTATGTCGTTCAATTCAACGTGCGCTCGTGCTAGTCGAGTTCGTCAACTAACCCGATTGTCCAGTGTATGTTAACCATGTATGGACGCTACTGCTTGAATCTAGGGTACCGAACTTACCAGTGAAATCCTAATAACCATGGTACCTGATCCGCTAAGACTCATGAGCCGGACATGGTGGTATGGGACACCGTGGTCGAGCCGTCGGCCTACGCTGGGTGACGAGCCTCCCGTAGTGACCGAAGTGAGCAACTTAACTCGTGAGCCGATTATGGTGGTATGGGACACTATATTCGTCTTTGTCGGCCTACATTGATTGGTGACGAGCCCTTTGTAGTGACCTCGAGCATACCGGATACCACAAGGAGGTGACGAGCCGATCTGTGGTAGTAAGGGCATGAAAGGCGTGCATTGATTGGTGACGAGCCCTTTGCTACGACCTCAACTATATGATCGTATGAGATGTCTAGGATTGACGACCCTAGTATGGATCACTTTTTGGATGATGATATGAGGAAGGTATCTTAGCTTCCCAATCCTGCTGTATGAATTGGACTAATAACAACTTGGTCATCATATCCAGGCACCGCATTGGCCTGTGCTTTGTAGATGTGGCGCACTTTGAGGCGATGTCATGCGTAACGTACGATGAAGACGCCGAGGGTGTACGCGTGAGGGCACGCATCATATTGCATTCATACTGCATTAACAAGAGTACTTAGGATTTATTTAATTGTCTGCTTTATCATTCTTGTTTGATTGAACGATAGCATGTTAACCAGGTGCCTTATTGTTCCACCGAGTTGATCACTCACTCCCACGTTTGGGGACGGTGTTTTAACCCACCAGACTCTGTCTTAGGCCCCGATGTTGCAGATGTGGATGCGACGTCGAGGCAGAGCGGGAGCTGGATCGACGAGGCTGCCTTCTCCTATATGCGGTTTTCAGGCGGGTTCTAGCGAGCCTCGGTGTATTGCGCGGGATCTATGGGATTACTATTTTTGGGAACTGAAATGATGTAACTTGTACTTATAATTTTGATAAATAACACTTTTACACGATCGGGTTGTATATGTAATTCAGGGACTTACACTTGTACACATATTTTACTATAAGTCTTACGCTTGCTTTATTCACTAATCCCTGAATCATATCTGCGTTTTGGCTTAATCTATCCCATGTTTATGTGCTAATACAATCAACATACATCATTCATTAATTATGTTGCATAAGTGATGTTTTGGAACTCGGGAGCTGAGTTATGCTCGACCCCCAAGGTCTTTCATTTCAAACCTTTGAGATAAGAATTTCTTGGTGTCGCTCAATATCCTGGTATCACTGCTAGCTAACAAAATGTCATCAACATACAAAATCATCATAACGAACTTACTCTCACTGGTTTTAATGTAGATACATTCATCTGCAGTATTTTCTACAAAGTCATATGAAGAAATTACTTCATGAAACTTAAGGTACCACTGTCGCGATGCCTGTTTCAACCCATAGATGGACTTCTTAAGTTTACAAACTAAATGTTCTGAGCCAATAGCTACAAAACCTTCGGGCTGCAATATATACACATTCTCATTCAGATCCCCATTGAGAAATGCAGTCTTTATATCCATCTGATGTAACTCTAAATCCATATGAGCTACAAGAGCCATTATGATCCTGAATGAGTCTTTCTTGGATACTGGTGAGAAAGTCTCCTTAAAGTCAATGCCCTCACGTTGGTTAAAACCCTTGGCAACAAGTCTGGCTTTATATCGTTCGACATTATCCTTGGAGTCCCGTTTGGTTTTAAATATCCATTTACAACCAATCGGCCTTATTCCAGTGGGTAACTCTACAAGATCCCATACTTTATTGTCCTGCATGGATTTCAACTCATCTTTCATGGCATTAAACCAACGAGAAGGATCAACACTTTGTTTGACTTGTGTAAAGGATTTATGATCCTTTTCTACCCCTATGTCAGAGTCGTGTTCCTGTAAGTATACGATGTAATCGTCTCGATTTACAAGCCTTCTCTCTCTTTCAAATCTTCTAAATGGTTCAGCTTGTTGAGTCTGATCTTGATTTTCCTCATCAGTGGTTTGTATATGAGGTTCTACGGGGTGCTCTACAGTGACTGCAGAATCGACTGCATCATTAATGTCCATGTGATTTGGATTGACTATAATAGGAGTCACAGTCCTTTGTTCCTCAAATACAAAATTTCTTATGTTCGTGCTCCCACTGTTTTCAGTGTCCTCAATGAATCTGGCATTCCCAGTCTCAACAATCTTGATGGAGTGGGAAGGATAGTAGAATCGATAGCCTTTGGATCTTTCTGGGTATCCAATGAAGAAACAACTTATGGTTCTAGGATCAAGCTTCTTTTCATGCAGGTTATAAATTTTGGCCTCAGCAGAACAACCCCAAACTTGTAGATATCGGAGACTTGGTTTTCTCACATTCCACAACTTAAAAGGAGTTTTACTTATTGCTTTGCTGGGAACCCTATTTAATATATGAACTGCAGTTTTGATCGCATCACCCCACAGAGATTCTGACAATGTTGAATTGCTGACCATACTTCGCACCATATCCATAAGGGTGCGATTACGTCTCTTAGCAACTCCATTCTGCTCTGGAGTACCAGGCATAGTGTACTGAGCAACAATGCCACAATCCTACAGGTATTTAGCGAATGGCCCTGGATTGCGTCCTGATTCGTCATATCTACCATAGTATTCACCACCATGGTCAGATCTGACAACTTTAATTCTCTTATCGAGTTGATTTTCAACCTCGGCCTTATAGATTTTAAAAGCATCCAGGGCATCTGATTTCTTACTGATAAGGTATAGGTACCCAAAGCGAGAGTAGTCATCTATAAAGGTAATGAAATATTTATGGCCACTCCATGAGGCTGTAGGAAATGGTCCACAGATAACTGTATGTATAACCTCTAATAGATCTACACTCCTGGTTGCACCTTTTTTTCTCGTTCTAGTCTGTTTCCTTTTTATGCAATCAATGCATACTTTATAGTCAGAGAAGTCTAGAGAATGCAAAATTCCTTCTCACACAAGTCTGTCTAATCTCTCACGAGATATATGGCATAGCCGCCTGTGCCACAACATGGAGGAATTCTCATAGTCTAGTCTTCGCTTGGATCCCACTACATTTTCATGCAAGGTATTAATATTTTAGACGTGAGAGGCAATCAAGTCTAACTGGTATAAGTTGTTTACTAAAGAGCCGGTTCCAACTTTAATCGAATTAAAGTAAATAGTAAAGCTTTTATTTCCAAAGTGGAACGAATATCCCAACTTATCCAAACAGAAAATTGAAACTAAATTGTGCCTTATAGACGGTACAAAGAATGTATTTACTAAATTCCAAAAATGACCAGACTTCAACTTAAGCCTATAGACTCCTATTGCCTCCACGTCAACTTTGACACCATTGCTTATGTCTACTGAGCGCTCCGCATCAGTTGGTGGCCTGGCCTGTAGTAATTCCTGCATAGAAGTGCATATGTGAATAATAGTTACTGAATCTATCCACCAGGAATCCACTGACACATCGGTCAGATTAGATTCAAAATAGATAAGAACAGAATGATTACCTTTCTTTATGATCCAATCCTTAAAATCTTCGTAGTCTTTCTTTAGATGACCCGTCTTTTTGCAAAAAAAGCACGGTTTGCCTTTAACCCGTTTGCGTCTAGATCCATTTCCAGATTGATTCTCATGTTTTCTAGATGGAGGACCAGAGAATCCATTATTAGAACCTTGTTTCCTCTTCCTTTTACCTTTATTCCCTTGCCCATGCCCTTGTCCTGAAGTCACCATATTAACATTTTGAACTTTTACCATTTGCCTAATCCTGTCTTCTTCTTGGACGCACTGAGTGATGAGTTCATCCAATGTCCACATGTCCTTCAGAGTGTTATAGTTTACCAGGAATGTGCCGAATTGGGGATGTAGGTTGTTCATGATCAAATGAACCAGTTGATCATCAGTGAGTACAAGCCCTAGAGCACGGATCTTAGAAACAACTTCGATCTGCTTTATAATGTATTCACGGATGTTGCCTTTTCCATCGTAGGACGAGTGAGTCAATTTTCTCATTTCAGTCAGGAAAACTTTGGCCTTATCTATTTCAGGCATGACACCCTTCATCGATTCAGAAATTGAATACTTAATGACTTTCAGTTATGTATCATTTGATTTAAACCATGCAATCCATCGATTATATTCAGCTTCAGTGGCATTATCAGATGGCTTTGGCGGTTCTGGTGTTATCAGGGCAAGATCTAATTGAAGACAGCCCAGTACAACTTCAATGGCGTTCTTCCATTGAGCGTAATTAGATCCATTAAGGGCAGGGACTTGATTCTGATTAGTTGGAATTGAGACTGAAATAAAAGAGATATATACTCACATTAGTTCATAGTTTCACAAATCAATTTCGTGAATATAAACAAAATTATCAGGCAAAGTTAATCAATTCAGTTGCTAAGGGAGGCATCAACTGAATCATCCAAGATGAAAATGGGCCCAACCATCATATCCTAGTGAGAATCTGTTACATCATCATCATTCCTCCTGTGGGAGGTAATAACAACATGTTAGTGATCCTCCTGAACATGAAGCTAAGTGATGTAAGTCATGTAAATCTGAGACACTCAACACCTGTGGGTGAGATGAGTCTTTCAACTTTACATTACCAGCACCATTTACTTCACCCGTTCACTTGACTGCCAAACGCTAATCGTCTGTGTTTTCCTTACCGTACGCATGAAAAAATGAACGCAACTGTATGCAATCCTCCTTATCCCAATTTTACAAGTCTGTACCTGTAAAGTTTTCATTGATTGAGGTCACTATGGTGGCTAACACAACCGAATCCAAAACTACAAATATAGACTTTAAGATTGCTATTATAATCCTGCCTCTCTATGGATTATATCTAAATTATTTTGATGTGGCCCACAAGATGGTCAATTTTGAGCATTGGAAAATAGATGAACTACAGAGAGAAATTGTCAGATATGTTTCACTTTCTATGATCCAATGGTCTATGTAAGACAATTAAGGATGGGTAATGGGCCTAAATAGGGACTTCATCAGAATTTAATCTATATGATCTATACATCATCCTTAAGGCACTCATAATTAGATTTTCATAAGATGGACGGTAATTTTCAACAATCCGTTTAGTTCAATTATAGTGTATACACACCATTGATCCCCACCTAGTGAATATTCTATATGAGATGCGTAGAGAATACATCATGGATGGCTTAGATCAATCAATAAATGTCCATAATGTAAACATAATGATTATAATGTCAACTACATATGGGTTTGGCCCAACAACCTTATGAAATGCTAGGCTCATAAAGGTCATGAAAAATTAGGCCCACGAATGTCTATAGAAGACTAATGGCCTAAATATATAGTAAAATGGGCCGAGAATGCAGCAGTGGGCCCATATATGTTGTTGGGCCCAGTAAAACTACATGGCTCATATATGCGTGATTAGTTGGCAGGTCGTGAATACGTGATACCTGATATGGCTGGGCCCAGATCAAGATATGAGATATGCTGAAACGTGATATGGGCCCGTCTGGCCCAACTGAAAGGATGTGGGCTATCCTGTATTTGGGTTCAGAGAGCGGACCCGATTAGACCTTAATCGGGTCTACAGACCCGACCATCTATGAAAAGCCAGCCTTCGACCTAAAAACCCATAACTGTGAAAAAACCATTCGATTTCGACTTATCGCATGTGGCTGACGAAGAGAGGGAGATGAAATCCCAACTGCCACAGATGAATCAGTGGTCGAAGATCGTCCGATTGCCTTCATCAACCACGGAGATCATCTCCTGCTTGGATCTTCAGCAGATGAAGAAGGGAGATGGATCAACGTCATTGAATGTATGACCTCCAGCAGTGAAGATTATCATCAGAGAATCGAGGTGCTGGAGGACAATCCCGTTTAGCCACTGTTGCGCATGGTTATTGGCATCGCAAGAGGTATGATATAAAATTCATCCACAATACTGATTATTGTGGTTGAAATCCCAAATCCTTGGATCTGGATTGGGGTTTTATGGATCTAAAAACCCACAATCGGGATTTGGGATTCGGAAACCCTAATGGATGAATCTGATTTTTGGGTTTCGAAATTGAAAATCCCCTAATCTCCTGATTTGGTGATTCAAATCCGAAAACCCTAATTTCACAATTTGGGGATTCCGAATTGAAAATTCCCAATTGATATCTGGATTTGGGGATTCGAATTCGAAATCCTAATTCTGGATGTGGAAATTGAAATTTCCAATTTGAAAAACTAGTTTCAGGGTTTTCGGAATTCAAATCCCTAATCTGAATATTTCTGGATTTAGGGATTCAGAAATCCCTGATCACAACTGTTTCAGGAATTCGTAAATCCCTGATGTGATCAGATGTAGCTGGATGTGATCATCCATACCTATGCACAGATGGCTCTGATACCAACTATGGGACTTAATCTATATGCGGAATGGGCCCACGGATCTATCTGTGCATGGGACATGGCGATCAGGGGTCGGATAGCTTACCTAGCTGAGACGCCGCCATGGAAGCCGGATAAGAATACCAGAATACCTGTAAAGCTTAGGATCTTCCTCTCCTTCACACCCTTTCTGCAATTCACAAGATGGGACTCAAATTTCTGCTATGATGTAGGATCGGGGACCCAGCTCTCTTTTATAGAATCTGTGGAGATAGAGTTTGAAACCCATCACAACTCTCTCTCCCACGCTCCCCATTGTAGCATCCTAGTGCAACTCAAATTGCAGTCTACATAAGACAGCTATAGCTTTCCAGCCCTAGTACGCAAAGTTGCGCAGATAGACTATGCAGCGCATCACCTGAAGTGGGGCCACTGGTCTACTCAATCATCCAGTCCGAATGTATGACAATCCAGACCGCTGATCAGTGAGGCCCACTAAATAGAGTTCTTACACTCGCATTCTATCTTTTCTGAGTGATTTCCACCCCAAATTTCTTTTTATTTTCTCATCTTTTGGGTATACGAGTCTTTTAAGATGCTTTAGGGCAACTTGATTACTTATGCATTTCTAGGCCATCAGCTTGTTGGATTGGATGGTGCATATTTATCATCTACTGAGTGTCGACCAGACCATGATACTTCTTTGAGGCGAACGGAGATGCTAGAAATGTTATTTGGAGTCTTGACCATCAATCCATGTGCTTTTAAACATCACACTGGTGAGGAGACTAAGCTGCCTTTCCCTTCAAGAAGGATGGGAGATGGGGATCTACTTATGCTTGGCTTGGCGAGACGAGCTTCTCCCTCTTCTGAGTTTGGAGTCAAGGATATTTATTGGACTATACAAGGGAACGGACTTTCCCTTAAAGGATAATTGGCTATGAGCATAGCTCAGATGAGGCTATGGTATAGCAAGGGACAATAAATCCCTTCATTGGAGAAAGATGGGTTGATTGGGGTTAAGCCCTGTGTAGCTAGGGCGTGTGACATCGAGAGAGGCATTGGGCCTCCCCATTATAAAATGATGGGCTGATGTAAATACCCCACCCTGATAAATCATGCACTTAACTAGAACTGATGGCTAACCTGAAATCATGCCTCAACGCCACAGTTTAAATTTAGTGGTAGACTCACAAGAGTTCCAACACTAAGGTCATGGGTTCAATTACCCACTGTGGTGTGTGTGGGCGCGAGGGTGTGTGCATTAAAATCATGGAGAGAGGAAAAAGAAAGAAAGAGAGAGGGGAAAAAATTATTTATTTATTTTTAATTGTACGCGAATTGTAGGCGAGTGCACTCACATATGTCATTATTATTGTTATTTGTTCTTTAATTTATGTTATTTATTTATTTTATTTAATTACCATGTTTTTTTATTAATTCTTTTCAATTATTTGTTAAATTATTGTTTTATATATTTTCTTTTAAATTAACATACTTTAATTATATTTTTAAATGTGGATTATTAGTAATCATCTGTTGATATATTTATTTAATAATGCTCTTATGATCTGGGCTTTATTTTTTTAGAAATTTCTATTTTAATTTAGAATTATTATAAATTTCTGAGAATTTTAGGTTTTAGGTGCAACTTTCTAGATTTCATAAATCATATTGCATATTTACTATTAGCATGAAAATTTGATCATGTGGATCACCTGCGGTGATTAGAATTTTTTTTAAACTTTTAGTTTGATGATTTATGTATATCATGTGTATTATGGATTTGATTGCAAACGAGCGATCACGAAACTTTTTAAATATTTGACTCATATATCATTGAAGTCATGCATCATTGCAGTTGTGTTTGAAACACCAAAAAAATAGGTGAAGCAATTTAGTCTCCTAGGTTGAAAATCTCTAAAATGTAAATAGGTGAGACGATTAAAACCCTTGTGTTGAAAGTCCCTATAGCCCAGGTAGTACCTCTTGAAACCTCTATTATGAGGCCATGTGGGCGACCATAATTGAGATTGTAAAAGGATACTATGAGACCAAATAACGTAGCAGTGTGACCGGTTATGAATGGATCCCTCACTACGAGGCTAATGGGTGAGTATGTCAAGATTACAAGGGAGAACAACGAGGCTAGGTATTGTATTTAGCGAACGTGTTCGCCAACTAATATAAATTGGCATCAGTGTTCAAAAAATTGAACCTTATTATTGATAATTGTGAATCATTGTATATCTTGCTTTTATTCATACTTCACTCTATATGCTTTAACATTAATATCTCGTTTATTTGCCCTTTACTTTTCTAACTTTTCATAAATAGTTATTGTTGATGCAGAAATCTGGCTATCCTTCCTTGGACCTTCGTATACCTGCAGAAGGGACGAACAAAGGAGACCCTGGCTAGTGCAAGGGACCCTCCGATGCCTAAGTCAGATAAGGAATCTAGGTCTGGTCAAGTAAGTGGTTTTGGGCTTAAGATTGTGCGTACGTTTCACCATTATAGATGATCTTATTTATAGTTGAGGAGAGACAGTGACATAGAAGAGATCTTCGTATTTAGTAGGGACGTACTGTAAAGGGATTCAGATCCCGAACGTGTGGGGGAATCTCCCGTGATCCTTGGTGAAGATCTCGGGATCCCGAGCGTGTCGCAGATATCCTCCAAGATCTTTGGAGAAGATCTCGGGTGGATCTCTCTTAGATAAGATCTGATTATTTAGAATCAATGGAGATGTGTAGTATGAGGCCGAGGTGATCTCAACCGACCTGACCTGGGGGTAGTATGCCGACCTGGATTCTCTGGCGAGCCCTGACCCTTCTCTCAGTATTGTGTAGATTGCCGACCTGACATGCCCTCATACTTCGTGTTAGGGCAGTGAGGCCGAGCTCCTTTCCTTAGTAGAATTCAGATAACATATGTTGTGGGGGGTCGAGCTCAAGAGTTTGAGGTGGTCTTGGCCGACCTGGATACTCGGATGAGCTTCGAGCCTCCTCTTATCATTGGGTATATGGCAAACCTGCTGACCTGCCTCAAGAGTTTGAGGTGGTCTCGGCCCACCTGGATACTCAGATGAGCTTCGAGCCTCCCTTATCATTGGGTAGATGGCCAACTTGCCTTCATATGTAGTAGATGATCAACCTCTCTTTCTTGGTCATTGAGGAGCTTATTGGTCATGACCACCGTTGGCCAACCTCATGTCCCGCAGAGATGTCAGAGTTGACCTCTTCTCTTTAGCCAATCTATTTTTACCCATAACAATAAGATCCCTACTTTCGAGCTCGCGCAGCGAACTTAGGAAGTAAGTTAGTTTTGGTGAGGTTGGACATTTTAGCCGAGTAGGAGCATTGGGGTGAGCTCTTAAGCTCTTCCTTCTATTAGAGGAATTCTGCTTTTGTTGAATAGATGGGTTAGCTGCAATGACCCCTTCATGAGGGGTTGAGCGGTTTATTTGGGAGGATTATTTTACCTTGTACTTAGAGATTCTCATTGTAGATCGTGCGATCCGAGTGACGTTACCAATTAGTGGTCCGACCTCTTCTTTAAGAGTCGGACCATTGGTAAGGACCCTTGCACTAAGGGAAGTCCTCCGTAGTTCGTGCGACTAGAAAAAGAGATTTTCTTCCTGATCTGGGGAAGCTATTCCATAGTAGAATTCATGGTAGAGGACTTTTTTCCCATGTACTAAGGGAAGTCCTCGTAGTTGATTTTACAGCTCAGATAGTCGAAATTTGAAAGAAGTTCTCTTCCCTTGACCTGGGAAAGTTCTTTTATTGTAGAAATCGTTGAACAATAAAAAGCACAGCAGTAGTGTTACGAGCACCTTTTTTCCCTTTTAAAAAGGGAGGTCACCCTTGTTGAGTAGGTCGGTTAGTTGACGCGCTCCTGGTCGGAGGACTTCTTGAGTCCTTAGGAGTAGTAGACTTTCAAGTGGTCAGCATTCCATGGGCGAGGTAAGAGCCCCCCATGTCTTCTAGTCAATACGTCCCTTAATATTTGATGTCGAGGTCGGAGTTTTCCGATGAGCCTTATTACCGAGCTTGGTTAATTAGTTCAACTTGGTCGTTAGGTTTCCTTAATTAGCTCGACTTCTTTTAGTACCTGCTCCGGCCTGGTGTTCAAGGGATTATACCAATGGAAGCGACTTTTTGGATGTCAGTTAGTATGCTAGTAGGCTAGGCACCCTGCTCGGCTAATGATTTAGGAAGAGCTGGGATGGTTGCAGCAGATTTAGGAAGAGCTAGGATAGCTGCAGTAGATGATTCAGGAAGAGTTGGGATGGTTGCAACAACGATAGCTAGAGCTTTCTTATTTCCTTTCGCCATTGTAGTTTTCTAGTAAAGCAGGAACGACTTTGATATCGTTTCCATAGACGGTGTTAAACTATTGATGTAGAAATCTAGCTAGCCTTCTCTGTACCTTCGTGTACCCGCACAAGGGACAAACAAAGGAGACCCTGGCTAGTGCAGGGGACCCTCCAATGCCTAAGTCAAGTAAGGAATCCAGGTTAGGTCGAGTAAGGGGTTTTGGGATAGAGATTGTATGTACCTTTCACCATTAGAGATACTCATATTTATAGTTTAGGAGAAGCGGTGACGTAGTGTAACATCCCGAAATTTTCACGGCTTGAGTACATATTCGTGCCCGAGAATTTCGGGTGTCAATAATGTATAAATTGGATGCTTTAAAAATCACGCCTTATTATTAATATTTTTTTCATTTAGTTCACATCTAGTTAAATTCATGAAGGTAACACAACCCCAAGTGTAGGGTCACGATGTAGTAATAATCTCGATAAGATTGAGGTCGAATCCATAGGGACTAATCTTGTATGTTTCGAAATTAACTAGACCTAGAACTATAGAATGATATAAACTATTTGAAATAAAGGAGGAATTGTGAATCTTGTGATTAAACTATCAATTTAAAGGTGGGAACTAGGGTGCCAAGGATCCACTTGTAGCAATTGAGATGCCACCGTGCTTGATTCAAGAGATCCAACTGGAGTCAGAGTCCTATCTTATCCAGTTGGAGAAAGAGATGATCGAATCTTTGAACTTCTCATTGATCCAGTCTCAAAGGAGGAGAATTGTGAGGAATTGGAAGGGATTCCATCACCCAACCATGCCCCGAAGACGATGGCAAACAACAGGATTTACCAATCCCACAATCACAATTAAGAAAAGAAGATATCTAAAGCTATCGCAGATCTATTATAATTTGAGTCATAACAAACTATTGAACACTGAAAATATTCCTTAAAATCAACTAGAAATCAATGAAGTTCAATGTAAACATGAATCAAAGCAAAGTAAATATCCTAATCACGTTACAAGTTTCACCTCTTTAGCCCTAGCTAAGAGGTTTAGCCAACCATAGACATGATTGAACTAAAGTCTCTTAAGAAAAACATAAAAACTACTTAGGAAGAAGAAGAATGACTCTTGGCGGCGGCTCTCTACCCTTTGGCTCCACTCCTTAAACCTTAGATTATGCCTAGGAATGTCCTAAGGACTCTTATTTATAGTTGTAAAGCTTCACCTTACGCACCGACTTGGAATTTCCGCAATCCGTTGCAAAACTGCCTCAATTTTGCAGTCCGTAACTTTTTAGCATTACGCTTCGGTCGATCGAAGTTAGGTTCGGTCGGACCAAATTAAGATTGAAAATCACACTTTCTCACTGGATAATTCTGTGCGATTTCGATCGGACCGAAGTTGGCTTCAATCGGACTAAAGTTGATGCTAAAAATTCTTGTGCAGAAAATCTGTCAAATTTAGGTCGAACTGACTCCAACCGAAGTCTTCAATCGAAGTACTTTGGTTGGACCGAAGTTGGCTTAGGTCGAACCGAATTATCTTGATTTCTTGCTGGATAGTTTTCTGGGATTTCGGTTAGACCGAAGTTGGCCCAGGTCGGACCGAAATGTCCTATTTTCTGCTGTGGATTTTGTATTCTTTCAAGTCTTTCATCCTTTGTACTTAGTTTCCTTATATCTTTGGCATGTGAATTTTTCATTCTTGGTCTTCTAAGATCCATCTTTTACCTAGGTGATTCTTGAGCATTAAATTCATGCTTTTAGCATTCTTTTCAATCCAAGCTCTCAGATTCACCTTGCAACACAAACATGTATAAAATATACTATTAAACCTTATCATGTTCATAAAACCAGCATATAAATAGGAAAAAATATGCAACATTTGACACTCAACACATTCCCTAACCAGCATTTTGCTAGTCCCGAGCAAAAGCATGTGTGAAGCAATTCTCAATTCTCCGTGTTCAAACCTATTTCGGAAATCAATCCTTTGTGTAATCAAGTATGAATGAGTAAGTTTAAGACGAGAAAGAGGAATTTTGAAAACCTAGAGCCGAATCACATCAGCAATCAATCAAATAGATTCTTTATCAATTACATCAGAGTATAAGTTCATATATTAAGTTTTTCAATGTTCTTGGTGAAAATCAACTTACTCCCTATAAGAATACTATTATTTCATAATGTTAGCCATGCTCACCATTATAAGATTGGTTGAAAACTCAAGTGTTGATTCCGAATTTGTCCCATTTTCCTTCTTTTTCTGTTTTTTGATTTTATATCGACGGTCACTTGTATTCATTCAGTATTTTTAGTCTCTTTATCTCTATTCTTTTTTAGACTTTACATTCTTTCATTCTTTTCCAGTTTTTTCATCATGCATGTCCTTTTTGTCGATCTCACTGTTTTTTAACTGGTTCTTTTCAATTTTTAAGGTGGATAAAATTCTCCAAACTCAATTCTCAATATCTTTCAATGATGCACATGATAACCATTAGAAATTCTAGCATTATTTATAGAAACCAAATTAAATGTGTCTTCACGATTTGGATCAACATGATATTCAAACTTTCTCTTAATCAATTGTGTGCAAGAACTTAGGTGATAGTTTACTGTTCACAACCTCAAGTGTAGGGTCATGATGTAGTAATAATCTCGGTAAGACTGAGGTCGAATCCAAAGGGATTGATCTTGTGTGTTTATGAAATTAACTAGAAGAAGATGTAAAACTAATTTTGAAGTGATTGAGAGAGTAATTGTGAATTAAGTAATTAAAACTAAGAATTTAAAGGTGGGAACTAGGGTGCCAAGGATCCACTTGTAGTGATCAGGGAGCCCTCTTGCTTGATTCAAGTAACACAATTAGAATTGGAGTCCTATTATATCCAATTGGAAAATATATGAATAAAACCAAATCTGAACTTCCATTGACCTAATTTTCAATGAAGGAGAACTATGATAATTGGCAGGGATTTCATCACCAAACCATGCCCAGGAAATAATGGCAAATAACAGGATTTACCAATCCGATAATCTTAGAGCAGAAGAATTGTGAAGATTAGGAAGGATTCCATCACCCTACCATGCCCAAGAGACTATGGTGAACAAATGGACTTACTAATTTCACAATCTCAAATCAGGAAAAAAAGATACTCAAAGCTATTGTAGATCTATTATAATTTGAGTCACAATAAACCATTAAAAACTGAAAGTATTCCGTAAATATCAAATTAAAATTCATAGAGTTCAACATAAACATGAATCAAAGCAATAGAAACATCCCATCATGCAACAAGCTTCACCTCTTAGCCTTAGCTAAGAGGTTTAGCCAACTATAGATATGATTGGACCAAAGTTTCTTAAGAAAAATATGAAAACAATTAAGGAAGAAGAAGAAAAAATCTTGGCGACGTCTTCTCTACCCTTTTACTCCACTCCTTAATAGGTTTAGCCAACCATAGATATGATTAGACCAAAGTCTTTTAAGAAAAACATGAAATCAACTAAGGAAGAAGAAGAAAAACTCTTGGCTATGTCTTCTCCACCCTTTTGCTCCACTCCACCCTTTCGCACCTAGTTGGAAAACTCTAGAAACCGCCTCAAATTTTTGTATTTTGCTAAAATAGACTTCACTCTGCGCAATTTTTCAAAATAAACTTTACTCTGCACAATTTCACAAAATGACCCAGAGTTTCAGAATATATTTTTTCAGGATGATTTCAGGATTCCTTTTCTTCATTTCAAATCTTTGATTCTCTTCATTCCTCACTTGGTTTTCTTGGATATTTGGCACGTGAATTCTTCAATCTTCACCTCCTAAGATCTATCCCTTGCCTTAGTGATTCTTGAGCATCAAATCCATACTTTTAGCACCATTTTCAATCCAAGCTCTTAAATTCACCTTGCAACACAAACATGAGTAAAATAGAACATTAAACATTATCATGTTCATAAAATCAAGATATAAATGGGGGATAATATGCAATATTTGACCCTCAACACAATCCTCAACCAGCATTTTGCTAGTCCCGAGCAAAGTATGCGTGAAATATATCTCAATGCTTAATGTCCAAAACCCCTATAGGAAAACAATCTTTTGTACAGTCAAGATCGTGATCACTTTCCTGAACCATAATTGAAATCGATTCCAGTGAATCTTGGGCTGTAAACTCATGATTCTCATCCCAATACTTATCATCTTCTAATTCAGTACAGTTCACAAGTGGGACCAGATCACTTTCCTCACACTTTTTCCTAGGTTGAGTTGAGGCTCGAATAAACTACCTCTTCCTCCTCATTGAAGTCAAGTGTGTCATATGACTGAAGTGTGTCGGTATCATTATATTTGAAAGACACTCATGTCTCTTAATCATTCCTTTGGACAGTCATCAAGATCGACTCTTCGGGAAATTGAGCCGTATGCTTGTTAACACAATACAATTCTTCGTTCTCAATTTCAGTGCTCTCCACAAGCAAGTTAGGATCACTTTCCTCGCATTGTGTTTCTAGATTGGGTTGAGATTATGATAACCTAGCCTCTTTAACCTTATCGAGGCGTAATTCAATCGCTTCCAATGATTTCATCATGCCTGTGACAACTTGGTTGAACTATTCTTGATAGTCCATGAAATTCAAACATGAATCCTCTTGGATCATTTCTGGTTGGATTTCAAAGGTAGGAGATCCAAGAGAATAGTCACTATAATCAATTATTGGTTCATCTCTCCAATGTTGATGTTTCCACTGATCATAGTCATACGGGTCATAGGTGGGAGAGTCTGATGGTTGTTGGTATATATTATCACCTATAATATAATCTCTCATTGTTTTCTTCTTATCTGATGGGTGATAATAGTTTTCACTCCCATAATTATGATAAACCCAATAATCACGTACTGTTTTTTTAATATGTGGGGTGTAATTATTTTCCTACCTATGATCGTGTAAGGACTTCTTAACCAGTGGAGCATTGTATTCTGGTTGGTTCTCAATGATGGTTTCAGAAAAATTTTGAAAATAGGTTGTTTCCTAACATAATCATTTGACAGCCCTTCACAATTTATTACATTCTCTAAAACTAGCTCAGCATACTGACGTTCCCACTCTTGCATATACATGGTGAAACCCTAATCCTAAACTGAATCTTAAAATAAAATAAAAGAAAAATCCTACAGCAATATGGTAGATGAGAAGTTAGGAGTTTACTGGTTTGGATAGTTCTATCTTAGGATCCTACAAAACAGAAAACAATGCTAGTTTCTAAAAATAAATCAGAAAGAAACCCTAACATTAAAAAAAAAAAAAAAAAGTTAGTCCTAAAAAAAATTAGTTTATAAAAACAAATTAGGAAAGCTTTTAAATCTAGAAATAGAAAGAAAAGTTAGTTTTAAAAAACGAATTAGGAAAGTTTCTAAAACTGGAAATAGAAAGAAAAGTTAGTTTCTAAAAATAAATTAGGAAAGTTTCTAAATCTGGAAATAGAAAGAAAAGTTAGTTTCTAAAAACAAATTAGGAAAGTTTTTAAATCTGGAAAACAAATTAGGAAAGTTTTTAAATCTGGAAATAGAAAGAAAAATTAGTTTCTAAAAAAAAATTAGGAAAGTTTCTAAATCTAGAAATATAAAGCTAAGTTAGTTTCTAAAATAATTCTGAAAAAACTCTAACCTAAAAATAGAAAGTAGAAAAAAATCTTAACATAATTCCAAAACTAATCAAATCCAGAAAACGCAACCGTCAATCCTCGGCAATGGTGCCAAAAACTTGTTCACAACCCTAAGTGTAGGGTCGCGATGTAGTAATAATCTCGGTAAGACCGAGGTCGAATCCACAAGGACTGATCTTGTGCGTTTCTGAAATTAACTAGAAGAAGAACTAGAAGAAAATGTAAAACTAATTCTGAAGTGATTGAGACAGTAATTGTGAATTAAGTAATTAAAACTAAGAATTTAAAGGTGGGAACTAAGGTGCCAAGGATCCACTTATAGTGATCATGGAGCCCTCTTTCTTGATTCAAGTAATACAATTAGAATTGGAGTCCTATTATATCCAATTGGAAAATATATGAATAAAACCAAATCTGAATTTCTATTGACCTAATTCTCAATGAAGGAGAACTATAATAATTGGTAGGGATTCCATCACCAAACCATGCCCGGGAAATAATGGCAAACAACTGGATTTGTCAATCCCATAATCTCAAAGCAGGAAAATTGTGAAGATTAGGAAGGATTCCATCACCCTATCATGCCCAAGAGATGATGGTGAACAATAAGACTTACTAATTTCACAATCTCAAATTAGGAAAAGAAGATACTCAAAGCTATTGTAGATATACTGTAATTTGAGTCACAATAAACCATTAAAAACTGAAAGTATTCCTTAAATATTAAATTAGAATCTGTGGAGTTCAACATAAAAATGAAGCAAAGTAATAGAAACATCACATCATGCTACAAGCTTTACCTCTTAGCCCTAGCTAAGAGGTTTAGCCAACCATAAACATGATTGGACCAAAGTATCTTAAGAAAAACATGAAAACAACTAAGGAAGAAGAAAAACTCTTGGCGATGGCTTCTCCACCCTTTTGCTCCACTCTTTAAACCCTAGAAGATGCATAGGAACATCCTACAGAGTCCTATTTATAGTTGTGGAAATTCAACTTTCGCACCTAGTTGGAAAACTCTAGAAACCGCCTCAAATTTACGCAGTTTGCTAAAATAGACTTCACTCTACGTAGTTTCTCAAAATAGACTTCACTCTGTGTAATTTCACAAAATGACCCAGAGTTTCAGAATATGCTTTTTCAGGACAATTTCAGGATTCCTTTTCTTCACTTCAAATCTTTGATTCTCTTCATTCCTCACTTGATTTTCTTGGATCTTTGGCATTTGAATTCTTCAATATTGGTCTCCTAAGATCCATCCCTTGCCTTGGTGATTCTTGAGCATCAAATCCCTGCTTTTAGCACCCTTTTCAATCCAAGCTCTTAAATTCACCTTGCAACACAAACATGAGTAAAATAGAACATTAAGCATTATCATGTTTATAAAACCAAGATATAAATGGGGGATAACATGCAATATTTGATCCTCAACATTTACTTAGTTAATCAAACTCCAACAATTCAAAGTTCGATTATTATCTCATCATCATACTCAAAGCATTCTGTTCACAACCTCAAGTGTAGGGTCGCGATGTAGTAATAATCTTGGTAAGACCGATGTCGAATCCACATGGACTAATCTTGTGTGTATTCTGAAAATAACTAGAAGTAAAAGTAGAAGAAGATTTAAATCTAAATATGGAATATAAGGAAATAATTATGAAGTGTTTAATTAAAAACTTAAGAATTCAAAGGTGGAAATTAGGGTGCCCAGGGATCCACTTCCAGCTATTAGGATGTTTCCTTATTTAATTCAAGGAACACAATTGGAATTGGAGTCCTATCCTTTCAAATTGGAAGATATATTAATAAGATTAGATCTGAACGTCCATTAACCTAATTCTCAACAGATGAGAGTTGTGAGGATTGGAAGTGATTCCATCATCTAACCATGCCTAGGAGACAATGACAAACAACAGGATATACCAATCCCACAACCAAACATAGGAGAATTGTGAAGGTTAGAAGAGATTCCATCACCCAACCATGCCCAAGGGACGATAGTGAACAACAGGATTTACTAACTTCACAATCTCAAATTAAGAAAAGAAGATACTCAAAGATAATGTAGATTTATTGTAATTTGAGTCACAACATACCATTAAAAACTAAAAGTATTCCTTAAATATCAAATTAGAATCAAAGAAGGTTTAACAAGAACAAGAACTAAGTAAGAAAAACATCCCAATCACGCTACAAGCTTCACCCCTTAGCCCTATTTAAGGGATTCAACCAACCATAGACATGATTGGATTCAAATCCCTAGAAGAGAGCACAAAACCCTAGAAGAGAGCATTAAAAACTAAGAAGAAGAGAAGAAGAAACTCTTAGATGACGGCTCCACCCCTTTGCTTTTCTCCTCCAAACCCTAGATATCCCAAAAAGCCCCTAAGAAACCCATATTTATAGCCTAATTCATGTAAGATCGTAAAATCGCCTTAATTTACGCAGTCTGCGTAACTCTGCGTAACACGTTAGATGACATCGAACAACCTTCGATGTCATCGAACGTAAGTTAAATTCTGAAAGTCGCACCTTTACGCATTGCGTAACTTTTCCGCTCTGCGTAAGTTCTTATGTCGTCGAACCTTCCTTCGATGTCATCGAACAATCTTCGAGTAATCGACAAAGTGTCCAAAACAGTCTAACGACTTACTTCGAAATTCTTCAAGAAATTCGATGCCATCAAACAGACTTCGATGTCATTGAGCATCTCTTCGAGTCATCGAACAAGACTTCGATTCATCGAGAATTGCATCCAATATGTCCAGCAACCAACTTGATTTTCCTATAAAAATTTGATGTCATTGACCTTTGTTCGATGTCATCGAATGATAGCTTCGATGTCATCGAATTGTGGTCGATGACATAGATAATAAAGTGAATTTCAACACTTTATTCTTTCGACTTCCTTCCTTCTTCACTTGGTTTTCTTAGATCTTGGGGTCTTGAAATCTTCAATCTCAGTCTCCAAAGATCCATTCTTTGCCTTGGTGTTCTTTGAGCACCAAATCCATGCTTTTAGTATTCTTTTCAATCCAAGCTCTTAAATTCACCTTACAACATAAACATACATAAAGTATACCTGTAGGCAGTATCATGTTCATAAAACTAAGATATAAATGGGGGAAAATATGCAATATTTGGCACTCAACACACTCCCCAACCAGCATTTTGCTAGTCCGGAGCAAAACATGCATGAAATAATCTTCAATTCTCAATGTTCAAGACCCCCTTCAGAAATCAATTCTTTGTGCAATTAAGTATGAATGAGTAAAAGTAATGTGAAAAAGTAGGATTTTGAAAACCTAGAGTCGAATCATATATGCAATCGATAAATAGGTTCTTTATTGATTAAATCAGAGCTTGAGTTCATCTATCAAGTTTCTCAATGTGCTTAGTGCAAATCAACTTACTTCCCATAATACTATCCTTTCATAATGTTAGCCATGCTCATCCCTTCAAGATTGGTTAAAAACTCAAGTACTGATTTTGAACTTATCCCCTTTTCCTTCTTTTTCCATTTTTTAATTTTGTATTGATGGTCATTTGTATTCATTTATTCTTTTTCAATTCCACACTTTCCAGATTTTTCATTCTTTTCATTCTTTTTTTTTCCTATTCTTTTTCATGACCTCTTGATCGATGTCACTATTTTTTAACTGGTTCTTTTCTTCTTTTAAGGTGGATAAAATTCTCCGGACTTAATTCTCACCATCTATCAATGATTCACATACTAACAAACAGAAATTCTAGCATGTCTTACAGAAGTTAAATTGAATGTGTCTTGTGATTTAGATTAACATGATATCAAACTTCCTCACAGTCAATTAAATGCAAGAACTTTAGATGATAGATTACTTAGTTGATCAAACTCCAATAATTCAAAATTCACTTCTCTGTCTCATCATCATACTCAAAGCATCTTAAGCGCACAACTATTGCTTTCCAAACAAGTTTTTATGTTGAAAATTTTCAACAATTTTTTGCTCAGAAAGTAAGAAAGTACTAAGTAATTTACCTAATCCATACCCCCTAATATGAAATCTGCATTATTCTCAATGTACAAGATATAAGCATGCAATGCAAAAGAGGTAACAAAAAGAAAGGAGTAGTGATGGAAAGATAGTACCTGAAGAAGGAATTCTGAGGCTTTTTCAAAGGATCTCTACGTCAAAATGGGTTAGCCAAAATACTAAAACAAATTGAAAGTAAACTATCCTAATCCTAATATTTACGAAAGCAATAAACCTAACTACACCTCCGTCAGACTCGGAGGTAAATCCTAGTAAACAGGATCAATCAGAGGTATGGACATGTCCTCTGAATCAAATTTCTCAACAAATGACTTTAAACGATGTCCATTCACTTTGTAAACATTGTCATTTATTGGATTTTTTATCTCGATGGCCCCAGGAGAAAAAACATTAGTAACAGTGAAACAGTCAGTCCAACGAGATCGGAGTTTACCTGGAAAGAGATGTTATCGAGAATTATACAAAAGAACTTTTTGACCAGTCAAGAATGATTTTCAAAGGATGTTCTCATCATGGAACACCTTCATCATGTCCTTGTAAATTCTCGAGTTCTCGTATGTGTCATTCCGGATCCCTCGAGCTCATTTAATTGAAGTTTGCACAGCGAGCTAGCGATGTCCAAATCGAAGTTCAAATTTTTAATAGCCCAGTAGGCTCTACGTTCCAACTCCATAGGCAGGTGGCAAGCTTTCCCATAGACGAGTCTAAAGGGAGACATTCCAATGGTGGTCTTAAAGGCTGTATGGTACGCCCATAAGGCATCAGTCAATTGAATTGACCAATCCTTACGGTCAGGGTTAACCGTTTTCTCAAGAATGTGTTTAATTTCCCTAGTAGAAATCTTAGCTTGCCCACTTGTTTGTGGGTGGTATGGAGTGCTCACCTTATGAGAGATGCCATATTTCTTCATTAAATTTCCAAATGGCCTATTCTAGAAATGTGAGCCTCCATCACTAATGATGGCCCGAGGTGTTCTGATCCGAGAAATGATGTTTTCTTTTAAGAATTTAATGACCGTTTGATGGTCATTATTTCAGCACAGGATCACTTCAACCCATTTAATGACATAGTCTATAACTAGCAAAATATATAAATTCCCAAAGGATTGGGGGAATCGTCCCATGAAATTGATGCCCCAGCAATCAAATGCTTCAATGATGAGAATCAGGTTTGGAGGTATTATATTTCGACGGGACAATGCACCCAATTTTTGACAACGCTCATAAGCTCTACAAAACTCATGAGTGTCCTTGAACATAGTGGGCTAGTAAAAGCTGCATTGCAGAATATTGGTCGTGGTCTTTATAACAGAAAAGTGACCACCACAGGCCTGAAAATGATAGAAGGAGATGACAGTTTGGTATTCATTGTTGTTTCGAACAAGAAACAAATGCATTTGATTTGGGAGAATTATCTTATTTGAGCATAACAAAGAAAGTGTATGAAGAACAATCATTGCTTTATTAATACTGAGTTCATTTGGATCCTCTAATATTCCTTCAAGATAGATCATTTAAAATACAGGAATTAAAAAGTTCAAATGTTGAATCCGAATATCAAATTCAACATCATTTCGACTTGTGCTTTGATCATCTCCTTAGGAGGAATGTTGTGTGGGTTTGATCATTTGATCTTCCCTTTTCGAGCTTATCTCTTACGCAAAAGGAGAACTTGAAGTGATGAAGATCAAACTTGACGATTTTGGCAGCATTTTGGCCCCTTTTATCATTGGCTGTATAACAGCCTGGTTGAGCAACCCGCGCAACCAACTTCTCTGCCTTCTCCTACCTTCAACTTCCTCTAGAGCTTTGATCTTCCAAAATTCTTCTAACCCCCAATGAGAGGGGGAGTAGGGTATTTATAGGCCTCCACACTTGTAAAGCCTCGATCTTTGTGCCATGGGGCCCACCTTGCATCAGATCTAACCATCCATAACAGTCTGTTTCTAATATTGTTTGCGTGACCCGCATAACATGCTAAGTTGTTTGCACGACCCACGCAGCCAACTCTTTATTGCTCAACACATCAAGTCATTTATGCGTCCCGCGCCACCAACTATTGGTTGCACGGTCCACGCAACCACTTACTATGTCATTCAATTTCCTTCTTTCTTTCTCATTTCTTCATTTCTCCTCAAATCTTCTATCCCTTCAATCTTCTTCCTTCTTTTTATGCTCCAACAGATGCCTTGATCCTTTCTTTGTTCTTTTGAATCAAAGAATTAGGATCAATCTACTCCAATTTCTAAACCATAAAAGCGGTTGCGCGACCCACCGCAATGGGCACCCGAGTTCCACACTCGGCCTCGTCCTCTATAAATAGCAACACCCATTTCATTCTCTCACTTCTCATTTTTTACAGCGGAGCTCTGTCTCGCCAACCTTTCCCCGTGCAATCAAATCTGGTTGTGCAACTTGCGCAAACGGATATCTCGTTTGCACAAGGTACAAGTGCATTGCGCACACCCGCGCAATGAACTTTGGTTGCATGACCCGCGCAACCGACCCTTAGCCATTTTCCCAGACTTAGTCTTTTTTCTTCAACTTGGCTTGTTTTATTGACTTAACTTTTTTTTTCTCAACCTAATTCTTTCAGGACTTGAACCTTCTCATCATGGCCCGCACAAAAAGAACCTTCATTACCGTCAATCCCCCTATTGCACATCCTTCACACCAAGAATTACCGAACCCACCATCTTCTTAAGCCATAGAATCTCCATCATCCCTAGCCCAGCCTTCACGCAAGCGCTTCAAAAGAACTAATAAGCACCTTGCTTATATTAAAGAGTCGATGCTTCCTACCTTTGACTTCGCTGACTGCATCAACACACTTCCGTCTCCAATTCACAAAGCCATTTCTATGGGTGACAACGAAAGACCTCCTAGGCATGGTTGTGAATACGACTGGAGGAATGGTTGAAATCAACAACTCATCTTCAAACCATCAGTCAAAAACCCCCTGCTAGGGAAGAGACTCCGCCCACTTCCCGATCGAAGAAGACCCGCTGGAACAAGGCCCAAGAGTTGATTAAAGAACACAAAAGAAAGAAGCTGCAGAATTCTTGGGAATCAGTCCGAGCAATTGAGGGTATCATGAAATTTGATAACCCTTATAAACAAGGTATAATGGTGATTCCAGTGAACCTTCATCGCTACCATTCCATCTTAAACTGTGAGCCCAGTGATCAAATAGACGGAGAGACGCTAGCTTATACAAAGTCCTGGTCATTCAAAGAACCTAAATTTTAGAAGGCCTTCTATTGCCGAAGAAGCTGAGGTAACAGCTAGGCAATATCCATCCTATGATCTTTCTTACTCCATCTCACGATCCCTACAACTTGTATCCAACTCATTTCTACGAGACGCTTTAATAGCGTTTCAGTGAACGCCGACTCATCTGGAATCCCAAGAAATTCAGAACAAGGGATCCTTGACTCCTCGTAATTATTATACCGAGTGCGCCACGGCGATTCTGGTGAAGCATTCAAAGATCTTAGCCAAGATAGACCTCTACACAGCGATCGAAGCAACATCGCAATCTTTCTACAAGGAGCATTCTATCTTGAAGGGCTTCCTCAATTACTGGTGTCCTTCCACCAATTCTTTCCATCTTTCAGGAGGCAAAATGAGCCTTACTCTTCAGGATATTCATCAAATTATCGGTCTCCCGATAGGTAGAAAAATCTATGATGAATTAGTCCCAACCAACGATGAATTAACCTTCTTCTCTTCACTTAACTGCCTTACCTCCATCCCAAAAATAACTATCGAACCTTTCAAGGAGATGTCCAAGTTTCTAAAGATTCACAAGATCTCCCCCATGCAATGGCTTGTGCACTTCAGCAGGGCTCTCTAGTAACTTCTCTTTCTTTTCAAATCAACAGTTTTCATCACATCTTGATATATATATCTTACATCACCCGTCTTTCCTTCTTCTTCCAGGTTCAATGGTAATTGCTCGTGAGAACTAGAAAGTCTCCGCAAAAATATAAAAGAACATCCTGAGTATTCTCTTGACGGGGAGCTTGCGGCATTCCTCACCTATTGGCTAGGCGTAGTGGTCTTGCCTAGTTCGAAGTGGGCAGATTCCATTCGTCCCTCGGTATTCGTAGTTGTTGGTGCTATGGCCGAAGGATTCAAGTACTCCCTTGCTCCTCCCGTTCTGTGTTCGATTTATAATTCTTTTGAAGAGATCACTTCTCATGTGAAAAGTCCCTTCGTTGGCTCTTCCTCCACTTACACTCCATGGCACTACTTCATTAGCTGGCTTGGTGTGTACTTCCACTGGACTTTTGAAGTTTCAAAGAAAGCTTACATTCATCCTTCCCAAATTTCGCTCTGGTTCTTTCAGAAAAGAACTATGGCAAAGAGGTCCTATGATTGGGTGAAAGATGCAATCTCTTCCGATGACAAGATCAATTATTTCCATTTCTACCTGCATCGTTATATGACAGACACAGATAAAATAGACACGGGATCACTTACCTCAGAGGAAAGAGCATTCTTTTTGTCGATCCAGTCATGTAGTCTTCCGCTCAGGGAATGAACGGAATTTTGGAGAGAACCATATTACTCAAGCCATTTTGCTCGTTAATTTGTCTTTGACCAAGTAGTTCCAAAAGATTGTGAATTAGTGACCAGATAGATGCGGATGGGACTGGTCCATATAATTGGGCGATGATATGGAAGCAATTGTTGGGCGGCTGAGTCAATTCTTCCTTCATTATTCTGGGCCGTGATCGTACCCCTCGGGCCTCCTATAGTCACATGAGATGGTGGGTTCACCAATCTTATTTGGTAAGGAAAGGTTTATGGGTGACTAAGGCTATCTGGTTTTTGCCACCGAGACTCAGGGGCCGTATAATTGAAGAAGGGGTAGGTTTCATAGCAGAGACGAGTCAGGCCCCCCTTTTTTGGTCATCTTTGTGTCAAAATATCCGTAGACGAACCTATTCGTGAAAAGAAACCTGACAATACTCTAGAGGGATGGGTAGCCTAGGGTGTCATTCATGAATTTGAAAAAGTCCCCCATCATCATTTTGAAAGGATAGCTGAAGAAACAACGGAACCTACTTCTTCATTTCAAGAAAATGTCACCAAACCTTCACATCAGCCAACTCCTTTCGCCAATCCTCAGAATCAGCCGACTTCTTCTCCTGTCCCCAGGACTGTCCATCCCAGTCCTTCTTCACCAATGACGAGGTCTCGGACACGCTCCCAAGCCTCTCCCCCTTCTCCTCAAGAAGGGACTATTGCTTCCACTTCTACGGCTATAGTCAGTATAGATCTTCAGCTGGAGAGTAGTTAGTCTCCTCTTTCCAAAGGGAAGCAAATTGTAATTGAAGAAGCAAGCAAAGGGGATTCAGAGGGTGAAAGTTCGACTTCCTTGTCTGGAAATACTATTTCTGGCGAATATGAGACTGAAGGAGCGAACGAAGATGATGACTATGAGGAGGGAGAAGTTAACATTGGTGGTGAAGAAGACACCATTGTGTAAGGTGTATTTGTTGACGAAGAACATCTCCCATCAATTTCTGAAGCTGTTCCTTCAAAGGCTTCAACAATGGTGGAGGAAGTAGAAGATGAACCCTTGGACTATGGGGAATATGGATATTCGTCGGGTAAGAAAATCTTATTATTTTTTATTCTCTTTTATTTATTTTCCCTCTTTTTTTCTTATATGTTATTATGTATTTTATTTTAGGTGTTCATATTGCCAACACTGGGATAGATGGTATTTCCCCTATGGATTTACCTCCTACTGTACCAGTAGCTTCACCGAGGGTCTCTCTGGCTTCTTTAATTCCCCTACGGGTAGTGACTCGCGGAATCATTTTTTTGGTAAAACCAACTGATCTGCCAACTCCTACTACCATAGATTCGATCACCGAGGCCAGAGCTCCATCTTTTGTCGAGATGGTGGGACCTGGTCCTCCTCTTACTGGAGAAATGCAATCTCCTGCTGTTCCAGTGCCAACAGAAGGTATATTCCTTTCCTTGTTTAAGCTTCTCCTGTTATTCACAATATTGTTTTACTATAACTTTACCTTTTCATTTCTTAATAGGGAACTTACCTCAGAGCGGCACAATGAGTTTTGGTTCCCTTGCCACCTTGTCGGATATGTTATCTTTTGAGAAGATTCCTGCATGTAAGTTAACATTGATTAGGAATTCCATGTCGGTAGTCGTCGAAATGTTTAAAGACCTCGATCAGTGGTCCGATCTAGTAGTTGTCATAGGTGTTCTAAATAGTACTACAAGGATGGCCAAAGTCAATGTTTCTTTTGTGCGCGATGCTCTCTTAAGATTTCATAATTTAATATTTTCTCTAAAGTCAGCTGAAACTACGGTTGTTCCACTAGAAATCTTAGCGTATGGGAGACAGTTAGCATCTTCCAGAGACAAATTTTCCCAGATTATCCCACCATCTCTCGTCATGACCAAGAACAGTTATCCTTGTGAGAGCAATTGAAGACTTTTGCTGATAATAAGACGACTATCCAGAACCGCATTGCTCTTTTGAAGCAAGAGATCGTCCATTTGGAGAAGCAGGATTTGGAGGAAGATTTGAATATCAAGAGAGTACAGAAAAAGATACAATCCAGCCTTCATTTTGTGGATGTCGAGCGATCTGAACTAGCCAAAAACGAAGAACTAATTGCTTCATTGGAGAAAAAGTTAGCTGGCATTCCCGATCTTACTAGAATTATTTCAAATGCCAAATTAGAACATGTAGCTGCTTAAGTTCATCTTCAAGAAATTTTGCAACAATACTTAGAAAAACTAGGCATGGTAGGAGAGTTATGAGAGATAAAACTTTCTCATATTTTCTTTTGTTATTATAAGTACTCTTTGAATTGCAAGCTATAGAAGCATTTTGTGATGTACTTGGAAATGATTCTCTTCTGAATTTTCTTTTTATACTTATGCATATGTGTTTATGCGCTAGTCTGATTGATGCATTCTACTTTTAATTTAAGCATCTCTTATGACTGTCAGTAAATGATTTCTTATATGATTCTCATCTTAGTTGGCGGTACTAAGTTTCAGTTTAGTCAGATAATCACACAGTTTATGCTCTTGAGTAGTGGAGCCACGCAGTTTTTTAGATTTTTAAGTAGTGGAGTCGAGTCTCACGTGATGGTCTCTGTAACTCTTATGAGTTCACTGGACTTCTCACAGCCTGGTGAGTTCACAAACCGTGATCCATTAGAGGGGCCTAGTGAAGCTACTGGGGCCATGAACTCGGTTGGATTTACGTACAGGGTTGGCCACAGTAACTCTCTAGAGTTCACAGGGCATACAAGTTGACCTTTAGGGTACCAAATCTAGGGCCGCTAGTCCATCGATGAGTAGGTTTAAGCCCTCCCTCATGAGTTACTACTAAAATCAAGCTAGAGATTCGGGGGGTCTTACGCATCGTTGGCCTATTTATGGACATGGTCAAAGAGCTCACACCGCAGCCAGCGTTTTCTTCGCCTACAAGGTCAAACCCATTCACAGGAGGGCAGTTTCATCTGTTCCTTGTGACACTATTGGAAAGCTAGACAGACGGCATGGGTGTTATGCGTGCCTAGCCATTAAAGACTTTTGGCCCTTTTAGGACTTTAGTTGCTGGCTTTGTCTACAGCCCGCATGGGTATGCATATGATGGCCTTCATGGGCTTTTTATAGCCACTGGCTTCTCACTGTTGCTTGAATGGTGAAAATGATAGGTCATATGCATAGCAGGCCATTTTTTAGGGCTTGGCTAGGCTGCCTTAAAGGGTACTAGTAGGTAGCCATCGTTGTCGTGAGAATGATAGATATCTCTGATTGAGATATATACATCACCACTTCTGTTAAATATCTTTAATGATATTCATATGTGTTGTTCATAATATATCAGGTTGGTGATGATACCAATTTCAGCAAAATTCTGTAAAGCTCGTTTGATGGTGATAGCGATGGTCACTTTCTTTTTGTACACTCGTTGATATGTAATCTTGGTGCGCTCACAAATTTCTTCTTTATTCATTCATCTGACAGTACATGGCCATGGCCTTGCTTATTCTTGCCCCCTTTTTATACAGGTGTATTATTCTGATAATATGCTGGATCAAAATCGGATGTTTCTTCAAGGACGATATCTTTTGATGAAGCGAGCATTAACTAGTATACTTATACCTTGTCCTTTTTTAATCTAAAACTCTATACGCTCTATTGGAATATACTTCTTTTATTATCTATGGCTCGTCCCATTTGGGTTCAAATTTACCCCCTGTCTATGGGTGAGCACTATTGGTCTTTTCAACATTAGCACCATATCCTCTTTTTTGAAAGAGCGATACTTAGACTCGTTTATCAAAGGCGACCGATATCCTTGCTTGATACGATTGCAATCGTTGTTGAGCTGCTAGGCATTTTTCATCGAGCAGGTCTAGTTCTTCCAGCATTATTTTTGCATTTTCATCATCTGTAATTGACCGATGCACTGCCACTCTGAGTGAACCAACTTGTGTTTCGATCAGGATCACCGCCTCCATGCCGTAAACCAATGAATACGGTGTTACTCTTGTTGTCGTCCAATAGGTAGTTCTGTATGCCCATAATGCTTCTTGTAACCTTTCATCCCAATCACGCTTGTTTTCTATTACTGTCTTCTTCAGTATTTTCACTATTGTCTTATTGAATGCCTATGCTAATCCATTGGCCGGTGGATAATAAGGTGTTAAGAACGAGTGGTGAATACTGAATTTCTGACACAGCTTTTCCATGCCTCTGTTTTTGAAAGAAGTACCGTTATCTGTGATAATTTTCTTTGGGATACCATGGTGGTATATTATTGCGTGTCGAATGAAATTGAATACATCTTTCTCCTTGACACCGCGCAATGCAATTGCTTCTGTCCATTTGGAAAAGTAATCTGTCACTGCTAGAATATACTATTTTCCTTTGGATGAAGGCAGATTTATAGGACTAATAATGTTAAGTCCCCAGGCAAAAAAGGGCTAAGAGGTGACTGACTAGTGTAGATCTTTTGGAGGAATGTGTATAACATCTTCATGAATCTAACATTTGTGACACCGCTTTGCATAATCTATCGCATCTTTGAACATTGTAGGGCAATAGTACCCCATTCGATATATCCAATGAAATAAATTTTGGCTAGCTTGATGTGCCCCATATTCTCCAGAGTGTGCTCCTCGTAACATCTGACCTGCTTCTTGTTCATCTAGGCAACGTAGCAGCATCCCATTGTAGGATTTTCTATACAGCACTTCGCTACATATAATGAATCTGCTCGATCTTTGCCTGATTTGTTGTCTCTGCACTGGGTCTTCCGGCAAGATATTATATTTGAGGCAATCTACGAATGGCTGACGCCAATCATTTGTCGTCACCTCTAAACATGATATGTGAAGTGCCTCAACAATTTCATCAATGACCTCCAGAGAGGGAAAAAATCTTCTTTCTTCTATAGTCACCTAGAGAGTACTTCGATTTGGACAGGATAGAGATGCTGTTAGGCTGGCTAAAGCATCTGCTTTTGCATTTTCAGCCCGCGGTACATGCTTGATTTCAATATGGCAGAACTGCTCCAATAACTATTGTGGTTTCTGACAATATGGCAAGAGCTCTTGCTTTCTTATCTCAAATTCATTCGTCAATTAATTTATGATCAATTTAGAATCCCCGAAGATTTGCAGCGTTTTTATCTTCATTTCTTGAGCCATTTCCATTCCGATGACGAGGGCTTTATACTCAACTTCGTTGTTTGTGCACGCGACACCCCACGTGAAGGAGTAAGGTAACAAGTCACCTTGAGGAGTAATGAATATCACCCCGGCACCTGCCCCTAATGCTCGAGAAGCACCATCAAAATACATCTGTCATGGACTTTTCGACTTAGCCAACATTACCTGTTTATTGGGAAAATCATCACTAATGGTCTCGCTCTCTGCTACGAGATGTGCTATCAGGAAATCCACCACTGCTTGCCCCTTTACTACTTTTGTCGGCTCATATGTGATCGTATATTCTAAAAGTATCAACATCTATTTGCCCAGTCTTCCTGATAACATTGGTCTTGTCATTAAAAACTTTATCGGATCTACTCTCGGGATCTACTCTTGAGATTAAAGTTATGTCATGAGAGAGACAATAATGCCTCAACTTCTGCACTGCAAATATCAGCGCGAAACATTCCTTTTCAATCGGGGAATAATTACATTCTGCGCCCAGAGTTCGGCTCAAATAATAAAGAGCGGTCTCTTTCCCAGATTTATTCACTTGTGCCAACAAGGCTCCTAATGAATTCTCGGCTGCAGATATGTATAAAATGAGTGGCCTCCCTTTTATATGGGGTTGTCAATACCGGTGGTTGTTTCACCAATTCCTTTATCGAATCGAATGCATTCTGATAGGCTTTGTCCCATACAAACTCTGTTCCTTTCTTCATTAAATGAGAAAAAGGCTGACATCTCCTTACCAGATTTGAAATGAAACGGCAAATGTACGCCAACTTTCCTTGTAAACTTTTCAATTCCTTCAATATCTTTGGAGGTGGCATATCTTGAATTACTTTAACTTTCCCTAGATTGATCTCAATGCCTTTATGCCTGATAACAAAATCGAGGAATTTTCCTAATGACACCCCAAAAGCACATTTAGCTAGATTCATTTTTAGCTGCTTCTTTCTGAGTCGACGAAAGACTAACGCCAGATGTTCATGATGTTCCTGATGATTAGCTGACCTGGCTACCAAGTCATCCGAATAACACTCAACATGTTTGTGCATCATATCTTAAAAGATATTCTGCATTGCCCTCTAATATGTCGCTCCAGCATTCTTGAGACCAAATGGCATGACTTTTTATAACAGTAAATTCCCAGCAAAGTTTTGAACGTTGTTGCTTCTTCGTCTTCAGGTGCCATTTTACTCTGAGTATAACCTGCATAACCATCCATGAAGGACATAACAGCATACTGAGTCATACTATCAATCAGTAATTTGGTTATCGGGAGAGGAAAATCATCTTTCAGGCAAGCTTCATTCAGATCTCTGAAATCAACGCACACCCTGATTTGTCTATTTTTCTTCTTTACTGGGACAATATTTGATATCCACTTGAGATATTTGACCTCCCTGATAAACTCAACTTTTATTCACTTGTTTACTTCTTCTTCTATCAGAGGAATCAAATCCGGGTGAAATCGCCTTTGTGCTTGTTTAACCAACCTTTTCTCCTTAGAAATATTTAACCAGTGCATTGCCACTAATGGTTCCAAACCTGCCATCTCTGCATATGTCCAAGTGAAGATGTCTCTATTTTCTTTGAGAAGTTTAACATATTTCTCGGCCTCTTGCTCAGGAAGACTAGTGTTGATGAATGTGTTCCTTGGTTCTTCTTCTATACCCAAATTTATTTCCTGCAAACTGTCTATCGTTGGCTGTCTGTCGTCTTCTATTTGCTTTGGAGCCATTTCAGGATGCTCAACTACTTCAGAATCTGTCTCTGATAATTGTTCAACAGTGACCATGTTCACCGATGGTGCTACCCCCAATCCTTGAAATTTTCCTCGCCTTTTCTGACCAACCCCAATAGGAATCTGGATCCCTTTCCTGTGATTTAGGTTGGTCGGTTCTTCGTAATCAAAACCCATGCTTTTCATGGTCCTCTTGCTTACCGGGCTATATTTCTTAAGATCATGTGGTGTCAACTTCCCATGATATACATTATTTTCGGCCTCTTCCTCTTTCTTTGCTTCCGCGGGAGAATAAAACTCGATTGGTTCCGGATATTTTGCGCTGGCCCTGACTTGAAATCTTTCCAAAATAGTTGAAAAAGGCTTGTTCCTTTCAGCATATGGTAACAGCACTGTATAATTGGACTATAAGATTTTCAACTGTTCGGGGGATAATAATGTTAACAGCGGATGCCCCAGTTATCTCAGATGTTTCGGCACAAAATAAAATCTCTTCTTTGTTTCCACAATTTCAGACGATTCCGCTTTTTCTGCTTCCTCTTTCATCACTTTTGCTTGAATATTCCTCCGACTTTGCTTTCATCATTCTTTCTCTCTTCTTCTTTAGCAAATCCTTTATAATAATTGGCGTCCGCAAAGAAGGCTTCGGCTTCCATATAAGGTCTTGCGTTGGCCTTTACTTTATATTGTATCCCATCTTTACAGTACTTGAAACATTGATGCAGCATAGAGGGCATAATACTGTACTGATGTGTCCACAGCCTTCCTAAGAGAAGATTATATGTCGTCACGGCATTTATGATGTGGCAAACGACATCAGCAGTTAACTCTCCTATCTCCAATGTTACTGTAATTTTACCAAGTGCACATTGCCCATCCTGATTGAAGCCCTGTGTCATCATTCTACTGGGGCGCGGATCAGAATGACGATAACTCAGTTTACTCAACATCGTCAGTGGTAGCAGATTCACCGCGGACCCATTGTCAAGCATAATCCGTTTAACTTTCTTACCACGGATGTGGCCTTCTATCATCAGTGGCCATTGTGTCCTGTATCACAAACTAAATCGTTATCAGAGAAGGAACGACTGACATGCAGTCTTCTTGCTCTTTGCATTCTTCACTTTCCATCTCTGCAAGCAACGTTTCTTGGACATCGTGATCGGATAACGCTTGAATCAAACTTTGCCAAAATTCCTCCGACAACTTAAGTGCATCATAAATGTTCAACCGAGTCGGTATGCCTTTCAAGTGACTTACCACATCGTAAGTTACCTTCATCATCTCACTCCTCTTCTCTCTTATCACCATTGTGCTAACCTTCGACGATTTCTTTTCTTGTAACCCCTGTTTTCTGCTTTGCGGGGCTTAATGTCCTTTTTCCGGACCATAGCGTAATCATTGCTACCTTTCTTGCTATCTTACAATCTTCTTTCCCTGTTCTTTCATGAGCCTTCTCCTGGATTGTCAGCATATGCACTGCTGCCTTCACATCTCTTTCCTTTTCTTTTACTATCACTATTTTGCCTCTGTCTATCATCCTTTGTATTATGCATTTCAATGTATAATAATTTTCTGTCAGATGTCCCACCAGGTGTTGATAGCGGCAGAAATCTCTTTCTCTTACTCTCGTCACATCTTTAGGATGCTTAAGTGCAGGTAACTCTATCGTGTTGGCTTTCAGCAGTTGATTCATCATAGGGACAACATTTTCCCTATCGAACGTAAACCCTTCATGAGAATTGAGCAATCTAGGCCTTTTTCCACTGAATCTGCTTATAGGACGACTTAATTCTTCTTTCCGTTCTATCCTTTTTTCTCCTGAATCTCTCATTTCTTGGCCTCTTTTCTCATGATCCACAATATTTGCAATCAACCTACTGGGTCCTCTTCTAGCCTTTTCATAGTGAAACGCTGACATTTTTTGGGTCATCAACTCTAAGGCGTGGGCTTTAGTGGCCAGATCACGGAAAGTCTTGATATCGGCGCTGGTAATCCCAAACGCAATTCCCGTTTCCATGGAGTTCAAGCACATCTTGACCTGTTCTTTTTCTTTCGACAACTGTCTGTAAGAGGCTCCCAATGTCTTCAATATATCTATGAATTTCTCCACAGGTTCCCCTTCTCTCTGCCATACTGAAGCAAACTCCGTAATGCCAACATTGCATTATGACGAGAAGAAATTTGACATGAAAGTGTCCTGCATTTATTCCCAAGTGTGTATCGATCCTGAAGTCAAACTAGAATACCATCGGAATGCCTTACTTGTCAGAGAAGATCCAAATAATTGTAGGCAATATTGTGGTATCGTGGAGAAATTTCCTATGCTGGTAATGAAATGCATCAAATGTTCCTCTAACGATCTGTCCCCATTAAACTTCTGAAAGTCTGGATACTTAAAGTTAACTGGAAAAGGAACATCTTCCACTTCCCTTGGATACGGCGTTCTATATCTGAATCGGCCGCCATTCTTACGCTCCCTTTCTGTTCTGACAGCTTCCTCAATAACTTGTCGTACTTCCTCTTGAGTTATGGTTCTCGCTGCCGGAGTAGATCCAAATGATCCTACCCCCGGTGGCTGAAAGCGTTCAGGTTGATGTTCCTGTCCATTCATCGTGCCCATCATTGGAGGAGCCATTATCTGGGCCACATTGTGTACAAGAGTTGCCAACAAAGCCTCCCTGAGATTTCTACATTCTTCCATCATTGCTCTTTGTGCTTGTGCCATTTCATTCATATCATCTTCCGCGGTTGGCATAGTTCCCTGATTTGTTCCGGCCATGTGTACTGTAGCTTCCCACTTCCTGATGAAGCTGTAGTCGAAGTAGGATGAGAATATGTTGATGTGATGGGGCTTACGAAGAGGGGAGTTCCGTTCGATTTTCCTATACTTCCACTATAACTGATTGATTGAGGTGATACAGAAGTAGGTGATCCTACGAGTAGTGCCTTTCCTTTTTGTTCTTTTATCCATCGGACTCTTGGAGCAATCAAAGTTGGGAAGTCACGTGATGTTAACTATGGAACTGTTTGCCCAGGATATATTACAGGAGAGGCTAATTCGAGATTCTTTTTGGTAGCATTTCGTGTTATTGGTCCCCTTGCTCTTGGAGAAGGTAGACCTGTTCTGAAGCTCCTTGCATTTCGAGCTCTCATCCTTTGAGATGTCACGGCAGTCCAGTCCTCATCACCTTCCAGTGCTCGCGGTGAAGCAGACACGACTCCAACCGTTGTTCGGGTTAAGTCATTTTTGCTTACAGGAGACTGGGTCTCATGCCTTGGAGACTGGTCTGGTATGTATTCCACTATGAATCCGGTTATAGTGAAATAGAAATTCACCTTTCTCATAGAGATTGTCTTCGATTGTAGTTTGCAGTTTGATCTTTTCACCTTCAATACAAAACATAGAATTAAATTATAATTAGTAATTGAAGGATAATGTAATCTATCTAAGAGATGAAAGGGAGGATGTTCCCACTGAGAGTCGCCATTTTGGCGTCAAAAGACAGCAAACTACAACGAAAGTTCTATAACACTCTTAATGTTAATATTAAGATTAGGTCCACAACAGAATCACCATTTTGTTATGAATAAGAAACAAATGCATTCGATTTGGGGGAATTATCTTATTTGAGCATAACAAAGAAAATGTATGAAGAACAATCATTGCTTTATTAATACTAAGTTCATTTACATCCTTTAAATATCCCTTAATTCTAAGATAGATCATTTAAAATACAGGAATTAACAAAGTTCAAATGTTAAATCTAAATATCAAATTCGGCAGCATTTTGACTTGTGCTTTGATCATTTCCTTAAGAGGAATGTTGTGTGGGTCTGATCATCTGATCTTCCCTTTTCAAACTTATCTCTTATGCAAAAGGAGAACTTGAAGTGATGAAGATTAAACTTGACAATTTCGGCAGCATTTTGGCCCCTTTTATCATTAGCTGTATAACAGCCTGGTTACACGAGGTCTGCGCAACTAACTTCTCTCCCTTCTCCTACCGTCAACATCCTCTAGAGCTCTGATCTTCTTCCAAAATTCTTCCAACCCCCAAATAAGAGGTGGAGTGGGGTATTTATAGGCCTCCACACGTGCGAAGCCTCGATCTTTGTGCCATGGGGCCCACCTTTCATCAGATCTAACCATCTATAACAGACTGTTTCTAATCTTGTTTGCGCGACTCGCACAACATGTTAAGTTGTTTGTGCAACCCGCACAGCCAACTCTTTATTGCTTAACACATCAAGTCATTTGCGCGACCCGCGCCACCAACTATTGGTTGCACGGTCCATGCTACCACGTACTATGTCATTCAATTTCCTTCTTTCTTTCTCATTTCTTCATTTCTCCTCAAATCTTCTATCCCTTCAATCTTCTTCCTTCTTTTTATGCTCCAACAATTGTCTGGCACACATCTCCTTAGAATTTGGTCTGGGCAATATTTGAACAAATATAGATCATCCCAGAAAAATTTACATACCTCGGTGAAAATTTTCTTTTTATCTTGCGTAGTCCAACGTGTCGGCGTGAAACCTATAGGAAGATAATTAGCAATATCAGCAAACCAAGGTAAGTAGGAGAATTTAAATAGTTGATTGTCAGGGAACATATCGTTTATGGGTGTCGTCTCAAGGGAGTTAGGGAGATAAAGGCATGAAAGATGGTTAGCCACTACATTCTCTACTCCCTTTTTATCTTTTATTTCTAAGTTAATTCTTGGAGTAGAAGGATCCATCTTATTAAGTGGGGCTTAGCATCATTCTTAGAAAGAAGATACTTGAGCGTCGCATGATCGGTGTAAATGATGATCTTAGACCCAATCTAGTAGGATCTAAATTTGTTCAAGGTGAATATTACGGCTAAGAGGTCATTTTTCATAGTAGAGTAATTCACTTGAGCAGAATTTAGAGTTCTACTTGCATAATGAATGATGTAGGGCTTCTTTTCTTTTCTCTGGCCCAATACCGCCCCAATAGATACACATAATTTTAAAAGGAATGTTTCAGTCAAGTGGTTGCATGATAGGTGTAGTAGTTAGCATGCCTTTGAGCTTAGAGAAATATTCTTAACATTCCTCAATCCACTCATATGGTACATCCTTTTGAAGTAGATTGCATAAAGGACAAGAGAGGTGACTAAAGTCCTTTATGAATCTTTTGTAAAATCCAGTGTGTCCTAAGAAGGATCGCACATCTCATATACTCTTGGGTGGAGGTAGGTTAGAGATAAGATCAATTTTAGCCTTATCCACCTCAATTCCCTTGGACGAGATGATATGTCTAAGAACGATTCTATTACGAACCATGAAATGACACTTCTCCTAATTTAGTATCAAATTCTTTTTCTCACATCGCTTCAGCACATTTTTTAAATTATCCAAACACTTGCTGAAGGATGGACCAAAAATAGAGAAATCGTCCATGAAGACTTCTAAATATTACCCCACCATATTAGAAAAAATACTTAACATAAATCACTGAAAAGTGGGTGGGGCATTGCACAATCCAAATGGCATCCTTTAGTAAGCAATGGTGCCAAAGGGACATGTGAATATGGTTTTTTCTTAATCTTCAAGGGCTATCTCTATCTAGTTGTAGCCCAAATATCTGTCAAAGAAGCAATAGTAAGAGTGACTAGCTAGCCTTTTCAAGATTTGATCAATGAAGGGCAAAAGAAAGTGGTCCTTATGATGGTATTGAACTTCCTGTAATCAATGCATATTCTCCAACCGGTAGTGACTCCAGTTGGAATGAGTTCATTCTCGACATTGGCTACAATGGTGATTCCGTACTTCTTGGGAACCACCTGAGTTGGACTCACCCATTGACTATTGGATATAAGGTATATGATACCCACATCCAATAACTTAAGAACTTTAGCTTTAACCACTTCCTTCATGTTTGGATTTAATTTACATTATGGTTACTAGGAGGTCTTTGCATTATCCTCAAGATGAATACGGTGGGTACAAATCAATGGGTCAATTCCCTTGAGGTTTGCAATCGACCATCTAAGGGCTCCTTTGTGCTCAATGAGAGTAGAAATAAGCATACTCTCCTGTTCTTACTCAAGGTGGGAAGAAATCACCACTAAGTATGTTTCATCTTGACCTAAGTAGACATATTTAAAATCATAGGGCAAAGGTTTTAGGTCAAACTTCAGTGCTTTGAAGCTAGACGGTAGAGACACTATATTGGTTCGAGGCAATTTCTCAAATTGTGGCCTCCACCGGTTAACTTCAAGTATCGGCGTAGCATCAAGCAAGACATCCATCTCCCTAATCATATCATTGTCTAAATCAGTGGAGTGGGCCAAGCACGTATCTAAAGAGTCAGAGTATAGAGTCAGGAGTGCTCTATCTTCCACGAAAGAATCGATCATGTTAATATCGTGGGAATCATCATCATCCTCTAACTGTTTGCCCGTATTGAAAAATATATTAAGCTCCAATGTCATATTCCCGAAACATAAGCTCATGACCCCATTCCTACAATCAATAATTGCATTTAATGTAGCAAGGAATGGACGACCCATTATGACAGGATTTGAGTGCTCACATCCATGATGGGTTGAGTGTCCAGGATGATAAAATCTACTAGATAGTAGAATTTGTCAACCTAGACCAACACATCTTCTATTATCCCTCTCGATACATGGTTGAGCGATCGGCAAGTTGTAAGGTGGTCTTGGTAGGTTTTAATTCACCTAGACCGCGTAAGGAATCGGATTTATGCTCACTCCTAAATCAAGAAGTGCATGCTCAATTTGGTAGTTCCCAATCATGCAAGCGATGGTTGGGCTATCGGGATCCTTGTATTTTTGTGGCACATCTTGGTTTAGGAAGACACTCACTTTTTTTGTCAAAAAGATCTTCTTTTGTATGTTTTTCCATCTTTTGGTAGTGCATAGATCTTTTAGGAATTTGACATATGAAGGAATTTGTTTAACGACATCCAATAGAGGAATATTGACCTTCACTTGCTTAAGCACCTTTAGAATATCCTAAGAGTTAGACAGAGGTTTTGATGTGACCAACCGTTGGGAGAATAGAGTAATTGGCTTACCTTGAGGTTCCGATTTTAAACCATGTGGAGTAGTGCTAGGTCCATCATTCTCATATACTTCAGGATCTTTAGGCTTTTCAGCCCTTACCAGAATTGTTTTGTCAATTATCTTCCCACTCCTAAGAGTGGTGATGGACTTAGCTTGCTCTAGTTGATTTGAAGAGCTTGGGTCACTAATTTCACATTGTGGTTTAAGATTGGGGAGAGGTTGGGCTGGAAGCACCTCTTTCTCCCCAGTCGTTAAATGTGATTCAATCAGTTGAATGGCCTTGGTGAGGTGTTGGAAGGCATGTAATGTGCCTTGATTGAAAAGCTCTTGATTTTGGATGTGTTTTGAAACCAGATCTTCCTGAGGTTTCCTTTGTTCCAAAAATTGGTTAAGGATCCCCTGAGGTGTAATGATTTGTCCATTCTTCCAACTGAAATTTAGATGGTTTCTCTAGCCGGAGTTGTATGTATTGGAGGTGGTCCCTTTGAAAGGTTTCTGTTAGTTGTTTACGGCATTTGATTGCTCATTCAGAATTTCTTGAAAAGCCGGTATAGTTGGACAATTTTCAGTAGTATGCACATTGCAAGCACAAATAACGCAAAGCCTTGTCCTTCTTAAGTTCCATGGCCTCAAGTTTTCTTGTGAGATTGGCCACTTTAGCATTTATATCATCTTCCTCTTTTAGAACATATATTTCACCCCTCTCCCTTGGTTCAGTTAGCTTAGAAGTGGTATTGGGTTTTGGGGAGATGTCCCATGATTATGCGTTTTCAGCAAGTCTATCAAAATAATCACACACATCATCAACATTCTTGTTCATGAATTCCCCATTGCACATTGTCTCGACCAATTGGTGCATGGAAGATGTCAATCCATCGTAGAAGAAATTTGTTATGCGCCATGTTTTAAAACCATGTTGTGGGCATGAACCAACAAGATCCTTGAATCGCTCCCAACATTGGAAGAATGTTCCATCTTCCTCTTGGTTCATGATTGACTTTCTTAGGGTGTTCGTTTTATGGTATGGAAAGAATTTCTTTACGAACTCCCTTGTCATGTCATTTCATCTACCAATCAATCGTGGACGTAATGAATGTAACCACGTCTTAGCTTTTTCTTTCAAAGAAAAGGGAAAGAGTTTCAACCTGATCGTGTCCTCAGTCACATTAGGAAAGTATAAATTGGCTATTATCTCATCAAACTCCTTCAAGTGTCAGTATGGACTTTCAAATTCAAGTCAACAATACTTTGGAAGGAGCTGGATCACTCCTGGCTTGATATCCATATTTCTTGCATTCTCTGGAAAAATCATGCAGGAAGGTATGCTCACCCCCGCTGGTTGTAAATAATCACGTATAGTATGAGGCGGGGGTGTTTGATGCACCTCATTCTCATCCTGGGCTTCCTTAACTAGAGATTAAGGAGGATTTATAGGTTAATTTGCATCCAGAACTTTAGTTAACTCTGAGGATCTCGAGTGGTGTCTAATCCAGTGATGGATAGGTAACCCTTCGATCAGTCCTCCTTCACTTAAGAGACATCGAGTGTTGTCACGGACCCACTTGGGCATGAAACACTTTTAGCCCTCAATTTCAGAATCTAACAACCCTAAAAAAATAAAAAATAAAAAATAAAAAAAAAATACTTAAGACAAATAAGAAATTTAAAAAAGAAAGAGAGAGAATTAAAAAGAGGTTACCAAATTGGAAATTTCTATATTAAGATCCTACAAAATAGAAAAATAAGTTAGTTTCTAAAAATAAATTAGAAAAAATTCTAACCTAAAAATAGAAAATAAATAAACCATAATCTTAACCTAATTCTAAAACTAATCAATCTCAGAAAAACATAGCCGTTAGTGCCTGGCAACAGCGCCAAAGACTTGTTCACAACCCCATGTGTAGGGTCGCGATGTAGTAATAATCTCGGTAAGACCGATGTCGAATCCACAGGGACTAATCTTGTGTGTATTCTGAAAATAACTAGAAGTAAAAGTTGAAGAAGATCTAAATCTAAATATGGAATATAAGGAAATAATTGTGAAGTGTTTAATTAAAAACTTAAGAATTCAATGGTGGAAACTAGGGTGCCCAGGGATCCACTTGCAGCTATCAGGATGTTTCCTTATTTGATTCAAGGAACAGAATTGAAATTGGAGTCCTATCCTATCCAATTGGAAGATATATTAATAAGATTAGATTTGAACATCCATTGACCTAATTCTCAACGGAAGGGAGTTGTGAGGATTGAAAGTGATTCCATCATATAACCATGCTCAGAGGACAATGGTAAACAACAAGATATATCAATCCCACAACCAAACAAAGGAGAATTGTGAAGGTTAGAAGAGATTCCATCACCCAACCATGCCCAGGAGACGATTGTGAACAACATGATTTACTAACTTAACAATCTCAAATTAGGAAAAGAAGATACTGAAAGCTATTGCAGATTTATTATAATTTGAGTCACAACAAACTATTAAAAACTAAAAGTATTCCTTAAATATCAAATTAGAATCAAAGAAGTTCAACAAGAACAAGAACCAAGCAAGAAAAACATCCCAATCATGTTACAAGCTTCACCTCTTAGTCCTAGCTAAGGGATTCAGCCAACCATAGACATGATTGGATTCAAAACCCTAGAAGAAAGCATTAAAAACTAAGAAGAAGAAAAGAAGAAACTCTTGGATGATGGTTCCACCCCTTTGCTCTACTCCACTAAACCCTACATATCTCAAAAAGTCCCTAGGAAACCTATATTTATAGCCTAATTCGCATAAGATCGCAAAATCGCCTCAATTTACGCAGTCCGCGTAACTTTGCGTAACGCGTTCGATGACATCGAACAACCTTCGATGTCATCAAACGTACGTCGAATTCCGGAAGTCATGCCTTTACGCACTACGTAAATTTTTCGCTCTGCGTAAGTTCTTGTGTCATCGAACCTTCCTTCAATGTCATCGAACAGTCTTCAAGTAATCGACAAAGTGTCCAAAACAGTCTGGCGAGTTGCTTCGAAATTCTTCAATAAATAAGATGCCATAAAAAAGACTTCGATGTTATCGAGCATCTCTTCGAGTCATCGAACAGGACTTCGATTCATCGAGAATTGCATCCAATATGTTTAACAATTAACTTCATTTTCATGTAAAAATTCGATGTCATCGACCTTTGTTTGATGTCATCGAACTCTGGTCGATGACACAAATAATGAAGTGAATTTTAGCATTTTGCTCTTTCAACTTCCTTCCTTTTTCACTTGGTTTTCTTGGATCTTAAGGTCTTGAAATCTTCAATCTTGGTCTCCAAAGATCTGTCCTTTACTGTGGTGTTCTTTAAGCATCAAATCTATGCTTCTAGCATTCTTTTCAATCCAAGCTCTTAAATTCTCCTTACAACACAAGCATGCATAAAGTATACCAGTAAGCAGTATCATGTTCGTAAAACTAATTTATATAAATGGGGGGAAATATGCAATATTTGGCACTCAACACATTCTTAATCCACAAATTATCAATTTCCAAACAGGTTTCAACTTGAAAATTTTGAAATTATCCATAGTTATCCACAATTTTTGCTCAAAAACTAAGAAAACGCTAATTAGTTTACCTAATCCATACCCCCCAACCTAAAATCTACATTGTCCTCAATGTAAAAAGAGATAAGCATGCAATGATCATGAGGTAACGAAAAGAAAGGAGTAGTGATGGAAAGGTAGTACTTAGAGAAGGCGAATTAAAGTTATTCCAGATATCTTAATGTGAATATGGGCTAGCACAATGACTAAACAAATGAAAGAAAACTATCGTAGTTTGAAATCCAATGAAAACAATAAATCTAATCCTAAACTAGGAAAGCAAGGGAAAACTACTCAATTATGCAGTAAGGTTCTTCCTCCGGCCAATATCTTGATAAATTTCTCAATAGGTTTCTCAACAAGATCATCTAAAAGCCCTTTTTGCAATAGCTTTGGATGACTTGGAGTATAAATGTCCAAAGAAATTTATGGGCCTCAGCAAAAAATAGTCGTTGAATTTCCTGAGGTATCCAAAGTATATATGATTCACCTGTGATAGACAAATTTTCAAAGTTAGTACAATATGGTGAATCAGAGATTACGATTATGTGAAATTCAGAAAAATTCTCAGTAGGTGATGTACTCTCAACACATTCCGAAGTTTCAAACTTCAGTTCAATTTTCAACTCCTCCTCCCTTGATGATAAACGTTTAGGATTTGTGGAAGGAGGGGCTTCAGAATAAGGGTTCTCTCGGTCAGTAACAACTACTGAGATATTGTCTTGCAAGACATCCACTATTTCTTTTATCACATTATCTTTAGGATCTTCAAAGTATACCAAGCAATCTTCCAAAGAGTTGAGCAATTCAGTTGAGAGGGGTTCATTTTCCACATTGAGGTTTGTGATGATATACCCAAGGACTCCTTCATTATCTTTAAGAAGAGATTGAAGCATGCTCTCTTGCTTTTCATCTTAGTGAGAGTCAATCATCACTGGATACATCTCATTTTGCCTAGCATAGACAGATTAAGAATCAGAAGGTGAAGATTTAATGTGAAGACTCGGTTCATTAATACTGGTCAGTAGAGGTATTGTATCATCAATAAATGACTATTCCAATGGTGGCCTTCACTGGGTAGTTTCAAATACAGGAGTCATGTCTAGCAAGTTGTCCATCTCCCTAATCAAATCATCATTTAAATCAAGGGAGTGGGTCGAGCACACCTCGAAAGGGTCATGTGGTTCACTAGGAAGGAACTCATCCTCCACATTTAAATTAAACATGTCAGATGGGTGGAGTAAATTATTATGGTCGACAATTCCTTATACTTCTTGATCATTTACCTAGACCATAATTGAGATTGATTCTTGGGAAATTTGGGCTATAAAATCATGGTTGTCATCCCACTCCTAATCATTGTCTAATTCAGTACAGTTCACACGTGAGTTGAAATCACTTTCCTCACACTGTGTTTCTAGGTTAGTTTGAGGCTCGAATAAACTAGCCTCTTCCTCCTTATTAAGGTCAAGTGTGTCATGTAGGTGAAGTGTGTCAGCATCATTATATTTAAAAAATATTAGTGTCTCTTGATCTTCCCTTTGGACAATCATTGAGATTGACTCTTCGGGGAATTGAACCATATGCTCATTAACACAATCCAACTCTTCATTCTCAATTTTAGTACCCTCCATAAGCAAGTTAGGATCACTTTCCTTGCGTTGTGTTTCTAGATTGGGTTGAGGCTGGGAAAAACTAGCCTCTTCCACATAATTGAGGTGTGATTTAGCTCTTTGAACGGAAGATTCAATCGCTTCTAATGATTTGCTAATGTCTGCAATGACAGTGTGATGAATTGGTTGAATTGTTCTTGAGCTTCTCTGTGAAAAAGAGAATTCTGAAGTGAATCCTCTTGGACTGTTTCTAATTAAATCTCAAAGGTAGAGGATCCAAGAGAATAGTCACTATAATCTTTCGTTGGTTTATCTCTCCAATGTTAATGTTTCCACTGATCATAGTTGTAACGCCCTGAAAATCGAGGGTCGAGCAGGAGCCCAACTCCCGAGTTCCAATGCATCACTTATGCAACGTAGATAATGATGATTAAATGTTGTCCATATTAGTGCATTAAACATGAGTGGGATTATACCAGAACAACATATCATACTCTAGAGACATTTAAAATTTCGCAAGCAGAAGACTATGGAAAGTATATAAAGCATATAAGTAATTTTAAGTCTCTTGAGTATGATCATGTTACCAAGTCCATTAATTACATGTAAAATTCTAAAATATACAAAATGTGTAATGTCATCTGGTCAGCATCCCAGTAATCCCTGGTGATCAAAACAGGGCCTACATAAACCCGCCTGATAACTAGATGTAGGAGAACTCTTCCTCGTCATCATAAAAATCAAGCTCCGCCTCGCAAGAATCACCATCATCTGCAACTAAACTAGAGTCTGGTTGGCGTTTAAAACACCGTCCAAGAACATGGGAGTGAGTGATCAACTCAGTGGAGCTATAAAACAAAGGTTAACATGTTATCAAGTCAGTCAAGCAGTAATGACAAAGCAATACAACAAGTAATCTTAGGTACTCTGGTTAATGCAAGGATGATATGCTATAATGATGCATGCCCTCGCCTACACTCCCTCTGCGACATCATCTCACGATCGCGGCATGCAACACTCCCGTTGAGCGCAACTCCAACGACAAAGGCATATGCAATGCGGTGTATGTGCGTGATTAACCAAGTTCTTAATTAAGCATATTCATAAAGAAGGATTGGGAAGCTAAGGTACCTCCCTTTATATCATTGACCCAAACATTGATCCATCTAGGGTCGTCAATCCTAGTTAATCACATACGAAGAACAGTTCCAGATCGCTACGGAGCGGCTCGTCACCTTCGCACAGGACTGGTTTATACTCGAGGTTACTACAAAAAGGCTCGTCACCTTAGCATAGTCTTGGGGTATACTCATGGTCACTACGGGCTCGTCACCTGATCGTAGGCCGACAGCTCGAATACAGTGTCTCATACACCACCATATTCGGCTCATGAGTTTGGGTTACTCACTGGTCACTACGGGGAGGCTCGTCACCCCAGCGTAGGCCGATAGCTCGACCACGGTGTCCCATACACCACCATGTCTGGCTCATGAGTCTTAGCAGATCGAGGTACCAAGGTTAAATGGGAATTTTACTGGTAAGTTGGTATCTTAGATTCAAGCAGTAGCGTCCATACATGATGAACATACATTAGGCCAATTATGTTGCTTTAAGAAGCTCGACTGGTACGATCGTACGTTGAATTAATCGACATGGAGTGGTAAGCATTCCGTGTGGCCTAACCAATGTCGTCAAACGACGTACGACTTGGATTCATCGAACGCATCCATCGTGGCTAAAACAGTTCGGCCACCGGTCGTAAACCATTACCGATTGCCTGGACTACATCATAGCCCCAATCACACTCCAACCACTAGCATTGACATGTAATAATCTAAGACAGCATGTGATAACCAAATCCAAACATAAATCTCAGTTGAGCATTTCAACAACCACATAACACATATGTTACCACACATAGGCATTTCATTTGTAAAACACATAGTAGTCAGATAGGTTACACACAGGAAACTATAACATGTGCAAGGAAATTGAGAAACCTATCTCAACACCTTCATTAAATACATTACAACAAACACTTTCTCATTCAAGCATTTTATCAAACACTTAGACTACACATATAAACATCGTGTAATAATTTAGTTATAACATATATTGTAGCAAACCCTTTCACAAGGAGTTGCTACCAGTACAACAATCATGCATTCTCAATTAATCAATCATAGCAAGTATAAATCATAATTCCATACTCATTCAAACATTTCAACAAACACATAGAATGCATTAAAAATCAACACATACACATATATATGTAATATACGGAAAACATTGCATCTAAGCATATGTGATAGCAATCAACTGACATTGAAAGCCTTGAAAACCATAACCTAAATGTTTATAGTCTGCACCTTCCACCAGTAGACTCGTATCGAACTCAGCTCGGACACTATGTCTTCGTCTACGGCACAACGGCAACCTATAGTATGAAATAGGTTAGCTATTTCACTATTTACTCTATTTGAATCCCTAAAAAAGATTAGGGTTAGGATTTCTTACCTAAGAACAAAATCAGAATTGCTGGTATAGCGATACGGAAGTGGTAGCTAAGCATGTGAAGCAATGAGATCGAATCCTAGGAACAATTGTCAACTCTCTCTCTCTCTCTTCCTCTCTGTTTCCTTCTCTCTTTGCTCCCTTCTCTCTCTTAAGGTTTTAGAATTCGTATGGCAAGGGAGAGAGAGGGTTTAAGGCCCTTATATAGGCCCAGAACTGATGAGATTGGCCCCAGGGCCATGGTATACTTAGGTTATAGCCAAAAGTTAGTTGTTTCAGTCCAATGGAGTATATCTGGGGGCCCCTTTTCTGCATCCGGTCCAGGGAAAGTTTCCTGACATTGGATCTAGGTTAAGTTAAGTTTTTGATCTGATCGAATTTACAGATCAACCACGAAGGGTCAGTTTCAGTTCAACTGTCATCGATACTCGATCAGGGCCACAAGTACACGGACATGTGTTGAAAAATTTCCCTGATCCGAGGGTGTATTTGGGTCAGAATTTGACAGTCTGAAACCTTAGATTTGGCCTGCAAGCGAACAGCTCAATTCACTTAAGTTTCAGTTCATTTCCTAAAGCGATCCGCGTTTCTCACACCCTTCACTCCGGGCTCAAGATGCGCATTTCTGGATACTATCTGGACTTGATTTCCGAGATGGTAGTCAAGCCCAATAAGGCGGTCATTAGTGTATAGTTATGTGATAATCTGACTTTAAACGTGCGGTCCAAGTCCAATACGGAGTTTCAATGCGCTCTCAAGAGCAACTAGGTTTAGAGATTGATCCTAGGTTTTTAGGTAATATCGCGTTAGCGATTCTGCTAGTTTGGGTCTTGCAGTTCATATATAAAGTAGTTAGAGCTAATCTACCAATTAATCCATTTTAGTTCTTAATTAATTTCTGTCTAATTTCTAAAGGATTTGGTCCTTTGTGATTTCTGCCTGAGGTGGTACTCGGGTCCTTGTACGGATTTTTTCGAGACGTTACAATAGTCATACTGGTCATACGTGGGAGAGTTTAATGGTTGTTGGTACACATTATCACCCATAATTAATCTCACATTATTTTCTTTTTGTCTGATGGGAGATAATAATTCTCACCCCAATAATCATATACTGTTCTCTTAATTGGTGGGGTGTAATTATTCTCCCACATATGATCGCGTATAGACTTCTTAATCAGTGGAGCATTATATTCCGGTCGATTCTCAATAATGGTTTCAGAAAATTTTTGAGACATAGGTTGTTTTCTAACATAATCATCTGACAACCCTTCATAATATTTCTCATTTTATAGAAGTAGCTCAACATACTGACGTTCCCACTCTTGCATATACATGGTGAAACCTTAATTCTGAATCTTAATTCTAAAAAAATAAATTTCTACAGCAATATGGAAAGTAAGTAGAGGGAAGAAGTTACCAGAAGAGAAGAACTAGAATTGAAAATCCTATAAAATCAAAACAATCAAACTGTATTAGCAATGTTATAAGAAGAAAGAGAAAAGAAAAAGCAAAGATAAATCCTAAAAACAAAATCTAAAAACTAAAGAATCCTAAAAGCCCTAATCTTAACCTAATTCTAATACTAATTAATTTTAGAAAAGCATAGCCGTAGTCCCCGGCAACAGTGCCAAAAACTTGTTCACAACCCCAAGTGTAAGGTCATGATGTAGTAATAATCTCGGTAAGACTGAGGTCAAATCCACAGGGACTAATCTTGTACGTTTTTGAAAGTAAATAGAACTAGAACTAGAGAAAGATATAAACTATCTGAAGGAAGGAATTGTGAATCTTGTGATTAAACTATCAATTTAAATGTGGGAACTAGGGTGCCAAGGATCTACTTGTAGCAATTGAGATGCCACCTTGTTTGATTCAATAGATCAAACTGGAGTCAGAGTCATATCTTATCCAGTTGGAGAAAGAGATGATCGAATCTCTGAATTTCTCATTGATCCAGTCTTAAAGGAGGAGAATTGCGAGGAATTGGAAAGGATTCCATCACCCAACCATGCCCCAGAGATTATGGTAAACAACAGGATTTACCAATCCCACAATCTCGATTAAGAAAAGAAGATATCCAAAACTATCGCAGATCTATTATAATTTGAGTCATAACAAACCATTGAACACTGAAAATATTCCTTAAAATCAACTAAAAATCAATGAAGTTCAACATAAACATGAATCACAGCAAACTAAACATCTCAATCACACTACAAGCTTCACCTCTTAACCCTAGTTAAGAAGTTTAGCCAACCATGGACATGATTGAACTAAAGTCTCTTAAGAAAAGCATAAAAACTACTTAGGAAGAAGAAAGACTCTTGGCGGTGGCTCTCCACCCTTTGGCCCTACTCCTTAAACCCTAGATGATGCCTAGGAACGTCCTAAGGACTCCTATTTATAGTTGTGAGGTTCCACCTTATGCACCGACTTGGAATTTCCGCAATCCGTTGTAAAACCACCTCAATTTATGTAGTCTGCAGCTTTTCCGTGTTACGCTTCGGTTAGACAAAAGTTGGGTTTGGTCGAACTGAATTAAGATTGAAAATTACACTTTCTCATTGGACAATTCTACGCGATTTCAGTCAGATCGAAGTTGACTTCGGTCGGACCTAAGTTGATGCTGAAATTCTTGTGTAGAAAATCCGTCAAATTTAGGTCGGACCGACTCTAGCCGAAGTCTCCAACCAAAGTACTTTGGTCGGACCGAAGTTGGCTCAGGTCAGACTGAATTATCCTGATTTCTTACTAGACATTTTTTTACGATTTCGGTCAAAATGAAGTTGGCTAGGTCGGACCGAAATGTCCTGTTTTCTGCTATGGATTTTGCATTCTTTCAAGTCCTTTCTTCATCCTTTGTACTTAGTTTCCCTTGATCTTTGGCATGTGAATTCTTCATTCTTGGTCTCTTAAGATCCATCTTTTGCCTTGGTGATTCTTGAGCATTAAATCCATGTTTTTAGCATTCTGTTCAAGCCAACTCTCAACTTCACCTTGCAACACAAACATGTATAAAATATACCATTAAGCCTTATCATGTTCATAAAACCAAGATATAAATAAGGGAAAATATGTAATATTTGATACTTAACAGCAACCATTGACGAGAATAAAATCAAATGTATTTATTATTTCATTAGCATAAAAGAATTCAACAAATTATCAAATACCCTCTCAATGGGAGCTTATTACATTATCAAGTTCGCAACGGAAATATACATAAAACTAAGTCATATAACTATCTTCTTATTCATTCAGTGTAATATTTCATGGAGGAATGGTTCTTTGGGTCTTCAATCTATACATCACCTGCATCATCTATACAGTTAGAGAGGGTCAATGCCCCACTCATAGTGATAATTATCCTTTAAGATTAACAATAATTTAAGAAATTCATAAAGGTAATGTAAGGGTTCTGATACGTCTCGTACTTCACCACTACAAGAGGTGTCAGTATGTGCAACTACTATATATATATATATGAATGCATGCTTAGCAAAGTGTGTGAGGCTTATCATACGTAGTGGTCATCACAATGTGGAATATAATTTTTAGAAAACCCGGCTAGCTCCACATTCTCACACTATGGAGATTCGCCGGCATGCCCAATGCTACCGTGGATTTACATGAACACCTCGAGGACGCACAACATATGAGTCAAATGAATTACGTGACAGGATTTGTTTATGGAGAGACTATTTACGACATCTAATCCTGGTAGTGATGTAACATGCATAGCAAATTACTTACATTAATTTATGCACGACTACCCAAACCTAGAAAATTACGCGTCGACTCAGAAGGTCTTTACCCAGAGTGCATTACATCCATGATAAAATAATTAACTCATTAGCTGTAATACCTTTAACACATCACTTGCACCAAAGGAAAATAAATTGAATCATGGGAGTTTCGGAATTCCAAGGCATATGCCCAAGCCATAAAGGGAGGTATTACAAGGCTAACATAATAAAGGAAACGAGTAGCAATAAGCTAACTCAAATAAAAAAGAAGAGTAGCGATAGGCTAACTCAACAAAAGAGAAGAATAGCAATGGCTAACTCAACAGAATAGGCGAGTAGCAATGGCTAACTCAATAAAATTGGTAAAGGCAAGGGTAAGGCTTGTATCCATAGCCTCACATAAATTTATAAGATCATGCATAATTAAAATCATACCTTAACCATAATTTTCAAAGGATAAATAATTGATGATGATAAATCAAATAATTATAGGGAGGATTCACAATAACATGAAAGCATGTAGAATAGCAAGATAAATCATATCAACCTAATTAATGTAAGCTTAAATGAATTCCTCACCTTAGCCTTAGATATAAACCCTAGATACATATCCATGTATGAAAGCTTCTACATGAAAAGATTCCACATGAATCACGAAATTGCTTGAGAAAAAGGGAGACACCATACATATGGAGAAGGAAGAGGACGTCTAGGCTTCTTTCTCCTTCTCTCTCTCTCTCTCTCTCTCTCTCTCTCTCTCTCTCTCTCCTTCTATTCCTTGGGTGTTGTGAGATTAGGCATGTGAGTGGAGAGGGGAACGCACACCATTTTTTAAAAGGAGTGGGTGTGTAAGATGGGTGTGTTTCACTTCCCACTTGGATTGGGTTTCTCCAATTTTCCCTTTTCTGATAATTTTTTTAAATCTAATTCATCTATTCTGTCAGGGTCATCGAATAGAGTCGGAATATATGATTTTCTTCGTAATCTGAAATTTAGATTAGCCTATCTGGAAAATTCTCCTAATGGGTGTCAAAACAAACTTGATCTCAATTAACGGTACACACTTAATAATCAGGGCCCAATTTTGGGGAAATATGTAGTCAGGATAGGCAAACGTTGGATAAAATTTGATGGTTGATCGATAGTGGAAAAAATCTAAATCTAAAATTTTACCTTTTGTATCAAAAGAGAGGAGTTGGCTTCAACATTCAACGGTGTAATATCATACATATAGGTCTAAATTTTGTATAACCTTGTAGTCATATGATACCAAAGTGTTGTCCGAATTTGAGTTGTGATGGATGATAGGAAGTGGTTACATTAGAAGATCCACATTTATAGGGAGTTGACAAGCCTCGAAAGGATAACTTCGCGCCTAAGGAAAAGCCTACCAAAGTGGGGTCTTCATATTTCACACTTAGTCTATATTATGAGCAATCCAAGTCGTTCATATGAAGGAAAATATCCTACTACGACTACCCACGGGGTTTCTTCACTCGATGGACACCAAAATCAATAGTTAAGGGGATGATTTATCAATTGGGTCACTTTTACAATGATTTAAGGGCTGAAATTTAACATATATAGTTAATTTATGATACATAGGCATGGTATAAAATTTCATGTCAAACGGATCATGAGAACCATGTGATCTAGAATTCAAGTGTCTAGGTTAATAACATTTTCGTAATTATTGATGATATGAGAGTTTTGGGAAATCTAATGGTTCTACATGGTCATAGGCACATTTCTAAGTAATTCTTACAAAAGAACTTATATCTAAATCATTATGAATAAATAATTATTTATCAAATTAATTAAGGGAATGTACATATATTAATCAACATAATGGATGGTCAGATGACTTGTTAAGAAAAGAAAAACTTGATGCTTAGTACTCTGATCATGTATGTAAATGGGTGTATAGTCAGTTTTGTAACCGGATTATCACAAGTAGGTTTTTGAAGTGATCAAGAGGTAGAACATGTATACCGTTAGTTCAAGTGACTTGTTCACATGTGTAAGTTTCTCATATTGTAGTTTTGATGGTTGGTTAAGCATATTCATAGGTGGTGAACAAGATGAGCGGATTAGAATCTCAATTTGATATGTGCACGAGCAGATGCAGAAATCAAGTGGTTAGTTTACCATAATCAGGTGGTCCAAACTTAGAGTAGACGGTTAGATATCTTTACCTAGAGATGAATAGTTGACTGAAGAGTCTGTTATGATGGACAAGTGAGAATACTTGTGTATATGATGATCCTATCTCAGAATCAACGGTCAGATGGCTTGATCTATGAATGGATATTATTCCCAATGGTCAGATTTGTGTTGGAGAATAGATGTAAAGTTAGGATAGCTAGATTGCTATCGACACATGTATATAATAAGTTAAATTTCATGGTAATACTCGAGAACTTTTAATACTAGGGTATTGAAAAGTTCAAGGTGTTACAATTTACCCCCTTAAACAAAATTTCATCCCCAAAATTTAATTACTTGTACTATTTACACTGATTCATTTGGTTTAATTTTTTTCACTATATTCCTCATTAGGTGGATATATATATGTCTTGGTGTGCGTATAATTGGCTATATGAAATCGAGACACTGCAATCTACCCCCCTTAAATGAAAATCTTGACTGTTGATGTAGAAATCTGGTCGCCCCTCCTCTTGGCTCCTGAACCTTCACAAAGAACAAACAAAGAAGACCTTGGCTCGTATGCCGGGGACTCTCCGATACCAAAGTCAAGAAGCTAGGTCTAGTTAGATACAGAGGGGTTAGGGCTAGAGATTGTGTGTACCTCTTCCTTTGAGGACCTTCCCTTTTATATGTGGGAAGAGGCAGTGGTGTAAAGGGGGTTCATCCATATTTTGGCGGGGATAGAATTCTAGTAGGATTCTTGATCTATGTGGCAGATTCTTCTAGATTGTCGGTGAAGAGATCCGCATTAGAGTCGATTCCTGAGATCCTCGGAGTGAATCGCGGGTTGGCTGGGCGTCGCTTGGTCGGGCTCGGCTTAACGTTGGTCACAAGCCTGGTCAGTCATGCTAGTTGAGGCCTTGGCGGGCGCCGAGGTAGGACATGGCCCACTTACCAAGGTCAGGCATGACTTCTTTGATGAGGTTGGGCACGTCCTATTTGCTGAGGTCCGGCTCGGTCTTTCTATCAAGGCCGAGCTCGACCTTAGGTTGAGGTTGAGCACCTCCTCTGGCTGGTCTGGAGGTGAGTGATCGACCATCAGGTCGCACCCGTAGCTTATCAGGATTCCTGACCTGGCCTGCCGACAGTAGGTTAGCATATTTCCCCTATAACAATAAGCCCCCCTTACTTACCAGTCTATGTAGTGGGCTGGATAAGTAGTGAATGCTTTGGCCAAGTCTGACTCATCATTAGGTCGAACTAAGACTTGAGTTGAAGCTCGTGGGTGGTAGGTCGAGAGGCCGGGGGAGATGAAGTGATGAAGCGACTGCGCGACGTTATCGATGATGAGAGTGATGGGAGGTCGATGATCACGGAGCTCGAGATAGGTCTCATGATGGTGAACATTGATGGAGCACTTAGCCTACCGATACCTGGCAAGTGTAAGTTGTCCTCGGGACGGTGCTCGAGGTAGCCGCATGCCACATATCTTGTGGGGAGGGCATTGGTGAGCGACGTTACGCCTCCGCGTGCTCAGGCATTAATGGGGTGCCATCGATGCATTGGGCACGACGAGTATAAAAAGGGGGGAAGGCACTTAGAGCTCTTCACTTCTCTCATTTCTCTCTGCAATCTCCCGGAGTACGCGATTTTCGGTAAGTCAGAAATCCCTCCTTTTCTCTTGTTTTCGGCGGTTTTTTCCTTTTCCCGACCAAATTTTCCCTTTCCGACTTGTCTTTTCCATTTCCGGCGTAGTCTTTGCCTTCTCGTTTCCAGTTTGGCCAGGATGTCGGATTGGTCTATGGTTAGGTCGGTTTTGGGGGCTTTTCACAACTGTTCGTATTACTCCCCCAAGGACACTTGTCCGAACAGGGTCATCCCATCTTCTTCAGATATGGGGGACAAGGAGGCCAGGTTCCAAGGTCTGAGTGATGAAGGAGCTCGACCAAGGCTAGGTGGTTTGGTGGCTATGGCCGAGGAGATTGGTACCTTCGACTCTGTTATGTCGGAGGCCAATCTCCTTAGGATTAGAGTAGATTATCAGATTCCTGAGTCTATGAGTCTTCGGGCCCCAAAGTTGGGGGAAGTCCCTGGTTAGCCTTACGTGGGCAAGCTGGCCATCTATGTTATGGCTCTCCAGTGCAACCTTCGTCTACCTCTGTATCCAATGATACAGAAATTCCTTGAGGCGGTTAAGTTGGCCCTGGGCCAGTTGATCCTAAATGCCTGGAGGGCCTTAGTAGGACATGCGTTCTCTGGCAGCAGCTCGGCTTCCCCGAGCTGTCCGTCGTGGAGTTCCAGTATTTGTACAAGGTTAAGCCCAACCACTCTCATCTAGAGTGGTATTATCTTTCCACCTAGGCCAACCAAGGTTGGGGAATCATCACTGGTAATCCCTCTTCCAATCAGAGATGGCAAGATAAGTGGTTCTTCATGTTCGGGGAGTGGACAAACCCAGCTATCAATGTTCCCGTCGAGTTCTCAACACCAGGTCGGGTTTTGTCGAGTTGTACCCTGGCTTGAGGTAGTTCTTACTCTTACACTAACTTTTATTTTTGGTCATTGTAGTGCCTTCCTCATGTGTGCAACTCGAGCTCTCTCCTACATAGCTTCAACGCATAGCCCGTGCGCGATTGTTAGATCCCACTCGGAGGAATTGGAAGATCTAACCACTCCTCAGACCCTCTTCCAGGCCAGTATCTCCCAAGTCGCTCCTCAATCGGTAGGTATTGGTTACTTCAAGTTTTGGCTTTAATCTCTTGTCACGAACCTATACTCTTTAATGATGTTCTTGCACCTACAGGCATGTCAGGTCTTCCTCGTTCTTCAAAGATGCAGAAGCTTTCGTCCGAGGCTGAGGTGAAGTGGCTTAGGAAGCGGGTTAAGGAGGGAGCTCCTCACCGAGCTGCAGGCCCGATTCAACCAATTGTTCAGCCTCTTCCTAGGATTCCACGGGTAGTCATCCCTCCCATAGAGGAGGTCGTTAGCTCGGCTATTGTCACAGCCCCTAGGGTGGATCGGCATCAGAGGAGGTCCGTGTCCAGGAGCTCGAGGGGGCCTCCCCTACTACTCTTGAGTTGAAGGGAACTCGGTCGGCTCCTGCTGAAAGGAGTTCTATTCGTGGGGGCGGAGGGAAGTGGTCTGACGTCTGAGTTGAGCTACTTGGTGAAGCTGGCCATGTGGGCTTCACACCATGTGGAGTAGGACATCGCTGCTTTGGCCGAACGACATCTGATGTACGTGTTGCGTGATTCGACGATCCATCTTTTGAGGGTGGGTTTCTTTGAGATTGGTATATTACACTTTAATTTTCAGTGCTTTGACTTTTCTGCTCGTTCTAGGTGACTCCTACTCTCCCCTCAGCTCAACTTGTTTTCAAAGAGGTTGGTCTCGGTTATAAGAAGCTTGAGGTTGATCTTGCGAAGGTGATCTCTGAGCTTCAAGTCATAGCCAAAGCTCGAGATGCGGCTGAGGCTTGGTCAGGGAATCTCCAAGGGGCCCTGCGTGCAATGAAGGCTTGACTCTAGCGGTGAGTGCTTAAAAGGAAGCCCCCTTGGAGGGAAAGGCGAGGAGATTGGAGGCTGAGCTGGTGGAGGCAGTGTTCAAGGCGGCGGAGGTCTCAGCCTGATTGGCCGAGGTTGAGGCATCGGTCCTAGAACTGAAGTTGGTCGTGGTGGAGGCCTTTAAGACTTCCGAGGAGTACGTGGAGAAGCTCGAGGACTATTACAACATTGGTTTTGCTCGGTACAAGGAGATCGTCAAGGAGAAATATCCAAACCTAGATTTGGCAGCTCGGGCGAGGGTGCTACAAACGACCTCGCTGCTGATACTTCAACGATTCATGCTCTTGCCTCTGTCGGGGCCCTCGTTCCCATTGAGGCCCCTGGTCCTACCGAGGCTCCCACAGATGCTCCTTGAGAGCTTTACTTATCTTTGTATTTTAAGGATTTTGCAATCTCTCTCTCTCTCTCTCTCTCTCTCTCTCTCTCTCTCTCTTTTCAATGAAAAGATTATCTTGTTGCCTGTTGTGATGTGTTGTCTGTTTGATGGTCCGACCTCTATTTTAAGGTCAGACGTTGTAGCTGATTTTGTGCCAAAATTCCCTAGCTACTTCGGCCAAAGGCCTTAGTCATTTTGGAGTAACACTAGTGAGGGCCTTTTTCCCCTCCATAGGGTGAACCCTTAGTATAGTTCATAGGTCGAGAGTCGGGACTCAAAAAATGTAGATAGAACGAACTTTCGGAGATTATTATTGTAATTCCTTTTAAAAAGGTAAGTAGATCATAAACAATGTAGATAAAAAAAAGCAGGACTTGAGACTGCGCTTGATAGACTTAAGGGTGATAGACTTTCAAGTGCTCGGCATGCCATGGGTGAGGTAGAGCTCGCCCCTCCATGTCCATGAGTCAATACATTCCTGGTCGACTTGTGGGAGTCACCATGTAGGGTCCTTCCCAGTTTAGGCCCAGAGTCCCAGAGCCTAGCTCTTTAGCATTTTGGAACGTCTTGTGGAGAACCAAGGCTCCGGCTCAGAACCTTCTAGTTTTTACTTTAGAATTATAGAAGCGTTCAACTTGTCGTTGTTGAGCTGCGGCTCTCAGTCGGGCTTGTTCTCTCTTTTTCTCGAGCAAATCCAGATCGAGCATCATCAGTTCCGCTTTTTTATCCTTGTCGTAAGACTGGGTTTGTGCGAATGGGAGGCCGACCTCTATCGGGACAACTGCCTTGGCACCAAAGGCGAGGGAAAAAGGGGTTTCTCCAATGGTTGTTTGAGCTGTAGTTCTGTACGTCCAGAGGGCGAGGAGTTCTTCTGCCTGAGCCCCTTTAGCTTTTTCAAGCTTAGTTTAGAGGTGGCCCTTGATAATTTTGTTGATTGCCTCGACCTGTCCGTTTGCTTGGGGGTGCCAGCGTGATGAATAGACATTCCGTTTTCTAAGATTATCGCACATAGCTCAAAATCGATTATTGTCGAACTGTTTCCCATTGTCGAAGATAATCGTGTGGGGGACTCTGTACCAGCATATTATGTTCTTCCACATAAAGTTTGTGATCTTCTGCTCGGTGATAGCAGTTAGGGGTTCGCCCTCTGCCCATTTAGTGAAATAGTTGACGACAATGACTCCAAGCTTGGTTTGCCCTTTGTTAGTCACCAGGGGGCCGATGATGTCGATCCCCCATTGGGTGAACAACCATGGTTTGGTCATAGGGGTCAGTAGCTCAAGTGGTTGGCGAGGTATCGTTGTGAATCGCTGGCACTTATGGCATTTTCGAGCATGTTGTCCTACATCTGCCTGGATAGTTGGCCAAAAATAGCCATGTTGGAGGATTTTGTGAGTGAGGGCTCAGCTTCCCGAGTGGTTGCCACAAATTCCTTCATGAATCTCTTTCAAGACGTACTCAGCTTCGTCAAGCCATAGGCATCTGAGGTAAGGAAGAGAACCCTTTTTTGTACAGGATGTCCTCGAGCATGGTATAGCGAGCTGCTCTGAAGTGGATCCTGCGTGCTTTTAGCCGATCTTCGGGTAGTTTACCTTCCTTAAAGTAATCGAGTATCGAGTCCATCTAGGTTGAACTCAGATTTACGGGAAGCACTATGACAGGATCGTCTTCATTAATGCTCGGTTCTGTTAGGAACTCGATTGGGATTGGTTTTGGGATGTCGTCCTCGGCTGTCGTGGCTAACTTGGCTAGCATATTCACTTTAGAGTTTTTTGAGTTGGGGATTAGGCTGATGTTACACTTTAGGAATTTGTTAATCAGATCTTGAGCTTTTTGTAGGTAGGCTTTCATTCTCTCCCCTTTTGCCTAGTATTCGCTGGTTATTTGGCTGATGACAAGTTACGAATCGCTGCGAACTTCTAAGTGATGGGCTCCCATTGTTGATGCTAGCCTTAGTCTAGCTAGGAGGGCCTCATATTCTGCTACATTGTTCGATGCTTGGAATTCGAATCTCATGGCATACTGTGCGCATGTTTGGTATGGTGCTTCTAAGACTATACCGGCCCGCTATCTTTGGAGTTTGATGAACCGTCTATGTGCAGTGTCCATGTTTGCTACCTTCGCTTGGTTACTTGGCTTTTAGGCAGAACAACTTGGTTGTTGGGTGGCGCTTCCGATGAGTTGTTCCTGGGTACGAGCTCGACGAGGAAGTCGGCTACCGCCTGTCCCTTGATAGTAGTGCGGGGATGGTAGTCGATATCAAACTCGCTAAGCTCGACTGCTCGCTTCATGAGTCTTCCTGATAGTTCGGGCTTCTGGAGCACTTGTCGAAGGGGTCGGTCTGTCGGGACCACAATGGGATGGGCTTGGAAGTAAGGTCGGAGACATCGCGCGAAAATGATTAGGGCTAGGGAGAGCTTCTCAATGCTCGAATATCTAGTCTCTACTAGGACCAGGGCCTTGCTGACGTAGTATGCAGGCAATTGCTTTCCACATTATTCTCTGATAAGAACTGAACTGACTGCAGCTGATGATACTGCTAGGTATAATAGGAGCGGTTTCCCTCGTTCAGGCTTCGAGAGTAGTGGTGGGGACCCCATGTAATGCTTGAGCTCCTGGAAGGCGAGCTCACACTCCTCTGTCCACATTGCTTTTTTGTTTCCTTTAAGTTGTTTGAAAAAGGGCAAGCATTTGTCCGTTACTCGAGAAATGAACCGACTGAGCGCGGCCACCCTTCTTGTGAGGCACTAGATTTCCTTTGTTGTCTTTAGTAAGTTCATTTTGAGCAGAGCTCATATCTTATTGGCATTTGCTTCTATTCCTCTTTGGCTTACTAAGAATCTGATGAACTTTCCCAAGCTAACACCGAAGGCGCACTTGCTTGGGTTGAGTTTCATCTGATATTTCCTTAAAATTGTAAACATTTCCTCCAGGTCAGACGGGTGGTTTGTGGCCTTGACACTTTTGACCATCATATCACTGACGTAGACCTCCATGGAGTGCCTAATCTTCTGAGCTAACATTTTGTTTACAAGCCTTTGATACGTAGCACCAGCATTCTTCAGCCCGAAGGGCATGACTTTATAGTAGTAGAGTTCTCTGTTGGTGACGAAGCTTGTCATTTGTTTGTCATGAGGGCGCATCACGATCTGGTTGTAACCAGAGTATGTGTCCATGAAGCTCAGGAGCTCGTGTCTGGCTGTACTGTTGATGAGATGGTTGATTCGAGGGAGAGGGAGTAGTCTTTAGGGCAGGCTTTATTAAGGTCGGTGTAATCAACACAAACCTGCCACTTCCCATTGGATTTCTTGACTAAGACAACATTGGCTAGCCAGTCCAGGTAGTATATCTCTTCCATGAAACTTGCCTCGAGGAGCTTCCCGATGTGAGACCCGTATCCTAGCCCGTACCATTCCATAGGCTTCTACAGTCCTCCTGGTCGAATTTCGATGACCCGCAATGCATAGATAGTAGTTGTGCGTGATCTTGAGTTGTATCCCGTATTCTAGAGTCGGCTTGACCTGAGACTTGTACCCTTGTGACCGCACAGTCGCAGCAGTTCCGATGCTGCGTCTCGCATGCCAATGCGATACCTGGGTCAGGAGATGTGGGCCCGCGTTCAGTTTGAGGAAAACACCACATTTTGTAATCCTAGGAGAATCCATCACATCAATCACCTCACTTATCAAAGTACACCCATCACTCAACCCATTACTCTATCCCATCCCCAAGTACAAAAGCAACCCCAAAAAGTTAACTTTCCATCACTTCACCCATCCCTCTCCCCATCACTCCATCATTCACACCCATCCATCCTCTCTCTCTCTCTCTCTCTCTCTCATTTTCTCCATTTTTCAAGCAAGCAACCCACATCCAAGCTCCAAGCTCCATGGATAGAGCTTGTGTGGCCCACCTTCCTACCACCTAATCCCATCCTCCAAAGATCATCTCGACCAATGAATCGTATCCCTTGGAGCTCTAGAATGATTGGTGGAAGAAGGAAGAGGAGATCAAGGTGGGTGTTCATCATCTCGATTTTTTTTATTTAGGGCCCACTTGTAATGGGACCCACTTGATGTATGCATTGTATCTGGAGGGACCCATAGTGTCGGGGTCACTCCCGTCTCCACCGTTTTCTCTTTCTCCCTCTCTCTTTCTCTCTCTCTCTTTCATTTTTTTATGTTGTTGATGTTGAGGTGTGTGGCCCACCTGGCATGTGTGTGTATGACCCACCATGATGAATATATTTTATCCACACCGATGTCCATCAGGGGGCTCACCTTGCTACCTATTTCGGGTGGGCCTGACCATGATGTATTTGTTGATCCACACCGTCCAGATTGTGTTGGATAGTGCTGGACCATTTCCACGGTACTGTGGGGCCCTGATGTATGTATTCTAACCACACCGTCCATCCATTTTGACGTGGGCCCCACCTGATGAGGATCAGATTAGCTGGAATGCCCACACCAGCTATTAGTTGATGTATTGATGAGCAGCAAGTTCTGTGGGTCCCTTTAATCCACACCATCCGGGCATGGACGTGAGGCCCACCTAGGTGATGTACTGCCTCCAGTACATGGGACCCACCGTGATGTTTATGTCATCCACCCTGTCTAGATCTCTGGACAGTGGGCCCCTTGTAATGTATGAAAATCAAACCGTCCAGATCGTCCATCTAGACGTTGGACCATATGAAATACCATATATTATATAATATAATATAATATATATATAAATTTATAGCTGATGGCCCACGTGGGAACCCACTTTCATATATATGTGGTTTGAAATCCACAGTCCGTCCCTTGTTGGGATGTGGGACCCACCCACACGTGCCACACGTGTGGGGTGGGCCCACCTTGATGTATATATTCTGTAATCACATCATCCGATGTGTGGGCTACCATGATGTATGTTTTTATCCACGCCATCCATCTGGACGGGTGGTGTGGGGCGCACCATAGTGTATGCGTTTTTACACCATGCCGTCCATCTATTTCTGTGGGGATGGTGGGTCCCATTATTGCTAATGTCAGCAAGATCTATGGGTCCCACGCATGATGTATTGGTAATGTTTTATTTAAACCATCCATCCAATTGCCAGATTGTCTTAAGGCCTGAGATAAAAAAAATGAGGCAGATCTATCAGGTGGACCACACTGCAGAAAACAGTGGAGAAATGAATGCCTACCATTGAAATCCCTTCAGGATCACATCAGTTTTGGATCAAAATGATATTTGTTTTTCCCCTCAACCAGGTCTTTGTGACCTTATGAACAGACTAGATGGAAAATAAATGTGATAATGGGCCCTATGGAGTTTTAACGATGGGAATCATTGTTATTTGTGGTATGGTCCAGATGACCTTTTGATATGATTCTTTTTTTGGTAATGCTCTAAAATGATCTCTAAATAGATGTATGGTGTAGATAGTTCACCTAGAACGGTGGGCCTGACTTGATGTATTTGAGGCCCACTTGTTGTATGTGAGGCCCATATGATGAGGCCCAGTGTGATGTATATGTGGCCAATCAGTGAGGCCCATCGTGATTGTATTAAGCCCTTGAGTGAGACCCATTGTGATGTATATGTGGCCCACTTAATGTGTATGAGGCCCATTAGTGCGCCCATTGATGCAACCCACTTGATGTGTATGAGACCCATTAGTGCAGCCCATTCATGCAGCCCACTTGATGTGTATGAGGCCCATTAGTGCGGCCCATTGATATAGCCCACTTGATGTGTATGAGGCCCATTAGTGCGGCCCATTGATGCAGCCCACTTGATGTGTATGAGGCCCATGTGCAGGGCCCATTTGTGATGTATATTAGGCCCATGTGTAGAGCCCACCTATTGTGTATTTGAAGCCCATGGGTCGTGGCCCATTGTGATATATTTTCGACCCATACGATTAGGCCCATTGTGATGTGATAAGGCCCATCACAATGTATATTAGGCTTTTGTGTGAGGCCATGGCCCACTATATGTTGGCTCTATGTGGGCCACTCCTTGGAGCAATATAGGTTAAATGTCCACTCCTTGGAGCAATGATGGTTTAATGTCCACATTGATGGGCGATGATGGTTAAATGTCCACATTATGACCTTCCCTTAGGCCCTTTGTTAGGCTGATTATCGATTCGAATTGTCGAGGCCAATTCTGATTGTCGAGGACGATTCCGATTGTCGAGGCTGATTGTCGAAGCTGATTCTGATTGTCGAGGCTAATTCTGATTGTCGAGGCTGATTCCGATTGTCAAGGCCGATTCCGATTGTCGAGGCCGATTTCGATTGTCGAGGCCAATTCCAACTATCGAGGCTAATTCCGATTGTCGAGGCCGATTGTCAAGGACGATTCCGTTTATGGAGGCCGATTTTGATTGTCGAGGCCAATTCTGATGCTGGTTATCGATGCTGGTTACCGATACCGATTATGAGTATATGATATTGAGGTTGATTATCGATATCGATTATAAGTATGTGACAGCATAGCATCATGATACATGCCGATACGCATCATCTGCATATGTCATTAGGCAGGTTATTATGAGACTCCCCGATAGGCAGAGATTATCTCACATGAGCACATGGTATGCACAAGATTGATGCATGACTGGATTGTATGACTCATGCATCTCACATTTTAGGATATAACTATTGTACGCCCTAGTGACATCAAGGTCGTAGCCTCCACAGGCATATTATAGATGGCCAGATGGGACACCAAAAATATGTTATTAGTATCGGGCCACCATAGATGGTCCTGAGTGAAAATCCCTAAACCTCTGAGGCCAAGAGACACCCTAACGTTGAGACCGAGTGGATACATAAGTGACAGAGTACCGAATACTAGCAGGCTGCGTCTTCTACTATGTCGTGGTCTGTTGGGAATGGGTAGTGGCCTTAACAGCCCAAGGGTAGTGGGCATAGCAGGATGAGTTTGACTAGCTCGTGATTGGGTCCGCTATCGACGTGCCAGGTAGATATTGACTGACTACTGGTTAGGTGGATAGTGAGGTCTCTTCCACTTGTATAATTGGGCGTCTAGTGGGCGGCGATTGCATGTAGAGTGTACTAGACCCCGGTGATGGTCCTAGAGATGTATAGTACTGATATGTGGACTTATTGAGCAAGAGTTGTATACTCAGCATCTTACTCATTCATTCATTCATTCACTATCCACTCGGGCTGGTGGTGCGCAATTAATTTGATATGTGTGCCTTCTCAATGGCCAGGATTTCGGTTGGGGCGCGCGACTAACCTAAGATCAGGAGTTTACCACATTGAGTCTGACTATCCAAATTAGGTATGGGACTGGTTTGGATAGAAGCCCCTTGTGATGGATCCCATAGCCTGCGATACTACATACTATCATCTCGACTTCACACTCCTGCATGGTCATTCGCACCGCATATTGCATTGCATCCTCGGCATCTGATACTTGGCTTTTTATGACTCCTTATTTACATAGCTGATCCGTATTGCGTACTCTGATATTGTATGACTCGTGGACTTACCAGTGTATTTTCGCTTATTCTAATATCGTATGATCCATGATCTTGTTAGTATTTCTGCTCATTCCGATATTGTATGATTTATGGCATTGTATTGCATACTTGGCACTTACCTTATGCACACACTTTCACCACCCTCTAAGCTTTCTATAAGCTTATACACGATAGATACGTGCAGGTGGCATTAGGTCACAGTAGCGTTGAGCTTAGAGCGTGCAGTGGGCTTCTGGAGCTTTGATTTTCAATATATGTATTTTCTTTTCAGCACTGTATTCAAATTTTTATATTAGTGGATATGTGATGATGATGTTGCCTTTGTGATTTAGGTAAACTTGTGGTTATGCTTATTACAAGTTAAATGTATATGAAAAATCCTCCTTGTAGGATCCCAAGATCGGAATTTGGCGTATGGACGCTGGGAGCCGAGAATGGGATACTACGGAGGTTGTCGGCACCGGATTTGGCGATCGAGAATTTTGTGAGCCCGGTTTCCAAGTTTGGAGCGTGACACCCGACCTCTTCTCCAATTATTGTGTATCGCTCTACCTCAAATGCTCTCCTTTTTAACCTGATTGGCTTGTGGTCGGGATCGACGTTAAGTTTGTGTACCATTACTCTTGGGTCAATGCCGGGCATATCTTAGTGCGACCAAGTGGAGATATCAGATTGTTATCGAAGGAGAGCCATGATTTTGTCTCGTAGTGCTGGGGCCAGGGAAGATCTGACCTGAACTATTCGAGCAAGGTTGGATTTGTCGAGGGGGATGGACACAAGGTCCTCCATTGGCCATCCTCTCTTGTCGGACTCTTCTCAGGGATCGAGGGAGGTGAGATTCATTGCTCGGTGTTTCCTTAATGCTAAGGTATAGCATTGCCAAGCATCCTGCTGATCGCTTTGACCAACCTAGTGTCGTGCTCGGTGGGGAACTTCATTGCTAGGTGATATGTGGATACGACCGCTCGCAGGGTATTGAGTGAGGGTCACCCGAGGATTACATTGTAGACGAAGGGGCAGTCGACTACCAGGAAGTCTATCATTGTTGTTGCTTGGTTCTACCCCTCCCCGGTAGTGACTGGGAGTTGGATTGATCCTTCTGAGGTGACTTTGTCTCCCTAGAACCCGACCAGAGGCATTTTAACAGGTCGGAGTCAGTTTCTTCCAACTGACATCTTGTCGAACACTTCTGCGAAGAGAATGTCCGTCGAGCTGCCAGTATCTACCAGAATTCGAAACACTCTACAGTTGGCTATGGTCATAGTCACCACTAGTGCATCGTCATGGGGGTGGTAGATAGCTCTGATGTCCTCCTCGGTGAAGGTCAGATCATAGGGGGTGATCTTTTGTTCATTTGACGGCCTGCTGGTGATGTGTACTTGGTGTTCTAGAGCATTCTGGTTGATACTCCGAGCATGAGCTCTCCGAGCTCTGTTGGAATCACCCTCGCTGGCTAGTTTGCCAAAGATAGTGCGAATTTTCCCTTTGGGCTAGTTGTTGATTTGTTCGTCCTCAGATTTCACTCGTTCTTCTTTCTTGGTGATGTATTCGCGCAAGTGCCCATTGCATATGAGGGCCTCGATCGCTTCCTTTAGGTCAAAGCAGTCGCTCGTTGAGTGGTCGTGGTCGCAATGGAAAGCGCAATACTTCCTTTATCTCGCTGGTCAGCGTCGGCCCTCATCTTATTCGGACACCTCAGAATTCGCTTGTTCCAAACTTCCATGAGGGCCTACTCGGGCGTCATGTTGAGAGGGGTATATGAACTAAACTTGCTCTCAGGGCGTTTGCTCGGGCATTGGTGTAACGCCCTAAAATTCGAGGGTCGAGCATAACTCAGCTCCCGAGTTCCAAAACATCACTTATGCAACATATTGAATGAGCAGATGGAGATTAGTTCTGGTCGACTCGCCTCAGAGAGTGAGGATGAGGCAGAGAGCGATGATGAAGAGAGTTATGCTGAAGGTAGTGCTGAGATGGAAGAAGAAACAGAGCAGGACGAGGAGGAGGTTGAGGCACAGGATACGAGTGATAGCTCTTCTCCTGTGGTACCAGAGCAGAGCGTAGATCAGGCTGCCAGGGATGCCCGTCTCACACAGCTTCAGGAAGGGTAGGCTGTTCTACGCCAGGATATTGTGGATCTTAGAGGCCTTGTGAAGCATAAGTTCAAGAAGGTGACTCGAACTCTGAAGTCTATCCTGTGTTGCTTGCAGGACAAGGGTGCCCCGCCTCCATCTCCTGATTCCAACGTGTAGTTGTCGTTGTAGTCGTCCTTTGCTTTGTTCGGTTATTTGTTCTTGTGTGTAGCCGTTGCTGGCTTTGTAGTTGGAGTTGTTCGTAGTTGTTTATTGTTGTTGAAGTTTTAGATGTTGTGGTTCACATGCTTTCCCTGTCGTAATTCATGTAATGCTGCACTACTTGTATTGCGACAAATTTTGTTAAATGGAATGCTTGTTGTTTATCTTTGAAGTTGTGCTATGAATGCTGTGTGGATGGATTATGTGGGGCGTAGAATCTTACAGGTTGCATCCTCTGTTGAATGTAGGGTATGCCTCCTAAGGGTTCGAAGACTTCGGCCCGACTCTCCTTGGTTGAGTCGCTTGCCGGGGTTCCTCCCTTGAGCGATAGCAAGACGGATCCACAGTCGGGCCCGTCTCATACCGGTGTTGAGCTGACACCTATGGCTCCTCCAGTCACGCCTTCGGTTCTTGATGCAAATTTCACAAGCAATCAAGATTAGCACGAATTACCCCAATAAGCTACTAAGGAAAAAAATAGAGGGAGTACTCGGGTCAAGGCACGAAATTTCTCGGGTCATTACAGTTGGCCCCTAGGAGGCTCATCGTTCCTTCTCCTCTTGCTATCATTTGCTGTAGCCAGCTCTTCTTTTAATCATTTTTCCCTGGCCAAGGCTCCTTTATTCCGAAGGTTTGTGTTTTCCTCAGCATGGGAGTTTTTCTGAGCCCTGTTCAGCAGGTTATCCATTGTGGTTGGGGGATTCTTGTCAAGTGAGAAGAGGAACCTGCCCTCTCTAAGACCTCCCATGAGCGTGGCCAGGGCGATCTCCTCCGAATGTCCCTATACTTGTTCAATTTCTAAGTTAAAACACTTGATGTAATATTTCTTCAGTTCGCTGTCTCCTTAGACGATGTTTAGGAGATGGGAGGCCGGTTTAAGGCTCTCTTTACCCCTAACAAAGTTCGTGACGAATGCTTTTATGAGATGAGGGAAAGATATGATCAACCGCAGCTTTAATTGCCATAACCATTTTAGGGCCATTCCAGTCAAGGTTGAGGAGAACGCCAGACACATAACTGTGGTTGATGCTCCATGGAGTTCCATCCATGCTTTGAAGGAATCCAGGTGCTCAAACGGGTCAGTGGTTCCTGAGTATGGGGTGATATGGGGCATACGAAATTCGGGCGGTAACTGCACATGCATGATGTTGGTCGTGAATGGTGGCTCGGCTTCACCTGATATCGCTTCAATCGAGGATGGAGCCGTTGGTTGATAAGCTTGATGGATATTGCCAATCTAACCCACAGGTCTTTGAGCTTAGCTTTCTAAGGGACTTCACTTTCGGCCATTGCTTCAGTCGCTGTCTCCAGATCCTTGTTGTGTCTCTTTTTATCCAGTTCATGACATAGGTTGATCGCTGCTAATGTGACAGTGCCTGAGACGTGAGAGTGCACTCGTTTCGAAGTCCCGATATGTTTTCTCTTTTGGGAGGCAGCGGGTACTTCTGGCAGGCTGGGCATTAGGTCTGGAGCTTGCCCAGTGGTCTGAACTGCGTGAGGTCATAGCTGCTCTAATATTTGTCTCATTGAATTCAAGTTGTTATTCAACTGCTTGACCTATTGCTCAAGGGTCATTAGATATCCCCCTCGATTCTGGTCCTGCAGGTGAGGAGTCTGCCTGGAGTTGGGAAGATATGTCGTGGTGGCCACCAAGTTGCTCTAGTGGTGCAAGATCGGGCCCGGTCGAGGAAGTGGGGGCTTTCTTTTTCCCTTTCGCCATTGCTAAGGTTGAATGTTTATATAAGAATGGCTTCAGACATCGTTCCCACAGACGGCGCCAAACTGTTGATGCAAAAATCCAGTCGCCCCTCGTCTTATCTCCTGAACCTGCACAAAGAACAAATAAAGAAGATCCTGCCTTGTACGCCGGGGACCCTCCATTGGCGAAGTCAGGAATCTGGGTCTACTTAGATACACAAGGGTTAGGGCTAGAGATTGTGCGTACCTCTTCCTTTGAGGACCTTACCTTTTATAGGTGGGAAGAGGCGGTGGTGTAGAGGGGGTTCGTCCCTATTTTGGCGGGGATAGAATCCTAGTAGGATTTTAGATCTGCGCCGGCAGATTCTTCTAGATTGTCGGTGAAGAGATCCACTTTGGAGTCAGTTCTTGGGATTCTCGGCGCGAATCGCAGGCTAGCTGGGCGTCACATTGTCGGGCTCGTCTTAGCGTTGGTCACGGGACTGGTCGGTAGTGCTAGTTAAGGCCTTGGCGTGTCGAGGTAGGGCATGGCCCACTTACCGAGGCCAAGCACGGACTCTTTGCCAAGGTTGGGCATGTCCTATTTGCTAAGGTCTGGCTCGGTCTCTCTACCGAGGCCGAGCTCAACCTTGGGTTAAGGTTGAGCATCTCCTCTGGCTGGTCTGGAGGTGAGGGCTCGACTATCAGGTCGTACCCACAGCTTATTGGGATTCTCGACCTGGCCTGCTGACAATAGGTCTGCATATTTCCTCTATAACATCGACCTCGAGATTTGTATACATATAATTATTTTATTTATTTATTTATTTAACTTTATAGTATTCCACACATTAGTTATCCCACTATTTAGAGTAAAGTTTCTTTATTTTTTTTCTATTCTTAGTGTTTCGGGGCGACATGGAAAACGGTTATAGTACGGCTAATCCTGACACACTGAACTCTTGCTTAGCCATGGCGGTGAGTTCTTTGGTATCATCCATTTCGTGTGAGTCTTGAACTTCTGCATGATCAGGGCATTGAGTTGATTGGTAAGCGCCCGGGATTTGGTACTCGGATCAAACCGCTTCTAGCTTGCTTGAATATGATTTTGTAAATCCGTGGTGCTGATCATTCTAGATCTTTGGGGAATATAATTTTTTTATTCCACCATAAAATTACGCTAGGTTTTATAAAAGATGTGCCCTAATTATCCATTCATTGTTGAACCTAAGCTTTAGTGTATCCTTTATATAAAGGGTTGTAAATTTTCAAAATCATTTTATATTGATAGCTTGTCACTCTCAGAATTTTAATTTATGATCCATGTGTCCAATTTATTTAAAATTTGGAATTAAGTCCTTGACTTATTCTTGAAGTTACAGAAAAATTCTTGAGGTAATATTTCACAATTTGGGGGTCGTTTCATGCTTGTGAAGTGTATAAAAGCTTATTGTCCGGTAGCAATTCCTACATATTTTTGTTATTGTCAGATTTTTATTAAAATTTTTTATAGATTTAATTGGGTTAAAAAATTTTGAGGAGATTTCTGGGGACCTAAGTGAAGTACCAGAAAATTTTTAAAATTTTCTAAAAAATATACCTACCGAGACCAGAGGAAGTTTCCAAACATGTCAGTTTTCATCGAAACGACAACAAAATTTAGGAAAATTGGAAAATATCCAATTCTGGTTTGGGAAACTTGTTTTTCTTGCTTGAAAATTCGTTTAAGGATGAATTTTAGTTCATAATAAGTTTATTTGGGATTTTCAAAATTTTTTTAAAGGTACCTAGATTCATAGTATCTAAATACCACATCTAACTTAACATTCTCAATGGGGAACCTGAATGTAGGTTTCTAATTCTTCAACTTCCTCCCTTCTTTGGGAATTAAACTAGTATATGTATCTAATTCATAAACCTATCCTAGTCGTGTAAAGCTTATGATGGTTTATGCCCTTAGGCCCAATTAATCTCATTCTCATGCTCTTATACCAACTGTAACATCCCGAAATTTTCGCGACCCGAGTACATACTCGTGCTCGAGAATTTCAGGTGTTAATAATGTATAAATTGGATCCTTTAAAAATTGCACCTTATTATTATTTTTTTCATTTAGATTATGTCCAATTACATTCATGAAAGTAATCATTCATGAGAATAAAATTGACTATATTTATTATTTCATTAGAGTAAAACAATTCAACAAATTATCAAATGCCCTCTTAAAAGGAGCTTATTACATTATCGAGTTTGCAACGAAAATATAAATAAAACTAAGTCGTAAAACTATCTTCTTATTCATTCATTGTAATCTTCCATAGAGGGATGGTTCTCTAGGTCTTCTATCTGTAAATCACCTGCATCATCTGTACAGTTGGAGAGGGTCAACGCCCCACTCATAGTGATGATTATCCTTTAAGATTAACAATAATTCAAGAAATTCATAAAGGTAATGTAAGCGTTATAATACATGTCATACTCCACCACTACGAGAGGTATCAGTATGTGTAACCAATATATATATATATGAATGCATGCTTAGCAAAGTGTGTGCAGCTCATCATATGTAGTAGTCATCATAGTGTGAAATATAATTCATAGAAAACCCAGCTAACCCCGCATTCTCACACTACGGAGATTCGCTCTCATGTCCAACACTACCATAGATTTACATGAACACCTCGAGGTGGCATAACACATGAGTCACATGAATTACGTGACATGATTTGTTCACAGAGTGACTATTTGCAACATCCAATCCCTAAAGTGATGTAACATGCATTGCGAATTACTCACATCGATTTGTACACCATTACCCAAACCCAGGGAATTACGTGTCAACTAAGAGGGTCTCTACCCAGAGCACATTACGTCCATGATAAAATAATTGACTCATTAGTTGTGATACCTTTAAAACATCACTTACACTAAAGGAAAATAAATTGAATCATGGGGGTTTTAGAATTCCATGGCACATGCCCAAGCCATAAAGGGAGGTAGCACAAGGCAAATATAATAAAGGAGAATAGTAGCAATAAGCTAACTCAAATAAAAGAGAAGAGTAGCGATAGGCTAACTCAATAAAAAAAGGAGAGTAGCAATGGCTAACTCAACAAAAGAGAAGAGTAGCAATGACTAACTTAACAAAAGAGAAGGGTAGTAATGGCTAACTCAACAAAAGAGAAGAGTAGCAATGGTTAACTCAATAAAATTGGTAAAGGCAAGGGCAAGGCTCGTATCCATAGCCTCACATAAATACATAAAGATCATGCATAATTAAAATTATACCTTAACCATAATTTCCAAAGGAAAAATAATTGATGATGGTAAATCAAATAATTACAAGGAGGATTCACAGTAACATGGAAGCATGTAAAAGGGCAACATAAATCATATCAACCCAAATTAATGTAAGCTTAAAGGAATCTCTTACCTTAACCTTAGATATAAACCCTAGGTACATATTCATGTACAAAAGCTTTAACATGAAAAGTTTTCACATGAATCACAACATTGCTTGAGTAAGAGGGAGACACCATACATATCGAGACGGAAGAGGGCGTCTAGGCTTCTCTCTCTTTCTCTTTCTTTCTCTCTTTGTCTCTCTCTCTCTCTCTCTCTCTCTCTCTCTCTCTCTCTCTCTCTCTCTCTTCCTTGGGTGTTGGGAGTTTGGGCATGTGAGTGGAGAGGGGAACGCACACCCCTTTTTAAAAGGAGTGGGTGTGTGTTTCACATCCTACTTGGATTGGGCTTCTCTAATTATTCTTTTTCTGACAATCTTTCTTTAAATCTAATTCGTCCATTGTGTCAGGGTTGTCGACTAAAACCGAAGTATATGGTTTTCTTGGTGATCCAAAATTTAGATTGGCTTATCTTGAAAATTCTCCTAACAGGTGCTAAAACGAAATTACTCTCAATTAGCGGTCCACACTTAACGATCAGGGCCCAATTTTGAGAGAAATGTGTAGTCATGACAGGCAAATGGTTAGATAAAATTTAGTGGTTGATCGATGGTAGAAAAAGGCTAAATCTAAAATTTCACCTTTTGTACTAAAATGGAGGAGCTTGCTTTAACATTCAACGGTGTAAGATCATAGATCGGGGTCTAAATTTTGTATAACCTCGTAATCATATGATACCCAAGTGTGGTCCAAATTTGAGTTGTGATGAATGGCAGGATGTGGTTAAATCGAAATATCCACATTTATAAGGAGTTGGTAAGCCTCAAAAGGATAACTTCGTGCCCAAAGAAAAGCCTACCAAAGTAGGGTCTTCATATTTCATACTTAGTTCATATTATGGGTAATTCAATTCGTTCATATGAAGGGAAATATCCTACTACGACTACCCACAGGGTTTCTTCACTTGATGGACACCAAAATTAACAGTTAAAGGGCTGACTTGTTAATTGGGTCATTTTACAATAATTTAAGGGCTGAAATTTGACATGTAGGGTTAATTTATGATACATAGGCATGGTATAAAATTTTACATCAAACAGATCGTGAGAACCATGTGATCTAGAATTCAAGTGTCTAGGTTAATGGCATTTTCATAATTATTGTTGATATGAGAGTTTTGGGAAATTTAACGATTTTACATAGTTATAGGCACGTTTCTAAGTAATTCTTACAAAAAAACTTATATCTAAATAATTATAAATAAAGAATTATTCACCAAATTAATTATGGGAATGTACATATATCAACCAACATAATAGATGGCCAGAAGACATGGTAAGAATAGAAAAACTTGATACTTAGTACTTTGATCATGTATGTTAATGGGTGTACGGTCAATTTTGTAACTGAACTATCACAAGTGGGTTTTTAGAGTGATCAAGAGCAGAACATGTATACCATTAATTCAAGTGACTTGTTCACATGTGTAAGTTTCTCAGATTGTAGTTTTGATGGTGAGTTAAGCATATTCATAGGTGATGAATAAGATGAACGGATCAGAATCTCAATTCGATATGTGTGTGAGCGGATGCAGAGATTAAGTAGTTAGTTTACTATAATCAGGTGGTCCAAACTCAGAGTGGACGGTTAGATATCTTTACCTAGCAGTGAATAGTTGACTGAACGATCAGTTATGATGGACAAGTGAGAATACCTGGGTATATGATGATCTTATCTCAAAATCAATGGTCAGATGGCTTGATCTATGAATAGAGATTATTCACAATCATCAGATTTGTGTTAGAGAATAGATGTAAGGTTATGATAGCTAGATTGGTATCGTACACATGTACATAATAAGTTAAATTTCATGGTAACACTCGCGAACTTTCAATACTCGAGTATTGAAAAGTTTAAGGTGTTACAATCTACCCCCTTTAAACAAAATTTCATCTCCGAAATTTGATTGTTTTTACTATTTACATTGATTCATTTGGTTTAATTTTTTTAATTATATTCCTTTTATGGTGGATATATATGTTTTGGTGTGAGTATAATAGGTTATATGAAATTGAGTCGCTATACATAGAGGAGATATTCCTATTTAGTAAGGATGTACTGTAGAGGGATTCAGATCCCGAACGTGTGGGGGAATCTCCCAAGATCCTTGGCGAAGATCTTAAGATCTCAAGCGTGTCATAGATATCCTCCAAGATCTTTAAAGAAGATCTCGAGTTGATCGCTCTTAGATAAGATCTGATTATTTGGAATCAGCGGAAATGTGCAGTAGGAGGCTGAGGTGGTCTCGATTGACCTGACCCGGGAGTAGTATGTCAACCTGGATTCCCTAGCAAGCCCTGACCCTCTCTTAGTGCCATATAGATTACCGACCTGCCAACCTTCCCTCATACTTCGTGTTAGGGTAGTGAGGCCGAATGTAAGGTCCGTATCCTAGACTGTACTGTTCCTTAGACTCCCGCGATCCTTCCTGATGAATTTGGGCGACCCGCAACCTATAGGCAGCATTTACGCATGACCCTGAGTCGTATCTCATAGATCTGAGTCAAATCAACCCGAGACTTGTACCCTAGCGACCGCGCCGTCACCGCAGTTCCAACGACATATCTCATGCGCCGATGCAATACCCAGGCCAGGAGTTATGGGCTCGCATTTGTTTTGAGGAAAACGTCGTGTGTTATGAATTCTGAGAGAATCTTTACCCAAACATCACATCAATCAATCAAGTACAAGCAAGTAGACAACCCATCCCTCTCTTACTAACAAAGCATGACACCAACCTCTCTCCCATTCCCAAATTCAACTCTCACCCATCCCTTCCTTACAACAACCATCCCTCTCTCCTTACATCTCCTCTCTCTCTCTCTCATTTTCTCTAGCATTTTTCAAAAAACTACCAAGAGAGAGTGGACGTCTAAGCTTCCAAAGAGAGAGCCTAGTGTGTGGTCCACTTCCTACCCCCAAAACTCCCATCTCCACCCTTCAATCTTCATCATCCTCCATTAAAGGTTGAGCATGGGAGCCAGGAGGCCAAGGGACCAAGAAAGAGTGAAATTAGTGGTTGTTTATAGGCCTAGATTTGTGGTTTTGATGATGAGCCAAGTGGGGCCTACTGATTGATGGTATGGATCCTATTTGGGATCCATTTTGATGTATGTATTGTGATCATAAGAGGACCCATAGTGGTGAGGTCCCTCCATCATCGTCATTTCTCTTTCTCTCTCTCCCTCTCCTTTTTTTGTGGAGTGTGGCCCACCTGATCAACCGCACGTGGGGCCCACCTTGCTGATGTCCAGCGGGTGGCTGGACGGTCCAGTGGTGCTGGCACCATCTAGCAAACCTGGATGAAGAGAAAACACAGATATCAACTTGATCGCACAACTGCTGGTGGGCCATGTGTACATGGACCCACCCTGATGAAAGTATTTCATCCTCACCATCCAGCCATGGGACGGTGGGGCATGCCTGATGTATGTGTTGTATCCACACCATCCAGCAGCAGACCGAGATGTTGCTGGACAGCAGTGGATTAACGCCTATCGTTGAAACCTCGTGTTATCCATGCTATCATTCATTTCTGCAACCCTTTAGGTTGGCACGTGTGAAAATCCAACACCATCCATCCTTTATCCAGCAGAGGGAGATCCAAAGCTCTAATGGACTGCACCATAGCAGACAGTAAGGATTGACATCCACCGATGAACCTTGGGCCCACCATGATGTTTGTTTACCACTAACCAGGGGGTTATGAGACCCACCGTGGTACCCACTTAATGCACGTGTGGCATCTCCACCGTCTAGCTGGGACGGTGGGACTCACCTTGATGTATATTTTCTATACTCACACCGTCCGTCCATGGACGGTGCTGATGGACGCACTATAATGTATGTGCTTTGCAGCCACCCCTGCCTATCCATATAGCAGCTCGTGTGGGGCCCACCCACACATGTTGCACGTGTGGAATGGGACCCACCTTGATGTATATATTATATATTCTCACCATCCATCGCTAGACGGTGGGGCCCTATGTGGTGATGGGTTTTATCAGACCGTCCATCTATTAGGATGTAAGCAAGTTCTGTGGGTCCACCAGTTGTCTGACGTCAACAGCTCTGTGGGTCCCGCATGATGTGTGTGTTACATCCAAACCGTTCATTTGTGGACCCCACAGGCCATACAGCTGCTGCATTGACATCAGTAACTTTGTGGGTCCCGCATGATGTATATATTTCATTCTATGTCATCCATCTATTTCACCTATGCCATTCATCTGTGTGGGCCGCACCAGAAGTTCTGTGGCCCTGATCATGATGTATGTGTTAAATCCAGAGCATCCATTTGTATGGATGTCAACAACTCGTGGGTCTGATCATGAAGTGTGTGTTATCTACACTGTCCAACCATTTGGGAGATCTTTTTATGGCATTAGAATGAGATAGATCTAAATTTCAGGTGGGACCCACCTTGATGTATGTGTTGTACATCCATGCCGTTTATCTAGTGGGCCCTTTGGAATGTGCAGGGCCCACCCAATATGATACATTTGAGGCCCATAGGTTAAGGCCCATGTGATAAATTTGTGCCCTATTTGGTGTGACCCAATATGATATATTTGTGGCCCAATGATGAGGCCCAAAGCGATATATTTATATGGCCCATGTGGTGAGGCCCAATGTGATGTTTATGTGGTCATGAGTGAGGCCCAATGTGATGTTTATTGGGGCCCAAGTGATGAGGCCCATTGTGATGCATTTGAGGGCCAGGCGATGGGGCCCATTGTGATGTATATTAGGCCCATGTGAGCAGCCATTGTGATGTATATTACATCCGTGTGAGAGGCCCACTGTTGTATATGAGGCCCTTGTTTGAGATCCGATGAGATGTACATACGGCCCAAGTGATGAGGCTCATTATGATGTATATGAGGCCCATGAGTGAGGCCCAATGTGATGTATATGTGGCCCATGAGTGAGGCTCATGGTAATGTATGTTAGGCCCTTGTGTGAGGCCATGGGCCCACTATACGTTTGGCTCTATGTGGGCCACTTCTTGGGAGCAATATTGGTTAAATGTCCACATTAATGGTGTTAAATGTCCACATTGTGACCTTTCCTTAGGCCTTTGTTAGGCTCATTCTCATTATTCTGGGTCAACCCAAATCATTGGGCCCCATTGATGTTACATGGTTCATCATCGTCATAGACAGATGGCCCCGTGCTACCGGATTTGGCATATCCACGGTCGAGGGCCAATCTTTATATTTGGATTTAGATCGGTTGTTCATCTATGGACTCGCCTTGCAGATAGGCCGATCATCGAGGCTGATTATTGATGCCGATTATTAATACCGGTTGTCGATACCGATTATGAGTATGTGACAGCATAGCATTATGATACATGGCCATGTGCATCATATGTATGCTTAATATGAGGAGTGATGATCATAGCACATGCCATTGGGCAGATTATTATGGGACTCCCTGATAGATGGAGTTACCCCACATGAGCGCACGGTACACACAGGTTTGATGCATGACTGGATAGTATGACTCATGTATCTCGTATTTTGTGATACGACTACTGTTTGCCCTAGCGATATCAGGGCTGTAGCCTCCATAGGCATATCGTGGATGGCCAAATGGGACACCGAAAATCTTTTTCTACATAGGGTGTTATAGATGTCTCTGAGTGAAAGTCCTTAAACCTCTGTGGCCAGGAGACGCACCAACGTCTAAATCTAGTGGATACATGAGCGCTCGAGTGCCGAATACCAGTAAGTCGCGTCTCCCACTGTGCCATGGTCGGTTGGAAGGGGGTGTTGTCTTACCCGCCAGAGGGTAGGGAACATAGCTAAACTGAGTTTAACCAGCTCGTAAATGGGTCTGTTATTGACGTGCCAGATAGATATTGGCTGACTACTGGCCAGGGGGATAGTGAGGTCTCTTCCACTTGCATGGCTGCGCGTCTAATGGACGGCGATCACGTATAGAGTGTACTAGATCCCAGTGATGATCCCAGAGATGTACGATACTGATATGTGGACTTATTGAGCAAGAGTTACATTCTTAACATTTTACTCATTCATTCATTCATTCACTATCCACTCGGGCTGGTGGTGTGCAACTAATTGTTATGTGTACCTTCGCATTGGCAAGGATTTCGGTTGGGGCGCGCGACCAACCTGAGATCAGGAGTTTACCACATTGAGTCTAGCTATCCAAATTTAGGTATGGGATTGGTTTAGATAGAAGTCCCTTGTAATGGAACCCATAGCCTGCGATACTATGGACTATCATCCCGACTTCACACTCCAGCATGGTCATTTTATTCGCACCGCATATTACATTACATCCATGGCATATAGAATTTTGGGTTGCTATGTTTTTACATTTATATGGCCTAGATGAGGCTAATGGTGTTCGTGGACTCATTAGGATTTACACATTGCATTGCATCCTCAATATATGATATTTAACTTACTATGTCTCTGCATTACATAGTAGATCTACATTGCTTCCTCAGTATATGATATTGGCTTATTGTGTTTTTACATCGCATAGCCTGGATAAGGCTGATGATATTTATGGACAACATATTTTCGCATTGCTCTGATATTGCATACTTGACACTTGCGCATACACTTACACTACCCTCTAAGCTTTCTATAAGCTCATGCACGATAGATGCGTGCAGGTGGCATTAGGTCACAGCAGCGTTGAGCTTGGAGCGTGCAGCTATCTTTTGGAGCTTTGATTTTCAATATATGTATTTCCCTTTTAGCACTATATTTAACTGTTTATATTAGTGGATATGTGATGATGATGTTGCCTTTGTGATTTGGGTAAACTTGTGGTTATGCTTCTTACAAGACAAATGTACATTGGAAAATTCTCCTTGTAGGATCCCAGGATCGAAAATCTGGTGTATGGAGCTGGGAGCCAAGAATGGGGTACTACAGAGGCTGTCAGCACCGGATTCGGTGATCGGGAATTATGTGAGCCCGGTTTTCGAGTTTGGGACGTGACACCAAGCTCCTTAGTAAAATTCAGATAACATATGTTGTGGGGGGTCGAGCTCAAGAGTCCTATGTGGTCTTGGCGACCTGGATACTCAGATGAGCTTCGAGCCTCCCCTTCTCATTAGGTAGATGGCCAACCTACTGATCTACTAACCTGCCTTCATATGTAGTAGGTGACCGACCTCTCTTCCTTGGTCATTAAGGAGCTTATTGGTCATGACTGGCGTTGGCCAACCTCATGTCCCGCGGAGATGTCTGAGCTGACCTCTTCTCTTTATCCAGTCCAGTTTTAACCATAATAATTATTATGTTTTGAATAAATGTATTTTCTTTGAATTGTTCATGGTTACGTTCCAAAACTAGTAATGAGAATTGTTTAGTTTAAGTTGTTTACTTTCCAAAACTAGTGATGAGAATTGTTTAGTTTGAGTTACTTTCCAAAACTAGTGATAAGAATTGTTTTTATATACATTGAGTATGAGTACTAGAGTATGGTGATAAATAGATGTGATAATGCACAAATATGGTGATGATTTTAGTAGTTGGAATGTAGATATTTTAATTATCTTTAATTGAAGATTAATTGTTTAGTTTGAGATGGTTGTATTCTATGAATGAAAATTATGAAATGATGCATGTGTGAATTATGGAATATAAATGTACAACATATAAGTCATGCCCTCGAGTATGGGATCAAGGTCGGATATACTTGGGTGTTGGATTTTAGGGCGTGTAATTCTTTTAAACTCATCTTTAAATTATTGCTTTATTTTTTTCATTTAAATTAACATGCTTTAATTGGATTTTTAAATTTGGATTATTATTAATCGTGTGTTGATAAGTTGTTATTTAATAATGAGTTTAAGATCTACACTTTATTTTTCAGAATTTTTTATTTTAAATTAGAATTATTGTAAAATTCTAAGAATTTTAGAGTTTTAGTTTTATATGTAACTTTCTAAATTTCATACATCTTATATTGTATATTTGCTATTAATGTGAAACTTCGATAATGTACGGACTACTTATAGTAATTAGAATTTTTTAACTTTTAGTTTGACAATTTATATATATCACATGTATTATAGATTCAACCAAAGAGCGGTTATGGGATATTTTAAAAATATTTGATTCATATATCATTGGGTTTGTATTTGGAATACCAGAAAATAGGTGGGGTGATTAAGTTGCCTCTGTTAAAGATACCAAAATCGTAAATAGGTGGGACGATTAAGACCCTTAGGTTGAAAGTTCTTAAAGCCCAATTGGTACTTCTTGGAACATCTACTGCAAGGCCAGGTGAATGAGCATAATTGAGATTACAAAAGACAATTGTGAGGTCATTTAGGGTAGTAGTCTAACCATTTATGAATGGGTCCCTCACTGTGAGGCCAAGTGGGTGAGAATGTTAGGATTACAAAGGGCCACTGTGAGTCTAAGTGTTGTATTTGATGAAAGTGTTGGCCAACTTCTTTAAACTGGCCCCAACAATTAAAAGATTGAATTGTATTGATTATTATTGATCATTGCATATCCAGTTTTCATTTATACTTCACTCTATATGTATTAGCATTAATATCTCGTTTATTTAACATTTACTTTTCCAACTTTGCATAAAGAGTTATTATGCTTTGGATAAATACATTTTATGTAGATTATTTATGGTTACTTTCCAAAACTTATGATGAGAATTACTCATTAGGCTTTACAATTTACCTTTTTGGGAATTTTAAATTCCAAAAACAAAATTTCAAGGAAGTGCTTAAAGAGACATATTTTATACTTATATTTAGTTTCTTTTACGCTTTCTAAATCCATTGTAACAGGTATTGAGTATGAGTACTAGAGTATGTTGATGATTAGATGTAATGAGACACAAATATATTGATAATTTTAATAGTTGGAACATGAATGTTTTATTTCTCTTTAATTGATGATTAATCGTTTAGTTTTGAGATGGTTGTATCATATGAATGAAAATCATGTGATGATTTATGTGTGAATTATGAAATACAAAATACAATATATAAGTCATGCCCTTAGGTGAGAGATCGAAGCGTGACAATTGCGCACATTCAGAATAGCATATTGTGAAGAAACGCTAGATGTAGTGTATGATTGTGAGGCACGGTGTGCAACTTTCTAGGTTAAGTGTACATGCTATTGGTGTTGGGGCACTAGGGTGAGCAAGGCCAGGAGCGTGGTGCACAAGGTGCCACTTAGTCAATTGGAGTTTTTTTAGAGTTTCCTTTAGTTTGGGAACTAAATTGATTTGGAGTGCCTGAGCCTTTATGCACTAGGCATTTAAAAATTTTAATAGCATCTCTCAAGGGGTGATGGCAGCATAGGGAATCTTGAAGCTTGGTGCTCATACAACATTATGCGCGGGTGAACATAGCATTAGATGCACAAGAATGCAATTGCACTTGGCAACATGCTACAACACCAAGTCCTGCTCAGTGCACTAGGTACAAAGTGCGATGTGGAAGCACTGAGGGCACAATGAGCGAGGGAGTATGAGGGGTGTGCCAGACGTAACTATCTCACCTTAAAATCCGAATTCTCTTGACTCAGATCCCACACCCGAGAATATGACTTATATACTATATGCTTACAAACCACAATTCCATAAAACATCACATAATATCATTCTATAAAATATACACTTTCTAAAATTAAACTAATAACCATTATAACTGCAAGGCAGGCCATCCAAGTGGACCCTAGCCACTAAGAGATAAAGATGGGATGTGGCAGTGACAAGGTAAATGACTGCCCACTACTCTGGAAATTTTCTCCTGCAGTTCAATAACCGCCCTAGCTGCTTCTATATATATATATATATATATATATATATATATATATATATATATATATATATATATATATATATATATATATGGGAAAAGGTTCTATACGCTCGACCTTACCATAGCATTCCATACGGTCGAGCGCTGTCAATTTGCTAGCCGTCGGATGGAGGCGGATGCATCCAACGGCTGATGTTTTAACATCACTTGAAAGAGGATAACCGGTGATACCGGTATCATTGTGGCCGAGCGCGTACACGGCCATCTAAATAGGAATTTTTTACCCCGTCGAAGCCTTGGCCGTGCAACCATCTCTCTCTTTTCCTGGATTTGGTCCGGCATCTAAATCCCTGTGCAGCCCTTCTCTCTCCCTCAATCCCTACCAGCAGCCACACCCCTGTGCAGCCACCTCCACCTCTCTCCCTCTCTCTCTCTCTCTCTCTCTCTCTCTCTCTCTCTCTCTCAATCAAGGCCCTTGTTTTTTTTTTTTTTTTGGTATGGTTTCTATTTTACATCATGAGCAATTGCATCCGGATAACACATCGTCGTTATGAGTTTTTTTTTATTGTATTTTATTATTATTATTATTTTTTGTATCTGTCTTTGCTTTTGTTTTTATTATTCTTTTAGAAACAAAAACCAATACAAATGGGTTTGCAGATGGGGCATTGTATTTGAACGTGGATGAAACAAATGGGTTTCCGGATCATTGGATTGAGGTTGTTTTTTAGAGGTTGGAAAATCAAATGTGGGCCCTATCTTCATGTCTGGTCAGGTTATCTGATTGAAGTGATTTTTGAGAGGGATAAGCAACTCAGGCTATTTTGTGAAATTCATTGATTTATAACATCTTAAGAAGTGTTCCATGTTAATTAAGATTTTTAATTATATTCTATGTAGGACAACAAAAATTTTGCACCAAGTTAGTACATGTGGGACCCACAGTTGGTTTATCCAAGCCATCAATCTGTGGATGGAAAATGTCAAAAAATATCAGAATTGGAAGATCCTAGCCATTTAACTTTTAGCCTTTTCTCCATTGTGTATGGATTGTTGGGTCTTTTTTTTTTTCCTTAACTGTGTATTTGTACGCGGATGATGGAAAGGTTAGAGTGGACCAGCTGAGGACATGTTTTGTGCACGTCCCTCTGTGATAGGAGCCATCATATGAATGGCTTGGTTGAACCATGGCCCCACATGTACAAACTCAGGGCACGACAGGAATTTAATGCTTATGATGTCCTTTAAAGATTTTTTTTTTCTTTTTATTTTTGGGTTAGCTTGTTAGTGCACACCCTACTGTCAGCACACACTCTGCTGTTAGCCACCCTCACTAGGGAATCGATACCAAGACCTCAATGTTGAAACGAAGGTATATTAACTTAGTCTACCACTTGAGCTATGGATAAGGAAAAAGATTATATTTCCTCTTCTCAGGGATTGAAAATCTCAATAACCAACAATCTAATATCTAACACATAATTATGATTATTTGAAATTAGATTTTAATTTTAGGCATGGATGCAGTCACATGCATCACAGTGGGTCCCACAGTCAGGGGTTCCACCCACCTCGGCAGATCCAGGGATCCACTGAAGCCGTGCCCATGACACACACCCCATCTAGTTCAAAGCATAATTTTGAAAGGGGCTCAAGCTTCTATGTGAGATCCTTTTCTTATGAAAGAGTTAAAATTCTCTTAACCAATGTAGGATAAAAACAAGATTTTTATAAAAACACTTGTTTGTTTTGAAATCTCTATAAACAGAACACAGTAGATATCAACGTAGAGTACTGCCATCCTACCTTTCAGATGTCATTCAAACATTATTAACTACCTTGAAAGACCTTTTTCCAATAATAAGACAGCGAAGGGACTTGACTTCCTCTCTCAGTAAACAGGTTAAACTTACCTATAGTGGCTCCTTGGAATTTGAACAGTTGAACTTATGTCACTGTGTGCCACGTGTATAATTATTGAAGGACTGGAATAGTCTATAACAACTATTTTACACAGAAGAACACCCACGCTCTCGTGCCATATATGTGAAATCCACTGTCTATCTTGTGAGAACCTTTATGCTAACCATACATTGTTAAGATTTGTAATTCTTCATTGTTAAGATTTGTAATTCTTCAATGTATTAATGGTTGTGAGAACCTTTATGCTAGCCATCCATTGTTAAGATTTGTAATTCTTCATTGTTAAGATTTGTATTTTGTGAAAGGCACCACTAGCTTGGGTCTTTTACTCAGAAATTCAGAGGAGCCATGGCATGCATTTCTCTACTAACTTGTGTAGATTCATACAAACCTAAATGTATTCATAGTCAAGACAGAGAAATCTCATGTACAACTAGTTGTATATATGTAAACAAATCATGCAACTAGCTGTGTCTAGAGCCCACCGTGATGTGTGCTCAGTCGCCTCACCATGAACGTAGGGTAGTCCAAAAATCATGCCAATAACCATATCAGGTGGGCCACCATCTGAATTATTTGGAGGTTTCTAGGTGGTTGTCAATTGTTTCAAGCAATGTAACCAACCTAATTATTGGATTGGCCTGAGATATCATGGCAGGCCCCACACGAAGCTATTTGCATGAACTTCTCACATACAACTACCTGCGTGTGAGATATTCTCTCTGATAAAAACCTATATTTTGCTAATTAATCTCATCTTTCTCTTACCACAGCTTGGTGGGCCATCTTACTCAGTCCCATTGGGGAGGAGGGATGCAAGAACTGCAAGCAGAGATGGAGCAAACAGCGATCTTCCAGCGTTCTTCGATGACCTTGATAGACTCATTCAGCTATTTAGCAACAAGGGGTTTACCGCGAGGGAGATGGTCGCATTGTCCGGCGCACACACCGTCGGCCAGGCTAGGTGTGACAAATTCAATCAAGTGGATCCTAATTCCCAAACTAGTGTTGATAAAACACATTCTTCATAGGGATGTCCACAAACAAAGCAGAAGCATGAATGATGGTCCTGTTGCCAAGGTTTATTAACTTGAGATTCTCTTTCGGTGACAGAAGAATGATGGTGGTTCCTTGAAATGTTGATTCGGAATATGGGATGGAAGCCAATGTTGACTAACCGGGGCAATATGTAGCGACTTTGTTATTTATTATTATTATTTTTAATTTTCCTTGTTTTACAAGATCATTGTAATTAGCTACTTCTTGAATGTGTCCTTGATACATTGAATTGTATGACAATAAATGTAAATTTTAATTCCTTAATCATGTATTTCTTATTGTGGATGTTGCATTTGTGGGTTGGATGTAGCACCCAAATTTGGCAAAGTAAAATAACCTTCTACTATTCCTGTGCATATGATTCAAAAACCACAAGGTGAATCTTGCAAAATGTAATTCTCAGCCCATTTAGTAAACATGAAGAATGAGATTGTACTGATTGCCAAACTTCAACACAGGAATCTGGTTAGGCTCTTGGGTTGTTGCTTGGAAGGAGAAGAGAGGTTGCTAGTGTCTGAGTACGTTCCTAACAGGAGCCTTGACACATTTCTGTTTGGTGAGTCCAATTACACTAATATGATTCAGTAGGAGGTTGCGTTTGGATGTTCAACTGAATGAAATTGCAATGAGGTCGGATCCAATGCAAATGTTTTATAGGAAAAGCTTAACATACAAATCGACATGTGGGGCCCATCATGATGTTTTAGTGACATCCAATTTGTCCATCAAGTGCGTTCGCTAGTGTTCTCCTTCATAAAAATAAAAAAATAAAAAATCTGGCTGATCCAGCGCTTAGCGGACCCACACCACAGCATAGAGTTGGGATGGCGACATGTGATTTTTGTGTTTTTGTCTACAAATTATAGCAAAAGCCAAAACGTGGGCTCATGGAGAAATTGTGCTGGAAGTGCAATGAATCTTGAAATTTCTGCACGACTTCAACTTGTCCCGTTTTGGGATATGATTCCCGATCACATGGATTCCATTTTGGACAAAGTAAAATATCATTTTTCTAGAAATATGTATAGTTTAGAAATTTAAAGTGGTGGTCCCCAACATATCATGTACGTGGGGCCCACCACGGACGCCCAAAGGTGCCCCAAAAATATGAAATCAAAAATACAATTTTTGAAACACACTGTATCAACTTACTTCCAGAAGAAGGGACAAAGGCTACGGATGAATCGTACTAAATATCTATGGCTACGATTATCTTCTGTAGCACATTCATCCGTAGCAATTTTTTAGTACGAATTAAATCCGTAGCTATATATTCCGGAACCCAAAGACGCATATACCTACAGTTTATAGATAAATAGCTACAGTTAATAGCCGTAGCTATTTGCTATATGTAATAGAAAAAAAAAAAAGAAATTATAACAATTGTATTTCTTACCATCGTAGTACATGCCCTGACAGAATTTATAATAATGTCTCTCGTATACATTATCATCATTCATGCTTCGCACTGCAGAATGGATGGCATCTTCTAACTGTGCACACAATAGGATCAGAGACAAGGGGGCAAAAAGCTTGTTACGGGAAAACAACAGAGCAATGTTTCTTGTTGCTTAGTGTTGTAACCCTTGCTCTCGTCATCACAACCAGTAAAGGCTGCTATGCAAGCTTGCTTAAATAATGGCTGCTTCATTATGGGCTTATCCGAGCAAGAACTGTGGGGTAATCAATTGGAAACAATCTCAAAATTTCATCAATGTGTAATGCTGTGAGCTTGAATCTCAATTTGGCAAGAACTACTTGAAAAATTGGAGACCTAGCCTGTACACAGAGTACCAGGTTTCCTTGAATGTGAACTGCACTCAAATTGGACATCAGCACAGTGACCTGGAGAGATCATTTGGTGGGGTCCCAGTTGGGAATTCCTGCTGATGCATCCAATCAGTGTAATGGTTGGTTTTTGAGGAATGTTGGCAAAATGGTCTACAATAGTGCAAATGATCCATCATCTTGGTGGCCAGGATCTCCCAATCCATGCAATTTGCGGAAAGTGATCTATCAAAGATATCCATCCAACAAAATGGCTGAATGATTGGGTGTTTTGCCATGTCCAATAGAAGTGCAGCATGTAGGCAATTTCGTCAAGGTTTCCTCTCCGTGTGATACGCCTGTTGTCACAGGAACAGCTGATAAAAGCACACAAGTAATGTTGATCACAAATGATTTGATACTGTTTTCACAATAAAATATTATTGCATGCAGTTCATGTCAAGCTTCTTTGAAAACTTTACAAATGGATGTAGTGATTTGTGTGAAGCGAAATTTTTTTTTTCAAATTCTTAAAAGTTTCGAAAAATATAAAAGACCAAAAAGTGGATTTTGTAGAACTCATTTGAGGAACCTCTACAAGAAATGACATTTATCAAATGGCACAAAATCAAGTAGATTACCTGTCTAAATGTGATGGATCCAAGTTTCTCAACATCAATGAAAGCAAAGACCTGTTTCTGCATTCTCCACTTCTCTTCTTTCCCATAATCATCAATCTGATTGTATATAGTCAACCTATAACCAGTAACTTCCAGAAAATGAGTTCGAACTCAATAAACTGGATTGTAAAAAGCTGAAAACAGAACAGAGAGCCTCAGTTGAACATCACATTCCACAGGACCATCACCAAGTTCACAAAACTTTTTTTTTTGGAAAGATCTGAAGTCATACTGACAAAACTCTAGATCCAAGAAGTAAAATCTAGAATAGCATAAATGAATTTCTGCAGTTGAGGCCTTAGGAATTTAAAAACACAAAATGAAAGTTAGCGTTTTCTAGCATTGGAGAGCCAAATTCAAAGAAACAAAACAGCCAAATGCCATTTTAGAGTCTTCCAGAAAGAAAGGTAAAAAATGAAAAAAAATGAAGAAAAGAAAAACCCACTTGAGTTCTTTGGCCTCTGTACCATAAAGCTTGAGTTGTGTTTCAAGACCGTGGCTCCCACACGAATCACCTCCACTACTGCCATTGGGTTGTTTATCAATCAAGCACACTTGCACCTCATCACTCCCAGTCCCGAGCGATATGGTCATTTGTATTCTACAAGTCAAATGATGGTGATATAGTCAGTGTCCTCGGGCTTGAATGGCTAAAGACAATGATGATACTACATAACAAACATGTCAGTTCAACTACATAAAAGAAAATGAAAACTCAAAGCTAATTAACCAAGTGCTATGGTTTCTTACTTGAATCCTGCAGCAGAAGACCAGATTCACGAAGTTAGAAATTAGAATGGAAAACCAAGGTACCAATCCAAATAGGCCTGGAAAAAAAAAAAAAAAAAAAAAAACTCAATATTCATACTTTTTTTAAATCTTAAATAGTGTTAAATAGTATGAAATGAGGTCAATTTAAGTTCAAGTCCTATGAGGCTTTTGCCTTTTCTTGTTTTAGTGAATCGGGCCACAAGCTTGAATTCTAGACAGAGTTGCCTGGAAATGCAAAGGTTATTTACAGATGTTGTGTAATTGGTTTGGATAGATAGTGTGGGTTTCCTTGGTTACACTTGCAAAATGTAATTCTCAGCCCATTTAGTAAACGGGTCATGCTTGCGCTGATCTAACCTGACTCATGCCACTAATAGTCATAATCGGAAGTGGGCATGAGCTTGGTCCAGGAATCAGGTTAAAAGCTTTCATACTTGGGCTAGTCCAGGCCTACTACTTAATTGGAACTGAACTGATTACCTGAATCACTGGCAGATAAAATAGCTCCGAGCCCAGATAAAGCCTTATGGAATTTTCATGATTTTAGTAATCCTTCTTGATGTGCTTGTAGGGTGAACTGCTGGATCAGCTTGGTCTACAATAGTGCAAATGATCCATCATCTTGGTGGCTAGGATTTCCCAATCCAAAGCATGATTCGAAGCAAGTGATCCAAAGCATGATTCAAAGCATGATTCGAAGCTGATTTGAAGCTGGAGCAAATGATCGAAAGCATGATTCAAAGCATTATTCGAAGCTAGAGCAGTAGCACAATTTCAAAGCATGATTCGAAGCAAGAATGGAACCTTGTTGGAAGGATCACAACTAAGATTTGGATATTGCATTTTGGATAGTCTTGAAAACCCAACTAATACTCCAAATTCTAATGATAGACTTTCCTTATAATGTTGATGTTAATATGATATAAATCGCACCAGTAGATACTAGAATCACTCTCCTAGGCTAAACCCAATCAATATTCAAAATATTCACATCATCCATAGTATCATATGTATGGCCTGCAGCCCATATATATGCTTCAATCCATAGTAACCAAAATAAGCTACTTGAGGCATAAGTAGCTTATGTAAATTAACTTGCAATCCAAACACCCCCTTGTTGTCTATTTCCGATCTACCTTGCCAGATTAGTCTGATTGGATTGAATAGCACAATTAATACAGATTTGCTGCTGGATTAGAGTCGTTTCATTGGATTGAGTAGCACAATTAGCATGGATCACAGACTAAGAACAATTCCCCTAGGGGTTTTTATTATAGGAAGGATACAAGCTTAGGATTTTCGAGGAAAATGACATTAGGAGAACAACATGAGGACAAAAGAATTAAGTGTCCCACCCTATCATGGATTCGACCTACCCACTGCAGCACAATTAATACATAAGCACAATTAATACAAGCTTAGGATTGAATAGCACAATTAATACAGAAGCTGGATTCCATCACCTTTTCTAACCTGATATGGAAAGATATGACTGCCAAAAAAATCAAGGTACCAGTTAATCATTTGAAGCATAAAGAAAAACACAAAAAATAAATAAATAATAAAAATCCATTTTTATAGCAATAACTATTCTGTTTCAATTAAAAACAAAACAATAACAACAATAGTAACAGAGCATAAAATCATACCAATAGGAATTACTAAGATGCTGTTGAAACTCTAGATTCCATCAAAATTTCCAATCTGGCCATTAAGACACTAAACACAATTCAACTATTTGAGAACATAAATATCCATTTCAAAAAAAAAAAAAAAAAAAAATCATAAAAACCAACAGAAAAAAATATGATTACGTTGCTCAAATGCTACTTGCACAATGTTACCAATCTGACACTGAAAATAATAATCTTCACAAAAAAAACTAAAAACAAAACCTGACCCGGATCCGCATCTAGATCCAGACCCAAACACATATCCATACCCTGAGCCAGATCCTGAACCCTTACCATAGCCTAACTTATAACCGCTTCCTGAACCGGAACTATGTCCTAATCCCGAGCTAGAACCGTTGAATCCAGATCCAGATCTGGACCCATGCTATGGTTGCTTCGTTAAAGGAGGGATTGAAGAAGGGAGAGAGAGGGCTGCACGGCCAGGGTTGCATTGAGAGAGAGAGAGGCTGCACAGGGCGTCTGGTGGCAGGGATTGAGAGAGACGGCTGCTCGTAGAAGTTTAGGGAGAGAGAGAGGGCTGTACGGCCAGGGAAAAACACCCTTTTAAACGGCCGTGTACACGCTCGACCACAATGAAACCGGTATCACCGGTTTCCCATGTTGAAACATCAGCCGTTAGATGCAACCGCCTCCATCCGACGGCCAACAAGCTCGACCTTATGGAAGGTACAATAATGTCGAGCGTATAGTACCTTTTCCTATATATATATATATATATATATATATATATATATATATATATATATATGTACTATGCGCTCGACCTCACGATAAGCTCCCGTGAGGTCGAGCTGTGTGGGCCCCACCGTGATGCGTGTTGACCATCAACACCGTGCATTTGATGGGTCCCCTCTAAATTATGGGATATCCCAAAAATCAGCCGTATACGGAACTCAGGTGGGCCATACCATCTAAAATCATGTGAAGACATGCTAAAAACATATAAAAGCACTTGGCAGGGCCTACCTGAGTTTTTAATGCTGCTGAAACTTGGTCTGAACCCTCATCCAAGTGGGACACACATAATGGATGGGCTGGATTGGCAAACCACATCTCGATGGGCCCAAAAAATGATTATGAATGTTTTAATGGTGCACAGCCCCTCCCCACTTCTGTATGTGGTGTGGCCCACACAAGTCACGGATTGACTTGATTTTTGAGACCTAGGCCCACGATGGAATGGTGCATCTGACTGATGGGGTAGATGTTCGAACTGCATCACGGTGGGGCCCACATAGCTCGACCTCATGGGACGGTCCCATCAGCTCGAGCGCATAGTACCTTTTCCCATATATATATATATGATTGGTCGTGGATGCTCTCTTGACCGCGAAGTGAGTGAAATTGATCGATACCTAAGTGAAATTGACCTAGTAAGTGAAATTGGCCACGAAGTGAGTGAAATTAATTGCGAAGTGAGTAAAATTGACCGCAAAATGAGTGAAATTGACCGCAAAGTGAGTGAAATTGTGAAGTGAGTGAAATTGACCGCGAAGTGACTGAAATTAGCCACGAAGTGATTGAAATTAGCCACGAAGTGAGGGAAATTGAACGCGAAGTGACTGAAATTGGCCGCGAAGTGACTGAAATTGGCCATGAAGTGAGTGAAATTGATCGCGAAGTAAGTGAAATTAACTACGAAGTGAGTGAAATTGGCCGTGAAGTGACTGAAATTGACTGCGAAGTGACTGAAATAGATCGAGAAGTTAGGAAAATTGATCAAGAAGTTGGAAAATTTGACCGATGCTACATTGAAATTCACCGATAACTAAGTGAAATTAACTGATAACGGTTTAATAGACTCTTTCGTTGATGTTAACGAATCACTTTACTGTTTTGGTAATTGAATTGATACTGCTCAAAATGGATGTTTGCACTTTATTGATAACTCATGCTAATTAATTGTGAACTCATGTCAATCATATAATAAGCCAAATGGGAGTTGTGATGGATATGGAAGAGGCGTATAAATTGTATATGAGCTAACCGATAATTGAGTGAACTGACCATATTTACTTCGATCATATTCAGAGTCAATATCCATTTTCATGATTATTACTATTCTTTCAAAGTCTGAATCGTAGTAGTAAATCCACAATTTCAAAAAATGTAACAAATGTCTTCAATTTATATCATTTACTATCACATTACAAAAAATGCATTACAAATTACATTATTCCACATGTATTGGAAAGTTGCACTTTCGGCGATTATGCCCCATTTGTTTGCATCTTCCGCACTTAATTATTTTTCGTTCCTCTCCACGAGAAAGAATTCTTGTCTTTTTCAGTCTTCCAGCTAACCTCCTCTGTCGTAAGGGCTTAATTCTCGCACAATACTCCTAGAATTCGAGTGATATTTCCCATTAGCTCGTCACATGCTGGGTACACGGAATTATCATATGTGATCTGGTAATTTCTCTTCGTGTATAATGGGGAGCAATATAATAATGAGAAAGATTATACTTTATACATGTGGAAAGAACATGAAAACAGGGGAACCCTTTTACGTCAAACTCGCGACATATACAGGAAAGCTCACTGAGTTTAACTGTATCATTGTAATGTCCCACAACATAGTATTCATTGCGAGAAATTGCATAACAGCGAACATCTTGTACCTTCGATATGAGATCTTTTAATTGTTTCTCGGCCCACGGTGTAAACGAGCCTACAGATGATGATGCAGATTCTCTTCTCTTATAGAATATTTCTTGAATTTTAAATCTGACTGTCTCTATCAATGTAGTCATGGGGTATTTCGTGCTTCTTTGGATAGAGCATTAACACACTCAGATATGTTTGTAGTGACCAAGTTGAATCTTTTTCCTGAAAAGTGTGAACATACCCACCTTTCGTACCCTATTTCTCTCAACCATGCATGTACTGGAGATTGGCAAGTTTAATATCATGCATTAACTTTTCAAACTCAACCTTCCTACAAGTCTTTATAGCTTGTCAATAGTAGATTTCTAACAACTCTTCTTTAAACGTGTCCACCAAGTTTCAGAATATATGGTAGGTGTAGTAGCCATGGATTGCATTTTGGAAGACCTGGGGAACTTCTTTCATTAGACCTTTATGTCGATCTGATATGATCACAAGAACAGGAAGATCCCCTAACGTACAGTTAAGGCAAGTAAGGAACCAATTCTAATTGTTGTTATTCTCTGATTCTCTGATACCATAAGCGACTGAAAAAATATAATTGTCGATATCCAAGGCTATCGAAATGAAAAGAACACCCTTGTACTTACCTTTTAGATGTGTCCGTCAATAGTTAAGACCCTTCGCAGAGATATTTAAAAACTTCTAACGCACTGTCCGAGCACAACAGAACATTTCTTGAACCTGCTCGTTTGTGGATTAATAAACACGACAGTCACCATCCCCGGGTTCGCCCTCCTCATCTCATGCAAATACATTAGGAGTTCATTGTAAGAGTCTTCAAAAGACCCCATTACGTGATTGATTATGATCTCCTTAACGCGTCATGCCTTCTTATAACTAATAAGAATATTATATTTCTCTTGCATAGCAAAGATAATGTCCCTCGGCCTTAATCCTTGGCGTTGTTCAATGCGACTAACAACCAGTTCACTGGTTAACTTACTGCTTGCTTTCCGGTGATCACTCTTCATCCATGACATGCCACATGTATGTATGGACATGTAAGTCCTTATCTTGAATATTCCCGTATCATTCAACTTAGATGCATGAACCCTCCATTCATACTTATCTTCGAAACACACCACGGTGAATTTCTTAGGTGATGAGTACAAGACCTTGTATTGGAAGTTGTTGCGAATTGCAAATTGGCTTAAAACATACTGCCATTGACTCTTATCCTTAAATTTTTGGCCAACAATTATATCAATCAACTCATCCAATGAATATGAATACTGTCACAGGTCTGCATTGGTGAAAGCAACATCCTCAAAAAGCACATTAACTTGACTGGCGATGAAGTCTGACGTTCGAGCCTGCTCTGACAGTGGAACGTCGATTCCCCGTACATATTTGGCATTGGATGATGAAGGCAAATCTACTCTTATAGATAAAGGTGATGTCCTATATTCACTTCTGAGGTTAAGGTCACCTACCCAGCTCACTTGATTAGTCATGAAGTTTGATGTTTGAAGCAGCTCGAGTAGTAGAGTGTTACTTAGATGAACTTGTAAAGGTGATGCCAAATATTCATATTTCACGCAATGTTCCTCACCCAAACTTCCAATTGCTGAGGCGTCATGTTCGACACCACTGTAAGCCACAGGGCCTTCATGTATTGTCTCATTAACGCACTGCAGTCTCGATGATTAAATGGATGTATTTATCCGTATGCTCCGATTGTGCTGCCAAGAACACTCTCACATCTTTGTTGTCTTCAATTTCAGTTGGAGAGATTGATTGATTTGATCAAGGGTACAATACTTTCAACCTAATATCACAATCCTTTGGCGTACTCTTCACAATCCTATACATTTTAAATAGAAGCTCCTCATATGTATTCTCGACGCCCACAACAATACTTTTCGACTTTCCACCATTGTACGTGTATCGATTGTTTTCACTTAGTAACTCCCCACCATAAGAGCATACAATGATTCTCGAAGCCATTTTCTGAAAACAAACACAATGACACATTCGCAACAATCATTGCAGAATAGGAGCAAATCATAAGATAGAACTCGTTTAATATTCACATGTATAAGGTGAAAATGATCGAGTAGTAGAAAATTCACTAATGTACTAGGTGAAATATGACTGACTTATCGGTTAAATTTTCCAAGTTCTCAATCAATCAATTGCAGGGAGTTCATGAAGTTCTCGAACAATATGGCCGACTTACCGGGGCATTTCAGTGACCACCAAATTAACCAAGAACTTGATGAAATTGATCGAGAACATAATGAAATTGACTAACAACATAATGAAAATGACCAAGAATTGAGTAAAATTTAGTTCTAAGCCGTTGAATTTGACCGAGAAGTCGATGAAATTGATCAGGAAATTCACCAAATTGACCGAGTACTTATGGAAATTGACCGAGAACTTCACGAAAATACCGAGAACTGAGTGATATTGACCGAGAACTTCATAAATTTGACTGAGAAATTCATTAAATTGACCGAGGACTAAGTGAAATTGACCGCGAAACTTCATGAAATTGACCGTGAACTTCTTGAAATTGACCAATAACTGCATGAATTGACTGAGAAGTGCATGAAAATGATCGAGAACTAGAGAAAATTGACCGATAACTTCACGAAATTGACCAAGAACTAGATAAAATTGACCAAGAACTTTATGAATTTGATTGAGAACTTCACGAATATGATCAAGAACTTCATGAAATTGACCAGGAACTTATCAAAATTGAGCGACAACTCATTAAAATTGAGCGAGGAATTCACGAAATTGACCACGAACTAAGTGAAATTGACCGAGAACTTCATGAAAATGATTAATAACTTAGTGAAATTGACCAAGAAGATGATGAAATTGACCAATAACTCGATGAAATTGAATGAGAAATTCATTAAATTGATCGAGAACTCGGGCAATTTGACTAAGAAAGTCATGAGGTTGCTCGAGTTCCGATGAATTTGAGCAAGTATTTCGCCAACTTCTCGGTTAGCTTCATGAATTTCTAGGTGGAATTCTAGGTGGAATTGCCCGAGATCTTAGTAAACTTCAGATTTTAAACATCCTTACCTCCCACAGCCACCGTATCAGTGAAATTCGTGTTGAAGAAGAAGAAGAGTGCATTGAAGTGAAACATGATTTACGGAGAAAAGACTTCAAGATTCCACGTTTATTGATGCATTTAGTTTGAGGGAATGAACGTAACCCTAAGTAAGATGGAAGATGGCGGACGTACAATGATAGTATATGGAGATTCAATGGAGATTTAAGGAAGAAAATGGGTGAAAAGAATGGATATTTTCATACATGAGTTCTGACATTTTTTTGGGTGTAAGCAAGTGAAAGGAATATAAATTATAACCAAGGAGCATTTTCGTCTGTTAAAAATGCATCCGTACAGGAGGGTAATATTTTGGAAAAGTAAAGTTTAGGACACACAGAAAGGACGGTGAGTTAAAAGTGAGGCATACAGTCGAAAAAACTCTGGATTTAAAATAAGAAAAAAAAGTTAAATAATTTAGCAGAGCCTAACCAATAATGGGGAAGCATTTAGTAATTACTTAAAAAATTGCACAAGTGGCATACAATTAGTAAAATTAAACAGTCCAAGCTATATTACATAAGTGTCATGACCCAAAAATTAAGTTTATTTCATCATTTGGATATCAAATTTGTGGACGTTTATTGGACGGTTAGATATAATTAAAAAAAAAATCAAATACTCCAATTCTCACATATAAGTGTCCATCAATCAAAACCTTGGGATTACTCTAGTAATCTAATATTGGTATTCTGACTTAGTGATAGTGGGTTGCATAATGTATTCGATTTTGTTTAAGTTAATGCATGTCGCGTGTATAAGTTTTAAGTGCACACATATCAAGCAAGTGTATCATATAACTTTTTTTAAACAATGGCTCTCATTGTAGGGTTGTAACTTAGGTTCCGAACTCGATTGACCTAACTTGAGTTCAGGTTGCATTGGGTCATGTTGTGAAGGCCCGCTGGTTGCGTTCAGGTTGAAAACAACAACACAAGGACTGAACAAAATTGGTTTGAATTTGGAGTTGGGAATAATTACATGAATATGGGTGGGTTTAGGTCAGGTCAAATATAAAAGACTTTAAGGTTGGGTTTGGGTGGGTAACTTAAATTAGATAGGCCTTAGGCTACAGGCATGTTGGACATAGACCAGTGAGGCCTACTGGTGGGCAATCACTAGTGGGTGGGTCCCATGAGGTTAGGCCTCTTCCATTAGAAGATAGATTTCAAAGTCAAGTTTAAATGAGGATATGGATGAGGAGATAGGGATAAGACCAGATGATTTCTGGTCTCATCCAAACTCCCCATCCTTTCCTACAAATAGGATGAAGCTCTCTTGTGAAAACATATCGAGGAATAATGAAAGTAAGAAGAGGAAAGTGGTATATTAAAATTTGTCCTTTTAGCTTGTCCTTGGGATAATCTAAGCCATAGATCATAATTGAAGGCCATCTATACCGTAGAATCAGAGGGGTGATTAGACCCATCTACTCCAGTAGTGGTTAGGTGGACCGCTAGATCTGGACCATTCATCTTCGACTTTGTGGAGGTTCCATATCGTGTAGACCGTCAAATCTTGAGGACTCACTCTTCCGCATAGACTTTTAGTGGCATCAGAGCAAACTCAACAGCGGATCTCTGATTTATTATTTTTATCACGAAAGGCAATGGCCCTTTTTATTAAATTATATATTTTATTTTAATTATACATCGGTCATTTTCGTTTATTATTATTATTATTTATTTTCTTCCTGAGGTATGGGAATTAAATAATGATAATAATAATAATCGTAATATCGAATATACAATATCTAGATTTACTTTCTATAGAAAATGGTTAATCCTAAGGATTAGTAAAATTAGATATTGGAGATTTGATAAAGTTTAAATTTAATGGGTAGCCTTTTCAATGGGTAGCCTTTTTTAATGGGTAGCCTATTTAATGGGTAGCCTTTTTAATGGGTAGCCTTTATAATGGGTAGCCTTTTTTAATGAGTAGCCTCTTTAACGAGTAGCCTCTTTAACGGGAAGCCTTTTTTAAAAGGAAGCCTATTTAAAAGGAAGTCTCTTTAATAGGAAGCCTCTTTTAAAAGTCACCTATATCGAACATTGGAGTTTGATAAAGTTCAAATATAATGGTGTACTATATATTGATTTGAGATAGAAATCAATGATAAGGGACATATTAAGCATCGAACAAAAATAAGCCTTTTTTAATAGGCATCACCTATTTAAGGGAATAATGATAGTGTAGGTTTATCATGTTCCTCTAATAAATATGTAGCTGGAATATGCATAAATCTGCACTATCGTGATTGTGAGATCTTTTTTTTTTAATGGCCCAGAAAATTAGCTTATCAAATTGATGGATATGATATAGACGACCAAATGTTAAATAATCAGTAATTAAGATTCATTTTTTGGTGACATTTTGAGGCCCCGTGTTTTGAATAATAAAGATTGGATATGCATTTACAACTGTAGATAAATTACCACTAATTATTTCATAATTATTGAAGGCCTGAAATCCCATTAAGTGAAATCTATAGATAACAATTTTATCCAAATCATTGTTGTCTAAAGCCTCCTTAAATAGGTGGGCTCGTATTTGGATTTAGACCATTTATTCATGTAATAGCATTTTTATGAAACTATTTGAATATACTTTTTGTATCAAAAATAAAGGAACCATAATAAGCAATCCATGAGTGGTTGGAACGTTCATATGGATCCCATATTAATATACAAATTCAAATGGGCCATATCAAAAGCCCAATTCACTTTCTTTAAAGATTAAGTATATCTTATTAAGGATTTTTAATCAACCATTTGTGGGTTGATTTAAACCAAGTAATAGGAAGTGACTTGGGGTTTTTTTTTTAACCAAGATCTAACCTACCGTGCAGTCCGTTTTAATGATTAATGGTTAAAATCTCTTAAAATGGTAAATATCGATGTATGTATTAAAATAAATTATATATAAATAAATAATTTTATTATTATTATGATGATATATTAGTCTCATGAATGTAATCATGTAAGGTGAACTACACTTTTTTAGAGTTAGACAAGCAAAATGTATATCTCACGTGTTTCTTGATTATTACATGTACGTATACATGCATGTGAATGTAGTTTCCTTTATATCATTCTATTCACTATTGATCAAGAGACCATCAGTGATCGAAACGATCATTGATCATGATGATCAATGTTAATGAAAGGATCCATCATCAACAATGATCATTAATGGTAATGATCAAATCTATCGCTAATGGACACGATCACTGGTGATGATAGAACTCTCTTTATATCTAAGCACTTAATTTTTTAAATCTGATGATACTGTTTATATGTGTGATATAATGAGGGTTGATGTGATTAGATATAAGCCCATTTTTTATTGGAAAATAGAAAACTTAGTGCTAAAATGCTCCCTATATATAAAGGTTGTGCATAACCTAAGTGGGAATTAATTCTCCTCCACCAAATGATGCATGCAACCTGTAATGGAAGGTTACACGTTATACAAATATTTTCATATAAAAGCATCAAATTCATCTTAAAAAGAGAACTTGATTAATCTACACCGCCCGTACAGGTATGTGGACTTTCAAATCTCATTAAATTGTGTTGAATACTTTTAACCTTTGAAAATTTAAATAACACATAGAAATGCTGATGATTAGTACCAATACCTTAAATCATAAGCAAGTAGAGTACTTGATGCAATGTAGAGATGGCCACCAAAGTGTTAATCATTGAACAACTCAAAGGACAACAATTCGACGGTAACAACAACGAAGATTGGTCTCGCGCAGTGCGAAGCCTTTTAGACGAGGACGATATATCGCATACACTTGATGAGGTTCAAGAGGAACCTATATTAGCTGAGAACGTAAATTTAGGAGAGCATAGGGCTGCAATGAACCGCTAGAATAAGTGGCGTAAAAAATATCATTTTGCCCGTAATATCCTAATTAGCACAATGCACAAAGAACTCATACCAATGTATGAAGTGCATGACACTACTAAAGGAATCTGGTAAGCATTGACAAATGCCTATGCGCAGAAGTCAGATGCAAAAGTTCGGGTAATGGAATTAGAATTCCAAGAATACATGATGCCAGTCGGCTACCCCATCAAAGATCATATCCGTAAGATGGAGCAGATGATAGGTGCCCTTAGGAATGTTGGGTGCAAATTGACTGAAAATCAAAAGATAATAGCAATGCACCGTTCCTTGTCCGAATCTTGTGCCCCAATCAAAAGAATTTTGAACCATACTGATTTTATCACTATTTCAAAGACTTTTGTGTCCATTTGGTATAAGAGGTAGAAATGAATGCAATTAAGCCAGGTTCAGCCAAGGCCTTTGCAACAAAGACCAAAAAATGAAAAGATAATAAGAAACGGTACAAAGCTCGCAAGAAGGTGAAAAAGAATAACCAAGAACAGAAGTCCGTAACACCTCCTCCAAATCTCAAGAAGGGGAATGGAAAGAAGAAGTAGAAAAAGGCTAACATAATCTGCTTCATTTGAGGAAACTCCGGCCATTATGTTCGACAGTGTGTCCATAAAAAGGCGGTAATTCATAAGTCACTAGATATTTTATATGTAGGCATTTGTTCTGAAATTTTTTTCGTTGATACTACATCTAACGAGTGGATTTTGGAATCAGGCGCAACAAAGCACGTGACACGAAGTCGTCGAGGACTCGAGGAATTCCGACCCATAGCGACGGGAAGTTAAAAGGTGTATATGAGAAATAATGTTGTTAAAGACGTACTAGGGATTGACGTCTACCATCTCCGTATGCGCATAGGGTAAACAATAATCCTCCGTTATACTCTTTATGCACCGGGCATGCATTGGAATTTAATTTTTGTTTCTAGATTATTATTTGATGTTTTTGATATTCACTTTTCAAGGACACGAGTTTCTTTAAGACTAAATAACCTCATCTTTACATGGAAAAATTTAATTTTAGATTTATTTATTCTAGACATAGATAATGATGATGCACATCTTGTTTTATCTACTATGTCAAATGAAACTATAGTATCTGAATCTCTAAAATGGCACGCGAGGTTAGGTCACGTCAGAAAGGATTGTATAACAAGACTAGTACGTTTTGGTCTGTTAGATTTCTTATCTAAAGTTGATTTGTCATTTTGTGAACATTGTGTGTTCAGGAAGACTTCAAAGAAACCATTTCCTAAAGCGGTTAGGTCCAAGGGCCCACTAGAGATAATCCATTCAGATATATGTGGACCCTTCAATGTATATGCTAAAAATAGATGTCAATACTTTGTCACTTTTATTGACGATTACTCACGCTATGGATATGTGTATCTTATCTCACACAAATCTATGGCTTTTGATTGTTTTCTTAAATATAAAGCTGAGGTGAAAAATCAGCTTGAGAAAAAAATTAAAATCCTTTAATCTGATAAAGGTGACGAGTATACATCTGAAATGTTTAAATCATATTGTGAAAACATTGACATTGTTCGGCAGTACACAATGGCTTACACTCTACAACAAAATGGTGTTGCAAAGAGAAATAATAAGATACTATTGGACATGGTTAGATCGATAATAGCGCAAGCTAATCTCTCTACTACATTCTGGGGAGACGCACTGCTAACAGCTGTCTACATCCTTAATAGAGTCTCATCCAAATCCATTCATACGACCTCATATGAGATGTGGTTTGGAAGGATTCCTTCTCTAGCCAACCTACGCCCTTGGGATCTTCAGGATATGTTTTTCTGCCTGCTCCGCATAAAGGTAAACTTAATAGTAAAACCATTGAATGCGTATTTATAAGATACCCCATGCATTCAAAGGAATACGTTTTAGTTTATAAGAACCGTGAACGATGGATCGAGATAGAATCTCTGAACATGACCTTTGTCGAAGATAGATACCCCGGCCAGATAAAGCAAAGGGTTCCAATAAAACTTTTTAAAATACCCGATGTATCTCAAGAGAGTGAGAGTTCTGATTCTTAAAATGATGATGCTCCTATAGTTCGTCAAGATAGTGGGAGAACATCTCAGCAAGCTCTTGAGTGACGTCGAAATAAAAGAGGATTGATTCCCCGAAGATACTTCGATATTGAGAGGCATTCATTCTCTTGTGTTGCAGTTGATAATAATGAACTTAATTCTTATCAGGATGCATTATTATCTTCTAACTCACCGATTGGGTGAATGCTATGGATGAAGAGATCGCTTCTATGGAGAAGAATAAAGTCTGAGAATTTGTAGATCTGCCTTCCAATCGCAAAGTGATATGTAATAAATGGGTACTCAAGGTCAAAAGAAAGGCAGATGGTACGGTGGACAAGTAAAAAGCACGATTAGTTGCTAAAGGTTTCACACAGAAAAAAGGCATTGATTACAAGGAGACTTTTTCACCTGTTGCAAAGTTATCCTCGATCTGCATGATCTTGTCTATTATCACAAGTTTAAACTTAGAGTTATATTAAATGGATGTAAAGACCGCATTATTAAATAGTGACTTAGATGAAGAAATATACATGCAACAACCTCTAGGTTATGTAACAAAAAGCATCCAAAGAAAGTCTGTAAGTTATTGAAATCTATATATGGGCTGAAGCAATCTTCAAGACAGTGGTACATGAGGTTCCACTTAGCCATCACTACTTTTAGATTTACAATGAGTGAAGAAGATTATTGTGTATACATAAAATGGTTTGGAAGATCTTTTCTGATACCGTCTCTATATGTAGACGATATCCTACTAGCTAGTAATGACATGCAATTCTTGATATTGACTAAAAATTGGTTATTCTCGAACTTTGAGATGAAAGATCTCGGTGAAGCCAACTTTATTCTTCGGGTAAAAACTATCAGAGATCTCCCAAAGAAATTTTTAGGCTTGTCTCAAGCCACCTACATACAAAAGATCTTAGAGCGGTTCAGGATAGAAAATTCGAAAGTTATTGAAACCCTATGGACAAAGCTACCAAGTTAAATAAAAAATCGTGTCCCTAGACTGAAGTCGAGAAATTGGTCATGTCCTTAGTACATTATGCAAGCACAGTAGGGAGCATAATGTATGTTATGCTTTGCACTAGACTAAATGTTAGTTATGAAGTTGGCATAGTTAGCTATTATCAGAGTAACCCGGGATAGACTTATTGGCAAACCGTCAAACGTATATTCCGTTATCTCAGAGGAATGAAAGACATAATGTTGTGTTATGAAGGCACAAGCCTCGAGCTCCTAGAATATTCTTATGCTACTTGGGATAATAACATTGATGAGGGAAAGTCTACTTCAGGATGTCTTCTTACTTGGAGGGGGAGCTATCTCATGGTTGAGTAAGAAATGGACATCCACAGCTCTTTCATCTATGGAGGCCGAGTACATTGTATGTTGTACTACAATTCAGGAGTGTGTATGGGTTCACAAATTTTTACTAGGTCTAGTTGTTGTACCAAGCGTTCGTCAGCCTATATCATTGAAGATAGACAATACTTCTGCCATTGACTTGGCAAAGGACCCTAAACACCACCAGAAGTCCAAGCACATTGAGATCAAGTATCATTACGTTTGTGATCAAGTAAGAGATAAGAAGGTCGCCCCCAGCTACATTTCTACTAATGAGATGATGGTTAATCCCATGGTGAAACCTATAGCAAGAGATCTATTTTAGGTTCACATCAAGCAAATGGGATTGGGGAAAGCTTGAGTAATATGCTTGTATCTAGTACCTTTGATCTTTCATTAATGAATAACATTGAGTACTTATATTAACTAGGTAATTAAATCATCAGCATTTACCATGAGATCATTAGGATTTCTATTTTTTGTCGATAGGCCGATCACCCACTTACACGGGTTGACCAACCTTGAATGTACAAGAGAGTTACATTTGAGGCGATGTTCATACACTGAGATATGAACTTCTCTTTATTTTGAATAATAAAGGATGAAGATATGAGTGAGTCGTATCCACCTACAATCTTAAAATATTGAAGATGAGATTAATCAAGTTGAATAACATAATCGCACCATTACTTTTCATGCGATCAATGTTATGGCCTAAATTAATAGCCAAGTTGCAAGGTTATGAGATGAGTCGTACCTTATGTATAATGACTTGCGTATTGTAGACCCGACATACACCTAGTATTGTCTACTTTACGACATGCGCGCTGGAACCTTTTACCTACAGATTGTTTTGATTCGATCTAATTATTGCAACATGCGAGTAGCCAGTCCCATAGGTGACTCTTTGTATCCTTAGTTACCCTCCTCTTGTGTATAGGAGGATGAGATTGAGTGTCGCTACTTTAGTGTACTATGACGAAAGGTCCTTGATTGGCCAGACTCAGTTACGCCAAGAAAGCAGCTTGATTGATTCCAAATTACACATCTGCGTGGGGAAGATCCGATGACAGCTACACCGAATTTCTAGAATTATAAATACGCATTTGAAGACTTATCTGCTGGTAGTATCGAGTTTTTTAATACACTTTTGTAAACGATATTCTTTCTTAAAAGTATATATATATATATAAGTATTACTTTAAATTGATTTTAGTCGAAGTTTGTGAAAAATAGAGTTTTCAGAATAACCCAATAAGTTGGATGAGTGTGTATGTTGGCCGAGTACTCCAGATCGAGAGTTAACTCCATCCGATGTGATCATGTGGACTAGGACAAACATTGTAAAGCTTGGGTTATTGAGTACTAGTTAGGTGGTCACTTAGTACTTAAACACTTCTGAGAAGATTACGGTGATCTAGTTATCCTACGTCTTTGATTATTTTGATCGTTATTAGGCGAGTTAAATGGACAATTTTTTTTTAACCTATCTTACAATGTGATTGAGTGGGAGATGTTGGACATAGACCATTGGGGCCCACTGGTGGGCAATCACTAGTGGGTGGGTCCCATGAGGTTAGGCCTCTTCCGTTAGAAGATGAATTTCAAAATTAAGTTTGAATGAGGATTTAAATGAAGAGGTAGGGATAAGATCGGATGATTTCTGATCTCATCCAAGCTCCCCATCCTTTCCTACAAATAGGATGATGCTCTCTCGTGAAAACATATTAAGGAATAACTAGAGTAAAAAGAGAAAAGTGGTATATTGAAATTTGTCCTTTTAGCTTGTCCTTGGGACGATCTAAGCCATAGATCGTAATCCGAGGCCATCTATACCATAAAATCAGAGGGGTGATTAGACTTATCTACTCCATTAGTGGTTAGGTGGACCGTTAGATCTTGACCGTTCATCTTCGGCTTTGTGGAGGTTCCATATCATGTAGACCATCAGATCTTGAGGGCTCACTCTTCCACACATACTTTCAAGACATGCCATCAGAGAGAGACTCAAATTAAACCATCCAAGCATACAATGCTAATACCAATTAAAATCCAATTAATAGGGGAAGTGGATTGCGAGTATACTCTATGGGCCCCACCATGGATGTCTGTCTTATCCACTCCATCCATCCATTTTTCAGATCATTTGAGGATATGAGCCAAGGTGTTCCGTAATGGTAATAGTGGCTGTAACGGCTACCACCGTTACCTTTACGATATGGGCATAACGGCTATTACGCCCTGTAATGGCCGTTACGGTCTCTCTTTTTTATTTATTTTTATTTATTGAAAAATTCCAAAAAAACCTGTATCTACCCCATAATGTTGATTAAAAGGTATGAAAAACTTGTGTCTGTCTCGTAATAGACCATTACGAGGCTATTATAGTCTTTATAAGGGACGTAATGTGCCATTAATGGTAATTACGGGCAATTTTTTTCCATAACAGCTGTTATGGCCATTATAGCCGTTATGACTCCGTAACGTGTAACAATTGCCAGCGTTACCTTTATGTAATGACCTTTACGGTCCCGTAACAGCCTTTATGCCACACCATGATATGAGCCCAAAATTGTAGGATTTCCAAAGCTCAAGTGGACCATGCCATAAGAAACAATGAGAATAATAATGTCCACCACTGAAACCTTCTTAGGGCCATAGTGATGTTTATTTGTCATCCAATCTGTTCATGAGGTGACACAGACGTGGACAATGGGAGAAAAACAAATATCAGCATGACCCAAAACTTCTGTGATCCCAAAAAGATTTTCTAATAGTAGGCATCAATTTATACTATTTCCTATGGTGTGGTCCACTTGAGTTTTGGATATGCATCAATTTTGGGATCATACCCTAAAATGATATTATAAAACGGATGGACAACATGGATAGAATACATAAATTCTGGTGGCCCCCTCAGAGTTTAATAAGTAGGTAATCCACTTCCCTAACAGGCATGTGTTGGACCGTGGATGTGAAAGGGATGCTAACGTCCAAATTAGCAAAAAATTGTCCATAAATCAATTAAACAATTGACATACTGAAATATGTCCAATTTGGACTATTTATTTCCCATATGTATGCCACGTCTTTAAATTCTGACTGCTTTCAACCATCAAACCTTGCGGTAGAAGCAGTTTGTGTACTAAGTAACTCAGTACACTTAGGGCGAGTTTAGATTGCGTATAGTACTGTATTGGGATGTAATACTGTACAACGCGTATACTCTGGACATTGTATACTATATCCATTTGGTTTATCCTTCATCAGTAGAATGTTTGGTATGGAGTGACCTTGGAAATGTAATCAGCGGATATACCTAATTCAATGTTTGTTGAAGGAACAGACTCCTTAGTACGAAAACTCTATACAACAAACCACATACAATAGTTGTTATGGACCACGGATTGGCTACTAAAACTTGACACCACCCAATGGATGGTGTTCGATGCTCTGGGGGGCACCAACACGATGTATGTGTTTCATCCAAACTGTCTAGGATACAGTGCTCAATCAATCGACACCATTAGAAAACATTTTGGGCCCATGAAACACCTAGATCAAGCTGATTTTGTATGAGTCCTGCATCTGGGTTGTGTCGTACGGATGAGCATCAGAAGATGAAGCACATATGTCAGGGTGTGGCTCACAGAAAACCAACTAATTTCCATTCGGTCCACAGCACATAAATACCCCGGAACAAAAAATAATTACCTAGTTTCACAGAAGAGAAATATAATACATTAATACAAATACCTAATTACATATTTCCATTAATTAAAAAAATATATTTATAAAAAGAGAAAAGTTGAAAAAAAAAAAAGTTTATCATAAGTTAAACAAAAAAAGCTATTTCTGAGTCCAATAGATGTATGTGTTCCATGCCCCAGTCGTCCAGTGAAACAATTGTTCCACATCCTTATCATCACAGCGATGAAACAAACCAAGATATCACTGCATATATAAGCACCACTCCAATAAGAACCTTGAAAATAGCATACATAATCCCTCCTTCCGTATTAACCTGATTCTCTTCTGAGTTCAACTGATCAAGAAGGTGCACCCCAACTTCATCTTCGTCACTCGAAGCCAACCGATGAAACGAAGCAGATTCACTTTCAACTCTTTTGGTGAAGCCTTCGTTCCTGATTGCTGATGCCCTATACTGAGTTACAGGATTGGTGGAAGATCCAACATTCTGCAGAGTGGCCTACAATCATTGAAGAATTTTGCCCATCTATTATTTTGTTATATGATATAGTGTACAAAGCTGGTCATAGTCAAAAAAATATTGAAGAAAATAATTAGAGAAATGCATACGTAAATAAAATTCATACCTTGAATCTCGTCCACTCTGTCAAAGCCGTTGAGCAGGATTTAAAAGATTGGTGTCTGCACCCACTGAATCCCTCTACTTGTGCCCGAGCAAGCTCCCACTTCTCATAAATTCCAGGCACCCTACCGACAAATACCACATAATATTTTTCCATTTGTACCTATAAAAAAACCTAATTAACATCAGTTTGGATGTGCATTGGCTGATGAAATAATTTTTTTAAACTAGTAAAGATATAAAAACAACACTTTTGAAAACTAAGATGGAATATTATAAACAAGAAGCGAAATTGGAATTCTCTGTACAGAATAAATAGAGTCTTTCTCACCTCATACGAACCCTTCATTCATACCCAAACTGATATAATATTACCCATCTGAGTGATGGATTCAAATCCTGGTTGTTGTGGAAAAAATTTTACAGACCCTGTTTACTTCAATGAAGAATTATACAAGTTCTAATGTGATGATATGAAATCAGTCATAAAGAACAACACTGACCAGATGCAGAAAATCAACACAATGTAACAGATTATAACATCTATATCATTTGGCTAATATAATATATTGAAACATTGTAAGCAGCAACATCTCTAAAAACGCAAGTAGAACCTCTTTAATAGATCCAGACATACTTACATGCAGGTCACTGCATTAACCAACTTACATACATTGCCCAATATTTGATATGAAGTCAACTGAAATGTAATAACATCTATGCAAATGAGAATGCAAAGGTTAATATGTATATCATCTAAATTGCTGATGGTGCAACCATCAAAATCACCACAATCCAAAATTAACAAATAACCAGAGTAATTTGTGCTTCATAGAGCACCCATCCAATCCAAAATCACCACCCATCCAAACTCATTCAAACATAACAGTTACCCAGAACAAACAAAAACAATTCAATTTCACCAACTTCCTCACTATGTTTAACAAACGTAATTCATGTTTTCAGATTGGGCCAATACGTTCGAGGAGTTTTTGTACCCACTCCTTTCTCCTCTCATGGCCCATCTTTAAAAAATAGCCAGCGCTAATAAGATCCACCTGCATAAATCGGGCTGGTCCTCAGGACTGAGACCGTCAACTTCTTCAAGTATGCCCAACATTTTCTAGAGTCTAGTCATTATTTTGCCCTAAGACATTGTGATAGTAAGGGACTTGACAGCTTCAACCACTTCACCCATTCTGTCACCGATGACATCACTCGGCTTTCTCCTTTTTTGTCGGGTAAAACCTATAGCAGTTAAGTGAGTGCTTTTTGAGCCCCTAGAGGTCTCTACAGGTACTGTACTAACCCTGTGTACCAGCTGTGATCCATCGTGGGCACGAATGGCTAAACCAATGTCGTGGTCATCCCCAGAATTAGATGAAAGGCGAACAATCTCAGTCTCATAATCATCAGAATTAGAGTCAATATTGAATTCATTTCTAGATCGACGTTGATCAGAAACTGGTGACAAGTAAGTGGTGGTCGCAAATGACCCATGAGCACTGTCGTTGCTGAACATGAATGTCAGATCAGTGTATCTTTCAATATGTTTCCCATAGACTTTTTCGGCGAATGGATGTGACTGTAACAACAGTTAATGGAATCTTGTTAGCAACTTTCAGCAATTTCCATTAAGTACATATAATACAAAAAAGTTATAGGTATTACTTACCACAATGTACCCATTCCATACGTTGTCTGTTGCTGTCACCATTTTCATCTCACTATCCCAGGTAAACCCGGAAGCATTGAACATATCTTGCACAGCCCAATAAAATCTCTTCAATGTACGCAAACGGTTTGAGATGTGTTTGTTCTCTATATGAACACCACATCTATCAAAGATTTCAGTTATTGTGGCCTTATATGCCTCAAGTTTGAATTCAATATCACTCTTTCTTCCGAGATTCACTTGTTCCACTAGTGCATCCACTAGTGCATTATCCATAGGGTCCATCCATTGAATCCAACCTGATTTATTACTATCTGTAGTATTTCTAATTTTGCTCGGTGTGGCATTTCTCTTACTCGGGCTACCAAATTATTTACTCGGAGTTGCAGTTGATTTTTTTGGGGAGGATGTATCACATGCAGGGGAACCAGTTTCAATCAGACATCTGTTCCCCTTATATAAACTCCATAAGAAATTCATTTTACCTATGCATTAGTAATAGTTAATGGGAATAAGAAAATATGATATTAACAAATATTGCAGATATATGTCCGGACATAATTCAGAGATGATGACAGGAAATTTAATGTACCAGTTAACAAACAGAATAAGTTTCTGTGACAATAATATCCAAATATGATCCATCATTACCTTAACCATAAATTCAACACTTATCTCGAAACATAACAGATGAAATGAAAAAAAAAAAAAAAATTGCTGTTACACAAAACAGCAATATACATGTCTAGAAATTTGAAATAGCCAATGTCGTTGCCGGGTCTGAGGGAGACTATCATTCCATATCCTATCTGCAATGTCATCCCTCTTTTTCACCTACTCTTCCCTTGCTTTATCAGTCACGCGAGATAAAACGTGATCTTCTTCAGCTGTAGTCACGTCCACAGGAGATGGCGACATTTTCTCATCACTGTCTGCACAATCCTCAACTGTTTCTGAAAAACCATCATCACCACAGACACGAATGAAGTTGTGTATAACACAGCAAGGTATAAAAATCTTTACTTGAATTATAAACTTGAACTATAGTGCTACACGTAGTATAAGAAAACGATCTTTCAAGAGACCGAAACAGCGTTCTATGACATTTCGCAGTTGTGCATGACGATAATTAAAGAGTTCTTTCTTGTTAGTAGGCTTTCGTCCTGTACGAAACTCATTTAAATGATATCTGACACCTCGATAAGGTGTCATAAACCCAGGAAAATGCGCATATCTTTCATCAACCGCATAGTATTTCCTTACACAAACCAAGGTATGTATATTAAGGATATTACTTTTGCTATTGTCTTACTCTCTAGAGGAAATAACAACAATCTATATTTATCATGAGGAACAAGGAAACAATCTGGTCAACGGGTTAACGCATTCTACAAAACACAAGCATCAGAGGCCGAACCATCCCAACCGGCAAGCACGTATACGAATTTCATATCAAAAGTACAAGCTGCTATTACATTCTGAGACAGAAAACCTTTCCAATTTCAAAGGGTGGCGCTTGCTTCCTTAGCCAAATATGCAGGTATATGAGTCCCATCAAGTGCCCCAATATAATCCTACAAGAAATTTATTGTGAATTTTAGGTTATTAATTATTATTTAACACACACTTCATTTCATTTATTTCTATAATAAGAATTGTTTTATCTGAAAGCATGGCGACCACATAAGATTATCGGATATCTCTTTCGAAGTATGTAAACCTAGGAACTTCACATATTCAGGATACAATCTAATTACAGCATCAAGAACTCTATGAAAATAACAACTAACTGTCTCACCAGACCTTGAAAAATGATGACTAATGACACGATTCCAGACATTATGGCCGATAGTATGAAGAAACAATACCACTTATTCCTCTAAGTTACACATCCTTAAATCAGAAAGTAAATTTCTATCTCTAATTAGAGAGCACAATTCGAAGAACTTATCCCGACTCATTCTTAGTTGTGTTAGACAGTCAGCATCACTCTTATCAATGATTCCATTTATGAATCTATTTCTCTCTATATGACTACCTCTAGGCAAAGCCTTTATACAATAATGTCGATAATATTCGGCAACTCCCATAACACACGTAGACGCTACAATCGTTGTTAATGCAGCTGCAATTTCGTTTTCATTCCATTTACTACTAGAGGAATGATCACAGCTAAATTCACCACTATGAGAACCCATAAGACAGATGGACAACTCACCTGTTATTCTTTTCAAATATTTTCTATTTATTAGTGCAAATGACAGTAGAATACAATATTTTACAATCAATTAAAATGAGTTCATGAGTACGAAAAAGAATTCAGGTACACAAAAGGTGAGTTGATATCAATGTATTTGGATTCTTCAGAGGATTTCACATATGCAAAATATATATAACAATTCAACATATTATGGTGAAGTTTCAGATATAACACATGTTACAATCAATTAAAATGAGTTCATAAGTAGGAGAAGTTTATACAAAACACAAAAATAAGAATAATCATTTCACTGACTTAAGAATAACCACTTATATAGGCTTGATTTTAAGTGCTTCTTAGCACTCTAATTATGCACCTTTCTTAATCAGGGTCTACCCAACCGGATGCGAGATTTGTCTACACGAGTTGGGGACATATATATGTTAATATATACTGTATCAAACAATCATATAAGTACAAACTAGAAATGATAAAGGTGCATTTTTCAAATACAGTATACAAAACGTGAAATAATATGTTGGTCCTTCAGAGATCTATCACAGCCAATTAATATCTCCAAATTTTACAGTGGATACAATCAATACAAAGAATTGATTGAAGATGCATCCTATTAGCCATATGTGAAAAAAGTTTGATGCATTTTAGATCATGTAGGAAAAAAGATGGAATATTACCTTCAACAATCAACAAGCTTGTAGATCTTATAGAAACACCCCAGAATATTTTCAGAACTTAGTTCTCTGTTTTCTTTTTTATTTCAATGACTAATATAGAAGACAACAGTATCTTTTATAGGCAACTAAGAAATAGGGTTAATATCGGTCGGTAAAGTTCATCTACTCCCACACTCTATGACATGAAGAAGTCATGTCGAAGGTGTCGGGAGGTGAATCCATCTCCCGGATACCCTTCTGATACGCAGGTTGTCATGAAGATTTCCTTCTGAAAAAAATTGTCTCTCAGGTGTATTGCATGCTACACCTTCTTTGCAGGGTATAGGAGAGAACTGTCTCCATAACCCTATTCGACTGCTCCAACAACAGAAGGTGCATGGAGAGAATGTATATCCAGAACACATAGAATGGATACTGTCAAGTAAAAACACTGATCGGATTTTGTTCCTAAAAATGGTAATGATGGAAAATACATTACCTGGTCGTACAGAGTCTGTAAGAATGATGAGTATATTGGAAAACAATATTGATTTTTCTCAGGATTCCGCAGCATAAAAGTTCATGGCATCTTGGTCGTAACCCAAGACCCTTTGACGTACATCCCAGCAGACGTCCTAGATTCAAATGGAGAGGAACGATCTCCTCTTTCGCAGCATGGCAGACGAACAGAGAAGAGGAAAGAAGATATACACTCGCGCTATGCTCTCTCAAAACACCGGAGAGGAAAATGAGATTTTTCTTCAAAGCCTCTGCAACGCAATGAAGACGTTGCACTGCCCCATGTGAATAGACCGACTACAGAGATGCGTGCCCATCCGTTTATGGTTCCGAGACATACATGGGCAGTAAGAGTATATTGGATTTCAAATCTAATTCAAACGGGAGTTAATGTATTATTTTAAAATAAAACATTACAATATATTCTGGTCCTGCGATCCAAACACGCCCTTACGGGGCATGTATGCGCAAAGTATTAAGTGGGATAGAATTACATCTGGTTCTTGCAAAAAACATCATTATTAGACATGGCAGGGATTGTCCATGTTACCATGGATAAGCTTAATGCCATGCTATGTTTGTAATACGATGATACATTGAATGAATATACCCACCATCATTTGAAACTATTGAGAATAACACATATGTGTTATATCCAAACTGTTCATCTTTTTTGTAACCTCATTTAATGGCATGGGCATAAAAATGAGACAGATCCAAAACTTATGTGGCCCTAAAGAAGTTTTCAATGATAGGTATTCAATCCCCACTGCTTTCTATGGTGGGGTCCACTTGAGCTTTAGATCTACTTGATTTTTTGGCCCATACTCTAAAATGATCTCGAAAAATGGTTGGACGGTGTGGATGTAGCCCACACATCATGGTGGGACCTACACAACTAGTTAACATAGAGTGGAATTGGCATAGGACCAATGCAATTCCATTTAGTCCAATACCAAGCTTTTCCATTCTTCCCAAACATTGAGTGGTATTGGCACGGACCAAATGCAATTCCATCCCACCTAATCCCGTCCAATACCATGTGTCAGATGCCCCCTAAATGATTTGAAAAAACAGATGGTAAGAGTGGATAAGACATACATTCACGGTGGGCCCAATTGAGTTTACTGATAGTACGCAGTCCGATTTCCCCTGCGGTATCATCAAGTGACTCCACATTATTGGAGGAGCTGATTAGGTGGGACGCGGATTTCCTGCAAAATCCTTTTTCATGAAGTTCCTGTGCTGAAACCTAGGTGGGGCACACCATGATGCTTGTGAGAAATCTACCCCTCCATCCGTTTTGTGAGCTTTTTTTAAGACTTTTGACCAAAATTTAGCAGGATCTAGTACTCAAGTGGGCCGCACTAAAGGAAAAGGTGGTTAGCGAGATTCCTACCATTGAAAACTCCCTAGCCGATAGTGATGTTTACATTCCATCCATAACGTTTGTAATGTCATTAATACTGAGATGAACTAAAAACATAAATATTAGACTGATTCAAAACCTATGTGGCCCGGTGAATATTTCAACTGTAGACGCTCACTCCTCACGTTTTTGGCCCACTTGAGTCTCTGATCTGGTTCATTTTTTGATTTATGTCCTAAACTGAGCTCAAAATCGGATGGACAGGGTTCACAAACATCACGTTTGCCTATATAGGTTTCCAGAAGGAACTTCCTGCGAAAGCCTGGTCGCAGGAAATCGCGTCCGCCTCACCTATATGGTGCGGCCCTGACTCTGAGGCCCACTTTGATGTATTTATTTATATCCACACGTCCATCCGTTTTTCCATATAATTTTAGAGCATGAGGCCAAATTAAGGATCCAAATCTCAGGTAGACTGTACCATAGGAAACAGTGGTAATTGAATGCTCGCCGTTAAAATTTTCCTAGGCCACTGTAATAACCTCCGTAATGTCTATTGACCATGGTAATTGAATGCTCGCCGTTAAAATTTTCCTAGGCCACTGTAATAACCTCCGTAATGTCTATTGACCATCCAACCTATGGATAAGGTCACACCGACCTGGGTGAAGGGAAAAAACGATATCAGCTTGATTCAAAATTTTCGTGGCCCATAAAAGGTTTTTAATTATCAATCATTACTGTTTCCTGTGGTGGGGTCCACCTGAGATTTGGATCCCCTTCATTTAAGAGACAATGCCCTAAAATGATATGGAAAAACGGTTGGACGGCGTGGATATACAATACATAGTGGGACCCCAGACAGGGACGCACCGTGTTGGTAGAGGGCCGGGCCGGGCCGGGCCGCATGTAATCCGCTCTCGTTACAGGAAGGGAGAGTTATTGAGAAAATGCCCACTGTAGACAAAACCTCTTACCCAGCGGTTTTTATGAGGTAATACAAACTTAAGTTACCAACTTAGACTAGCACGTGCGGACAGCGACTTTGAGGACGAAACTACCCCTCCTTTTCACTGCGAAGACGAGCGCTGACGCTCCTCCAACTAAGAGTTGTACGAACGGCTTAAAAGATATCAAAGTTACATGGCCCCACAGCTATGTATTTATTATATCCACAACGTTCATCCATATTTCGAGATCATTTCTGAGCATTATCAAGAAAAGAAAATCATATCCAAAGATCAACTGGGCCACACCACACAGAGCAGCGGAAAATTGATTTTCATCATTGAAACTTTTGTAGGGCCCACCATAACATTTATTTTTCATCCAGTCTATTCATAAGGTCACAAAGACTAGGATGAAGAGGAAAAACAAATTTCATAATGGTCCAAAACTTGTGTGGCCCCTAAAAGAGTTTCATCGGTAGACGTTCAAGAAGAATGGTAATGGCGTATGCACAGGGATACGGATATAGCTACGGTTATAATCCGTAGCCATAACAGTAGCTCGGCGATCAATCACAGATCCTGCGATTCCACCACAAGTCGTTGTCCCTATTGGCTATTAATCGCGGATTCCGCGATTCCACCCCCGATCTATGACTACGGATTATAACGTATCCTATGCTCTTTCTTTTTCCTTTTTTTTTTTTTACATGGAGAATTTTATTCTACCTACATTTTTTTCTAACACATATTTATATAAATATGTAAATATAAGCACATAATAAAAAAAAATTCTCTTTTTTTCATTTCTTTCTTTATTCATATAACAAGAATATTTTCTAAACCAAAGTTACTTGACGTACCATATATAATTTTAAGACTGAAAGTTGGGCGGGCTCAACCCGACCAACCTGTGAGTGACCCAACATTGGGTTGGGCTTGGTCAGGATGTATCGGGTTTGGTCTTGGGGTTGGGCCATACAAACAGCAACTCGATAAAACTTGGGTTGGGCTTGGGTTGAGATCTTGGGAATTGCCAGGAAATGCATGGAAATGACCGTGAAATGCATGGAAATGACCGTGAAATGAAGGAAAATGACCGTGAAATGCATGGAAATGACCATGAAATGTATGGAAATGACCGTGAAATGAAGGGAAATGACCGTGAAATGAAATGGAATCGCTGGGATTGACCGTAAAATGCATGGAAATGAAAGGGAAATGCATGGAAATGACTGTTAAATGAAACGAAATCGTCGGGATTGACTGTGAAATGCATGGAAATGACCGTGAAATGAAACGGAATCGCTGAGATTGCCCGTGAAATGCATGGAAATGACCATGAAGTGAAGTGAATTGACCGTGAAATGCATGGAAATGACTGTGAAGTGAAGGGAATTGACCGTGAAATGCATGGAAATGGCCGTGAATCAAAACAGAATCGCTGGGATTGACCGTGAAATGCATGGAAATGACCGTGAAGTGAAGCGAATTGACCGTGAGCGAGGGAAGCTAGAAATTCAGCGAGGCAACCTAAAAATTGAGCGAGGCAACCTACGAATTGAGCAAGGAACGCTAGAAATTGAGCGAGGCAACCTACAAATTGAGCGAGGGAACATTGGATTTGAGTGCGAGAAGCTAGAAATTCAACGAGGCAACCTAAAAATTGAGTGAGGCAACCTAGGAATTGAGCGACGGAAGCTAGGAATTGAGCGAGGCAACCTAGGAAATGAGCGAGGGAACATAGGATTTGAGCGAGGGAAGCTAGAAATTCAGCGAGGCAACCTACGAGTTAAGTGAGGAAAGTTAGAAATTGAGCAAGGCAACCTACGAATTGAGCGAGGGAACATAGGATTTGAGCGAGGGAAGCTAGAAATTCAGCGTGGCAACCTAAAAATTAAACGAGGCAACCTAGGAATTTAGCGAGGGAAGCTAAAAATTGAGCGAGGCAACCTACGAATTGAGTGAGGGAAGCTAGAAATTCAGCGAGGGAACCTAGAAAATGAGCGAGGGAACATAGGATTTGAGCGAGGGAACCTATGGATTGAGCGAGGCAACTTACGAAATGAGCGAGGGAAGTTAGGAATTGAGCGAGGGAAGCTAGAAATTGAGTGAGGGAACCTACGGATTAAGCGAGGGAACTTAAGAATTGAGCGAGGGAAGCTATGGATTGAGCGAGGCAACCTACAAATTGAGCGAGGGAAGCTTGGAATTATGCGGGGCAACCTAGAAATTGAGCGAGGGAACCTAGGAATTGAGCGAGGGAAGCTAGAAATTCAGCGAGGCAACGTACAAATTAAGCGAGGCAACCTAGGAAATGAGTGAGGGAACATAGGATTTGAGCGAGGGAACTAGAAATTGAGCGAGGCAACCTAAAAATTGAGCAAGGCAACCTACGAATTGAGAGAGGGAAGTTAGGAATTGAGCGAGAGAACCTAAGAATTGAGTGAGGCAACATACGAATTGAGCAAGGGAAGCTAGGAATTGAGCGAGGCAACCTAGGAATTAAGCGAGGGAACCTACAAATTAAGCGAGGCAACCTAGGAAATAAGCGAGGGTACATAGGATTTGAACGAGGGAAGCTAGAAATTCAGTGAGGCAACTTAAAAATTGAGCGAGGTAACCTACAAATTGAGCGAGGGAAGCTAGGAATTGAGCGAGGGAACCTACAAATTAAGCGAGACAACCTACGAAATGAGTGAGGGAACATAAGAATTGAGCAAGGAAAGCTAGGAATTGAGCGAGGGAACCTACGAATTCTGCAAGGCAACGTAGAAATTGAGCAAGACCATAGGAATTGAGCGAGGGCAAGTGTAGGGTGAGATAGGTAAAGTTGAAATTAGGCGGGGCAAACTAGAAGTTGAATAAAGCAAGCATGAAAGTTGAGCGACGAAAACATTTACACGTTATGAAATTTAATTCATTATAAACTTTCCTGAAATACAAATTGTGCAGGAAATATACAACACCATATATAATACAACATTCCACAAAATTATCCTTCTCATCTCATGCCTACGACAATTATCATTTACAGGTTACAGACAAACAATCATACACTATCAACTTCCTCCAATGTATAGTGAATTTTTGCATATCTGTTCCCTCCAAGGTGCGACCAATGCACAGTATATCGATGAATTTTTGCATGTTTGTTCCCTCCAAGGTGAATTAAACAACATTTCATTTCAATTAAACGCTCATGATATCTCACCTGAAAACTATCACGGAGCAAGCCAACGGTGTCCATTTCCCACTCTCGTAGGGTGGGTTCCAAGTTCTTCATTAAGATAGTCTACAAACGAACCCAGACTGATGTTAATATACGGAGTATAAGTGTCAAATCAAGCAAAGTGAACAGCGGAGAAATACATATATTTACAGCTTCACTCTCAAAAATTGCATACATTTTATTGTACCTCCAACCATTTCAGCCTCAATATTGAATGAAGCATGGAATCATTGGCCATTTTCAAGCATTTCATGGTCAATTCCCTTCACTTCACGGTCATTTTCATGCATTTCATGGTCAATTCGCTTCACTTCACGGTCATTTCCATGCATTTCACGGTCATTCCCGACCATTCCGTGTTGATTCATGGTCATTTCCAAGCATTTCACGGTCAATTCCCTTCACTTCACAGTCATTTCCACGCATTTCACGGTCAATTCGCTTCACTTCACGGTCATTTTCATACATTTCACGGTCAATTCGCTTCACTTCACGGTCATTACCATACATTTCACGGTCAATTCCAGCGATTCCATTTCATGTCACGGTCATTTCCATGCATTTCACAGTCATTTCCCTTCACTTCACATTCATTTCCATGCATTTCACGATCAATTCCGGCGATTCCATTTCATTTCACGGTCAATTCCTTTCACTTCACGATCATTTTCATGCATTTTTTCTAAACAAACAAGCTAAAATATAGGACAACTACTCCATTACAAGTCGTATTTTGTATCAAGCAATTTATTTGGGAGAGGGAAATTCGACATATCAATTTTCAGTTTGTACCGCTCAATTTCCAGTTTGTCCCGCTCAATTTTCAGTTTGGCCAGCTCAATTTCCAGTTTGTCCTGCTCAATTTCCAGTTTGGCCCGTTCAATTTTCAGTTTGTCCTGCTCTATTTTCAATTTGTCCCGCTCAATTTTCAGTTGGGCCCGCTCAATTTTCAGTTTGTCCCGCTCAATTTCCAGTTTGGCCCGCTCAATTTCCAGTTTGGCCCGTAGTATATCCACGTCGTCCATCCGTTCTTCCATCTAATTTAAGCGGTTTAGCCCCAAATTGAAGCATATCAAAAGATCAAGTGGATCATACCACGGGAAACAGTGGGCATAATGATTTTCACCATTGAAACCATAGTGGGCCCAACAATGATGTTTGTTTGTTATCACATCTTACTTTTTTAAGAATTATGTGAATGAACCACTTCGAACATAAAATAAGTAGCCTAACGTACTTTTTTATTGTCTATATAAATTGGCCTACCTAATCACTATTTGTGAAGAAAAAAAGAGTCTATATTCTTTAACACACATATAAACATTATGATCAAGTATACCTTTCAAATGATGCAAAATCTTTTTCCCTACTTGTAGATGAATATAACTTAGAAATTTCATGTGGTAGTTAAGTAATTCCACAATATACAAGATGTTTAGGCTAGTATGAGTCAAGTATTTAAAACTTCTAATCGACAACTTGAAGCCCTTTAGGATCTATTAGATTATTTTTCTTGTCGTTGCTCAATTTCAATGTAATTTCCATGAGTATGCATACTAATTTAGAATTTTTATCTCAAAGATTTTTAGAGTTTCATGAATATAAATGTTCTCAAATGTAAAAATTACATCATCTATTTAGTTTATCCTGATTCAAGATAATATGCCATAAGACTCATATTTGTCATTTCAAATATACGAAGTAGCCTTTATAAACTCATCAACCATAACACTATCGTTGTCTGTGAATATTAGATCACCAATGTATAAGGATGTCAATAATACATCAACATGGTCATTGTGTTAACATGGATAACATGCTCCTTGGGATAACTTGTTTGTTTGTTATCAAACCTTTTCATAAGATCATACATACATTGTTTTCAATTATGTCTGATTTTGTCCATTATGTTTATCTTGCGAATTTTATGTTTGATATGTTTGTCAATTCTTCTCTCCAGGCGACAATTATTAAGCCGTATTCTCTAATCCAACATCTAGGTGTACACTAACATGGTGGTTTGACAAGGTGAAGGGTGGAGTGGAGAAGCACAACAGCGGTCCTATGCTATGTACAGAAAGAGGGAGCACCCCCTCTTTCGCCTAACTCTGATGACCAGTAGGCCCTCATGCCACCCCTTTTTGTGGCCCCATCCCTAGCATGGTGTCATCTTCTCCCTACAGGGAGTTCACGATATGTATTGCCTAAGTTTAGCTTCCCGTTATGCAATGAAAATGAAATCTCATTTTCTTCATGTTATTAATGGTGTGGGTTGATAGTACTTCTAGATAAATTTTGCTTTCTATTTTGCACTGCATTATTTTAGCCATATGCAAACCGCTCATCTAGTGGGCCATTGCTTGAAAAGTAGCTGGGTCACTTCCATTATCCTACTAAGTTCGTAAATTCTTTCATTGAAGAGGAGAAATGTTCTGGCTATGTGTAAGTGAAATTTGGGCCATTCATCATGCCAATCCAATCATATATACACAAGCACACTGTAGAAACAGTCAATCTGCGCATTCTGTGATGAAGGACTCTTGTGCCGAACTCTGTAATAGGAGATTGCATGGAATGCACTTACTCATAAGTTATGATTCATGCAAAATATGATGAGATTGCATATGATTTGGTCAATAATCCATTGAAAAATAAGGTAATGAGACATCAAATAAAGTCTTCCTATCTCTATCTGACTCATGTATGAACTAATCGATCGAGGTTTCACCATATTCCAATATGCTAGGTTGCATGGAAGTTGGGATAATGTTGCTGTAAATTGTAAGTACATGAGCACTAGTATAGTACTGTTTGTGTAGTAGGATGTTATTTGCAATGGTAACAGCTTCAATCCCTGCTTCCCTTCATTGGAGTTCGAATTGAATTCCAATCTGGTTATTGGAGTTTGCATTATCATCCATTAACAACATGTATATGCCCATGCAGATTCTAGTCTAAAACTGCCCTCATCACTTATTTTTCATGTAGTGTGCTTGGATTGTATCCACTAGAATGAAACTTTCATATTTTATTGGGCCCTTTCTTCCCCAAAAGGACTTTTACTAGAGCAGATTAAATTTCTTTCATCATTCATATACATCTCAAGAATACGGAGTACTTGGCAGAAAATGCCTTAAGAGTGGTTTGAGACATACCTCTCTTAGTTCCTTTTTATACAAGAACTGCTAGTGAAGTAGCTTATTTGTTCAGGATACAGTGGAGGCAATTAAGTTTACCATGTAATCAGAATGATTAGATGAAATATCTGTTAGTGATTGAGTTATTGTCCTTTTTTTTAAATTTTTAATTATTTTTTTAGAGCAAAAAATTTCATGCTCAAATGGTTGGAATTTTAAAAAAAAATAAAAAATAAAAAATCTTCCCCTTGAAATTTCTGGTATTGAGTGGGAGAAAAAATATGGAAGTAACTTATTTTGAGGAATTTGGAACTGATGGTGGGGCATTTAATTTAGTGATTCTTAAGTTGGGTTGTAGTGATTTTAGTTATTGGATGCTTTTAGCGGTGTGGTTGGTTGTTTATGGAAAATCTTTTGGAATTTTCTTATTTTGGATACGGACAAATTTTAAATTCATTTTTGTGAATGATTAGAAATTGACAATGAGGTTTTTAGTGGAGTGGTTTTTGGAGATGTGTGTTTCTTCTTCTTCTTCTTCTTCTTCTTCTTCTTCTTCTTTTATAATTATTATTATTATTTTAATTTATTTTAATTTTTTTTTATTTTATTTATATAGCAGTGTGGGTTTTCAATCAAAATGTTTGTTGAGAATTCAGCACAGATACTGTTTTTAGTGAATTTTCTGCAGTAAACTAGTTGTTGTTGAACAGTTTTTTTCCCCTTTTCTTCTGAATCTCTACTTTCGAATGTGAATTAAATTGGAGTAGGTTGAAGTTGAAAGTGGGGGAGTACAATATTTGAATTAAGTGTTTTCGGAGTTGGCAACTCAAAGAAACCCATCAGAGGATCTTCCATGTCTATGCTTCTCATATGCATAACCATCACTGAGGAATGCAACTAAATGTATGATCAACTTAGTACCTTATGAATTTTCTTTTAATAATGTGGTTGAGTTTGTTACACCATTTTTTTGTGCCTCTCATGGTGCCATTTTTTTAACCTCTTGTATTAATTATATGATTTTCTCACATAATGGTAGGTTTGGCTGGACTGTCAACGGTAAAATATCTTGCGGATGCAGGACATCAGCCCATATTATTGGAGGCAAGAAATGTTCTGGGTGGAAAGGTTTATTTTCTGCATTTTTTTAAAAAAAAAATCTCAGGAATATTGTTTTTATTTGTGATAAATTTATCTCTTTTTTCTTCATTTCTTTCTTTAATCATATAACAAGAATATCTTCTAAACCAAAATTAGTTACTTGACATATCATATATGATTTTATGGCTGAAAGTTGGGCGGGTTCAACCCGACCAACATGTGATCGACCCGACATTAGGTTGGGCTTGGACAGGATGTTATGGGAGTTGGTCTTGCAGTTGGGACATACAAACACCAACCCGATAAAACTTGAGTTGGGCTGGGACTTGGTTGGGCTTGGACAGGATGAAGGTAAAGGAAATCTCAATGCCGACTGCTCTTAATGGTCCACATCATTTTCGGCGACTCATCTCACATGTAGACTCCTACATGTCAATATCACATCTGGAGACAATATATACATTGACTTCCCATTCTAGAGTGAAATGAGAAACAGAATTGCCGGGATTGATCGTGAAATGCATAGAAATGACCTTGAAAATCTTTAAACTAGGAGTTATTTTAAAAATCTAAACATGATGGGACATTGAAAATCTTGGAATTTTGGATAAGAAACAAAAAATCAGAACATTATAGGACCCACGACAAGAACACATCATTATGGGCTATTGTGTTAAGCTCATAATAAGCGGGCCAAACTGGAAATTGAGTGGGCAAACATGGAAATGAGCAAGACAAACTGAAAATTGAGCGGGCCAAACTGAAAATTGAGCGGGACAAACTGGAAATTGAGTGGGACAAACTGGAAATTGAGCGGACAAACGTGGAAATGAGCGGGACAAACTAGAATTTCAGCGAGCTAAATTGAAAATTGAGCAGGACAAACTGGAAATTGAGCGGGCCAAGGGTAAGGATTAAGCCCCCCTTTAGCTTGATGTATTCTTATTTCCATCTTATATAAGGCTAGCTATCAATGCCTACCCCCATTGGTTTAATGTATTCTTTTCCCGAATTGGTTGGGGTTCTCCGTTTTCGAATTGGTTGTGTGAATAATAGTACAATACCTTGTTTGCTTTTAGTGCTTGTATGTAACGGTTATGGGTTATTTGCAAATGTGATGTGAAGAGTTGATCCAAATTACTTGTCTTCCCTTTTTAGCACCCAACCAAGGAAAACGTACGTAAACAAGACTTTAATTTCACTACTAAACTATGGAGGTGTCCCAAAAGAATACTTTATTGATCTTCTGAGGAATGCTTTGAATGATGCTCAATTTCTAGTTAGTCTCGCTTAATTTCCCAATTTCCAGTTTGTCCCACTCAATTTTCAGTTTGGCCCGGTCAATTTCCAGTTTGTCCCGCTCAATTTCCAGTTTGGCCCGGTCAATTTTCAGTTTGTCCTACTCAATTTCCAGTTTGGCCTGCTCAATTTCCAGTTAGGCCCGCTCAATTTCCAGTTTGTCCTGCTCAATTTCCAGTTAGGCCCGCTTAATTTCCAGTTAGGCCCACTCAATTTCCAGTTTGGCCCTCTCAATTTCCAAACCCTCTATTTTTCTAAGTTCTCAACTTCCAAACCCTCTATTTATATCTTCCACAACCATCATTTCCATCTGGGAAGTCAATGTATATATTGTCCCCTGATGTGATGTTGACATGAAAGAGTCTGCATGTGAGAGGAGTCATCGAAAATAATGTGGACCAATAAAAGCAGTTAGCATTTGGAATTTTCGTTGCTTTCAACACAAATGATCTGCACTCAATTATAATTAATTTATAAGGTACTTATATATTAATCGGGTTCGTGTTAGGTTAGGCAACCCGAGAACTCAACCCGAGCCCAACCCAAGTTTTATCGGGTTGGTGTTTGTATGGCCCAATCCCAAAACCAAACCTGATACATCCTGCCTAAGCCCTGAAATCAAATATGGTACGTCAAGTAACTAATTTTGGTTTATAAGATATTCTTGTTATAAGAATTATGACATTTGAGAAGATAGAGACTCAATATTTTAAGTTCTCTAGGAGATTGCCTGCATAACCATGAAACCTAGGTACAAAACCTAGGTCCCCATTAAAAACTTTTAGAATGATCGTTTGAACTTAGAACCAAACTTAGGAATTATGGGAGAACAAATAAACTGCTATGATGTATATTAGATTAAACAAGAATGTTCCTTGAACTTGACCTCCAATGAACTTTTTTGTAACTTAGGATTTGAATTTTCCTATAATTTTCCTTAGTTGAAATGACATTGTGAAGACACTCGGTAGACAGTAGGTGAAACGAGTTTAGGCATTGTAAGCAGTTCCTTACCCATTACATTGTACATTAGATCAAATTTAAGTACTCCCTAAACTTAAAACCCGCACTAGGAGTTAAAAATGAAAATTCGCTAAGAAATATCATTAGTTAGAGATGATATTTCTCATAACTTTTAGTAATTAGCACTAACTAGAAGCGAATTTATAAAGGTTTGAGAAAAAATTTCAGCTCTAAATGGAGCATATTGAGACTAGGATTTTGTATTTTGAATCCCCAAATGCATCTCGTTGATCAGAAACAACATCTCTCGTATGTTTCAACAATTAGAAATAATTAATAGTGAAAATTTAGGTGAAATTTCAACCCTAGACTCTTCTTGTTGAGACTAGCTTTGAAAATTGATGTAAGTTTAACATATTTTAAACCCAAATCCTCATGTAGAAATGTTAGGTTCGTATATTTTTTTTTTGAAAGTGTACTAGGCCATGATAGAATTGTCCCTTGTTAAAATAGAAGACTATATGGATATTCCATGATAGATAGCGTCGCTGAATTTAACAAGCATCACATGAAATCATTCGTATCTCTAAATTTGTAATCCATATAAGCTCTTCTTGTTTATTTAAAAAATTTAACGCATTGCTTACTCTTTATTTCCTTAAGCTCTGTATCATCGTCATCTATTATGGAACGTGAGTACTCGGTCATCTATTATTTAATCGAGTTTTGTCTTATGGCAAGCTTTCGTTGCTTAATGATTCACTAATATAATGTCATTGTATTGGTTTGGCCTGCTCAATTTTCAGTTTGTCCCGCTCAATTTTCAATTTGTCCCACTTAATTTTCAGTTTGTCCGGCTCAATTTTCGGTTTGGCCCGCTCAATTTCCAATTTGTCCCGCTCAATTTCCAGTTTGGGCCGCTCAATTTCCAATTTGTTCCGCTCAATTTCTAGTTTGGCCTGCTCAATTTTCAGTTTGTCCCGCTCAATTTTCGGTTTGGCCCGCTCAATTTCTGGTTTGTCCCGCTCAATTTCCAGTTTGGCACTCCTCAATTTCCAGTTTGGCCTGCTCAATTTCCAGTTTGTCCTGCTCAATTTCATGTTTGCCCTGCTGAAATTCATTTTGCCCTGCTCAAATGGATTTTCCACCATCGATGTAACAACCCATTTTTTTTGTGGGAACTAACCCCACCGTCCGTTTACGTGTGGCCCACCTGAGTTTCAGATCAGCCTCATTTTTTGCCTTATATCTTCTCTTGGCCAGGCCGAGATGATGGACGGAGTAGATTTTTATTATTGTTAGTGGGACCCACCATATCTTAAATAAATTAAAAATAAATAAATAAATAAAAATAAAATCTTCCGCACGACTAAACCACTTTCTCCACTTTCCTTCCTTTTTGTTCGGTAATGGCCGCCGAACCCTCCCACGAAATGAAACTTCCCACATCCCCCACTCTTCCGCCTCGTTCCTCATATCCATTAAAAAGGAAGGAAAGATATAAACAAAGTTTCAATCGTATTATAAAGGTAGAGAGCAAACTGCGTAGATCAAGAGAGAGAGGGAAAGAGAAAGCTCTGTAGATCAAGAGAGAGGGAGATTAGAGCGGAGGCGGATCATCAGACTTTTAAGGTAGGTGATCTTATCTTGAGATTTAGTATTTTCAGTTCATTATTATGCTTATTATTCCAAAATTTTGATAGGAATATTATTGTCAGTTGATTTTTATGTAGGGAATCCTATTTATTTATGAATTTATATATATTTTTTATTTTTCTGATATTTAATGTTGAAATAATTATATATATATAATAATAATAAAATAAATTTATAGGATAAAATAAACCAATTATCTAAGTTTATATTTTGATTTATAAATTTTATATATAAAAATATTTGTGTTATCATATGCCACATTTGCAATTTCAGGGTGCGTGCATGTCAACCGTCGTACTCTACCAGAGTATCAAATAACTCCTCATGAAAAGTTAGGAGATGTACCACGAGAAACTACTTTAACGGGGAAGGTTTCAAGTCCATCAAGCTGGACCACAAGTTACGGTCCACCTAGCAATAGATTTATGACATACTAAGTTCATACAACATCCAGCCCTCCCAATACGTTTAAAACAACATGAAGATCATTTATATGAAAAAAAAAAAAAATCATTCCTATATACTAGTTAGGATATCCACCAAAAATAGAAAATAACTTATAACTGTTGATAAATAGTATTATCCATTTAATGAGTGAATGTAAGTGTTTTCTTGTAAGTGATCCTAATAGTATAATAAACCTATTGAATGGGTTAGATTTTACTTGTATATTAAAGGTTAGAAGTTATTTACTTGATGGACCGTAATGTTTCCAACCAGTTGAACTGGAGATCTTCTTATTATAATGGAACTTTGCTAGTGCGAGATAGGCGAGTATGACTACAATCTTACTCGTCTCCACATGCGGAACATAGCACACGTGTGTAAGTCTGAGAAATCTACCATGCAATCCATATCTTCGACGTGCCCAGATAAATATAATAAATAAATAAATAAATAAAAAGAGCACGGTCTGTCTATTTTCTTGGGCACCATGAATGAATGAAAGCTAACAATGTTCCTTATTCAACTTACAAGTACGGTCCACCTATTTAGTTTAACTGCTAAATTTTCAGTAATATGAACATAGAAAACATGACATCTCAAATGAACGGAATAGATATCACACACGTGTCTTGTGTGACACATGACACACAAGTATGATTCAAATCTTACTCGCGTGAGTAGCTTTCCCATTTTCCATGAAGAATTAAATGGTGGGGCATTGGAGTTGCTGCATGGATTCTAGAAATCAACCAACGGCTCTGGATTTGTGCAAGTGGCCATGACCCCTTCGGCTCTGTAGTGTATACATTCATCATATACCTGCATTTTAATTATTACTTTGGGTTACACCATTTACTCGGTTTGTTGTATGGATTTATTTTCACAATCTACCTCTTTGTTAAATAACAATATCATGATAGTTTACTGCCATTTTTAATATGGTGGTGACTCCTCAACCGTCCACCATGAAATGTTGGTACGGTAATCAGACCGTCCAAATTGCCGAACCAACTTTTGATGGTGGACCACAAAAATAAAAAATAAAAAAATAAAAATATTTGAGCTGAGAATGCCAAAGTAACCATGAATTTTAGTAGGCCCAGCCACTCAATGTAAGATTTATTACTCAAGGGTGGAGCTCGTATAGAACCTGATATTTTAACAAATTTATGCACCTCATATAGAACTTGCATTATAGTGTAGAAATTGAATTTATTAAATTATTAATCATTTATTTTTGTTGATATTAGAATTGTTCATGTTATTCATGCTTATCTATTGATTATTTAAATTGTAATATATATATATATATATATGGTTGTATTAGCAAGTAGGGCGATCGTGTCCCTTGGGTGAAAGACCCTAGAACCCACTAGATCCTTTGGAGTCTCCTTTGTGTACGGCGTATGAGTACAATTGTGTGCGTGGACATACGTCAGGAGTACAACTAGAGTAGTAGTCTGACCAGCTAACGTATAAATGGGTCCCTCACCATGAGGTACCAGTGCGTGGGCATTAATGCAATGTGACCATCCACTTGGATACGGTGTTGTAAGAAATAATACAAATGTTAGGAGTATTCATGGAAATATCACATGTATTGCATTTCACAATTCTGTTGTTAAATTCCATTATCTGTTTTCTATTCCTTTTTTTTTTTTTTTATAAAATTGATATTATCTGAACATGTTAAATTTTGGGTAAGAAACAACCCTACTGGGCTGTTATGCTCATCCTACTAAAACAAATGCACAGGTGCAGAGCTGGAATATTACGAGCAGGCGGGCCTCTACTATTAGCTTTATTTTTATTTTATTTATTTTTATTTTTTAATTAGGTTTAGTTTTAATTCAAATCATTTTGTTATTAGGTTTAGTTTATGTTCAAATTTCGATGTAGAAAGGAAAAACTATCAAAAGGGTTGAATTAAATAAACATTTCAGTTGTATTTCCTTTTAGATGATGTTGAGTGTTGATTGAATTTAATTAAATCAACTGGATTGTAATTAATGTCATTATATTATAATTCACACCTTGAGATTCGGGTCCCGAAGACTTATTCGGGTACTCGAATTTCGGGGCATGACAATCGACCCGATGGAATCTTAGAAAATAACTAGGTTGGTTGGTCTAGTGTCGATAGTTCCAATCGACCAAATAATTCAGGATACTTTATAAGATCCATTAAAATATCTAGTAGAATCTCGATCAATGAATTACCATATAATACATTGCATATTGAAGAATATCATGATTATCCCAAGTTAGAGAATGTTGGAATCATTGGCTATTTTCAAGCATTTCACATTTAATTCCCCTTCACTTCACGATCATTTTCACGCATTTCACAGTCAATTCGCTTCACTTCACGGTCATTTTCATGCATTTCATGGTCATTCTCGGCCATTCCGTGTTGATTCACGGTCAATTCCCTTCACTTCACGGTCATTTCCACACATTTCACGGTCAATTTGCTTCACTTCACGGTCATTTCCATACATTTCACGGTCAATTCGCTTCACTTCACGGTCATTACCATGCATTTCACGGTCAATTCTGGCGATTCTGTTTCATTTCACGGTTATTTCCCTTCACTTCATGGTCATTTCCATGCATTTCACGGTCAATTCTAGCGATTCCATTTCATTTCACGGTCAATTCCCTTCACTTCACAATCATCTCCATACATTTTTTTCTAAACAAACAAGCTAAAATATAGGACAACTACTCCGTTACAAGTCGTATTTTGTATCAAGCAATTTATTTGGGAGAGGGAAATCCAACATATCTTGTTAGCTTGAGGGGAGGCATTGAAATTTCCTTTGCCTTCAACATAAATGATCTGCACTCAATTATAATTAATTTATAAGGAACTTATATCCTAATCGGGTTTGTGTTGGGTTTGGCAATCTGAGCCCAACCCAAGTTTTATCGGGTTGGTGTTTGTATGACCCAACCCTAAGACCAAACTTGATACATCCTTCCCAAGCCCAACCTAATGTCGGGTTGGTCACAGGTTGGTCGGGTTGAGCCCGCCCAACTTTCAGCCCTAAAATCATATATGGTACGTTAAGCAGCTAATTTTGGTTTAGAAGATATTCTTGTTATATGAATAAAGAAAGAAATGAAAAAAAGAGATAATTTTTTATTTTTTATTTTTAATGCTTATATATGCATATTTATATAAATATGTGTTAAAGAAAAATGTAGGTAGAATGTAAAAAAATTAAAAAAATAAAAATAAAAAATAAAAAATAAAAAAGGATAGGGATACGGTTATAGCTACGGTTATAATCCGTAGCCATAGATCGGGGGTGGAATCGTGGAATCTGTGACTGATTGCCGACCGGGACAGTAACTTGCAGTGGAATTGCGGCTCCCGCGATTGATCGCCGAGCTACGGTTATCTAAAAAGCAGGGGCTACGGATATAGCTACGGTTATGATTCGTAGCTATTGGTAAACGGTAGCCATGGATTTTGGGTTTTTTTTTTTTTTTTGCTGTTGTAATCCCCATCCCCTTTTGTGGGTCCCATCATGAGGTCTGTGTTATATCCAAACCGTCCATCTATTTGGCGAGCTCATATCAAGCTTGAGATGTAAAATAAGACAGATCTAACTATCAAGTGGACCACACTGTAAAAGGCAGTGAGGAATTGAACGTCTACCATTGAAACCCTTTTAGGGGTTACAGAAGTTTTGGATCATTATGAAATTTTTTTTTCCTCTTCATCCAGGCCTTTTTGACCTTATGAATAGATTGGATGGAAATAAATGTTACGGTGGGCCCTACAAATTTTTTAACGGTGAAAATCAGTTTTCCCGCTGCTCTTTGTGGTGTGGTCCAGTTGATCTTTGGTTATGATTTTTTTTTTTTTGGATGACGCTCGAAATGATATCGAAATATGGATGAACGTTGTGGATATACTAAATACATAGCTGTGGGGCCATGTAACTTTGATATCTTTTGAGCCGTTCGTACAACTCTCGGTTGGAGGAGCGTCAGCGCTCGTCTACGAAAGGAAGGGGGGTATTTTCGTCCTCAAAGTCGCTGTCCGCACGTGCTAGTCTAAGTTGGTAACTTAAGTTTGTATTCCTTCATAAAAACCGCTGGGTAAAAGGTTTTGTCTACAGTGGTCATTTTCTCGAGAGTTATTAGGTACTCCGCTCTCGTACGACGCTTGATACGCAGGCACTAAACATCTAAATTTACCCCTATTTTGGACGGTTCATTTTGAATTAACGTATGCGAGTCCAGCAACTTCTCAGTAATTTTAACTGCCTGCGTATCATCCGTCACACACTACCAGAGTATCAATTTTCCCTATATGGGAAATGACGGAAACCGAGAAGCAAAACAAAATGAAGTCATGGGAGCCGAGCTTTCAGGTGTCGCTCTGCAGCAGCAACACTTATGAGAACGAAAGCTGATACTCAGACACGTCTCTCTCTCTCTCTCTCTCTCTCTCTCTCTCTCAGTCTCTTGCTTCTTCAATCGCCTTTGATCAGGTATCTCTTTACGATGCAATTCCCTTAGGATTTTGGGTTTCTTATGTGATTTCGGTTTATGATTTTTTTTTTTTTTCTTATTGCATCTTTCTATATTTGGAATTGGATGAATTTGATGAAAGAGATCTTTTCTTTCTTTATTTTTTTCAGAAGATATTCTCATGCAACCATTGATTAGGAGGTGAATTGCACCGCGTTAGAGCATGAATTTAATTTGTAATTCTCCGATGTTGGTTGGAGTAATACTGTCAGTCCACACCAAAACTAGATACGCAGGTTGAATCAGTCTGGCGATCTGTGCCGTTCATCTGGCGGGATCATCGATTAAAGGGTGATCCAAGGATTTGATGATCTTTAAACTATTCAATCTTTGTGATCGAAATAGATGGCAGAAAACTAGTGGGCATTTTGATTTGTTTGTTTTTGGAACAACTGTACAATTTTTGTGGGAGATCATGATCAGTAGCACACAGTACATCGGTATGTGGCACAATAGTTGGTAATTGAAACTATTCATCTTCTGTATTGCAGTGAATGAGTTTGTCATCATCGTCATAGGAATTTTATTTTTTTATTTTTTATTTTTATTTTTGGGCTAAAAACTTTTGGGGTTCCTCTACCATTCGTCTGTAAGTCAATTTCTCAAAGTTTCATCTTGTTCCCTCAAATAATTCCGTCAACCTTCTCAAAGTTTCATCGTTGTTGATTTATGGATCTCCAACAATTATCATATTCTTGTTTCTATATTCCAAGGTGGCCTAAATGAGGACTTTTGTCTTGTTGTTGGAGTTTCTAAGCTGTCTCCCAACCTACCTGTTGTAATTCCAAGCCCTAGTCTACCTGTTGTAATTCCAAGCCCACAATAAATCCGGATCAACCCTAGATATTAGAAATTTGGATCTAATATCACTATCAATCCTATGCTTTGCGGAAGCATGTTCATCGAAGATAGGACAATAACAATAGAAACAACCAATCAAACAATCACAAACACTCGGTTTTATGTGGTAAACCCTTGCAGGAAAAAACCATGACACAAAGCGACAAATATCTCCACTATAATTGAAACCTTAGAGTTACACTACTCAGCTTCTTCGATTACAGAAGCAACCCGATCTCTCCTTGCAATGCACACCCTAGGAAAACCTCTAGCCCTTGAGAAAAATCCCTTCCCAAGCCCAATATTCGAAATAACAGTATCGTGTTATGTATCACATCCTTGAGATATAAATATGCATCGGTTATCGTACAGAATATATCGTTTGTATCAGGTAATTTATCTCACTTTTTAAGAAACATAAGAAAACATTGGAAAAATAGTTGAAATTTTCAATGAAACTTTAGAGATTGTCAAAAAATACCTCAATACACACTTTTAAATCATAACATCTCAAAAAAGAAGTGCACATAATAAGTTTCCTTTGTTCAGTGTCCTAAGCTATGCGCTATATGACCGAACTAATGCAATTATATTCAAATTGAATGCATAACATTTAGAGTGTATGGGATGATCATTTCATCAAACACTCATAAATACTTTGAAATTAGTCTCAATTGATAGCTGGTTGAAGGAAAATTTCCAAAAAAAAAAAAAATTTATATTAAAATATAATTTTTATTTTTTGAAAATTGACAAGACTTAACAAATCAGTAGATTAACTCTCATACATGTTTGATTTCATGTTTGGAGTGCAACATTGCATGTAATTTGGGAAATTTCAAAATTTCCTTAATTTTTCCAAATCGGACCACCTTGATCATTTCATTATATACTCCTAAATACTTCAAATTTAGTCTCAATTTATAGCTGATTGAAGGAAAATTTTGAAAAAAAAAAAAAAAAAACATAGAGAACATGAAGAACCAATGGACATCGAAATCAAAGCTTTAACTCCATGATTTTACATGAAAACATGAAGAACCAATTAATTTATAACCAATTGATACTGATTTAACATAATTTCAACAAAAAAAAAGGGATAGAAAATTGAAAATGTTCACCGAATTGAACATGTGGGATATATCGGCACTACTTGTGCATTTCGTATTGCACAGGTGGGATACAAGATATATCGTGGGTATATCGCCCGATATCATCAATATTTAAAACATTGCCCAAGCCCTTACAAGTGTAGAAAATCCTTTCACCCTGCAAAACCCTTGCCATATGAGAGAAAACACTCGTCCTTTCAAGCCCTAATCGAATTAGGACTTAAATACCCTGACTTACGCAAAACCGCGTAACTAAATCGAAGTCCGTCGGTCGGACCGAACACACCTTCGGTCAGACTAACACTTACTGTCAGTTAGACCAACAAGGTCCTACTCTGCTCTTGAGAAAACCTGCACTTTGTAGGTCGGACCGGCACTCTGTCGGTCAAATTGACAGAGCCTTGTTGCATCTTCTAGACTGAGCAAAATCCAAGACATCTGCACAACACTACCCTCACAAAATTATAAAAATGATTTCATTGTAAACTTACCATTAGATTCAAATTTCAAGAATTAAGGGTCAACTTTCTCAACATCCACAAACTTGATTTGAGAAGACATTTTTGAAGGAGCATAAATTCCTCAACTTCATCATCTCTAAATCTTCTTTGGAATGCCTGATTCTGGACAACCACACCTCCTGACATGTTGTAGCATTGTGCAATTATTGCCCCCATCAAAGTTGCAAGGTTGCACAACTTGGTAAATTCTTTGTGTAAGGGTCTTTCTCCACACAATTCATCCCTCCAAAATCTGACGCGGTACCCATCCCCTACTTGGAGAATGATTCCATTCAAGAAATCATTTTCCATTGAAAACCGCTCTCCAAATACCTGAAGTCTATAATGCAACATTGCTCCGGTGAACACCTTCCTTCCCACATACATATTTATGAGAAATAACTTATTTCTCTTCATATTCCCTAAACCTCCACAGCTACTTTACAATTAGGGCCTGTTTGATTTCTTAATTTCGGTGTAAATGTAATGTAAATAGCATTTATTATTATTATTATTATTTTTTAACACACGCACACACACACCCCACACACTCACGCTAGTGGAATTTCACCACCTATGGATACTCGAACCCTTGACCGGGTGTTGAAACTCCTAAGAGTCTACTAGCATTTATTATTTACATCCTGTAAATAACATGCAATGTCAGATGTCATCATTTCTATTTCTGTGTTTGAAAACTTTTGAAAATTCATAAAATATGTAATGATGATATTATACCGCTGTTTGTTTATTTTCAATGAAACGAACATCTACTCCTTTCGGTGGTTCAGCACGTTGATTAAGGGCCACATAGTGCCTGCTGATTCTGCCATGAGAGACTTGCTACCGGATGATGGTGCAGGCACACCGTAATGTATGTGACTTATCCACACCGTCCATCTATTTTAACGGACTGTTTTATGCCATGATCCCATATCTGAGGCATATCCGTATGTCAAGTGGACCACTGAACAAAAAATCAGTGAGGATTGTACGCTGTCCATAAAATACTTCTTGGGGGCCAACAGCTGTTTTCGATCAAGCTGGTATTCCTAGGTCGTTGTCTGTGTGAATTTATCTCAACTTTTCAGATTATAGTATAGATGTCATGGTGGGCTGTAAGTAGGTTTCAACGATAGGGATCACTGTCCCCACTGTGAACTGTCGTGGGGTCCACTAGACTCTTTCTTATTCGTGGTCCTTCAAACTCTGCACTCGATCATAAATGCAAAGTTGGCTTACTGCTGGGTATTATGGAACGAAAACGTCATCTGACCGGTGATAACGGAAGCCGGAAGGGAGCCATCTACAACAACGTTGAAAGGTTTTAGCTGTTAGTTGAGGCCGGAGATGGAGCTGGGATGGTTTCAATCTCACTGGAGAAATCCCTCTTATAAAGATTTCATGGAGACATGTATATGAAATGTTAGTCCCTCGAACCAGCATAACATTTTCAATTGTCTTTCAGGTGGCAGACGTTTTTATACCTAATCTGGCTATTTACGATTCTGAGAGGCAGGGGATTTCTTCACTTCCCAAGGAAGCTACCGACTATTTCCCTTGCAATCGGAAGGAAATCAACGACCATAATTCACCGAAAATCAAACGGCTGTAATTAGTCATCTTGTCCTATTTACAGTGGGAAATGAAAATCAAACGGGCTCTTAAAGCTTGGTTCATAACTTCTTTTTATTGCTGCTACTCGTTGGGACTTTGGCCTACATACATGTTCCCAATCAACAAGATGAAATTTACGCTTCTCCTCTCTACCCTATGATGAGAACTCCCTTTGCAATGTCTCTAATCTGTTGATAATGCTTGTTAGACATTGAATGATCGACATAAAGCAAATTGGCTAGCTATGCTTTAATTAGAGCTAGCCAATCTCCAAGAGATAAGTGCCTACTATCCATGCTAGAAGTTTCCTATCAACCCTCCTAAAAATCAGATTGCATGGTTGTTTCACCGGCTTCCCACTCACCGAGGTAGGGGTGGGCAGCGGGCTAGGCCAGGGTTGGTCCTAGCTCAACCCCAAGCCTCTAAGCCTTGAACCTGGCCCTAATCAGTTTGAAAAGGTGTTGGCCCCACAGGGATGGGTGGGGCCATGAATCAATGGTTTGGTTTAAGAACCATGCCCCTAAGACCAGTATGAAATGGGGACCTAACTCTAATATGTGGACTTAACAGCTCTCAAATGCCATACGACTAACAGAAGTTGGAAGGAAAGAAAAATAGTCTGCTCTCACCAAATGTCTCAAAGTTGAAAGGAAGAAAAGACTTATGTGAGTGATCTTTTCAGAAATTATACAGTAGATTCGTCTCTGCAGTAATATTGTAGCATACCACTTTGACCGTAAATGGCATAGTAAATAGTAGATCAGACCACAAGCCTACTAAATCCAACTGCCCACGGTGAAACATCGATTTAGATCAGACCATACGATGCGTGTGATTGGTGCCTTCAAATGGATGCTAAAAAGGCAAATCAAATAAAATAAGGGTTTTCGGTTGATATGGGAGGTGTATATTGAACCCTTGGCTAGTGTCCCTGGCCCGGTTGCAGCCCAAGCATCGAGCAATCAAGCCCAAGCACAGGCTGTCTGTCATTAATCTACAGGTGCAGGCTGCCGGACCCACTGCCGCCCCTACATAGAGGTATTACTGAATAAGTGGATGTCAATCTTCTACTGTACGCCCAAAAGCTCCCACTCACTCCTTGACTCCTTCCTAATCTGTACTTACAAAGTTTGACCTCCACTTATAGCATCTCATAATGCTCCTCATATTCAAGACTTTAGTGCAATTAGCCTCACAAAATGATATTGTACCATCTGCAGATTGAGGCATAGGACCTGAAAAGTAATTCATTCCACCCAAAAACCCCTTATGCAACCTTCCAAGCCTGCCATCTCCATCATTCTACTGAGGGCTTCAACTATCAGAATGAAAAGGAATGGTAATAAGGGATCTCCTCGGTGTAATCTCTTTGATTCTTCGAAAAAGCTTTCAGGTGACCCAATCACCAACACAGAGAAGTCGACCAATCTAATACATTTTGCTAGATCTAACTCCATCCAACCCAAATCCCATTCTTCCAAACAAGTAGCCAAAAACTACCGATCTACATTGTCATAGGCTTTTCCAGTTCCAGGTTGGAAATAATTCCTGGCCTTCCTCTATTATATCTGTAGTCAATGCATTCATGAGCAATAAGAATCCTGTTTAAGATTTCTCCCATACAGAAAAGCCTGTTGTGTTTTGCACATTGCACTTTCCTTAGTTTCGAGAATGGATTTTAGAAATCTATATGGGCCACCTATTAGCATGGTTGAAAGACTCGGTAACTTGGATGACTTGCTCTATCATGAGTCGAGTCAACCCTGATGAGTTGGGCCCAATCACCCCCTATCTCTCAACTTTTTGTTTCAATCGTTCTATTTCCACAAAAAATGGTATCCATGATGAGCCCAACCTTTTGGACGGATTGGATTTCCTACATATATATGATATAAGGGGAAAGATGTTTGTTTCAATCGTTCTATTTCCACAAAAAATGGTATCCATGATGAGCCCAACCTTTTGGACAGATTGGATTTCCTATATATATATGATTCAAGGGGAAAGATGTGTAGAGTGGTGAGCGTGGTTATCTTGGCAGTACCAGATCGTTTGCTTGTGAATTTCCTATGTCACCAGGAGCCCGTGTAACAAAAAACTCTTGGGGGGCCACTAGGATCTCTATGTTATATCCACTTTGTCCATCCATTGTGCCAGCTCATGTTAGGACATGAGCTCAAAATAATGTAGGTTCAAAACTCAAGTGGGCCACACCACAGGAAACAGTGGGACTTCCCACACCCACCATTGAAACCTTCTTGGGGCCCACAAAAGCTTCGTATCATGCAGACATTTGTGTTTTCCCTTCATATTGTGGGAATGACATTATGAACAGGTTGGGTGGCATATAAACATCATTGTGGCCCCCAGGAAGGTTTCGATGGTGGGCTTTCCATCCCCACCTTTTCATGTGGTGTCACCCACTTGAGTTTTGGATCTGCCTAATATTTGAGCTCATGTCATAACTTGAGTTTGAGAAACGAATAGATAGTGGATGACCCACATGGGCATCGCAGTGGGCCCCACGACTTCTCATTACATGGGCTTCCACCCGAAATTCGCTCAGGAATCTAAGATTGAAGGTTATTTAGCGTAGTCCTAATCCATCCGTCATCCGTTAAGAGATCAATATAAAAGTCAACAATCTCCTTAGAATTTTCACACTTATCTTCAATTCTATCACTAGTAGAAAAAAGAGAGGAGAAAAGACAGAAAAAGAAAGGAGGAGGGAGGGAGGGAGGGAGGTTTTGACTTTTGTTTGGGCCATGGTGGCCAATGCTCCTTTGATCATAGAAGCAATGCTACAGAAAAAGAAGCGAGTCACTAGAAGCTTTCTGTAGCTTACTTCCAAGTTGGCCTGGCCGCTAGTGAGGGAGTTTGGGTAGGATAGGTGTGTTAGTCCAAGGACTAACACATGTTTTACATAATGACATAAAGAAAGGAGTAAGATACTCCTCAGGAATACGGGAGAATATGCGTGCATACATAAAGGCTCTCTCTACATTATATCTCTATAATTACTCTTTAAATTTTATTTTAAACTCCAGTTTTAGATCAATCCACTCTTGCTTTTCTGCATTGGTAGAGTCGCTGTTTGTTCCTTGCCATCAACGGAAAAAAGAAAGGAGTAAGAAACTCCTCAGGAATATAAGAGAAAATGCATGCATACATAAACACTCTCTACAATATCTCTCTACATTGACTCCTCTTTATGTTTTCTTTTAAACTCCAGTCTTAGATCAATCCACTCTTGCATTTCTGCATTGTTAGAGTCGCTGTTTCTCCCTTGTCTATTCAATGAATTTTTTCCAATGGTCTTAACTTTCAATCTGCAACTGACCTAAGGTGCTCGTCTCCTGTTCACTTGTTCTTCTCTCTTTTAAGCTTGGTCATCAACTTGTGACCTGCCTGCCCCTCCACCCTAGCTTTCCTCCACCAACCCATTACCTTTTCTTGAAGCACTCATCTTCTAGCCACATCAGCTCAAACTGGAATGGTCTCAGCTCCCATGATTCACTATTCACCATCACATTCCAACATTGTAGGACAATGGTCCATCATGGCTCTCGGAAGCCCATGCTAGTAAACTGTCAGGAAATGATCCTCTCAGTTAACTGATACCTAGAACCTGCCTGTCTTCATGTATTAGGATACCCTCTTTGCTGGACCACATTAGATTATTGTTGGATCACATAAAATTAATTCTCCCCATTGGAAGATATAACAACTCAGCTTTTCTAGCCAATTCAAGAACCATCTCATGGTTGAAGATGCTCTACATCCCCTCTTCTCATAGGAAAACCGAATGTCGTTAATATCCCCTACACTATCAAAGGCTCATTCCACCTCATTCTTACTGTGACCAGCTCCTGCCACAGTTGCTCCATCTAATTCTGAATATCTGAGAGGACAGTTGCTCCATCTAACTCTGAATCTCTGAGAGCTTGGCAACACCAAATCAGACTATGAATGTAAATGACATCTTCTTTGAACCTCCACTCGCCTTCTGATAATTCACTAATGAGCTGAGGTTTAACACACTGTTTCTTGTCAGAGGTTGTTGGGCACTTGTGTCCTGTTTGGATCTTACCTTCTTCTTCTTATTCTTCTTCTTTTTTTTTCTTTTTTTTGAGAGAGAGAGAGAGATAATCGTACCTTTTCTTCTAAGAATTCCAATAGAGCATGGACATCTTCCATAACATTTTCTTTTATAGGTTATCATTTTCTGGTTATGCATTTCTTTTAAATAATCATATGTCATAATTAGCATAACATTTAATTGTTATGCTAATTTAAGTATTACAATTCATATGAACTATTGAGTATGTCAAGTGCAAGTTTTTATATAATTCATTAATTTTTTAAAAAAGATTAATGAAAATTTTATAAAAGGCCCGCTTGCAGAGAAGACTGGAAAATAATTGATTTTTAGTTTTCTCTATTTTCATATTTTTCTAAATAAAGAGAAGGAATTGGGTGGTGGTTTAAATTAAACTGTGATCGTTATTCAATGGGCAACCTGGGTCTTGCTGGAATCCAGGGGTTGTTTTGATCTCACTTGTGTGCGCCTTTTAGATTCTCTGGCCCTTGGGTTGAATGTGGTTTTAATGTTGCGGATGCAGCAGCTCTTCTTCAGGGAGCTAGAATTGACTGAGATCATCAATTTTGGCTCCTCATTGTTGAATATTATTTCTGCAAATGCTATTAAATGGGCTGAATCACATATCTATCCCTCAAAGTGGAGGCAAACTCAGAAGATGGGCTTGGAAAATTGGGGGTGTCAAGGGAGCACATTCTTAAGGGGACCTTGAAATCTTAGTTGATGGAATTCATGTTTGTGAGGATCTAAGATGTCTTTATCTTTTGTTATGATATGGTTTTAGTGAGCTGCTTTATTTTGTCTCTCTTCTGTTTTAATAAAATTTTGATAATATCCATAAAAAAGAGGAGAAAAAAAGAAGTGAAGGAAATTAGGAAGACATTCTGCGTGGTCTGTACCTCACGCCTTTGCCTTTTAACAGTGGTTTTTTCTTTTTTTGTTTGGGTGGTGCAGTTTCTCTACTCCACTCCATTATTGCATGCTGAATTTGTCTTCCTTCTTGCCTGTTTATCATGCAACTTTAAAAGATTTTGCTAATGCTGGAATCTCTTAGTTTAAAATCCATCCACAAGTAGTCTTCACTGACACCTTTACTTCAATAGCTGGGTTTCAGTTTGGGAGCATAAAATGTATATTATGTTTGTATGTTGCCATGCAGCTTTAGAAGATTTTGCTAATGCTGGAATCTCTTAGTTTAAAATTCATCCACAAGTAGTCTTCACTGACACCTTTACTTCAATAGATGGGTTTCAGTTTGGGAGCATAAAATGTATATTATGTTCATATGTTGTCATGCAACTCTAAAAGTTTTGCTAATGCTGGAATCTCTTAGTTTAAAATCCATCCACAAGTAGTCTTCACTGACACCTTTAGTTCAATAGCTGGGTTTCAGTTTGGGAGCATAAAATGTATATTATGTTCACATGTTGCAGAGAGTCTTGTAGTTTGATTCTAGTGAATTAACATTGGAATTTCCACCTTAGCTCCAAACTACTACTCATATGCTTCCGACACCTTATTTCATGATATTTCTCCTGATTTATTTTTGATATCAGGTCATTGTTGAAATCATCTTGAATCATGTCTCCAGGCACTACCTAATATTTACTATAGGTTCTCATCTAAAGTTTAGTTCAATTGTACAACCTCAAAATGTCCAGTGGAGAGGTCAGAAGGGTCTCACGTCAAGATATACAACTGGTACGGATATGTTGCATGTGTTCTGTTATTTTTAATGAAATTATGTTTCATCCTGTTGTCTGTTATTTATTTTTATTTATTTATTTATTTATTTATTTTTTTATCTCTACCTTTCTGTTCTGCTGTCTGGTTTGAATGATGTATCATAAATTATTGTGCTTATGTTCTCTATGATATCCTTGTCTAGACATGTCATTTCAGTTATTTTGCTTCTCTTATTTGTGGTGTACAAAACTTTTTTTTTTTCTTGTGAAATTGTAAGTGCGTCTGGTTTTGCATAAATAATGTAGAATGGACACACACTTGATCAACTAGCATATGAGGTGTCTGTCTAATGTCTATGAGATTTGGATGTCCTTTTTAGCTTTAGACTTCTCTTTTATCCGAGGGAAATCTACTTGAATCCACAAGCTAAAAATCCTGTTTTTGTTCCTACGATTTCAAGTTTCAAGCCTTCTTTTTACTGATTTGTTCAGGTATCATAGACGCTAAGAATTCACAAAGACAATTATTACGGATGCTTGGATGCACAACCGAATCAAATTGATAATTTAGTTTAATCAAGATTAAGTGACCCAATTGTAATGATGTTTCCTATAATTGATATTAAGTGGCCTTCAAACTGCAGCTGCATTCAGTTCAGTCCATCTTAGGAGTAATGCGTTTGAAATTTGAATTTTGTCCCTAGATATACATAGTAAAGAATTCTAATCACAATCTACTCTATTCCATGTTACTGAGCTTAGAATTGCAATCCAATTACATACTACATCTGAATGCAACATAAAGGAATATACAGTTACGCAATTCGCACTATGAAAATAGGCACAACATGGAACAGCACCATTACATTATTGCAAGTAGAAAGGTAAGTTTGCTTTCATTCAACTATGTGCTTTTGTACAGTCTACTGGTAAAATGGGAAGGTTAAAATTTCAAACGCAGCATATGCTCATAAACAGGAACGGGAACACATTTTCAAAGAAATTTATGGTGTACATGTGTAGATACCCCACCTAATATTAACTGTCCGAATCATTTAGTTTAATTGAATTAAGGAGGGTCTTGACTCCAGGTTCTGACATTGCCAGGATTAGCCTCAATTAGGACCAACCCATCACCCTAAGCACATCTGGCAGAGCCTCCTTAGAGCCCTTGAAGTACCGTGAAAGTGATAAGCAGTGTGGAACCCAGCCTTGCTAGAGCTGGTGCCCTGCCCCCATCGAATTCTTTTAAGCACTAACAGTTCTGTATCAAAACGTGCCAAAATCTGATTTCCCCAAGCCAATACCCTGTTTTAACAAACTTCTTCACCTTTTAAAATCCCAATCTTTTTCTAACTGATCCAATATTCTAATCCTTCTTGATCTTGACCCTATTAGAATGTGCCACGTCTCCCATTGCAAGTACCCCCTGTAGTTGCCTAAATTTGCCAACAAACCAACTCCATGTCTTCCTTAAGAAAAGGAAGCACTTCATGCCTTTTGCTGTCCTCCATATGCACTCAACATAAGGTTACATTAATCATGATAACTTTGGTATGCGGTACTGGAACCTGTACTCGGTATGCTACTTTCTCCAGTATTTCCAATACACCCTACACTATGGGTCAGATCATGTGGGTTGCTCAAATTCAGACTACTTAGTATATGCAATTTGTTATATGCAAAAATCGATGTTGTCATTTGTACATGAAATGGTGGATATTATTAATGTAGATCTTGCGCGCATATTATTTTGTGGCATGCTTACTGTTCCATCGATCAAAAATAATCTCTAAAATCTCAATTTATATCTACATTGAATTCAATGTGTTCATCATCATCCTAGTTTCTCTCCCAATAATTTGGGGCTGGCTTCTAATTTGTTGGATTGGTAGAAATTTTACGATCAGCTGCCTGCTGTACATCAACCTTCTTCCTTTGTCTGGACTCTTGGAACTGAGCATTTAAGAAGCTCATATTCACACCATTCACATGCTAACATGGCCCACCCACTATTGACCCCTAACCCAGCTGTTACATGCACACCCTAGTGGATAAGCAAGCAAAGTCATGGAGAGGATGGTCATGCTCATGTAGTTGGCTGAAAGAATAGCAAGGAACCCCACTGGTACATGATTACCCACACACAAAGCGATCAAGACTCATTCTTCTCCTTAGCACTGTGGATTTGCTTAGAGATTGAAGAAAGAAAGAAGAAAGAAGAAGAGAAGAAGAGGGTGGAGAAGCAGGACATTGTCCATCTGCACCCCCCTTGCTTATATTCTTTTTTAAAAAAAATGGATAATAATCATTTATTGAAAAGCCTTTAAAAAGATCGTTTATTGAAAAAGAAAACTAATAATACAACAACGCACAGGCCAAAACATGAGCAATTTCAGCATCCCATAACCATTCCCAGAACCATTACAGCAAACAACCTTCACAGAAAGGCGAGATCACACGCCTGAAGAATGGGCCCACGGTCCCAGCAAAACTAGAACCCTTGCAGGCAATGCAGACTCACTTCCCAATTTTGCAAAACCAGTGCCCTTGAGTACCCCCTAGTAGCCCTAGCCCAGTCAAGGAGGAGCCTGCTAATCCTGTTAAGAATAATATTAACTGGTTCTTGCATCCCTTGAAATATTTATTTCTTTATACGACAGATCCAAAGGCCCCATGTAGTTGTGAAAAAAGCTCCCTGCTACAGCCACTTACCAATTCCATCCCAAGCGTCTTGTCCAGCTTCCATAAATCTTGGAAACCACATCTGGGAGCACCCAACTCTTGCTAAACACTGCAAACCAGGTTGCACTTGCTTCACAGCAATGAAACAGGAGATGATTTGCCATCTCTTCCACGACACAATACATGATACACCTACTGGGCAGCATCATCCTGTTCCTCCAAAGTTGATCTATTGTTAGAATTTTCCCTAGAAAAGCCAACCACGCAACAGCTTTTACCTTCAGTGGAATCTTAAGGGCCCACAGATTTCCTACCTAAAAGGGGAGGGTACTTCGTGGATCACTGATAATATTGGCAAGGGACCTCACAGAGAATAACCCATTATCTTGCAGGCTCCCTATCCTTCTGGCTCGTACATTGAGGGGAAGATATACCCTGTTTAACAACTCCAGAAGCTTTGCAATGCTAGTGATTTCTGAATCTTTGAGATTGTTCCAAAACCTTGGACACCACACTATTTTCTTGCCCATCTTCTGAAACATATGTTCAACCTTAAGCTTTCTTGATGCAGCGATTACATACAAATCCTTTAACTCTGTGAATAACTGGATACATGAGCATCATATATCCTCCCAGAACCTGATCTTGTTTCCATCGCTGACCTTGAGACCAGCAAAACCTTTTCTGAATCTTTGAGCCCATGAGACTGTCCTCCAAATTGCCGAATCCATCCCTGTGCAAAGCTGCATTGATGTCCCACCTGTTTTCTGCAATTCCATATCTGATGGCCAACAATCTCTGCACCTCTGGAGCTTCCCCCTTGCTTATATTTTACTGAAAGTGATAAAAAAAACCAAAAAATACTGAATATGCCCCACTTGTTACAATTTGGTAAGTACATAGAAGGTGTACAAAATAAGACTAAGGGACTATGAACAAAAGATAAAAGGAAATGTGTTGTATGAGTATGTACAGATATCGAGGTGGGCCACACATACATCACAATCAATCTGGACCATGGATCATAAGATCCAACACTATCTTTGTCAAGAAGCTCAACTAAGTTTTTTCCAAGGCGTCCCTAATTAAATATTCAATTTCAATCCCTCTAGCAATGCTAAAAATCCTATAAAGCTAGAAAACCTAGCTTTGTACCTGTGAAAACTTGAGAAACAAATTTGGAAAGTGAAGCGTCTATCATTAACGAGAGACTAAATAGATTAAAAAAAAAAAAAAAAATCACTAATGAGAGGCCTAATGGCTTATATATTTACATGTGACAATGTCTTGCACATCCTGTCTCTGTATGTGGACATAAATAATTAATATATACATCATCTGCCACATGAAATTAGCTTACAATATGTTACAATATGCTTGGCAATCTCCACCAGGAAAGGTGCTTTGATATAGCATATGATTATTTTGTAATTGAGTACCCTAAACTAGAGTTTTAGTCACCTTGGGTATACAAAGTTTCAGGTGTCACGCTTGGACTTCCGCTACTTTCTTTCTATGAGCAATGAAATTACTTGGGTAATTTCCGTAACATCATTTGTGCCCTTAAACTTGCCAATTGTTTCTTGTATTATTGCTCAGGTGTTTTGTTGTCGATGGCTGAGATGTTCAACTTCGTATTTTCCTTTTATATATATATATATATATATATATATATATATATATATATATATATATATATATATAATTAACATACATTGCTGTGATTTATTTATTTTTCTTTGTTAGGTAAGTATGGGCTGTCAATTCTTCTGGCATATTCCATATTTGCCTTTCTAACGAAAACTTCTAGCATTTTCTACATTGGTCTTCCTAATGAAAAATGTCTATATTATGTACAAATCATCTTGGTCGTTGTTCATCTATGTGTGTGTGTGTGTGTGTGTGTGTGTGTGTGTGTCTATATATATAGATATATAGAAAGACAGTTTACTCCAGGGGATCTCTTATTTCCTGCAGTAATTGAGATGTCCCTTTTCTTAATATCATAGAAGAGTTACATTTTTAAATAATACTCTGTCAAGTTCTTCATTTCTCTTTTTCTATGTTCACAGGTTCAAAATCTTATAGAACGATGCCTTCAACTATACATGAACCAGAAAGAAGTTGTGGACACTCTTTTGGTTCAGGCAAGAATAGAGCCTGGCTTTACTGAACTTGGTATTCATCAACGATATCTCTCCATTGTTTCTGCATAACTCTCATAAAAAGCATAGGATATTCTATGCGTTGGTCCAATTTTGCATTTCATTCTTACTGTTAGTCCGTATATGTAGGGATCCTTGGTTGAAGGATCCATAGCACTACAATTTAGGATTTCATTTATTTTTCCATTTAGGTGTCAAGTCCTTGATTAATTCCAGTCCTATTATTTTGGATTTGATTATTAATTTAAGGTGAATGACAAATGAAAGTATGGAGCATCACATGGGTTATATCTTGGAACACTAGGATCCCCGTAGTTTGAATATTGATTTTTTATTTCCTTGGAAGTAGGGGCAGGTTGGATGTTCCCTCAATTGGACACCTTACATGACCAATGTTTTCAGTATTGGTATCGATGGATGTATCATACCCTTGTGGTGCGAAAACATATTAGGTATCGCATGAGAAATATCGAATGTATCACGTAATGTATCTCTGTTTTTTGGGAAACATTGGGAAATTGGTCAAATTTTCCAATGGAACTTCAGGATGTTAAAAAAGACATCATTACATGGAAATCAAAAGATCATAAAAAAACAAGTTCATAGAATAAGTTACCGTTGAATAGGGTCCTAAACAATGCGCTATCTGGCAGAAGTGATACAACTCTATTCAAAATCACTTCATATCATTAATAAATCTAAGATCTATGAAAACACAAGCAATACATTCAAAAATTCCAAAAACTTCCATCAATCTATAGATCAGCTTTTAACCGCTCTTATGTGATTTTTCCACTCTTATTGCAGGTTAAATTGGTGAAATGGTGAGAATTTCAGATCCCCCCCCAACCAATTTCCTCAATTTCCCCAAATTTGAGAATTGGAATGTAATTGATATTTTTTTAGCATCCAACTCTCATAAACACATGAATTTTAAGGCTAAATAACCGCTGATCTTTTTTTTTTCTTTTCTTTTCTTTTTTTTTTTCTTTTTTTAATATTTTTAATTAAAAAATTGTCTCTGAAAAAATTTAAAAATATTTTTTCAAAAATTCGAAAAACTTCTGTTAATCAGATCAGCCTCCAAACACTCTAATGCATTTTTTTTCCTCTCTCTAATTGCAAGTTAAATGAGTGAAATGGGAGATTTTGTATTTTTCCTACCTTCTCCAAATTTGCAAATGGAAGGTTGAAATCCATGATTGACCATGCAAAACATGCAAATTCATGGATTTTCATCTTTGTTGTAGTGATTCCAAGTGATTTATAGAAGAAAGATTGATTGAAATTGAAAAAATCTCACTGTTTGCAAATCTGGCATACCCGCTCTCTGATCTCAGTTGAAAAAATCTCATAGTTTGCAAATCCGATATCAATTTACGCACCAAAACTGCCTCTTCCCTCAAAAAATTCGTAAAGGGTTGGTCGATTTCTAGTTACGAAGGGATTAGCAGTAAAAGATTTGAGAGAATGTGAAATAGAGGTTTTTTTTTTTTTTTTTGGGATTTGTTTTCAAATTTTTTGAAAAGGGGGTGTTGGCTGGAATTTATTGATGATATCATCAATACATGAAAGAATATAACTGCAATATAATGAGAATATCACAATGCATCGATATTTCCCTGTTACATTGCGATATTTCACAAGATATCAATCGATACATGGAAGTTGTAATACTTCGTGCAATTTTGTATCGCCGACTATCGATACTGCAAATGCTGCACATGACCATACCCGCACACATAAACGTCAACCTATACATCACACATACACACTTGCACTCTCCAGAATTGGAGGATGCACACATGCACCTACACCAAGGTTGTGAAATTCCATTACGTGTCTGATACAACCATTTTGTATCCATATTGGCTGGCCTTGATACGTTGATGGGGATGTATTAGCGTCTCGTGTGTGCTGATGCATGGATCAGTACGTATCGGCCAGTATCGGTACCAATACAGCCCCTGCATATCATGATGCGGCTGTTATGCTTATAAGAGGCCTATTTCACTTTTTCTCACATTTTGTGTGTAATTTTCTCATTTCAAGCTTAGGAGAAGGCTAATAAGTATTTCTTTTTACCATATCTAGGCTTGTTTTGGAGATCAAAAGACAAGGTTTGAGCATGATTTCTGCAAACTAAAGTGAAAAGGAGCTCATCCGATAGTGATGTCTATGATGACAATACAACAATTAGAATTTGTGCATATTAAACTGAAAAATTGTAATGCTTTACAATATATTGTAAAGATGATCGCAAGTACTTAGACTAGGCTACAACGATGATATCAATGATGGCATGACTATGCGTCATACAGAATTTGCACATCCTATTATTTAGGATATGGTTTGTAACCGAAGGAAAACCACCGCCTTGTTATGAGATATATAGTGAAGGAGAGAAGATCATGATTAGTTAGGGAGAAAAAGTTTGCGCATTGGAGAGTGAATGAATAACATGAGGGGCATTCCATATGCTGTAATCATGATCATGGTCATGATCATGATGCAGTAACTGATGGAAAAGCACTACCTAGTACCTTGTTAATGTGATATGAATAGTTATGGAGAATAAGACTAGTCTCAGGGAGAATTTTTCATTGAGTGGGTGCATGAGTATCATCCCTTTTATGATGATCATGATCATCATCATAGCCTTGTGCCAACTACCTATGAGCTTTACGAATCTTATTTCTGCCAATCATTTCTAACTAGTGTTTACAAATCACTGATACTATCGGTAGTGGCTAGCCAATACGAAACAGCCCCGAAATTTATAGACTTCCGGATGTCGCACAAAATATTGTAAAATATCACATTGTATCAGCGATATGTTGACACAATGTGATATGAAATATCGCATGTTATATACTACTTGGTGTCAATGATACATTTGATATTATTATTGATACTTTCCCAACCGACTGCTCCCTTTCTTTTTTTTTTTTCTCAAAAAAAAAATCCCATTTTTCCTTGAATCTTTTGCTTGTAATCCATTCCTGAGGTAATTCCGACCGACCTTTTTTCTTTTTTTTTTGAGAGACAACTGGATTTTTGTGCAGAAATCGAGATCAGATAGTGAGTGGGTTTGATTTTCAAACGGTGAGAAAATTTTCAATTTTAATCCTTTTTTTTTTTTTGCTGCAAAACACTTGGAATCACTGGAATATTAAGATGGAAATCCATGATTTTGCATCCTCAATCATTGATTTCAACCTCTGATTTGGAGATTTAGTGAAAATGGGGAAAATTTTCACCCTTTTAAATTGCAATCAGAGTATGAGAAAATCACATTAGTAGGATGCGGAATCAGTGGATCACCTATTCATTCACTGTCCTTTTGCTAGAAACGTGTGGGAATCTATTTTTGCAACCCTCACCGTCTCTTGGGTCATGCCTATGTCCATGCATTCCTTCTTAGCGTCATGGCGTGAAGGTGGAGCGGGGAAGGAAGGGAAGTAGGTTTGGCAGTTGGCGGCTATGGCATGCCTCTATGCCATTTGGGGAGAAAGGAATAGGCGGTGCTTTGAAAACTTGGCAGCTCCTATCGAAGTGATCAAGTGAAGCTATTTATTGGGTGCTCAAGTGGGCCACTAGCAGTAAGGATTTGGATGATTGTGTCTTCATTGCCCTGCTGGGGGTGTAATCTCTGTCTACTTTTCCTTTTTTGTTTTGCTTTGTTTTCTTTTTTGCTTTTTGCGGCTTTTGAATAAAATCATTCCCTTTCAAAAACAAAGAAAAAGAAAAAGAAGAGAAAATCACATTAGGCATGTTGGAGGCTGATCTACAACAGATCGATGTTTTTGGAAAAAAATTAAAAAATAAAAATATAAAAAATAATAAAAATATATTTCTTTTTCAAAATGTCCATATTGATCAACATTTATTTAACCTTTTATTTGCAAGTGTTTATGAGTGTTGGCTGAGCCTAATATCAGTTACACTTTAATTTTTGAATTTGTGAAAATTGGGAAAATTCCAAAAATTTCCCCATTCCACCCATTTAAATTGCAATTAGAGTATGGAAAAATCATATTGGACATGTTGTTGGCCGATCTCCATATTGATGAAAGGTTTTGGACTTTTAGGGACAAAATTTAATTTAATTTTTTTTTTAAAAGACAGCACACATGTGCATTGAGGGCACATTACATGTATATTTCTACCTCTTTGGCTTTTGAATTAATCGTTTGTGTTGTCATACATGTCTTCTTAGATTTATAAATGATATGAACTGATTTTGAATATAGTTAAATTACTTGTGTTAGACCGCATAGTTTAGGACCCTATACAAAGAAAACTTGTTATGTGCATTTTTTTCTTTGTGATCTTTTAATTTCTAAGTGTGTAATGTTGTCTTTTTTAATATCCCTAAAGTTTCATTGAAAAATTCGACTAATTTCCCAATGTTTCCAAAAAACAATGATACATCCAATATTTCCCATGCGATACCCAATGTGTTTTTGTGTCCCTAGGGTGAGATACATCAGTCGATACCGATACTGAAGCTGTTGGTTCTAACTAGGGCCCTGTGCTTGGTAAGTGAACAAACCTTCGCATAACTTTTCACCACCCTGATCCAAGCCATTTTAAGACTCCCTTGCATCCACTTTCGGGTCCTCCAATCCAAACCAACGTTCTCCTCATAGGAGCCATTTTCAGTTCTCATTGCACATGGCTAGGTCATATCAATCTCCCCTCCATTGTGTCTTCTGATATTCAGACTACTACTTGGCTGGTTCATATGACCTATTCCTAAATTCTATCCTTCCTGGTCTTCCCTTACACATCCATCTCAACATCCTCATCTCCACAACACTGCTAATGTTGCCTTTGAACTGCCCACTGCTCTACCCTATATGGCACAAGTGGTCAAATAGTTATCATATAAGAAATAAGAAGAGCTGAAGAGACTATTATCCAAAGCTGTAATGAGATCATTGATGAGAGCATCGGAGTGACCTTTTGTGAGAATGCAAGCTAACTGATCAGTAGAACTGGTATGGATGGTTTGAACTTTCCAATGTTCTATTTTCTCGTGGATAAAGTGATGATCAAGCTCAATATGCTTAGTTCAATCATGAAAATGAGGATTCTGCTAGATCTTGAAAGCTCTTTGATTGTCACAAGCAAAGAGCTTGCTCCAATGATAAAACCTCTCTTAGAGAAGTTGAAACCATGTAATCTTTGCACATGTAGTTTCCATGGCAAGATCTTCAGCTTTGATGCTTGATTGTGCAACTGGTTGATGCATCCAAGTCATGCATCATTAGCAGAGGGCCACAAATTCAAAAGATTCGTTCCCAAGTGGACTTCAGTGGACTCTAGGGATCTCAACCCTTATTCAGTGTTTAGTGTTTTTGCATCATTTTACTTCCTCTTTTATTCTTTATGATATCCTATGGTTGGTCACAGAGGGACTTGGAATCTATATTGGAATATATGCATATAAATACCAACTGGCTACTATTTGCTCGGTTACTGCAGCTACATAACCCTATTGCATGAATACTAGTCTTTAGCAGGAAATAAGTGAAATCTAACCCTATATGGATTCTGCAAACTGTGTGGACTAGGTTTTTTTTTTTTTTTTTTTGTTGACTGGCTATGCACCCCTAAAATACATATTCAGTTGTATATAAAAATCTGTACACAGTTTCTTGATCAGGCCACACATGTGATCTATTCGGACAGTTTGTGAAATCTAATTCACTGATCAGGTAGATTGTCAACTCACTTCCCTGATCAGATTAGTTCGTGGAGCTTGCTTCTGCACTTTATCACTTCCCTTGTCTAATCGTCTAGAAGCTTCTCTTATATTATGTTGAACAGTTTTTATGAGATTTCCTCATATTCTTTATTGGTTGCACTCTTGGTTTTTTACAGTTTGGCAAAAGCTTGAAGAAGAGAATCGAGATTTTTTCAAGGCATACCATGTTAGACTGATGTTAAAGAACCAGATTATGATTTTCAATAAGTTGCTCGAGCAACAGGTTGAACTCATGCGAAAGAAGAACCCAGCTGGGGTTTCTTTACCTGTTTCTAATGGATCACATGCCTCAACATGTACTGCCACCAGAATTTTTCTTTAGCGCTTCTTTTTATTGTGCTTGATTTATCATCCATGTGCTGTTTCTTATCGAAAGTTTAGAATTTGTCATTCTCTTGAAATGTGGATTTTTCAGTTTCCTTGATGGATGTGATAATACACATTTACTTGCCTAGTTATAAACATGTAATTGTACTGAGTATGCATGAAGAAGTTTAGAATCTAAAACTCATTGACTTGACTCAAACTTGTCCAGGTCAACTCGACTAGATTTCAAACCAAGTCATGAGGAAACTCGCACATGACTGTGACTCAGTTTCAACTGAGTATGCACATAGCCGTATAGATTTATAAGCTTGTCTAGTTATCGTAAGTTTGGAATTTGTCACTCTTGAAATGTGGACTTTTCAGTTTCCTTGATAAATGTGATAATATGCATTTACTTGTCTAGTTATAAACATGTAATGTACTGAGTATGCATGTAGCAGGAGTTTAGAATCTAAAACTCATCGACTTGAAGTTGCCCCGGTCATCCCAACTTGACTAGGTTTCGAACCGAGTCATGAGGAAACTCGCACATGACTGTGACTCAGTTTTGACTTGGCAAGTCTTGTCAAGTCGGCCTGACAACTTTGTTGACTCGATGTAACCGTCGTGATTTTAATTGAGTCTCTAGCAGGCGAGTATCTTTTTTTTCAAAATAAGTAAAAGTGAGGGGATGAGATTTGAACCCACAACCTCATGGAAGGGTACTGAACCCATCTCTACCAAGACACCAAGCACTGTGCACTGACCATTTTTTATCCATTTTACGTATTTTAAATCTGTGATTACTCTAAATATCTTTTAATTGATTTATTTAGTATGGAGTCCAATCGAAAAAAAGATAGTCAACTGATCGAATCGACTTGACCCATCTGGCTGTCAAGTCCAGTCAAGTTTTGGGCTTTTGAACTATGGTTTAGACATCCTTTTGTGATGCTTATTGCAGAAGCCTTATTTTTCCATACTCCTAGAGTGATGGTGTTAGATATAGGGATCAAAGGATATCTTCTTCTTCTTCTTTTTTTAATTTTTTTTAATTTTTATTTTTAAAAAAATTTTTAACGTGTTGAAGGGAATATAATTGATGATGCAGTGTACCACAACTTGTACTTGTGGTGCCGTCCTAGTTTTCCTGTCAAAAAAAAATAAAAATGATGAATATGGATGGAATAGTCTTGTTGTTAACGCATCGGCTGATTTCATTGTTCAGAATCCAGAAGATTAGGCTTCCACTGACTATTTAGTTTGTCGATTTGACCTTATCATTGAAGTTCGTCCTTGCTGTGATTAGCTGGCCTAAGCAAGTGCTTGTCATGCGTTATTGGGAGGTGTTATTTTCTTGGGAGTGCTTCTTGGACTGTTCTTATATTAAAGCAAAAAATATTCACAAGAATGCCATTCATCATCATCATCATCTTGTCATTATAGCTTTACGGCAGCTATCAAAGGTTGTTTTTTTGGATTGTGTTTCACCGATCATTCATGAGCCCTTATCCTCAATAAGGGCCTGTTTGGATTCGTGTATTAGGCGGTATTGTGTGGTATTAGAGGGTTTGATTTGACGTTTGCGGTGTTTGGTTTGGAGTGTATATGCGTGGAAAACCATGCACGCGAATACATACTCCAGCCAAATTTTCGAAGCAACTGTAAACGGTTGTCAGACGGCTCTGCTGCTGTCAATACTCTCTCTTCAATGTACTGTGTTCGGCTGCGAAAGAATTCAGAAATCCATTTCTCTCCAAAAACCCTTCCTCTCAGTCTCCAAAGCCTCGCTGTGCAGATCTCGAGATCAAGAGAGAAAGATCTGCAATCGCCATGGCGATCTCTTCGCCTCGGATCCATCTCCTCGTTGTCCTCCTCGTCTTCCTCCTCTCCATCTCCCTCTCCAGAGCTAAGATCTACTTCTCCGAGATCCGATCTGATGGCTGATCCATTATCCCCTTCGATGAGTTCGGAGATTCACCAATATAGGCCGCCTGGAGCTCAACGTCTCCCCCATCTCCTTCTCCAATCCGAATCCGGACCTCTCCTAGCTTGGCTTCTTCCTTTCCACTCGGGATTCATGGCATCTCCTTCGCCTGGGTAATGTTCCTTTCTTAGGCTTCTGACTTAAATTCCTTGGAAGAGGCTCAAAACATTTGCTGTTTTGCCGAATTCCGATAAGGGAGAGTCGAAACCGTTGAATTTATCTTAATGTTTTCCACAACTCGTTTCTTCATTTTTGGAATGTTTTATATTTACTTAGCTTCATGTTCTAAATTCTGAAAACCATGTTTTCTTCTCTATTTTTGTTCCTGTTCGAGAGCAGCGATCGTGTAGTTACAGATTTTCCACCGTCACATAGAAGGTTTTTATGATTTCAATCCTTAAAACCAGTTTTGGGTCCTTTGAAAAAGGGACAGCTCCTTTTCTTGGTTGAGACAAGACCAGCCTGTAAGCATTGGAAGCAAAGACTACGGAAGGAAATGGGAGTTCGTGAAGTAGAGGGACGTTCTTTGCAACCTCCTTCAGTTTCAACGGTTGCAGTGGCTATCAATGGAAAAAACAACTGCAAATCTGTAGTTAAGTGGGCATTAGGGAAGTTTGTTCCTGAAGGGAGAGTTCAATTCAAGCTCTTACATGTTGGACGGATCAGATGAATAATATCAACTGATGGTGGGCACCACCTCCTATGAAATGGACGAGAATTTATTTTTTTTAAAAAAAAAAATCCGTATAAAAGCTATTGTATGTTGTACGATTGTACAATACGCAGGCCTAATACGTCGTATCCAAACATTGATCTGTACAAGATATTGTATATTTGCTCAAACAATACCTCCTATCCAAACATTGATTAATAGCATATTGATTTGGATGTATTCTGAAAATCATCCAACCTATACATGAACAGTACCCGATTACAATACAATACACCCTAATACGCGAATCCAAACAAGCCCTAAGTGAACAAGTCTTCCTCACCCTTCTCACCACCTTGACCAAAGCCCTTTTAGGTTTTCTTCTCAACCTCTTTTCAGGCCATTCATCCCTAGTCAATGTTCCCTTGTGTGTCATCTCCGGCCTTCACTGCACCTGGCTCTGAATCTGCTCTTCCTCATCTTCTCTCTTACTGGGCTGCTAGGTTGCTTCAAATGACCTTGCTCTTAGTTCTATCCTTAGTGTCATTTGATTGGCGTGATTGTTGCATTGTGGCTTGCCAACAGGGGTATGCTGTGAATGAATAGTTTCTCCATTGTGTCTAGCAGCTTTGTTTCAAGTGTCATTTGATTGGTGCGATTGTTGCATGGTGGCCTGCCAACAGGGGTATAGATAGAGCTGTACACAAGTCGAGTTAGCTTGGTCAGCTCGCTCGACTTGACTTGGAAAAGCTCGACTCGGCTCGGCTCGAAACTGGATTCAGATCGAGTCGATTTGGTTTTTGGAGCTCGAAAAAATTTCGAGCCGAGTTCGATCTTACCCAAGCTCAAATCGAACCTCAACTCAAATTGACTCAGGGTCGAATTGGCACGGTGACTTGGTCATTTTGATCTTAATGCTGCTTGCCGAGTGTTTGATGAAATGCCTCAATGAAGTGTTGTTCCTTGGACTGCCCTCGTATCAGGATATTCTCGAAATAGGTATTCAAGTAAAGATTAAAGAAACACCCTCCCAAAACAAAAACAAAAAAAAAAAAAAAAAAAAGAACTTTACATTGTAGGACTGCCCTCATATCTTGATTTTGATGTTATTCGTCGAGTGTTTGATAAAATGCCTGCAAAACATTCTTACTGATTTGCATTCAAAATGTGGAAGATTGAAGATGCAATCTATTTGTTTGAGAAAATGTTGTACATGCTCAAACTCAGCTCAAGTTGGCCCGAGCTGCTGACCGAACCGAGCCGAGCTGGCCAGTCAGGCTCGAGGACCGAGTCGAGCCGAGTTCGAGCTAGGGTTGGCTGTTGGCCGAGCCGAGCTGTGCCAAGCTTGACTTGGTTGAACTGGTGTACAACTCTAGGTATAGAGTGAATGAATAGTTTCTCTGTTGTTTCTAGCAGCTTCGAATTACCTTTCAATTTCATGTAGCATGGCATTTGATTTCTCTCTCATGCAACTTTGTCAAATAGATTTTATTTTATTTTTCTCTATGCATTCTCTCTGGCATTGCTAATCATCGAACATCACATCTGAAGCATGGTTTGCTGTATTGTCCGAAACTGTTATCACCCATTACATGCCAGTATTGCCCATGAACAATACAGTTGTCTTGGCCCATATCGGCTTAAAACAGCCTGATATGGGGGCAACATGACCATGTATCAGTGGTGATCGATATGGTACATCAAAACTGAGTTGCAGACCTTGAATTCTGATGCCTCTTTTTATGACAGTCCACCAAAATCCACACTATGTGGAGGAACAAAGAGTGACTCGTTCAAGACTGGACGACATGCACCATTCAGTAGATCCCTCAAGTGCTCTCAGAAATGGTAGGCCTTCCATGCTTCGGAGTACGCATACTGCTGACGATGCCTCTGCCCATGATGGAAGCATGGATCTCTCTGTAAACATGCTTTTGACTCAGAATTCGGAGATGGGAATGCTACAAGCAATGAATGGGATGGCAATCAAATCGGAACCTGGATACTCGAACAGTTCATCTTTCGTATATGGTGCTACCGATGGGAATGTCCTGGAAACACACTCAACAATTGGAGAGGCATCCATCACATCTTTTAGCAGCACTGAGTCTAACTCACAGACCTTGAATGAATCGTCCCTGGATGCTAATTTTGGATTCCTACGCCAGATTCCTCGCACTTTCAGTCTTTCTGACTTGACAGCCGACTTCTGTCAGAGTTCTGGTGAGCACCATCTCCCCCATTCTGACCTGTATTTTATTGTTGGCTTTCTATAACATCCACCATGTTTGTTAAGTCTTTGTGACTTGACAGCTGACTTTTGTCATAGTTCCGGTGAGCACCATCTCCCCCACTCTGACCTGTATTTTATTGTTGGGTTTCTCTAACATCCACCATGTTTGTTAAGTTGATTTCACTTAACAAAGTCGATGCACAAACTTGATGGTCCAGACTCTTTAGTAGGTAGGACACCTGTGGATGGCTACACGTTGGAATTCTAACCAGATGGAAGATCATAGCAGCCTATCAGTGGCCTACTTTTTTCTTCTTTTTTTTAAAAAAAAATCATTGTTAAGAGTCCATGTATACTTGACAACAAGAATGGTATGCTTAACAACAAGAATGGCTGTATCAATGTCAATTTTGTAATATGAACCATGCAAGAGGAAGGACATTGGTTGAGTGGTCCAAACTGATGAGCACATGTACAGAATGTGGGGTTGGATGGCACACTCCACTACTCTATAAACACTGGGCTGCAACATATCATGGTATTAAATGAATGCATACCCAATCTGGACTGTCCAACTGTAGACCACCTTTTGAATGGATTCTATCCCAAAATTCACCAGTTGGATTATTCCAGCTGTTTCATTGATTGCAGCTTCTGGATGTTCAACAAGGGTCCCCAAAAGCTTAATTGCTCAGAAGTTTTGGGATTTAACTGGCATAAATGTCATTCTAAATTTTATCCAAGAGGTCAACTACATATTAGATGGTCTGGATGGATGAATCAATATTCTGCTGAAAGTTAACATAGTTCATCAATGTACTGGATGTTATGAAAACTTTTTATTGTATCTTAATGCTCAGGACTAACCATCTATTTTGCTGCTCATTCTTTAAAGATATAATGGAGAATTACTCGAGGTCCCCTTTCCTAGATGCCGATGACTTCCCTGATTCCCCTGGAAGGGAATGCCAAGGTGAGGTTCTTTCATTTTGCTGAGTTGTGCCACAGCTGCTTCAGTTTCTGATGTTTGAGTCTTGGTTTAGCAGGAGAAAATAAGCGGCTTGACACCATATCAGAAAGCTTGAGTTATGAAGATTTTGGGAGTGATTGATCGAATGGTCAAATCGGTATGCTCCCTTCTGTTGTGACCATTTTGAAGATAGATATCACTCCTTATCAGAATCATGGACTCAGGGTCAAGGATCTGGCCATCTTTTTCAGAGGAATTATTGGGCCTGATACATCAGGGTGTGTTGTGTCTTGATTTGTGTTGTCCACACAAGTGGAATCTGTGGTTTGGTGATCCATATTTTGAACTGGTGGGTCCCACTGGACCAACAGTTGCTCCAAATGTTTCCCTGTCTCAAAGATTCTAACCCCTTTGATCAGTGGCAATAAATAGACAGTTAAGAAAAAGAAATGCAGTAACGGTTTGGGAGAAAAGGCCAAATAACAGATGGCTTGGTTCTTCTAACCTGGAGGCTTTTGGGGCATTCCACTTCTAAAATGGGATGTCTCAGATCAACAGTCTAGATCACTGAAGCATGGTTTCACTTGTATACTAGGTGCATGATGCAAAGGCATGCACATGTATCAAATGTTATAAAAATTGGTAGAAAGCTGCTGGCTGCTGGACTCTTTCAATAAGTTGGTGTTGGAGTCTGCTAGTTTATTTTCATGCAAATGCTTTGCAGTGTCCCATCATACTGGTCCTCTGCACTTCATACCAGCATTGGATGATTTCCATGACTTCAGTGTCTGTATATGGGGCTCGAAGATCACAACATAATGTATTGGAAAATGCCTCTTCAAAACCAGCCAGGCATGTCATTATAGTTTTGCAACATTTGAGTAAAGATCCCTTTATAAACTAGTTACCTTTCTGCTTGAAAACTTCTGTGTTGCATGGGGTTCAATACATGAACCTAGACTTGATATTTTGATCTCGCTCTCGTTCTTGCTTTCCCTCCCTCCCTCTCTAGACTTGATATTTTTCTCCCACTCTTGGTCTTGTTCTCCCTCCCTCCCTCTCTAGGAGAAGCAGCAAAGCCCTAGTTTACTGAACATCCCATCCAAATGAGAGGATTAGGGATTTAGTTTTTGGTTTTGTGAATGACTGTGGATGTGGGTCAGACACCCACTTGGATGAATGTAATAAGGGGCTGTATAATAGGATGGCACACCTAGTCTTTAGTTCTGTTCCTATCCCTTTATTTAGGTCCCATTTGGTATCTCTAATGTAATCCAATAAGAGCTACTCTAATAAGCTCTTATTGGAAAAGCTCCTGTTTACAATAAGCTCGTTTGGTAAAATCACTTTTTCAGAAGAAAAAAAAGAAAAAAAAAAGCTCTTGTTTAAAATAAGCATGTTTGATAAAACATTCAAATAAGAGCTTCTATAGGGGCATTTGATGTCATTTTAAAAAAATTACAACAATTCTATTATAAGAGCTATCCATATAATTTATTTGGTGGATCTCACACGTTCAAAGAGTTGCAACATCCACACACCTCTCCACAAACAAGAGATGAACTTCCTCAAATTTTCAACTTTTTAGCAAATCTTTTCTATGATGGCCCTTACTAAAATGGAGGAAATTATATATATATATATATATATATATATATATATATATATAGAGAGAGAGAGAGAGAGAGAGAGAGAGAGAGAGAGAGAGAGAATTTTCTTTATCACTTTCATCATTTAAATCATTTCTCCTAAGACCATTGTCTTGTGGAGCTCATGGTAAATGGTCTGTTATCCATGACTTATACGGAAGTTCTATGTCAATGAATATTGACTTGGGAAACTTTCCAACTATTGAGCTTGTAATTAAAATAATGCTCATATGGTTAATAACAAAACTCCTAAATATTTATCCATCCAATTTTTCAAAGCCCAAAATGGAGGAAATAGTGCTTAACGTGGAGCTAACCAAGGCCCAAAATAGATATTTCTATGCATCCAATTTTTCCCAATTTTTCGAACCCCCAAAAATTTCCAATTTTCCAAACCCTAATTTCCCACTATTTTAATCCCAAATTTCCTCTCTTTTTCAAACCCTGACCATGACGGTCATTGCTACACCTTGGAAAACCATTAGAGGTGCCCAAAATTTTTACAAATTTCCAAACCCTAATTTTTCAATATTTTAATCCTAATTTTCTTCACTTCAACAAACCCTAACCATGCTAACTATTGTTATACTTTGGAAAACCTACCAGGGATGATTTGTATGAGAGAGAGAGAGAGGGAGAGAGGAAAACCGCCACGGATGATTTGTATAAGAGAGAAGAAAACCACCACTGATTCATATGAGAGAGAGAGAGAGAGGGAAGAGAAGTGTACCCGCCATGAATAACGTAGATGCTTGTGAGGGTGGGAGTGAGGACGAGCGAGAGAAGCCGAGAGAGGAAGAGGAGAAGTTGAGACAGAGAGGAGAAGCCCGTAATGAGATGTAACGAGAGAGGGAGAAAGGGAATTTGCAAAGGGTATTGCTGGTATTTTGAAAACTTTAATAAAGCCTTCTTGTGCTTAAGTTTCTCTAAGAAACCTAGCATTTCTTCTTCTTCTTCTTTTTGTGTGTGTGTGTGTGTGTGTGTGTGTGTGTGTTGGGCTTTCCGCGTATGAGAGGGTGAACGTTGTGTACTCCTCTCATGTTCAATGCTGATTTTTTCGTCAAGTGTGGTTTAGAGCTTGCGATACTCTCTCTATTTTCTTTTTCTTTTGTTAATCTCTTTTTCATTTCTTTTCTATTTTCACTTCTGCATAATTCTATATAGTGAATTATAGTATCAGAACGGATTCCATTTTGTTCTACACATCCTTCTTCTCTTCCGTCTCATAAATTCATCTTTTTCTTTACGTCTTTGTTCTTCGTCTCCCTTATGCTGAAGGTTCTCTAAGAAATATAGGGTTTCTTCTTTTTCTTCTTCTTCTTCTTCTTTATTTTGTGCCAGGCTTTTGCAATGGTCGTGTGTGAGAGGGTGAATGCCATGTATGTGATCATCCCTCCTCTCATATTCAGTTGGGACATGTGGGCTGATTGTTTCTTCAAGTGTGATGTCTGAGAGGGTGAATGCTGTGTATGTGATCATCGCTCCTCTCATATTCAGTTGGAACATGTGGGCTGATTGTTTCTTCAAGTGTGATGTGTATGTCGTGTGGAGCATGCAATGGGAGCATTCTTATATATGGAAGAGAACCCTCATTTGTGTAAGCCTTGTGGTATTTTTTTTTTTTAATTTTTATATAATTCTTCTTCTAATGGAGAGGAAGGGTGATCAGTCTGTGTTTCTAAATCCATATAATTTTTCTAGGGTTTAAATAACCTCTATAGAACTTAATGGAGCTAATTATCTCTAGTGATCTAAATTGATCTAAGTGTTTTTTATTGACAAAGGTAAATTGAAGTATTTGATTGTAGAGAAGATAGACGGAAGTGATAGCACTACGATTATTTAATTCAGGAAAATGCTTAGATCATGATGTGGTTGTAGAATAATATTAAAACGTCTGTTAGTGGGAATGTGATATTTTTAGATACTGCAAAGATGTTGGATGTGTTTATCTGATAGAAATATATCTTGTACGTATCAGTTGTTTGAAAAGATTTTTATATTCCAAGAAGGGGATAAGTCTCTTGGTAAATATTATTTGTAGCCTGTGTATTAACTACTAGTGATTTGGAGAAACGACATCAGCAACATGGGGAGTTTCGTGTGGCTAAATTCCTGTTTGGCTTAAAACCATAATATGAGCCATTGCATGCATGGATCTTGGGTGGCAAGGATGTTCCATCTCTTAATGAAGTCTTATGTTCTACTTTGACGTGTATCTTTTAGCTCTACATGTGGAGTTAGTGATCATTGTGCTCTAGCATCATTTGTTGGACAAGCCAAAGGTGGTAGTCGTGGTGGCTAAGATAATCAAGGTGGTTATGGTGATGCAGGAGGTTATGGACCTAAGTTGTGTACTCACTGTAGACACAAATCATACTTTTGAGAAATGATGGGATATCTATGAGAAACCAGCTTGGGTATTGTTCTACTAGTTCTACTCCTACAACTCAATAGCCAAGTACATCAGGTGATATAATCACGCCTTGGAAAGATGAGTATTCTAATTTGTTGAATAATTAAACCTACCTCTTGGCTTCCACTTCTACAGCCACATTCATGAAATCAAGTATTATTTGTTTATGATCCAAGTCCTCTGCCCCATGGGATTATCCATTTTGGTGCCTCTGATCATATAACAGGTGAGTTTAGTGCCTTCTCCTCTATTGATATCTTGTCGTCGAGTTCATCGGTCACTTTGGCAGATGGTACCATTTCCAAAACTCGGTCACTTTGGCAGATGGTACCATTTCCAAAATGTGTGGCATTGGTACTATTCATTCAAGGATTTTTTTTTTAATTTTTTTTATTTTTAATTTATTTATTTTTATTTTAATACCTAAATTTCCTAGCTTCATGTCTGCTAGTAAATTTTCAAAATCAGTTGACTGCTCTGTGACTTTCTATCCCTCACTGTGTTTTTCAGGATCTAAAGCCAGAAAAGAAGACTGGTGGACATAAATATAGTGAGCTTTACTATTTTGACCCTGAAGCAATTGGAGCAGTAGCACAAAACATCTCTCCTTACCACTACTCTTGTTGTCTTGGTCACCCGTTCTTGAAGATTCTCAAAAGTGTTGCTTCTTCATTATCGCTTGTGTCAGCTTTAGAATGTGAAGTCTGTGAGTTAAGTAACCATCATTGAGTCACTTTTTCATGTGTGAAAAACCATAGCCTGGTTCTACGTTAGAAGCATGCCAATCACACAATCGTTGTTTTCGCTCTTTAGAGCCATCTCAATCACACAGAGAAAGGCAGACTTGTAAATTGAAGTTCCTTGTTCAAATTGTATGTTGAACTGGCCTATTACTCGAGATAAGAAATATGGTTTGTACATAATTTATAGATAGTGATGCAAGACATGAAAATTAAATATGATATGCGAGATTTCAGGCTTAAGATCACGTTAGTTCAGAAATAATTACACAAATTCCATATCCCACATGAAAGTCCAAACATTCAATTAAGGGGAATCTATGCGGATACAGTCCTACACACGTTAGGGCTGGATCAATGAAAATTATGAACCAAACAATACTCAAAGGAAAATAGAAATCAACCACACATGCATAAGAATCAGTCCCTAATCCAAGGGATTCCCCAATCCCATTTCAAGGAACTCTAGGATGAGAAAAGGGGCAAATCAATTAGGGATAATGTAATCTAGGGTCAGGATTTATGAAATCATGTATAAAGGAGAGGAAAATAGGAGGAAATCTGAACCTGAGATAATCCCTGCGTGTAGACAGCGAGCCAAGTGCGGGCGCACGTGTGGCTGAGGCTGACCGCACGTGTGGTGGGTGAAGGAATCCAGAAACAGATTCCTAGGCCTTGGTTGGCCAGGCTTGGGTTGCAGAACCCCCAAATCTGATGTCGATCCGAGCTTTGGTTTGAGTGTGGTGTTCCGTCGAAGTTTCAGCTCGCCTGCAGGCCGAAATCTGGAAACCTGTTGTAATGAAGAAATCTAATGCAACAAAAGGGACGAATTTGAAGTACGGATAGTGGGGGAAGATAGAAAAAAGATGATGGAAGATGGGGGTGAATCGGGATCGATGTGGCTTCGCACGACGGTAGTTAGCTCTTCTAAAAGGGAGGGCTTTGCACCCACTTTTAAATTCTTTCACAACTTACGAAGAGAGCAGAAAAATAAATCAAGAATTTTTTTATTAACTTCAATGAATCAAAAGAACTACAAGGGGTGCCTATTTATAGGAAAAATTCTATACCCCAAAACTCGCATCATGTGTGCAACCTATTACTTGGCGATGAAGTAAACTAAAATAAAAACCAAACAGAGAAATATAAAGTGTTCACAATGTTCTAAATAATAGCAATAAGCAAAACCTAAAATATGAAATCAATCCGACGAGTGGGCCACGATCATGAGATCTCATGATAGGCTTTTCTTGATTATCAGGCCCAATCTTTTGAACCAAACTTCATCTTTTAGGTAAGAGGCGCTCCCTGGACGTCGTCACCGAGACAGATCGATAGTGGGGCCCTCCTACTCCGTGGGTATGTGCATAGGTGAGGCAGCGTGCGTGCACGTATGCGGGAGATGTCCCCATCAATTCTCCTCGGCTGCGAAGATTTCGGCACTGGCGAAATAAAACTCCTGAACCACTCCAGGACATTAAGATCAAGTCTCTGAAGCTCCTTCGCAGTGAGCCACATGCTGTCTGAAGCTGGGCATGACTTTTACTTGACTAGGTACTTCTGAAACTTTCTGTCTAACGTTAAAACTATTTGATGGTCCAGGATATTCTCTATTTTCTCTCTGGGTGTGTGAAGGTTAGGTATAGGAGGGAGTGACTGAAAAGAAATGTCAGGAAGAATAGACATGGGAGGTAGAGGCTGAGAAAATGAGTTGGGACGAGTAGGTATGGGAGGTAGAGGCTGGGAAAATGGGTTGGACGGGTAGGTATGGGACGTAGAGGCTGAAAAAATGGGTCGGGAAGGATAGGTATAGGACGTAGAAGCTGAGAAGATGGGTCAGGACAAGTAGGTATGAGAGGTAGAGGCTGAAAAAATAGGTCGGGACGGATAGGTATGGGAGGTAGATGTTGGAAAAATGGGTCAGGAGGGGTATATATGGGACGTAGTAACTGGGAAGATGGGTCGGGACGGATAGGTATGAGAGGTAGAGGCTGGAAAAATGGGTCGGGAGGGGGCCATGTATCAATGGAAAGGTCTGATGAATCAGGATGGTTAGGCGAAAGGCTAGACAATGCATCAATGGCCCCTTGAAATGCAATTAGATCCTCTATATTGTATGTGGAACTAATTCCTATAGAGGGTGGAAGATTTGCCACATACGCATTGAGACCGTTTCGTTTTATAATTTTGACGGGTCCAGCACTACGCGCGTGTAACTTACAAACGGCCCCCGGAGGATACCGCTCGGGCCTGATGCGGACCATCACAGAGTCTCTTACATTGAATTCTTTGAAACATTTATGTTGGTTTGCAGAAAATTTGTAATGTTCATTACTAGTAGTGATCTTCTGCCTGATTTTTTGATGTCATGAATGAATGTGATGCACAAAAGACTCTGCAGGATCTGACGGCTTATGGGACAGTCACATAGGGACAAGATCAATAGGTTTCTCAGGTTTATAACCAGTGACGACTTCATAAGGACTGAGACCTGTGGACCTATCGACAGAACTATTAAAAGCAAACTCGGTTGTAGGTATCACGGTGTCCCATGTTCTGGTGTGCTCTATATCCCTCCTAGGGGGAGATTCATCCGATAGATCATCAGGAAAGACATCACGAAATTCATCTACTACCGGAATGACTTCAGTGGGTAACTCTATACTAGCCTCTAGGGTACTCTCTCTAGCCACAAGGCTGTACGTGTTGTGTCACTCAAAATAGTGGTCTTGATGCCCCTGTTGGAGTGGGTGCACGGGTGTATGCCCATGATTGATTCCTTGGCCACCTCCATTCATTTGTCTATCCTCCTGGCCACCTGCCTGAGATTGGACATCTACCCCAATGCTGGGATTTATTCTGGCGGAGGCCTTTAGTTGGGTAATGCGCGCATCAAATTGATCAAAGCATTGGTCTATATATTATTCATAGCACTTACCCAAATACTCGATTTGTTGCGACATCTTGTTCATTGACTCTAGCAGTTGCTCCATGTTTAGTGTAGGGTGCAAGCCAAAATCATGACTCGTACGTGTGGGCATACACTGGCTAACTCAACCTAAGGACTTTCTATGACGATTATATGCGTCTAAAAACTAAATGACCCTACGAAACTCTATATGAAGGAGACTACACACCGTTACGAAAATCAGCTATATATATCAGGGACTACGGTTTTCTAGTAGCTATATATGATGGACTGGATGCATGAATGACTCAAACTAACTAAACCCTAAATATGTGGTGAATTTCCCCTATAAGAACCCTAGGCTCTGATACCAAATTTGATGCAGGACATGAAAATTAAATATGATATGCGAGATTTCAGGCTTAAGATCATGTTAGTTCAGAAACAATTACACAAATTCCATATCCCACATGAAAGTCCAAACATTCAATTAAGGGGAATATATGTGGATTCAGGCCTACACACGTTAGGGCTGGATCAATGAAAGTTATGAACCAAACAATACTCAAAGGGAAATAGAAATTAGTCCCTAATCCAAGGGATTCCCCAATCTCAAAACCCTAGGATGAAAAAAGGGGCAAATCAATTAGGGAAAATGTAATCTAGGGTCAGGATTTATGAAATTATGTGTAAAAGAGAGGAAAATAGGAGGAAACCTGAACTCGAGACAATCCCTGCGTGTGGACAGCGAGCCAGGTGCAGGCGCACGTGCGCCTGAGGCTGGCCGCACATGTGGTGGGGGACAGAATCTAGAAACGGATTCTCAGGCCTTGATCGACCAGGCTTGGGCTGCAAAACCCCCAAATCTGACATCAATCCAAGCTCAAGTCTGAGTGTGGTGCTCCGTCAAAGTTTCAGCTCACCTGCGGGCTGAAATCTGAAAACCTACTGTAATGAAGAAATCTGATGCAACAAAAGAGAAGAATTTGAAGTACGGATGGTGGGGGAAGATGGAAAAAAAGATGATGGATGATGGGGTGAATCGGGATTGATGTGGCTTCGCACCACGATAGTTAACCCTTCGAAAAGGGATTGCTTCGCACATGCTTTTGAATTCTTCTACAACTTAAGAAGAAGGCAAAAAAATAAAGCAGGAATTTTTTTTATTAACTTCAATGAATCAAAAGAGCTACAAGGGGTGCCTATTTATAGGAAAAATCCTATACCACAAAACTCGCACTATGTGTGCAACCTTACTTGGCGATGAAGTAAACTAAAATAAAAACCAAACAGAGAAATATAAAGTGTTCACAATGTTCTAAATAATAACAATAAGCAAAACCTAAAATATGAAATCAATCCGACGAGTAGGCCACGATCATGAGATCCCATGATGGGCTTTTCTTGATTATCGGGCCCAATCTTTTGAACCAAACTTCGTCTTCTAGGTAGGAGGCCCTCCCTGGATATCGTCATCGAGACAGATCGATGGTGGGGCCCTCCTACTCCATGCGTACGTGCGTAGGTGAGGCGGCGTGCGTGCACGTATGCGCGAGATGTCCCCATCAGGTAGGGATCTAAACAATTGCAACAGAGTTGGTCCTCACATTAAGTTAGAGATGGAACATAACGACTTGATGCACTTCATGGAGCAGAATACGGATGGATCAAATAAGAAATCTCTACCACCCACATATTAAAAAGAAATAAGACGGATTGTCACTCTAGGAGTAGAACATATGGATAGTTACTCTAATAGGAGTAGAACAGTTTTTCAACATTTTTTTTTAATAATGTAATAGAGAGAGGGAACCTACTCATTATGTCTGGTGCCTCCTTCTTGCTTTCAAACTCAAGTGTATTTACTTTAGTTCATTTAGGTGTTTGAGGACCTGTTCAAGTCTCGAGTTTATTAGGGTATAAGTTTTTTGTTAATTTTGTTGATGATTTTTTGAAAAATTGACTTGGCTTTATTTAATGAAAGATATACAAATTGTTTTCTATTTTTAAGATCTTTCATATAGGAGTAAAGAACCAATTTAACCACAAAGTGTGTTTTGTTCAAATAATATGTATCTAATCTGTTTAGCTTGTATTTATCCGAAAATGGTATTTGGCGTTAAACATTGTGCGCCTACATTTCACAAAAAAAATGGTCTTCATTTGCTTGAGGTGACACATACCTTGTTGATTTATCTGAATGCTCATAAAAAACATTCCAAAAAGTTTTTGGAGTGATGTAATTTTGACAGCATACTATTTGATGAATCTAATGGTTTCTATTATTGGAAATGGTATTTCACGTTAAATATTGTTCGCCTACATTTCACAACAAAACGATGTCGCAGAATATCAAAAATCATTATTTGCTTGAGGTGATACATACCTTGTTGATTCATATGAATGTTCAAAAAAAAAAAATAATAATAATAATAAAAAAATCTAAAGTTTTTGGAGTGATACAGTTTTGACAGCATGCTATCTGATGAATCGAATTGACTCTATTCTTATTGATTCATATGAATGTTTGAAAAAAAAATTCTAAAGTTTTTCGAGTGATATAGTTTTGACAACATGCTATCTGATCAATCGAAGTGACTCTATTATTTTAATGGGTTGGTTGCCTTATGCAATTTTGTGTTCAAGTGTTCCATTGATCTCTTTGCCCCCAAAGGTTCTTGGGTGTGTATATTTTGTTCATCGATTGAGTTGAGTCACAATGAAATTAGATCCTAGAACAATTAAATCTATTTTTCTTAAGTATTTTAGAATGTAAAAGGGCTATAAGTGTTAGTCCTCATATTCTATTTTTCTTAGGTTATTCTAGAATGTAAAAGGGCTATGAGTGTTATAGTCCTCCTATTCGAAGATAGTTTACTTGCACATATGTTAGGTGGCCGTATTAGGTGGGCCACACATGATAATAAGTTTTGATGTCCGTTGGATTATTCGGATAAAGCGATCCAATAAGCCTGGCTACAGTTGTGATTGATATATATATAGGTCTTGGGTAGGTCGAGCTGCAGTTGTGATCGATATAGATGTCTTGGGATGAGACGCTTGAACCATGGTTCTTATACACAATTATTAAGGCAAATATGGAAACCTAGACTCTAAAGGAGAGAATTGTGATCAGTAAACTTTTCTAGCCTCCTCTCTTCTATAAATTACAAATCTTGGTCCTCTCATCAATACAGATAAAAAAATCAGTCTCATTAAAAAGTTTTCGTAAGGGTACAAGGTGTGGAGGATCACAAGGTGTGGAGCATCAAGCCTCTTCTCGATGACATCACGACATGGGGAATGTCTTCCCACGTAGGTATGAACATAGGTACACATTTAAGCTTCTAGTAATCTCCATTATTGATGTATAGACGATCCATTAATTTCACCATTATATTACAGTTAATGCGTCAATCCAATCAATTTAAGTTGACGAATTCATTTAAGGATCTTTTGGGTGAAGATAACCTCGTTTCAACATGAGGACTTGGCATCGATTCCCAAATGAAGTGTGGCTAACAGTAGGGCATGTATACTAATGTGCTAACCAAAAAAAAAATGGTGGGCCTAGTTTTGAGCTTGATTAAGCCTTATCCAAGGATTCCTTTTAATTTCGCTTGGACCATTTCAGTTCAAGTAATATATATATATATATATATATATATATATATATATATATATATATATATATATATATATATATATATATATATATATATATATTGATGGTGGATAGGTTTCACTTATTAGACAGCTCAAGTAATTTAGTATATATGGTATAATGATATATAGTTCTGATTTGGCTCGAAATAGGGCCATTACCCATGTTTTCTGGTAGACATTTAGAATTGACAATTCATAATTAATTCAACTGTTATTTTGTGAAAGATGTTTTGAGCCTATGAGCAGTCAACATCAACCGTGTTTTGGGTTGAATTAGACCTCTTTCGGAATGGTCATTAAGGGCAGGACTATAGATATCCTTGAGTCTGGATGTGGGGATGGAAGCCACGAAAGTGACCTTAATCAGCGAAGATCTTTGTTTCTAGACTTTTGTAAATCGAATTTAGTAATTCTTCATTATGGATTACATTAAGTTACGTTTGTGTCCATTGCGGATGGTGGTCAGAACAAAGAGGTATCATCATTTGGCAGGATGCGAGCGGGGTAAAGTGATTGGTGATATGAGTTTGAGAAATCAATTTCACCCAAATGTGATAGGCATCTTAGATTTATTTCATTAGCATTGGTTAACTTCATATTCAATAAAGCCTCTTTCTTGTATGTTGCAATTTTGCCCTAATGAAGAATTACGATGATACTTCGAGTTCTTACTGAAATTAATGATTATGGCTGATCATTATTCTGGACCATTTGATTGAAAGCTCCAATCAATTGAATGTCAGTACATGCATGATATTTGCTTTACGTCCATGTAAAGTTAAGTGGGACTTGTTTATTCTCTAATGTGAGTATTATGCTTTATTTGTCTAGTTATGAATCTTTCTAATGTTCCAAACCAATTCAATGCCATACATTTGCTTACTAAGTCAAACTATTCTAAATGAAAATCATATGTTGAAATAGTCCCAGGTTGCATGGACTTGGACCTAGCCATAGAAGAAGTAGAGCCTCTCACACCATTTGACTCCAATTTGAAATCAGAAAAGGCGTAGTACAAGGCTTTTGGACCAAGTCAAACAAGATGTCTCAAAATCATGAAGAATTTGATCTCTGAGACCATGCAAGGTGTCATGCCCAACACCGAGAAAGCCCAAGAGTTCCTAACTAAAATAGGGAAATGATTCTAGAAGTCGAAAAAAAAAAAATGAGCCAAGTTTGCTTCCGCAGAAGCTGACTCAAGCCAATTATAATGGTCGGGGAAATATTAGGAAGTACATCGATGAATTGTTCAAGGTGGTTACTAAAATTCATGCTTTGGGCCTTAGGATTGAAAATGAACTCTTAATTTTGTTAGTTCTAAACTCCTTATATCCCCAGTTTGGTCAATTCCAAATCAATTACAACATCCAAAAAGAAAAATGAATATTAAACGAATTGATATCTCAATGTGCTCATGAGGAAGAGAGACTCAAAAGGTTGGGTAAGACATAAAGTGCGCACCTAGTGACATTTAGCCAATGACGAAAAGAGAATTAAAAAAAAGGCATCACAATTTAAGAAAGCGTTTATGGGTCCTGTGGGTAGAGTTGTGCATGAGCCAAGTTGGGCAGAGTTTGACCCAAGTTTGGTTTGGCTTGTTTATGTGACATCCCTGTTCGAGCTTTGCACGAACTGAGCTTCGAGCCTATCTTTTTTACTTGAGCTTGGTTTGTTCCAGATTATATGAGCTTAAGCTTCATTTGGTTTGGTTCAAATATCTGAGCCGAGCCGAGCCAAACCATTCAAGTTCGAACAAACCATAGGAAACAGCTTGAATTCATGTATATGTATTATGTAATATCCACATCGTCAAGAACAAAGTAAACTAAAAATAAATCTTCATTCAAACCAAACATTAATGAATTGTTCAACAATCAAACTAATTATTTAAATTAAAGTAAACTAAGACATTACAAATAACTACAAGCTTCACCTCTTAGCCCTAGTTAAGATATTAGCCAACCATAGACATGATTGAACTAAACTCAAAAGAAAAAAAAAAAACATAAAAAGCGAAGAAAAATCGAAGGATTAGAGAAGGACACCGTAGGAGCACTATAACTCAATAGTTTTTTCTCTTCTACCCCCATTCATGTTTAGAATGCCTTAGAACACCCCTTTAAATAAGAAAAATTCGCAGCGACTTGAAACCAACTTTAATTTTATGCACTTTTATTATGCTTTGGTCATACCAATTGTAATCTTCAGTCGCAGCCGAATATACCTTCGGTGGCACCGAATTAGTTTCTCAGTTGTAGCTGAATTTCTCCAAAATAGATTTGAAGTCTGTCTCCCTCAGGTCGCACCGAACTCTCCTTCGGTGGCACTGAATATGACTTCGATCACACCTAAATGTCGAGCTAAATTAACTCTGAAAATCATAATTTCTTGCTGGACTATTCTATGCACATTCGGTCAGACCAAACCAACCTCAGGTGGGACCGAATAGTTTGTTATTTTTGTTAATGAACTTTGCGATTCTTCCAGTCTTTTCTCTCTCTCTTTTGCACTTGGTTTTCTTAGATCTTTAGCACTTGAAATCTTCATTAATCACCTCCAAATCTCTAAATATTTATTTAATCATTCTTTGAGCATCAAATCTTCTATTTAATCGTTTTTTTCATCTTAGCTCTCCAAATCACCTTGCATAACAAAACAAACTTAAATAGATCAATTAAACTCATTTATGCTTATAAAACCAATGCATAATAAAGGAAAAATATATAATATTTCACATTCAAACACACTCAACTAACATTTTGCTAGTACCGAGCAAAACATGTGAAATAAACTAATCTTCGAAACCCAAATTTCAAACCTCTTTCTGAAAAATACTTTCTGTTTAATCTCATACATATATAAGTATAATTCAAAGATACAATAATGAAATAACCTTAGTCTATAACCTAATATCACTATTAAATCATTAAACTAAATTCTCCATCATCAATCAATTAATTGAATGCATTCAAATATCAAGTTCCTAGTGTGCTTAGTGAATTTCAACTTATAATCCATAAGAAATAGCCTTCTCTCCATAATGTTAACTATGATGATTATTTTAAAGTGATTAGATCAACACAAGTTACTGATTCCGAACCCATCTCTTTTTTCATTTATTTTTCTAGCATTTTATTGTTTTCATCGACGGCTTTCACACTATTGTCTCTTCTATCTTTTTTCTTTTCTTTATTAGTTTCTCATATAGGCACATACAATAAGTAGCCATTTTCAATTCTAACTGTTTTTTAGCTAGTCATTTTTCTTTTTTTTCATACTAAGGTAGATAAGAATCTCCAGACTTGGTTTCTAAAACTCTTAAGTAATCATCAAGTTAAAACTATGGGTTCAAGTTAACTTTATAGAATATGAGTTAGATGTAAATTGTGAACTAAGCTCAATTGATGTTTAAATTTTCCTATCAATCAATTCATTAAAAGAACTTTATTAAAAAATCTACTAATTAAGTAGATTCTAAACTTTTAAAAATTAATTTATATTTTATCATTTTACAGTCAAATATATTTAGATACACACAAAATCAATCTTCAAAAAGAATTTTGAAATCTAAAAATTGAAAATTAAAAAAATAATAATAAAATAAAATAAAAATAAATCCTCAAAAACTAAAAAAATATTGATTAGTTATATCTAATATTAACCCCAAGCCTAAAATTTATATTGTCCTCAATGTAAAAAGATATACAAAGCATTATAACATGAGACAACAAATTTATTTTATTTTATTTTATTTTATTTTAAAAAAGGAATGTATAAGAGAAAGAGTACCTGAAAAAGATCATTAGGATGGCATGAAGTCTCCACCATCTAAAAAGGTTTCCACAAACTAAAACTAAACTAAACTTGTTTACATAATCCTAAGAAAGCAGTAAATTGATAGATGAACCTCCATTAAACTAGAAGGTTAGTCCTGATAGGTAAGATCATTCAGAGGGATGGGCATATCCTCTTAATCAAATTTATTAATGAATTGTTTAAGGTGGTGACCGTTCACTTTGAAAATGTTAGCATTCGCCAGATTTTCTATCTTAACAGACCCATAAGAATAAACCGTTTTGACTTTAAAGGGGTTGGTCCAACAAGGTCTTAGTTTACCAGGAAAAATATGAATTCTTGAGTTATATAGAAGGACTTTTTGGTTTGGCTCAAAGGTTTTCCAAAGAATGTTCCTGTCATGGAATACTTTCATCATGTCCTTGTATATCCGAGAGTTCTTGTAAGCCTTGTTCCGAATTTCTTCAAGTTCATTAAATTGTTACTTACACAGCAAACTGGCTTTGTCAAGATAGAAGTTGAAATTCTTTATACCACAATACTCCTTATATTCCAATTATACAGGCAAGTGGTAAGCCTTCCTATAGACAAGTCTATATGGTCACATACCAATAGGGGTTTTATATACCATACGGTAAGCCCATAATACATTGGTTAGTTGAAGTGATAAATCAATTCTATTCGGGTTAACTGTTTTCTCTAGAATTTGTTTAATCTTTGTATTTGATATTTCATCTTGACCGCTTGTTTGAGGGTGATAGGGGGTGCTCACTTTATGTGAAATATCATATTTTTCATTAATGATTTGAATGGTTTATTGCAAAAGTGAAATCCTCTATCACTTATGATATCTCAATGTGTTCTGAATCTAGATAAAATATTTTCTTTCAAAAACTTAATAATTGTACGATGATCATTATGTTGCCACGAAATTGTCTCAACTCATTTGAAAACATAATCTATGACAAGAAGAATATAAAGATTTTCAAAAGATGGGAAGAATGGTCCCATAATATCGATGCTCCTGCAATCGACTGCTTCTATGATTAGAATGGGGTTCAGCGGCATCGTATTTTGATGAGATAATCCTCTCAATTTTTTACATCGCTCACATGCTTTACAAAGTTTATTTGTATCCTTGAACATAGGGAGCCAATAAAAGCCGCACTCCAGAATTTTCATGGTGGTCTTCTTAGCCGAAAAGTGACCACCACAAGTATATGAATGGTAAAAAGAGATGACACTATTTTGTTCATGGTCAAGCACACATTTCCTAATGATTTGATCTAAAGAATATTTGAAAAGATAAGGATCGTCCCAGAAGAACTTGTGTACTTTGGTAAAGAATTTTTTTCTTATCTTGCTCAGTCCAATAAGTAGGAATTGTACCTGTGGTAAGATAATTAACAATGTCAATTTGCCAAGGTAACTGTGAGGCTTTAAAGAGTTGTTAATCAGGAATTAGATAGGACAAGCCGAAAAAGATGGTTAACCACTACGTTTTTTAACTCATTTCTTATCTCGGATTTTATGGTCAAACTCTTGTAGTAGAAGGATCCATCTTAGCAAACAAGACTTAACATCCTTCTTAGAAAGAAAATACTTCAACACCGCATGTTCAATAAATATGATGATCTTGGATCCTATCAAGTAGGACCTAAACTTGTCCAAAGCAAACACTAGAACTAGGAGTTCCTGTTCCATTGTATAGTAGTTCACTTAGCTAGAGTTTAGAGTTTTACATGTATAGTATATAACATAGGGCTTCTTTTCTTTTCTTTGGCTTAACACCGCCCCAATTGCATCGTCGCTTGCATGGCACATGATTTCAAAAGGTATACTCCAATTAGGTAGTCAACATGCCTTTAAGCTCGGTAAAAGTTTTTTAGCAATCCTCGCTCCACTCGAAGGGAGTTTCCTTTTGAAGAATGCATAAAGGACGAGAGATGAGACTGAAGTCATTTATGAACCTTCGATAAAATCTGGCATGTCCTAAGAAGGATCACACATCACGTATGCTCTTGAGTGGTTATAAGATAGAGATTAGGTCAATTTTTGTTTTAGCTACCTCAATTCCATTTGACGATATAATATGTCCAAAGACTATTCCATTCTGAATCATTAAATGACATTTCTTCCAACTTAACACAAGGTTCTTTTGTTCACATCTCTTCAGCACCAATTTTAAGTGCTCAAGGCACTTGCTAAAGGATGAACCAAAGACAGAGAAGTCGTCCATGAAGACCTCTAAAAATTGCCCCACCATGTCAAAAAAAATACCCAACATGCATCGTTGAAATATGGCAAGAGCATTACATAATCCGAATGACATCATTCGGTAGGCGAAAGTGCCCAAAGGACATGTGAATGTGGTCTTTTCCTGATCCTCTAGGGCTATCTCTATCTAGTTGTAGCCCAAATTTTCGTCAAAGAATCAGTAGTAGGAATGACCCGCTAACATTTTTAAAATATGATCAATAAATGGTAAAGGAAAGTGATCCTTCTTTGTAACAGTAGTCAATGCACATTCTCCAACCAGTATTGACTTTGGTTGGCACGAGTTCATTATCCACATTGGATACAATGGTAATCCTGGACTTTTTGGGTACTACTTGAGTTGGACTCACCCATTGACTATCAGATATAGGGTATATAATACCCACATCCAATAGCTTTAGCACCTCGACCTTAAACGCTTTCTTCATATTTGTATTTAGACGGCACTGCGCTTATGTAGATATTTTTGCATTATTTTTACAGTGAATGTAGTGAATACAAATCAGAAGGTTGATTTCCTTGAGGTCTACAATTGTCCATCCAAGGGCTCCTTTATGTTATTTAAGAGTAGAAAATATCATACTCTCTTATTCCTCATCCAAGTGGGAAGAAATCACTACTCGATATATATTATCTTGACCCAAATAAGCATATTTAAGATCAACAAGCAACAATTTTAGGTCAAGCTTTGGTGCCTTGATACTAGACGGTAGAGGCTTTAAGTCAGTTAAAGGTAATCTTTCAAATTCAAGTCTCCATCGATTAGTTTCAAGTACTGGCATAGTATCAAGTAAGGCATCCATCTCCTTAATCATGTCATCATCTAAATTAATGGAGTAGGCTAAGAACATCTTTAAAGTGTCAGAGTATAAATTCAAAAGTGACTTTATCTTTCACAAATGAATTGACTAAGTTAATCTTATGGACATCATCACCATCCTCCTATTGTTTGCACATGTTGAACACTTTCAACTCAAGTATTATATTCTCAAATGATAGTTTTGTAATTCCATTCCTACAATTGATTATTGTGTTTGATATAGATAGGAATGGTTAGCCAAGGATGACAGGAATCTGAGTGCTAACATCAATAATCGGCAGTGTATCTAAAATAACAAAATCTACTGGGTAGTAGAATTTATCGACTTAGACTAGCACGTCCTCTATCATCCCTCTCGGTATACGAATAAAACGATTAACAAGTTGGAGTGTTGTCTTGATGGGTTTTAATTCACCTAGGCCAAGCTATTCATAGACCGAGTAGGGGATCAAATTCATACTCACTCCCAAATTAAGTAGTGAATGCTTAATCCGGTGATCCCAATCATGCATTAGATGGTTGGGCTACCAGGATCTTTGTATTTTTGAGGCCCATCTTATTTAATGATGGCACTCACTTTTTCTATTAAAAAAAAAAACTTTTTCTGGACATTGTGTTGCCTCTTGGCCGCACAAAGATCTTTAGGAATTTGGCATATAATGGAATTTGTTTTATGGCATCCAACAAAAGTATGCTGATTTTTCACCTATTTTAGAACAACTAACAGATCATGATTGTTGGGTAGAGGTTTTGGTGATATCAACCTTTGTCGGAATGGAGCAACTGGCTTGTATTCTTTTTCTGATTCTTTCCCAAGTCTGATGTCGTTAGGCCCATAATCTCTTTTAAAATTTTCAAGTCCTTAGGCTTCTCAACCCTCGTCTGGATGTGTTTGTCAATTATTTTTCCACTTCTAAGAGTGGTGATGGACTTTGCTTGTTTCACGTGCTGAGTTAAAGAGCTTGGGTCACTTATCTCACATTATGGCTTTGGGTTAGGTAGAGGTTAGGCTAGAAGAGTCCCCTTTTCCCTAACAGTCAGTGTGACTCTAATCTTTGAATCGTGATGCAAAAACTACCAATGATGTTTTAATATCCTAAAATGCTTACAAAGTACTCTGATTGAACTGCTCTTGATTGTGCATGAATCTTTGAACCAGATTATCTTGGGGTCTTTTCTGAGTTAATAGCGGAATGAAGTTCAAGGAAGGAACCCTTGAAGATTTTTGTCTGCATTAGCCGATGGTCCATTCCTCCAACTAAAATTCAGGTGGTTCCACCAACTAGAATTGTACATATTTAATATGAGAGTATCGAACGGCCTTTGATAATTGTTTATGACATTGGATTGCTCATGTAACAACTCTTTCGAACACAAGAATTATAGGACACTATTGTGTCAAGTGTATATTACTTGCGCACATACCGCAAATAGTTTCAACAGTCTCCTCGAGTATGACCGTTTCTACTTTCTTCAATTCCATGGCCTTGACCTTTCTCATAAGGTTAACCACCCTAGCACTGACGTCGTCTTCTTCCCTTAAGACGTATATTCTTTCATTCTCTTTGGACTGAATCGACTTGGGATTGGTGGGTTTGGATGAAGCATCCTATGACTATGTATTTTCAGCAAGCATATCAAACTAGTCCCACATGTTATCGAGATCTTTGTTCATGAATCCCCCATTGCACACCATCTCTACGAATTGACATATGAACGAAGTCGGTCCATCATAGAAAAAGCTTATGACTCGTCAAACTTCGTAGCCATGATGTGGGCAAGCACTTAAGAGGTCTTTAAACCTCTCCTAGCATTCGAAGAATATTTTTCCTCGTTTTGTGAGAAATTGATAATAGCCCTTCTAAGGATATTGGTCTTATGAGCTAGGAAGAACTTTTTAAGAAACTCCCGGGTCATCTCAATCCATGTCCCAATCAATCTTGGTCTTAAAAAGTGAAGCTAAGACTTGGCTTTCTCCTTTAATGAGAAAGGAAACAATTTTAGTCTAAGGGTGTCATCTAACATATTGTTGAAATGCAAGGTCGTTATAATCTCGTCAAACTATTTAAGATGTAGGTATGGACTCTCAAAATCTAGTCCATGGAATTTTGTAAGTAGTTGGATCACTCCCGGTTTAAAATCCACGTTTCCTACATTATATAGAAAGATCATGAAAGAATGTGTGCTCGTCCTATCTAGTTGCAAATAATCATATAGAATACTAGCTGGTGGGACGTTTTGCACTTCGTTCTCATCTTGTTGCAAAACAACACAATGTTGAGGTTTATTCTCAGCCATATTCTCAGCTAATTTAGAGGATCCCAGGTGTTGCCTAATCCAGTGATGGATATATAATTCTTCAACTAATCCTCCTTCACTTAAGAGATTGAAAGTGTTATTACGAACCCACTTGGGCATGAACTAGTCTCAACCCGAATTCTAAAATAAATACTTCAGCAAAATAAGAAATTTGAAATAACTAAAAGCAAGAGGGTTGGAAGGATAGTACCCGATTGGTGATTCTAGGTTAGATTCTACAAAACAAAGGATATGATGTTAGTATCTTGAAAAATCTCAAAAAATTCTAATATGAAAACACATCAAATACTAATCCTAATCTTATACTAATTCTAATACTAAGGTATTTCAAAAATATGGAACCGAAGTCCCCGACAACGACGCAAAAAACTTGCTGATGCAAACCCTAAGTGCAGGGCTGCGATTTAGTAATCCCACATATATTTGAACTTTAATTGAATTGGTTCCCTCATAAAGCATCAAACTATTGATCGTAAGGAATTCAAAACATTTATCGTGCCCTTAGTCAATGATAGATCAATAAATTTTACAAATCAATCCTTTGTAAAACATATAAAAAAATATTTCTAGCTTTCGTAAGCATCCAATGTGCTAGGAATCGACAATGCATTAAAGTAAACGAAAAATAAATTTTCATTCAAACCAAATATCAATGAATTGTTCAACAATTAAGCTAATTACTTGAATCAAAGTAAACTAAGATATAAAAAATAACTACAAGATTCACCTCTTAGTCCTAGCTAAGATATTAGTCAACCATAGACATGATTGAACTAAAATTAAAAGAAAAAAAAAAAAAAAACATAAACAGCGAAGAAGAATTGAAGGATTAAAGGACTCTATAAAAGCTCGCAACTCCTTGCTCTTTATCTTCTACACTCATTCGTGCTTAGAATGGCTTGGAATACCCCTTTAAACAGAAAAAATTCACACCGATTTGAAACCGACTTCAATTTTACACACCTTTGTTACACTTCGGTCGCACCAACTATAGCCTCGGTCGATCCAATCTCCGCAGGTTCACTATACCATGTTGATGTCCAGATTAGGCGAGAATGGGTCAATATCTATCAGCATTGCTTCTTCTCTCTTTTTCTTTTTTTTCTTTTTTTCTTTTTTTGAGAATTTCAATAATTCGCGATCGATATTATCTTGTACGACGTTCCTGAACACAACATACTTGTTAGTAGAATGAGAATGCATCACATACCATTTACAATATTCAACCTTTTTTAATTCATCGACCATGGGTATTTTGTGATTAATGGAAACTTTAATAAACTTTCCTGCTAACAGTATCTCGAATATCTCATCGGCCCAGGTGATATCAAATGTATATATCTTCTTAGCCTTTTGTGTAATTGACACAGTTGTTTCCGCCTTGACCAACACTGAACAAATGAATGGGTTTTTTTAGCACTACCTCAGTAATCGCAGCCTCATAGTTGGAATTATGATAATATGTTCCAACAGTTGAGTTCTTTTACCTAGCTCCTTCCTGAAGAAGTTCTTCATACCCAAAGACTTTCCTAGTTAAATCATACAAATCCGCAAACTCTGTTCCAATGAATTTATTTCAGAGTTTGTATTCCAGGCCATCTTCTGCAAATTACACAAATTCAACCTCAGTCGTGACAACCTTACACTAGCTTTTTGCTCTTTTAAACTGAGTGATGTAACTCTCACAAGATTTTTCAGGCAATTGTCAAAAACATGCGAGATCAGCCATGGTCATCTCCCTGTCCTTGAAAAAGAATTGGGCATGGAACTTCTCCTCCATCTCCTAACAAGTATGGATTGAATTTAACAGTAAGTTGGAGTATCATATAAAGGCAGCTTCCATCAATGAATGATCAAATAGTTGCAACTTATGATATTCATTGTTAGTCAGTTCACCACACTGCATAGTAAATCAACTAACATGCTCGATAGTCGATTGACCAGGATCTCTCGAGAATAGGGCAAAATCTTATCAATAGTTCCTTGGCAATGGGTGTTGTTAGTCAATCCATTCGGGATAAGGCTTATGGTAGACCCAGATGGTATTGCGGCCAATGACTTAGCCTGCAACCTCTTGAACCATTTACATGATCTGGCCACAATCTATCCATTGTGGTTCAACCATGTGCAGCGGATCAGGACCTAACATGTTTTGTCCCTTATGAAACAATGAATTTTTAGAAAATTGTTGGAAGAGATGTCCTCCCAACATACCCTGATTCCGAAATTTAGGAACAAAATTCTTGACCTCCCACTCAGGTCGCCCAAACTTGGCATGCAATGAAGCATTTCTCTCATCTAGGATTGGGACAGGAGGTGAGTTCCGCTATAGGGGAGACATCAGTGGCGGCTGAACCATGTTACTGACAGAACTTCCTTTGACATTATATTATATTGTCGTAGATGCTCTTTTGGTGATTATAGCCATCAATTGGTACATGGCCTCGGTCTGGATAGCCATTCATATGTTCACAGTCATATTTTGAAAACAGAATTGCTCGGCTTGAGCATGTACCAACTCTGCATGAGTTATCTCATATTCTTGAACGTGTTGAATACTCATTTGCATATCCCGAAGTCCAACTGTTATCTCTTCAAGAGATGCAATCCAAGAGGTCGCTACCCCCTCCTAGTTCACAAGACTGAGTGTTGGACTATTGTTCTTCTATTCATATTTTTAATTAATCAAATCGTAATGTTGCACCGATAAGTAAACAAAAACGAAGGTCCCACTGGGCGTGCCAAGCTTTCGATATCAAATTTGGTCACGAGATTAGTGCAGGCATGCCAAAATTGAATGTGCGGCTCACTTTAAACCGAACAACTACAACCCTAAGTATCAAGATAAGCAGATACATTGGAAATCGACTGTATATGACCGAGTTCTAATAAGATCAATCACCTATTCAGCCACTTGCACGATGTTATTTAAGATGATCAAGTAATAGTCAGATAGTGGTGTTTATCCTCTGAAAATGGGTCACACCTCTCCCTTTCATACGAATGGGCTTTTTTTTCTTCAATACAGACAAAGCAAAAGAAAAATTCTTACAATCAGTCATAGAGAACAATTGCATAACACCTCTCTGGATGAGAACTGTGCTTGATACTCGAACTGAATTTAGCGTATAAGCGTAGACTCGGATTACAGGTAAAGTTAACAACTACTTTGATTACTGTTATGCATTACACTGAGGAATGTAAATGGCAGGTAAAAGTAAAGGGTTGCACTATGGAATGTGAATGACCAATAAAGATAAGGATTATACTAAGGAACGTAAATGAGATAATTAAAAGGATAATTGAAAGATAGAATTGGTTTGGTTTAGTTTGGTTGGTACGAGACAATTTCTTCTATTGACTTCCTTCATTATTTATAATATTAGATCGTTCATCTAGATACTTTTCACATTTTGACAGTTACTATAACCATTTCAACACTACTTGCTTTCCTTACTTCTAAACTTGTCATATGTCCTGATAATCACTTCAGCATGACCACTCTTTACTCGACCACTTTTTCTTAATGGATGATGCGGCGTTGCTCCATAAATACTAGATATATTACCGTAAAATCATCTCCATCTATCTTTGAAGATTTTCATATATGTCATGCCACCACGCAACTCCCTTGGTATATTTATGAAGATTTTCAAATACACCATGCAACTCCCTCCTGATTACAAACAATCTCTCTTGATTGGCTCTTGTGGCATTGGCAAAAGTAGAGATGAACAAGTATATGAAGCACTCGACTGAATGTAATAAAAAGTAAGCACTCGACTGAAGATTTGGTTGGCTTCTTTGGGCCATCAAATTGCCGACAAACAATTGGATGGCTGAATATTATTGGGCCTGATATTGGGCCAAGTTGCAACCAACCCAATAAATGTGCACTATTTACATAGGAAGAGATTTGACACTCTAGCAAGGTGTGATGGTTGATGCAGGCACTCAAAAATGATCCCATGTGGCATACATTAACTCAAATCAAATAGTTCAAATTGCGTGAACGATCCTACATATGATTAGTGAACTGTTTTTCTTTTTTCTTTTTTCTTTTTTTGAGTCGAAAGATCCTATACAACCATCTGCTAAATGTAAGCCAATGGTCTATCTAGGAAGCTTAATCTATGTCAATTTTAGCTTTTGATTTATCTAAAAGAAGCCCACGACGTGGAAGGTTTATTTAAAGATACTTGCATCCCTACCGTAGAATTTCTGATTGCCTGACAAGACAGAGCCATCTCCCCATAGGAAACGGATTGGCTACTCCCCCTACCACCAGCCATTGGCTGGTGGTTGGTGCTCTGTGGGCCCCACCATGATGTATGTGTTTCATCCATGCCGTCCATCTATTTTTATCAATCATTTTATGTTATGAAAGAAAAAAAGAGGTATATCTCAATCTCAAGTGGACCACATGACAGGAAACAGTGTTGAATGAACGTTGACCATTAAAAACGTTTTGGGGGCCATAAAAGTTTTAGATCAAGCTGATATTTATTTTTTCCCTTTGTCTGGATCTTTATGACCTAATCAACAGATTGGATGTCAAATAATCAGTACAGTGGGCCTTAGGAGGATTTTAATGGTGGATATCCAATCATTATTGTTCCTGTGGTGTGGTCCACCTAAGATTTATATCCCTATCATTTTTTCTAACAATCCATGAAATGATCTGTAAAAATGGATGAACGGAATGGATGAAACACATACATCATGGTGGGGGCCACAGAGCACCGACCATCAGCCACGGGGCTGGTGTCAGGGGGAGTAGCCAATCCGTCTCCCTCTCCACAGGACACATGGCAGTGTATTGTATCGAACAGGTCCACCCTTGTACTAGCACATTGATGGCTTGCATTTTAAAAATAAAAACCATGAGATAATCTTGTCCCTTATATTTTTTAGACAATTAACCGCCTGCCTTTTGGGCTTTTTTCATATGAACTACTGCTGTTAAAATATTTATAGTAATCCACTCACCATTTTGCACCGCTATTGATATAACTTATAGTCAGTATACGGTGCTGATTGCACACGTTAACATGGGAGAGGGGATTGTCGTGTGAAATGGTCCGAAACTAGTTGGGGCCACCATATGGTGTTTGTGAGAAATCCAACCCGTTCTATGTTTTGACAACTCATTTTATGGCATGACTACAAAAATGAGGTAGATCCAAAGCTCAAGTGGGCCACACAAGAAAAACAGTAGAGATTGTATGCCCACTGTTGTCGTTCTAATATTTTTGTTCTTTTTAGTTAATCCGTTGAGAATGACCTTATGAACAATTGGGTTGTTGCTTTATGAATGGTTTGGATTTGAAATGCATATAATCATTAGTGAAGATCAGAAAAGTTTGAAGGGTGGGAATCCACTGTTCACTTTTCAGTTGCCATCTTCCGGTTCTTCTGGCTCTATGTATCATCTCCCTCTTCCCTCTATGGAAAAGGCTACCTTTAATATCATCATCAGCTGACTCATCTGCCACATATGTTGGCTGACAAACACGTGAAGGTGGTGGGGCCCACCTTTAATATGCATGAGGAGCTTTTAAAGCCAGGTCCATATGCCTTGATGGCATGGCGCACGCATGGTTGGCCCACTCATTCTGGGAAGGAAACAACCCAATTGTTAGAAGGCCCAGCTGTGTGGAAGATCATAGCTGTCCATCTGCTGGGACAGAGTTGATGTGATACGGCTAATCCACACATCAGGGCACACGGCCAACTATCAGATCTGCCGATTTAAAAGACAAATGAACGGCTAAGGCCCATCGGACAGGGAGCAGCACATTGCCAGCCACACACAACATCCTGAGATTACTTAGACCCAAGTCCTTATTTAAGGCTCACTTGTGCAAAACATCCAAGCAGTACATCAGCTGGGACCGTTTGTTGGAATATTTAGTTGAATTAAATAGACTATTAAAAATCGAGAACCAAAAAAGGAAAATAAATTTTGAGAAAGAAGAACTTATTGAATGAGTCGAGGCGTGACTGAGTCACTCGGCTTGAAATCGAATTTGCTCCCCTTGGACAGCGTCCCAAGTGCAACAGGTTCCCAGAGCAATCGACCTCCAGGATACAACGACTATGACCCGGTCCCAGCGGTGCACTCACTGTATACGGGCTCGAACCACTTGCAGTTTAATCCGAAAGTGCTGAGTTGACTCAGCGATGAACTCAGTAGAAAATGCTTAAAACCGAATATCAGAGAGCGTTTTATAAGAGAAGAATTTTTCGTGTATTAAAACCGGAATCGGTAGCCTTTATATAGACTCTGAAGTGGTGCATAAGCACCCTTTACAAAAGGTTAGGTCCGTTGGGTTTAAACCCAACAGGTGTGACCAACCGGAAGGGACGCATCTCTCTGGTTTAAAACGAAAAGGCGCAAGTGCGAGTACACTCCCGCACATACAGTCCTTCGCGTCGCGTCGCGTATGCGCACGCGCACACGCACATGGACACAGACTCGGACTCGGACCGGCTCGGTACGGCACGGCATGGCACGGCTGGGCGCGCGCGCGCGTGTGTGGTCAATGGCATAGATTAGAGCTATTGGCATAGCCCCCCCACAGGACCAAATTCACATACCCCCTGAAAGGGGCTCAAGCCCTAGGCAAAGAGACTATCTTATATACAAGATAGTTTACCTTTTCAAATCCGATGTGGGACAAAATCCACAACAAAAAAATACTACAACTTTTCAAAATTGGAGGGAAATTACCGAAAATTTGAAAATTCAAATTTTAATGCTATTTTAAAACAAAATACAACAATCCCCCACATGTTTTAAAATAAACCTTTTCGGATTAAAGCGTAATAGTTGTGCAATGGTGCCGGTGTCACCATAGACTTGAACCGACATTAGAGTAAGCAAGACAGGTCTACAGGAATCAGGTGACACCATAGTCTTGAACCTGAATCCTTTTAATGTAGATCGCAAGTACATGTCACTCACACAACTCTTCCTCTGCAAGTGATTCTGCGGTTCGGTGCGTTTCGGCCATACACCATTACCTGGATTTCATGAGTGCTCTAGAGAATTCGCCTAGATTCTCATAGGAAGCGGCCTCCACCTCCACACCCATATAGGTGAATTCCATCAAGTGTATGCAGCAACTGTATACACCACCAAATATATGGCTATGGATTCATTAAGAGTTCTAACAACTCATCCTTCTGCGTTGCTGCTCGCACTGTACACCATAGAAGGGACTCATACAACTCAGTGCAATCGTCTACCTCGTGTCTTGTTGTTTACCCATTGAACCTATTTCATGGGATCTCCACTTGTATAGGTTGGGTTGCCGACACTGGCAGCTCATATATTAGGCTCAGCCATATTCCCTTCGATGTATCATTGACTAACCTTTTAGATAGTCCTTTGGTCAGAGGATCTGCTAGATTCTTTTCTGACCTCACAAAGTCAATAGATATGACTCCATCACGCAACATATGTTTCACTATATTGTGTCTGAGTCTAATATGTCTGCTCTTTCCATTATATATTTTACTCTTTGCTTTCGCTATAGCTGCTTGACAGTTACAATGAATAGATACGGCCGATACAGGCTTTGGCCACAATGGTATATCAGCTAAGAGATTTCTAAGCCACTCGGCTTCTGTTCCAGCCTTTTCTAAGGCAATAAACTCGGATTCCATAGTAGACCGAGCGATACATGTCTGCTTGGTAGACTTCCAAGAGACTGCTCCTCCACCTAAAGTGAAGACATATCCACTCGTGGATTTTGTCTCATCTGAATCACTAATCCAGTTAGCATCACTGTATCCTTCTAATACAGCAGGAAAACCATTATAATGTAAACCATAGGCTATACTGCCTTTTAGGTATCTCAAAATCCTAAACAAAGCATTCCAATGTTCTTTTCCAGGGTTATGTGTATATCTACTTAGCCTTCCTACTGCAAAAGCTATGTCTGGTCTAGTACAGTTTATTAGATACATAAGGCTACCAATTATTCTGGAATACTCTAATTGAGACACACTATTTTCTGTATTCTTCATGAGAGTCACACTATAATCATAAGGAGTATTGACAGGTAAACAGTCAAAATGGTTAAACTTTCTCAATATCTTCTCAATGTAATGAGATTGTGATAATATAATAACACCATTTTTCCTATTTACTTCAATACCCAAGATTACACTAGCCTCTCCTAAGTCTTTCATGTCAAATTTAGATGACAAGAATTTCTTAGTTGTATTAACTAATTTAATATTAGTTCCAAAAATAAGCATGTTATCAACATAAAGGCATATAATAACATAATCATTTTCAGAAATTTTACTATATACACATCTATCTACATCATTTATATGATAACCATTTGATTTTAAAACACCATCAAATTTTTCATGCCATTGTTTAGGAGCCTGTTTTAAACCATATAATGATTTAATTAGTCTACATACTTTATTTTCTTTTCCTGATATCTTATAACCCTCAGGTTGTTCCATATATATTTCTTCTTCTAAGTCTCCATTTAGGAAAGCTGTCTTTACGTCCATCTGGTGTACCACCAGTTTATATATGGAGGCTATCGCTATTAAGACCCTGATAGTTGTAATTCTAGTTACAGAAGAGTATGTATCAAAGTAATCTATTCCTTCTTTTTGTTTAAAGCCTTTTGCTACCAACCTAGCCTTAAACTTATCAATAGTCCCATCTGGTTTTAGTTTCTTTCTAAACACCCATTTACAACCTATTGATTTATTTCCAGGTGATAGGTCTACAATTTCCCAAGTGTTATTAGATATAATAGATTCTAACTCATCATTTATTGCTTCCTTCCAAAAGGTTGCATCTGGAGAGTTAATTGCTTCTATATAGGTTGTAGGATTATCTTCTACTAAGAAAGTGAAAAAACCATCTCCTAGGTTAATTTCTCTTCTAAACCTAGTACTTTTTCTTGGTTGTATCTCTTCTACTACTTTCTCGTATGCATTTTTACTAGTAGATGCAATATCTGAATCTTTGACTTCCTCTATTCTTATAGATTTAGATTTCATAGGGAATACGTTCTCAAAGAACTCTGCATCCCTAGCTTCTATAATTGTATTAGGATCTAGAATATTATCCTTAGTTTTTAAAACTAGAAACCTGTAGGCCGCACTATTTTGTGCGTAACCTATAAATACACAGTCGGTTGTTTTAGGACCTAACTTTCTTTTCTTAGTTTCAGGTAATCCTACTTTAGCAAGACACCCCCACACTTTAATATATTTGTAACTAGGAACATGATTCTTCCAAAGTTCATATGGTGTTTGTTCAAAAGATTTAGAAGGAATTCTATTTAGAATATAACAGGCAGATAGAATTGCTTCTCCCCACATATTTGAGGGTAAGCCTGAACTATTTAACATAGCATTCATCATTTCTTTTAAAGTTCTATTCTTACGTTCTGCTATTCCATTCTGTTCTGGTGTATAAGGAGCTGTAGTTTCGTGAACTATTCCATTCTTTTCACATAATTCTCTAAATTGAGAAGATTCATATTCACCTCCTCTATCTGTTCTAAGTCTTTTAATTTTTATATTTAACTGATTTTCAACTTCAATTTTGTATTTAGAAAAAGCATCTAAAGCTTCGTCTTTGTTTCTTAATAGATAGACTCTAGTGAACCTAGAGTAATCATCTACAAAAGTTATGTAATATCTTTTTCCACCTCTAGACATGTGATTTCTAAAATCACCTAAGTCACTGTGTATTAACTCTAATAGAACAGATGATCTTTCTATTTGTTTAAAGGGTTTTCTAATGAATTTTGATTCGACACATGTTTCACATTTGTCAAATTCTTCATTAGATATATTAGGTAATAAACCTAATCTTTTCATTTTCTTCAAAGATGTTATATTCACATGACCTAATCTACTATGCCATAGATAACAAGGTTTAACGGTATAAACAGAACTGAATGTCTTCTTATTATTATCATTGGATACATTTATAATGAATAAGCCATCGCTACAGTACCCCTTACCAACAAAAGTTTCATTCTTTGTCATTACAAGCTTATCTGAATCAAATACTAACTTAATACCAGCCTTATTGAGGAGTGAACCAGAGACCAAGTTTCTTCTAATGTCGGGCACATGTAGGACATCATTCAACATCAGAGTCTTTCCAGAAGTGAGTTTCAGAAGTACTTTTCCTTTCCCTACAACTGGAGACGTTCTAGCATTACCCATGAACACCTGTTCATCATCTCCTGATACTTGATAGGAGGTAAACATGCTACGATCCTTGCACACGTGCCTAGTTGCACCAGTGTCTAGTACCCACTCCAAGTTGTTTACAAGGAAGACTTCTGACACCACAGCTACTATCATGTCAGACTCATTGCCTGTTTCTGTAAGATTAGCTTGCGGCTTATCTTTGTTTTTCTTAAGCCTGCAGGTTTTGACATGATGCCCAGACTTTCTACAGTTGTAGCAGTTTCCCTTTTTCTTGAATTGATTATTTGCATTCTTCTTTTTGAGCCTGCATTCATTTGCATAATGTCCAGGTTTGCCACAGTTATGACAGTTGCCCTTTTTCTTATTATTTGCTCGACTTGATTCCACAAGATTCGCCTTTGAATCTATCTCATTTTTATTTTCTTTTTGGTCTCTGATTCTATTGGCCTCCTCTATTCGTATGTGTACGATAGTGGTTTCCAAAGAAACACCGTTCTTTTTATGTTTCATTCTATTCTTATATTCTTTCCAGGAGGGCGGTAACTTTTCTATTAATGCTCCTGACAGAAACACTTCATCCAACTTAATTCCTTCTGTTGATAGTTCATGAACTAGACTTTGAAAATCATGAATCTGATTTGTGACAGGTATATCGTCTGTCATTTCATAATGAAGGAAATTGGCAATTGCATGTTTCTTAGCGCCTGCATCTTCTAATGTGTATTTCTTTTCCAAAGCAGTCCATATGTCTTTGGCAGACACGTAAGAAGCATACACGTCATATAGTTCGTTGGATAAAGAGTTTAGAATATAATTTTTACAATTATTTTCATCTGTTACTTCAGTTTGATTTGCTGGATCTATAGTAAATGATTCAGATAAAATGTATGAAACTTTCAGGGTGGTCAGAGCGAACATCAGTTTCTGTTTCCACCGTTTAAATGATTGTCCAGCGAACGGTTCGATTTTGGCTAACTCAGTAGAAGCATTTACTGTTACTGTAGCCATAGTCTATGTAATTCAACAATTTTCGATTTCAAGATTGTTGGAATATTTAGTTGAATTAAATAGACTATTAAAAATCGAGAATCAAAAAAGGAAAATAAATTTTGAGAAAGAAGAACTTATTGAATGAGTCGAGGCGTGACTGAGTCACTCGGCTTGAAATCGAATTTGCTCCCCTTGGACAGCGTCCCAAGTGCAACAGGTTCCCAGAGCAATCGACCTCCAGGATACAACGACTATGACCCGGTCCCGATGGTCTCACTGTACACGGGCTCGAACCACTTGCAGTTTAATCCGAAAGTGCTGAGTTGACTCAGCGATGAACTCAGTAGAAAATGCTTAAAACCGAATATCAGAGAGCGTTTTATAAGAGAAGAATTTTTCGTGTATTAAAACCGGAATCGGTAGTCTTTATATAGACTCCGAAGTGGTGCATAAGCACCCTTTACAAAAGGTTAGGTCCGTTGGGTTTAAACTCAACAGGTGCGACCAACCGGAAGGGACGCATCTCTCTGGTTTAAAACGAAAAGGCGCAAGTGCGAGTACACTCCCGCACATACAGTCCTGCGAGTACCCATACACACACCCACGCGAGTATACACACACCGCACCCGCACCCGCGCCCAGCCCAGCCCGTCCCGTCGCGTCGTGCACGCGCACACGGACCCGGCTCGGCTCGGCGCGCGCGCGCGTGTGTGGTCAATGGCATAGATTAGAGCTATTGGCATAGCCCCCCCACAGGACCAAATTCACATGCCCCCTGAAAGGGGCTCAAGCCCTAAGCAAAAATACTATCTTATATATAAGATAGTTTACCTTTTCAAATCCGATGTGGGACAAAACCCACAACAAAAAAATACTACAACTTTTCAAAATTAGAGGGAAATTACCGAAAATTTGAAAATTCAAATTTTAATGCTATTTTAAAACAAAATACAACACCGTTTACATGTCGTGATCCAACCATCATGGGTCACGACCCTTAGGTATTCCTTTTTTTTTCTTTTTTAAAAAACGTCTTGGTAACCCATCTACGGGCCATCCATTTGTGAATTCTTACATTGTCGCCCGCCTGTTAATGAGTATGCATGAAAATCAGGACCGTCCATCAGGCAGGCCAGGCCATATGTTCACGTTGAACATGGGACCGCTGCCTATTTATTTCGTTTTGCCCTTTCTTCTTTTTCATTTCTCCATATTACAGTGGGCCCACCTTATGAACTGCTATTGCCTATTGATGTTCAAAAGTGCTACGTCAGCAGCTGAACAGGGTGCGCGCCAGGGACAACAAAGCCCAGACAAACACCAAAACATTAAAGTGAAATGTTCACCTACAACCGGCTGTATGCTAATTTATAATGCAGCCCCATCTTCCCCTCCAAAATGTCACTTGCTTTTAATATCCAATCCAAGTAAAAGGTGAGCCCATTAGGAGTGATCATCTGACACGAAAATCAGGCCGATCCATTCATCAGGTAGGCCACACTGTAGATGGCCAAGATTTGATGGGCGTAATTTTCAAAGGGAGTGATCTTCATTGCTGGGCCCACCTGTTGTCTTGGATTTCCTACACAAGTGACACTTTAACCGGATATGCGGTGTGTCCTCCCACCATGAAGTTAGCATGCAGCGTGCAGCCAGATGTAAGTGATCAGCTCTCAAAATAAAAACAAATCTCATATCACTCGCTAGTCACCAGCTTATCAAACGACATGTGGCGCAATCACTTCAATCCAAGAAGAAGGGCCAGAAAGTCTTTATTCTCAAATTGCTCTTTTCGACTCTCAACTTTCAACGACGGTCGTGTTTTTTTCCTTACTCTCCTCCCTCCTAACGCTGACCTCTCATTCTCCTCTCATTACTTTCACAGAATTCAGTCGGGTCAAAAGCCCAAAAAACCATCAAAAGTGTAGAAGTTACGGAACAACTTTTTTCTTTTCCAAACTTTCGATTAGTTGGGTTTTCTTATCCTCACCCTCACATACGAATTTAATGTTGTATTTTGTTTCAAAATCTATATTAAAACTAGAATTTCAAATATTTAGGTTTCTCTCCGCATTTGAAATTTATGATGTTTTGAGTTATTGGTTTTATCTCACATCAAATTTACCGAAGGAAATCTTATTGTATATAAGATGAATTTTTTTTCTTAGGGCTTGAGCCTCATTCATGAGGCATGTGAATTTGGTCCCGTGGGGATATGTCAATACCTTTAATTTATGCCATTGACCACACATGCGCACGTGCTGAGACCGAGTCTGTGGGTGCAGGTGTGGGTGCAGATATACTTGCGTGGGTGAGTGTGTATGGGTATTCGCGGGACTTTATTTGCGAGAGTGTACCTACACTTGTTCATTTTCATTTTAAGGACTTCGTTCCAGTTTCTAAAATACGAAACATGTTGCACTTGGGACACTATCCAATGGGAGCAAATTCGATTTCGAGCTGAGTGACTCACGTCACGCCTCGACTCAATTCAATAAGTCTTCTTTCTCAAATTTGATTTTCTTTTCTTGGTTCTCGATTTTTTAATAGTCTATTTAATTCAACTAAAATTATATATTAACATTTAACTCTGTCATGGGCCACATATAGAACACGTATCCAAGAGGAGTATGTAGATGGTTTGGGCATTAGGTGGGGCCCATAGAAGTGTGGAGTGTATGGAATGAATTTATGCCCCACAATTCCAAATCCTCCTTAGTGTGTTCGAGATGGAGAGCCATGAGGTAACGGTTTCATCGTGAAATCCAACAATGGGAATGATTTTCTACTATCAATTAAAGGTTAAATAAAAATAGCATTTGTTCTTCTCTTATTTATTAAATCCTCGCACACAAATCTATTTTAGACATTTTCTCTGAATGTAGTTGAAGGTGTAAAACACTATGAAAAAAATTGCATTATTCATTGTATTCTCATTGATGTAAATGCTGGTGCGATCCGCTCGTGGGTCAAAGGTTTGATTGATCACCATATTGTTTCTTTCTCAAAGATAATTGACATGAATACCATCTGAATCAATCTTTCTAAATTTTCAATATGATAGTACCAATTATTCAGAATGCCTTCATTGCTATGGCCCGCTTGTTTGTACTGCATGGATCCTTTGTTTTCTAAAATATAATAATACAAGTCAAATCCTTGGTTTTTCATTTACAATGGTAAATGGCTCTAAACGGATAATAATTATTTACTCTTGAAATTGTGCGGTGACATTACTTAAATTTGATTACAATGATGGTTTTGCTGCGGTCTTCCATAAATCAAAGTAAAAGTGGTATTACAATTCACTTTGCATACTTTATTTACAAGTGTATTTGATTCTCAAAGAAAGTGTATTTGATTCTCAATCTACAAGCTATAATTCTTGTTTAAACAAACACTCGCTCATTTACTTTGCATTTTATAGGAAATTAGAAAACCAAACAACCTGTGAAATGGGTCTTTGGAGTAAATGGGGGCCAATTGGTTTCTTCTTGAAATGATTCATGAGCTATAATTCTTGAAATGATTATTCTTTAAGGAAAAATTCATGGCATTTCGGTATTAGAATGTTTTTGAAAATAAAATGAGCCTTTAGAGGAAATGTTACAGGTAAAAATGAACTGACCAGATGAATAGACTCAAAGACTATGGATTGCTTGAGGGCCGAAAAATCACCCTGACCTCGCCCTTAGGTATCAACCTCGGCCTCGAAGGTCGACCTCGAATAAAGACCTTGACCTCGATTACCAACTTTGGAGGTCGGCCTCGGATACTAACCTGGGTCTCGGGATATAAATACACTTGCAATATATAAAGATAGGATTATCTTCCTATCTTCTAAGATCTTCGCTATAAAGATAGGATTATCCTCCGAGATATTCGCAGGATATAAGGAAATCAATCACGACAAGTCCGGAGGAAGATCTCTTCCACAATACGCATCCACCATAGAGAGGCATTGCCATATACAACACCGCCCCTAAAAGGCTATAAATAAGGACTCCGCCTATAGTGAAAGGTACACACAACACCTGATTCTTTTACTCTTCCTACGAGTCCATATTATGACTTGGGAATGGGAGGGTCCCCAGCCTTAACCGGCACCCCCAATGTATTCTCTTGTTTCATAATAAATTACAGGTACTCCCGCGAGCTGAAGTTGAGAAGGATCGACCAGATTTCTGCATCAACAGTTTGACGCTATCTGTAGGAACAACATCAAAGTTGTTCCTGTAAGGCCCGTATCATAGTCCATACTGTTCCTTAGACTCTCGCGATCCTCCCGGCCGAATTTCAGCGACCTGTGACGCGTAGATAGCATTTGCACGGGACCCTGAGTCGCACCCTGTCAACCCGAATCAGCTCAACTTGAAACTTGTACCCTAATGACCGCGTTATTGCTGCGGTTCCAACACCATGTCTCGCGAGCCGATGTGATATCCAGGCCAGGAGTCGTGGGCCCGCGTATATTCCGAAGAAACGCCATGCATTGCAAATTCTGAGAGAATCTCTACCATTCATCACATCAACCAATCAATCACAAGTACACAACTCATCCCTCTCTTACACAAGCCTTACCCAAAGTCAACTCTCTCTCTCTCTCTCTCTCTCTCTCTCTCTCTCTCTCTCCCCACCCATCCCTCTCTCATCCAAAATTCAACCAAGCCCATACCCTCCATGTCATTCTTCTTACAGCATCCATTTCTCCCATCCCATCCCTCTTACAACACCCTCTCCTCTCTTATTCTCTCTACCATTTCCCAAACTTCCATGAGAAAAAAAAATTCTAAGGAGAGAAGAACTCAAGAGAAGGCCCACCTCCCTACCACTCAATCTCCCATCCTAGCCATCCATACTTCATCATCCTCCATCAAAATCAAAGCCAATGAGCTAAAGAAGCCAATGGACCAAGAAGGAGTGTAAACGGTGGGTGGTCTTAGGACTTTTGATCATAGGACAAGTGGGGCCTACCGGTTGATGGTAGGGATCCCACTTTGGGCCCTAGGTGTGGCCAATGGCCCACCTTGATGCATATATGACTTCCATGATGGGGCCATTCTCCATGGACCCCATAATGATGTTTATTTTGTTTTCATTGTAAGAAGGTCATCTAGACCTTATATTGTTGGTGGAAAAGGGATTTCCACCATCGATCCTTGTGATTTAAGGGCCCACATGTGGTGGGACCCATTGATGTATACATTGTATGATAGAGAGGAGCTCATAGTGACGGAACTCCTCTCTCTCTCTCTCTCTCTCTCTCTCTTTCCCTGTTTGATGGCCACCTTAACATATGTATCATATCCAACATCCATCCATTTTGGCTAGGTCACGGACTCACCTTACTGATAGGTCATCTAGACCGTCCAGCCATGGGATGTCCAACAACAGTTGATGCTGGACTACACGGAGGAAATAACAAATATCAGCTTGATTCAAATCTAGTGGCCCACCCACGTGGTGCCACCTTGATGCATGTATTCATCCCCACTGTCCAAACCAGCATAGGACAGTGGGGCCTGCTGAGATATATGTGGTAATCCACACTGTCCAGATAGATGGGGCGATGGGACGTCCCACATAAAGCATGTGTTTTATCTAAACCATTCATTTGTTGAATGGTGTGGGCCAGCACACCAGCCCATAGCTGCTGTATTTACGTCAGCAGCTCTTCGGTTTGATCACAAGCATGTGTTTCATCCAGACTGCCCATTTGCTGAACGGCCAGCAGCCAAACTGTTGTATTAACGTTAGCAAGTTCTGGGGCCCGCTGTGATATATGTGTTTCACCCAACCGTCCATCTATGGATCCCACTAGATGTATATGTTTCATCCCAACCGTGCATCTGACGTTGGGCCAACAACACTTTATATAGCTGCTGAATTGAAGTTAGTAAGTTCTGTGGGTTCGACCATGATGTAAGGGTCTTATCCACACCGTCCAGATGGTTGGACGATGGGACCCACCATTGATGTATATGTTCTATATCCACACCGTCTATCAAGTGGACCACACTGCAAAGACCAGTGAAGGATTGAACACTTACCATTGAAATCCGTTTAGGGCCACAAAAGCTTTGGATCAATATAAAATGGGTTTTCCTCTTAACTCAGGTCTTTATGACCTTATGAACAGATTGGATGGAAAATAAACGTTATGGTGAGCCCTGTGAATTTTAAAACAGTGAAAATCATTCTCCACTGCTATTTGTGGTATGGTCTAGATGATCTTTTGATCATTATCTCCGCTGCTATTTATGGTGTGGCCCATGTGATGTGGCCCACTTGATGTATATGAGGCCCATGAGTGAGGCTCGATGTGATGTATGAGAGGCCCATGGATGTGGCCCATTGTGATGTATTCGAGGCTCATGGAACGTGGCCCATTGTGATATATTTGAGGTCCATGGGATGTGGCCCAATGCGATGTATATGAGGCCCTTGTATGAGGCCAATGAGTGAGGCCCAATGCGATGTATATGAGGCCCTTGTGTGAGGCCCAAAGCGATGTATGAAGACCGATATGATGTGTGATTTCACCATGATGTATGTAATGATGTTTATGATGGGTCATGCCTTGGAAGCAATGATGGTTTGATGTTCACATTGTAAGAGCAATGATGGTTAAATGTCCATATTGTAACTTTCCCTAGGGCCCATTGTTAGGCCCATTCTCACCTCCTCTTAATGGGCTAACCCAAATCATTGGCCCTCATGATCATTAGGCCCATTCTTGATATGAGTAGGCCGTCTAGGCCCATCCTTGATATGAGAAGAGTACATCATCATCATATAACATACTTAGTATAGCTTCACGATCCATGCCCATGCGCATCATATGTATGCTTGATATGAGGAGTGATTGATCATAGCACATGCCATTGGGTGGATTATTATGAGACTCCCTGATAGGAGGAGTTACCCACATGAGTGCGCGGTACATGCAGGATTGTTGCATAACTTGATAGTATGATTCATGCATCTTGCATTTGTGTGATATAATTTTTGTACGCCCTAGCAACATCAGGGCCATAGTCTCCACAAGCATATCGTGGATGGCAGGATTGGACACCAAAAATATTGTTACTAGTATCGGGGGGCCATAGATGTCCCAGGGTGAAAATTCTTAAACCTGATGGTACCAGAGGATGACTCCAACGTCGAGACCAAGTGGATACATAAGCGTACGAGGGCCGTATACCAATAAGCCACGTCTCTCACTATGTCGTGGTCAGTTGGAAAGGGGTGTGACCGTACCCGCCTAAGTGAGGGAGAAATATCTACGTTGGATTTAACCAGCTTGAGGAATGGGTCTGCTATCGACAAGTCGTGCCCGATATTGGCAAGCGGATAGTGAGGTCTCTTCCACTTACCCAGTTGCGTGCTCGAATAGGGGTAGCAAGCTAGCGTAGAGTGTACTAGACCCCAATGATTGTCTAGAGTAAGATCTATACTGATATTTGATGCTCTAGCGATGAGTTGTATGGTTATGTGGATTCAGATGAGGTCTGACATGCGTGTGTTGCATCTCGCATATGACATTCGGCTACATAGGCCTCGCATCGCATGGCATTCGTATGGCCGACATCATTCATGCCTTACATCGCATAGCCTTGATATGGTCAATAGCATTCATGCCTTGCATTACATGGCCTTGGTACGGCTGATAGTATTCATGGACTTATCAGCATATTTCCGCATTACTTTGATATTGCATACTTGACACTTGCCTTGCGCACACACTTACACCACCCTCTAAGCTTTTCGTAAGCTTATGCACGACCGTTACATGTAAGTGACACTAGGACGCCGTAGCAGCCTTGACATTGGAGCGTGCAATGGACTTCTGGAGCTCCTGTTATTGATATTGTATTTTCTTTTATGCATTGTACCTTAAAGTTTTTTATCATAGTGGATTTTGTGATGATGTCTTGGTTATTGTTCATGGGTTATGCTTATTATGAAAAAAATTCATGCTGAAAAAAAAAATTCTCCTTATAGGATCCTAGGATCGGAACCTGGTATATGGGTGTCGGGAGCCGAGAATAGGGTACTACAGAGGCTGTCAGAGCCGGATTCGGCAATTGAAAATTTTGTGAGCCCGGTTTTCAACTTCGGGGCGTGACAGTTCCTACTTTACCAGAAAACCACAATGGCGAAAGAAAGAAAGTGAACTTTGGACGTCATTGCTACAACTGCTCCTGCATCAGTGGAATAGTCCGCAAACCAAGGAGATCCATCTTCCCAACTCCAAACTAATTCTACATTTGCAGGCCTTGTGCAGCGGTCCGAAAACTGAGGAGGTCGGCTCGTCTCTCTGGAACATCAAGTCGAAGTATTGACCGGTAACATTAACCGGATAATGCAGATTTTGGATAGACAAAACTTACCTCCCGACCAGAGGATAGTTGCACGGGTAGCCACCGAGGCCTTTACACCATCTTAAGCACCAGTCGACTCGTAGAGAACCAAGCAACATCCTGGGCAGTCAAGCTATGTGCCCTCCCACATCTCGAAAACTGCCACGCCCGCCTACTCTAACTTGCATCACACGGTGGAGAAGAAGAGGAGTGGAAAGGCTCCCGAGGATGTAGCCAAGAACAAGGGCCCCAGTAAGGTATAACTCAAGAAACTGCGAAGTCAGATCGGCGATATCCGCCAAGCCTACCGTGCCAAAATACCAACTTCCGTTGAGGCTATGCCGGAGGAGACAAAGTCGTCATTTACCGACGACATTATGAGAGCCCAACTCCTACCCAACTTCTGAATGCTGCGAATCGCCCCCTACTCCGGGTCTGGAGACCCAGTCGAGCATTTGAAATCATTCAGGGCATAGATGGAACTCCAGGACACGTCAAACTCGGTTATGTGCCAAGCATTCTCCCTAACTTTTTTGGGGATTGCACAAAAGTGGTATAGGTAGCTAAAGTCAAGATTCATCGACTCCTTCACACAGCTCGGTAAAGCTTTCATCACTCAGTTCATCAGTGGGAAAGATAAGAGAAAGTCATCGACCCACCTCCTTACGATCACTCAGAGGGATGATGAGTTACTAAAAGACTACGTCATCTATTTCAACGTTGAAGCTGTCTAGGTTTATGGTTATTCCGACCAGATAGCTTTGGCCGCTATGGTGGCCGGCCTTAAATGAGACAAGTTCATCTTTTCTATTGGTAAAAACCCCCCGACTACACTCACCAACCTACTTAGCTGAGCTCAAAAATATTCCAATGTTGAGGAGTTCTTTAGTTCATGAAGAGCTACTTAAGAAGGAAACAATTCGACTAAGGATATGAAGCGAAATGAAGAAGGGGAGCCCTCTACCATTAACGCCAAAAGAAGGAAAGAGGAAGACCAAGACTGAGGCTAATGTACCTTGACATAAGATACTAAGAAGTGCATCGACTAACTGACCTACTCGACTAAGAGCGACCTCACTTTTTAAAAGGAAAAAATGTACTCATGATTCTACTGCTTTATGAGCTTCTATAATAAAAGAACTTCCCCAGGTTAGGGGAAGAAAATTCTTTTAAATGATTTCTCGACTATTCGAACTATATGGTCTACTAAGGACTTTCTTTATTACAAGGAAAAAATAGTCATCAACCAGTCGTCTGACCCTTAGAGAAGAATTCAAACCACTAATTGGCAACGCTACTCGGACTACGAGGGCTTCCTTTTGTGAAAAGAAAGAAGTCATCCACTGAGAATTCTACTATGAAAGAACCTCCCGAGGTCAGGGGAGGAGAATTTCTTTCAATTCCCTGTTGTTCAACCTTACGATCAACTATGAGGACTTCCCTTAGTATAAGGGAAGAAAGTCCTTCTACCGAGTGCTCGGCCTAGTACTATGGGAACAACTGGGACCTCTCTTAATTGAAGGGAAGGAAAGTTCCTCCTATTAACTCTAATATATACAATCGACCACTGAACAATCGACTTAAACCTTAGCCCTACTCTGTCCGACCTCTCAACCTCCCGACCTCTTTGGTGCAAGTCATCACATAGTGTGAGTTCACACTAACTTACTTCCCGAGCTCCTGAAGAACGCTCGAAAGTAGGGGGGCTACTATTATGGGTAAAAATGGACTGACTAGATGAACAGGCTCGAAGACTATAGATTGCTTGAGGACCGAAAAATCACCCCGACCTCGCCCTTGGATACTAATCTCAGCCTCGGAGGTCGGCTTCGAATAAAGACCCCGACCTCAGTTACCAACTTTGGAGGTCGGCCTTGGATACCGACATTAGCCTTGGGATATAAATACACTTACAATATATAAAGATAGGATTATCTTCCTACCTTCCGATATATTCACTATAAAGATAAAATTACCTCCGAGATATTTGCAGGATATAAGGAAATCAATCACGACACGTCCGGAGGAAGATCTCTTCCACAATACGCTTCACTAAAGAGAGGCATTGCCATATACGACACCGCCCCCAAAAAGCTATAAATAAGGACTCCGCCTATGGTGAAAGGTACACACACAACACCCGATTCTTCTAAGCCTCCTTCAACTCCATATCATGGCTTAGGCATTGGAGGGTCCCCAGCCTTAACCGGCGCCCCCAATGTCTTCTTTTATTTCATAATAAATCACAAGTACTCCCACGATCAGGAGCATAATAAATCACAAGTACTCCCACGATCAGGAGTTGAGGAAGGATCGGCCAGATTTTTGCATCAATAAAAAGTATTAAGCCAATTGATTTCTTTTTCTTTTTCTTTTTTAATTGTTACATATGGATTTTAATTGTCCGGGGTTCATCTTACCATGGTTTTAAGAGTTGCTGACATAGACCCACTTACCCACTTACTAGGTCCTGAGTTAAGCACATCTCGATTGAGTCACCTCCTATTTTCAATTATGACTCATGGTATTAAATCAAATCAAGCCTAACCAAGTCCAAGTTGACTTGGATTAGCAACAAAAGAAAAGAAATAGTACTATTCTTAGAACTGAATAAACAGAACAATTCTTATTCTATATACCACAACAATCTGTTCAGTTCTATCTAATATGGATAAGTTCAAAACATTAGTTAATGTGAATTATTCATCGAGTCATAGTGAGGAACTCAAAGAGTCTTAAGACATTGTTTTTATTGGTAATAGTAATGTTGACATTCTTTTTGTATTCTTGAGTTTTGATTGAAATTTTGCCATTGGCTGCATTTATCAAAGGGAGAGATTTATACCCATGGTCTGCTCGAGTCCTTTCAACTGTACACTTGGAATGCCTGGAAGGTGGACATCAATGGGGCTAGTCTGGGTGGTGTGCCCTAACATGGTTGGCCTGGGATAATACAGCCCTCGTTCTTTTCCTCTAGCAATTTCAGTGCTGAATGTTGATTTAATGGCCACGAACAGGATGGATACTATCATCTTATTGATGTTGTAGTTGAACAAATGCCATAATCCCATACTCAACTTCAATCGATGTCTAGCTAAGTCAGGTCTACTTGAAGACTCAACTTCAATCAATCTTATTGATGTCATAGTTGAACAAATGCCATAACCCCTTCTGGTCCCACTTTCTCTGCTTTCTGTATCCGCTCGATTAGTTCCATGGAAAATACTTTGTCAAAACAGAGAACACTATGGAGGCAAGTTCCGATGGTCCCTATCTTCACCATTGATCTTGGACAGGATTATCTCGTATCATTATACTCCTCTATCCATAGGTGGAGTGGCTTCCGCTTCTTCTTCCATTGAAGGGGAAGGTTGAAGAGAATCAAATAGGGGTTGCTCCTCTAGTAGTGGCATACCCATCTAAATCTCCCTATAATGAACAAATGTAGAACCCAAACAGATGGTTTTGTGCCTATTACCGGTTCTCTCAAAGGGGATTATAACCAATAGATCAGACTGACTCAAAGAGTGGTGGAAGATCTGCTGATCATCTCATGTCTACATTCAAAGAACTCCCCTTGCTCGATGTCACATCTAGTCTATCCCTCTTTCCTGGAGAGAACCAGCTAGCTTCGGGTTCGAGCGACATTTCACCCAAACAACGCGAGAGACAATTACTTGATGTTGGCAACTAAACATGATTTCTATCTTTTGGTTGATGAGTACGTTGTTTTCCGAATATGCTTATTAGGTGAATGAGTAGAAACCAAGATAAGTTACTTATGGCATAATTAAGTAGCTAATTTAAAGTAACTTATTATCCAAATGCCACCTAATTTTAAAAACCAAGATAAGCTATTTATGGTACAAGTACCTAATCTATAGTAACTTACTATCCAAAAGCCCCCTAGTTTTAGCACCATGCTATGCCATGGAGAAAGGGTTCCGCTATTCTTCCGTTATTGATTTGTTGGGTTGTATGTACGTGGGGGATTGGGGCCAAAGTTTGTTGGTCTGAGCACTTAATTGGCAGGCGTCACTAGGCATGCATATGCAACTCACTTTGATCCATAGTTGGTTAAGGTGGATAAACAACTATACAAATGATCAAAAGTTTTGGCCCTACATGTATGACATTTCTTTGCATTAAATAATCTTCCAACATAACCATCTGATGGCACCCAGATGTCTCACAGGTTAGAAGATCCTAACCATTGATAATTAGCCATTTCCTATTAATATGGCCCTTATCAACGGTCGGTTACCAACGATTACTAAAAGAACCCACCAATTAAGAGAGGATCATCCAATCCATGTAATTTGCCGAAGGGTCCACATCAAGGTGGATTTAACGTATGATAAGGTCCATGCCATGTGTCATTATGCCACGTGTTCAATTTGAGTGCAACCAATTGTAGACAAGTAATTTGGCTAGCATAACATGCCAAGAGTTCCCAGCCATCCTTCCGATGGAAAGAGAAATGAAGAGAGATTTTGTGTCGCCTCTGCAATCTAAGCCAGCCTACAAATGGCGTGCACTGTGAACATGCTGTGACGAAATATTAGGCAGGAAAATTCATCAGGTGGGCCATGCGTATCAAATGCAGATTTGCCCATTTCTTCCAATTACAACATTTTTGGAAGTTGCCCACTTGATTTGCGGACCACCTGATTTCGGGGCCAGACCATGTTAACAGGATCCTTGTATTTGTCCTCTTGGCAGTTTGCTTCTATTTTTTTTTTCTTTTTAAAAAAAAAATTTATGGACAACCCAAAAGCTGCATCAACAAGCAATCCAATCCCCGTCAACGGATAATCCGTGTTGGACCAGCTCCGAGCGTGCCAACTTTTACAAAATCAATGGTCTGGATCACCATAACTACATGCCACATGTAACATTCAAATTTGTTCCCATCATCCTCTACATGCCATCTTCCTAATGAATGCAATCTGGACTATAAAATGTGCATGAGATACACGCCCTTCATCAGTAAAGCCCCACTATATTTCCATGCTCCGAGCCGAATGCTGGATGGCCCATCCACTCCTTTCACAAGCAATGTGTGCAAAAACTGTGGACGGTTGGCAACTTCTTCTGACCATCCTATTCTTCTTTTTTTTTGCAGCCCCCTCTCACCTGATGAGCAAACGGATTAGATTCTCGGGCATGGGCAACTGCAGGGCCCACATGATGAATGGCCTACTTGTTATGATGCAACCAAACTCACCCAACCCCTATAAATGAATCTTGTCATTCTTCTCATCAAAAGGATCAAAATTCCAACACAAAATTCATCTTCTGTTTTTTTTTTTTTTGGAAGTTCAAAATTCATCTTTTAAAGACATAATTATGAAGAAGCAGCTTCACGAAAACAATATCCATACCGAAATCTGAAATCCCAACTACTACGATGCCGCCTCCTTATCTGATCTATCATCCGTGTTATCCGTCGGACTGGAGCTCACAATTGGCAGATTCCTCCTGTACTGTGGGGACGTAAGCCTCCTCTCCAGCGGCGTCTTCCTCTTGCTCACAACAAACCGGTTCACCCCTTTCCTCATCGGCATTATCGAGGGGAAATCCTCGTCAGGGATCTGGCTCAGCTCCGAGATGTCTTTGATCTGCGCGACACGCCGGAACCACCTCTCCGCCTTCGCCTCCTCTGACATGTCCAGTGGATCTGGCTCCTTCACCATCGATCCCTCCAAGCTCTTTCCCGTAAACCCCCGGTTCCAGCTCTCCCCGCTGCTCAGCCTGCTCTCAGGTTGTTGTTGTGTGGCCCGCCCACTGTTCCAACTCTCTCCCCCGCTTGTCTGTAGATTACCAGGCCGTTGGGTTGAGTTTCCAGAAGCTCCCCCATAAACAGCATCCCCCTTGCTCTCACTCAAGTTATTTGGAGATAAACCCACATTCCAATTCTCTCCATTTTTCTGTTGATTTTCAGACCTTGGAGCCGAGCTTCCAACAGTCCCCCAATTAGAGCCCTCTGCTTTCTCCGGAGTGTCCAGAATCTTTTCAGGTGTTGAAGAAACAGTAGTTTCAGATGAAGATTTCTCAGTTGACGGTTGGGTTTCCGTGTTCTTGTTCTTGGCAAAATAGTCTGGGGGAAAAGGGACAAATGGGACGAAATTGGAGTTGTTGGCTTGCTCCATGGCCTGCCGTCTCTTGTACTGGGGTGACGTCAACGAACGGTCCTTCTTCTTGCTAACCACGAACCGGTTCTCCCCTTTCCGCATGGGCATGATCTCTGGGAAATCCTCGTCGGAGATGGCGCTTGCCAGATCTGTGACATCATGTAGCTCTGCAACTTTCTTAAACCATCTCTCAGATTTCTCAGCCTGCTCTTTCTCTTTATCGACTTGCTCTTTCTCTTTATCAATTTGCGTATGGTTTTCTGGCTTCTCAGAAACAGGAACTGCACGCTCCACAGCTTTTGCTGCCACAGAATATTTGCTGTTGGCATTTTGATCTTCGGTGCCAGGTTTCTGTGGTTTGGCAAACATGTCTGCAGGTAATGGCACAAACGGAACATAGCCGGAATCGCTCCCCTGATTACCTATAGGTTGTCTGTTCTGCAGAGGAGCGGATCTTGGTTCAGTTCCAGTTGCTGAAAGACCATCATTTTTCTCAGCTGACGAGCGTCCTAATATCCTATCTAAGCTCTGGTTAATCGATGTTTCAGATGTTTGATCAGATCCAACCCGACCCACATCACCTGCCGGGAAATCATTCCCCTCGGCAGAACCATCATTGCCCAAATTCCTCCGGTACTGAGCGTTGGCCAACCTCCGCTCTAATGGCGTTTTCCTCGTGCTGACAACGAATCGATTCACACCTTTCCGCAGTGGCATGATCTCTGGGAAGTCTTCGTCAGCTATCGCACTGCTCATATCAGCGGTGCTGTCCAGCTGAGAAATCTTGCTGAACCACCGCTGTGCCTTCTCTTCGTTAGCAGCTAGGCGGCTCTCAATGTCGCGTTTGTCGGGGTCGGTCCCATTAAGAGCTTGCTCTGTATTTGACTTCTCATCAAACCCAAAACTAGGCCTAGTGGTAGGAGCACCAAACGTGGTTTCTCCAGGGCGCTTGCAATCACACCTTAAGCATACAGTGTTCCTCCCGTAGTTAAAGAAATCGCATCTGCAGAATGGTAAGGATCAAAATGATTATTAAATGAGAAGATGGGGTGGACAGGCGAATGGAAACATGCTTACTGAGGACACTCCCACTCTCCACCAGTCAGAAGCCTCTTTGGCCGCACTTCATTGCATTCGAGACATTTCATGTTCCTTGCGAAGTTCATGAAACTGCACCTGTTCGGAAATGAAACACAAGAAGGCCTCAATATGAGATTCTAGAGATTTGAATATGGTTTAGATGGTAAATGGTTCATTTTTATTCAAGTTAGATGGTAAGATCATTTAGAATCCAATTTCATGCCAGGTTAGAAGATGTCACAAAGCTGTTATAAAATGAGGAACCATGTCACGCCCATTGAAAGAGACCATGCTCTTTTTGCTCAACCCAGCAATGGTACAGGTGAGGCCCACTTTCGGTAGTCTAAGCCATTCATCTGGTCAGCCCATCATGGGATGTGCCAACAATATCTTCCCTATCAGATGATCCCAGCAATGCAGTCGGTGGCCACCAAATGAACAATAAAAGCCACAGGTCATAACGGAGGGTGCACTAGAACAAATGGGATTTTGAGATAATCCAGTCATGGAAATTTTTCTCGTTATTTCCCATCTAGCAATGATACAGGTGGGGCCCGCTTCCGGTAATCTAAGCCATTCATCTGGTCAGCCTCATCATGGGAAGTACCACCATTATCTCCCTTATCAGATGATCCCAGCAATCCATTTTGATGGCTGCCAAATGAACAATTACAGCCATGACTCCACATTTAACAGAGATATGGGAAAATCCAAAGACGGGCATTTTTCACAGCATCTCCCATCCATCACAAGCCCCACCATATTAACGGTTTGAATTTGAATCACGAATAGCTCAGCTTCTCATGTGCAGTATGTTGGGCCGAGCAAATTGCTTGATCAAACACTATATTTCTTTCCTCCTACAAATAGGGCCAACTAAAAGCATCTCATCAGTCATCACATGATACCAAAAAAAACAAGAGTGACATGCTTGAGTGAAATGCATGCATTACATTAAAACTATATCCAGTGAATCAAATTCAAACTTGAAAAACTTACTTGGTACAGATCCAGTCCCCTCTCTTCATTTCAATGTTTTGCCCAACAGGCCTTGGCGATTGCCCATATCCAGTCGGAAACTGTCTCGGCATTGACTCAATAAAGCCTGACTCTCTGACGCTCCCACTCAAACCAACCAGCTCACTCAGTAAATTACGCATGGATGCTTCAACAAGCTCCCTATTGTTACGGTTGTTTTGGTCTGAAGCAACAAGAGGACTGTAGGCATTGCTCAACAAAAACCGCATCACATCGACTGTTTGTGCCTTCTCAAATTCCAACACCTGAAAATTTACTATCAGATCAGTATGAATTAATCTAGTAAAAATTTTAAATAAGAACGCCGGGCCAGCTTGATATGTGATTTTGCAACGTCTATTGGGCAGGCTTCAGTTCAGAACAAACAATGCAAAGGGAATTCTGCACCTATTGAGAAACAACAACCGCACCCATCACCCTATGGTAACATCGCCACAGGAGAGAACTCCAATATATAGATAAGCTGAATCATCCAGATAATGGAGTCGCTGACACAGCAGACTCTCCTTTCTCCTTTACTAATCGACTCAGCCATCCGCCCTTCCCTAGTTTTTAGCCAAGTAATATCAGTCTCGCCAATCTTCACAGGGCCGACTTCTGCAACATTTGCTTCTGTAACTAAGATCCTATGTTGCACTCTTTGTTAAATGGGTTAAGGTTTCATATATCTTATCTTCAGGTTTCTTATCCTCTGTTTTTAGGGTTTGACAGAACAACAGTCCAATATTATGCAATTTCACCATTTTGCAAGTTAGCGTGTTTGTGGCCCACCTCGGCAGCATCAAAGGCAACATGAATCCTAGAGCTTATCACTCCCATTTGTGGGGCCTGCAGCACTATTAGCAGGTCCCATCTCCACAACATCAAGGGCAACATGAATAGCAGGTCCCGTCTCCACAACATTGATGGCAACAAGAATCCTAGAGCTTATTGCTCCCATTTATATGGCCCACAAGCACGTGACCGTAGCCCCACGATGGGCTGACTCAATAGACCAAAACTTTTTGATCTCAAGATTATGAAGTAAGCTATATTTAACTGAAAATTCAAACCAAAATGAAGGTTTTGGCATTCCCAATAGAGTCATCTGACTCTTTTTTTTTTTCATGCAACACAGCAATAAAGAATAAAAATGAGCCATTTTCTCAAGGGCACCGATCTGACTTACATTGCTGCCATCATTGACTAAGAAAGCCCGCAACCGCCTGGTCGAATTCATACCATTTTTGAACAAGAATGCAGAACCATTTTCCACCAAAACCTCAATATCTTTCTTGGAAAGGAACCTACATGCGAAACAGAAATTTAACAAAATCAGGAGAAAATCATGGAAGCAGATTTTTAATCAACACAAGGTGTAACCGTCTTCAGTACAAAGTTCAAAACATGGAAAAGAGGCTGTAAATTGTATGAGCGCCCCAAAATAGTAGTTCTTGTGTCCACCCTATATAAACCCAACCCTTGATGACATTGGAATTCATTTAATATGTACACATGATGGAAAATCCTTACAAGTGGGCCCCACCATGGGCTTCAAATGGACCATCAAATAAGGGGGCCCCATTCAATGAGCAAAAGGCCATTAGTCTGACAGTTTGGATTGTCCAGTTGGTGAGGTTTTCTTACCATGTGACTTCAAAAGTGGGTAACCTGATGAACAGTTCAGGCAACCAATGGTGACCCCAAGTATGGCAGATGTCCCACACATGACAAAAGGGGCACTCTCACAGGCATACCAAACCAGTTGCAAAATACCATAAAATATAGACACCAATGTTGTCAAAATTGTTATCATATCGCAAATCATAATAGGGGTTGAATCATATCGAATCGCAAATCGTATCATAAATCCTAGGATTTTTTATGATCTTCTTACAAATATGAAAAATATAAATAAATCAGAAAAAAATTAAAAATTAAAACTTAAAAATTAAAAACTCAGCAATCATCCTTTTGCCATCAATATGCACCAAGTAATGCCATGTCAAAATAATGTTAAAGGATTCTTATCTTCAAGTCTTTCAAGAAATCTTCCTTAAAATATTTAAGGATCCTTTAATGATTTACCTTGTTAACTTTCTTGAATGTAGAATCACGTTGGAAAAATGGCATTTGATTCTATAGACCGACCAAAAAAAAAAAAAAAGATATTTTGATTTCTAACCATCATTCTCCACAATACATATAAATCAACATGATCATAACCATCCAAAAAAATATTCTAAATAAGTCATCCATCAAATTGGTGTTTTAATTAAGGAAAAAGTAAGAAATCATTTTTATTTTTTTTTAAAGAAAGAAAGAGCTCTACGATTTAACGTTGATCTCTTATAAAGAACAAAATAAAATAATTTACCTTTTCTCAATGATTTTTTTACAAGGTTTTTTTCTAAAAAATTCTTAAATCCCCCCACCAATTCAAAAACACAAAATGAAAGCCTCGTGAATGTAAAATAGAAGAGAACAAGTATAATTTGAATCGTAAATCGGGATTTCAATCATAAGTCATAGGATTCAAATCATAAGATTCATATAAAAAGGGATTCAAAGGTGGGATTCAAATCGTTTTGCTTAAGATTCGACTCAAATCATAAATCGTAGGATTTTGACAACACTAGTAGACACAGAGAAGGCCATGTACCCCATATGCACACTAGCATGCACTCTTATACAACCGAGAGAAACTCTGATACTTTGGCAATGTGTGGTGTTACATACGCATTGCCACAGAAATTTACATGGTATACATGTGCCTTGAATTAAGCCATGCAAATAGTGGGCCTCATTATGGATGCTAATGACCCAAAGAATATCCTGAATGCATGATACTAACTGGTTGATTGGTGTATAGTCAATGGTCTAAATGCCACAAAGTCAGGCTGCTAATCAATCTGATTTTAGGGTTGTGTCCCATCTATAGAGGGCCCCACCACACTGGCAGTTTTAACTAAGGCAACATGAATGTCATGTGTATGATTCTAACATATTTTGCCCTGGTTAACAAATAATTTCTTTGAAGGTCATGTACCTCCATGTCCATACTCTATTGGATAGATAGGAGGAATTACATGAATCTTCTTTGCATGGTAGTTCTCCAATTCCGACAAGTGAGACCCACTGTTTGGTTGCCCATACCATTTGGTATGCTGCGTCCTACCATGGATGGACCATGTCACAAAATTCTTCCAGGTAGGAAGATCACAGCAACAAATCTTGGGACTTCTCAGATGAATATGGACCATTGCTAAATTCTCTTCTTAACCGTTCATCCATGGATTCTGTAGCACACAGGTTGGAAGTTTAACGGGTCGTTTGGTTGCCTTTAAGTTGGGTTAGTGGGAAGTGACTACTAGTAACTCCCTCACAGGTGGTTTTGGGTGTAAAATTTCACCTATGAGTGATTTACAATAGATAGATACATTTGCTTCAAAACCAAAACTATGGGATAATTGTCGGAAGAGTTGAAGAATATGACAACCATTGATGAGGAAATGACGTATAGGGCCTACACCTTCCTTGCGGAATGACCGCATTTAGCCGAGACATTCCTCAATAGAGTGAACCCTAGCCACGAACATATATGGTTGGAGAAGATTGTTCCCAAATAAACATTTTTATTGATGTACGTTATTTGTTGTGGTGGATTGTAGTAATTAAAGTTCATGTTTGGATTTTATTTTTTATTATTGTTTTCCTTGCTTTTTATATTAATTAGCTACTCCACATTACACTCATCTTGAATTTGTGAGCCCAATTTTGTGGCCCGCCTAAGGACTGGTTTAACCTAAGAATTGGTTCAAAGATTCATCTATATAGGCTCAATCCAATGGTGTATTTCAATTTCATGCCGAGCTTTTTAATGTATTTGAAAGAGGTTTTGGGTACTAGAGAAGCAGAATTTGACTCCATTTTTATAAAGATTCACAAGTTTGATATTAAAGAAGTTGGTCAATTGTTGGAGGAAGAAAGGGTAGAAAGAACAGCTTTATCTGCAAAAGTACGCTTCATTTTCAAAAGAGAAGGAAATCAGACGGTGGCAAAGATCTAGAGCATTGTGATTGAAAGAAGGGGATAAGAATACGCAATGCTTTCACAGTGTGGCTAGCACTAAAGTTCGGGTAAATAGAAACAGTTGCTTGGGGGTGGATGATTCTATAACTTCAGAAAATGGGCAAATATGTGATTTCGTTGCCCAGTTTTATAAAAAATTGTTATCTTCTGATAAATGGCTTCTGATAAATGGAGGAGGTTGAGGTTGGATAACTTGGAATTTCCTTGCTTATCTGTTGAGGAAGTAGATTCTCTTGAGAAGCCAATTTCAGAAGAAGTCAAATATACCCTTAGATCGATGTGTGGAGATGAGGCTTCTAGTCTTGATGGTTATCTGATGATTTTCTTTCAAAAGTTCTGGCCGATGATTACCAGGAATGTAATGGATTTTATCTTAGAATTTTTCGATAGAAATCGCCTCTCAAATGACCTTGGACCGACCTTTATTGCCCTTATCCCCAGGGTTGAGGGGCAAAAGTGTTGAAAGACTTTAGACCTATAAGCCTTGTTGGTAGTCCATATAAAAATCCTAGCCAAAGTTCTTGCTCTAAGATTTAGAAGTTTCTATCCAAGATCATATCGGAAAATCAAGGATCTTTTGTAGTAGGTAGACAAGTTCTAAATAGCGCCCTCATAGCTCATGAATGCATTGATTCCAGGCATAGGGATGGGAAGAGCGGGTTGGTTTGCAAGCTTGATATAGAGAAGGCCTGCGATCACATCGAGTGGGAGTTTTTAAACTACAAGCATGAGAGGCTAAGATGGGTCCTGAAATGGAGAGGTTGGATTCAATGTTGTATTCAATCTCTATCTTTTTCCATCTTGATCAATGAGCCGCCAAATGGTTTCTTTAAGGCTACTCGAGGCATCAGACAAGAAGATTCTTTATCCTTGTACCTCTTTGTTGTAAGTGGGGAGGCATTTAGTATGATGCTCTACAAAGCTCTAAATGCTCTACAAAGCTGAGGAAAATTGTTTAATTTCTGGATTCATGGTGGCGGATATGGTGGTGCAAATTAGCCATCTTGAATATGCGAATGACATGACTCTTTTCTGCAATGCAGAAATGACCGCGGTAAATAACCTTCAGAAATTTGTTGTTTGTTTTGAAGTGGTTTTGGTCTAAAAGTTAACGTTTCTAAAAGCGAAATGTTGGGAGTTCATGTGGATCGTGAAGAATTATTGTAATTGGTGAATGTCTTTGGGTGCAAACGAGGAGCTTGCCTTTCCATTTATCTTTGGTTGCTTCTTTCCATGGGAAGGCTAGTGAAGCACTTATGGGATAAGGTCATCAAAAGAATTGAAAGAAGGTATCAAGTTGGAAGCGTCGATACCTTTCGTTAGGAGGTTGTTTAACTCTTATTAAAGCGGCCTTTCCTAATATGCTAGTTTATTTTATGTCCATATTCAAATGATGTAAATCAATATTGGATGAACTTGAAAAGTTGATAAGAGACTTCTTGTGAAAAGGAGCCAAGGAAAAAAAGGAAGTTCGTTTTGCTTGAATCGGAAGAAGTTTACAAGCCGTTTAATGAGGGAAGAGCCAGCTTGAAAGATTTGGGTCTTATGAATGTTACTCTCCTTGGAAATTGGCATTGGAGGTTCGATTCTGAAGTAGGCAAATTATGGATGGAGCTTATAGTTTCCAAATACAACACTCACACGGGTGATTGGAGCATAAAATCCTCCTCTCACTACCGTGCTTCTAACGTTAGGAAGGTGACTGTGTCAACTGAGCAAATGCTTCATAGAAGAATTTCTTTTTATCTTAGGAAGAGGAATCGTATTCACTTTTGGGTGGGCATTTGGTGTGAGAATCGGCCATTACGAGAGCCTTTCCCTAGAATCGCTAGTCTTTCCTTGAACTGGTTCATTATTGAGGATCGTTGTTATTATATATGTGGCAGGTTTGTGGCTTGGTCCCCGTGTTAGAGGAATTTGTTGGATGATGAATTTGAGGAGCTACTTAGCTTGCTTGACTATCTAAAGCTTTTCATACCATCGCCTCAAGAAGATTTGATGGTTTGGAAAGCCCATAGCTCGAGCATTTTCTCAGTGCACTCATTTTACATATTGATCTCTAAGCCCCCTACTTTGTCTTCCTTTCCATTCTTCTCAATATTTGCTTGATGTGCATGGGGGATGCGGAGTCAGTCAACCATCTCTTCATTCACTGTCACTTTGCTCATAGAGTCTGAGAACACTTGCTTGTTCTCTTCTATGTTTCCTGGGCAATGCCGAAGTCAGTTGATGATCTTTTGTGGGCTTGGCACGAAGTTGCAGTGGGTAAATCTCGGAAAGCAATTTGGAGGCTTCTAGCAACGGAAATTTTTTGTTTATTTGGAAGGTTGGAAGAGTCGGTGTTTTCAAAAGAAGGGATCTTTTGTTGAAGAGGTCATTTGTTTAGTGAAAATTGTTGTTTATGAAAGGGCATTATATGAAAAGCAACAAAATTTGCTAGTCTTTGATGGGGACATCAGAAGACCTACTCAGATATACTAGAGATGGAGATGGCCACCCACATCAGCGTAACTTTCTTTGTGGATGAGAGACGAGTTCCAGATGGGGCCCACCTGGCCATTTTGAAGACCCCACACGCATTGGACGTGCATCAGGAAGACACCGCCTTGGGATGCTGCATGTGGGCTACTTGGGAGACTATTTTAATCATAGGATTTCTATTTCATGTCGATCCAACCGTTGGATCTTGTCGATCAGGCCACCAGATCTTTTAGATCTGGGCCCCTTGGACTCTGATCTTGCTTTCTTTATGGTTTTTGGTATTTTTAGGGGTTATTTGATGGTTAAGATTGATAATATATGTTTAAGTTTTCTTATTTTGGACAATAGGCCACTTTACTTAAGTGAGTGGCATAGTTGTAACTATGCTGGATTTTAATTCCGAATTTTTAATTATAAAAGCACAGGGGGGTGGAGTTCCAACCCTAGTGGTATTATTGAGAAGAAAAAAAAAAGAAAAGAAGAGTGGAGCTCTCTTATGTGAAGGAATTTTTCTCTTTATTTTATAGGGTTTATATATATATATATATATAATCCTTCCTTCCAATTAAATTGTGGAAGGGTGGAAACTTGTTTGGTGGTGGATTTCTCGAAGTAAATCCTTCCTCTTCCTCTTCTTCGAAAGGTAATTTTCTTCTTCTTCTTCTTCTCTTGTCTTCCTCTTTTCCCTTCCATTACAACCTTTTAAACCCTCGATCTTCAATTTTTTATTTTTCCCAATTTCTAAAAACCCTAATTTCAAAATTCTCAATTCCCATGAACCTTAATTCTCCATATTTCAGATTTTCCCCTTCCTAACTCTAATCATAAAACCTACAAATCTGTCCCTTGAGTGTGGAACGTGCCTATGCTAAATTAAAAGTTCTATCCTTCCATCAGTCCTAGTTTTAATTAATTTATGTGATTTCTTAGCATGCGGGCATGTAATTTAGGTTAAATCAGATTTTATTTCCTATTGTTTAATCTTAATCACTTGGTAAGTTAGCATCTTTTGTTAATTGAATTACTTTATAGACTCTTTCATAATCTCCACGTTGCATGCTAGCATTAAATCATGTCTTGCATCAAATTCGGTATCAGAGACCATAGGTTTAGCATATGATTTTTGTGTTGCATCTAGGGTTAGTAGAGTATGCATTGCATATAGGATCATATCGCTGAATTTTTGTCGGAGTATCTTATTGCCGAATTTTTAGTTCGCAGCCCCACTTATACCATTGCTGAAATTTCAGCATAGTAATTTCAAGTTGTCACATTGCTGAATTTTCATTTTGTAATTTTCGAATAACACCTGTGCTGAATTTTCAATTTAGTACCATTGGATTACTATCTTGCTGAATTTTCAACATAAGATTTGAGGATAGCGACTTGCTGAATTTTCTGGTTAGTGTGTCTAGCGTGATCTCTAGGTTAATACTATCATTGTCATCGCATTGTCATAGGACCCAGAGTTTCCCTTAGAGTGTCCTTGTGTATGCTCACTCATTCAGGACGTGGCTTTGGTCTACATCCCACTATGAATCTAGAGCAGATTGACGAGGCCCTTAATGTTATCAACAACCGTCTGATGGCTATTGAAGCGCACAATAGGACCACCACAACTCAATTGACTGTGATCGATGTACATGTCAATCAGCTTGAAGCCTCCCTTCAGGCAAACCCCGACACTTGGGAAGATGTCCAATTGCAAGTCAAGGATCAAGTTGAGATTGTGCCACTTGCAATTATTAGCCGTGCCTTAAACCAAATTGTAGAAAATGATGATTGGCGCAGGGATTCAATTTTCCACACTTATGCCAAGTGCAGTGGCAAAAACTACAAGGTGATCATTGATAATGGCAGTTGCATCAATGCAGTATTTGCTCGCACCGTGGACTGCTTAGGTATGTTAGTCGTTCCTCACCCTCAGCCCTATCGAGTCTCATGCGTTGATGCACCTTCAATTATGGTTTCTCAGCGTTGTCTTATTCCCATCCAGTTTTGTTCCTATACGGACACATTGTGGTGTGATGTTTTGCCTGTGGATATAGGCCACATCATTTTTGGGCAGGCCTTGGTTGTATGACATAGACGCAACACGATTCGGTCGCTCGAATACATGTTCGTTTCTGTATAGAGGCAAAAGGATTGTCTTGAAGTCTCTCCCTCCCAAAAGCATCCCTAAAAAGGAGGACGTCAAGACATGTGGTCCTGAAGATGTAACGAAACTCCAGCTTAAGTCTCTTCCTATAGTTAATGTCAAAGAGTCTAAAAGAGAGACTAAAACTGATTTGACGTTCTATGCCCACGTGGCAATTGAGGTTACACCTAAGGTTATTATGGAGATGTCACCTGAGGTTACACCCGAGGTTAGTGTAGAGTTACCATCTGAGGTGAGTCCGGTATTAGAGGAGTCTAGTATTGTTATTCCAGAGGACATACCGGATGAGCTTATACTTGAGCGAGACATTCACACATTGGCTCTACCAAACCTTCATCATGATCATATGAGTCCTAGAGAGGAAGTGGATTTGGAAAGACAAGTAGATGATCCGAGGACCCCTATAGATTGCATACCCATAGGCCTTCAAAGTTTGCATATGCATCTATACAACATACGCATGACTTGCATATGGAGATTAGAAAAAGAATCAATATAAGTAATGAAACATACAAAATGATTGTTGACTCACACCACAAGTTTAAAGAGTTTGTTATGGGTGATGAAGTCATGATTAAAATATGTCCAAAAAGGTTTCCACAAAGAACCATAAAAAATTACAAGCCCATAGCGCTAGACCATATAAAATCTTGAAAAGACTGGGTTCGAATGCTTACTTGATAGATCTTCCACCTAACATGAGTATCAGTTCCACATTTAATGTGGAAGATCTTGTACCGTTTCATGGACATTCCCCTGACCCTCACATGAACTTTGATGATGATGCCCCTAACCTATCCCAAAATCCATGGCCATTACCTAATCCCTCTTCTCAACCTTTACCATCCGTACCATCCATACCTATGAGAAAAGAGGAGATGAAAGATATCTTAGATGAAGAAGTGGTTTCCACACGACATGGCGGTTACCAGGAGGACCTTGTCAAGTAGAAGGGCCGACCAAAAGCAGACAGTACATGGATAACAGAGGCAGAGCTTCAACAACGAGACCCGGATCTCCTCGAGCATCACTGCAGCTTTATTTCCCCAGAGGCAAAATCTCTTCAGTTGAGGAGAATTGATGGGGACATCAGAAGACTTACTCAGATGTACCAGAGACGGAGACAACCACCTACATCAGCACAACTTTTTTTGTGGATAAGAGACAAGTTCCAGATGGGGCCCGCCTGGCCTTTTTAAAGACCCCACATGCATTGGACGTGCATCAGGAAGACCCCACCTTGGGATGGTGCATGTGGACTGCTTGGGAGACTATTTTAGTCATAGGATTTCTATTTTGTGTCGATCCAACCATTGGATCTTGCCGATCAGGCCATCGGGCCACTAAATCTTTTAGATCTGGGCCCCTTGGACTTTGATCTTGATTTCTTTATGATTTTTGGTATTTTTAGGGGTTATTTGATGGTTAAGATTAATAATATATGTTTTAGTTTTCTTATTTTGGACAATGAGCTACTTTACTTAAGTGAGTGGCATAGTTGTAATTATTCTAGATTTTAATTCTGAATTTTTAATTATAAAAACACAAGGGGGTGGAGTTCAAACCCTAATGGTGTTATTGAGAAGAAAAAAAAAAAGTGGAGCTTGTGTGAATGAATTTTTCTCTTTATTTTCTAAAGTTTTTTTTCTATTATTATTTTTTTTAAAAAAAAAAAAAAAAACCTTCCTTCCAATTAAATTATGGAGGGGTAGAAACTTGTTTGGTAGTAGATTCCCCGAGGTAAATCCTTCCTCTTCCTCTTCTTCGAAAGGTATTCTTCTTCTTCTCTTATCTTTCTCTTTTCCCTTCCATTACAACCTTCTAAACCCTAGATCTTCAATTTCTTATTTTTTCCAATTTCTAAAAACCCTAATTCCAAAATCCCCGATTCCCATGAACCTTAATTCTCCATATTTCAGATTTTCCCCTACCTAACTCTAATCATAAAACCTACAAATCTGTCCCTTGAGTGTGGAACGTGCCTATGTTAAATTAGAAATTCTATCCTTCCATCGGTCCTAGTTTTAATTAATTTATGTGATTTCTTAGCATGCGGGCATGTGATTTAGGTTAAATCAAATTTTATTTCATATTGTTTAATCTTAATCACTTGATAAGTAAGCATCTTTTGTTAATTGAATTACTTTATGGACTCTTTCATAATCTCCACGTTGCATACTAGCATTAAATCATGTATCCTGCATCAGTCTTTCTTCTTTGTCTATGTCATAGTGTTAAGTTGTATTGTTTTCCTGCCTTTAGGCAGGCCTCTTAATAAAATTTCAGTTACCTCTACCTCTATCAAAAAAAAAAAAAAAGGGGTCATTTGAAGATTTCAGCAATTCCCTACTCCAAGCTGTGTTTGGTGTGAATACAAAAGTTGCCCAAACACAAAAAGCTGCTTAACTGTGACTTAAAACTTACATCCAAACAGGCAGCATATAAGTGACTTTCAAAACTTACAGGCATTCAAACAAACATTGTAAGTTGCATTTAGTTGCAAGTGACTTATTTGTAATACACTTTAGTGTTTGGTTGTGAAATTTCACCTGTGAGTGAGTTGCAACAAGTCACTTACACATAAAACTTCTTTTTTATACACACACACACACACACACTCTAACACCCACACACACCAAATGGGCACTCGAACCTATGAACTCGGTGTTAAAACACACTCCATCTACCACTGAGCCATGAGTAGGGACCCAATTACAGGTAAACTTACATTTGCAAACATGAGGAAGAAGCATGTTTTCACTTGCAGGTAAGATATGCAACTTAAAAAGTTACAGGCATCCAAACGACACCTAAGATTGTTGTATGGAGGATATTTTTGGGGCATATTTCATCAACAGTGAGATGGAACATACCAATGATCTAGATGCCGAAAAATGGGCCCCACTTGTCAGAATCATAAACCAGAGTGAAGTGTGCAAAGATGCAGCCCACATACCACACAATTCCTCATAGAGAGAGAGAGAGAGAGAGTGAAAGACCACAACACCTCACCTTAGCAAATCCGTCCGATCGCGAGCAAACAACAGGCACGCATTCACAGCCCGCATGAATTCCCCTGGCAAATCCTCAAACACCTCGAACGCATCTGCATTAGCGCCATCGACGTCCCCTACTGCAGGACGAACCTCCCGATCGAAATACCCTCCGGCGCGGAGACTCTCCAGCAGCTTCGTCCATTCGGGCCACTGATGCGGAACCGTCGGATTCACCGACAGCCCGACGGACGACGACGATGACGACTCTGTGTAGTCTTCTTTGATGCCGGTCTGAGTGTGAATGCCTTCAGACGCTCTGACGGAAATGGTGAGGCGAGAGCGGTTGGTGTAGGAAGATCGACGGCTGCGATGAGAGGAGATGGTGGAGAGACAAAGGCGAGAGAGGCGGAGAGATGAAGAGCGAGGAGAGAGGAGAGAGAAAGGAGGATGAGATGGTGTAAGAGACATGAAGATGAGCTTCTTTGACGCGCCGCGAAGAAGCATTGGAATCGACTAAGGGATGGAAACTCGGAGAGAGAGAGAGAGAGAGAGAGAGCCTACTGAGGGAAGGATTGTGGTTTTGGAGAGGCGACGGAGAGCTTGTGGCTTTGGAAGAGAGAGGGTTTTAGATTTCTGGAGAAAAATGATAATGATAGATTCGTCTCCACTTTGATCTCATGGAGCACCTTGCACTATCCGCTTGGAAGGAAGGATAAAATAAATGATCTGGACCGTTCATGTAGTGTTATGTCCACCAGATGAGCTTTCTATTGAAAATATCACCAAATTATATAATGAATTTCAACCGTTAAATACTTTCGTAATATACCGTCCATTTTATTACCATGAATATAAGTTTCATGACCTCCATTAAAGACGAAGTTATAACTATAGGATATCCATGGTGTAGATACACATTTGCATAGTCTAGATTCCAAAATTTTACCTTCCACATGGACAGTAGGAGGGTCGACTGATTATATTGCAATAGGGACGGTTCTACTGTATCAGCTCCATTTAGATTTTTTGGACCGTATCATACAGCAGAGGTGGATAAACCAGGAGGGAGCTTGGGTTCGGTCTGGAAAAAGCCCACCTGATTTGAATTCAAGTTGGGTTGAAGTGAGCAAATTGGGCTCGAGTTCGACTGAGTTGGGAATAATCACATGTACTTTGGGACAGGACTTTCGGGTGGGTTCGGGTTGGGTACCTTGGGTTGGCATTCGGATTAGACCGGGTTGTAGGTTGGGTCCTCTCAGGTTAAGCTTGGGTTGACCTTCAACCTAACCCAACCCGTTTGAAGTTGCATCCTTACATGTTAGACATGGCAAGGGGACAATATCAATCATGGCTATTCATTCAGTAAACTGCATTAGATGGCTTGACCATGTTCAGCATGGGCAAAGGTTCTTGTCTAAATAGCTAACTTAGGTCAGGTATGTTTTGGTTTTGTTTGGCTAGGTCAAGGTTGTCCTAATCATGTTGTTTGGATACACTTGGGTTTAAAAGGATTTTCATAAGAAAAGGTTCTTAAGCCTGCCTTTTGGAAGTTTTTATTTAGTTAGCATTTTAGCACGTATGTTGTGGGAGAGATCATGAAAGTTTTGCAATGTGCATCCAGATGCACATTAAAATAAATAAATAAACCTTCCAATTTGGCTAAGAAGGACCTTTGCACCTGAAAGGCCAACTACTATAAATAAAGAAATTCAATTTTTAGAGATGGGGTCTTCAACACTCTCAGGAAGAGCCATATGAGAGGGCATACTATGGACGTGGATTTACTCTAAAAGCCTTTTCAAAAAGTTCCTGCACAAGGATGCTGACCATGATATTTGTGAGAAATTCACCTCATCTATCTGTTTTACGAGCTCATTTTATGATGCGTAACTAAAAATGAGATGTATCCAATATTTAAGTATTTAAGTGGGCCACACAAGGTAGAAACAGTGAGAATTCAGTGAGCACTGTTAAAGCATTCTTATGGCCATAAAAGTTTTGTATCAGGCTATCCTTTTGATATTTTCACTTCATCCCATTGGGATTGACCTTGTTTGCATAGCATATAAACATCAGGGTGGAGCTGGGAAGCTTTCAAAGGTAGGAATTTCTTTCTCCAATTTTCCTCTCATTTGACCCAGTTGAGTTTTATATTTTTTCTTGAATGTTCTAAAATGAGCTTGCAAAACTGATGAACTGAATGAATTTCTCACATACATTTCACTGGGGCTGACCATTATCCATGCGCAGGAACTTCCCGCAGAGCCTGTCCCAGGAAATCGGCGTCCGCATAGGCACAGAGGCTTACGTCAACGGAAGCGGATTGCTAAGCAAGCAAGCTAAGCTTATTGAGTAAACTCCGTGGGGCCACTGTCATACATGCAGTGTATCCACTCCGTCCATCTCTTTTACCACATAATTTAGTACTTTATCCAAGAAATGGAGCATATAACAACCTCAATTGGACCACACCACCAGAAACAGTGTGAATTGAACATCTACCATTGAAAAATTCTCAGGGGCAACCGAAGTTTTAGATCAAGCTGATATTTGTGTTTTCCTTTCATCCTTGTCTGTCTGATCGTACGAACAGGTTGGATGACAAATAAACATTGCCGGGCCCATAGAAGGTTTTCAACGGTGGAAATCAATACTTCCACTTTTTCCTGTGGTATCGTCCACTTGAGCTTTGTATGTGCATTGATTTTGGGTTGAACCCTTAATATGATCTGGAAAAATAAATGGACGGATTGGATAAAACACATGCATTCACGGTGGGCCAAACAGAGTTTACTCGGCACGATAAGAGCTTACTAACTCAGTATGCAATCCGATCTCTACGTCAACACATATTACTATATTAGCAAGTCATCGATTGGAAACGAGCATGATGGCGATGAGTTGCGATTGGTTTGAACCTTCAACCAACGGCTTTTTGCGATCTGCCTAAAATACCCATACATTCCTTCGCTTGTAAGACCGTAGAGAGGATGCACTATTAGAGGTTGCATCCAAAAAGACTCATGCTAGGCTATTATTTGTTGAAACTGCCTAGGAGTAAACTTTCTCCTTCAAATTTTGGTTACTCAATATTTAGTTTAATCATCTAATAGCCTTTATTTGGATGGCTAGAATTGCCTAATCAATGTGATTGTAGAGATCTGCTCTATCCATAGTGGGAGCCACAATTTAAATGGTCTAGATGGCTATTAGGGTGTCAATGAATTGGCCTAGGGCATGGGCCTAGCAAATCTAGAATGTTGAAGAGGCCAAGCTTGAACAGTTCAAGATCTAGGCTACGAGCAACCCTAGACCTGATTAATGGGTTTGATGAACGATACATCACATGGCACACCACACACAAATCTAAGGTCGGCGTCCTCAATATCATTGTAAGATTGACTAAAGGCCTCTAGTTCCCACCACATTACATATAGAGGTGGGCATCGAGTCAAGTTTGATCGAGTTAGGGCTGACCCGACTTGATCCAGTTTTGATATATGCCTGACCTGAACTCAATCCGACTTGGTATTGAGTCCAGCATGCCATACTCGATCCAAGTTCGGGTTTGGGCTGGGCTGATCCGAACCGAGTCTGACCCGGTCAGAAATACTAATTGGGTCATCGAACTGGGTTATAAAAATAAGCCAAGTCTATGACTTAGGTGGGCCACACCACAGGAAAGGATGGAAATGGACACCAATGTGGGGCCACATTTCATCAAACCCATTCATAAGGTGTCTCTTAGAAGAATAAATGCAAATTTACAAAAATCAGCCTCATCAAACACTTAGATGGGCCACGCTGCTCAAAAGTAGAGTTTTTAGGATCAATTTTACACTTTTTCATTGGTATGGCTCATATGATATTAATTTGTATCAAGATGATCAATTGTATTTATAGCTAACATAAGGTCTCTTACATGATAGAGACATAGGTCCCACAAACGAAGCTTATTTCCCCAAGCACACAAAAGACCCTTGTTCCACCCAAATTGTATATGTAAAATCCACACTGCCAATTAGGTTAGGTAAGAAACATTGCTTGGACCCTTGTTCCACCCAAATTGTATATGTAAAATCCACACTGCCAATTAGGTTAGGTAAGAAACATTGCTTGGACTATTCATACAGAAGATAACCCCAATTAAAAACTCATATGTGCCACACCATTAGAAACAATGTAAAATTGCTTCTCCAATACTGATAGGTTAGTGCAATGTGGCCTACTTGAACTCTGAATCATGGTAATTTTTATATATTCATTTCATCCAAAGTAAATAAAACCATGTCCATAAAATGAACAAAGTAAATAAACACTATTAAAAATCAAAAGTAAATAAACCACATCCACATACGGTCCAATAAAACTTTCATTCATTCAATATCATCTGTATAATAAATGTCTTTGTAGTATGTAACCTGAGTAACCTTATCCATGATAGTAACCCCCTCCTCTACCTTCATCGCCAGAATCATCCTTTGGTTCTCTTTTTACGGCTTCAACTACGAGAAAACCTGGGTTGACACCGAGCCGAAAGTGTCCAAAAGATAGTCGTTTACCTCTTCTAAATCGGATGGTGGAGATTCCTTTCCATCATCCTCATTCATAAATTCAACAAGTTTTTTCAGCTGGTTTTTATGATCCGATTTGGACGGGATTCTCATCCGCTTATAGAATTTTACAAGACTTTTAAAAAACTTTGATGATTTACTCGTGTTTGCTTTGGCATCATATTGTCTTGGAGAGGATTGATGTTGTTGTTTAGTCCTGGATGTCATTTTCAATCTTTCTTTTATGTCATCTTTATAATATTGTTTTTTTTGTTCCCTTAAAAGTCTCTCTTGTTCTTTTCTACTAATTGTGGAGATAGTTCATCTGTTTTACCCTTATTCAATTATAATAGGCTTACTTTTATATCTTATGTACCTGGTTGTATTAGTTGTAGTTGTATGGGAAGGGCTGGAGAAAGTCTTTGTATTTGAGTCGAGAATGACTTAAAATAAATCTCGGACTTCCTGAGGAGGTTTGTTACATGTACAGTGTCTCATCCCCAACAAGTCAAATGTAATTTTAATCTATTTATTTTGTTTACAATTTTTTTCCACACAACTTGCATTGTAACTTTATCTTTTCGTCCTGGAAGTAGACTTGGGCTCCATAATCCAAAATATTTTTCGATGGATCATCATCCGATGACATATCTATAAGTGTTTATTTTAAAAGAAAAATATTTGATGAGGTTAAGGCAACATAAATAATTAATGAATGAAGATAAATAAATGCAATACAATCAGCCAACCATATGAGATTTAATCAACATTAACTAATTTAAAAGTATAAAAGAAAAGAGAAAAATATTCATCCACCCATTAAATTTACAAATTAAGTTGACAAAAAATAACTGTCAAAATCTTGTTGTAACGTGTAAACAAATGCAAGAGAAATAGAAGGCAGTGTCTTATCCTACAGCCTCTTTTATGTAATTGTTGTTGTTCACTCCCCAAGTATAGGGTTGTGATGTAGTAATAAACTCGGTAAGATCGAGGTCGAATCCACAGGGACTGATGCCTGTACGTTCTCTGAAGCCAAGTAGAACTAGAACTAGCCTAAGATGCAATCTAAATCAAATAGAATTTAGGGAATAATTTGTGGAATAATTATCTAAAACTTAAGTAATTCAGAGGAATGAAAACTAGGGATTCAGAGGATCCACTTGTAGAGATCAGGGAGATCTTATGCCTGCATCAAGGATTATGGAATTCAAACTGAATTTTCTTGATCTGGTTTTCAAGAGATGAAAGGTATATGAATTAGAATGGATTCCATCATCAAACCATGCCCAGGAGACAAAGCGAACAACAGGATTTAAACTAATTACCAACCAATCAACAATGTATGAAGTTCAGGAAGGGTACTGTCATCCTACCATGCCCATGGAACAATGGTGAACAACAGGGCTTCCTGACTTCATAAACATAAAAAGGGGAGTAAATACTCAAAGCCATTGCAGATCTATTGTAATTTCAGTCACAACACACCATTAAAAACTGAAAGTATTCCTTTAATTAAACGAAAATCAGATTCAGTTCATGAATTGAAATCAAATTAAAGGCAATGAATAAAATCCCCCATCTCACTACAAGCTTCACCTCTTAGCCCTAGCTAAGAGGTTTAGCCTAGCATGATCATGCTAGGACCCCGTAGACAAAGTAAATAAACAGAAAAAAATAGAAAAGAACAAGAAGGAAAGAGAAGAACAGACCCAGCCTCACGTCAGCCAGACCGTTTTTCCTCCCTCACGTGCAGCAACAACCCTGCTCCAGTGCTCTCCTCAAAACGCTGCAAGTCCCATGGTCCAGCAGAAAAACCCACCTGCTGCTTCAAAGCCTCTTTCGCTTTCCACGTTCCCTGTCTTCTCCTGTACTCTCTTCCTTCTTTTTTTTCTCCCCTCTTTCTTCCGTCCCTTCCTCCCTTATAGGCAGGTGCGTATGGCCGTGGAGAGGCTGAGTCCGAGAAGGAATAGGCTGCGGAGGATGTATTTACGCAAGGTTGGAGCGTAGGGGCGTTTTGCAGCCAAGAAAACGGAAGGGAAAACTTCCACTTCCATCCCATTCTTTCCAAATAGATGACGTCCCTTGGGAGATCTCTGGACGAGATACACGATGGATGGTTTGGATCAAGCCTCTGATCAACTATGGTGGGCCAGAACCGCACGGAAAACCCGGGTTTTCCGGACGCAAAAAACAGAGTAGCGTCATCTGACGCTGTGACAATGGCGGAGCCCACTTCACTGTTTTTCTGGGAAATCCAATCCGTCCATTGGATTCAGGACGAAAAACTGTTCAGGAAGGGATGGTTTTGGTTAGATTTCAGTGTGGTCCACAAGCTGGTTCAGTCCACCGTCCATCTTCCGTTCGATCTTTTTTTTACACGTGTGTGCATGATGGGACGAATAGGACATCTAGGTGAGGGTTACGCCCCACCTATTGATCGATTGGACGGTCCAGATTATCAGAATACCCAATGGGTGGGGCCCACAATCAACGCCCGGAAACAACGTCGAAGACGCTGTTGCGTCTTTGAAATTCTTGCGGAATTCATCGGTCAGCGCAATGCTGACCGATATGAATTCGTGTGGTGCGCGACGGTGCCTGTCCAAGCTGTGCACATGCACCGCTTGTGCGGGTCCTATGGTGATGTATACCAGAGATCCGATCCATCCAATCGTTGCTCCATCTTATCTTAACCGTGGGGACCAAATTTGAAGCGTATCCTGATAGCAGGCGGGCCCCATATAATGATTAAAGGAGCTGATCTGTCCGTTGGGCTACTTCCACAGTGATCCAGGAGCTGAAATTTCACGTGTACGGTTCATTTATGGTCTTCAGGCCACGTATGGAGTTTTGAACTGATCAGATGGTGGGAACCCTATGATCTTGCATTCTGGACACTTTTCAGGTCACTTGAGTTTCAATTTCTCGGTTTTCTTGGATCTCTGGCGTTGATCTTAGTCCCCTGGAGTCTGGCCCTTGTCATGGTGATTCCTGAATGTTAAATCCATATTTTTAGCCTTCTATTTCAATCCATGCTTGTAAATGCGTCCTGTATTACAAATACGATTAAAACATGCCGTCAAACAGTATCATATTCGTAAAATCGGGTAATTACTGGGGTCTGATATGCAATATTTGACCCTCAACAGTTGCAGGTACTGTCTCATCTTGCTTATCACTCTCCTCTTCCTTGAACTCCTCATCAACAAAGTTTCCTTTCCCCCTAGATTGGACGCAACCAATCCTGTGTACAAATAAACACTTCAACTGATTTCAATGTAAGTGAGCTTCGATACTTATTCACGACCCTACTCCCCGTACTAAAAGCAAATTCTGATGCCATAGTTGAAATTGGAATTGATAATGTCTCATGCTATTAACGAGAGCACAAGGTATTGTGAATCACGAGATTTTGACTTCCACCAATCTAAAATATCAAATTCTTTGCCTTTGTACTTTACAAGTGGCTCCTTGAGATAGTGGTCAAGTTCTGCTTTGGTTGTCTACGTTTAAGTCTGAATCTGTTCTAGAAAAGACATGAAATCATCGATCGTGTTTCGTTGTTCATCAATAGTAGAACTAGAACCCACTTTAGGAGTACTCAGGCCTGCGGCTGCAGTATTGTCTAGTGCGATGCCCAAAGTTTGTACATAGAAATTGTATAAATCATCAACTGCATCACGAATATTATTAACCTCAGTAGCACGCTTCTCACCATACAACTTATTAAAGATGAATAAAATCATGAATATCTCGTATCGAAGATCAAGAATGACAGGCAAAGCCATTACTAGACTGCACTCAGATCAATACTTATTATACTTTAACTGCATACCCATAGTCATTAATTGTAAAAAGTCTGGTCTACTACAGCTTCTTTGCAAAATATATTTTACCCTATAAAGTTCTAGCAAAAATATATTTATTGTTGGATACTTGCTTCCTGAAAATTTCTTCATTGTGTCGTAAAAACCAGAAAGGAACTTGAGAATTGATTCAGTTCTTGACCAATCATCATCAAGAGGTAACCAAAGATACGCACTGTAAGTCCTGTATCTTAGTCTGTACCGTTCTATCAACTCTCGCGATCCTCCCTGTCGAATTCTAGCAACCCGCGACCTGTAGAAGGCGTTTGCGCGCGACCCTAAGTCGCATTCCGAAGATCTGAGTCGACTTAACTCAAAACCTATACCCTAACAACTGCGTCGTCGCCGCAGTTCCAACATCGCATCTCGTGTGCTAATGCGATACCCAGGCTAGGAGTTGTGGGCCTGCATATATTTCGAGAAAAACGCCATGCATTACGAATCCCGAGAGAATCTCTACCCACTTATCACATCAATCAATCAAGTACAAGTCAAGTACAACCCATACCTAGCCCATCCCTCTCTTACCAACAAGGCATGACACCCATCCCTCTCTCACCTAAAAGTCAACATAACTCATACCTCTCATGTCACTCCTCTTATACCACCATCCCTCTCATCTCATCCTTCTTACACAACACCATCCCTCTCTCCCATCATTCACTCCATCCCATCTCATTCTCTACCATTTCCAAGCAACCAAGAGAGAAAAATTCTAAGGAGAGAACCCAAGTGTGTGGCCCACTTCCTACCCCTAATCTCTCATCTCAACCCTTCAACCCTCATCATCCTCCATCAAAGAAGAAGCCAAGGAGCATAGCATTCCAAGGAACCAAAAAGAAGTGGAATCGGTGGGTGTTTAAAACACTAGATTTGTGATTTTGATGATGGGCCAAGTGGGCCCTACCGATTGATGGTATGGATCTCACTTTGGACCCAAGGTGTGGCCAATGGCCCACTATGATTCATATGTTTAATTCATGATGGGGCCATTCTTCATAGACCCCACCATGATGTTTATTTGGTAATCAACATGTAGTGGTCATCGAGACCCTTGATCTTGTGGTGGATGGTATCCCCACCTTGAATTCATAATTGTAGGCCCACATGTGGTGGGACCCATTTAATGTATGTGTTGTAATGCCTGGAGGGGGGCTCATAGTGGCGGAGCTCCTCCCTCACACACACGTTCTCTCTCTCTCTCTCTCTCTCTCTCTCTCTCTCTCTCTCTCTCTCTCTCTCTCACTTTCCCTATTGATGGCCCACTTTGATGATGTAAGTATGTTATTCATGTTGTCCACCTAAGTGGGACCCACCATACATGCGTTGTACCCAACGTCCAGCCCCGTCCAGTGGGTCCCACCTTGCTGTCTGTTTGGACAAACCTAGACGAAGGTGAAACACAAATGTCAGCTCAGTCGTGAGTTGGTGGGCCACACTCTCGTGGACCCCACCTCGATGTACATTCACCGGCCAACCTAGCAAGGCCAGCGGCCCACCTGGCTCATGTTCCAGCGGGCAGGGCCCACTGGCTGTCCGTTTTGGACAGGCCCAGATGAAAGGAAAATACAAATATCAGCTTGATTGGCCATCTGGTGGGCCACACATGTGGACCCACCTGATGCATATATATTATCCACACTGTCTAGCAATATGGACGATGGGACCCACTAGCAATATATGTGTTTCATCCCCACTGTCCAACGTGGATGGTGGGATCCACCATGATGTTCATGTTTCATCCACGCCGTCCATTTGGGCGTGGGAACCCACCCTCGCACGTGTGGTGTCCACACCGTCTAACTGGGACGGTGGGACCCACTGTGATATATGTGTTTTATCTACATTGTCCATCTGGACGTGATACCCACCATGATACATGAGTTTTATCCTCACCGTCCATCTGACAGTGGGACTTACCATGATGTATGCTTTGACCCACACCGTCCGCCGTCCAGCAGCAGGACGGTGTGACCCACCAGGATATATGTTTTAATCCACACCGTCCACTATCCATTTGTGGGATGGTGGGACCCACTTTTGATATATGTCTAAATCCACGCCGTCCAACAGCCTAGTCAAGGTGCTGCTGGACAGTAGGGATTAACGCCCACCATTAAAATTTTCAGCAGGCCCACTTGCTACTGAGGTGAGGCCCACTTGCTGCTGATGTGAGGCCCATTTGCTACTGATATGCGGCCCATTGTGATGTATATAAGCCCATGTGATGCGGCCCATTGTAATGTGTATGAGGCCTGTGTGTGAGGCCCATTGTGATGCATGTGTGGCCCTTGTGTGAGGCCCAAATGATGTATATGAGGCCCATTAGGTGAGGCCCAATGTAATGTATATGTGGCCCTTGTGTGAGGCCCAATATGATGTATATAAGGCCCATATGGTGAGGCCCAATGTGATGTATATGTAAGCCTTGTGTGAGGTCCAATGTGATGTATATGAGGCTCATGTGGTGAGGCCCAATGTGATGTATATGAGGCCCTTATTAAGGCCCATTGTGGTGCGTATGAGACCTATGTGATGAGGCCCAATTGTCATGTGTGATTTCACCATGATGTATGTGACAATCTTTATAATGCCCATCCATCTCCTAGCTAGAATAAGGGTCGTGGGTCCCATTGTAGTTAGATTCTAGGTTCCAAATGGGTCACGCCTTGGAAGCAATGGTGGTTAAATATCCACGTTGTAAACGATGGTTAAATGTCCCCATTGTACAACTTTCCTAGGGCCTATTGTTAAGCCCATTTCCACCGATACCCTAGTGGGCTAACCCAAACCATTGGGCCCCCATGATGATAGTAATACCCATTTTCCCTTGGGCTGTCTCATGAGGCCCACCATGATGTATGTGCTACATGCACGCTATCCATCCCTTCTCCAGCTGTTGTCAGGGCCATGGGCCCCATAGAGAGTCAGATCCAAATCCTAAGTGGATCGCACCATAGGAATAGTGGTGGTTAAACATCCATCGTTGGAAACCATACCTTGTAGGGCCCACTATTATACCCATTTTCCAGCCCATCTTCCCTCACCCAGCCATTTGTAGGGTCCCACGTGTGGTAGGTAGATCTTACCTTTTTGGGCTATCCCAATCCACTGGGCCCCCATTGATGTAGAGGTAACCACCTTCTCTTATTGGGCTAACCCAAATCGTTAGGTCCTCATTGATGCTGGTACCTTCCCACCATGCCCTGTACGATTGTCCAAACCTTGGAGCCCACATTATATTCATATCGGACCGTCCATAGCAATGTGTCCCACCTAGATACATGTTCTACCCAAGTTCAGTGACGATACCTAAGGCCCACTTAGGTGTTGAACGAGCTACCCAATCCGCTTAAAAGGACACATCGTCCTAAATGTATGAACTCCACCAAGCCCACTTTGTGTATGTAACGGGCCCCATAAGGAAGCCCAGTTTATTCATGATAAGAGATTGAGAAAGCCCAATTGTTCACCCGATTAGCTCACCTTGTGAACTCACCTTGTTGTATACCCACTTCACTCCCCACGAAAGATGTATCCTACCCTTGTACCCCATTTGCTAGGACCTCGTGACATGTACATATCATTTACACCATCCATCTCCTTGTTGAGACAAGTGTGAGGTCCATCCTTAACATTAGTGCATCATCATCTCTTGCCTTAGATAAAAGAATATGTGGTATCAGATTTAGTATAACCATTGTTTAGTACATCATCACCCCTTGTCGTAGACGGAAGAATACGTGGTATCAGATTTGGTATATCCACTGTGGACACTACCTTAATGCATGGGTTAGCCCACCGTCCTTTTAGTGGACCCCACCTTAGGACATATGAATGTTAGTACCTAGAGTAGGTTATGATAGTCTAACATGGACCATTCCATATAGACTTTTATATGTCTAGTGGGGCGCATCGTTCAGCTCCTACTCTTGTAAGTGACATACCGGTTAAGGCCGATCATCACCTGCTATATTTGATAATCATGCTAGTGTACTTAGTCTAGTAGAACACACTGAGTTTGTGCTAGCATAGCATTGTGATACATGCCCATCGCATCATATGTATGCTTGATATGAGGAGTGACTGATCATAGCATATGTCATTGGGCAGATTATTTATGGGACTCCCTAATAAAAAGAGCTGCCCCACATGAGCGTGCGGTATATGCAGGATTGATGTATGACTGGATAGTATGACTCATGCATCTTGCATTGTGTGTAACATCCCGAAAAATTCCGTACAAAGACCCGAGCACCACCTCAACTAGAATTCTCTTAGGACCCAATCCTTTAGAAATTAAACGTGAATTAACTAGCGCTAAACTCGATTACTTGTGAAAATTAGCACCAACCATGTTAAATACGATCTATAAGACCCAAAACTTGTAGAATCGTTAGCGCTACGTTACCCTGAAATCTAGGATTCAACGCTAAACCCAGTTGCTCTCGGGAGTACTTGAAAACTTTGTATCGGACCTGGACGCACGTCGAAAGTCCGATAGCGATAAACTTAGACAATTATGACCACCTTGTTGGACTTGACAATCAGCTCAAAAATCAAGTCCAGATGATGTCCTGAGACGATTTGCATCAGTCCAAAGTGAAGAGTTTGAGAAAGGTGAATTTATTTAGAAATTAAATATGAATTTAAGTAACCTGAGTCGTGTCATTTGCGCGTCGATTATAAGCATTCTAACCGTTGGATTCTGACCCAAATTCACCCTCGGATCAAGGAAGATGGCTCACACATGTCAAAGTGCTTGTGGCCCTGATCGAGTTTCGGTGACCATTAAATTGAAATTGGTCCGCCATGAGCGATCTGGAAACCCGATCGGACTGAAAACTTAACTTGCTTAAGATCCAATATTAGTGAGCTTAAGTCCGACCGCATTCAAAAAAGGACCTCCAGAAACGCTCCATTGAATCGAAATAGACCCGATTTGGTTATAACCTAAGTATACCTTGGCCCTGGGGCTAATTCCATCAATTTTAGACCTATATAAAGACCTTAAACCCTCACTCTCAAATTCCATACGAATTTTCCAAACCCTAACTAAGAGAGAGAGAGAGAGAGGAAAAGAGAGAGAAAGTGAGAGAGAAGTTGGTGAATCATCTTGGAATTCTTTCCAGTTACCCTGCGTACCTAATCCATCGCATCTGAATCGTTATTCCGGCGATTCTAATCTCATTTTTGGGTAAGTCAATTAAACCCTAACCTATTTTGGAACTTAGAATAGTTTAAGTGTTGATGTAGCTAATCTAATTCATGCCTTAGGTTACCTATTCACCGTTGATGAAGACTTATCGTCTAAATCGAATCCGTTGCACAATTTCTAGTTTAAGGTGCGGACTATATTCGTATAGGTTATGGTTTTCAAAGCTTTCAATGTCAGTTAATGATTTATCACTGACGTGGGTGTCATTTCACATGCCAAATGCGATATCTGTTTCGTTTTATATATATAGATAATCTATGTTGTAAGTAGTGTGATTCATGTGTTTGTTGAAATGTTTGGATGCATTTGGAATTTGGCGTTATGATTGCCATGATTAATTGTCGTAGGAATATGATTGTTATTTATACGACAACTCCTTGTCAAAAGGATTTTCTCTACTATGTGATATGGCTGACATATGTGATGTATGTTGCCAAGTGTAGTCTAAGTGCTTGTGAAAATGCCTGAATAAGTTCGTATTTAGTAAGGTGTGAATTATGAGGGAGTTGAGATATAAAATCCCAACTACTTCCTTATATGTACTATTTCCTCCATGAATTTCTTAGTCTAACTATCCATGTTAACTATGTGTTTGATTTCCTTCATCCAAGTTGTTAATTTTACTGCCTTACTTATGAATGGATTCTCGTTATCTTGCATTTTATAATATGTTTGCTATTATGGTTGAATGTGTATGGGGCCACGTTATGGTCCAGGCAATCGGTAACAAGCTTCGAGTTCGTGGCTGAGGTCGCTTTCGTCACGTAGGACGTGTTTGACGAACCCGAGTCGTATTAGGGTTGTCGGCAGTGGTTTGGCCACACGGAGTGTTTGCACACTTCATGTCGTTCAACTCAACGTGCACTCGTGCTAGTCGAGCTCGTCCAGTAACCTGATTGTCCTGGTGGATGTTCACCATGTATGGACGCTACTGTTTGAATATAGGGTACCAAACTTACCAGTGCAATCTCGTTAACCATGGTACCTCGATCCACTAAGACTCATGAGCCGGGCATGGTGGTATGGGACACCGTGGTCGAGCTATCGGCCTACACTGGGGTGACGAGCCTCCCCGTAGTGACCAGTGAACAATCCAGACTCGTGAGCCAATTATGGTGATATGAGATACTATATTCGCGCTGTCGGCCTATATTGATTGGTGACGAGCCCTTTGTAGTGACCTCGAGCATACCTTGATACTGCATTGAGGCGACGAGCCTTATTGTAGTAACTAAGGTATGATTAGGCATGCGTTGATTGGTGACGAGCCCTTTACAGCGACCTAGAACCATAATATCGTATGAGATTGTCTAGGACTGACGACCCTAGAATGGATCACTATTTGGGAATTGATATAAGGAAGGTACCTTAGCTTCCCAATTCTGCTGTATGAAAAGGACTAATAACAACTTGGTAATCATGTTCATGCACCGCATTGCATGTGCCTTGGTGTTGTGGAGCACTGCGGGAGGTTGTCATGCGTACCATAAGATGAAGACGCTGAGGGAGTGCAGGCGAGGGCATGCATCATTTCTACATGCATCCTTGCATTAACAGGAGTAATTAGGATATGTTTGATTGTATTGCTTTATCATTACTGCTTGATTGAATTGATAACATGTTAACTTTTACTGTATAGTTCCACTGAGTTGATCACTCACTCCCACGTTCTGGGATGGTGTTTAAACTCCAACCAGACCTTGTCTTAGATGCAGATGATGATGCGACCCATGAGGCAGAGCAGGAGTATGAGGATGATGAGGAGGCGTTCTTCTTTATGCAGTTCTCAGGCGGGTTCATGTGAGCCGTGTCCTGAGCTACGGGGATTCAGGGTTATTGTTGCAGTGGTTTATTTCATTTTGATACTTGTATTTTGAAACAAACACTTGTAATTATGACCTGGCAGAGCATACATATCTCAGGGACTTATATGTATATATATATTTCTTCAGTCTTCCGCTTGCATATTTCACATGTCCCTAGATTATGTTTGCAGTTTGGCTTAATCTACTTCATGTTTTATGCACTAATACAAAATACAGACAACATACATTCATCATTACATATGTTGTATAAGTGATGTTTTGAAACTCGGGAGCTGAGTTATGCTCAACCCCCGAATTTCAAGGCGTTACAAGTTGGTATCAGAGCATGATTTGGATTAAACCGAACCTAGGTTATGGTCACACAACGCATGCTAACGCCACCTTAGCGCAGGAGGGTGCGAGATAAATCTAGAAACAATGCAGGATTCCCAGTTGCACCAATTGGCGAAAGTTTACTGAAAACGATCACCGAGATTGAGTCCGTGCACACTCTTGATCACACACAACGACCCCAAATCACTTCTAGACCATCCATCGACGGGTTTAGACCGTGTATCATCCCATCCCAGCCGTTAAAAATCTGGTAAACTTGAATCTGTATTAGGTTCTATTCAAAGTGACTCGAAATGAGTCGAAACGGACTAGGGGCCCAATCGGGGCATTTCCAAGGGGACCCAGGGTAGGACCCACCTCATTTTCTGACCCAGGGGACAGGAGGACCTTGCCCAAACGGCGAGCCCTCGCCAAACACTCCAGAGACCGGCGAGGCCCTTGCTGCCCCGCGGGCGTGGTCGGGCGGGCCGGCTCTGGCCGACGCAGCTAGGGCCTAGTGTGGCCCACTCCTCCACGGTCGGACATTTATAACCTCTCCCAAACCCTCCTTCCTTCATAAATCACCCTTCCAAGCTTTCCTTTTCTTAAAATTTCTCTCACAACCCCATAAAAATCCCTCTCCAAACCCTTTCTTCTTCCATTTTCGTGCACCCTCACTCTAACCACCTCCATTGCTGATTTTCCTTTCTTTTCTTTCCATTTGAGCACTCAAATCCCAACTTTGAGTCTCAAATTTGTGGAAGCCCCATCATTCCTTTCATTTCCCTCTTTTCTTTCATTTTCCATGGCCCTATTTGAGCTTTTTACGGCCATATTTTCTATTTCCACCATTCTCTCTTTCATGGGGAAGAAGAGAGCTCCCGTTGATGAAGCCGGGCCTAGTCGCCCAACCCGTTCAAGGAGGCCGAGAGGCGCCGCCGCGAGCACAACCGCCACTCGAGAGTTTCAAACAAAGCGGGAACTCGATCCCCAGGCTCCCATTGGAAAGACTTTGTTGGCAGAGCTATCTCAAGGAGTTTATGAGGGCCGTAGGGTCCTTTTTGAAGCTCATGTAGATGCGCGGCTATTTGGAGAATATCTCTTATTTGAGCGCCTGGAAGAGGCCAGGTGGGGTCCGCTATTTGAGGGCGAATACCGCGCAAATGTGGGTACTGTCCGAGCTTTCTATGCCCACATTCGAGAACCTTCGCTAGAGCCATTGCAGTTCAAGATCTCTTGTGGAAGATATTGGGAGGCCACAATCAACGTTGCTTTGATATTCCAACTTTTGAACATGCCGCTTGGCGAGGTTCATACAAGTGAGAAGAATCTGAGTAGTACGGGTGAAAGGGATCGCCGCACGCGATTCCTTTGTGGTCGTCTGGTTGAATGGCAGCCTAACAGAAGCCTTTTAGCGACCAACATGACAGACGACTTTCGCTTGCTTCACCACATCTGCACATTCAACGTCTATCCTAGGTGGAGCAACCGCAGTGAGTGCACGCGCCTGATGGTGGATTTCTTGTATCAGGTGGGACAAGAAGAGAAGTTGTGTGTGCCTACGTACATCTTGCGACAGATAGTCCTTATCGCACGTTCGAATAGAAAGACTGAATCACTCTCATTTGACGACTCATATGTAAGATTGCACATGAGTTTGGCTATAGACTTAAGGCGGAAAGGCCGGTACCTGTCCGTTACATCAATGATGAGACGACTCTTAATCAGATGGACATCGAGCCACGACGACAACAAGCTCTACTTAAAAAAAGTGAGGATGAGACTGAGAGTGAAGAGGAAGAGAGTAAATGTATCCATGTTGAAGAAGTACGTTCCTGATCCTTCGCATATTATCAGTTGGGAGCAGGTGCAGTTGAGCGAGGATATCACCTATGTACTGCGACTGACATGCATCCTGGATAGGAAGGAGCAGGTACTGCGTAGCAAGGTCATCCCACTTGTGAAAGTATTGTGGACGCATCATAATGAAGAAGAGGCTACTTGGGAGACTGAAGCTGAGGTCAGAAAGAACTACCCTCAGATCCTCGAGGAGTATGAAAAGGTACAAATTTCGAGAATGAATTTTTTTCTTTAAGGGGGGTAGATTGTAACATCTCGAAAAATTTCGTACAAAGACCCGAGCACCACCTCAACTAGAATTCTCTTAGGACCCAATCCTTTAGAAATTAAACGTGAATTCACCAGCGCTAAACTCAACTACTTGTGAAAATTAGCACCAACCACGTTAAATACGATCTATAAGACCCAAAACCTATAGAATCGTTAGCGCTACATTACCCTGAAATCTAGGATTCAATGCTAAACCCAGTTGCTCTCGGGAGTACTTGGAAACTTTGTATCGGACCTGGACCGCACGTCGAAAGTCCGATAGCGATAAACTTAGACAATTATGACCACCTTGTTGGGCTTGACAATCACCTCGAAAATCAAGTCCAGATGATGTCCTGAGACGATTTGCATTAGTCCGGAGTGAAGAGTGTGAGAAAGGTGAATTTATTTAGAAATTAAATATAAATTTAAGTAATCTGAGTCGTGTCGCTTGCGCGTCGATTATAAGCATTCTGACCGTTAGATTCTGACCCAAATTCACCCTCGGATCAAGGAAGATGGCCCACACATGTCAAAGTGTTTGTGGCCCTGAACGAGTTTCGGTGACCGTTGAATTGAAATTGGTCCGCCATGAGCGATCTGGAAACCTGATCGGACTGAAAACTTAACTTACATAAGATCCAATATTAGTGAGCTTATGTCTGACCGCATTCAGAAAAAGGACCTCCAGAAACGCTCCATTGAATCGAAATAGACCCGATTTGGTTATAACCTAAGTATACCTTGGTCCTGGGGCTAATTCCATCAATTTTAGGCCTATATAAAGACCTTAAACCCTCACTTTCAAATTCCATACGAATTTTCCAAACCCTAGCTAAGAGAGAGAGAGAGGAAAAGAGAGAGAGTGAGAGAGAAGTTGGTGAATCATCTTGGAATTCTTTCCAGTTACCCTGCGTACCTAATTCATCGCATCTGAATCGTTATTCCGGCGATTCTAATCTCATTTTTGCGTAAGTCAATTAAACCCTAACCTGTTTTGGAACTTAGAATAGTTTAAGTGTTGATGTAGCTAATCTAATTCATGCCTTAGGTTACCTATTCGCCGTTGACGAAGACTTATCGTCTAAATCAAATCCGTTGCGCAATTTCTGGTTTAAGGTGCGGATTATATTCGTAAAGGTTATGATTTTCAAAGCTTTCAATGTCATTTAATGATTTATTACTGACGTGGGTGCCATTTCACATGCCAAATGCGATATCTGTTTCGTTTTACGTATATAGATAATCTATGTTGTAAGTAGTGTGATTCATGTGTTTGTTGAAATGTTTGCATGCATTTGGAATTTGGCGTTATGATTGCCATGATTGATTGTCGTAGGAATATGATTGTTATTTATGCGACAACTCCTTGTCAAAAGAATTTGCCCTACTATGTAATATGGCTGACATATATGATGTATGTTGCCAAGTGTAGTCTAAGTGCTTGTGAAAATGCCTGAATAAGTTCGTATTTAGTAAGGTGTGAATTATGAGGGAGTTGAGATATAAAATCCCAACTACTTCCTTATATGTACTATTTCCTCCATGAATTTCTTAGCATAACTATCCATGTTAACTATGTGTTTGATTTCCTTCATGCAAGTTGTTAATTTTACCGCCTTACTTATGAATGGATTCTCGTTATCTTGCATTTTTTAATATGTTTGCTATTATGGTTGAATGTGTATGGGGCCACGTTATGGTCCAGGCAATCGGTAACAAGCTTCGAGTACGTGGCTGAGGTCGCTTTCGTCACGTAGGACGTGTTTGACGAACCCGAGTCGTATTAGGGTTGTCAGCAGTGGTTTGGCCACAGGGAGTATTTGTGCACTTCATGTCGTTCAACTCAACGTGCGCTCAAGCTAGTGGAGCTCGTCAAGTAACCCGATTGTCCCGATGGATGTTCACCATGTATGGACTCTACTGTTTGAATCTAGGGTACCAAACTTACCAGTGCAATCCTGTTAACCATGGTACCTCGATCCGCTAAGACTCATGAGCCGGGTATGGTGGTATGAGACACTGTGGTCAAGCTGTCGGCCTACACTGGGGTGACGAGCCTCCCCGTAGTGACCAGTGAGCAATTCAGACTCGTGAGCCGATTAAGGTGGTATGGGACACTATATTCGTGCTGTCGGCCTACATTGATTGGTGACGAGCCCTTTGTAATGACCTTGAGCATACCTTGATACTACATTGAGGTGACGAGCCTTATTGTAGCAACTAAGGTATGATTAGGCATGCATTGATTGGTGGTGAGCCCTTTGCAGCGACCTAGAACCATAATATCGTATGAGATTGTATAGGACTGACGACCCTAGAATGGATCACTATTTGGGAATTGATATAAGAAAGGTACCTTAGCTTCCCAATCCTGCTGTATGAAAAGGACTAATAACAATTTGGTAATCATGTTCATGCACCGCATTGCATGTGCCTTGGCGTTGTAGAGCACTGCGAGAGGTTGTCATGCGTACCGTAAGATGAAGACGCTGAGGGAGCGCAGGTGAGGGCATGCATCATTTCTACATACATCATTGCATTAACAAGAGTAATTAGGATATGTTTGATTGTATTCCTTTATCATTACTGCTTGATTGAATTGATAACATGTTAACTTTTACTGTATAGTTCCACTGAGTTGATCACTGACTCCCACGTTCTGGGACGGTGTTTAAACACCAACCAGACTCTGTCTTAGATGCGATGATGATGCGACCCACGAGGCAGAGCAAGAGTATGAGGATGACGAGGAGGCGTTCTCCTTTATGCAGTTCTCAGGCGGGTTCATGTGAGCCGTGTCCTGAGCTATGGGGATTCAGGGTTATTGTTGCAATGGTTTCTTTCATTTTAATACTTGTATTTTGAAACAAACACTTGTAATTATGACTTGGCAGAGCATACATATCTCAGAGACTTATATATATATATATATCTTCAGTCTTCCGCTTGCATATTTCACCTGTTCTTGGATTATGTTTGCAGTTTGGCTTAATATACTTCATATTTTATGCACTAATACAGACAACATACATTCATCATTACATATGTTGTATAAGTGATGTTTTGAAACTCGGTAGCTGAGTTATGCTTGACCTCTGAATTTCAGGGCGTTACATTGTGTGATATGATCACTGTACGCCCTAGCGACATCAGAGTTGTGCCCTCCACAGGCATATTGCAGATGAAAGGATTGAATACTGAAAATATTTTAGTTCTAGCACTAGGGCGCAAGGATGTCCCTGGGTGAAAGTCCCTAAACCCTTATGGTACCAAGAGGTTGATCCAACATCGAGACCAATTGGATACATGAGCACACGAGGACCATATATCGTTAGGCCGTATCTCGCACTATGTCATGGTCGGTTGGAATGGGGTTTAGCCTTATCTGCTCGAGGGTAGGGGGCATAGCTAGGCTGAGTTTGACCAGCTCATAAATGGGTCCGCTATCGATGTGCCAAGTAGATATTGGTCGACTACTGGCCAGGCAGATAGTGTGGTCTCTTCCACTTGCATGGTTGCGCGTCTAGTGGGCCGCAATCTGGTGTAGAGTGTACTAAACCCCGATGATATTCCAGAGTTGAGCTGCATTGATATGTGGATTCGGATGAGGAATGGTATGCTTGAGTTGCATCTCACATATAACATTAGCTATGTAAGCCTGACATTGCATAGCCTTGGTACGGCTGATAGTATTCATGGATTTACCAGCATGTTTCCGCATTACTTTGATATTGCATACTTGACACTTACCTTACGCACACACTTCACCACCCTCTAAGCTTTCTATAAGCTTATGCACGATCGTTGTATGCAGGTGACGCTAGGACGCAGTCAAGATGAGACAGGAGCGTGCGGCTAAGCTTCTGGAGCTTTGATATCTATCTTGTATTCCCCCTTTATGTATTGTACTATAAAGTTTTTTAATTATAGTGGATATGTAGTGATGTTGTCGTTTGTGACTTAGTTCTGCTTGTGGTTATGCTCCTTTACAAAAAAATTCACACTGAAAATCCTCCTTATAGGATCCCAGGATCGGAATCTGGTGTATGGGGGCTGGAAGATGAGAATGGGGTACTATGGAGGTTGTCGGTGCCAGATTCGGCGATCGGGAATTCTGGTGTAAGGTATATCAGCCGATCCACTCCCAATACGTGGGGAGGTGTGGGATACCATACACACATCAGTGGGTCCCACGTGGGGCCCACCATAACAGTTATCTTCCATCCGATCTGTTAATAAGATCACGCAGACCCAGATGAAGTGGAAAAACAAATTTCATAATGACCCAAAACGTCTGTGACAACCCAAAGGGTTTCAATGGCGGACGTTCAATCCAACTATTTCCTTGCCGTGTGGGCCACCTGAGCTCCTAGTACGACTGATTTTTAGGGGGGCCCACTGCCCTAAGGGCCCCATCAAAATGCACGGTGTGGATATCAACACCCATCACGGTGGGGCCCACAGCTGGGACCCGCCGTCCGTCCTCAGTGCAACAGCACAGACGCCGTTGGCGTCATCTGTCAGCAGCAGCAGACGTTACTGCTGTTTATATTATATATATATTTTTTTTAAATCACATTTTTTTGGGTTTTTTCATACGTGGGGCCCGCATCAGTTGAATCCACCCTAGCCATTAAATCCTACGGCTCTTTACAGGCTAAATGAGCCCAATATCCAAGGTATTTTGGCGTATAGAAGACTTCAAAGTGCATTTTAACGGTAAGAAACACTGTTTTATATACTATGGCCCGTCAGATAATCGGATTGGCTTCATTTATTAGCTCAACGCTTAAAATGAGTAGGGGAAGGGGATGGACAGCGTGGATTAGCTCCATACTTCAAGGTGGGGCCTAGATGAGCGGCCCACCCAAAAACCACTTTAAAGCAAGTAAATATTTTATTTTATTTTCTTTTTGTTTTTAGCACACCCACTGTCTGTGCACACTCCACTACACGTCCAGCGTCCAGGGACGCTAGACGGACGGCGTGGGCATGCATTTCATTGAGGTGGGTCCCACGTATGGGGACCACGGCTGGTGGGTCCCACGTAGACGTAGCCCACTTGATTTGTGTCAACCATATATTTGTATTTTCCCATCTCCCTAAGGTAGGGTCCACATGACTTGGACGGTTTGGATGAGACATACATCAAGGTGGGGTCCATCTGAGTGGGCCACACATCACACAAAAATGAAAAAGAGAGAGAGAGAGAGAGAGAGAAGCACTCACTTCTAGATCGACTCCTTCTTCAATCCTTCGGGTCCTCAAGCCTTCTAAGACCTTTTCAACGGTGGAGATGGGCTTTTAATGGCAGGATTGAAGGGGATCTAAGGTGAAAGAGGGCTGGCCATGGAGATGGGTTGGGACGTCCATAGCTCTTGCAAGGGTTAGAGAATAATGAATAAAGAGGGAGGGAGAGAGAGAAGTTATTATGGCTTGTCATATTGGTGTAAGGCCATCATTAATGCTTAGGTAAGGGTAGATGTTGACTTTTGGGAAAAGGGAGGGAATGATTACCTAGCACAACATCCCATGATGGCTTAGAAAATTATGTCATTGCAATAAGTGGGTCCCGCAACGTGCAGTCAACAGTCATTATAATGTGCGGGCCACAACTTATGATCTAAGCATCACATTGGCGCACGAGACGCGACATTGGAACTGCAGCGACAATGCGGTCATGACGGTATAAGTTTCAAGTTGAGCCGACTTAGATATACGGGATGCGACTCAAGATCGCGCACAATTGCCGATAACAGATCACGGGTCGCCGGATTTCGACCGGGAGGACCGCGAAAGCATACGAAACGATATAGTATAGGATACGGGTCTTACAGAGGATTTATAATATAAGTCTAAATCCAATAAGAGCATCCCCAAGATCATAATATAGTAACCACAGATAGTAACCATAGGAACACATTGCAAAATCCACTAAGAATTTAAAACTTTGATACAAAGTACATGGCTCAAAGGAAATACATAAACAAAATAATAGGCAACTCCAAAAAGGTCCTCGGCACGCTCCTCGCTCCTTAGCTACTGCGGCTGCCTAGAATCACCTGCACACATCAATCGTGCATAAGCTTATAGAAAGCTTAGAGGGCAGTGTAAGTGTGTGTGTAATACCAGTGCCGAGAAAGCAATATCAGATAATGCGGAAATACAGCATGAACCATGAATACCATCAATGCCAACGGCCATACCAAGGCTATGCTATACCAAGCATAAATGCAGTAAGCTGTACCAAAGCTATGCAACATATGAGTACTAGGCGCCATGCCAAGGCGATGCACAAGAAGCCTACGTAGCCAATGCTGTATGCAAGGTGTAATGCAATCATGTCAGTCCTCATATCAAGTCCACATATCAGTATAGTTCCTCTCTAGGGAAACCAACGGGGTCAAGTACTGGTTGACTGCCGCTCTCCAAGACCCGCACAGTCAAGCGAGCGTAAGAGACCTCACTACCTGTCTATGGACAGCCGATCACAAGCAAGGCTCGACGGTAGCGGACCCATTCACGAGCTGGTCAAACTCAGCCTATCTATTGCCCCCTCACTCAGGCGAATAAGGCCACACCCCATCTCAACTGACCACGCTACAGTGGAAGACGTGGTCTAATGGTATAAGGCACTCAGCGCTCATGTTTTCCACTTGGTCTTGGCGTTGAGGCGTCTCCTGGTACCATAAAGATTAAGGGGCTTTCACCCAAGGACATCTTACGTGCCCTAAACGCTCAAGAGGTATTTCCGGTGTCCAATACGGCCATTCACGATACTCCTGCGGAGGCTACAACCCTGAGGAAGCAAGGGTGAATATAAACCATGTAATGAAATGCCAGATGCATGAATCATGCATACCAGTCATGCATCAGCTCCAAGCATCCAACGCGCTCAAGAGGGGAACTCCATCCCTCTGGGAAGCTATAATATCTGCCCAATGGCTCAACCATGACCACACATAATGCTAACCAAGCACGCCATGATGCGTGTGGGTCATGAGGGTGAACAAGATGCGTCATACTGCGATGAACAATGTAGTATATTCCTATCCAAGTAGGAACTAAGTCTAGGTGCTTAGACAATTTCTACAAGGGGCACAACCTCTAATGGGGGCCCAATAGTCTGAGGTAGCCCACAAGGCTAAGGAAGGATAATGACATGGGCCTAAATAAGTGAAACGGGCCTAGCAAAGGTCTATGGTGGATCTTTAACCACTCATAGAGGCAAGTGGGCCTACCTTAGAGCTACAAATATGGACATCCAACCACTATTTGTCCCAAGAAGGTAGCCCAAACAATAATCTTTCACATATCAGGGCCCAAGGCCCACACATCACCATTAATAAGGGCAGCCATAACATATATACCATATTGGGCCTCAAGTAGATGGCCCAAGGCCTACTCAAACATGGGTCCAAGGGCAACACACACAGTCCAACCCATATGTAATACTATGGGCCCATAGGGAAGGCTAGGGCCCAATATAAAGGTCACCAATTCTATATATTGTGGTGGGCCTAGTGGGCAGCCCATTACAACCACATGGGCAAAAAGATCATGCTCTAGTCAAGTAAGTTGGGCCTACAACCCGGCCCAAGAATATAGTTGATTTGGTGGGCAACCAAGGGCCCAACCATTTGTGTAATCCAGCCCACCAACCCAGCACAAGATTATGGTGAAAATGGCCCAAGAGTCCACTGGGCCTAGCAAAAAGGTTCCAGCACATTTGGGCCTAAAGAGTCCAACAATCTAACTACATACATGGTCCCAAATAGCTCATCTATGGTGGGCCTCAAGGGTACATTAATTTAGCCCAAAGTTGGGGGATTAAGGGCATGAATTGATCCCTCCAAGGTCCTCACAATGTGGTGGGCCCCACTCCTTAAAATCTCAGCCTAAAGGCAATGTACATTTACAATATATTGCTGGATTTTTGTTTCACCAGTTTTATGGGCATGTCGGAGCCCAGTAAAAAGTTCATTTGATTGGGATAAGAATCTAGGTGATCCAGCATCAAGTATAGGGGGCCCACCACATAGGGAGCACCCTAAAAACATCAGAAATAGGTGGGCCACACTGCTAGACCAAAGGCCCAGCAGCAGCCCCAGCATGGGCGTCCCAATGGGCTGGATGCCCAGCCCTGCAAAAAGCGTAAAAGTGGGCCCCACCTTGGACATCCCACACCCAAGGGGACCACATCCAAGTGGCCACAAGATGGATGGAAATGTGGATAAAACACTACATGAGGAGCTGATGTTAGTCTAACGTGGGTCATACCACATAGGCTTCTATATTTCTAGTGGGGCATGTCGTTCAATTCACACTTTCTGTATATGATGTGCCGATTAAGGCCAATTATTGTTTAATATGTCTGATAACATGCTAGTATACTTGGCCTTAAGAACATGCTTAGTATAATGACATCATGCCTAGACATATGCCCATACACATCATTTGTATGCATGTTGTGGGTGGTGATTGATCATAGCATATGCCATTGGGTTGAGATACTTAAGGGGACCCTATATGAGATAGGGTTGCATCATATGATCGCGTGGTATGCGCAAGTTTGATGCACGACTTGGATGGTATGACTCATGCATTTCTCATCCTATATGTCACGATCACTTTTTGCCCTAGTGACATCAGGGTTATGGCCTCCACAGGCATATCGTGGATGGCCAGATTGGATACCGAAAATATTTGTTCTAGCATTAGGGCGCTATGGATATCCTTAGGTGAAAGTCCCTAAACTCTCGTGGTACCAATAGGATACTTTAACGTCGAAACCGAGTGGATAACATGAGCGCCCGAGTACTGAATACCAGTAAGTTGCGTCTCTCACTATGTCATGGTTGGTTGAAAAGGGGTGTGACCTTATCCGTCCGAGGGTAGGGACTGTAAGCTAGGTTGAGTTTGACTAGCTCGTAAATGGGTCCGCTATCGACAAGCCGGGTGGGCATTGGCATACAACTGGCAAGGCGGATAGTGAAGTCTGTTCCACTCACTTGGTCATGCGCGCGATGGGGCAGCAGCCAGTGTTGGAGTGTACTAAACCCCGGTGATGTTTCCAGTGACGAACCATACTAATACGTGGACTAGTTGAGGATTGGCATACTTGCGTTGCATTTCTAGCATATGATATTCGGCCATGTAGGCCTTGCATTGCATAGCCTTGGTATGGCTAACATCATTTATGGACTTGCCAATTTAGTCTTCCATCATTTCTGCTTACACTGACATTTGTGTACTTGGCATATGCATTGCACACACACACATGCACTCTCTAAGCTTCGTAGTAAGCTTATGCACATTCGTAATGTGTAGGTTATGCTAAACCGCAACGGCATTGAGACAGGAGTATGTGCCCGATCTTTTAAAATTTTGTTATATGATGTATTTCCCTTTCAGCATTGTACTCAAATATTATATTAGTGGATATGTGATGATAATGTTTTGTGACTTGGGTACACTTATGGTTATGCTCCTTTACCAAAAAAAAAAATCACCATGAAAATCCTCCTTATAGGATCTCAAGATCGGAACCTGGCACACAAGAGCTGGAACCCGAGAATGGGTTACTATGGAGGCTGTCGGCATCGGATTCGGCGGCCGAAAATTTTGTGAGCCCGGTTCTCGAGTTTGGGGCATGACACCCTCTCCTCTAGATTATTCCTTATCTAAGAAATCATCCTTCTACACATTGGATGTAATTGTGACGAACGACACATACTAGAACAATCTTCGCTTACGTGTAAAGCTTATACTGGGGCGCATTTTCATTATGGAAAATCTTGACTTCAATATACTAACACCGTTCAATTGTATTGGTAGATGTACTTGGAATGTGTTGAGTGAAATGCAACATAAATCAAGATGTAAGAGGAAAACTCTTGACTTTAGTGACTTCTTTAATGAACTTTTTTGTCCTTTATGTTAAGTGTCATGTTGTCATGTAGAGTATCTTCAAGGCATCCTGGTGGACCCTTCATACTATTTCTCCCTCTCTATACTCTCTTCCCTTTCTCTCTCTTATCTCTTTTTTGGATCTGTCTCTCTGCTGTATACCCCCCATCCCTCCCCCCATGCTTCAAAATAAAAAGTAGCAAAAGTAGTTGGGGGAGCTCAAGGACAATTGAATGTGATTTAATATTAAAATAAGGTTAATGAGTCGGTCAATGCCTTAAAAAGCATATAAAGTATTCATTTACATTATTATAATAATATATAAATTATCCTTCTATATTAAAGTAATATATAAGTGATGTTCTATATTAAAATAATATATATTAATTTTATAAGGTACATTTATATATTAAAACAATATAAGCAAGTAATGCTTGAATTTTTTTTAACATAAAAATAATATTAAGTTTTCATCTTTTTTCGACAGTACAAACACCCATATCTTTCTCGCTGCCCGTCCATTTTCGATGATCTTAAGCTCATTGAAAAGATAATTAGATAAACTTCCTAATAAAATTAAAATCACTTCAATTGGATTTGAAAAGGTGTGACCAATCAATGTACAAAATCGCAATGTGCAAAGTTGACTGAATGCATGTATCTTCATCATTCTATGTCCATTTTTAGTGATCTTGGGCTTGTTAAAAAAGTAATCTAATAAGCTTTTTAATGGGACCAAAATCACTTCAATCGTATACCATGTTAACCTATCAAAAGTGTGGTCACTCGATGTATAAAATCGGCCACGTGCTAAGTTGATCGAACTCTCATATTTACATTGTTTCATATTCGTTTTCGATTATCTCGAGCTCATTGAAAAAGTAATATGATAAACATTTTAACGGGATCAGAATAAATTTAATCAATTTTATTTTATCTATCAAAATTGTTACCAAAGTTATTACATTTTCGACCTCTCAGCAATGTGCATTTTTAGTAAACATGCCAAATCTTCTTCATCATAATTGGAATTGAAGTAAACTTTATTGGGCATGTTGGGAAGATCAATTGACCAATTTTTTTTATTAATCATAAATTACTTGGATCAAAAGTCATTTAGCTTCAAATTTTATTTTTAGTAGCATCATGATCATTTTTTGTACAAGAACAACCATACTAATCTCGATCTCGCCATAACCCGAAAATGTTATCTTTCATACCTTAACACCGTACTATTTGAGGAGATTAATTAACAAGAAGAGTGATCCATGAATGGGGAGAGTTTATATTGTTCTGTTTTTTAACATTTGTTGTACGTATAGAGAGTTATGAGGTTTTGGAGTTCTAATGAGTGACAATGAGTTAATCCTTACTAAATTTGGCATTGGCCAATCAGGTCAAGTTGTTGTCTCTAGGATGTGTCAATGACCATTTCTACTTAACCTATTTAGATTTTCAATATTTATTGGGTTGATTCGAAGTAGTTTTATTGCAGAGATGCATGATCATGGTTTTTTAAGGATTTGAAGTAGTTTTATCGTAGAGATGCACGGTCAAGGTTTTTTTAAGGGCCGAAAAATTTCATTTATAGAGCCCACAAGCATTTTTTCTATGGATTTCCAACTCCACGCCAACATGCTACTGGCGTTTAGGTAACATGGGGGATGGGCATGAGTTGGTCATTCGAGCAACTAACCCGGTAGGTTGGCCGATTTGGTTCTCCCTGTCTATGAAGTCGCATTTGACTCACGACCAGCATATGAATCAAAGTAGCAGCAATTTCAGTTTCAATGCGGAAGATCCAACAACAGTATCACCAAATCTACTCAAGATCAGATTTGTCAGGTTCATGATCTGTCGATCTTACTAAGGATGCTCCTCATTTAACCTATTTGTATTTTTAATAATTTCTGAGTTAATAGAAAATTTTTATCGAAGCCAAGCTGAAACTTAAAAAGTAGTTTATTCTCGTTTTGGGTAGGGTGTTTACAGTCACTTACCATTTAAAAATATTATCAATAGAATACACACCTTGAAGAAGACTTACAATAATGTAAGAGATATGCTTAATGCATTTGGACTTGGATGGAATGATAACTTGAAAATGGTAGTTACAATACTTAAAATCTAAGACGCATATATTAGTGTATAACAATCATTTATAATTTATAAATGTCATTAATTTTAAATATAAGTATTTGCAATACCCTACATGTAGTAGTCTTCAACATACTTTTATATTTCATTGTCCATACAGTTTTACCCAAGAGTTGGTAAAATCCATGGAAAGCCAATTCATAGGCACGACGACATGTGCTATGTAGTTGAAGAGGACCACACAACCAATCATTTCCATGAGATAGGGAACACATCACAACCTTGAGGCCAAAAATGTCAAAGAAAAGTGGATGAATTGTTCACTAATTCTCCTCAACAATATGAGAAGATTTTTAGCTATTATTAGATGATGTTAGAGGTCGCGTAATACCAAAGATCCGTTGTGCTTTTGAATGTGGTGGAGATCAGTCCCAGTAATACGGAATCCTTGCTAGGATGCACATGTTTCTCAAAGTAATCGAAGCGTAACAAGCTCAAAATGAAAATCTAAATGAGGATGTTACAGTGTTGCCTTTGAAATGGAATGTCATTCGTGGCTAATGCGGTTGGTAAACTAGCAATATCATTCAACTAGTGCATGGTTGAGTTGAGAATGACACTAGTGGTTATAAATGGATTGTCACACACTGAATACCTCACGACGGAAAACATCACATCAAATAATGAGAACTAAGCATCGTTATTCTTGACCCTGTTGAATTAATGTAAACTTAAATTATTGCAAATGCTTGTGTGTGAGCATCAACATCATACCATGTTAAATACGGTATTTGATGTACAATGTCTTAACCGTTAGGTGCATTATGATATTTTCTCTCTTCTTTTTTTTTTTTTTCTCTTATATGAATTACGCCAAAATATGTTAACAATGGAAATATATATTTTAGACATGTTTTTTTTTTCTTTTTTTTAGGTAATAGAAGGTCATTACTCTTTCTTGAACTTGAATGAACCAATGGGGATGTCATGTATCCCTTAGGACATGGCTATACTGGATAAACACATTTGGCCCTTCATTAATTCTCTTTTATAGATGGACATGATGGACCACTAATCACGATAGTCTTTTTGACATGATATTTTGACATGTTAATATTTTGGACATGTATATAGACTACGTTTGTTATTTGATGAACGTACCATCATTGGTCTGCTTATGTATTTCGGATAGGCATTTTGGACGTGTCACATATCCTTTGGGCTAGCGCATGAACCCCTAATTAGATTGTGTACTTAGATACTCTACGATGGGTTATGGTTGTTATGTAGTAATTTACTAGTGTGGTCAAATATTGGTGGGACTAGTTATATAAACTACTTTTGGATCAATCAGTATTCCATCCTGTATGAAATACTTACCTTCTGTAATGTGGAATATAAAATATGTATTATGTTTTGAATACTAACGTGTATGAGAAGTATATCTATTGCTCAATTTGACTTGTCACTTGGGATGGTGTAGATAATCAAGTAAGCCAATTATGGGATTACAAAACTTATACGATTGTTTCATTTATGGTATTTCTGCTCGTGGCCTTATTTAAATTCAAAGTTGTTTGAATAATATATGTTTGACCCATTGTCCTAACAAAAAGTCATGGGTAAATATTATGTAGTGTTGGAAGGCGACTAGGGATATATGAAATTAAGAAGAAGCAAAAGTCTATGTGGATCGTTATAATCGTTTTATTATTATTATTATTAGCTTGTTAGTACACCCCACTGTCAATTCACACCTCACTGTTAGCCACCCCCCACTAGGGATCGATACTAAGACCTCAGTGTTGAAACAAGGTATCTTTCACTTAGTCTACCACTTGAGCTATGGATCAGTGTGTGGATTGTTATAATGGTTGTTATCATAGATGTAAGAGTAAATCGGCTCTTTATCACACCACAACAATGTAAACTTGAACCACAACAAACCTGGATCAAACCTTAGATATTACAAATTCATATCTAACACCATTGCTAATCTGTGCATTTTGTGTAAGCATGATAAACGAAAATAAAACAATATAATAAAAAAGATAACGAAAAAAAAAAAAGCAAATAACCACAAACACATGATATTTTAATGTGAAAAAATCCTTGCAGGAAAAAAATACGGCACAAAGCAACAGAGATCTCAACTATAATCAAAACCTTAAGAGTACATTACCAATATTCTTTGACTACAATATTGTCCGATCTCCACTTTTGATACGCAACACCAGGAAAACCCTAGTCCCTCGAGACAAACCCTTATAAGTGTCAGAAACCTTCTCACCTCGCGAAAACCATTTCCCTTAGAGAGAACACTCATAATTTTTCAATAATCCAAGCTTTTATTTGGAATTAGGCTTAAATACTCCTTGCACAAAAATGCACAAACCATCGCTCGCACCTTCAGTCGATTGATCGAAACAGTCCCCAGTCACTCGAGAACATCACTGCGAGGTTCGATCGACTTATGGATTTCTCGATCGACCGAACTGCCCCTATAGCTGAAATAAAGAATATAGAGCATTCTACACAATAATCTCTACCTTAACTTATATTCTACCAAGTCACCTTAAAGATCTCTCGTGCAACCTCCACCTTGACTGTAGGTCACTCCCTGCATTCTCCACCTAGAACGCAACTCCATCCGTGCCCATTTGTAAGGGTGCCCAATATCATCAATGGCTAATAAGATTGATCAGGCTTAAGCAATACTTGAACTTCTCTATTGTCACTAACTTGGTTAACATATCTACGACATTCTCGTTTGTATGAATCTTCTGAAATATAAACTCTCCTGAAGTAATGAGCTCCTATATCTTGTGGAACCTCACGTCGATATACTTAGTTCACGCGTGATACACCTGAATCATCGCAAAATGAATAACACTTTGACTATCACAATGCAAACGAATCACCTCCTTCTTCAACCCGAGTTCACCTATCAAACCTTTCAATCATAATGCCTCATTTGACACCTCGGTCGTAATCATATATTCCATTTCAGTTGTAGACAATCCTATCAAAGACTGTAGCGTATATCTCTAACATACCAGTCCGCTTGCTAATATGAAAACATATATCGTAGTGGACCTCCTGTTGTCTAAATCTCCTACATAATCTGAATTCATATAGCCTACAACTCCACCTAAAGCGCCATATCCCCCAAATATGATTCCAGTATTGATCGTGCCCCTTAGATATCAAAGAATTCACTTAATAATATTTCAATGCTCTTTCCCTGGATTTGCCATATACCTACTAACCACATTGACTGCCTGTGAGATATTTGGCCTCATGTAAACCATTGCATCTATGAGACTCCCCACTCCAATTGCGTACGACACCCGTGACATTTATGAAATCTCCTCTTCTGTACTTAGAGACAACCTAGCTAACAATTTAAAGTGACTTACTAGAGGTGTGCTAAGTGGATTAACCCTCCATGTGGAACCTCTTTAGTACCTTCTGCATATAAACTTTTTTTTAGAAAGCCACAACTTCTCAGACTTTGTCCCTGTGTATCTCCATGCCTAGGATCTTCTTTACAATGCTCAAATCCTTCATGTCAAACTCATTACTCAACAGATACTTAAGCAAGAGTATCTCCTTGTCTTTCGCAGCAATCAACATATCATTTACATAAAGCATAAGTAGAATTTAGGACCCGTCCTCCAGTACCATGTAGTAAACACAACAATCATACTCACACCTATTATACCCAATCTCAACCAAGTAGGAATCGAACCGCTTGTACTAGGAGACTGCTTAAGCCAATATAACGACTTCTTCAGCCTACACACATGACCTTCATTATTAAGCTCCTTGAAACATTCAGCTTGCCTCATGTAAATGACTTCCTCCAAGTTCCCATGAAGAAATGCCATCTTTATATTGAACTGCTCCAATTCCAAATTGAATTTCACTACCATTGCCAGTAGCACCCTGATTGAGGTATGTTTCACGACCTGAGAGAAAACTTCATTATAATCTACTCCTTCTATTTGTGATTACCCCTTCGTTATGAGCCTTGCCTTATACTTTTCGTCCCCCTTTTCTGTTAATACTTCTTTCTTCTTGTAAACTCATTTGCACCATATAGCCTGCTAACATTTAGGAAGTTTCACCAATTCCTACATCTGATTCCTATGTAGAGATTTCATCTCTTCCGCCATAGTCGACATCCACATGTTGCCATCCTTTCCAGATTTTACCTCTTGAAAGATAGAGGGATCTCCATTCCCCCTGAACATTGCAAAAGACAACATGTCCTCGAACCCGAACCGACCAAAGCTCTAATGATTCTTTTCTCCATGTTCCTATCTATACTTTCCTGGGTATCCTGTTGATTATTTTAATCAGTTTCTTGCCCTTGTTAAATTTCACCTTCAGTCACATACTCAATTGGCTCTACCTTCACTGACAATCTCTCCGTCTCGCCATGTGTATCTAACTGCCCTGTTGCAACGTCCTTGTTGGTTTTTAACATTGACACCTTATTGAAGATAAAATCTCTGCTAATGACCACCTTCTGTGAAACTAAATCCCAAAGCTTGTATCCCTTGACACCTTTTTTATACCCGACTAAGATGGATTTCTTAGACTTTGGATCCAACCTCGACCTTCTTCCACTCTGCACGTGGACATATGCTGGAAACCCAAAAATCTTCATACATGAGTAATCGACGTTCTTGCATACCGAGACTTCATCTGCAACTTTAGAGTATAGCATTGTAGATGATGACCTATTTACCATGTAGCATGTCGTATTCACCACTTCAGCCCAAAAGCTTTTAGGCAACCCCGCATGCAAGTTCATACTTCTCGCCCTCTCAAACAGAGTTCTGTTCATCTTCTCTGTCACCCCGTTCTATTGTGAGAGTCATTAGAGTTGAGAAGTGTCTTTTGATGCCTTGATCTTTACCAAATTTCATGAATTCTGCCTTTCTGTACTCCATACCATTGTCTGATCTGAGACACTTAACCTTTCTCCCGGTTTGCTTCTCTACTTCCAGCTTCCATTGCTTGAACCTAGGGAACACCTCAGACTTGTTCTTCATGAAGTACACTCAAACCTTCATCGAGTAGTCATCTATGAAGGTCGCAAAGTATCATACCCCTCGTTTAAACGGTACCGTCACTGACCCCCAAACATCAGAATGAATATAGTCAAGCACCCCGCTGCTAGTGTGTATAACAATCTTGAACCTTACCATGCACTACTTGCACAGGATGCAATGCTAATATAAATCCACATTGCATGCCTTAATTCATTTTAACAGTTTTCATTTGCAGAGTTCCATCATGCCCCTCTAGCTCATATGCCCTAACCACATATGTCACATATTTGTATCATATATATTGAATTTTTTGTATGAGGTGGTAGTAGCCTCACCCATAATCGTACTTCCAACCAATTTGTACAGATTTTTAATATTGTTTCCATTCATCAACACCATTGCACCTTTAGTGACCTTTAGTACATCGCCGGATACAGTGAATGTGCAATCGTTCGTATCTAAAATCCCCCAAGGATAAAGTTTTTCTTTCGCTTTGGGACATGCTTGACATCACTTAAAGTATAAATGACTACATTAAACATCCTTACCTAAATGGTTCCTATTCCGATGGACTTGCATGCTGCATTATTCCCCATCAGAACACTTCCACCATCTAGGACTTGTAGGAATTAAACCATCCTATCCGGGTATACACGATATAAACATTCTGAATCTGGTATCCAAGTGTCTGAGAGATGGCCCACACTTGAGGAGACCGAGAGAAGGTCTCCCTCTAGGCTCTCCTCTACTATACTAGGTGATTCACATATATTTTCTTTTCTTTTGCTTTCCATGTCATCCTTCTAGTTCTGGCAATCTCTCTTAAAGTGCCCGTTTATGCCACAATAAAAGCATCTATCATTTGCCTTCGATTTCAATATGGACTTTTTCTTCTTGTTAGATCGATATCACTCCACAGATCGCTCGCGTCCCAAACCCCATTCCGCGATTAGCCCTTTCGCTTGAGAGTCATCATTACTCGACTTCTTCCTCATCTCAGTAGAAATAAGCGTCATAATGATTTCTTCAAGCTTGACTGTATTCTTCCTATACAACAGAGTAGTGACGAGATGGTCGTATGATGTAGGAAGCGATGCTAGATATAGCACCGCTTTGTTTCCTTCCTTGATCGTCTCTCGGAGCCTTAGCAACTCGTTATACAACTTTATAAACATGCTCATATGCTCCAAGAGATTCGATCTTTCCTTCAATTTCAGTCCAAAAAGTTTTTCTTCACAAACAACCTATTTATTAAGGACTTCGACATGCATATATCTTCTAGCTTCTTCCAAATCTCTAAGAGAAATTTATCATTCAAAACATTGTACATAACCCCATCTGATAGACACAAACAGATGGTGCAGTCATCACCCAACATCTTCTTAGGTTTTGTCTCCAATAACACATTGTTCACCCTTGTGAAATTGTAATATCATTGGCCTTCCACTTCCATAAGTAAAAATTGTTCTTCCTATCAAATTTTTGTATATCAAATCTTTATCCTGGCATCTTCATTGAATTACTAAGCGTCCAACCTAATACTCTAATACCACTTTGTTAGAGTAAACCGACTCTTTATCACATAACAATGATGTAAACCCAAGTCACAATAAACATAGATCAAATCCTAGGTATCAGAAATTTGGATCTAACACCACTGCTAACATGCGCACTTTGTTGAAGCACGATAAATGAAGATAAAATAATATAATAAAGCAGATAACCAAGTCAAAAGCAAACAACTACAAACAAACGATATTTTAATGTGGAAAAACCCTTGCGGAAAAAAAAAAAAAAAACAATGACACAAAGCGACAGAAATCTCCACTATAATCAAAACCTTATACACCCCTCACCTTCTTCGATTATATGATCATCTGATCTTCCCTTACCATGCATAACCCTACTAAAATATAGTCTCTTGAGAAAAACCCTTCCATGTGTCAAAAATCCTCTCACCTAGTCGAAAACCCGCACCTCTTAGAGAGAACACCGTATTTTCATAATAATACAAGCCCTAATTTGAAATTAGGCTTAAATACTCCTTACTTGCTTCGATCACATCTTCAGTCCACCAACCAAGCTTTCATTGGATACTCTCAGTCGACGGAAAACAATCCACGGTCGACAACGGAAAACATCACAAAACCAAACCCAAGAATTTTTTGATAAACGGAACTGTCCCTGTAGCTGAAAAGTAGAAGGCAAGGCATTCTGCACAACAATAAATTATGCAAGACCGACAGGAATGCATTATCAGCATGGACCAACGAAATGCGTGAACCAATTTAAATGGTTCTATTGGAATCGAAGGAGAGGAAGATACATCTCCTGTATCCCTAAACAATGATGTCGAAAAAGAGGAAAGTGAACCGCCTAAATGGAAAGATGGTGGGATGTATTGTGTCGTACTACCCATGGACGTTGTAGAAGACCTGTCCACAGGTGAGATGACGTAGAGGCCATCTTTTGACTTCTTTTTTATGTTCATTTTCTACGTCTAGATTTTCTTGTGCATCCATGACTTGATATGCGACCTCCGTGATCTTGGATTTGGATGTATTTGCATGCATGGCAGTTGCTTATTGCATGGAGTTCGACAACAGTAGTCTTTTTTTTTTTTTCCTCCAATAATAGAACGTCTTTGACATCCATGTAGTTTTGGACCACACATAGTTTATTTATTTATTTATTTATTTTCTGTCTTCCACCACACAGGTTGCATTCAACTGGTTTGGATATGTAGCCACCCTTTATGCACATACCCAACTGTTTTCATATTTGTTATATTTATAATGTGCATACAGTAAATCAAAATGTCAGTTCTATTCACATATAATCACATTACTCTTCTAAACTATTATTGGGTTGTTTATATGATGTGTGGCTATGGTTACATTGCCATATTCGATTTAGGCATGTTGGTAGGCTGCATTCTTCGAATAAATTGAATGTGGTTGATCAGTGATAACGGTCAAACCTATGACAACATAATTTTCTTTTCTTTTCTTTTCTTTTTTTCCAAATGGAAGTAATCCATACAAGAAAAACGTTTAGATGGAATTCATCCAATCTAGCTGGCCCAGTTTGATATAATCCGTTGAGATAGCACCTACCCTTTTCTAGTGCATGGACGGATGGATGTATTCATAGAAAAGAGTGTGCCTATGATTTATTTAGTTTGATCAGTCAATTGTTATTAGGAAAGTTTGTTTGAACGTGTCTAAGAAGGTGTTTGAGTGGCCGCAGGTGATTTACATATTTCCTCTCTCAAACGGCATAAATTGAAGGACATCTTGGGTCTCTCGGACCACCATCAGAAATGATCCCTCACTGATGCTCCGTTTATTCCCTTCTGTCCCTTCTGTCGTCAAACAAAGGATGAGTATTCCATCTGTGAATGTTTGAATGGCTTTTCAACAACCTAAATGAGTACGAATTGCATATGGCAGCTGAGGGATGCCCTCCCATCTTTTGGTTATGAGTCTCATAAACGGCCTGGCCTGGATCTGGCTGAAATTGTCTAGGACCGAGCTTGTTGAGATCCCTACCTGTTGATCACTTATCCAGGCTGAACTTCTACACAACCTGGTGGGCCTGGTAGCCCAGAGCCAGACCCAGCCACCTAATTGACAGGCCCACAGAATGCTGTCATCATCATTATCATATTTTTCCAGATAATGACAAAAATCCACCAAATATCTAAGTATACTTTAAATAATTATATAAATTTATTATTGCTTTTAATACCAAAATCTGTTACAATGCAATTTGCCTAATTCTGTGAGTTAGTAGTCAAGGTCCAAGGCACCAGAATGCTCCATGTAAACCACAATGGCATGTATTTCTTACCCGGATTAGAAGGCTTGGCAACTGAGAGAAACCATTAATCGGCTTTCTTGTTGGATTTCGCTTCACCACCGGTAGCCTGACCTTCTTGCAATGCAGAACTACTGCTGGAATCAGCTGCAGTCTTTGACTCGTCAAACTCCAACAGCTACACAAGATTACAAACTAATGAGTTCTCCACCTTCTAATGCATGCAAAAGATAATATACCGAAAGTGTTAACTCAGGCTTGAAACTTCGAAACCTACGTACATGATAACCATCACACAGAAAATTAGTGGAGAGAGAGGGGCAATATCTATGGTCTATATTGTTCTTTCTTTAATGGAAATTTCACTATATCATAATGACAATGCTGACAATAACGATGATGATATCAGAAGTCGACTCATTAGATGAGCTGGTAGAGACTGTGTAGTGCGTGTGTGAGTGATCAGGGATCAATCCCTGGTACTGTAACCTTTCGAAAGAAAGAAAAATTCATATTTAGAAACAGAATTTCATTTTACAGTCATTAAACTTCATTGGAGAGATGAAAACAGCTCATGCAAGTTCCATTTCAAGAGTCCTCAAAAGTGAAAAAGCAGGCACGTGTGAGATCCCTCACCCTCACTAATTCTACAGACCCCTGGCCCAGAATAAAACATTTTAAAATTTAAAAAAAAAAAAGGCATTTCACTCATTTGGTTGGGACCACACATGCATTGAATATGAACTGTCATTCGATTTCTTTTTAACTACCCACTTCTTGGGTACATGCTAAGTACTCCTGATAAGCACATTCATGTGATCTTACAGTCGGAAGATGAGCGACTACGAGTATCTCACATGTCGCCCCGTATGATCTTTGGAGCCAGACATCAATCGGCAAATTGATGCCACTAATGAAGTTAGTCATTGTTTAAATTTGGATTTCAAATGCATTGCATATATATTGAATGTATTATTTTATCTTTTGCAAGTGAAGGCATGTACTTGGGATGACTAGCTTTTGAGATCCATTTGCACAGGTTGCTATAGAGATAACCAATGCAAGTAAGATTTAGGCAAACTTAGGGATGAAATTTAAAATAAATTTGTCTTTAACAACTGATAAAATTATACAAGTAATTTGTTATCTATGCAGCTGACCGGTAGGTTAATTATGGAGAATTTCACCTACTCTCAACTCTCAAGAATGTTGCCATAAAAACTATATGCCAGACGACATCCTCAACAACTAAGTCGAGGAATTGGAGTGCTTTCTATGTCACCCATCCAAATCAGTGAAATAGTTTGAAGGCTCTAAAGTTGGAGAGGGGCATTTATGCACTACAACGTCAAGCTTGAATAAAAAAACATGAAGGGAGCAGAGCGATAACCAAGAACAATAGTCTAAAAACTGGACTTTTACTGAAGACAACCATCTTTTGGTATGGTTGGAAGTTGGAACGAAGGGAAAAGGACGAGGCGGCTGACACTGGGGAACAAGAATACCCAGATCTTGTCGACGAAATAGCGCACCCTCCGAGTCGTCCAAATACTATAAATGATGATGAAGGACATATTAGCAGTTAGACTGAGTGTGACAACCACAACAATGCCAGTAGCGGACATAGTTTGCCGATGGTGGACATGATCATGGTAGTGTTGGTGGTAGTGTTGGCACCAATAAGACAGTTTAGCGGCTAGGACATGCCTTATACACATGATGACACCACACTCCCATGTCACGTCAATTGAGATCGCAGAAAGGGCCCAGCTACAATGACCAGCCATGGAAATGATAACGGTAAGGTGCCTAGCTGTGGAGATTACGACGATGGTAGCAGTGGTAGTGATCAAGGACATGCTTATGATGATAAAGGTGAGGTCCATGAGGAGCCTGTGCCTGCCTATCAGATCCTTCAATCTTAAAACTCATCAACCCCGTGCACGTGATTAACATGGGGATTATTCACAGCAACCACCATCATAATCACCATATGGTGCAGACATAAATAATTACTTAATCAGCTACCATCCTCAATATTGTTTGTATAGATCTAGTTATCCCAAAACAGTTACGTAACCATAACGGTCATTACATAATGGTAATGGTCGTAACCATTAGGTGTTATGGGGGCGTAATGGCTGTAATGGAAAAATTGACCCGTAGCAGCCCATAATGGCCCCCATAAAAGTCTGTTACAGGGCCGAAACAGGTTTTTTCAACAAAAAAAAAGGCCATATTGTCATTACGTCCTTTATCGTAAAGGTAGCAGTGGTGGCGATTCCAGCCACCATTACCATTATGGAAATATAGATATGGACAATACAGTAACACTGACGAGGCTGACAATGGTGAGGCCCCATGACAATCCTTCTAGCATTGATAGAGTAAAACACCTGGACTTGCAGTCTTGAATACATGCTAGCGTATATTTTATGTTTCCTACTAGTGTGATTTGTTAATCTTGGTAATAGTAGATGGTACACGATAGTACTGTCCTATAATCTATGCCTAATTGTTGATTTGCATATATTTTTTAGTCTATAGATTTTACTTTATTATCTATGCCTAAATTGAGTCTACCAAAGAAAAGCATTGATCCAAGTGGGTCAGAGGTTTTGGGCATCATGTCATGAATGTGTGGCCCACTATTTGCAATAAGATATGATCATAATATCATTAATCCATAATCTTCAATTAAAAAAGTCTAAAATTTCATTACTTAATGCTCTTGTTATTAAACAATACATCAAGCATCATCATCACAAGAGACCTAGACCGTTCCTCACTAAAATGGATTGCACCAATGAAAAGACATTGATAAAAGCACCAATGAAAAGACATTGATAAAAAATTCCTCAGTCACTTCTTTGGTCATGATGTCCTAAATCAGATCACAAAAGGCAGATTAAGGGCCCCAAAAAAGATTCACATATACTTGACCAAGGAATAAATAGCAGACTTGGAATGGGGCCCATCACTTTTATGTATAAATGTGAGGTGCAGCCACTAGTGGGTGGGTCCTTGATGTAGGGGCATTTTCACATCGGGCTTGAGTGAGGTTGCCTGTGGGATGCAGGGTCACACTCAAGGTGGGCGGCCCATGTGAGGCGGGTGGCTTGTGTGAGGCGGTACCCATGTGATTTGGGGCCCACGATGGGGGTTCGACCGAGGTCTTAACCCATGAGATGTGGGGCCTGGGCTATGAGATAAAGGGATTGATTCGCCGTGCTCTAACAGTTCGAGCTTTTAGAGCAAGTGGTTAATTGTCTTGCATCAAATTGGTATCAAAGCAGGAGGTTTCGTGTTCGAGACTCCTCACCCAAGGTGATGAATGCAGGGGCATTTTCACCCGGGTTCGAGTGGAGTTGCCTGTGGAATGCAGGCACACACTCGGGGCGGGCGGCCCGTGTGAGGCGGGTGGCTCGTGTTAGGTGGTACCCATGTGATTTGAGGCCCACAGGCCGAGGTCCTAACGCATGAGATGTGGGGCTTGAGCGATGAGATAAAGGGATTGATTCGCCATGCTCTAACAGTTCAAGCTTTTAGAGCAAGTGGTTCCTGCATCAGTCATACACGACTTCCGCTCAAGTATCTCCAAGTTGATATCCTTTCTCTTCAAGTATGCATCTTTCCCTTTCAAATCCGAAACTATTTTAGAAGAAATAGAGATTGATTGGGATAGGAATAATGTATTATCCCTATCTTAACTGACTCCTAATCCTCTTCAATTCTTTTCTTTATCCCTGAACAACACTCACTCTAAAACACTTGAGAGAAAATAAAGAGGAAATTGGAAAATACACATTCGTCCATAAAACTCTCACCACACAATCTAAATTCTTAATGTATCCGATGGCAATCCTAACTGTGAATCGAAGGGGTGGATAAGCTCCATCTCACTTTTATAATGATTTGACAAATCCTTGAATGAGGGTCGTTCATCTTTAGCTAAATAAAGGTCCATCCAAATCGTCTAGATACCATCAAATCTTATGGGCCCACCCATCAAGTTCTTCCAAAAATGTATCCTTTTTTCATATTTCTACCAACCGATGCCTACCACCCTTCCTCTCCTTTTGTGGTGGTATTTTTGTAGGCAACAATGCTCATTCAATTCACTACTGTGAAAACTAAGAAGATGAACAGGGGGTTGGGTTTAGGTTGGAAAAAATTAGAGGAATAGCATCATATGATGACCATCAATATTATGCCTAAAAAATAAACCAATAACTGACATAAAATATTAAATCAATTGTAAAAGAAGAGAGCCACATACCTCGATGCAGTGTTTGGTGTCGATCCTCATAAATTAGAGATCCATTGACGTGGACGCTCTTATACTATTTTTTATACGAGCAAATGGGTGGGCCTATTGGATCCAACAGTATCTACATGATTTGGATGGACTTTTTTCTAAGCTGAAGATGGACAACCCTTATCCAGCAATTCACCAAATTATTATGAGAGTGAGATGGAGCTTATCAACCCTCGGATCATGGTTAGGATGGTCACCAGATACGATCAAGGGTCTAAATCACATGATGGGAGCTCTATGGAAAATAGGGTATTCTCTCATATTTTTCTCTATTTTCTCTTGGTGTTTTAAAATGAGTATATTCTCACCGAGGGAGTTCAAGAACTGAAGAGGATCAGGAAGAGTCAGATACAGATAAGATATTATCCCTATTTCAATCAGTCTCTATCTCCACTCGATAGCTTCAAATTTGAGAAGAATTCATACTCAGAGAAAGGGATATCCACCTGAAGATTATCAAAGGGAAAACCGTGTGGACCCACTCACTAGTAGTTGCCCACGACCAGTGTTCGAATTGTCGGTGTCGTTACAAGTTTCGCTGGCTGGAGATAAAGATATAATATCGTTATCGCCGATAATATCGCCGATAAACAGAAATGCAGGGAAAAGGGGGGAAACATGGAGAAAATGGTGGAATTTTTTAGCGAAACTTCAGGACATGCCTAAAAACACATATTTACATATTTAGGAATGAAAAAATTGCAAAAAGAACGCAATAAATTAGAAGTTTCCATTTAATGGGGGCCAAAAGGCATACGTTGTCCTAAGAAATCACTCAAATAGTAACCAAAATGAGTTTATATAACACAAATGCAACTGGCATATAGTAATTAAGACATGTAAAAGCAAATGAACTCAAAGATGTCAAATCAAGGATGGATTTGATTATTCAATTAGTGTGGTATTTGATACTCTGGCTACGTATGACACTTGACACCTAGCATATGAAAATGGTACATGTGGCAAATTCTAATATAATCTAAACCGTGTTTTCGCTTCATCAAGATCTGTGTGACCTAATCAAGAGGTTGGATGGCAACAAAAAAAAAAAAACCATTACAATGGCCCTATGAAATTTTTAATGGTGGACATTTAATCACCACTGTTTCCCTTAGTGTGGTCCACCTTAGATGCAGTCATGCAGATCTGTCTCATTTTGGACTCATGCCTTAAAATTATCTATCAAAATAAATGGACGACATTGATAAAATATTTATCATTATGATGGCCCCACATAACATCAACCCATCAATCCACGGATACAAATAAGTAACATTTGGTGCCGTATAAATCAGTACGCTTATCGTACTATGTCAACTATGTGGGGCCCATTGTGATTTATGTATTTTATCCACCCCATCCATCCATTTTACAAGATAATTTTAAGGCTTGATCCCAAAGATGAAGCATATCCAATGCTCAAATGGACCACACCACATGAAACAATGTGAATTGAACATGCCTACCATTGAAAAATCATTAGGGGCCACAAAAGTTTTGGATCCATGTCATTTTTGTATTTTACCTTCATCCATCTCCGTGTGATCTTATGAACAACTTGGATGACAAATAAACACCACTGTGGGCCATAGCGCCTAGGAAGGTTTCAACGGTAAGAATCATTGTCCCCACTGCCTTGGCTACAAGCAGTGTTTCGAATAGCGCCCGTAGCGTAGCGGTAGCATACGCTACGTAGCGTAGCGTGGCCATAGAGCTATATAGCGTCCCAAATAGCGTAAATCCCCTGTAGCGCACGCTACAGGGGTCGTAGCGTACGCTACAGCTACGTAGCTCGTAGCGTCCGTAGCGTAAGCTACAATGTATTTTTTTACTATTTTAGTTTTTTTATTATTTTTTCACGTTTTCTTTGTTTCTAATATTGAGGAATGTGACACTTGTATTGTACTTGATACTTTTAACCTATGGGATTTTTATTTCTTTTCATAATTGTGACTTGTGGTTTCAATTAGACATTATTAATTAAAGTGGTTTGCTTAGGAAGTTGATGTGATAATTATTTGATTTGGCTTATGTATGTGGATTGGCTTTTGATAAATGATAACTAATAACTTTTTTGAACATGCGTATAATTGATAAAATGAATCATCTTTTAGGCATTTTTATATTTTTTTTTCCTTTTTTTTCCACTATTTATTATATTTGTCCTATTTTTAAATTAAAAAATAGAAATATCGTGTAGCTTACGCTACACGCTATAGAGGGCTGAGCGCTACACATCACGCTACCACTATTCAAAACACTGGCTAAAAGGAAGCAGATTGCGTACTGAGTAACTCGTAGGCTAAACGTATTGAGTGAACTCTGTGGGGTCCACCGTGATTTATGTATTTTATCCACTCCATCCATCCATTTTAATAGATAATTTTTGGGCTTGAGCCTAAAAATGAAGTATATCCAAACCTCAAGTGGAACACACAGTGGGAAACAGTGTGAATTGAACATCTACCGTTGAAAATTTCTTGGGGGCCACGGAAGTTTTGGATTAAGCTTGTATTTGTGTTTTCTCTTCATCCATGACTGTGTTATCTTATGAACAGGTTGGATGAGAAATAAACATCACTGTGGGCTCAAGAAATGTTTCACCGGTGGTAGTTATTATTCCAACTGTTTCCAATGGTATGGTCCACTTGATCTTAGGGCATGCTTAAATTTTGGTCTCAACCCCTAAAATAAGATGGAAAAACGAATGGCCGGCGTGGATAGACCAGATACATTGACGGTGGGCCTAACAGAGTTTAGTCAGTATGATAAGAGTGTACTGAGTAACCAGTACACAATCTGATATCCCGGACGTGGATTAGATACTGACTGGTTGAGTAATGAGACTCGCTACACGTCACCGAGTTCAGTGGACCCCACTATGATGTACGTGTTGTATACACAACGTCCATTCATTTGGAGATATTATTTTAAGGCATTACCCAGAGAACGAGGCAGATCCAAAGCTTTAGTGGACCCCACCACAAAAAACAGCGGGAAGATTGATGTACACCATTGAAAAGTTCCCAAGGCCCACCATGATGTTTTATCAAAATCTAACCTGTTCAAAAGTTAACAAAAACATTAAAGACGGGAAAACACAAATATCAGCTTGATCGAAAACTTTTGTGACCTTTAGAAGTTTTTAATGGAGGTGTCACTCTCCCCACTGTTTTCTGTGGTGGGGTCCACTGGAGCTTTGGATGTGACTCATTCTCTAGATCTTATGCTAAAATGATCTCTCCAGTTGGATGGACGGCGTGGATACAAAACATACATCATGGTGGGGCCTACAAAAGACAGAACTTGGTGACGTCACTTCAGTAGCAGTCTCGCTACGCAACCTGTCAATAGCCGATCCGCGCCCGTAAAAACCCATCGCACTGTTTTCGAAACGAAAGAGGGTTTCGGAATAGAACCGTCAAAACCCTAAAATTTCGAAAGAAAGTCTCTCCAAATCCCTATTCTTCAACAGATTCTTCGCCAAAATCATCTTTAGGTCTAGAATTTTTGAGTATTCGAAGAAAAAAAGTGGAAAGTAGAGATTGGATGGCACTTACGGCACACCGATCAATCAATTGGCCCACCGCAATTTCCGTTCACCCATCCTCTTCTACGATTGGCCCTCCTCTTCTACAGGTACGGAAATCCGCAAGTTTCCCCTTTTTTTTTCCTTTTTTTTGGGGATATTTTCCGTATTTACGCAACGCTCCGATGTTATCGGTCCTTTTATTGTTGAAAATGGGTTGTTTGCTACAGTTATCCCGCGATTTCTCGCTGACAACTGGACTTTTCACAAAAAATCGATAAAATCGCCGAAAAATCAGCGATATTCGGAAGAGAAACGAAAAAAGGGAGTTTCGGTGTCGGAACTCCAGCGATACCGAAATTATCGTCGATAATTTAAACACTGCCCACGACTAGGTCTCTCAATCCCATATCCAACAGTCCCACCATAGGTCATTCTCACTCTTGTAACAACACCTTTATATATAGTTTAACGATATTGATATATCCTCTTAAGACCCATTTCCTCGTCAACCACCACATAACCTCCCCAAGTACTCCATTGTATCATTTTTAAGTTTCTTTAGAAACCATGTGAAGATTCTTCCTCTTGCTCCTATACTTCTTTGTCAATCATCTAAATTAATATATATATATATATATAGCACAATAGTTGAACTCCCCAACATGATACCAAACAAAATTTCTCATATAATTATTGTCTTAAACTATTTTTCACCACCCTCACCTAGAGCTTCATAATGTGACGTATAAGTTTGATCCCCCAATGGTTGAACTCCACGTCAACCACCACATAACTTTCCCAAGTACTCCACCATCTGCCTTCTTTGGTTATGTAAAAACCAGATAAAGATTCTCCCTCTTGTTTTTATACTTGTATTTCAATCATTTAAGTAAAATTGTACCCTAAATAGTTGAACACCACCACATGAAGCGAAACATATTTTCTCATATTCTTATTTCTTGTCTTAATCTATATTTCACCACCCTCTCCTGGAGCTTCATACGCGACTCATAAGTTTGATCCCCAATAATCCATGCAACTCTATGCATCTCATTTCTTCTTGTGAACAGATATTGTTGTGCTTCTCCTCCACACTTCTCTTTATATGTAAGGAACCCCTTCAATTTATTGCCCAAATGAAACATTATGGCCCCTATTAATGCCAACATTACATCATAGTGATGCCATCAGTTTGGGCCTATAAATGCTCTTTTTTTTCTCCTATTTCTTTCTCTTGAATATTGTTCCTTTACTGTCGTTATTTTGAATAAATTCAAATCTGAAACCAGGCGAACTTGACTCAAGTTCTCTATCAAGCTCAAATCCTCCAGGGAAATTGCATGAAACAATAATGTCAATAGTGTCCACACCATCGAGTAACTCGTATTCTAAGCTATGATTAGAGTTGTACACGAGTCAAACTGAGTCGAGCTTGGCACAGCCCGGCTCGGCTTGATCACTAGCTGACCCTAGCTTGAACTCGGCTCAGCACAGTCCTCAAGCCTGACTGGCCAGCTCGGCTTGGTTCGATCAACAGCTCGGGCCAATTCGATCCGAGTTCGAGCCTGTGCGGCATTTTCTCGCACATGGAGTGAACCTTCAATTTCTCACAATATATAAAAGAGTAGTAGCAGTTTACAGGTATTTCATCAAACACTCAATAGGCAACATCAAAATCAAGATACGAGGGTGTTTGTTGCATATCCATACCTTCCTTGCCACCGGCCGATACTTCGTTGAGTCATTTCATCAAAAACTTGGTGAGCAACATCAATATCAAAATAACAGAGTCACCGAACTGATTCGATCCGAGTTCGATTCAAGTTGGGGTTCAATCCAAGTCGATTCAAGCTCGTACTCGGCTCAAAAAATTTTCGAGCTCCAAAAATCAGCTCGACTCGGCTCGAACTTAGTTTCGAACCGAGTTGAATTGAGCTTTTTCGAGTCGAGTCGAGCGAGTTAACCGAGTTAACTCGATTCATGTACATCTCTAGCTATGATACTAACGAAAAATGTTTTGAACTTCAATGTGAATATTTGATACAATGTGTTATGGTGGAAGCACAAAGGTGAACCCTTGCAAATAAAAGACCCTCTTGGCATGCCCTTGGCTAAGATTGCCTTGATCGTTGGTATACTCCAAATCTTGATGGCCTAGAAATAGGACGGATTTCCTCTTTTTTAATAAATATATGAATAAACTACAATAACAGGAAAGAACCGCTCACCCCAAACTACAATAACAGGAAAGAATTCCAAACATGATTCACACTCAATGGATAAACAAGATGAGAAGGGATATGAAAACTACTTTATGCACCGAAATAGAACCTTAGGTAGGACCATAGAATTAGTTGGCGAAGCGTGATTCATAAAGCCAACCCGGATAGTTGGGACAAGGTCATTATGATAATGATGATGAATTCCCAACAACCAACAAAAGAACACCTAATTCCTTAGCTAAAAACAAGGCTACCATACTAGTGCCATTACAAAGGAAAACGAAATATTTAGTCATGGTAGCATTCCGGAACTTGTCTACGATGAAAACAAGCCTTGAAGGCACAGATTCCATTTCTTTACATACAGAGCTACATTCTTTGAAACTCATTTGAGAATGAGCGGGCCCAAGTTCACAGAAGAAAAACGTTTAAATTCCTTCTTTCAAGGCTAAGAGTTCTGCTTTCAATGAGATCATGCTCTAATGCATTAGAAAACCCCATGTTGACAACTTTGTGAAAGCACAAAATTGAAAAGAAAAAAGTAAAGAAAGAATTTCTAAATTCTCTCTTTGTATTGGACAATCTATGATTCCTGTGCTGTCTTCCTTTTCTCTTGCACTAAAACTATCAATTATCAAGAATAAGAAATGCTTTGACCCCCTACTGCTTGTAGTTGTCCCAAAGATACAGAGGACCAAGAGAGAATTTTGCCTCTATGATATTGAAAGGCAACAAAAGCCCTATTAGCAATTAATGATGTTAGAAAGGTAGGCCCAGAGATCACTAACTAGTCGAAGGAGCCCCTCCCTCTGGCCTATCATTCATTGGTCAACCCAGTTGGCAGCTCTTGCATCTCCTGCATCTCCATGGGAGACCTCCTATTGCTTGAAGTGGTCCAACAAGATACAAAGGACCAAGGGAGAATTACACCTCAATGACACTGAAAAGGGAGCAGCACCTAGTTAGAAGGATTGTGAAACTAAGGTTTTGACTGCTCCCAATTCCACTTGATTGCAGTCCTCAAACTGAAATGCCCTAAAAAGACAAACTCAATATTACAATGACCATCTCTTAGTACACCCCCGATTCATGTCCAAGAGAAAAACTGTCTATATTTAATTTCAACCCATCAGGAACAGAGGTTACCAAAAGCCAACTAACACGGCAAATTGCTAACATCATCAACAAATGCAGTCCAATTTCTATCCAATTCAGACATTGATACTTCTTCTAATTCGTTAGCTGCTGCTCCCTAGTTAAATAGTTCACGAAATACAATACATGCCAAATAGCAATGTTAAATTACCTCAATCTTCTATATGAGTTGTCTTCATTCAGTCGACAAAAACTTCACCCATGAATGACCAAACCTACTTCAACCAAAATTATAAGCTCTAAATTCTATCTTCTACACAATTTCCATCCATAGTTGCATATAGGCAGGATATATTTCACAATTTTACAGAGATGATCTTTCTAGGCAAGCAGAGGAGGCAATATGCTCGTATTTTGTATCCTCTCCCAACCAACGTAGCAAAATATACCACTTTGCTAAAGGTATTAAGCTTCCGCTGCAAGAAACTGATCTGTACGTTATTATTATTGAGGGCGACTCTAGAAACATCGTCAAGTGGGACAGGGATGGCATTTTTCCCTGGGGAATGGCTAATGAGATGGAAGAAGCTTCTGCAATTAGGTGGTCCATGGCTACTTCATTCTCACATGTGCACCACTCAGCCAATTCCAGAGCTGATCTTCTCACTAAATGGTGCACCTAGGAAGATCTCCATCCATTTTTCTCAGCAGCGATTTTCACTCGGTCTATTCCTCTATATTAGCTTCTTCTTTTTCCTAAGGAAACAGGGATTGAACCCTGGATCACTCACACACACTGCAGTCTCTACCAGCTCATCTAACGAGCAGGAGAGCTTCAGTTTTTTCCTTCCATCCTTTTTTTTCATTGTTGCCTATTTCACTATATTAGTTCCTGTGCTTCTTCAGCAGGCTGTCCTGACTTCCTCTGTTTTCTCTTTTATTTTTCAATAAAATTGATCCATTTCATCAAAAAAGAATTTACATCAAACTGGCAAAGAACAAATAAAATCAAATGGGTGGATTCTAATTGGATTCTAATCAACATTGAACAACACACTAACTAGCTTTGCTGTTCAAATTTTTTTTTTTACAATGCAATAATAGAGAAATCATGAGAAACCAAAAAAAAAAAAAGGGAAATACACATAACTTAAACATGCATCTGGAACAGTTGATGCATTACCTCATAAGAAAACTGCATTTTCTAGTACTACCCAATACACATTGTAACTCTAGTGAAAATTGCATTTGCTAATACCATTCAATATGTTTATCTCTAGTTCTCATAGCTACCGAATACCACACTATTGCTAATTAATATCCATAGATAGAATGTAATATAAACACTGTATAGAGAAGAGAACTTTCAGTAATATTCCAATAGAATAAGTGAACAACATAATTTGTGAGATGGGATATTAGAACAAACCAGTTTTACTTCCCCATTCCACATGCAGTGGATAGCCAGAGACCCAATAACAGCAGGTACAATATATAAAAGTGCAGGCTGCAAGTGCCAACATGATACAACTTAAAAATAAGCCAGGTCATATAGAAAGAAAAATGAACAGGCGTGCATTTAGAGAGACGAATAACAAAAGATTCTAGCACAATTCACCTGCGCAGCTTGGAACCAGTTCATCACCACAATTGTAAGGATCACACCAACTGTATATCCGAAGAATGCACTACTGAAGTATCGATTTTCCTTTCCTCTTGAGACGTCAAAACGCAATGCCAATGCAACAAAAATACCTATAGAAGAAAAGGCATATTAATTTATTTTTATTTTTTTTTAAAAATCCCAAATTATGAAGAATTTATAGGTGCCATGGGTTGGATTGACCTAATGGGCCATTGGACCCAAGCTGTGGACCCGACTCAACAATTAGTGCATCTAGATCGAAAATTTAGACCCATGAGGCAGAGCTGGGTCCAAACGTTCAATCTAGATTTCAAAATGGGCTGGCTTTAGGTAGGGCTGTGCATCGAGCCGGTCGAGTCGAGGTGGGCCAAGCTTGGCTTGGCTTGTCTGTGCTCTCGAGCTCGAGCTCGAGCTTGGCCTTGAGCTTACTATTGAAGCTTAGCTTGTTTGCCAAAATTTTCGAGTCGAGCTCGAGGCGAGCTTACCTCGAGTCGAGTCGAGCTTGCTCCCAACCTGACCCAACCCGCAACCTGCACTTGACTTAACCCAGCAACCCGACCTAACCAACCCAACCCCCAAATCAAATATTTAATTAATAATACACACACACACACACACACAATATTAGATAAAACCATATACTGAGAGAGAGAGAGAGAGAGAGAGAGAGAGGAGAGCTCAAGTGAGTGTAGGCCATACGACTGAGACAAGCCGGGTAGACGTTGAGTCAAGCTCAGGCGAGTGACCGAGTGGAGAGAGAGAGAGAGCGGGGGGGGGGGGGCTCAAGCGTGGCGGGTTAGGTAAGTAAAGGAAATGGTATAAGAGTTCAAGCGTGGCGGGTTAGGTAAGTAAAGGAAATGGTATAAGAGAGACAGACGGGTACGATAGGGTTTATGTTTTAATTTTTAAATAAAATATAATATACATTAATATATAATAACAACAACAACAACAATAATAATAATATATTTGAGTCGAGCCGAGCTCGAGCTCGAGCTTCAAGCCAAGTCGAGTTCGAGTTCGAGTTCGAGTCAAACCCCACTATGTTTGAACTTGGCTTGTTTTCAAAACGAGCTGGGTCATATAAAGCTTAGCTCGCCTTGATTCATCGTTCGAGTCGAGTTAAGTCGAGCTAAATCGAGCCAAGCCGAGCGAGCTTTTCGAGCTAGCTTGGCTCATGTACAGCCCTAGCTTTAGGTCCTTTCATGAGTAAGTTATTAGTAATGTCAATGATATTCTTGTTTTTAGTCCTGATTCACCTATTTACCTTAATGACTTACAAGAAAATATTTCATGTACGATGGAGGGAATCAATATATGTAGATTTAAAAAGTGTTTCCTCGAGGATGGTAGTGTTTTTAGGGTATATATTTATGAGGAAGATATCAAAGTTGACCGAGAAAAAAACAAGGCCATTGCGGAGTGGCCCATGCCACAAAGCTTTTTGAATGCCCATTCTTTCCATTCTTGGCAACATTTGTACCAAAGATTTATTAGAATTTCAATACTACCATGGCACCTATTACCAACTGCATGCAAGAGGGAAGTTTCTGTGGACCAATGAGGTAGACAAAAGCTTCAATACCATAAAATAAAATAAAATAAAAAATCACAGATGCTCCAATTCTTACACTTCTGGACTTTTGAAAGTCATCGAGATGGCCATACGTCAAATGTTAGCACTGGTGCAATGCTACGTCAAGAAGAAATGACAATCGCTTTCTTTAGCAAAAACCTTAGGGCTCATTTGGGAGCTTGTAAATGGAGGTAAATGGGAAATGGAATTAGAGGTAAATGAATTGGGAGTAAATGGCTTACTCGGTTGTGTTTGGATGGGAGTAAATGAAATGCATTTGAAATCAAAATATTTTGCATGCAAATATTTTGTTCGGATGGGAGTAAATGGGAGGAATTGGAATGCATTGAAATTTTTCAATAGATTTACATGAAAACATATGACATCCCAAATTAGTATACATGTGTGATATTCAACAAAATGATTGTAATAAGCCCATTAAAATACATACCTTAGCCAAAAATGAGGAAATTTTAAGACTCAAGTGGCCCACAAACGTAAGGATCACAAACAAGCAACTTGGCAATGTTTTCTAACCATCCATTTAGATGGCCAACCTTTGGATGATTAAACACATACATCATAGTGGGGCCCACAATGCACTGACCAATAACACCTCGATACTAGCAGGGTCAGTAGGCTACAGCAAGGATTGAATGCCCACTGTTGGAAACTTCGTGGGGGCCACAGAAGTTTTGTATCAAGATGATATTTGTGGCTACGGTTTATCTGAGTGGTAATAACCCTATGAACCGTTTGGACAGCATATAAACACCATGGTCGACTTCAGGAAGGTTTCAATGGTGGAACATTTTTGTTCCCACTGTTTCATGTTGTGTGGCCCACTTGAGTCTTGGATCTGCCTAATCTTTAGAATCTTGTCCTATTATGGTCTTGAAAAACTGATGGACGGAGTGGATTTGTGTCGAACATTTCAGTGGGCCCCTACACAGTTTCCAACTGAAGGAACTTCTTGTGTGCATCCAGCAAAGACACCAAAGGCAAAAGCAATGTCGTTGATCCGAAGTACATGCAATGCACTATGGGCTCCACCATGATGTATGTGTTTAATCCACGTTGTCCATCCATTTTTCCAAAGCATTTTAGGGCATGAGCCCAAAATTGAGACATCGAAATCTCAGGTGGACCACACCACACGAAACAGTGGTGATGAACCCCCACTATTAAAAACTTTTAGTGGACTACAAAAGCTTTGGATCAAGGTGATGTTTGTTCTTTCCCTTCATCTAGGTTTGTGTGACCTAATCAATAGGTTGGATGGAAAATAAACATTATGGTGGACCCTAGGAAGTTTTTAATGGTGGGCGTTCAATCACCACTATTTCCTATGGTGTGGCCTACCAGAGATTTGGATTTGCTTCATTTGGGGCTCATGTGGTAAAATGATCTGGAAAAATGGATGGACGATGTGGCACTGACGAGTAGCCACATCCCTACTAGCAATTAGCATCCAGAGATTTTTTGGTGGGCATTTTTGTTATTTTTGGAAAAATTAACGGAAGGTACCCATTTGAAAATAACTTGATTAATGAGGTAGCTTTGTGAAAACTTAATTTAAAAATGTACCGGGATGTAAATACCATATTAATGAGGTACTATTTTGTAAAATTCCCTTTATTTTAGTATTTGTAAGAAGTGAGGAAGTTCTAACTTAATAAAATTGTTAATCCCTCTCCATTACAATATTATTTTGGGTGTTTTACTTGTCTACTCTTGTGATTTGGGTATCAAAATCGCATTGCTTCCGTAGCCAGATAGCATCAGGAATCTATGAAGGGCAGCAGACAAGAGCATCAACAAATTTACAACTTGGACCAGGCCAATCTAACTACAAAAATGGAATAAAACAAGGATAAAACATACTTAGTAAAATTTTCTAGCAAGCAACTTTTCCAAGAAACAACACTTATAAATAAATACACATCCTCGAATCCAATCTGAGGGGGTTCTCAACGATATCTGTTCTTGTACCTATCATTCAATGAGTTTACTCATTTATTAATTTTATTCTCCTTGTTATCCGAGAGTACCTGTTGGGGCATTCACCATTTATTTTCCACACACACTCTTACCCTTATTAGTTAAACACTAAGTGATTGAACCCTGTGCACAAGGTTCATTCTGATCACACCCTACTGTTCCAAGGCATTTACGCTTCCTAACATTTTGAAACATCTGCTCTCCTATTCCCGCTTCCCCTCACATTTTGTGAGGGTTCAAAGATGATGTCTTACAAAATCAATGAAACTCAAGTATCATTGCACAAATTATATTTTGATATTACAAATTAAAACAACTTTTATTTTGATATTTCAATTCTGTAAATAGCATGATACGTGAACTGCCATCAAAATGATCTTACGCTAAACTGCCAAGAATCACTTTGTAAGAAATAGTTCAATGAATGTGTAAAACTTATAGTTTCCCGAGTTCCATACTAATCACTGATCCAGCATATTTAGATAAAAACAGCTGGAGATCTGATAAGGTGAGATTCACTAGATCAAGTAGTTGATCAGTAAATAGTCAAGCACAAATAGAACGTGATTTCTGGTAGGGAGACACCATCTACAACCACCTATGCTGCTAGCAGCACCCATTAATTCTACTCTCGGTTATTCAATGGTACAAAGCCATACTCTTACATAACTAAAAGTGGAAAAGGTGCCACCAGCATTCAGAGTGATGTAAATAGTGATTTCCTTCATGGAATAAATAAAGCTGATAAATAATCCTTGCAGAATTGTGAGATAATAATTACAGAAATTATTTCAAAACCTTCCATAAATGAGCTAGTTAGATGTAATAGCAAAAGAAATAGTTATATCAGCAAAAGAAATAGCGTAGCATCACAAAAATCTACAGTACGATAATCTATTGTTTTCCTTTTGTGAATGGCAATCTACATACGTCACCAAGCATCTGCAGCAAGGTAGTCCAAGATAGAACCAGCAAAAGGAATTGGACAAATAAAAAAAAATCCAACACTTAATGGATTATTCAAATTCACTTCAAATTACTTAATTCAACTCCAACCATCTCTTTGCTAACATCACCAAGCAATAGGCTTCAGCTACCTTTTGGTGTGATATATGACAGAATTACATGGCTAAGAAATTGAGCCTTTACCTGGGATAACAATGTCCCCAAGCCCAAGCATGGAGAAGGGTCGAGAAGAATCTGATGTTGGAAACAAAAGCTGCCACAATCACAAAAGCAAAGAAACTGAACAGCGGATTTAAACTCGGAATTAAATTACGGCTTATTCTGAGTTCATCGCACGAAAAAATGACAATATCAATTAAAAAGTACTAACCTTTATAGGGGCATCAAAAGATTTTGCAACACTAACCATCACAGGGGTAAAAAAGACCCAAAAGATATCGTACACAAACAATCCAGCCTGCCATTAGGAAAAATATTAAGGCATTGAACCCTAAATCACAAAATGTGAGAATCATTGTCAACCAGAACCATTTCTAATATGATCAGAATGTCTGAAATAGTTTTAAAAAATAAAATGGCAGGAACATGTCTTGTGATTAGCAGTGTTTAGAGTATCGCTATTGTTACTCGTATCTATGACTGGGGATATGGAAACATGTATCAGTATCACCAATATTACCACCAATATTTGGAAAAAATATCATTGACTAAGGGAAATATTGGAGAAACATTGGGAAAAAAGGTGAAATTTTCAATGATATTTTTCAGTGAAACTTCAGGAGATGTTAAAAGACGCATGTTTACACATTTAAGAATCAACATATTACAAAACCAATTGTATATAATAAATTTCCATTTTATAGGCGCGTAAACCTGTTGGAAAAAAACTAGTGCAATTATATCCAAAATGATCCCATATCATTCAGACACCATAGAGTGCACGTAATAAAACATAAAAAATACATCTAAAAATTAAAGAGAATTAAAAACACTACCTTTGCCTCAAACCCACATGGAGTTCCAAGGCAGCTCGATGTCATTATCTTTGTGCCTTATATACATAATTACATCCATCCATTCATCCACCCATCCATGCATACATGCATGCATACATACATACATCATCCATCAGTCCACGCATACATCCATAGATACAAATATACAAACACCCATCCATGCAAGCATAAATACATCATCTATCCATGCATCCATCCATCCATCCATGCATGCATGCATACATACATCCATCCATGCAGCCACTCATATATAGGTACATCCATCCATGCATGCATACATACATAATCCATTCATGTATCCATCCATCTATAGATACTTACATACATCATCCATGCATCCATACATACATACATCTACCATCCCCAAAAAAAATCCAACAAAACATGGAGTTTTTGGTTTGGGGGGATTTTTCCTGATTTTCTTTCAAATTTCATCAATTTATGGAAGTATCCTAATATCGGCAATATCATATTGTTCAAGTTCATTAGAGTGGAGAGATTGAGCAGGATGTCAGTCATGTCACCCATGGAATTCAAGTTGGGTGGAAAAATTGGAAATGTGCCACTGGAGTTTTATGTGATTGTCGTGTACCACTCAAACTGAAAAGGAAATTGTATAGTATAGCTACAAGACCGGCCATGCTTTATGGACAGAATGTTAGATGGTTAAGGAACAACATGTTCATGGGATGTGCCGTTGAAATGAGGATATTGAGATGGATGAGTGGCAAGACAAGGAAGGATAGAAGGAAAAGTGAATGCATTTGAGGGAACCTAGGAGTAGCGCCAATAGGTAATCAAGGTATTCCGTAACAGTAACAGTGGCCATAACGACCACTAACTTTACCTTTACAATACAGACTGTAACAGCCGTTATGGCCCCCATAACGGCCATTACGGTCACTCTTTTTTAATGAAAAACTAAAACAAAAAACCTTGTATCGGCTCCATAATGGCCCGTAATGGATCATTAAGAGGCCATTACGGCCTTTATGGGGTGCATAATGGAGCCGGGCGGGAGTCAGATTAACTATTCCCTCGTACGCAAAGAACCTCTTATGGAAACCCTACTATCAGTGATTTCTCACTTACCATAGATCTCTACGTACTTGTCCAGTCCAGGACAACTGAGATCTTCCAGCCTATATAGTGATGGTGCGTGGGAGCAGCTCAAGCAAAGAAGAGTCTGGTCCGATCTGAATTCAAGCTCGGCCCGCCAGTCTGCTAGTAGGTCCGGGAATGGCGCTAAGCAAGGGCGCCGCTATGCCCCGCTGCTCTGCTGCAACCGACCCCCGGCCTATACCCCCATGTTCCTCAATAAGAAGAATTCCTTTATTGATAGTCGGTTAATGCAGGGGCATTTTCACACTGGGCTCGAGTGGGGTCGTCTGTTGGATGCAGGGGCACACTCGAGGTGGGTGACCCATGCGATTTGAGGTCCACGGGGGGGGGGGGTCTCGTGTTCGAGACTCCTTACCAGGGGTGAGTAATGCGCATTTTACACCGGGCTCGAGTGGAGTAGCCCGTGGGATGCGGGGACACACTCGGGGTGGGCGGCCCATGCAATTTGGGGCCCACGAAGGGGGTTCGGCCGAGGTCCTAACCCATGAGATATGGGGCCTGGGCTATGGGATAAAGGGATTAATTCGCCATACTCTAACAGTTCGAGCTTTTAGAGCAAGTAGTTAATTGTCCTGCATCAAATTGGCATCAGAGCGGGAGGTCTCATGTTCGAGACTTCTCACCGGGGGTGATTAATGCAAAGACATTTTCACACTAGGCTCGAGTGGGGTCGCTTGTTGGATGCAGGGGCACACTCGGGGTGGATCACCCATGCGATTCGGGGTCCACGGGGGAGGTCTTGTGTTCGAGACTCCTTACCAGGGGTGAGTAATGCGCATTTTACACCGGGCTCGAGTGGAGTAGCCCGTGGGATGCGGGGGACACTCGGGGTGGGCAGCCCATGCGATTTGGGGCCCACGAAGGGGGTTCGGCCGAGGTCCTAACCCATGAGATGTGGGGCCTGGGCTATGGGATAAAGGGATTAATTCGCCATACTCTAACAGTTCGAGCTTTTAAAGCAAGTGGTTAATTGTCCTGCATCATCGGTGGTGACTCGTTTCGCAAGCCTCCACTCGCCTTACCTTAATTGACCAAGGGCAAGGGAAACGAGGGTTGCAACGGCCGTTATGGGTCATTTTTTCCATAACAGCCATTACGATTGTTACGACCCCGTAACGTGTAATGGTTGCCACTATTACCTTTACGTAACGGCCGTTACAGCACACCATGTAGATAATAAGATGAGGAAAAGTAGACTTAGATGGTTTGGTCATGTGTAATGAAGACCAAGTACTGCGCTAGTTAGGAGTGAGTTGGTACGAATTAAAGGCTCTAAAAGGGTACAGGGAAGGGGAATGCCCTGGTGGGTGGAGGTACTACGAAAAGACTTTGATGAGCTATGGTCTAACTAAAGTTATAGCCCTTGATAGAATGGAATGGCAAATAGGATTCATGTAGCCAACCTCAATTAGTTGGAATAAGGCTTAGATGATAATGATGATGATGATCCCCTAAATCGATTTTTCTTTCTTTCTTTTTAAAGGATAAAGGAATTTTTTTATTTTTTTTTTAAAAGGACTCACTTGGAAAAGCAAGACAAGAAAATAATACAAGGAACAGAGCCCATAAGAATTACAACCAAAATGTAGACATATTACAATCATTCACATCTTTCAAAAGAGATACCCATTCAAACACGAACACCTTAATTGAAGCCACTACAGCCTTGACTGAGCTTGGGGAGTTCTAAAAGCACCGGCTTTATCTCTCACCCCAAATAACCCACCACACAGCTAGCAAAACCAAATGCCACATAACCCCATCTTTCTTCTCACACCTCCCCCATGACATGCCCAAAGGAGGTCTCTTAACCTACACAGCATAACCCAAGGTATTTTGAAAATAGCACGAAAGTGCACCCAACCTTGAGTGTGAAAGGACACTAGATGAATAGATGATCAATAGGCTCAGCCACTTGCATGCACAAGCAACAAATGTTCAAAATGATCATGGAGATTATGTTTTGTCAAAACCTTCTTACTCACCAAGTGAATATGGTGACCTTGAGAGGCGAACCATAAAACCAAAAATGATAGGCATGGTCCCTTTCTATTCCCATCCCACCTGGACAAATCACCTTGTAAAAAGATCAAACCGAGAACCAACCCAAGTTGTGGGCACTCTACATCGTAGAGTCGACTCCCCTTAGTTGAGATGTTCTACAAACGGACCACATGGGAAACAAATTCATCCAACTCGCTATCTGAAAGATTTCTTCTGAATGGAGGCGTCCAACACACTTGAGGAGCGGCAAAGAGAGTAACAATTTGCCACTTTCAAATCTTTAGAAGTGCAAAACAAGCCAATCTAGGGAAATATTTTTGCAAGTAGGTAGAATCGCCACACCAAACATCCTCCCAAAACCTGAATCCAATCCCATCACCTAAGGAAAAAGAGATTCATTTCCTTAACTCCAATCTCAGAGCTAATAGACGATAGGTTTTTAAGAAAACCAAGAGAAATCACCACACATAACAGAACTCCAGATTGGTGAGGTTTGCCCTTATGGTAAACCCTCAAAGAAAGCAACAATATATATATCAACCCTAGGAAGAGAATAATGTACAAGAATATCCCTCTATAGACAGCCACCCAACATGGGCCAAGGGATAAAAGAGGAAAAAAGAGACTCCTTTCTTGAACTCCAATCTTAGAGCCGATAGAGACTTAGAGAGGACCCTAACGATGATCTCACACCAAAAGCAACCTTCCTCCACCCCAAAACACATAACCAGTTAGCAAGAGCAACAAGATTCGTATGCACAAGTCCTGTAACCCCACTCTGCGCTGAAACACAGGCCTACACAACTCCCATTTAAAGAGGTGAAATTTTCTACCATCTTTAGACCCCCTCCACAGGAAGTCCTTCCTAATCTTATCCAACATTTCCCATAGCTTGTGGAAACTTAAATAGGGGCATGAAATAAAACGGCATGTTCAAAAAAGCTTTTTTTATTAGAGTCAATCGATCGCCCGAGGAGAGGTAATAACTCTTCCACACAGTTTCCTTTCAATTCTCTCTATCACCTTGTCTGATAGATACTTGATAGGCTTTCCTATACACCACAGGAGCCCCAAGTATAACGTCTGACATAATGAGAATACATGCTCCCCCTTCACAATACGGCTTACAAACCTCAAGGAGGTAAAATTTGGGAGTGCCAAATGTTAGCGCAATATTTTCTTTTGTGCATTTTCTTTATTTGGGGAATTTTCAAGGGCATTCACAAATAAACATAAATAGACACATAAGAAGACTACACAAAAGAAGACATTTTATTACAGAGATTCCGAGTTCGTTACATTCCAGGTTGTGATCTGGCACAAGCCCTTAATTACATCATGTAGAATACCCTTGTGTTAAAAAGTAAATAGTTTATGATTGTGTTTCCAGAGAATGATGCCAAAATTGCACCAAGCTCGTCGTCTAGACCGCCAAGTTAATAGTCCAAGCCGTGCCATTTTAGGTTGATCAAGTGGTATTGACTCATTTTTATTTATTTAGATTTTAGGTCATGTCAAGCCCCTACTGAGCAGCTCGACTCTAAGCTCCGCCTCTTGGACGGAGACTCAAGGAAAACCAACTCAGAGTGCTTGGAAGATGGAATCGAAATTCATGGAGGATGGAATCAGAGTTCTTAGAAGACAAAATCGGAGTTCCACCTCTGGGGCTAACTTATTTTACTCATCTGGACTGGACCATTAAGCCTCTGATCGGGCAATTCGACTCTGAGCTTCACCTTCAGGACAGATTTCGGGAAGACCATCCGCGACTCTGGACTCAAAGAGTCCAGTCATAGAGATTAACCCTTAGTAAGCAAGCCACTGACCAACTCCAAGCGGTGGAGGTCCTTAGCATTGACATTATCCTAGTGATAGGGAAGGTAATTAGATAGCCGTTTTACAAACACTAGAAACTCATATCATCATAATCCTTGAGTTGTTGTGGATGTTTTTCATTATTATGATCCCTCATGAGAATTGATTGAGCTTAATTGGGTCCCCAGCGAACTTTATGGCGGAGCGAAAGTCATTGTGCCACATGTCCTGGGTACCGCAGGGGGCATTGCAGCAGCCGCAGGTGACCTGTGGGCTACCACGGGTGACCAACGGCCGCTGCATGTGACCTGTGGACTGCCGAGTAGCCGAGGAAGGCCACCATGTGAGAGTCGTGGCCGTCGCAAACGACCAGCGAACTGTCGCACGACAAAGCATATCACTTTGCGCTATACTCAAGCCGCTGCGAGAGTTAAATGTACCACCGCGCATCGGGATTTTGCTAATGCGAGGAAGCCAAGGCCGCCGCAGGCAGGGCTGAAAGTTAGGTGGGTTCAACCCGACCTGACATTGGGTTGGGCTCGGACAGGATGTATTGGGTTCGGTCTCAAGCTTGGGCTATACAAAAACCAACCCAATAAAACTTGGTTCGGGCTCAGGTTGAGGTCTCGGGTTGCCAGACCCAACCCGAACCCGATCAATATATGAGTAACTTATAAATTGTAACTGAGTGTGGATTGTCTGTGTTGAAGGCACAAGAAATTCCAGTGTCGCCGAGTTTCATTGGTCCATATCATTTTCAATTACTCAAGCTAACAAGACATGCCATATTTCTCTCTCTCAAATAGATTGCGTGCTACACAATACGACTTTTAAACGCATAGTTTTATATTTTAACTTGTTTGTTTAAAAAAAGTGAAGTTTCTTTACGATAAATAACTACATATATAATTAATAAAATCATAGGTACAAAAAAAAGATGCGTATTGAAAATATAATAGACTAATGTAATAATGAAAATATTACATGTATCAACCAACATGATCAACCCGACCGAGCCCGCTTGGGTTGGGCTTGGGTTGAGAATTCCGTACTCGAGGTTGGGTTGGGTTAGGATTGAGGTATAGGAACCTTGGGTTGGGCTAGGGTTGACCACCAACCCGACCCAACCCGCTCGACTTTCAGCCTCAACTGCAGGACTTATCACACTGTGCATGGCACTCCGCCTTGCCCTCCTTTATCTTTCGTTGTGGGGTTGTCAGTCCGGGAATCAACATGACGTGCCAGACTATTCGCCGAGACAATCCCATCGCGCAAGAGTTCTCACCTGCCGATGTCGCACTTTGGGATTCAGAGGAGGGAGTCTGGAATTCCGACGTCCTTTGGTTTCCTCTTTTGTCCAATGGTCCAAGCTAAGCTCCTATAGAACTATCTAGGCTATTTATAAGCAACGAGGGCAGTGGACGAGGTGAATGATGATCCGACATGTGGCGCGCTACACGGCGCGTTAGGGGGGTTGCACGTCGCTTGACGCTGCGCTATGGCAAGGCATTCGCACAGTAGCGACCCGGCTTGTGCATCACCCCACGAGCTCCTTGCTAGGCTTCCCTTCTTGTCTTCCACGGAGTGTATGGCGGTCCGGCGCGTCGTTCGGCACGTCAACCAACGAGTCAATCTGACTTTGCCCTTTTCTTCCATTTCTTCTTCTCACTTTTTTTTTTTTTTGCATCGCCCATAGCCTCGGCACCTCAATTTTTAGGCCCTAACAACAGAGTGGTCATTCTAAAGAAAATCGCACCTAAGTTTGTCAATCCTAAGCAAGACTGATTTAGGATAACAATGGAGCGATAGAAAATAGGTGGGCATATTAGAAAGTGTCACTTTGATGGGGGGTAAGGTAGCCTCCAAGGGGTAGTCATCTACTTTTCCAAGGTACCAACTTGCGTTCGATTCTTTCAATAGTCACATCTCATAGGTGCTTGGGGGGTTTCCAATATAGAGGGGGAAGACCAAGATACAAGGTAAGGAAGGCCCCTGCCTTGCAACTAAAAACCTTAGACAAGATGGAGAGGCAATCCAAAGGAATGCTAATGCGTAACATTTCACTCTTGAACATGTTAATTTTGGGACATGAAACACTACTTCGAAACAACGAAGAATTTTTCTGAGATTAGATGCAACCCAATGTTTTAAATATCAATAATATCGGCCGATGTATCCCACGAGATACGTATCCCACTTGTGCGATACAAAACACACATGTAGTGGCGATATATCCCACATGTTCGATCCGATGAGCATTTTCAATTTCCAACCCCCTTTTTGTTGAAATTATGTTAAATCAGTGTCAAATGGTTATAAATCCATTGGTTCTTCATGTTTTGCATGAAAAATCATGGAGTTGGAGCTTTGATTTCGATATCCATAGGTTCTTCAAGTTCTCCATTTTTATTTTTTTGAAATTTCCTTCAACTAGTTGTTAGTTGAGACTAATTTTGAAGTATTTAGGAGTATTTGATGAAATGATAATCGCATACATTCTAATTTTGAAATTTGAGTGTAGGTGGTCCGATTTCAGGAAAATTGATGAAAATTCAAATTTTCCCCAATTTCTACCAAATTGTTTGCAATGTTGCACTCCAACCATGAGGCATGAGGGCTAATCTACTAATTTGTTAAGCCCTTGTCAATTTTTTGAAAAAAATAAATATTTTTAATTAAAAATTAACAAAATATTATTAATATATTATTTTATTTTCAAAAATTTTCCTTCAACCATCTATCAATTGAGACTAATTTCGAAGTATTTAGGAGCGTTTGATGAAATGATCATCACATACACTAAATGTTATGCATTAAATTGCATTAGTTCAGTCAAACAATGCATAGCTTAGGACCCTATACAAGGGAAACCTATTATGTGCACTTCTTTTTTAAGATGTTATGATTTAAAAGTGTTTATTAAGGTCTTTTCTAACAATCCCTGAAGTTTCATTGAAAAATTCAACCATGTTTCCCAAAAAGTGCGATAAATTCCCCAATACAAACGATATCTCCAGTGCGATAAATTCCCCGATACAATCGATATCTCCCGTGTGGAAATTCCCCGACACAAACGATATCTCCCGTGCGATAATCGATACGTATTTGTATCCCAAGGATGCGATACGTAACATGATATTGATATTTCGGACATTTATGCAGGCTCCCATAGCTCTAGACAGAGAACTAGAGGGATAGAAATCATGGATAAACACAATTAAGTCGCATCTAACCGATTCCCAAAAAACTGGGAAAAAGGCTGAGAGAGAACCAACTGGACCAAGAGATTTCTCTGCTCAAGGAGAAAACTGCTTCCTTAATTTCGGCTTCCAAGAAGAGGGCTTTAACATTCAAAGCCACATCCTCAAAAAAATTTGAGAGTACTAAATTATCTGACCTTGGCCCTATCAATCATCAGCAATGAGAAGATTAGAAAAGGAGATGAAAGAATCGGATGCCTGTTGTCTAGAATTAGGGAGATCATTACCAGAATTGTAGCTAATCTTATTGGAACATGGTCTCACACTAGCAATGGCATGAAAGAAGTGAGTATTTTGGTCTCCTCCTTTCAGCCATTGGTTTCAAGAACATTGCTTCCATTTGATTTCGTCTTACAAGGTCATACTAGAGTAGTCTGCCCTCGAGGAGGTCCTAAGAAAAAAGACCACCTCATAGAGGGGTTAGATTCCTCCTGCACATCTAAAAGCTGAATTTGCGAAAGAATATTAACAGTAAGAGCTAAGAATTCCTCCGAGTCTCCTCCAATTGATCAGATTGCTATTGAGAAGCTTCGATTTCAAACTCAAGACAACTAGGGCTACCAAAAATGATGAACGAGGACCACTAGTTGGAAATTAGGGAGGAGAATCCATCAACTTCCAACTAGGAGAGCTCGAATCTAAAAGGCTTAGGCCCCCACCTTTCCTCAACAGAGTCCAACAGTATTAGACAATGGTCTAAGCTAGGACAAGGGAGGCCCAGCTGGGAGATCAAAGAAAAGGCCTCTAAACAACCATGGGGGACCAGAAACCGGTCCAACCGACAGAGGATGGGAGGAGATTGACTGTTCGACTAGGTATATTTAACATTCAACAAAGGAAGGTTAATAGGATCATTAGTTGCAACCCAAAAGATTTCATGCTCTTAGAGATCCTACTGCCACTAGATTTTAAATAGGAGAAGGTATCAATAAAGTCCTCCCCAAAGATACCATGAGACGGACCATTTAAGATAGATATTGTTAAGATCATCCCACAAACGGTGTCTAGAAGAGGCTTTACAAGGCCCATAGATAAAGTAGAAAATCAATTTGATACCCGAGGTAATACATCTAAGAACCACATAAACAAAAAAAGAACTAATAAGGGAATCCTCTTTGGCCCAAAGACGCGAGTCCCAAGCCACAAGGATTCCCCCAGAAGAACCTATGGCATCAAGAGAGATCCATTCTTTCCAGTGCACACCCCAGATAGAATCGATCTCGGTTTTACTTACAAACTAGAGGTTCGATTCCTAAATAGCGACAATCTGCACTCTGGAATTCCAATAGACATCCTTTTTAAAAAAAAAATTTAAAAAGATCTTTTAGGCTTGCTTCACCAAGCCACGCACGTTCTGGGAGAGAATCTTCATTGGCACACTAACTCGCCCCTTGTACCCTTCTTGAAGGATCTGGAGGAAGAACTTGCAGGGTAGTTGACAGAGAATTTTTTAAGAAGCATGAGAGATTTTTCAAACTAGGTGGATTTTTAGTATCCCCTAAGTGGGTGGATACATATCGTTTTACCCAACAAAGTGGACTTCCAAAGCTCCATCTCTTATCACTGCCCAATTGTGTTCGGCGTGGCCAATCTCAATCGAGGCCCCAAAGCCTCTCCATATTTGAGTTTATGTGGCTAAAGGTTGCAGATTCTTTCAACCTAGTGAAGGAATGGTGGTGCTCCTTCTGGGTAGAAGGTTTTGTTGGATTCAGGCTTATAAAAAAATTGAAACTCCATAAGGGAAAGATAGTAGATTGGAAAAAAGAAGTTTTGGGAAAGTGAAAACAGAAGCCAACCTTCAAGATAATCAAGCGAGTGACATGAAACAAAAGCACGACGAACCATTGGCAGAGACGAGGAGAAGAGAAATAAGCTATCTCAGGATTACATGAGCCAGTTATTGGAAGAAGAAATCAAGTGGAGGCAACGTTCACGTGCAACATGGTTGAAGGGAGCAACAACACTAAGTTCTTTCACAATATTGCAAGTGCCTGAGCTAGGAACAGTGGGATTCATAGTAATGTGGTGGATGTCAGAAGGATAGAAGATAAATCACAGTTATGCAACACCATTATGTGATTCTACGAAAACTTACTAGCGGATGAAGGATGGGTAAGGCCTCAATTTCAACCAATTGTCGTCTCTAAGTTTGCCTAAAACGGACCCATTTTTAACTCCTTTAATGAATATATTAAAAAAATACGTTCCGTTGGATTCGTAGAAAATCGAACCAGCTTTCCAACGGTATATAATAAGCCTCAATCGGAGTTCGGACGGCTGAGATCTTAGCCTTATACGAAAGATGGGGTCTGCCACAACTTAGGGCCCAACTTCCATACACTTAGGGATCATTCCTGACAAAAAGGTGGGACATCCCAGCTCACTTATATAAGGATTAAACATCCCCCAAAGTGAGACCCTTAACTACAGAGTGTAGGGCCCACTACAAAGTGTCAAAGAGGCCTACATGCACTACAATCAAGTACTTGGAAAATTTCAGCAAACAAAAAGTGCAAAGGAAATGAAATAGATCAAATGGCAAGTGGGGCCCACATGCTAGCAAACGATAGATAAGAGACAAAAATATGCATGGGTTCCCAGATTGGATGAGCTAATAAAATGCATAAATCACATAGTGATCCCACACCCAAGTGGGTCAATAAGAGGATAAATGTTATATACAACATATACACATCTAGTAGCACAAGAAATATATTAATCAAATTTTTTATAATCAGATTCTCTGTTGGAAAATCCGACCTAATGGATGGTTTAGTTATACATCATTTAGGTTGTATATAGATTTCCAACCATACAGAGCCTTGGATCCATCTGGACCATACAAAACGATTTAAGTTTTATCCTTATGGAAGTATCTGTCGGTTTAGAATTTTCTAAATTTTATCATGAAAGAATCTGATCATAGGGACCATACATATGATTATTTACTATCTCAAGTAAGTTAAGAACAAATATCAAATGCATCTGACCATTGGAATCACGGATATCGACCACACAAGAATGGTCATACCAAGCCCCCAAATACATCTTTCGTATAAAGCCAAGATCTCAGCCGTCCAAACTCCGATTGAGGCTTATTATATACCGTTGAAAAGATGGTTCGATTTTCTACGAATCCAACGGAACGTATATTTTTAATACATTCATTAAAGGAGTTAAAAATGGTTCCGTTTTAGGCAAATCAGAATCCTGCATGTGCTGCTGGACAACAGCCAAGTAAACTTGATGTTACGGATGATTGGACCGTTGGATGGCTACGAAATTTGGTCCAAAGTCAGTTCATATTGTGGTTCATATTATTCCCATATTTCAACTCTGATCTTAGCATGGTCGATTTTATATGATTTTTAGAACTTGCTGTCCAGATACAAAAACAGGATTACATGTGAAGGATGTGGATATGATGTTCATCATGGTGGACCATACATCAGGAAATCAAGTGGGAAATCCTATTCCCACCCCAAAACCAGGGCCTAGATGGCCTTAAACAAATAGCGCGACAGTAAACATCATGATGGGGTCCATGGAGTATGGCCCCATCATGGATACATGAATGCAAGTCATGGTGGGCCATTGGACCCTAGGGTCCAAGATGGGATCCCTACCATTGATTGGTAGGTCTCACTTGCCCTCATGCAAGAAAATGGACAGATCTAGCCTAAGAATGCAGCCCCTCTTCTTGCTCCCTGGTATTTCAAAGCTCCTAAGGTGCTCCTTAAATTGTGGAGATGGTGCTCCGATGGTTGGATTGAGTGGGATCAAGTGTGGAAAATGGGCTGGAAATGTTGGGTTTCTCTCTTTGCTTGGACGTCCATGGCTTCCTTAGGTTGCAAATGAGGGAGATGGGAGAGAGTGGGAGGGAGAGAGGGGTATATGGAAGTAATGATGAGTTTGTAAGAGGTTATCATAACATTGTAAGAAGCATGGGCAAGCTAGTCATCATTGCTTGTAAGGCATGGGGGCTAGGGTGATGTCATCCTAGGCTAGGTAGGCTAGGATGATGTCATAGTCATGATGACTAGTAGAGATTCTTCTCTACCTGGAATTTATGGTCCCGCAACACGCAGTCTATGGTCGGGATTATGCGCGGGCCATAATTCCTAGTCTAGGTATCGGATTAGCACGCGACCAACCTGAGATCAGGAGTTTACCACATTGAGTTTAACTATCCAAATTTAGGTATAGGACTGGTTTGAATAGAAGTCCCTTGTGATGAACCCCACAGCTTGCGATACCACGTACTATCATCCCGACTACACACTCCAGCTTTGTCATTTCTTTTGCATTGCATCCTCAGTATACGACGTTTGGCTTACTATGTCTCTGCATTGCATAGCCGATCAACATTGCTTCCTCAGTATATGACATTGGCTTAGGGCCTGTTTGGTCGAACGAATCCCATGGGATTAGGTGGGATGGGATGGATTTTAAGGTAATGATGGTGGTGTCAGTGGATTGGTTTAAGATCCATGGGATTACTATATCCCAGGACAAGTTCACTGGGTCTGTTTGGCGCGCCCGGCATATCCTGGGATTTTACCTTCCAATCCGTCCAACCAACGGATGGGATCAATTTTAAGGTAATGATGGTGATGTCAGTGGATTGTTTTAAGATCCATGGGATTACCTATATCCCGAGACAAGTTCACTGGGTCTGTTTGGCTCGTCATGCATATCCCGGGATATCGCGATCCCATCACTCCTAATACCATGGGATCGATCGGGCCAAACAGGCCCTTATTATGTCTTTGCATCGCTTAGCCTGGATAAGGCTGATGGTATTTATAGACTTGTCAGTATTTCCGCTTACTCTGATATTCATATGCTTGGCACATGCATTGCACACACATACACCACCCTCTAAGCTTCTTGTAAGCTTATACACGACCGTTGCGTGCAGGTGACGTTAGGTCGCAGCAGCATTGAGACAGGAGCGTGTGCTAGAGCTTTGGAGTTTTTGATATCTTGTATTTCCTCTTATGTATTATACTTATACGCTTTGATTATAGTGGATATGTGGTGATGTTGTTTAGTGACTTGGTTATGCTTATGGATCAAGGTGTCCCATATCGGTTACGTATCGGCTGTAACGGCCGATACGTAAGGGTAACGGTGGGGTTTGTTACGCAATATGGGGGCGTAACGGGCGATGCCCCGATTTTGCTACCGTAACGGCCCCGTAACGACTGTTATGGGCCTTAAAAAATAGAAAAAAAAATAATAATAATAATACTTACCTTTTTTTTCTTTCTTTTCTTCTTCTTCTTCCTCTTCTTCTTCTTCTCGGGAAGCTGCAGCTGCGGCTGCGGCCCTGCTGCGGCCACGGCCGCGGTGGCCTGCTTCTTCTTCTTCTTCTTCTTCTTCTTCTTCTTCTCTCTCTCTCTCTCTCTCTCTCTCTCTCTCTCTCTCTCTCTCTCTCTCTCTCTCTCTTTTCTTTTCGGTTTCCCTCTCTCCCTTCTTTTTTTTATTCGCAGGTGTACCGCGCACCAGCTAGCCGTTGGAGGTACGTGTCATGCTAAGACGAGCGCTGACACTCCTCGAGCTCCGAGTTGTACGAACGGTTCAAAGGAGATCAAAGTTACGTGGGCTCCACAGTGATGTATTTATTATATCTACACCGTTCATCTATTTTCAGAGATCATTTTAGAGCACCACCAAAAAAATGAATTATATTCAAAGATCGTCTGGACCACACCAAAAATAACAGCGGAGATAATATTTTCACCGTTAAACAATTCGTAGGGCCCACCATAACGTTTATTTTCCATCCAATCTGTTCAAGCCTTAAGACGAGCTCGTCAAATGAATGGACGGTTTAGATATAACACATTTCAGCTCGATCTAAAACTTTTGTAGCTCCCAATAAATTTTTAATGGTGAACTTTTAATTATTGTTGTTTCTTATGGTGCAGTCCACCTGAGCTTTGGATGTGCCTCATTTTTGGGCTCATGCCCTAAAATTATTTGGCTAAATGGTGGACGGTGTGGATATAACACATTCATCACGGGTGGGGCCCAAAAAACTTTGACACGTGTGCTACACTTCACAATCCAAGTCTCGCCTAATTTGGACCCTTAAAAAATTGTACATGAGACATATATTAACTTAAAATTTACCAATTAAATTATGGACTGCAATTGCTAACTCACAATGCCAAAATCAAATTGTTTGAATAGTTTTAATTGTTAATTTGTGGACTTTTATTTTTTAAAATAGGGCCTTTTGATTTTTTTCATGATTCACTATCCAATAAATGTCCACCAATTCATAAATGGGATAATGGCAATAAATTGCACGGATTTGAGGCTAATTTAGGGCATAGATTGGTCCTCCAAGTCAACCCCAAATTGGCAACGCCATCTACCTGAATTTAATTTCATTTTTTTAAAGAACTTCTGGGAGAAATGATATCAAATTGTTAAGTATATAAATTAGATATTTAGAAAATTAAATATATGAATTTTGTAGTCAAATTCAGGTTACCTGGTTCAAAAATTAATCAGACAGTCCGATACAACTTCTCACAAAAGAGTGGACCGTTACACCACCATAAACATGTTCCAATTTATAAATGAATGCATATTTGGAATACTTAGAATATTCCGGATTTAATCCATATTTCTTCATTTTTTTTTGACAAAAAAAAAAAAATGCACCGTTATGGGCCGTTAGGCCCCCGTATCGCAGTTACACCCCCGTATCCGTATCGGTATCGGAGGGCACCGTTACGCCAACCGATACCGATACGGGATACCTTGTTATGGATATGCTTCTTACAAAAAAAAAAATCATAGTGAAAATCCTCCTTGTAGGATCCCAGTATCGGAACCTAGCATATGGGTGCCGAGAGCCGAGAATGGGGTACTACGGAGGCCGTCGGCGCCAGATTCAGCGATCAGGAATTTTGTGAGCCCAGTTTCCGAGTTCGGGGTGTGAAAAAGATGATATTCCAAACCTTCCTAGCAAAATGACAATGAATGAAGAGATGATTGACCAACTCGGCATCGCACATACACATGACGCATATTTACAAATATTTTGGGATCTAATCAAATTCAACCTTCGTAGTTTCTTGGTTGAATTCTAGGAGAGGGGTTGCCTCTCATCAGAGATAGGGGCATCATTTATAGCTCTAAGATTGAAGGGGCCAAATGTTTGCGCGACTTCAAACCTATTAGTTTAATTGATGGGCCATATAAAATCCTTACAAAAATCTTGGCCACAAGGTTCTAAAAGGTCCTAGATAAGGTTATTCAGGATTCCCAAGGTGCATTTGTGGACAGCAAGCAAATATTAGAAAGTGGTCTAATTGCACATGAGTGCTTGGATTCGAAGTTTAAAGAAGGGAGGAGGGGAAGATATGCAAGTTGGATAGAGAAAAAGCATACGACCGCATAGATTGGGGATTTCTCAGTTACATATTAGGGAGGGCGGGATGTAGTCAAAGGTAGAGGAGGTGGATAAAAGAATGTGTTAATTCAGCTAGATTCTCGGTTTTGGTTAATGGTTCCCCTAAAGGTTTCTTCCAAGCATCGTAAGGGCTAAGGCAAGGGGATCCACTTTCACCCTCCATATTCACGATTGTAGTAGAAGCACCAAGTAAGATGCTCAATAAAGGACTGGAAATTGGCTTGACCAATGGGTTTATAGCTGAAAATGTTACGCCGTCAATTTCCCACCTGTAGTTTGCCGACAACACTTTGCTATTTTGTGACGCAAAAGCCCATACGATAGAGAGTCTACATAAGTTGGTGAGATGTTTTGAGGTCGTTTTGGGCTTGAAGAAAAAAAAAAAATCCAAGAGTGAATTATTTGAGGTTGGCACTTCCAGTGAAGAGACAACACTGTTGGCGGAGGTTTTCAAGATGCAAGGACTCTCCCGTCAACATACCTTGGGCTCCCCTTGTGTGTGGGCAAACTGGCCAAACATTTGTTGGCCAAGGTGATAGGGTGGATCAAAATATGTCTTGGTGGAAAAGTAAACATCTACCTTTAGGGGGCCAACAAACACTCGTAAAAGTTGCTATGTCAAAATTTCTAATTTATTGTATGTCACTCTTTAAATGCCATGCTTCAATGATGGATAGGTTAGAGATATTGAGAAGGAACTTCCTGTAGCAAGGGACAAAAGAAAAGCAAAAATTCCACCTAAAGAACTGGGATAAGGTATGCAGTCCATATAGGGAGGGAGAAGCAAGGTGAGGAACCTAGTACAAATGAATCAAGCTCTTCTTGGCAAATGATTATGGAGATTTGGCTTGGAAGAAGGAAAATTATTGAGAGAAGTGATAGCAGGAAAATATGGAACCAAGGGGGGTGGCGGGTGAAAGGATCATCTACTCGCAAGAAGTTCAGGCTGTGGAGGGGTGAATCATCTTTGAAGAATGCATTTAAAGAAACGAATCGGTTTTCATGGGGAGTCGGGAAAAGGATTTTTTTTTTTTTGGAAGGATTCATGGATTAGGGAAAGTATGCCTTCTTTCCAGCAAGAGTGGCTACAGATTTGGAGGTAACCATCAATCGGTGTTTTACACTTATTGAAGACTAATTGGTATGGCCTCCTTCTTGCCAAAGGAACTTGTTGGATGAGGAAATGGAGGAATTCATATGCTTATTAGAGTGGTTTTGTGGTCTCAAATGGCAGCTAGGTGAAAAGGATTCTATGGTTTAGACGTTGGAAAAATCAGGACGTTTCTCAGTCCGTTCATTTTGTGAGTTGCTGAAGAAACCATTTCCAGTAGATGGTAGCAGTCTTTTGTTCTTTGTGTGGTCTTCAGAAGTCCCACCCAAAATGGCGATGTTTACTTGGTTGGCGGTAAGGAACAAGATTCTTCCATTGATAATCATCAAAAGAGAGCATTAGCAACAAGGTATCCCGTATCGGTATCGGTTGGCGTAACAGTGCCCTCCGATACCGATACGGATACGGGGGTGTAACGGCGATACGAGGGCGTAACGGCCCGTAACGGTGCATTTTTTATTTTTTATTTTGCCAAAAAAACAAGAAAAAATATGGATTAAATCTGGAATAATCTAAGCATTCCAAATATGCATTCATTTATAAATTGGAACATGTTTATGGTGGTGTAATGGTCTACTCTTTGGTGAGAAGTTGTATCGGACTGTTTGATGAATTTATGAACCAGACAACCTGAATTTGACTACAAAATTCATATATTTAATTTTCTAAACATATAATTTATATACTTAACAATTTCATATTATTTCTCCCAATAGTTCTTTTAAAAAATGAAATTAAATTCAGGTACATGGCGTTGCCAATTTGGGGCTGACTTGGAGGACCAATCCATGCCCCAAATCAGCCTCAAATTCATGCAATTTATTGGCATTATCCCACTTATGAATTGGTGGACATTTATTGGATAGTGAATCATGAAAAAAATCAAAAGGCCTTATTTAAAAAAATAAGCGTCCACAAATTAACAATTAAAACTATTCAAACAATTTGATTTGGCATTGTGAGTTAGCAACTACAGTTCCTAATTTAATTGGTAAATTTTAAGTTAATACATGTCTCGTGTACAATTTTTTAAGGGCCCGAATTAGGCGGGACTCGGATTGTGAAGTGTAGCACATGAGTGTCAAAGTTTTTTGGGCCCCACCGTGATGAATGTGTTATATCCACACCTTCCATCCATTTTGCCAAATAATTTTGGGGCATGAGCCCAAAAATGAGGCAGATCCAAAGCTAAGGTGGACCGCACCATAAGAAACAACAATAATAAACGTCCACCATTAAAAATTTATTGGGGGCTACAAAAGTTTTAGATCAAGCTAACATGTGTGTTTTCCCTTCATCCACGTCAGTGTGACCCAATTAACAGGTTAGATGGAAAATAAACATTACAGCAGACTGTGTAACAAAACAGTGCAAGTGCACTGTTCAGCATGCACTGCAGAACAAGAAAAAAAAAAAAAAAATTTAAGTGCATGGCTGTCAGTCCATTTTGTTTTCGATGCCGGAAATGAAAAAGGAGAGGGAAACCGAAGAGAAAAGAGGGAAAGAAGAGGGAGGGAGAGAGAGAGAGAGAGAGAAGAAGAGGAAGAATCCGCAGCTACGGTAGCAGCAGTTCGAGAAGAAGAAGAAGAAGAGGAAGGAGGAGGAGGAGGAGGAAGAGGAGGAGAAAAGAGAGAGAGAAAAAAAAAAGGTATGGTCTTTTTTCCTATTTTCTTTTTTTTTATTTTTTCTTTTTGCCCGTAACGGCCGTTACGGTCACAGAATCGGGGGGGGGTGCCCATTTCGACCCCGTATCGCGTAACAGTGTCGGCCGTTACCGTTACGTATCGGTTGTATCATAATGGATACGGGACACCCTAATTAGCAATTCCCTATTGTTGTTTAATGTGTATGAATGCGACGGAGATGATGGATCCCCTATTCCTCCATTGTAAATTTGTATGGAAAGTGTGGGAGAAACTTGGGGCTTGTTTGTTAAATCTAGAGTCTGAAGCCTGAATCTGAATGAAATCTGAATCTGGAGTCTGAATCTGAAGTATGAAAATCTATTTAATAACTATATGAAAGAAGTGTTGAAGTCTGAAAATTAAGTATTGAATCTAAAACAACATGTCTGTTAACAAAAGTCTGAAATGCCTGAAATTTGTTAATTTGACACATTTGACATTGTCTCATGTTTGGAGATGTGTGGGTTTCAATTAGGGTTGTACGTCCGGCTGAGTCGAATCGAGGTGGGCCAAGCTTGGCTTGACTTGTCCGTGCTCTCCTCGAGTTCGAGATCGATCTCGAGCTCGGCCTCGAGCTTACCATTGGAGCTTGGCTTGTTTTCCAAAAATTTCGAGTCAAGCTCAAGGCGAGCTAGTGGATCGAGTCAAGGCGAGCTTACCTCAAGTTGAGTCGAGCCTGCTCCCAACCCAACCCAACTCACACCCGACTCAACCTACCAACCCGACCCAACTCACACCCGACTCAACCTACCAACCCAACCCAATTGACACCCGACTCAACCTACCAACCCAACCCAATCGACACCCGACTCAACCTAGCCACCCGACCCAATTGACCCAACCCAACTCCCAAATCAAATATTCAATTAATAATATATATATAATATTTTTTTATTTCTAAATATAATATATGACATAATATAATATATATTCGAGTCGAGCTGAGCTCGAGCTTCGAGCCGAGCCAAGTTCGAGTCGAGTTGAGTCAAGATCTACTATGATCGAACTCGGCTTGTTTTCAAAACGAGCTGGGTTATTTGAAGCTTGGCTTGCCTTGAGTCGTTGTTCGAGCCGAGTCAAGTCGAGCTAAATCGAGCCGAGCAAGCTTTTTGAGCTACCTTGGCTCATGTACAGCCCTAGTTTCAATAGGGTTGTACATCGAGCCGAGTCGAGTCGAGGTAGGCCTAGCTTGGCTTGACTCGTCCGTGCACTACTCGAGCTCGAGCTTGCCCTCAAGCTTAACATTGGAGCTCAGCTCGACTCGTTCGTACTCCACTCGAGCTCACCTGACATAGCGCTCAACCCAACCCAACCCAACCCGCGCCCGACCCACACCCAACCCAAACCGACTTAATGCTCAACTCGACCCAACCCAACCCACACCCGACCCAACCCACAACCCACCCCAAATCAAACAAATAATCAAATATTTAAAAACAAAAAATAGATAAATCAAATAATCAATAGATGATAACTGATAAGTTTGGGTGTCACCTTTGTGGGTGTGGAGAGTGGGAGGGTTGGGCGAGTGGCCGAGTGCAGATGTTGAGCCGGGCTTGAGACAAGTCGGGCAAATGCTAATCCGGGCTCGGGTGACTGGTCGAGTGAGGAGAGAAGGGGAGAGAGAGAGAGAGAGAGAGAGAGAGATGAGTGCTTGGGCGGGCAACAGCGGGTTGGGTAAGGGAAAAGGAGGAAAAGGGAAAGGGAAAGGTTTTGTTTTTTAGGTTTATATATATATTCAAGTCGAGCTCAGCTCGAGCTTCGAGTCGAGTCGAGATGCAATATGCACAACTCGGCTCGTTTTCAAAACGAATTGGGACCTATGGAGCTTGACTCGCCCCAAGTCGCCCTTCAAGCCGAGTCAATCTGAGCTAAAGCGAGCGAGCTTTTCGAGCCAGCTCGACTCGTGTACAACCCTAGGTTTCAAGGCATGGGCCCAAAAACAAAGCAAATCCTAATCTCTGGTGGACTACACCACAGGAAATGGTGGTCATTGAACACCCACCAACACAACTCTGGTAAATCCAACTCCAACCATGGGTATGCATGTAAAGTACTCACCTTGGTCCATGCAAGGCTGTGGGGCCCACCATGATGTGTGGGTTTTATCCACGCCGTTTTTCCATTTTTTTCATATCATTTAGGTACATTAGGCCAAAAATAAGGCAAATCCCAATGCTCAAATGGACCACACCACACAAAGTAACAGTGATAATGATGGTCCGTTGAAACCTTCTTAGGGCCCACCGTGATGTTTATTTGTCATCCAACATGTTCATAAGGTCACATAAACATGGATGAAGGGAAAACACAAATATCAACCTAATCCAAAACTTCTGTGGCTCCCAAGCAGTTTTTAATGGTCAGCGTTCAATCCCCACTCTGTGGTCCGCTTGAGCCTTGGATCTTCCTCATTTTTTGTTTCATACCCTAAAATGATCTTTCAAAACGGATAGACAGAGTGGATAAAACCCATACATCGCGGTGGGCTTCATAAAGCCCCTGCCTAGATGCACTAAGCATTTAATGCATCCGGGCGGGGGCAGGACGCAATCGGAAGCGGAATGCGTGGTGTTGGCGATGTAACCAAGTTTTGTGGGGCCCGCCATGAAGTATGTGTTATATCCAAACCATCCGTCCATTTGGCGGAATCTTTTTAGGGCTTGAGCCCAAAAAATGAGCCAAATCTAAAGCTCAAGTGGACCACACCACAAAATGCAAGGGGATTGAACCCATGCTGTCAAAAGCGATCACATAAACACATAATGCCATCCATATGTTACATGTGATGTTGCATATGCCATATGGATGGTATGTGATCGCCATACTGCAGAAAGCGATCGCATAATGGCATATGTGATCGAATAATTTCCTTTTTTATTTTTTTCAAAAAAAAAAAATTGCGATCACATAAGCAATCAAGGATAAGCGATCGCACAAGATCGCTTATGCCATTTGACAACATTGGATTAAATGTCTACCATTGAAAACTTCTTGGGGGTCAAGAAGTTTTGGATCAATCTGATATTTGTTTTTTTTTTCCCTTCATGCAAGTCTTTGTGATGTTATGAATAGGTTGGATGCAAATAAACATCATGGTGGGCCTAGGATGGTTTCAATAGTGGGAATCATTGTCCCCACTCCTTTTAGAGGTGTGGTCCACTTGAGCTTTGGATCTGCCTCATTTTTGGGCTCATGCCATGAAATGATCTCGCAAAATAGACGAACGATATGGATATAACACATACATCATGATCGGCCCCACATAAATTGGTGACATCAACACACCACCGAGGTACGTGGTGTGTGGCACAACACACAATCCCTTCCAATTCGAGCGCGGCTTTGGTGGATCCCTGGATCCACCGAGGTGGGTGGGACCCCTGACTATGGGGTCCACCATGATGTATGTGACAACATCCATGACGTCCATCTATATTGAAAGCTCATTTTAGGGCATGATCCAAAAAAAGAAGCACATTGAAGTCTCAGATGGACCATAGTACAAGAAACAATGGTAATTGACCATTAAAAAACTTCATGTGGGCCACAAAAGCTTTCATGCAGGGTTGATTTTTGGGGGCCTACAATTTAAATGGGGTGACTCACTTGATGATCGGGATGGATTTCACTTGAACATCACAATGAAGCCCACTTCAGAGAGCCAAAGATCAAGACCATAAGGTCTTTTTGGCAACGTATGCAGGGGCAATTTTTGGAAGCATTTTTTTAGAAGAATCCATCGAGCGCATTCCGTATTCATCGTTAAGCCAAACCTCCATCCCCGAAAAAATTAAAAAATAAAAATATCAGAAAAAATCATGAAGCGCTTTAAGGGTTTGGCGTTAACAAACAGCACTTAACACGGAGCACTTTCTAGGTTCCGCATTCCATGATTTTTTTTCAGTGTTAACAAACAGGCCCTTGCATCATTTTCGGCATATCATGGGTGATGTCATTGCCAGGTTCCTTTATGGGTCTCCCACTAGCATGGTTGAGCGGTGGTGTAAGGAAAAAGGAGATCTTGTTGGGCAAGTTGATCATGATGGCTGTATTTTGGATTATTTCAGGGGGGAGAAACTATCGTTGCTTCCAAAACGAAAGAGGGTCGGAGGCAAGATGTATATAAGAAGGTTAAAATGAATGTAATAGGATGGACCTCTTGCACCTCAGATTTCGGCCAAAATGATTGGCCGTTCCTAGTCAGGTTGTAACTGTTCTTGTATTATTTGAGTTTTTGTTCTCCCAAGTCCTATGAATAAAATGTCAACTTCCAAAAAAATAATGAAATTGCCAACATGTTACCTAAAGAGCGCGTGGTAAGAACTGGCAGATATTAGAAATTTATCTGGTTTATTTTTTCAGATGTTAAGCAGAACTATTGTAATTCATCAATAAGTAACAATTGAAAAAAGTAAAAACCAAGATCATCGATGTCAATGTAGCTGACAATAACAAATATGCTCCTAACAGGCATACAAATCAAGAATCCAGAACTTACCAAAAGGATGGCGCCAGTTTTGAAAGAACCAAGAGAGAGCATTTCTATTCCCTTCAAAACAAAATTGACTAATTTTGTTAAATATTTTTTTTTGCACTAAATTTACCACATAAGTAGGTGACAAATATCAAAAAGTATAAACTTCCTAGACCACCACAATCAATCGAGAAACTAAAGAGACACGTGCAGATATCTTTGGGCATAAGATATTATTCTTTTCTTTTCTTTTCTTTTTCTTTTTTTTTTGAGAGAGAGAGAGAGCTTTTGACAGATATCTCTTGCATTAAGATATAAACTTCCTAGAGGACCACATAAGATGTTACTTTTAACACAAGACATAATAAAGAAAAGACAGACAAAACGTAACACCGGTCAGCACGAAAAATGAATATTACAATTGCAGCTTTTTTTTTTGAGCAAGCACATACAAACCTGAATGCAGAATGCGAGCCCCAGTATATTGTTTGCCAGCCAATGCTTCTGTGAAGCATACCATGCACAGAAAAAAGTTCCTGGAATTGCCGCAACAATCTGAGATTTTGTGAACTCTAGCTCCACAGCTGTGTCAGAGAGGTATAAAGATAATGCAAGAACAATGATCCACATATAGGTACACAAACAGGTCAACTAAACCAGATAATAAGGAATAAAAAATGAAAGACCTTCTAACATGCGGGTCCATCTATAGCAGTGAAAGAAAAATCCATCAGCAACCCTCAAGAAAATCCTAGTTGCCAGGCACTCATACAGAACAGAAAAAGTATGTCAAGGTAGGGGTGGCAATGGGTCGTGCTAGGGCCAGGCATCATCCTCAAGAATTCGCCCTGGTTCCAGCCCTGACCCTAATTGGCCCAAAGGGGCCTTGGCCCTTGCCCTACACGACTGGGCCAGGCCAGAACGGGGTTGGCCCTATTAGGAAAAGAGTAAATGATTAAAGGTTTGAAATGAGTCCAAATTTAATTTAAAAAAATTGGGACATCTCCTCCATCCATGAGGAGTCCCATCATATAAATGGTTTCGACCACAGAAACAAGATCCGGGTCCAAAAGTGCTTTTAAACTACGTATGTACATTGAAGGTAACTGCTCACAAGTGTCTATATATCAGCCATTCCTTTCGCACAAGATTGGCGTACTTAATGATTGGACCATGGCATTCATCATTGGCCTTGGCCCTGCCTAGCTCAGACACCAAGTCAAGATTTCGAGCCCAGGCCCAACCCTCAGGCAAAGTTTAGGGCCCTAAGCACTGGACCTACAAGGCCAGGCTACCCAGAGCATTCCACCCCTACCTCAAAGTGAAAAAAGAAAGTTTTCGATATGGTATATGTGTAGATATGTGTGTGTGTGTGTGTGTGTGTGTATATATATAAAGGAAAATAATCCTATAATCTCAATAACATGATATGACCATGGTATCCAGTTGTTGTAGGGCCTATGTGGTGCATGTATGACATCCAACTTGTCCGATAGGTTACCCCCAACATGATGGCACCCAGCGTAAAAATAGGACAATTCAATTATTAGGTAGGCAACACCATAGAGAACAATGTGCAACCACCCAAAATCCTCCAAATTCAAGAGGTGGGACCCAAGTGGTATGTGTTAGTAGAGGTGGGCATCGAGTCGAGTCGGACCGAGTTAGGACCAACTCAACTCGATCCGGTTTTGCCAACTCCCTGACCCGAACTCGATCTGACTCAAGACCAAGTCCAACAGGCCTGACTCGATCCGAACCAATTCTTGGTTGGGTTGATCCGAACCGAGTCCGACTCAGTCAGAGAAACCGAGTCGTATCGAGTTGGGTACGATTTGGATCGGGTCTTTTTAAAATAATAATAATAATAATAATCAAAAAATATGAAAAAATTCAAAAAAAATGTAAAATAATAATAACAAATAAATACCTGAAAATTCGAGCTTGAGAATGGGCTGGGTGGCCGAACCAGTGTTGTTGTGTGGACAAGTGGAGGAGAAAGAGGAGGAACTCGAAGCCGGATGGGTGCTACTGTGTGGACGAGTGGAGGGGAGAGAGAGAGAGAGAGAGAGAGAGAGGAGCTCGAAGCCAAACGGGTGCCGAAGTAGGGGACATCGAGATCGGGTTGGGTGCGGCGGCTGGCTGCTAGGGTTAGGATAGAGAGGGGAATGGGCTATATATATATATATATATATATATATATATATATATATATATATATATATATATATATATATATAGAGAGAGAGAGAGAGAGAGAGAGAGAGTGCCCAATTCCGATCCGAGTCGGGTTTCGGATTGGATCGGATCGGATTACTACGTAACCCGAACTCGACTCGATTGGGATTCAGATCAGGGTGGGTCTACTTGATCCGAACCCGACCCTGGCATTCGGTTCGGATCAAGTCGGACGAGTCAGATCCACTGGATCGAGTCGGATACTGCCCAGCTCTATGTTAGCATCCAATTTGCCCCACCATTATGAGGGGACGCCCCAAAATTAGGTTAATCCAATCAATAGGTGGGCCCACCACTTGAATTTTGAGGCTTTTGTGGGGTTCTACACTGTTTTCTATGGTGTGGCCCCCCCTGATGGTCAGATTATAGTTGCACTAAGTGCGCAATGAAGCAGCAATAGACTCGAGTGTAGGAGCAGGGAAGCGTCTAATTCAAAATGTTAGCAAGTGTTAAATTAGAGTCTTAGGTGTACGTGCTAAGCACTATATTTGAGTGTGAGACTGCTTATATCGAATCATCTTGTGTTGCAACATACACTTGGAAATATGGAGATAATGATGTATCTTTTTAGATTTCCTTTGATTTTAATATCGAACTTATCTTTTGTAACAAGAAGGATAATAAATAAAAACAGTATAGGAATAAAGGCCATCATGAAGTCCCCTTCTCTCTCCTTCCCACCTTTTCCTGCTCCTTTCCATCGTCTTTTCTATAGTTACATGGTATCAAAGCTATACGTGTGATCCTTCCCCATTCTCCTCTCTTCTTCTCCTCCCTCATTCCCTTGTTATCCCCTCCCTCTCCCTTTCTTCATTCCCTTGTCTTGAAGGTCCATCAGCTCTCCCTTCTCCCTTGAGATTTCTTTATATTAGTGAAAGAGAGATAAACCCATCGTCATCATAGAAGAGTCTCCTACCATATCTCCAAGTGCATGCCACAACACAGGATGAGCAGTAATAAGTACTCTCACACTCAAATATACTACATCACATGTACACCGAAGACTGTAAACGGCAAGTATAAATGGCTAGGAAGCAAGGGCAGGAGCATGAGTCTGTAGCACAATTTGAAGCAGGAGCATCACCTGGTTAGATGATTAAACGTGCAACAAAGGGTTGGATCGGCCTATTTTGGGGCATCTAAACATCATGGCAGGGTGCACCAGTTGAACAGGTTGGTTGTCATACAGGTAACATGTGGTACCACAACAACTCCATACATGGTAGCTTACCAAGCAGTATTTTATCTTTCCTTCATAGGTCTACATCCAGTAGGATCCAAGGGATCCGACAAGAGGCTATGGCAGCAGTTTCTATTTGAATATCAGGGTTGTTGAGATGCAAGTTCTCTGTTTTTTATACTTTACAAATTATAACTTTATATTTAATTTAACTTCCTAACTTTATGCATTATAGCTTAGTCTTGTCAGCCTTAAAATTATATCAAAACATAATGTTTTTCATATTTCTAATACAAATTGATTGAAATTTTTGGGTACTCCATACTCTTTCCCCAAGGCCATGTGTACTTGTGCGTAAGGTACATGGACCAAAAAGAACATCCCATTTTGGTTACCTTGTTAGTAACAACCACAAAGGTATCTGTTTCAACCATACATACTAAAGGTACCAGGTGTGAAGGATCAAACATGGGGGCCTGATAACTACGAACAAGACCAAAACTAGCACAAGTGTTACTCTTGAAACTCTACATGCTTAAAACTATTATAGGTGACATCCAACCAATGTTCAAAATATTGCTGATATTATTTGTATTGCACCTCAGCGATACAGATGTCGGAGGCAATAACACAGTTTACAAGTTATTGCCGATATAATTGATAATATCACCAATATCTCGATAATATCAACGATACCAGCAATATTGCATTATTCCTAAAAATTAGTGCATTAAATCACATTCATTAATTAAATATTTTTTCCTACAGCACATAGTTTGGAAACCTATACAATGAAAACCTATTATGTGAATCTTTAAAAAAAAAAAAAAAACAATTGTGTATGGTTTCTTGTACTATTTGAGTCCTAAGTGTGTAATAAGGCAGACATGCATAGCTACACTATTATCGTAGAATGAAACTTACAAATATTGCTATGAAACATTGGGAGGAACGATTGAACAACATTAAGACATGAGACAACTGTATCAGAAAATCAATTTGATTGATACCAAGAAGGTCAACCATTAAAGCTATTTCCCTACTTTGCAGTTGATGGAGAAATATAGGGAATGGAGGAAGGATCTCCACGTGGTCTTTGACCTCGAAAAAGCAATAGAACAGGGTCACTCGACATGGTCATTGACCTAGAAAAAGTATTAGAATAGGGTCTTTCGAGAATAAATCCAGTAGTTCTTAGGGAAGGAAGGAGTCTCAAGTGGGTATATTGACATGATTAAGAATATGTATGAGTGAGTGGTAACAAATGTGAGGACCAATGTTGTCAAATCGCATATGCCATCGCATTTTAATTTTTTTGAAAAATAAAAATCGAAAAAATAAAAATCGAAAAAAATTCTTAAAAAATAGGAAAAAGTTGCATAATTAGTACACATGATTGGATTGGGTTATTTTACTTAGTTCATTGTACTTTGAGTATTTTCAATAAGTTATATATTTAATTACTTATATTATATTTATATAAATTTTAACCAAACAATCAACAGGCTACATTAAGAGAGAATTAATTATTAAAAACTTCAAACATATAAATTTTATTGCTAAATGGATAACTTGAAACTATTCATAAGTTACAACTTACAAAATATAAAAAAATAAACATACTTGAAATAGTTGTAGAGAGATTAGAGTAAGAGAGAACGAGTGAGAGATTTAGAGCTTTGGAGTAAAGAATAGTGAAAATGGAGGGGATATGAATCCCTATTTATAGACAAAAGTGCACCAAACTAAATAAAAAATAAGTTGATAGTTGGGAAATATGCAATCGCATATGCAGTATGCGATCGCATACTCGCATATGCGATCACATATTCGTCACATATTAAAGTATGCCATGGCGTATGCGATCTGATCCAAAATATGCGCATATGCAATCGCATTTGGCAACAATGGTGAGGACCACTAGTGAAGAGGTAAGTGAATGTCCAATTACTATAGGCTTACACTAGGAGTTAGCACCGAGCCCATATCATTTTGCATTTGATTATGGACAAGTTAACAGGGCATTCACCGGAAGAGTTCCCATGGTATATTTTGTTTGCAGATTGACATAGTTTTAACAAGACAAGGGAGAGGATAAACACAAAGCTACAAATATGGAGGGATGCTTTAAATCTAAAGGTTTTAAAATTAGTTGAAATGCAATTTTAGTAACATTGGAGTGGAAACAAGAAATTAGTTAAGATTGCTGACGAAGAAGTGCATGTAGGAAAAGATAATATTCCAAGAAAAACATCAAAATTTTAAAAATCTACTAAGAAATTCCCAAGCCAAGAAATCATTGACAATGAGATTTGTCACTATGTCAAGAAGCACCCAAAAATGACCATTTATGATATCTTGAGTCAATAATTCATGAGAGCTGAGAGATTTGGGTGAAGAAGTGGAGGTGTGCCTCTAGAATTTTATGTGATCACCACATACCAATTAAACCAAGGGTGAAATTTTATAGGATAGTTAAAAGACCATCTGTGCTTTATGGGACAGAATGCCAGGTAGTTAAGTAACAACATGTTCATAGATAGCATAGGTTAAATAAGGATGCCAAGATGGAAGAGTGGCTAGATGAGGAGGGATAGAATTAGAAATGAACGTATTCGAGGGAACTTAGGAGCAGCACCAAAAGGTATTAAGATGAGGAAAGTAGCAAGATGGTTTGGGCATGCAGAACCGACCAAAAACTGTAGCAGTTAGGAATGAGTTGGTTCAAGTTGAAGGCTCTAAAAGGGCATGGGGCCGAAAGGGACATGGGTGGAGGTAGTAAGAAAAGACTTGATGACCTGTTGTTTGACTAAGGATATGGCCCTTGATAGAGTGGAATGGCAGAACCGGAGTCATGTAGCAACCCCAATTGGTTGGGATCAATGTTTGAAGTATCGGTATTGCGACAAGCTTCCCTAGCTGGGGATACAGAAACAATATCGATATCACCTATAATATCGCAGATTTCTGGAAATGCGGGGAAACTTGGGAAAATGATGTAATTTTCCAATGAAACTTCAGGAGATGCTAAAATACACATATTTGCATATTTATGAATCAAAAAATTGTAAAAAGAATGCATACATAATAATTAATAAGTTCCCATTTAATGCGGCCTAAAAGTATGTGTAGTCATAAGAAATTAATCCAATAATAACACAACAATAACTTCAATCTCATTAAACCAATTAACAAGTAAACAAACATGTATAATGCATTCATACATTATAGATCCCTACATAAATAAGCATATAAACATAATATACATGCATGATGATCCATCCATCCATCCATCCAACCACCCAACCATCCATCAATCCAATCCAACCATCCAAACATTCCATCCATCCCATCTATCCATCCAACCATCCATCCATCCATCCCATCCAAACATCCCATCTATCCATCCAACCATCCCATCCATCCAAACATTTTTTAATTAACAGATTTTTGGTGATATCGATACATCGGTGATATTATCAAAATATCGCCAATACACTAGCAATGCAAGCAACACCTAGAATTTACACAGTCGAAAATATTGGCAGTACATTGGCATCTAGCGAGACAAGTGGCACCTAGAGTTTACATGGTCGAAAATATTGGTGATATCGATACATTAACGATACATAGCGATATATCGCCGATACCTGGAATTTCGGATACTACTAGTGTTATCGCTACCAATGTTATCAATATTATCGAGATACAAATAATATTGGGGATATTATTGTAATATCGGAGATACTTTGAACAATGGTTGGGATAAGTCTTAGATGGTAATGACGATGATGAGTCATGGAGGCAAGGATTTAGTTAAAATTGATAACCAGGAGATTCCCGAAGGTTTTTGCTTCATTATTTGGCTCTATAATCCAAAAGCATTGGTAGAGTCATGACAGTGTTTACAAAAGAATCAGAACTGGGTAAATTAAGTGAAGATGTGCCTTTGAAGGATTGTGTGATCCCAGCATGCCAATGAAACTAAAGGGAAAACTTCATTCATTCAGCAATTCTACATGAGCGGCAATGGACAAGTGTCACAAAGATGAGGATGTTGATATGGATCTAAGCAAGACTGATCTAAGCAAGACTGAGAAGGATGGAATCAAGGAAGACATCTGAAGTAACCTCAAAGTAGCCCCAATAGGAAACAAAATGGAGAACTGAATGAAATGGTCCGATCATGGGCAGCAAAACCACAGAAAGTCCCAGTAAGGAGGGAACTCTGGTTAGGAGTTGAAGGCCCTAAAAGCAAGATTAAGGGAAGACCAAAAGGACTTGGGTTGAGGAAGCGAGAAGGCATAGAAGGCTTGTACCCACACTGAGTATACGGCCAATGAATGACAGGCGAAACAGGAATTGTAAAGGCAGTAAAGATGACTGCCAAACAGCAAGGTATCCAGGACAAGGCTTGTTCCCTTGCTGAGGACAATGCCTGGGACTGATGCTCGTGAAACAGGAATTGTACAGATGGTAAAGATATCTTCCAAACAGCTAAGACAAAGCTATGATAATGACATAATAGGAAGGAAAAAAAAAAAAAAAAACCTTCTTCACAAACAAAAATCCAAAAGAACCAACTCTCTAAACCATTAAAGAAAGCAAAGAAAACTGAAAAACAGAAGCGTCTCCCAAACATTAATTCCCTGTTCTTCGACTGAGTGGTACACAATAACTTGTTGAAAGTCGAACAAAAACAAAGATGTGACTTTGACATAGCCAAATTTTACAAAACAGTGACATGATCCTAGAACAATCATTCCATGGGCGTGACAAAAATTTTAAGTTCCAGAGATGTTTACTTCATGGTTTGGTAAATTTACATTTAGAATGCTTACTAAAATTAATTGCTTTAATGTGTCGTAGCCCTTAATTTGGTGCATCAAGTTCATTTGTGTATTAACACTTAATACTTTTTGACTATCAGTTTATAAACACTAGCCAAATTATAAGTACAAGCCGTAATTTAGCAGAACAACATGCACACTTAGCCAGTAAAAGGATAGTCAGAAAACTCAGAACAACATCAGTGTAAACTTAAGGTTAGCGTTACATAACACTAACAGAACTCCTACAAAGTGACGCCACAATAGTTTGAGGGGTGGTAGAAATGAATGAAAGAATAGTTTTAGAAGTTAAATACATTCAACTTCCCTAGATTTTTTGTGAAAAATCCATTCACCCGAGGCTGATGGCACTATAACACTAGATCACCTAGTAAAGCTGAAAACTCAAATTAATAACAAGAAGTAACAAATGGCAGAAGAATGGCATCCATGAGCAAATAACTCATTCTATCTGCCAAGAATACAGAGAGAAGAGAAACCAAAAAACAAATATCAGTAAACCCATGGATCAGTGACAAATTGCTAGCAGAAAACATATGGAACAAAGGGCTCGCAGAAAACACATAATCCTGAGTTACTATAGACATCATGTTAGAAAATCAGTTCACAAAGTAACTGAGAGAACTGAGAGCCTTTTTTTTTTCATAAAGTAACTGTGAGAATTAAGAACCAATTGCCAGAAGAAAGCAAACCGGTACACAATGAGCAGTTGACAAAATAAAGATGCAGAGAATAGGAAGGAGCGCACATACAACGGAAATATGGAAAATGCCAGACAATGAGGTTCTCATTCCAGTGTTTTGGAAGAAAACGCCTAATCGCAGGTAACAATGTCGCGCTGAAAATCAGAGGCACATGAGAGATCACAGTTAACAATCCCAGAATTTTTAACTGAAGATGAAACTAAATATTAGTGGCAGGAAGCACATTGAGAGAACTTACGAAAGTGCAATGATCCCAAGCATAAAGAAGTAGCATGTAAGTACAGCATTAACCAAGTCTTTTGACAAAAACTTGAAGAGTAAAAACAATGAGAGAAGCATAGCACTCCCGACCAAAGGGAAGCGCATGGCATGTTCATTTGACATTGTCTCCTGCATGTATCAAACATGTTACATATGGGACAAACACAATAAATGCATACCAGTTAACCCAAAACCAAGAGAGAGACAAAAGGAATGCTAGAAATGCTTCAATGACAATGACCATACTCACTGAAGGTGGTGTTGGCTTGACAGAACGGTAGCAACCCACATACACCGTCAGGCATGCAGTCAGAATTACATTCAAATTTGGATCAACTTTAATGATAAGCGGTGCCAAAGTTAACCCTGAAAACAGAAAATGAATATGACTAACACATCCACATCCCTTGAAACTCTTCACCAACAATAAATATATTATGCATTGAGAAACATTGGCTTTGAGTCGTTACAATAAACCAAACCAAACCAAAAAATTCTGCTATCATAGCAATGTCTTATTAACAATATATCCAAGTTTCAAAACATAAGCATAGTTAACCTTTCAATTACGGGCACCATAAACAATGAACTCCAAAGGAAACTCAAAAGCAAGCTACAAAACATGTACACAAGAAACATTTACCCTTCATTGAAGGGCTAGGTTTAAAGAAGGCAAAATATGCCATGTTTATCAGCCCATCTCAGGCCACATCAGAACCAAGACACACATGCATCACATGCCTCAGACACATGCTTATATACAACATTGTCCACTTTTTTTCAGTTTTTCTCCATATTTTCAACCCTTTTCTTGATTTTAAGCTTGGAGGATGGACAGACAGAGGGTTTTTTTACCAGATCTGCCTACATTGAATATCAAAGCACAAGATGAAAGTGTGATTTGATGAAATGAAGCCCTGTGGACCATTTTGAGGAATTTTTGAAAAAGACACGAGTAAACCATCCATTTCTTTTTCTTTTCTTTTCTTTTTCCTTTCTTCTTCTTCTTTTTGTTGATTTTTCAATGTAGTGGGCCCTAATCTCCTACGGGCTTCTTCTTTCCAAAGTCGGTTGACCATCTCTTATGGGCTTGGCACGGAGGTGATATGGGTGGGAGCTCGGAAAGCTATTTGAAGGCTTCTTGTGATCGTAATTCTATGGTTTATTTAGAAAGTCCGGAATGGTCATTGTTTTCAAAACAAGGAACCTTCAGTTGAAGAGGTTATTGCTTAGTGAAAAGTGTTGTTTCAGAATAGGCCTCGTATGTAAGAGCAGCGAAGTCTACTAAACTTTCTTCTTGGTTTTTGTCTTAGTCTTGGGCTGTATTCTTTTCTCGTCTTTTGGCGGGCTTTTCTAATAAAATTTCAGTTCTCTCTCAACAAAAAATGCAATGGGCCCTAATCAACCAAATCATGTTGTTTTCAATTAGGGCCTATTGTTTGAAGCAAATGCAAAGTTCAGAGGAGGGAATGGCTTATTAAAGCTTCTTTGCAATAACAGGATGCAGGGCTGTGGGGACCTGCTTTTTAGAATAGTAGAGATCTTTTCAAAGATATTGGTATGAAAAGCCAGAGGTGGTTTTGCACTCTAGGAAGATGTCTGGTGACAATGTTGCACTATATCAGCTGTTTCCATGTTGAATTAGGTGACAACAGAAAGAAATATCATGGCTTCCCATGTGATCAATAAAAATGGCAATCATGCCATGTGGTCTGGTCGCCAATATTTAGAAGGGATGTGAGTATGACAAATAAGGAGATTGAATTTAAGCACCTTTTGCAGGGTCCAAAAGGCGCGGTCCAAGAATGGGAAACAGAGGCAAATGATGGCAGAATGTGGCAAGAAATGGGGCTTTCCTAATGAGGACATCGTGCGCGCGCACGCCGCCCACACGTGCACGCGCAGGGTCCAAAAGGCGCGGTCCAAGAATAGGAAACAAAGGCAAATGATGGCAGAATGTGGAAAGAAATGGGGCTTTCCTAATGAGGACATTGTGTGCACGCACGCCGCCCACAAGTGCATGCCCCCCCCCCCCCCCCCCCCCTAATTATGTACGTAGGAGGAGGGCTCCACCATCAATCTGGTTAGATGACGACGTCCAAGGAAGGCCTCCTAGTTAGAAGACGAAGTTTTGATTCAAAAGAATGGGCCCGATAGTCAAGAAAAGCTCATCATGGGATCTCATGATCGTGGCCCAGTAGTCGGATTGATTTTATCTTTTATGTATTGCTTATTTATGTTATTTAAAACATCATGAACGCTTTAGATTTCTTTGATTGTTTTTTATTTTAGCTTACTTCATTGCCAAGTAATAGGTTGCGCACATTGCGCAAGTTTTGGAGTATAAGGTTTCCCTATAAATAGGCACTCCTTGTAATTCTTTGGATTCATTGAAGTTTAATAAAAATTCCTACATAGTTTTTCTGCTCTGTAAGTTTCTAAGTTGTGAAAAAATTAAAGTGGGTGCAAAGCCCTCCCTTTTCGAAGGGCTAAGATTAAAGTGAGTGCGAAGCCCTCACTTTTCGAAGGGTTAACTACCATGGTGCGAAGCCATGTTTATCCCAATCCGCCCCTCCATCTTATTTCATCCATCCCACAACCATTTTTATATCAAATCCGTTTGTTTTGCAGTTGTTCATCCCTCTACAGCCAGTTTTCAGAATCTGGCCCTCAGAAGGGCTGAAACTTTAACGGAACACCGTGCCTCAAATTTGGAGGGTTTGGAGACCCCCCCGGCCGACCAAGGCCAAGAGGTACCTTTTGGGATTCGAGCCTCCACACGTGCGGCCCCTACTGCGCACCTGCACCGATGCCCCGCCCCGCTATCTGCACGCGGGATCTGTTCCAGGTTCAGGATTTCCTTCTCTTTTCCTTTTTCTTACCTAACTTCGTAACCATAATCCTAGTTTGCATTATCCATGATTTGTTTCCCCCTTTTTCTCATCCTAGGGTTCCTTGAATTGAAATTGGGGAATCCCTTGGATTAGGGGCTAATTACCATGCATGTGTGGCTGAATTCTATTTCCCTTTGAGTATCGTTTGGCTTATAATTTTATTGTTCCAGCCCTAGCCTGTGTAGGCCTGGACCCACTTAGATTCCCCTTAATTGAATGTTTGGACTTTCATATGGGATATGGAATTTGTGTAGTTGTTTCTAAGCTAATCTGATCTTAAGCCTGAATTCTTGCACATCATATTTGAACTTCATGTCCTGCATCATTTCCCCATTAAGTCATTCTATTCTTTGATGTTGAAAAACAAAGGCAGATTGAAGTAAGCTTCAAAAGCATACATGGGGCCATCCAGGGCCACCAAGGTGGTCACTTTTATCTAGCTGGTCTGTAGGGATAAAATCCTAACAATAAATCATCCAAGGAGTAGCAATATAATCATTCCTAATGTGTCTATCCTTAACCTCAGTAGCGAGGAGCCGATTGATGACCTCTTCACAAATTGCAAGTACTCTAGCCATGTGCAAAGTAGGTCCTTGGGGCTTTGGGACAAATTAGTTGATGCCAAGTAGGATTTAGGACTTCCAGGTAGAATGGGCTGTCAATGGGTACTCAGACCCACAAGTGCCTGATGGACGTAACCCGATTTTAACAAGTCCAGGTTTAATTTGACCTGTTTAGACATACAGTACCATTTTGGACCCAGTAAACAATCAGGTCTAGTCAAGTTCCACTTGGGTTCGGTCCAGTTACATTTTAACATAATATTATAAAAACAATTATGATGACAGGGTGTCCCCGCCCCTTTAAGGTGAGACTATTCCCTGCAGATGCACGCAATCACCCACCAAGCCACACATGTAAGAGAGCCCATTTACACACCACACACGTATCAAAGTGACAAACATGCAGGCAATCTCATCCATCCATCGTGTGGATCGACCATGAAAATGCCCCTATTTAACCTGGACCTAACCCAAACCCAACTTGAAATCAAGGTCCATATACCCAATGGGTACAGATGGGTACAAACCCGAACAAATCCAGCTCCAGATCCTTTTTTTTTTTTTAAGACTTGTACTCAAAGGAGCCCAACTCTGATCAGCCCAGGTACAGGTACCCAACCCATTCACGGTCCTCCTTCCAGGCATGGCACGAGCAACTAGGAAAAAGAAAAAGGTCTTGATGGCAAATTCCTAGAGGGACATGATCAATGTAGAAAGAATGCACACTGGAACATTTTGTAATGAAGAAAAAGTTGAGGTTACATTCCAAATGGATGAGTTATTAGATGGTTGTTAGGGCTTAAACCCTTTCAGGGTCAGAGTACGGACCACATTGATGTGTGTTTAAGGGGGGAGGCTTGGGCCTATGTTTGCTAAGATGATCTCTCATCGTCCTCAGACCTTTTGATTTCCTCTTTTCAATACAATTTTTTTGGGGGATAAGGACAAAAAACCCTCTTATGTGGTTTCAAGACTAACTGTCCCTTACATTATTTTTGTTCCAGCCAAAACCCCATTTTAAAAGTATCTCTTCTATGCGCGCGCCCCCCCTTCCATTGAAGGAAATGGCAAAACCACATTAGATTTTTTTCCTAATTCCAATCATACCCTTGTTGCTAGATTTTCATCACAATTCAAAAATATTTGGTGTTCACTTTCACCATTCATAAAGGCATTATTGTATTTGTATGTCAAATTAGACCGTCCAAATCGATGAACCAAATTTAGATAGCAAATAAGCCAAAAAAATGCACTGAATACGTAATTGTAAGATCTGATTTTGCCTTCAGAATTTTGACCGATCACTATTTTACCTTTACGAATGCAATTGAATTGATAGCCATCAAATGATTAGTTAAGATTGATTAATTAGTGTGACTTCAAAGAAATGCCCCATCCACAGATTGTCGTACAATTCGAATGGATTGGACAGCCATATATTAGTGATATATATGAGGTGAATGGGACACTACTGTTTTCAAAATTGTACTGAACTATCATAGGAATCTTCTTTTCTAAGAGAGACTTTGATACTAAGACAGCACAGGCATTTAGAAATTACCTTAAAATTGCATGTGGCATACACATAATTCAAAACAATCCAAATTATGGGTCTCAATCTAGATGTATTATGAACCAAAAAAATTTTAAGATTACTTAACCATGTGACTATCAGATTGGTGGACAACGATTGGACGGTTAGAAGTGAGAAGCATCCAATGATCCTATTTCAACAAACAAATGTCCATGAATCAGAGGTTGGGATTGTTTAAGAAATATAATTTTGGGGTTGTGAATTTAACTATAGTGAGTTCCTCAAAATTAATCAGTTTAGTTTTAGGTAATGCATGCCACGCATACAAATTTTAGGTGCCTGCATATCAAGCATCACGTGAAATGAGGGTATCGAATAATTTCCCCCTTTTAAATGGAAACAACTAGAGAATCCAGAGCTTCTCAGCAGGTATCTGCTAGAAAAATCCTAACGTATCACAATGCCATGCATTGGGACTTTGGCCCTTGAATTTGGGTCATCTTCTAATGATCCGAACCATTTATATGATGTGTTTTACTTTCTATAGTAAATAGAGAACAAATAAGTGCTCTCAATTGGATCATCTCATCCCTTCGGTAATTTGGCTCTCTTGCTCTAAATATAACAGTCATAACAACCCATGTATAATTGAAGGGTTGAAATATTCATTTTTATAATGGTGGGTTGAAATGTTCACTGTGAGGGTTCTTTTGGGAATCCCCCATCCAAGTGAAGTTCTATCAACTGTTTGGGCCCTTGAATAAAGCCCAAATCTAGTGGCTAGGGTCCCAATGTATCTTATTGCAAATTGCACTACGTCAGGATGTATTCTAGTAAACCTCTTGAAAGGAAACTCTTGGAGAGGAATGAAAATGCTATGTGATTTGTGTGGTCATATGAGGGCGAGACTTCGCTGCTTGGATAGAATGACTGACATCCATCCCTTCTATAAGGTGTTTGTACCAGGGCCAGAAAATCATGCACATTCAAAACTCAGATGGAACACACCAAGGGGAATAGTTGAGATGGGGACGCCCACAATTAAAATCATCCTAATTGTCTGGGGTTCACAATGGGGTATGTATGTTATCCACTATTCATTTGATCTGCCCTGCCAGGATGAAGGGATGCCCTGAAAATCAGGACTTCCAGCACTTACGTGGGCCACCTAGAGGTTTTGGGCATGATTTTACAACACCATTCTTTATGGTGTGGCCCACCTGAGTATTGAATTGGACTGATGTTAAGGATCCAGGTGAAAATGTGGTGGCAATCCTGAGGGACAAGGTTGATCTGATGCACATTTCTATTTTCTCCCACTACGCACTCAATTGACACAAGTCACACTCTTTTGTGACTACGCGCAGTCAGGTCCGTCTAAATGGAAAGGATACGATTCATATGAAGGGACGGAAAGAACAAGGGTAAAATGGTAAAGAACAAAAAAAATTTAATGAGGCTAAATTGTTATCTTTAATGGTAGGGGGTAATCAAGACCTATTTTCCAAATAGAGGTGTCTACTGGAATTAAAATATCAGCATGGTGTGGTAGGACTCTACAGCATGAGGACAGGAGGCTTTGATCATCTTCCCTTTTGCTTTGAATGGTCTCTTTTCAAGACAATTTCAGTTACCATTCAAAAAAAAAAAAGTTATTATCGATCAAAAAAAATTATCAATTGTTCCCAAATAGATAAGATGAATGTCTCTATATAACGTTCATGAATCGAAACTCCCAAAATTGAGTTGACTCGGCAACCGTCACTCTAAGTGAAAACCCCCGAATTTGTACGTGTTATGACCAAGTTGGAACAAGTCATAAAGAATCAGAGATGGTTTCAGTCCCCAAGTGAGTCAAACTCAGAGACAAAAGTTTTGCCTGCCAACTAGTAGTCCACAAATAAGGCATCGCATGAGCATCTTTGCAAGGTAGACCTCTTTTGTTAAAGTCACACGCACGCGCGCGCGCGCACACACACACACACACAAAGGACCCTCGACAACTTTAATCTGTAAAAAAAAAAAAAAGCTTCATCATTGTCATCAGTCGGCATCATCATCATCATAACCATACATCAAAAAGAAATGGCTCTTTCATATCCATCAGAATATCCTGTCATGAACATTTGGAAATTCTACCTAGAGTAGAAATCGCGAATTATTTTTCTTGCAGACTTAATAGTGAGACCAGATATTCCCCTTCAATGAAACAAAGACGACAGGCATGCATAATGTTGACCCACAATCATATCAATTTTCTTTTTCTCATTCCATTTGTACAAAAATAAACATCCAAATCCATTTCTCAAAGTGAGCAAAAGAAGCACACCTGCTAGAGCCAGATTTGCAACACGCTCACATGTCTTCATTGGTGACAATTCAGAATCAACAGCTGTAGAATAGAGTGTGGTGCACACAGATGAGATGAATAAGAGCCTTTCAACAAAGTTACATGTACCAAGATTGTAGTCGTTACATGAGATAACAGCTATTGCAAAGACTTCAATGAAACTGAAACTTTTTCAGGTAAGGATCTCCTTCCCGGCAATTCACGCACTGGAAGGAAAAATAAATAAAGAAAATGTGCTTAATGTAAATGTATTCACACAAAACAAAGCAGAACAAAATCACTCCAATGCATGTTTCGCAAGAAAATGAAAATATAATTTTGTTCGAACAATTAGATGATATAAAATCTCCTTTCTATTTGTTCTAAACAGGTTTCTTTTCATCAGGTCTCTAGGGAGGCAAGTTGCATAGTGGATATGTGATACAGACAATTAACCACTTGCTCTAAAAGCTCGAACTGATAGAGCATGGCGAATCAATCCATTTATCTCATAGCCCAGGCCCCACATCCCACAGGTTAGGACCCCGGCCGACCCCCCCTCATGGGCCCCACTTCACATCGGTTCCGCTTCACACCCCACCCCAAGTGTGCCCCGGCATCCCACGGGCCACCCCACTTGAGCCCAGTGTGAAAATGCCCCTGCATTAATATGGGACCACCTCGCACTAAGAATCACTGACTCGGTAGGCCCTATCACAGATGGTGCAAATTCACACTGATAGGACAATCCTAACCATCCAATTAATGGACTCGTGTGCGTTGAATGTGAACTTTCCGACATTCTACACTAACTGCCCATCTATTAAAAGGTCACCATGGGATTCTTTTTCTGTACCAAGGGCCATTCTTTCCACATCTGGAACCACATAGTCGGCATTAATCAATGCTCTTCAAATGACTAGATGTCATGACATAGAAAATCAGAATAAAACAACTCAGAAGCACTGTTCACATGAAAGAGAAATACAATGCTCCTCAAATGACTAGATGTCATGACATAGAATTGCCTTTCTGTTTGTTATAATCAGGTTTCCTTTCATCAGGTCCCTAGGGAAGCCAGATCCATATTGGATATGGCCGCCACCATCGTGCTGAAAATCACTCGCTCGGTGGGACCTATCACAGACGGTGCAAAATCACACCAGCAGGACAATCCCAACCATAATGAACTTGAGCCATTGAAAGTCAACCTTTAAACTTTCTACGCTAACTTCCCATCCATTCAAACATCATCGTGGGATTATTTTTTTTCCATACTAAGGGCAGCCATCCAACCCATATCTGGTCCCACAAAATTAACAGTTCCAGTCAGGAAACTAATCATTTCCCTTGCAACAAATCAGAGTAAAACGACTCGGATGCATTTTTTGCATGAAAAGGAAATACAGTGTTCCTCAAATGACTAGATGTCATGACATAGAATTGCCTTTCTATTTGTTGTAGTCAGGTTTCTTAGGCCGTGTTTGGATACATGTTGATAAGCTACTAATTTGGCTGACAGCAGCAGATTGGTGCTTATGTGGAAAAAGTTCAGTAACATGCCATTTAGGAGATGCTTAACACCTTAAAATAGCTTGTACACTTAGAGGTCATTTAGATGCCTGTAAAGTTTCAAGTTGTAAACACTTTACATGCTATTCTGCTTGGCTTTTTAAGTGGCAATCTATCTACCGGTAAACGGATTATGTGTTTGGCTAACTTGTAAAGTGTTTTGATATAGGATGATAGAAACTACCCTAGGATGCAAGATGAGAGATCAATTTACACAGTAGTTTCAGCAATCAACATGTAAAATCAAACATAACCACATGATAGATTCGAAAATTCAGATTGAAAATACAAAGGTCCTGAGTTATCACATACGCGGTACACGAAAATATAAAATAATTTAAGAGTGGCCCACTTAGAAGTAGGGACTTCCAATATATCGTGGGTAGTGCAACAATCACATGGATAGACAAATTTGCAAACAAAATTCTAGTTTTAAAAAAGTTTCACAAAAATTCAGATTTTCATTAGAGTTTTGTATTCATGAATGGAGATTTAGGAATGGAGTTTTAGATATTCAAAGGATCTATGGATTAAGGAGTTTTGGAGGAAAAACCCCAAATGGGGGCCCACACGTGTCTAGGTAAAGTAGAAGAAAGAGAGGGAGGATTGAGTGGGGTTTTTATAGGTTTAGAAGGTTTTAATGGAAGGGAAAAGAAAAGGAGAAGAAAAGAAGAAAAACACAGTTAAAAGAAGAGAAAGAGGAATGATATACCTTGGAGAATCCACCACCAAACAAGCTTCTACCCTTCCACAATTCAATTGGAATGGAGGGTTTCTCACAAACCCTAAACCCTAAAACACAATGAGGAGAATTCCTTCACACAAGAGAGCTTCTCTCTTTTTTCTTTCTTCTCAATAACACCACTAGGGTTGGACCTCCACTCCCCTGTGCTTTTATAATTAAAAAATCAGAATTAAAATTCGGAATAATTATAACTATGCTACTCACTTAAGTGAAATAGCCCATCATCCAAAATAAGAAAAATAAAACATTTATTATCAATCTCAACCATCAAATAAATCCTAAAAATAACAATAAATAAATAAATAAAGCAAAATCAGAGTCCAAGGCATCCAACTTTGGAAGATCTAGTAGCCTAGTGGTCTGATCGACAAGATCCAACGGTCGGATCAACACGAAATAAAAATCATATAACTAAAATGATCTACTAAGCAGTCCGCATGCATCATCCCAAAGTACAGTCTTCCTGATGCACATCCAATACACGTGGGGTCTTCAAATTGGCTCAGCGGACCTCATCTAAAACTCGTCTCCCATCTACAAAGAAAGTTGCACTGATGAAGGTAGTCGTCTCCATCTCTGGTACACCCGACTATGTCCTCTGATATCCCTATTAATTCTCCTCAGCTAAAAAGAATTCGCCACTGGTGAAATAAAGCTGTGATGACACTCAAGGAGGTCAGGATCAATGCGCTAAAGCTCTGCCTCTGTAATCCAAGTGTTGTCTGACTCCAACCTGTACTTCTACTTCACGAGATATTTCTTATATCCTCCATGGCGAGTAGAGATCGCTTGGTGGTCCAGAACATCCTCAATCTCTTCTTTCCAACCAAGTAGTGATGGAAGAGAAGGCAATGGATGGGAAGTAAAGTCTAGTAAAGGCCATGGACTAGGAACGGGTTCAGGGACACCATCATCTGGGATAGGAGAAAGGTTTGTAGGAAGGCTAGAAGAAAGATGTGAGGGTTCGTCACAAGAAACAAGGTCCTCCACGTTCAATGTTGCATTAATGCCCATGTCAGATGGAAGACCCACCACATACGCATTAGGGCCCACTCTTGTCAAAATCTTATATGGACCGGCACTGCGAGCATACAAGTTCCTCACGGTTCCCCGTGGGAATCGTTCGGGCCTAGTGCAGACCATGACATAGTCACCCACCTAAAACTCCTTAAACCTACGATGTGAATCTGCAAAGATTTTATAATGTTGATTACTAGCATTAATGCGCTTCTTAATCTCACTATGGTCTATGCAAATCTTGAATATGCCATACAAATGCGTCTGCGGACTCAGATGGCCTATGTGAAACGGGCATGGGTATGAGATCTATAGGCATTCTAGGCCTCTACCCAAATACTATCTCAAATGGACTCATTCCTATGGACCTATTATTGATGGAATTGTTGTATGCAAACTCAGCTATGGGCAAAACCGCATTCCAAGTCCTAATATGGTTTCCCACCAGACATCGTAGCAGATTCCCTAAGCTTCGATTGACAACCTCCGTCTGACCATCAATTTGAGGATGGTATGCCAAAGAGAACTGTAACTTAGTCCCCATCATGTGGCATAGAGTTTTCCAAAAATAACTCATATGCCACGCATCTTGATCTAACACAATGATCTTCGGCAAACTATGTAGACAAACTATCTCCCCAAAGAATTTCTTCACCACGTTAATGGCATCAGACGTTTTAGAACATGGGAGAAAGTGAGCCATTTTCAAAAAAAACGGTCCACAACTACAAAAATGGAATCGTGCTTTCCAATCGTCTTGGGGAGCTCAAGCATGAAATCCATGCTAATATCAACCCATGGGGCATGGGGGACGGGCAAAGGTGTATATAAACCGATGTTCTACTTCCTCTGCTTTGCCAGCTGACAAGTCCTACATAATGTTAGCCGCGTCTCACTTGAGACTTGGCCAATAAAAGCACTCCTCTACAAGGGCAATAGTCTTGTCACGCCCAAAATGATCATCTATCCCTCCAGCATGAAGCTCCTAGACAAGAAAGTCACGGAGGGACGTACAGAGTATAAACAATCTATCACCTCTAAACAAAAACTCACTGGCCAGGACAAACTCACTACTACCCCTAAATTGACCATCTAAAAACAATACATACATATCTCCAAAATATGGGCAACTAGGATAATCTTCCTTTAAACGCTTAAACTCAAGTGACTTTGATGCCCATGGTGTGGAGTAACGTGACCCTACGACTCAATAAATCGGCAGGTTTATTCTCAACCCCGGCTTTGTGCTTCAACACAAAAGTGTATTCTTGGAGAAATTGGACCCACTTGGCATGCCTCGGGTTCAACTTCTTTTACGAGTTAAAATAGCAGCGCAAAGCCTCATGGTCAGAAAATAAGATGAACTCCTACGGTAATAGATAATGTCATCAATGGCGCAAGGACTGCACTACCACATAAAATTCCTTATCATAGGTAGAATACTTTTGTTTCGCTTCATTCAGCTTTTCGCTAAAAAAAGCGACAAGGTGCCCTTCCTGACTAAGCACTACACCTATACCTACACAAGACGCATCACAAGCAACCTCTAAAGCCTTGGAAAAATATGGAAGTCGCATGATAGGAGCTTCAGTCATCTTGACCTTAATCTCCTTGAATGCCCTAGAGGCTGCTTTAGTCCATGGGAACTCCCCTTTTTAATGCAATCAGTAATGGGAGTCATGATGGAACTAAACCCTCTAATGAACTGTCTGTAAAAGGTGGCTAAGCCGTAGAAGCTACGCACCTCATGAATATTACGCGGCTCAGGCCAACTGACTATGGCCTTGACTTTCTCGAGATCCACAGACATGCCCTCAAATGACACAAGAAAACCTAAGAAGATGACACTACTAAAAAAAAACGAACACTTCTTGAGGTTGGCATATAACTTCTCTACCCTAAGGATCCCACACACTTGCCTCAGATGGTGGAGGTGTTGTTCATTAGTCATGTTATAAAGAAGAATGTCGTCAAAGTGCACTAAGAATTTTCTCATGAAGGGTCTCAACACCTGGGTCATCACCCGCATAAATGTACTTGGGGCATTGGTTAGCCCAAAAGGCATAACTAGCCACTCGTACAGCCCATCCTTCGTCTTAAAGGTCGTTTTCCACTCATCACCTGAACAACTACGGATCTAGTACTACCCACTCTTGAGGTCTATTTTGGAGAAAATTGTGGCATTGGACATCATGTCCAACATATCGTCAAGATGCAGTATAGGAAACCGGTACTTAACAGTAATCTTATTGATGGCCCTGATATCCACACACATACGTTGCGTTCCATCCTTCTTGGGCGTCGAAAGGGCGGGCACGTCACATAGACTCATGCTCTCCTGAAAGAACCCTTTCCTAAGAAGCTCATCAACTTGCTTCTTGAGTTATGCATGCTCCGTGGGGTTTATTCTATAATGAAGAAGGTTTGGGAGAGTCGACCCGAGGACAAGATTAATGGCATGTTGGATGTCCCTCATAGGTGGAAGCTCATCCGAGAGGTCATCAGGAAAGACATCACTAAACTCATCCATCACCAAAATCACTTCACTAGGCTACTCGACACCAACCTGGGGGTAACCTCTCTAGTCACGAAGGCATACACCTCTGAATCTTCCCTAGTCTCTCTTTCAAATTCTTTTGCATTAATGATATGAAGGGACTTAGGTTTGGGCTTCCTAGAAGTTCCAGGATCACCCTTCTTGGTAATCTCCTTCTTTCCCAGTATGCTCTTGGGTGGAAGAGGACTCAATCTAATTTTCTTGCCCTCAAACATGAATGCACAAATATTTAAGCAATAGAATATTGTAACGTCCAAGCCAAATAACGAGGGCCCACCAAAGATGATGTAGCCAGCATCCATGGAAACCACATCACACCACAGCGAATCCTTATACGACCCAAACTGGATGGGGATACAACATCATTATGAGACCGCAATGGACTCATCAACCACGACACTCTGTAGGGCTAAGGGTGAGACTCAGCTTTCAAACCTGGTCGAATCACAGTGCTAGTAGAGACCACATTGGCACAATTGCCACTGTCCACAATCACTTTACAATTCTTTTCTCCACACTTGATATAAGTGTAAAAGATTGTGTTCCTGCATCAATCATCATTTTCTTTAGCTTGGGCAAAGGCGCATCTAACTACTGTAAGAGTGTAGGCCTCCTGATCATCAAACTCCTCATCACTAGCACTAATATCACGCTCATGTTCCTCTATATCGCAATTGTCCTCGTCATCCTCATCTGCCTCATCTATCATAAGAGCTTTACCTCTTTGTTTAGGCATTCCTTTGTGAGATGACCATAACCATTGCAACGAAAACATTGCATATGCTCACTTCCCTTCGAACTAGTGCTTACTAGACCCTTACCATTAACATCTATGTTATATGTAGGAGCACCAGTTGGGGCTTTGGTCTGGCTCCCAAGGTTAGGTTTGGCTCCCTGAGGAGCAACCCTGCCACTAGAATCACGAGACCCAAACCGCTTCATGGTCAGTTGCACTAGGTATCGTTCAAGCCCCTCTACCCTAAGGTAGGCCTCCTCTAGTGTACCAACATCATGAGGGATGAACTCACGCCTAATCTCAGGGGGCAAGCTCATTCTAAAACGAGACGGGGTCACAACAAGGGACTCATCGACATCACATCGCATCATGTACTCGAATCTCTAGATGTAATCCGATACAGACATCGACCCTTGCCTCAAGGATTGCCACTGGTCCAAGAGGAGATCATGGTAGGAGAGCGAAATGTATTTTTCTTTAAGTTCTTTCATCTCAACCGATGATGTAATGGGTTCATCTCCACGCCACTTGTCTTCCATTTTGTATTGGTCCGAAACAACTTGGCATGCCCATCAACTTCATCTTAGCGAACATCGCTTGACGACAATCTAACATATCATGCCACTCGAAGAAGTGGTCCATGTCAGCTAGCCAATCAAGGAAATGCTTCGGGTTCAAGCAACCATCAAACCTAAGAGCATCAACTTTGAAGCTCTTCATAACCCGTTCCTCAGAGTCGTAAAGATCCCGTGACCCTCTACCAGGGACATGGGCGCGCAGTCCTACGTGGCCTACCCCCTGACCAAAGTTCCTATTACGACCCCTAATGGGTTCTACTAGGATTGAACCATGCTCAACTGGGTCTTCATCCGCTGGCTCTCCTGCTTGAGACTGGTGGTCTTCCCCGGTGAAGGGGGTACCGTGAGAGGTAGCCTCTAGTCGCGTGATATGTTGGTTGCTGGCAGTCAATTACACAGCAGTGGTCTTATTGTGCGTCTCAATAGCCGTCAAACGGCGGTTAATCTTTTCGAGAACCTCGGCAATCTGATCCGGGTTCATGGTGGAGAATAGACTAAAACCACGACTTGTTCGCGTTTGCATGCACTAAACGACCCTAATGAGAGACAACCTAGCTGAATGTGTACTATATGATGAATGTTGTGAGAAAAAAATCAGATTTGATGGCAATCAATGTGATACTATATGATGCACATGTGTTCTATGTATGATGACCCTTAGTATCTTAAAACCCTATGGACAACCCTAGAATGATTCTAATAAGGCTAAAACTGAAAATTCAGCAACTAGGTGTCTTAAAGTTACTAAATCTGAAAATTTCAGCAAAATATATGACTTTGAAAATATTCAAGCAGAAAATTCAGCAAGCCAAATCAAAAAATTCAGCAAGCTATATGCGACCTATATGCTCTATTATGGGTATAGGAATTTTGTCGAACACCCACCCTAAGCTAGACTTAGGCTTTGATACCAAATTTGATGTAGGATGATAGAAACTACCCTAGGATGCAAGATGAGTGATCAATTTACACATTAATTTCAGCAATCAACATGCAAAATCAAACACAACCACATAATAAATTCGAAAATTCAGATTTATAATATAGAGATCCTAGGTTATCACATACGCGGTGCACGAAAATGTAAAAGAATTCAAGAGTAGCCCACTTGGAAGTAGGGACTTCCAATATATCGTGGGTAGTGCAACAACAACGTGGATAGACATATGAAAGCAAAATTCTGGTTTTGGAAAAGTTTCACAAAAATTTAGATTTTCATTAGGGTTTTGTATTCATGGATGGAGATTTAGGAATGGGGTTTTTGGGGATTCAAATGATATAGGGATTAGGGAGTTTTGGAGGAAAATTAAATAGGAAAAGCCACAAATGATGGCCTACACATATCTAGTTAAAGAAGAAGAAAAGGAGGGAGGATTGAGTGGAGTTTTGATGGATTTAGAAGGTTGTAATGGAAGGGAAAAGATAAAGAAAATAGAAGGAGAAGAAGAATACCCTTTGAAGAAGAGAAAGAGAAATGATGTACCTTGGGGAATCCACTACCAAACAAGCTTCTACCCTTCCACAATTCTAATTGGAAGGGAGGGTTTCTCACAAACCCTAAAACACATGGAGGAAAATTCAATCACACAAGAGAGCTTCTCTCTTTTTCTTTCTTCTCAATAACACCACTAGAGTTGGACCTCCACCCCCTCGTGCTTTTATAATTAAAAATTCGGAATAATTATAACTATGCCGTTCACTTAAGTGAAATGGTTCATCATCTAAAATAAGAAAATTAAAACATTTATTATCAATCTTAACTATCAAATAAATCCTAAAAATAACAAAAAACATAAAGAAAGCAAGTCAAAGGGGTCCAGATCAGGAAGATCTAGTGGCCCAACAGCCCCATCAACAAGATCCAATGTCAGATCAACACGAAATAAAAATCTTATGACTAAAATGGTCTCCTAAGCAGCCCACATTCATCATCTCAAAGTGGGGTCTTCCTGATGCACGTCCAATGCATGTGGGGTCTTTAAAATGGCCAGGTGGGCCCCATCTGGAACTCGTCTCCCATCCACAAAGAAAGTTGCGCTGATGTGAATGGTTGTCTCCATCTCTGGTATACCCGAATAGGTCCTCTAATGTCCCCATCATGTTTACAACATATAAAGTGGGTATTCATACCCCCATAGAGCTTGGGGCGGTAAATCTCACCAAAATGAACAAATCACATAAAAAAGGACTTGATTTTTTGGGGGGCACTAGGAGAGCATTAAAGCATGCACGCACTAGAAGGATTGGATGTCCGCCATCCATCACAGTGGGGCCCAAATGAAATCTGGAAGTTTTTAATGCTGGATGTCCCATCCTTCCCTCTTGTTTGGTCCATTTGATGATCAATCAAGTTAGTTTTTTTTTCCATAGGAGAGCATCAAGAGAAGCACATCATGGACAGATTGGATGTATCATAAACATTACGGTAGGCCGCACACATCATGAGTGTGTATGAACCATTATGTTCCATTATGTATAGTGTCTTTTTAGCTGTAAAGACTTCACCTGTAATCTGAAACATAACTTTTTGCCATGTTTCATATTACAGCTAAAATTTGTAGTGTGTTACAGCCTATAAAGCCTTTACAAGAAAGTGCAGGTATCCAACAGCACCTACAATCCAATTACATAATCCTTTACAACTCAAGGATTTTACAGGCATCCAAATGACCCCTCGAGCAAAAAAGGATTACTTTTCTACTGTAGCTGAAGGGAAGACCTCCTCCGTCGTTGCAATCCAGGTGCATCCCTCCTCCATAATCTGTCTCTTCCTGCTCTCTCCTCCCTCTGTGTCTTCCTGCCTTTTTCCCTTTATTCCCTTTTCTTTTCCATTTTTTTATGGTTTCGATCGAAGAAAGTAGATGATTGAATGGTTACTATTGCAGCAGCTTGGAGGTTTTTAATGGCAGAATATGGGAAAGAAAATCTGAGATCGAAATAATGAGGTTGAAGAAGAAACCTCTCTTTCTTCATTCTAGGGCTAGGGTTTCACTTTGGGGATTTTTTTATACAGTGGATGGGATTTTTTCAAAAGGGTTTTTTCTACTTCTTGGCCGGTAAGTATGCTGTTTACCAAACATACGTATGCACTGAATCAGAAGAAAACAAGACCAGCTACTGGAGGCATAAGTAGCTGAAGCAAAACTACTGGCAATCCAAACGTGGCTTTTTCATCAGGTCTCTAGGAAGGCAAGTTCCATAGTGGATATGAGCCCACCATCATGCTGAGAATTACTCGCCAAGTGAGCCCCACCATGAACGGTGCAAAATCACACCAGTGGGACAATTCTAACCATCCAATTAATGGACTTATGCGCATTGACAGTCAACTTTCAGACTTTCTAAACAAACTTCATATCCATTCAAACATCATCGTAGGATTATTTTTTTCCAGCACTATAGGCCATCCAATACATGTCTGGTCCCACAAAATGAACGGTTCTAATCAGTGTTCCTTGGAACTTTCGAAAAAGAACTAAGGGAACGTTTGGATGCCTGTAACTTCTGTAAAATGTAAGAAAGTTACAGGTGACTTTCTTACAGTTTGTGTTTGGGGGAGAAATGTTACAGGTAACAAAGTCTCCACCTGCAACTTTCTATCAGGTAAGAATGCAAGAAATGTAACAGAGGAATTAGGTGTTTTTCAAGTCACAGGTTACTTTGTTACAGGCAACTGCTATCCATTTTCGAAGTTGGGAGAGGGAGGTGGAAACGCAGCTGTATTGAAAGTGCACCTACCTGCTCTGACCCAACGTCTCCTTCTCCCTCTCTCAGCGCCTCCTCTCTCTCAGCGCCTCCTTCCCTCTCTCTGCTCTGGCAAGGTAAGCCCTAACCCTTGTTCGTTTTTCAATCTTAACTAAATTCCTGCCATTAAAAACATCACGGGTCCACTGAAATATTTATTTGCCATCCGACCTGTTGACAAGGAAATCGGATTGCGCGCTAAGATACCCAGCACAGTCTTATCGTACTGAGTAAACTCAGTTGGGCCCACAGTGAATGTATATGGTTTATCCACGCCGTCCATCCGTTTTTCCTACTCATTTAAGGGGTTGAGACCAAAATTGAAGCAAATCCAGAGCTCAAGTGGATCACACCACAGGAAACAGTGGGAATAATGATTTCCACCATTGAAACCTTGCTAGGCCCTTCGGTGATGTTTATTTGTCATCCAACCTGTTCATAAGTTCATACAAACATGGATGAAGGGAAAATTCAAATATAAGTTTGATCCAAAACTTTTGTGGACCCCGAGAATTTTTCAACGGTAGAAGTTCAATTCACTGTTTTTGTGATGTGGTCCATTTCATCTGTGGATATTTTTCATTTTTAGGATAAAGACTTAAAATTATATAGTAAAATGGATGGACCGAGTCGATATAATACATTAATCATGGTGAATCTTAAAGAGTTTACTCAGTACCCAATCCACTTCCATTGTTGAAGTAATGAAGACTTGGGCAAAGATACTGAACAAATATCATCTTGATCCAAAAACTTTTGTGCCCATGGGAAGTTTTTAATGGTCAATTACTATTGTTTCCTTCACTTTAGTCCACGTAAGATTCAAATCTTCTTATTTTTTGAATCATGTCCTAAGAAGAGCTTTCAAGGCGGATGAATAATGATGTGAGAAAAATACATCACAATGGAATCCATAATTTGGGATCCCACACACCTCGATGGATCCACTCTAATTTGACTAGCGACGTTAGCCAATAACTAAATCACTATTAGTTGGTGTTTTGTGGGCCTCACCATGTTGCACGTGTTTTATCCATTTTATTCATCAAATTTTTCATATCATTTTAGGGCTTGATCCCAAAATAAGCAAACATAGACAAATCTCAATCTTAGGTGTTTGTGATTAAAAACCTCATAATGATGATTATAATGTTTATTTAATATCTTACTTCATGATTAGAACATAAATATTAATTTGATTTTAAACTTGTGGCCCCTAAGAAGTTTTTAAGTTACATATAAGTGGGCCTACTTTTATATATTTTTTAATGTGTTGGCCTACTTTTAGGACTCACCTAATGATTAGTTTAGCTTAAAATTCGGTCCAATTATTAATCTAAATGGGTTCAATAAAATTACATACTTTTATCCAAGCTTTTTTATATGTCAATTTGATTTTTAAACAATTCCATATTTCAGATTAAAGTTGGTGTGAATAGACAACATCTTAATTATAATTAACTTACAGGTTATTCAAATACAAAAACTAAGTTACCTATAAGCCTATTTGATTTTTCAGCTCAATTATAATTACCATGTAAAAAAGTAATAATTATTTACCATGGTAAATACATCATCTTTCCCAATGCCTATATAACAACTTACTTTTTTAACAATTAAAGCGAGAATTTTATGAAATCAATGTAAGGCCCCTCGTGATGTATGTGACTTATCCACACTGCTCGTTTATTATGTCAGCTGAATTTAGGGCATGAGCAAAAAAATGAGGTAGATCTAAAGCTCAAGTGGACCACATCAAAGGAAACAGTGGGAATTGAATGCCTACCATTAAAAACTTTTTAAGGCCCTCAAAAGTTTCAGATCAAGCCTATATTTGTGTTTTCCCCTTATCCATATATGTGTGACCCTATGAATGGGTTAGATGATAAAAATAATAAAAATATAAATATAAATAAATAAAAACCTCAACGTGGGCATAATGAAGGAAACAACTTTCAACGATGGTAAATTAAGGCCACTATTTACTTTCATGTGAGCCATTTGATGAGTGGATCTACCTCATTTTTCAGCTCATACCCTAAAATGTTCAAATTAAATAGATGGACTGTGCAGATATATCATATACATTACACTAGGGTCCACAGACTCAAATCAACACTTTTATATCGATTTTCGAGGTGGAATTACTCTTACGTTTTCAAACAAGGTGAAAAAGTAATAATTACTTATTTACCGTGATTTACATGTATCATGGAAAATCAAACACGCCCATAAGTAAATCACGGCTTACACCTAAATAGAATTGTCCGTAACTTTCTTTCATTTGTAAGTAGGTTACCTGTAACTTATTTATAACTTAAAAAACTTACAGGCATCCAAGAGTAACCTAAGTGACTTATATGCCAACGTTCTAATTTTTCAAAGAGAGGGAAATGCATCTTTTTACTCTCTTGAACTATGATCGATCGAGTGTCCGTCCCACCAGATGGACGATGCAGAGAGGCGTACATGAGTTTGGAAAATGAGAATTCGGCAATTTCAAGAAAACGAGAAGGGTTTCTTGTAGGAATAAGTTGGGATTTATGACTCATTTCCCCAACTTTCTTCAAATCCTATCTTCCTCACTAGGAGTCGAAATGGCAAGGATATAATCTTCCTCCAAATAAATCTAAAGCCTTTCGCTCAAAGTTAGTGCATTATGAAGCTAGGTAGGGCCCACTATGAAGCTAGGAAATCAATACTGTATGCTTTAAACTCTATGGAGCCCACCATGATTTATGTATTTTATCCACCATGTCCATTTATTTTACCAGATAATTTTATAGCACTAGCACAAAAATGAAACGCATCCAAAGCTCAAGTAGACAATATGAATTGAACGTTTATCTACCGTATAAAATTTCTTAAGAGCAACAAAAGTTTTAGATCAAGCTCATATTTGTGTTTTCACTTCATCCATGTCCACTTGATCTTATGAATAGGTTAGGTGACAAATAAAACTGTGGGCCCAATGGTGGAAATTGATATTCCCACTGTTTCTTGTGGTGTGGTCCACTCGAGCTTCAAATATGATATAGTTTTGGAATTAACCCTTAAAATGAGCTAGAAAAATAGATGGACGGCATGGATAAATCACATTCATTCTTAGTGCACCCAACAAAGTTTACTTAGTATGACAAGAGCATTATGAGTAACTCAAGACACAATTTGATTTACGTGGATCACAAAATTAGAAACAATGCATAAGATAACACCTACTTTCTAAACTGTTTTTCTTTGTGTGAGCAACATAAGTTATAAATATAGCTAAATGTGAGTCATACATTTTATATAATTACCATAGTGGTCTTTAAAATAAATCAAGAGTGAATAATCTCCTCTAAGTATTTCGAGGGTAAATGTCACATTCAAATTATTTCCATTTGAATGGCCTTTGTAAATCATGAATACTGTTGATTTGTATGCATTGCAGTTAAAATGTAATGATTCACTTGGTGATTGATGTGGATTTTTATGCATTACAATAAAAATGTAATTAAAAGTTCACGTTGTTAGACACAATCGAAAGTCTGTGAAATCCTCATAGGATTTGCATTTTTACAAGGTCATTGTTTGGGAACCGTGGATTTCATTCTCAATGGCAATAAAGAAAAAAAAATATTTTAATATAACTATCTACTTCATTGGGTATCAAATAAAGGTGTGAATTATATTAAATAATCATTACTTTTTTTATAATTTAAATTATTAGTAAAAAAAAAAGTAAATGAGCATTGTGAAACAAATATCAGATTTACACTTTCTATCTATAGAAGAACTTAAAATTGGAATTAATGTTCCAATGGTTCTCATGGAACTCATTCTGGCTTGTTGGGCATCGTGGACTGGAAATCTCCTGGATTTGGAATACTCTATATTAATTTTAATGACTTAATGATTCTCATGGAACTCATCCTTACTTGTTTGGTACCCTGGATTGGAAATCCCTGGATTTATAATACACTGGATCCATAAATCTTTACTTGTGTTTGGCACCTTGGATTTAGTATCCCTGTCATACAAAAATAGTTATGCACTTAAATTATATAATATATTTACAAGGGTTTGAATTTAATTACCAAATCAACTTTAACATTCCCAATCAATGTAAATATGCCATGCTTGATACGATGATTGTAATAAGCCTGTTTAAATATATTCTCAACAAAAAATGATGAAATTCCAAACCTCAATGAGTGGGCAACAAGCAAAGGATTACAACCGAGCAACTAACCAACATTTTTAACCATTGATTTATATGGTCAAAGTTTGGTATACTTAGATCATTCTATTTATGCAAACTTAGTGATATAATTGATAATCCCATTATTTTGGGATATCATCAACGGACCATGTGTGCAATAGATTAGTGGTCTATTGTGTAGTACATGTATTTTACACATGCGAATCTCTAGTCTTATAGAGTGAGAAAAAAAGGGAGGATTGATAATCGAAGTAAAAGGAGAGGGATTGCAAAACTCACCATGAGGATTTGAATTTATAGATTGGAAATACCCTCTAATTTGTACTTCCAAACTATTGATGAATTCAAGATACCCTCAAATTTAGTCTTAAAAGGATGGGACACCCTAAGTCTTTAGAAAAAGAATAAAAATAAAAAGCCCTAGGAAAACTTAAATCCACGCTGCCAAATGACTTGTAACTAGTCTCTACTGTACTCGTTGGGGTGTGAACTCGGCTCACAAATACCACCCGCCCCTCCGTCCTTTTTCTTTAGTTGGAAGTTAACGCCCGTCCTTCCATTACATGCCTATCGGAGTTAATTTTACATAAATAACATGCTGGGTCTTATATACTTAGGTGGGTCTCCTACAGTACGCAACTTTTAACATATCAAACTTCTATAAATCCATACCGTCCATCAATTTTTCTACATCATTCTAGATCATGAGGCACATCTAAAGCTCAAGTGGACCACATTACATAAAGTAGTGGGGATTGAACGACTGCAATTGAAACCTTCCTATGGTCCACTTGTAAGGTTTTCTTGCCACCTAACCTATTCATAAAGTCACAAAGACATGGATCAAGGGAAATCACAAATATCAACTTGATCATAACCTTTTATGGCCCTAAAAAGTTTTTAATGATAGGCATCCAATTCCCAAAGTCTCTTGTGGTGTGGCCCACTTGAATTGGATCCGCCTCATTTTTGTCTCATGCCCTAAAATGATATGGAAAAATGGCTAGACCATATGGATCTGACATATACATCATGATAGGGCCCACCGAAGTTCCACACATCAACACTTCTAATTTTCTTCTCTCACCCTGAATGTGCTGCACCACACAGCCGGCAATGGAATTTCTTGACCTGTGAAATTTACGTGGGCCCTACGATGATGTATTTCTTATATCTACACCATCCCTCCATTTTTTTTTCCAGATCATTCAAAGAAGTCCAAAACCAAGGTAGATTCAAAGCTTAAGTAGACCACCACAGGAAACAATGGGAATTGACACCTACCATTGAAAACTTATCGAGGCAACGGAAAGCTCTAATCAAGTTGATATTCGTGTTTTCTCTTTGTTAAGTTCTGTGCGACCTCATGAACAAGTTAAATGGTGTTGAGAAATCCTTTTTTGTGTTGGTTAAAATTAATAATGCATTATTTTTAAAAATTCAAATCAAAATATATTTTTTCCTCAAAAAGATTTTAAAAATTTGTGAAAAAAGTGGGTTTTGTCTTTTGTCCCACATCGCATAGAGATGGAAATTTTAAAGGCTTTATAAACTATTATGTGAATAGTTTACTTGAAGAAAAGAGGGAGAGAGAGTCGCACCCGCTAGCGCGGGCAAGGGCGTGGGCAATGAGGCAGTGTGGTTGTAGAGGCACTAGTGGTGTACTTTACACTTTACATGCAACCATACCGCCGCGAGTAGTTGCTCCCTCATCACCTAACGCGAACCATCATAAGAACCCTATACCCTCTATATAAATTAAATCCCTCCAGGTCTTAGAGTATCTAGAATCAAGTGATCTTGTCTACCAATAAATCAAAAACAAAAAAATTCTTTCTCCCCTTTTTCACTAAGTTTATAATACATTGAGTTCTCGGACTCATTGAGTTTTTGAGTTTGAATACTCGCTAAGATTACCAGAGAAAGTGACTGCATTAGCCGAGTTCCTAAGGTGGTCCCTTCGTGATTGTTGCACATGGGACCAAATAGGGCTTGTTGCATCTTGGAAGCAATTCACTAGCAACTTGTCAATGATCTTGGGAGAGGGGGTGAATCAAGCATTAACGACAACATATCTAATATGTGCTTTAGCCTGGTTCAAATCAACTTATTCAGTTTTTAGTTTTCAAATATCCTCTTTTTAACTTTTTCCAACAATCTCAAAGCTTGATTGACATGGATACCAAAAGCATTGCATCAATTAAGTTGATGACCCAATACTTAATAAGGCTTGATCGGATGACACAAACTTCACCAGGTAGCAAGATAAGCTAAAGTTCACTCTCACTACTCTAAAGATCTATTATATACTAAACTAGATCCTACAACCACTTCTAGAAGTGACTGACAAGGATTATATATAATACATTTCTACAGGAATCAAACGACAAAAAGACTAATTGTCGTGTCACAATCACATCTTAAACGCCACATCCGACCATCTATATGACTTGTACACATAAACAACTTTGGCCAAAGAAATCTAGAACGTGTTAGAATACAAATACAAGGTTGAAGAAGGAATGAAGAAATTCCCAATTGCCAGGTAGTTCAACTTCACAACGGCACATATTAAGCCTCTGGTGGCCTAGATCCAAGAATTGCATTTGATGGTAAAAAAAATAAAGGCCTAAAAAATCGACATACCTAAATCCTTCAAAATTGGGGTCATAATATCAAACAACTTTTGGCTCCTTTGCTTGCTACGGAATTAGAATGCTGGACAAATCCAAGCCTGAACATTTCTCCTTCATTGTCCAGTGGATGGGCTCCTTCTATTTATTGGTGGTTGATGGGGATTGGTGCCCCTGGTTGCAGGCTGATGAGGTGGACGGGCTGCATCCTAGGCTAGTTGAAGTGGGTAGGTTGTGCCCTTGACTTACTGATGGAATGGGTAGGTTGTGCCCTTAGTTGGGTGATGAGGTGGATGGGCCGCATCCTTGGCAAATGGGTAGGTTGTGTCCCTGGTTGGGTCGGGTTACATCTTTGGCTAGGTGAAGTGGGCAGGTTGTGCCCCTCTGTAACACCCTAGTTTTTCTAATACCCGAGTGTTAGGTATCTCAGGGTGTCACTTCATTTTTTTAATGAACTATACAGACATGTTTGCACACACTTGATTAAAACTAGAGAATTTGGAAAAGTTATACATAAAAACCCTAATATTAGAAATCTAAACCTAACAAACTCCGTCTATCACCTTGATAGTCAAATCAGACTGCTCATTATTAATATTTGGATCTGGATCATCATATCCATCGTCCATCGGTCCATAAGATATGGTTGATTGAACCCTAAGAGCTAACAACCCCAAGTGCAGGGCTGCGATGTAGTTTTAATTCGATAAGACTGAAATCGAATCCTTAAGGAATGTGGAACATAACCTATAACTAATGTAATTGTAACAATTGTATGGGTTTTAATGCAACAAATATGTTAAGGGTTTAAACAAATTAATAAAAGACTAAGGATACAAGAATCAACTTATAGTAATCACAATATCTTATTTATTGATTCAACTATTATAATTTAATTGGAATCGAAGTCTTCTCCTATCCAATCGGAGAATAATTCTATTAAACCAATTATCAACACTTATAAAACATGATTTCAATTGAATGATTCTATCATGAAGCGCTCGAATCTCAATCGTAGGGAATCAAGAGCGTCTAAAGCACCCTTAGGAAACCATATATAGATTGAATCATTCTCTAATTTAGGCCAACAAATTGTTAAATCAAAGCATTCATTGTACCCATAGTGCACAACTATAATGTCCTAGATTTTTGCTAATTTCAATTTCCAAAAATCCTTGAAATTTTTTTTATATAACTAGCCTACATTGTCACTTACCGACTCTTGACGCTCGAGGTGAGTGTATACGTGGGTGGTACCAGTAAAGAACCTCACAATTTTGATTAATCAACCATAAAAAGCGAACGAATCTGCCCCGATCACTTAAACATCAGGTCTAGCTTCGTGATTTGTTCATATATGGCCAAAATCTAGCCGACCTATCACTGACTAAACGAGACAGCCGTAACTAAATAAAGACTTACCTAAAGCTGAGAAAACTAGGCGTTGAATCTTAATTAATAAACCAAACCGACCCAATATCCTTTTAGCCTAAGAACCGATGGTTTAGAGTGATTATAATCGAATCGTCATTTTCACTAATTGTGGATAGGCCACACTATGAACTTAGCTAATCCAAACCCTAATAATTGCTGCAAGAAATTTTGCTACTCAATTTATTTCAGAAATACCCTGATTATCCGAACAAACTCTAAACAGCTCGTTAGTGGTCGTATAAACCTAAGACTATAGAAAGATGTTCTTCTAAGTGGGCTTGACGTCCTTTGCGAGACATCGAGCCCAGGTCGCGTCTCGAATCACTCAACTTGAACTCGCAAGGCGAGTGCTTGGGTTGTGTGGATACCTTAAATGAAATTTTGAAACTTAAGTGAAACTAGCTCATTGCTTTTTTGTGAAGTTGTAGCATTCGGATCATCGGTTCATGGCCAAATTTGGGGTACTGATTAACGATATTTCTCCACATATATTTGTATAGTCATGGCCCCGATTGATCATCGGTGACCATTGATTTAAGTTAAGGCCTTACCAGTTAATCAGTACACCTGATCATCATATAATCGTGTCCAAACAGATATCTCATTGTTGGACACCTATTCCATGGCTTAAATCGACCCATATGCCTTCGTCGGGTCTCATTAGTGGGAAACAACCTCCCTTAGGGTTAATATAATGAATAAAGGGCCATTAGGGCCATTTGCACTGCTTCTGGCACTATGTAAAGCCTTCATTTGGGCACCCCCTCCTCCCATACGAATTTCAACAAGAGAAAAATGGAGAAAGAGAGAAAGAGAAAGAAGAAGAGAAGAAGAGAAGAATAGAGAGTAGGAGTGGAGAGGTTTTGGTGCTTCCCTTCATCAGTTCCCACCGATCAAAGCCCTAGCCTCGATCGTTTTCCTTCGCCGAATCCACCCTACTCGCGATTAGAGGTAAGAAACAAATCATACTTCATAACTTAGGTTTTTAAGGATGAATTGCATAAATCTCATATAGTTCTTGGTGTTTGTATAGGAATTTGTGATTTTTCCCAAATCTATAACCCTAGGAGCTCAAGATCGGAAATTCCTTCTTAAAGGTGTAGATCATTATCTCTAGGTTATCTTTTATCGACCCTTGAGGGTCTCAGTCAATGATTAGTTACTTATGGATAAATTTGTGTATGCTAATATGTTAACAATTTGATTTTTCTATAATATATGTTGTTCATTGGATATGGATGCTCACATGTTTGATGAAATGCGTGAATGGTGGAATGTATTACTTTGTCGATGTTCATATGCTTGATTTAATGCTTTAGTGATTGTATTATTTTATGCATGCTCACATGTTTGATTTAATGCCTTAGTGAATGTAGTATCTTATGTATGCTTACATGTTTGATGAAATGCCTAAGTGGTTATGTAGTAAAACTACGCTATAAGTGTGTAATGTAGTGTTTAATCTATAGAGACTTAGGATTGCTACGATATTCGTTCAGTTGGCTAACTACTCGAACTAAAGGGGTGGCTCAAGTTAGGCTCGATCGACTCAGGTTAAACATGGACGACCGACATTAGATAGACTACACGGGATGCTTGCACCCGCTGTCGGTTCTACCGGGGTTCTCTCATGTTAATCGAATTAGTCCACTGGCTGATTGATTATATATGTTCAAAATGTATGACATGACCAAATAGAATCTAGGATACCCTATTCCCAATTGTTGTGTCTATTCATATCCGTTAGTACGATACAATCCCACTAAGACTCATGAGCGGGGCATGGTGGTATGTGACACCGTATCCGAGCTGTCCGCCTACGCTGGGGTGACAAGCCTCCCCGCAGTGACTAGTGAGCACTAATGGAGGTGATAAATCATTGTTCGAATGACCCTCGTCAAATTTCCTGGCCGATGGTTGTGCGTCAAAGTACCGTTCGAACGACTCGGGCATGAATGAAATTGGGCGACGAGCCCTTTCCTTTGTGGTCGTTTGGTTTTATGTAACAAGCCCGCACCTCATATTTGAGTGATCATACTCGATGTTTGGGTGACGACCCATACCGGGTTGATCCTCATACCTTTGGGTATCATGTCATACCTTTGAAATTATTGATTGGTAAGATAAACGGGTGGTACTTAAAGTTGGATCAAGGGACACTAATGAGGAGCCGCTACGTGCGGCAACGAGCCACATGATCCGGATTAGGACTCGTGATATAACATCGGTATCTTAGCTTCGCCAATATGCTGCATGAATGCAACTTAATAATTACTCAGTTAACATATGCATTAATCGCATTACATTAGATAGGATGTGGCAATTTGGCGCTGGATCGCTTGATGAGGGAGTGTTGACATATGTGAAATGGGCGTTGAAGTCACTTAGGAGGGAGTGTTATTTGGAAAGAGCATGCATCATGTCAAATTTTCATATACGCAATTAACAAGAGTATTTATGATTATTTGATTTCTTGTTTTATCATTACCTGTGTCGATCAAGTTGATAACATGTTTAACTTTGAACTAATAGAACCACTGAGTTAGCTACTTACTCCTACCTGAGACGGTGTTTTAAAACACCAAACAGGCAAATTATCGATGTAGGTACTATCGATATCTCAGGCGGGTAGGCTTAGATCGGCTTGCACTTTCGCCGTGATGCCTTAGAAGCATCGGGCGAAACTGGAATACCATGCACTTATTTAATCTTGTGCTCGTATATGTTGGAGTTTTAACTCGATGGGTTCTATATGTTGATTTTATGGTATGTTCATTATGGCTTGTATAATTCCTATTTTGGGCAATCACCACTATTAAAATTGTATTTTTGACTGTTAGCCCTATATTTATAATTTTTGTCACCTTTACCTCACTTTCGATCTGCTAAATTAAATTACATTACTCTGATTGCTAGTGTGTGAAAAAAATACGAATCTGAATGAGGTCACACGTGCGTTTTCATTTGGTTAGCACCCGGGAACTCGGGATCGGAGTCTATGTACTCGTGTACCGATTTTCGGGGCATTACAATAACAAATCCATAAATAAAAAACTTAAAGACTTTAAAGTAAAATCGAAATCAACTCAATATAATAACATCATTGAATTTCATTGTTTTATTGAATCAAATAAACTAAATAATATAATTAACTACAAGCTTCATCCCTTAGACTTAGCTAAGAGCTTAGCCTAATATGACTAACATCCTAGAAATTATTATTATTTTTTTAAAGATCTTTAGAACTCGTGAAGAAATTAAAGTAGAAGAACATTGCGTGTTTTATTCATTCTAAGGTTCCTTCCGCTCCTAACGTGTGACTGATGCGCACAGCAAGTGGTATTAGAGCGTAGGTTTTACATTTGTTTTCTTTTTTTTAAAAAAAATTTATTTGAATCTGAGACATGAGATTGAAGGGATTGAATGTGAAGTTTGAGATGGTGAGAAGTTTACAGGTAAAAACAACTTTGAATTATTAAGGTTGAAGATGAAAGCCCTCCTAATTCAGCAAAGGACAAAATGTTCTAAATTGATGAAAGAAGAGAATTGTGATGAACTTTATAAGAGAGTGATTAGCGTAATTTAATTGTGTTTGGCCGATGAAGTCCTTTATAATGTTATTAATGAGATGACTATCGTGAGCCTACGGGTGAAGTTGGAGAGCATCTACATGATGAAGTTACTCTCCACTCGTCTATATCTGAAGAGACAGTTGTAAACTCGAAAGATGGTGGAAGGGTCAGATATCTATGAACACATCAATATCTTCAACAAACTAATTTGTAAACTGACAAGTGTGGAGGTGAAGATCGATGAAGAAGACAACCCTAATTTTGTTGACGTCTCTTTCAGATTCCTATGAGAATTTGGTGGATACTTTGTGCCATGGTAGAGATACCTTGGACCTTAATACCATTTTCAATCAAAGTAGTAAAGAAGGAATAACGATGGAAAATATACTTCAGCAAGGGCTCTAGTTACAAGAAGGAGATTGATTGAGTGAGAGAATGGGAAGTCGCGATCGAGGTCCAAGTCGAAGGGCAAATGAAAGTTGAAGTGTTAGAATTGTGGCATGATAGGACATGAAATAGGACTGTATAAATCCAAAAAATCTATGAGGATGAGAAATTAAATGATTCACCGAAGAAGACCAATTCATCGGAATCCAGAGAGGAGGCGAGTGGATGTGATGCATTGTTTGTGTCCAAGGTCAGACACATGTATAACGAGTGGATTTTGGATAGGGGGTATCCTACCACATGTGTCATCATCGGAGCTGGTTCACCATGTACATTTACTATGATGATGGCTTGCTTCTTATGGGCAACAATTATGCCACTAAGATGATCGGAATTGGTTCTGATCGTATTCAAATGTATGATGGGATGGAGAATACTCGGACATATGTGAGGCATGTTCCGAACTTAAAGAATAATTTGATATCTCTAAGAGCTCTTGAGGTACTCGGATGCAAATTTGTCGGGTTTTAAGGTGTCCTAAAAGTTTATAAAGGGGCACTTACTGTTATGAAGGTACAACAACGCATAAATCTTTACAGGTTGATCGGGAGCATGATATTGTTTGGAACTGTAACATCTATAGCAAAATCCACATCAACACGTGTGTGGCATGCACGTCTAGGCCACATGAGTAAGCGTGGTATGAAGGTACTTCTTAATCTTAGTTTGATTCCTAGCTTTAAAAGTTTTGATTTAGATATATATGAGCATTACATATATGAGAAACAATCAAGGTTATCTTTTAAAACTGGAAAACATGTTAGTAAGGGTTAGTTTGATTATATGCACTCAAATGTGTGGGGGTCGATGCCCATCGTTTTTATAGGAGGGTTGTCATTCTTTGTCACATTCATTGACGACTTCTTTAAAAATATGTGGGTTTATTTTATGAAAAAAAAATCAATATTTTTCGCCACCTTCAAAGCATCGATGGCAATGGTAAAAAAGCAGACAGGTTGAAAGTGGAAAATTATGAGGATCGATAATGATGAAGAGTTTTCCTATAAGGAATTTAATCAATTTCTATAAGAACGAGGGGATCGTGAGGCATAAAACAATAAGGCATACAACATATTAGAGTGTTATGGCGGAACATATGAATCAAACTGGTTTGGAAAGAGCCCAAAGTATGTTAAGCAACACAAGTTCGAGCAACGAGCTATGGGTTGAGGTAATGAACATGACTTGCTATTTAGTGAATAGATCTTTGTCTATGCTGATTGATTGTAAAATTCCATAAAAGTTATTGAGTAGTTAGGAAGTTGACTACATAGGGTTGTAGATATTTGATTATGATGCTTACTCTCATGTACAGTTAGTTAAGAGAGATAAGTTAGACCAAATGGTGAAAAAATATACTTTTGTTGGCTATGGTGGTGAAATGAAAGGATACAAACTGTATGACCAGGTTTCACGTAAGGTCATATTTAATCGAGATGTCAAATTTGGTGAGGGTTCTTTATTCCACAAGGATGAATATAAGGAAATGGAAACATCGATGATTGACGTTGAAACATATAAAGTTGAAACACTTGAAGAAGTTGAGCCGCAGGAAGAGGTACATGAAAAAGTGGACCACCACCTGTTAGGAGAAATTCATCAAGAAATCGCAGGGTACCGTTGAGATACATGGATGACTCAAATGTTGCGTTTGCTCTTATTATAAATGAGGGGATCCATTTACCTTTCAATAAGCATTAGATGATCGTGATGCTGAGAAGTGGATGGTGGCAATGCATGATGAGATGGATTATATATCTGAATAAGAATAAAATGTGAGAGCTGGTGGAGCTACCCATTGGAAGGAAAGTGGTTAGGTGTAAGTGAATTTTTCGTAAGAAACCAGATAGGCACAAGGTAAGACTGGTTACGAAAAGCTATGCTCAGAAAGAAGGCGTCAACTTCAGTGAGATATCCGTGCCAGTTGTCAAGCAAGTATCTATCAAATTTGTATTGCCATTATTTGCCCAATACAGTATGGAATTAGAACAGTTGGATGTGAATATCATTTTTTTACATAGGGAACTAAAAGAGCGGATTTACATGAAGTAACCTGAAGGGTTTAAGGGGCATGGAGCAGAGAATAAGGTTTGTAGGTTAAAGAGGTCATCCTGAAACGGTCGCCTGGGTAGTGGTATAAAAAGTGTGATTCTTTTATGTTGAACCAGTAGTTTATCATAAGCGAGTTCGATCATTGTGTCTGTTATATATCACTAAATGATAGGAAATTCATAATTCCAGTATTGTGTGTTGATAATATGCTTATCACTAACCAGATCATGTCTGAAATCAACATATTAAAGGCTCAATTATGCAGGACATTCGAGATGAAAGATTTAGGTGCCGCGAAAAAAATTCTTGGCATTGACTTACACAAAGTTAGGGAAAGGGGCAGGCTATAGTTGTCTCTGGAAGAATATCTTGAGACAGTCTTGGTCAAGTTTGGACTTAATAAGGCTAAACTGGTCAGCACATCCCACACTTCTCACTTCCAGCTTTCTCTGAAACAATGTCCTACGTAAGATGAAGAAAACTAGTATATGTCTTGTGTGTCCTACTTAAGTGTAATTGGTAGTCTTATGTACGTCGTGGTCTATATTGTATATGATATTTCACATATAGTGGGTGTTGTGAGTATATATGCATGTCATACCCCGGCAAGTAACACTGGGAGGCCATGAAATGCCTACTTCGTTATATAAGAGGTATGATGGACTACGTCATAAGATTTGAAAATTTTAAGAAGAGACCAATGGGCTATGTGGATTCGGATTATAGTGGTAATGTAGACAATAGAAGGTCAGCCTCTGGTTATTCGTTTGTGCTATCAGGTGGAGCAATCGGTTAGATGTTGAAGCTTTAATATGTGGTTGCTCTTTCCACAACCAACGTGGAATATATGACAGTGACAGAAGTGTTCAAGGAAGTTGTTTGGTTGAAAGGAATGATGAATGAGTCGGGGCTTCAGCATGAAGTCTTGCCTATACATTGTGACAACGAAAACGTGGTCAATTTAGCAAAGAACTTGGTGTTTCATTCTCAGACTAAACACATTAATCTGTCATCATTTTGTCTGGCGGATGATAAAGGAAGGTGGTGTTACTCTTGAAAAGATTCACACCAGTGAAAATCCGATGGACATGCTTACAAAGGTTGTTCCTGTAAAGAAGTTTAAGTTTTGCTTGACTTTTATGGGCTTAACAAAGGATGAATGAAGATAGAGTGTGCAAAGAAGAGACGATGGTGATTTTACTATGAGAAAATTTAAAGATGTGATAGCAGATTGGAACAGTGAATATGCTAGATTGAAGCCACGGCGGAGATTGTTTATTGAGTGCCTTCAATCTAATGTTGAAACAGGGGATTTTGATGGGATTGATCAGACTGTGGATCGATCTAGAAAATCATGAGTTTACTATCTAGACACTTTTAGGCATGTTCGATTCGATCGAACATTGGGTGTCGATCGATCAAAGATTGGAGATCAATAGTTCGCATAACTTTTGTATAAGTACGTTGTTTTGTTTCTAATTCTATATGGGGGTCATATAAATCATGTTAATATGGGATTAGGGAAATTTCTAGAGTGTAATATGTGAGAGGTCGAGAGCTAAACGGTTTTGAAGGGAGAAAACTATAGTATTAAGATCTGTAAGTTGATTCCATCTATTGTAAAATCTCTACGTTTCAAAAATTTCATTTCTTTGTAGTGTGTTTAATTCATTCTAAGGTTGCTTCTGCACCTAACGTGTAGCAGCTGCGCACAACAAGGAGTCTCGTTCTTTTCGATTGCTATTTGATGGGCTTAAATTCGAGCTTTGTTGGCAAATAGTGTACAAGTGTTTTGCGACTCTAAGCATGTCTTCGTATGAGAGTGCAAAGTTGGATAGCCATAGTTTCATAAACTCTACCATCCTCTGTTTATTCCCAATGATACATATTTTCCAATACACACATCCCTAGGATTTCAAAAGTCCCCAAGTTCATAATATCAAAGTTTTTCATAATGAAATTGGCATTGGGTTCAAACTTTTTGAGGAGATCCACTTATTCAAGAGTCAGGTCATCGTCTTCCTCATCCTTAGCTTCGCCCAAATCCATAATCTAACTCTAAATCAAAATTATAGGAATCGACTTCACATCGATGAATTTCAACAAGTAGATTAAGCTCGTTATCGCTTAGAATTGTCAAAAGCTAATTTTGGATTTGATTTTTTTCCCCATATTTTTGAAAATATTATATTTTTTTTCCAGATTTTTGAAAATATTTAATATAATATTTGAATTTTTGTGTCTGCGAGAATTTATGATTTTTTAGTGTTTCGGGAGTATTCAATTTTTCCTTTTTGCAATTATTTGAATTTTTAAGATTCTAAATTTTTAGATGCTTCAGGGAAGATGACATTGCAAACCAGGGACCATCCTAGCTGAACTTAAAGAGCCAAAATTATTTACATCCGCCTTTTTCTAAGCCGACAACTATAGAAGATTTGCAGGCCTATTCTATTATTAAGAGAACCACACTTCAGCCACGGTAACTCGCTTTTCGGAGAGTCAAGACTATAATCCTCGGGAGGGCCCTCGCCGTCATCCTTGAACATCATGATGTTGGTGGGGCTGGGCTTAAAGTCGAAGTCAAAGTCCATCCCTCCAGGATCGTCCATTGTGCAATGGAGCTCCTTAAGCTCATCCTCCTTAGGTAGGGCCTAGACCTTGGTCCATTCAATCGGGGATATTTCTTGCCCCTTCTCCCAATTGTGTCTTTTGTCAACCAATTCTAAAGTTCTAGCTCTGTAAATTTGACATCTAGCATGGGTTTTGACTTTCCATTCAGGTGGATGACTTTGACATTAACAAACTTTACCAGGAAGCACATAAACTCATCATCTTAATCCCACAACATCAACCTTTGCCCGTGGCCTCACCTATCCAATTGTCTCATTTTTTTCGTTCAAGCATTTCATATCCCAGTCTTGCAATTCCAAGGTTTTTTCGAACTACTATAACTTTTGGCTTGTCCTGTTTTTTGGCTTAGAATTAGAAAATTTGGTTCTCTAGCATGACATAATAGGGTCCGAAGTAAAATTAAAGTTTTATAATTTCAAAATTGAATTGATGTTATGGAATGTCCCCCTCAAAGTGTTGTATGTCAGTGACTAGGATATCTAGCTGTAGACTTTGCATTTGCACAGAGGCGGATCGCGCTCACATGGGGCTTAGGTTGTCATTTTAAAAGTGATTAAAAAGGCTTATCTTTGACTGGAGTTGCCACTAGCCGGTTACTCTGATTCCATAGCCGGCTAGAATCTGTAGAAATGTTTAGGAGATAATCTGAAGATCCTCCACCCTAAAAATTTCTCCTTGATCTATGGCCATAAATTTCAGGTAAGGGACCATGGTTACATGGAGGGAATGTGTTAGGCATCCATTCTGCTTGTACAAATGTACGGTCTTTACTTCACAAGATCAAGTGAATTGTTGAGGATTAGTTCTTGCACATTATGTATACAAAGTGTATGTGGAATGTCATGTTAATGCACCATCACTGCCAAGCGGTGTCTCATGTTAGATAAATTTACCCTAACTCACTTATCTAGAGGAATATCTAGTCGACCTGAGTTTTTGATGGGTGAGGAACTTGGCAAACCATAGAGCATACACTCGAATTGATTGAGTGAAAATACTATGCTATTATGGATGCCATGTCTGGAGACGGATCGCGCTCATGCAGGCTAGTTGACGTTTAAAAAATGATTAGAAAGGGTTATATTTGAATGAAGTTGCTAGTAGTTAATCTAATTCACAGTAGGTTAAACCCCATGTAAATGTTAGGAGTGAGAATCCGAGGATTCCCCATCCTAAAATGACTCATGGATCTATGTCTAAAGATTCCGAGTAAAGGACCATGATTACAGATATGGAAGGGATTAGGCACACACTCTGCCCAAACGAATGTACAGTCTCTACTTCATAAGATATCATGAACTATTGAGGATTATGATCAGTTCTTGGGCACTAATGATACAAAGTGTGTGCAATGTCATATTAGATGTAGTGCCTATGACAAGCTATAGCCTAGGTTAGATAAATCAACCTTAACTCTCCCACTTGCCATAACCTACAACATAAGCAAATGCGCATAAGCTTCCTAGAAGCTCAGTATAATGCATGTATGCATGCGCAATGTATATGATAGATATATAGCATCGATATCAATATTGATATCATAGCAAGCAGCAAAGATGGATGACTAATCTTGCCAATGTCTATACATGCAATCGGCTATACCATGGCTATGCAGTATATGCTATGCAAAGGCTAGATAAGTCAAATGTCACATGCATGCCAATCCTAATGTCTAATTCACATCTTAGTACGGTTTTTATCTAGGATCAACAAGTCTAATACACAAGCACTAGTCCACAATGCGCAAGCATTACACTAGTAAGAGACCTCACTACTCGCCTTGTCTGTGGTAACACCAATACTGATGTGGCTTGCCAATAGCGGACCCATTCCCAAGCTACTTAGACTCGACCTCAATCGCCACCACACAATCTGAGCAGGTAAGGCTGGACCTCTTTCCAACTGACTACACAAAGGGGGAAGACACAACCTACTGGTATTTGGTATTCATGCGCTCATGTATTCACTTAGTATCGACACTAGAGCATCCTGCAGCCACATGGTTTAGGGCCTTTCACCCACGGACATCCTACGTACCCAATATGCTCAAAATAGATTTTCAAAGTCAATACTCATATATGTCAACCACAGCAAAGCCACAGTGGTCACAACCTCGATGTCGTTAGGGTGTAAGCTACAACCCTGATGCTGCTAGGGTGAAGATGCAATTGCATGAATGCATGAGTCCATAGTCTGAGCCATGCAACCATGTCATCCAAGTCGTGCATATGTGAAGAGCAGCCCCATCTCATACGGGTCCTTGAAAAGCCATAAACCGCAGGGTCATCAATATAACCTTGCAGTGTATAAGCAACCATAAACCATGACATGAGTACCAACTTCGGTCCGTTGGCTAGCAGGGATGTTACCTATTGGACAATGTCCCAAATCCAGTTGTATTCAACCATGATCAACCATCATCCAATGTCATACATGGGGATGTACAATCATATAATCATCCATGCATGAGGTGAGTAATATTGTGTCAGGCATAAAAGTAATGCTAAATCAATATAAAGCAATGCTAAATCAATGTAAGAGTGATGTTATATCAAACATAAGGGGAACATTAAACATGAGAGAAGTGTCCTACCAACACAAGGTAAACATTGCACTGACATGAATAGGTAAACACATCATCCATGAGAGATGGGGGCCATTGGGCCACAAAGCTACGCTTCAGTGGGATTTCAATAAGGAGCCCGCTCATTAAGCACACATAAGACGACCCTAATCACACTCCAAATAGTGCATAAGTATGGAGCTATATGTGGCTTTAAGAAACGATCATGGTAGGCCCCACAAGGGCATTAAGGTGGCCTTAAAGATCGTGCAAGGCAAGGCCCGAGACGACAACCCATATCAAAATTAAACATGACCCATACCAAAACTAAACATTGCCCATGCATGGGCTTAAACAAGGAATCCTATTAGGCCATAAGGAAAAGGCCCACTAACGATGTGAATCGTCTGTGTGGCATGGCCCACTTGAGACAGTGAATCTGCCCGAACATGGGGCCTATGCACTAAGAAGAGCCGCCAAATCGGGTGGCTAGTGATGTAGAGTGGGTCGCAGATAGTTACATGGCCAAGATGGATCAGAAAAGGCCCGGCCGACGACATAAGTGATCCAAACCATCGGACCTTAAAATCGGGCGTATCTCGCAATCCGGAATGAGTTATCTGATGTAAAATATATGATTTTGGGGTAGAATGAGCTACTTTAGCCAACTAACTCGACTATGCCAGGTTGCCCAAGCTGGATTTGTGAAATACAGCCAGATCGACGGTCATTTTCCTATTTTAATTTCATTTTTACTACAAATAGTAAGTTTTAGTTTGATTATAACTCTTCATCCGTTGGGCTTTAGGAGTTGCATCCGACGTGAAAAGAGCTTAGAAAAATTAGGAGAATAGCTTGGTAAAACCAAATAGGACACTTACTAGTTTTGGCCGAAAACCTTGCAACTAGTAGACATCACGACCGTCTATAAAAATTAAGTTTACTATTTATAGTAAGTTGCGAATTCTAGGAGTTTTAGATGTAGTTTGATTTTGATTTCTTTCCCATTGCTTAGTACCCCTATTTAAAGGGTTGTGAACTCGTTTTTATTCATTCATTAATCAATTTTGAATTTATTAGATTTTATTTCTATTTTCTGCTTTCTTTCCTTGTGGATTCAAGAAGTCTCTGTAAGGAGTCCAGAGAAGTTCTGTGGATTCGGAATAGTTATCCTCTTGAGGAAGACGGTGCTCGACCTCACGTCCTTCCTTGGGTCAATTTGGTATCAAAGAGAGGTTTTTCCTCGGATAGATGGCTTCTAACGATAAGTCAGGCAACAATCCCATGGGTGGTACTCTAGGGAATTTACCTTTAATGGCGGCAACTTTCGAAGCAACGTAGCAAGAGAATCGGCAAGCCATGCAAGGGCTGCAGGCTTCTATCGACCACATAGCGAATCTCTTTGCGGAAACCCTAGGGCAACTCCGTGTTCCTGGTGGTAATCTTCCACCGCCAATTGCTGAAACTCGTAATCATCATGATCGCAGGATAGTACTGGTAGTGCATCCAAGGGTCATTCCTGAGGAAGGGGATCCAGTGAGGAGGAGATCAACGTTACAATCTTCCAACACCCCAAATAAGGTGGCGATTAAGTAGATCGAACAGATCAAGAATTCAAAATGCAGGTTGATATTCCTAACTTCAATGGCCAACTACACATTGAGGATTTCATCGACTGACTTTCTGAAGTTGAGCGATTTTTCGACTATATGGACATCCCTGGAGCAAAGAAGGTCAAGCTTGTGGCCTACAAGTTGAAAGGAGAAGCTTCAGCTTGGTGGGAACAACTGCTACTCACATGAATCATGTAGATGAAAGCACCAATCCGCACATGACAGTGGATGAAGCAGCTACTACATGTTTGATTCCTCCCTAGCGATTACGATCAGGTATTATTCCAACAATACCAAAATTGTCGACGGGGTAGTCAGTCGGTGAGAGAATACATAAGAATTTTACCGCTTAGTGGCGCATAATGATTTGGTCGAGACTGAATCGTAGTAAGTCGCCCGATTCAACGGTGGATTACATATAGCGATCCAAGATCGGGTCCAGATGCAGTCCGTCTGAACGATGAATGATGTGATCAAGTTGGCTACTCAGGCAAAAGTGTGACTTGAACGTCCTAATACACGGCCCTATCTTACCGCAAGGATCGCTACGGCAAGTCCGCCCCAAGGAGCTCCACAGTCCAAGGGGAAAGAGCCTGTAGGAGCACGCACTCAACCTCCTACGTCTGAGAACCAAGCTTAGGGAAGCAGGTAAGCTAGACCCCAAAGGGGCATATCAACTGCAGCTGGTCCAAGTAGAATCCCAAACCCCTATACTCAACCAAGGCCCAACAACTGCTATCGTTGTGGCCAACCGGGCCACCTATCAAATACTTGTCCCTAATAAAAAGTGGCGAACCTTGCCATCAATGATGGTAGTGCTGATAATGCCTATGAAGATCCAGATGTCAAAGAACAAGAGCATACCATCGAGGACGAGGCAGATGATTCAAGTTGAGTTTAGCAAGATTACGGCGAGTTACTTGTCGTGAGGCGGCTATTATATGTGCTAAGAAAGAAATGCATCCACAGCGGTATAACATCTTTCACACTAGGTATACAGTGAATCGAAAGGTTTGTGACATGATCATTGACAGTGGAAGCAGCGAGAACATCGTCTCCAAGGTCATGGTGGAAAAATTACACTTAAAAACAGAGCGTCATCCCTCTCCATATACAATCATTTGGATCAAGAAGGTCAACGAAACAAAGGTAACTGAACGGTACATCATATCCTTTTCAATTGGCAAGCATTATAAGGATGAAGTAGTATGCGATGTGGTTGACATGGAAGCATGTCACATACTACTCGGTTGACCTTGGCAATTTGACCATGATGCCACTCATAAAGGGCGAGATAACATATATATCTTCGTCAAGGATGGCTGGAAGACCATATTGGCCCCTATGGATCCAGAGAGACCACCTAAAACTTCTAAGTGGAGGGTCATTTTCTCTTAACCAAACAGGACTTCGTGGAAGAATCCAAAGAAACAGGACAGGCTTATGTATTAATTATAAAAGGAGAATAACTCGAGCCTACCATTATCCCTGAAAGTTTAAGGCCCTTGTTACATGAATTCAATGAAATCTGGCCCGATGACTTTCCCGATGGGTTACCCCCCATGCAGGATATCTAACACCATATCGACTTTGTTCCCGAGTCTAGCTTACCCAATCGTCCTCATTATCAAATGAGTCCGAATGAGTGCGAGATTCTGCAGGGGCAAGTGGAGGAGCTAATTCGTAAATGTCTTATTCGAGAAAACATGAGCCCATGTGTCGTACCAACTCTATTAACTCCAAAGAAAGATGGGAGTTGGCGCATGTGTGTCGACCGCCGGGCCATCAACAAAATCACCATAAAATACAGGTTTCCTATACCACGGTTAGACAATATGCTGGACATGTTAGAGGGTATAAAAATATTCTCTAAATTGGACTTAAGGAGCGGCTACAATCAGATTTAAATACGGCCGGGTGATGAGTGAAAAACGGCCTTTAAGACCAAGGAGGGATTGTACGAATGGATGGTCATGCCCTTCGATCTTTTGAATGCGCCTAGCACATTCATGAGATTGATGAACCAAGTTCTGAAACCTTTTATTGAGCGGTTCGTTGTGGATTATTTCGATGATATTTTGATATACAGTCAAGATAAAACCACCCAGATGGAACATCAAGAAGCTCCTTCAAGTGCTCACTGAAAATAAACTGTATCTCAATTTTAAAAAGTGCAGCTTCTTGACTGATAGCTGATTGTTTCTTGGTTTTGTCATAACATCGACGGGTATTCGGGTGGATGAGGAAAAGGTGAAGGCAATCAGAGAATGGCCGGTTCCCACAAATATCCACGAAGTGCGAATTTTTCATGGACTAACGACATTCTATCGTCGGTTCATGAAAAATTTCAGTACAATTGTGTCACCAATCACAGATTGCATGAAAAAAGGGCAGTTTCAGTGGACTAACGAAGCCGACAGGAGCTTTGCCGAAATCAAGTACAGATTATCTATGACCCCGGTTCTTGTACTTCTCAACTTCGACAAACTGTTTGAAGTCGAATATGATGCCTCATATGTCAGGGTTGGAGGAGTTTTGTCTTAAGAAGGTAGGCCGATAGCCTTCTACAGTGAGAAACTTAGCGATGCACGCAAGAAGTGGTTTACGTATGAGATCGAGTTGTACGCGGTGGTTCAGGTACTTCGACACTGACGATATTATTTGATTTAAAGGGAATTCATACTTTACATGGACCATCAAGATCTCAAATTCATTAATAGTCAAGCTAACATTAACCGTGTGCATGCTAGATGGATTTCATTTTTGCAGAAATTCACGTTCGTACTAAAACATAAGTCAGGACAACAGAACAAAGTAGCTGATGCGCTGAGTCACCATGCAACTTTGTTAGTCACTATGAGTAATGAGGTTGTCGGGTTCAAGTGCCTCAAAGACATATATGCCACCGACGACGAGTTCAAGGACGCATGGGTTAGATGCTAAGAAGGTCACCCTGGTGACATACATATGCAAGACGAGTTCCTTTTTAAGGGAAATCGACTGTGCATCCCCAACAGTTCACTAAGGGAACAGACAATCCAAGAGCTACGTAGATGTGGTGTTAGTGGACACCTTGGGCGAGACAAGACGCGAGCTCTTGTGGAAGAACGGTATTACTGGCTGTAATTGGTATGTGATGTGGGAAAGACAGTTCAACGTTGTTATATTTGTCAAACCTCTAAGGGGCATTCTCATAATATGGGCCTTTATACCTTGTTACCCATGCCTAACGGCCCTTGGGATAATTTATATATGGACTTCATACTTGGTCTCCCACGAACACAATGCGGCATGAATTCGGTGTTCGTGATAGTAAATCGTTTCTCCAAGATGGTGCACATTATTCCATGCAAGAAGACTCTCGATGCAACACACGTGGTGAATCTATTCTTCAGAGAAATTGTGCGGCTACAAGGGGTTCCCAAGACTATTACTTTTGACCGTGACATGAAGTTCATAAGCCACTTTTGGCGGACTTTGTGGACTTGATTCGATATACGACTTCAGTTTAGCAGCGCCTACCACCCATAGACTGACGGGCAAACCGAGGGTGTGAATGGCACATTGGGAAACCTCCTTCGATGTATTTTAGGAAAAAAATTGAAGTAGTGGGATTTGGCCTTGTCTCAAGCGAAGTTTGCATTCAACAACATGGTGAACCACTTGACAGGAAAATCCTCGTTCCAGGTTATTTATGGACGAGTACCTCGCCACACACTAGACTTGGTCTCTCTGCCCAAGCTCCTGGCATGAGCATTGCAGCAAAATATATAGTAGACAAGATCACGGGCATTCATGTAGAGGTACAAACTAAGCTAAATGCCTCGAACAAAAAGTATAAGGAGCAAACGGACAAGCATCGGCGACAAAAGGTGTTCGAGGTGGGCGACCAAGTAATGGTCTATCGGCGCTGTAACACCCCGTATCTTTGATACTCGGGTGTTACCCCTGATAAACCCGGTTATAGGAATTAAAGATGATTAAACTTAAACTCTACACGTGTAGGTTGGAGCTCCCACTCAATGATAAAAGCTGGCCACCATGATCTAAATGAGCCAAGTCGAACATAACACCAACCAGGAAGGTAAAACTCAGAAAATCCTTAGATTAAAGCAAGGTTATGGACAAAATTTCTAAGACACAATGACACCATACACCTTTACACGATAAATTATGGCCAACTAGGTACTTGGAACCCCTCAAATATCTATTCCACTGTTAAAACAAAACCTCGTACCCATTTGACCATTGGATCACAACATATGGGAAAATGAGGCCTTAAATGGTATAATATGGCCCACCTGGGCCTAACCTGTTTCCCAAACTGGACCAGGGGCCCTATATAGGGACCCCTACACAAATGATCGGTGTAGATTTATCACAAACATCACAATAAACCCCACACAAGGTGCATGTGCACCTTGAGCTATTGTGCAGGATGTGCACCGAACCAAGCAGCTCGGTCAAATGGCCTTTGACCAAGCCACAAACGAGAGAAGTCCCTCCCGCCATTAGAATTTTGAAATTGGAAGATTTTGAGTCCTAAAGTGGGCCACCATAGCCACTTTCCAGACGATCCAAACCGTCCATTTTAATCACGTGGGTCCGCTGAACAAAATGATATAAGATCTTACACCCATGCATTGAAACTGTGAAGATCAGTCTCAGCCGTCCAAGCCCTTCAAGCGTGGCTAACTTTCAATGCTAGACTTGAGATGCATGCTATGTAAGACCCGTGTCCTAGTCCGTACCATTCCGTTGGCTTCCGCAGTCCTTTCGGTCAAATTTCGGTAACCATCGCACCGTATCCGACGATTGCGCGCGATCCTAAACCAGGTCCCGCACACCGACGTCGACTCGATCCGAAACTTGTATCATAGCGACCGCGTCATCGCTGCGGTTCTAACGCCATGACTTGCGCACCGAACCGATACCCAGGAAAGAAGATGTCGATCTGCGTTTGTTCCGAAGAAATACCTCGCGTTGCGAATTTCGAGAGAATCTCTGTAATTAGTCCTATCAATCAACCATTAATGCAAGCCTTACCTCAAGTACAACAACCCATTCCCTCATTTTTCAAAAGTCTACCCTCTTTCCACCTCACCATTCCTCTTTTTCCAAATTTCAACAACAACGATACCCCTTTTTCAAAATTTTCAACCCAACCCATCACTCATCACACCTCACCCATCTATATCAACTCTCTCTCTCTCTCTCTCTCATTTCTCAAATCTCCAAGCAACTCAAGCCTCTCACGTCCAGGCTTTCCTCTCGCTCCCAAGTGTGGTCCACCTTCTCATCTTCCATCTACACCCTCTCATCTTTCATCTACACCATTAATCTCCCATCATCCACCGTCCAAGGTAAAGGCAAGGAGCATTTGAGGCCAAGGGAGCAAGGAGGAGGCTTAAAGATGGGTGATCCACCGTTGAAATCTTGATCTTTAGGACCCACTTGTTGTGGGACTCATTTTGATGTATGTGTTGTATCAATGGAGGGCCCATAGTGGCGGGGTTTCCTCCTCTCTATCTCACCGTATATTTCTCTCTCTTTCGTTCTGATGGTGTGGATCCCACCAATATGTGTTACATCTACCCCGTCCATTTACATCAGACGGTGTGGCCCACTCTATTACAGGTGATGATCCACACCATCCATTGTTTGGATGGGCCCAATGTATCTTTTTATATATATGTATATATATATGTTATATTTTATATAATATATATAATATAATATGTATTTATATATATATATATGTATAATATAAGATATATATTATGTGTATATGTACATATATTGGTGGGTCACGTCCACGTGGGACCCACCACAATGATGTGAATATGTAAGTCGTCCAGCGTCCCTGGACGCTGGACGTTGCAAACAGTGAAGTGTTAACTGGCATGGGTGTGTACTTTAAAAAAAAGAGAGAGAGAAAGAAGTGGTGGGCCTCTCATGCAAGCCCCACCTTGATGTATAAGTCAAATCTAAGCCGTCCATCCTCTTCCTCAGATCATTTTAGGCGTTGAGCTAAAAAATGATCTCAATCTAAACTTATGGTGGGCCATAGCATAGCGAACAAGTTTCCTACCATTGAAATACACCCCGATGTTGTTGTACATTAGAAATCTATTCAATATTGGTCTCGATAGATTTGTATCGAGCTACAGGGGCCAATGACTGGTGTGGATCTTGCTGATGTGGGCCTCGCCTGTGGAAAACCACAGAAAAACGTTAATTTCATTAAAAAAAAACAACAACAGCAACTGCTGCCGCCACTGACAGCAGGCGCAGGCAGCGCCTGCGCTGGACCGTCTGACGGACGGACGGGCTGGGGCTCACGGCCCTAGTTGTGGGCCCCACCTTGATGCCTTTCGACCATCAACACCGTGCATTTGATGGGTCCCCACGAACCAGCCGTCCATACCAAAAGTCAGCCTTATACGGAACTCATGTGGGCCACACCATTTAAAATCATGTGAAGACATGCCAAAACATATAAAATCACTTGGTGGGTCCTACCTGAGTTATAGATGTTGCTGAAACTTGGTTTGGACCGTCAGCCAGATGGGACCCACATAATGGGTGGGCTGGATTTGTGAACCACATTTCGGTGGGCCCCACGTCCACCCCAAGGTCCAATGACCTTATCAACAGGTTGGACGCCGAAGAGCGTCACGGTGGGCTCCCTGCCCACGTGACCTCATCAACAGGTTGTATGGAAAATAAACATTACGGTGGGCCCCTCCCTGACCGCATGGCCCTGTGAACGCGTTGGGTGCACCTAAACATTCCAGTGGGCCCTTGGTCCACACCACCCTATCAACAGGTTGTATGGAAAATAAACATTACAGTGGGCCCTATCCAGGCCCACCTGACCTTATGAATACATTGGATGATAAATGAATATTACAGTGGGCCCTACCCTGGTCCACGTGGCTTTATGACCAGTTGGGTGGAAAATAAACATTATATTGGGCCCTAGGCTGGGTGGAAAATAAGCATTATGGTGGGCCCCACTTATGTATGTATTGTAAACCACACCCTCCATTAGTGTGGGCTCCATCATGATGCATGTGTTTCATCCAACTGTCCAACCATTTTGGAGATAATTTAAGGCCCATTGTGGAGGCCCATCTTCATGTATTAGTGGTCCTTATTGAGGCCCACCTTGATTTGTATTAGGCCCATATTATGAGGCCTATTTGATGTACTGGAGGCCCATGGGTCAAGGCCCAATAGGAGGTACACAAGGCCCATTGTAGTGTGATTCCACCATGATATATATATTGATTTTATAATGGGTTATACCTTGGGAGCAATGATGGTTTGAGGTCCACATTGTGAGGATGATGTTGGTTAAATGTCCGCATTGCCACTCTCTCCCTAGGGCCCATTAATAGGCCCATACCTGTAGCATATACTCCGTCTAGGCCCATATTCGTTTTGATCAGAGCACATCACCACATAACATGCTTAGCATAGATTCATGATTCATGATCATACGCAACATATGTATGCCTGATATAAGGATTGATTGATCATTACACATGCCTTTAGGTAGATGGTTTATGGGCTCCCTGATAGGCGGAGTTGCCCCATATAAGTACATGGTACACGCAGGACTGTTGCATGACTGATAGTGTGACTCATGCACTTGCATTCGTGTGATTGTAGTTACTGTATGCCCTAGCGACATCAGGGCCATAGCTTCCATAGACACATCGTGGATGGCAAGATTGGATACCGAAAATATTTAGTTTTAGCATACAGGTGCCATAGACGTCCCTGGGTGAAAATCCCTAAACCCGATGGTACTAGAGGATGACTCCAACGTCGAGACCGAGTGGATATATGAGTGCACGAGGGCCGAATACCAGGAGGCCACGTCTCCCACTGTGTCGTGGTCAGTTGGAAAGGAGTGTGGCCTTACTCGCCCGAGGGTAGGGGGCAATACTAGGCTGAGTTTGACCAGCTCGCGAATGGGTCCACTATCGATGTGCCGGATAGGTATTGGAAGACTATTGGCTAGGCAGATAGTGAGATTTCTTATGCTCACTTGGACTATGCGGCTAGGAGAGCGACAGTGTCATTTGGAGTGTATTGAACCCCGGTGATTATCCAGAATGAGAACTGTACTGATATATGATGAGGTTTGGCATGCTTGAGTTACATCTCGCATCGCATGGCCGTGTTATGGCCGATGACATTCATATCTTGCACCGCATAGCCTTGGTACGGCTGATTACATTCATGTACTCATCATCATGATTTCGCATTATTCTGACCTTGCGTTCTGAGCACGCATATATTGTGCACACACTTACACCACCCTCTAAGCTTCCTATAAGCTTATGCATGATTGATGCGTGCAGGTGATACAAGGACGCAGCTGTAGCCTTGTCAGAGTTGGAGCATGCAGTCGAGCTTTGGAGTTTTTATCTTTTGCATTATCTTGTATTTTCCCCTTTCAGATGCATTGTACTCAAAAGTTTTTTATCATTGTGGATTTTGTGGTGGTGTTCTTATGTTTATTGTTCGTGGGTTATGCTTTTGTTATGCTCATTATGAATCAGACTGATGATTATAAATCCTCCTTGTAGTATCCCAGGATCGGAACCTGGTGAATGGGTGCCGGGAGCCGAGAATGGGGTATTACGGAGGCTGTCGATGCCGGATTCGGCGATCAAGAATTTTGTGAGCCGGTTTTTGAGTTCGGGGCGTGACACGCTAGCATGCCGTTATCCATGGGATTTCAGCCGCCTGGTCGCTTGCACGCGAGCTACCAAGTTCCCCTCATGCCTGAAATGGCTAGACAAGGCCAACTGAGGTCTCCTTTTCTAGGTTGGGGAGGGCAGCGACGCAGCTGCTGTCTCCTGGCCGCATTCAAGACCCAACGCCAAGCCTCCTCTCTCTCTACCTATATAAGGAGAGGCCCAGCCCTCTCAAACCTCACACAGAAAGAAAAGTGAGGGAGAAAACAGAGTGAAAGCGTGCGCACCCTTGGTGAGCTTGGAGCACACTACCCCATCTCAGTCCGTGAAAACCGGACCGAGCTGAGTCACTGTAGGACGACAACAGCACCATTTGAGGAAGAAAAGAGAGGAAGAAGGAGAAGGAAGTAGTTATGTGCGTGCCAGCCCAAGCCTGGAGTCGAAACGGACTGTAGCAGGTAAAGGCCTTTCCCTCCACTCCGTTAAAACTCTAAGAGAGCTCACAAACTAAGGCTCTATCACACCCTACTACACACCACATTTAGGACCAAGAGAACCGGCTGTTTTGAAGCTGAAAACGGACCAAATGCAGCCCCTGTTTCGGGCTGAGCATGGCCTGAATGTAGCCTTGTTTGGGGGCCGAATATGGCCAGGGTACAGGCCTTGTTTGGAACCTAACAATGACATATAAATGGCACCATTGGAGGCTGAACCACGGCCCAGAAATGGGCCGCACGGGGATAAAAAATCAGACTCCTAATAGACACAAAAACAGTAAGTTCCTTAGCTGAAAGGCGGCTGAGAAACGACCGATTTTTGGCATGTGAGCGACCTCGTTTTGGGTCATTTTCTTGTTGGGAAAAACGGTAGCCACCATGCCACCAACATGGGTGGAAATGTGGCCAGAGATGGGCCGTTTTGGAGCCAGAACCATGGCAGGAGGTAAGCCCTGTTCAAGTCCTCAACCGCCTGCAAAAAAAAAAGAAAAAAAAAGAAAAAAAGAAGAGCCAACTGGGCTCCACCAAAATGCAGGTGGGCCTCGTCCAAAGCAGATTTATGCACTGACCGTGGACCCCACTAAAAAGTTGGTGGCCTGCTCTGCTAGTGGGTCGCACCATGATCAAACGCCCACGAAGGGATGGTGTGTCTGGGCCGTCCATCAAAGGTCTGGCCTGGACGTAAGCTCCTGCACTTTTTCAAAACAAAGAAAAATAATATATATATATATATATATATATATATATATATATATATATATATATATATATTTATATATATAATACATGCATGCATGCATGCACCTGTACGCGCATGTAAATATTAGATTACATGTACCTTTGATAAATGCAACCTGGAGTATGTAGATTTCATCCAGACCGTCCATCCATTTCCTCCGGCCCTGGACACCACAAAAAAAAAAAAGAAGAAGGAGAAAGTATGTATGAAGAGGCACGGAACACTCATCTGCGAACCAGTCCGCACGGGCTACCTACGAACGTTTTTGAGAACTCATCATATCTTATGATTATCAAAAATCTGAACGGTCCACATGAAGCAGAACCTCATGAAACCCTCCTAGTACCAATTTTTACTTTGAACCAAAATCCGGGTGGGCCATAAAAATGCAAACAATTTCTTCCCTTGATTTGAATTTCTCTTTACTAATGGCCCACCAGAATCTTAGATTAAGGTGAAAACTCACCACCTAAGATTTCATGAGATTCCACATCTTGTGGACCGCTCGGATTCGACACCCATGTCACGTGTGGAAAGGTGTGCATGGGCCTAGGTGCATAGGAGAGCATGCCTCATGTAGATATACTACATGCATGAGAATAAATTATTATATACAACCATGCATGACTAGGGTATCTCCAGTACATGTAATAAGATATTACATGTGGGCCCCACATCCACGTGGGACCCACTAGGTATACATGTTATATAAATATATTACATATATATGTATATGTCCTACGTAGGCCTCAGTACATGGGGAATCCACCACAGATGAGTGTGTTCGATCCTAGCCGTCTATTCATTCAACAAGCTTGTCCTAGCAGTGGGCCTCACCCTGATACATATGATTCATCCAGGCCATCCATCAACACAGTAGGTCCCACCATGGTAGAGTGCTTTATCCGCACCGGTTGTACAGTATATCCCAGCCTAATGTAAGTATTCACGCCACTCATATGACGGTTAGGCCTTCCATTAACCCATGTGCCCTACCTTCATCCACACCATCCAATAGGTGCTGGACAATGTTTAGAACAGTGCCTAACTGCATTTGAGCAGCATTGAACCACCTCCACTGCCATTGGGCGGTGCCAATTCACATAAACAACATTCAAACAACACTGGTTTACATGTGACAATGCTAATCATCATTAATAAGCCATGTGCCCCAAAAGGGTGATAGAGCACAGTGACACACATGGAAACCTCTCTTCGTGTAAACCAACCCTCACCTGAACCCAACCATGGGACCCACCAGGTACATATGGGGTCCATTTGGGAGGACCAATCCAACCCCTGGTAAGGACGAGCTGCAATCCTGTTAGATCACCTTGTTGAAATACATGGCATGCCTAACACAAGCCTAGAAGGCCTTGTGATGTACCCCTTTAAACTTTTGTTAGATGTACAAAGCCATACCCGACAAAGATAAATTGTAATCTTAGGAGATTCCTTGAGCAACCGCGAGCCACAAGAAGACCCGGACTGAGTACGTGGACACTACCATATAGGTGATGATTCTTCCCCTTGAGCTTTCCATCTTCTCATTAGCTTAAGTTATAGTTTTTATTTATATTTAATATCTCTCTCTTATATCACATGTGTTAGCTGGTGGAAATTGAATTGCTATATTGCCTGCTTAATGTTCATCTTGTATAATTGTTCATGGATTATTTGTGGATTGCTTATGGAACTTGAATTGGTACACCAGTGGGAAACCCCCACCTATATGTGTACACCCATACTTGGGATGTAACCCGACTGGTTGTGATAGTAATGGACCTTCGGCTTAGTGGTTATTGAATGATGATTTAAAGTAAGCATTGATGTGGGCCTACCATCCAGGGTTGTTGTGTCCAATGGTTTTCAAGGATGGTCTTTTATCGAGTGGTTTTGATACTCGCCATATGTGGCTTATTTTGACATCTGTCTATGTGGCTTGTTTCAATATCGCCCTATGTGGCTTTATTTTGGTATTTGCCTTATATGGGCTCGATGTTTTATACTACACAACCATGCGATGGTAAGCCCCATATGTTGTAATATGATTGACTACTAGTCGACGGTTTTCCATTAAACATCCTAAGGTGGTAGCCTCATGGGCCGGGGATGGTGGTAATGGGACACTATGCCCGAGCCGTCGGCCTACGCTGGGCCATGTGCTCCCCGTAGTGACCGTGAGCCTATTTAAATTGGCTGATTGTAACTGGACTAATAACGGTTTGGCTAATCATGTATCTATAGCATGTTGACGATGACGGATGGCTAATCTGGATGTTGTAGCACGTGCCCTTAGGATGTTCGGGGTATCGTTTCGCTAGCTCCCAGTCCACCGACTATCGACCCCTGTCCGGCTGGATGATTTTCTCAAGTCGATGATTTGCATGGGTGACGAGCCCAAGTCCGGCTGGATGTGCATTCCCAGGCCGATGTGCATCCATGCATCCATGCATTTAAAAAGATTGCATCATGTATTGTTTGATTACTTTGTTGTTTTATAACTTGCTTACCTAATGCGGCGGTGTGTAATCTTGAGGGGAATTCACACTGAGCTGGCCACTCATCCATCAAATATACAACCATACAGGTAAAGCAGGTGGCCCAGATGATGTATATGATCAGACTTGATGAGGAGTTGTGCAGGTGCCATGGACGCACAGCCATGTTGCTAAGAGGAGCTGCGTGGTCATGCGGCTTACATTTATATGTTTTCTATTAGTTCTTATGTATGCAAATCTTGTAATCGTTAATGTTGAGACATTGGGTTGTATAAGTCATTATGGGCTGCTTGTATAATTGAATGATAATGAAATTTCCCTTATGTTGATTTATTCACTCTACGCTCATCTGCTTACTCTGATAAAGAAAAAAAAATACGTGAATTTGACCATCCTTTAAGGTTAACACTCGTGTTTTTGGGAAACGAGTCATATACTCGGGTCCTGAAAATACGGGGTGTTACAGGCGCAAAGAATGATTTTCGATCGGAACATACAACAAGTTGAAGAATAAAAGGATTGGAACGGTACCAATCATTCGAAAGATCAATGACAATGCTTATGTTGTTGTTCTTCCAGATGACATGGCAATCTCACGGACTTTCAATGTTCCCGACCTGACCGAGTATCATGAACTAGAGCAAGACAAGAACTCGAGGACGAGTTCTTTTGATGTAGAGTGGGTCACGGATAGTTACAAGGCCAAGATGGATTAGAAAAGGCCCGGTCAACGACAGAAGTGATCCAGACCATCGGACCTTAAATCGGGCGTATCTTGCAATCTGAAATGAGTTATCTGACGTAAAATATATGATTTTGGGGTAGAACGAGCTATTTTAGCCAACCAACCTAGCTATGACAGGTTACTCAAGACGGATTTGAGAAATACCGCCAGATCGATGGTCATTTCCCTATTTTAATTTCATTTTTACTACAAATAGTAAGTTTTAGTTTGATTATAACTCTTCATTAGTTGGGCTTTGGGAGTTGCATCCAACGTGAAAAGAGCTTAGAAAAATTAGGAGAATAGCTTGGTAAAACCAACTAGGACACTTACTATTTTTGACCGAAAACCTTGTGCACTAGTAGACATCACAACCGTCTATAAATAGTAAGTTTACTATTTATAGTAAGTCGCAAATTCTAGGAGTTTTAGTTGTAGTTTGATTCTGATTTCTTTCCTATTGCTTGGTACCCCTATTTAAAGGGTTGTGAACTCATTTTTATTCATTCATTAATTAATTTCAAATTTATTAGAATTTATTTCTATTTTCTGCTTTCTTTTCTCGTGGATTCGAGAAGTCTCTGTGAGGAGTCCAGAGAAGTTCCGTGGATTCGGAATAGTTATCCTCTTGAGGAAGATGGTGCTCGACCTGATGTCCTTCCTTGCATCAGCTAGCAAGGGAAACATACAAACATCATTGAGGGCCTTAGGAAGGTTTAAATGGTGGGTGTCCAATTTGGACGAGATGGTACGACCCACTAAGACTTACATTAATTATCCCCTATATCGGGCTCACCTTACTAAAATGATCTTGCAAAACGGATGGCTATCGAGGATAAAACATATACAACATGGTGTGGTCATTATGTGGGGTCCACCTGGGCCACAAATCTGCCTCACTTTTAGGTCCAATCTCTAAAATGAACTGATAAAATAGATGGACAACGTCAATAAAACACATGCATCAAGGTGGGTTCCACCTCTGGCCCAACTGTTGGGTAGTGTGAATAAGACACATACATGTGGTGGGGTCCACTTAGGATGGTAGGGATAAAACACATAGTGCATGGTGGGGTTCACACTGAGCCCCACAGACAGGTTGGATAGCGGAAAAAAAAAAAAAACTTCACAGTGAGCTTTAAGAAGTTTTCAATGATAAATATGCATCCAATCACCACTGTTTCCTGGGTGTGGTCTATCAAAAAATCAGGTCCCACACGCTCCATTGTGCTAACAAGATGGATGGTCAACATGGATATAACAAATACACCAAGGTGGGACCCCATAGTGTGTACAATATGCTTTGTAAATTTCCTTCATCCATGTCTAATTGACCTTTTTAACAAGTTTTACTGTGGATAAACATCATGGCGGGCCACTCAACATGTCCACACTGTCTGGACAACGTGCCCTCGCATGCTGTCTTGACAGTGTGGACCACCGAGGGTGGACCCCACTCGAGTTAGCAAAATAGGACTGGAGAGGGAAAAATGAGAGACGGGGGAGCATGCACATAGTGAGTCCCTGCCACTATGGGCCCACGTAGATTTACACACGTACACCCAGATGGGTCCCATCCTCAACAAAATGGAGGGACAACATGGATATACAACATACATCAAGGTGGGGTCCCACCCTAGTGGGCCCACTTTTAAACAAAAGGATGACAAATTAGGTATATCAACCCGATGCACTCACGTCAACGATCAGATCGAAGGTGGGGTTAACTCGAACGGTTGGATCTGCTCTAAGCTCATCTCCTAATTCCTCTAACTCTCTTTCAACTCTCTTTTAATTCCTCCAATTCTCTCTTAATCTCTCTTTCTTCCTTTCCTTTGTCTTTATCTCATTTCTCTCATTTTCTCTTCTCTCTCTCTTTCTTTTCTTCACTTTTTCCTCTTTCTTGGCTAGAAAATTATGGACAACTAAGGCTATGGCTTGGGGTGTGTGTTTGTAGGATAGAATGAGATAGAGAGGAAAAAAGGAAAAGGCGGGTTAGAATGTGGAGAGGGAAAGGGGGAGAGGTAAGGTTTGGCATGGGAGAGAGTGGGATAGCATGGGCTAGCTTGACTTTGGTGGAGAGATTGATGGGGTGTGTTGACTAGAGTGATGAGAGGGGTATGGGAGGTAGGGGTAGTTTGGGAAAGCAGTGGTTGTCAGCGTAATTTGTAGGGGTGGTTTGGGTCAATTGGCAAAGGAATGGGTGTGGTGGGTGAAAAAGGTGTGAGCAGTATAGTCTTGAAATTATGAAAAGACACCTTTTAGAGATTCCTTGCAAGTGTGCCCACACGCATACACACATCATAGTGCCTACCTGCCTCAATTTACACAGATGCACGGATCTCACACAACGAATATCGAAACGAAGTGTTTAGTGCAAGGTTGAAATTGCAGTGCTCACACGATCGTTAGAGTATAAGTCTCGAGTCATTGTGGTATAAAACACAAGCGCGATCGACGATTGATAATCCAATCGATCCTAACATAAGAAATAGGCGTACGAAAGGTTCTAGCAGAACATGGGTCTCACATTATCAATAGAAACAATAGTTGTGGTTGATTTCTTTTAATTGATCAGGTCTTGGACAACATGCTTCAAGGTAAAGCAACTATCCATTAAATTGCCTGTGATTGGTGGTCCATGCAAAATCAATTTGATTGTAGTTATAAGTCAAAAGATTCAGCACGGAGCTTTGATGGAGAGGGGTGAGGATTTGTTTATGGATTAGTGCGACCAACACATCGTTATAGGGTTGAGCCAACGATCTTGTTAAACCAATTTTGAGATCGGCACACGAAATCCGTGATATTTCAATTCAGGGATTTTCACAATCATTCATGGAATATTCACCAACATAAAGAGGAAAGAGGCAAGAAGACTAAAGGCCATTTTTATTTCTCTGGGTTCGTGTATAATTCGAGTGTGATACAATGCAACTGTAATTGAGTGTGATACAACGCTACCATTAATTACATTTCAGGAGAATAAACCTTGATTCTAAAGTGAAGCTTGATGAGTTGTCATGAGATGTACGAGGCTATGTTTATGTTATGTATTGATAGCCTCGTTGTCAAGGGGATCCCTCTAGCCATTTAAGGTCTAACATCACTAGCTCAAGGCTTTAACATGCTCTCTTAATGGAGTGGATAACAATCGTGGGGCTCGAAATTTAAGTGATCACTCGATGAGCGATATGCCTAGTCTTGATAAACTACAAGAGTCGGCTTACTTCTTGAGTATAGCTAAAGTGATGTGTTTTGACAAGAAACAAATGCATTTTGATTAGGGGATCTTATTCAATAACAACAAAGAATCAATAAAAGAACAATCATCATAAAATATTTTATTGATTTAATAGTTCATTTACATCCTCATATTTCCCTTGATTCCAATACAAAGTATGTCAAATAGATGAAACAATGTAAAACATATAATAATTCAAATAAAGATCTCAGCAGCATTTCGGCTTATAATGCACTCTTTTTTATGGAGGATACATTGTGCGGATCTAGGAATCCTTCAAAGATCCTTTATCTCTGTATTGATTTGTCTAAAGTGACAATCCCGAAAATGATGAATTTCCATCATGAAAGACTACAACAATGTAGAAATGACAAATACATGGGCCTCTTGAAAGGGATTGCGTGTGCAACAGGGTAATTGCATGGTGCGTAAAAGCTCCATGTTATGCACCAGTCACGCAATAGGGGATCTCCTTGTCTTCTTCTTCTTCTTCTCATTTTGCTCCTCTGGAATACCTAAAGCGCTTCTTTAGAATCCTCTGGAGCTTTAGACTTGCAAATGGAATGGAATGAGATGTGTGAAGGGGTATTTACAGGCATCTCACATGTGTGGCTCGATCCATGTGCCACATACTCCCATTGCACGGCCCCATACAAGGGCTTATTGCGTTGTGCAATGGATCGCACAACACATCCATTGCACGCTAGCAATGGGTCTCTCTTTTCTATTCTTTTGAAAATCTTTCTCTTCTCTCTTTCTTTTCTGCTTGGATTCTTTTACTCTTTCTACTTCTTTTCTTTCTGATTTTGTGCCCCAACATGATATTAGCCTCATTGGCTCATCACATAATAGCATAGAGAATGATTGTGTCAATACAATAGACAGGGAGCTTCCTTGCTTTGTTAGACTGGTTAAGCTTGTGGCCATGCAACAGGGAGCCAGGGTTCGTGGGTCGTAGATTCATACCTTTTTTTAGTTAGCCTTTTCTTAGTCCATCATATGAGTAGGCATATGTGTGAGGGCCAATTATATGATAAAGCATGCATGTGTCAAGTGATCACAAACTTTCAGAGGTATGTGTGCTACTGGCCGTAATGGAGGACATAAGGAGTCAGCCAAGGTGATCAGGAGGCCTTGTGCTGTTAGAGGGCAAGGTTGGATGGTCCCGTCTTCAGGCAGCTCGAGGGTCATGAATGGGATGAGATGTGATAGAGTATACATAGTTACAAATGCATGAGATGGTATGGTATGCATGATGATGTATAAGCATAGCTTATAAAGTCGTAAAAAGTGGTGACGGAAGCCGTGTCATGCTCGAAATCCAGGCACCCATGTAAGGCTTTTCAAGACCTGAATCCTAAGTTCGTGAACTTATTTAATTAATATGGACTATAATCTATACCATCCATTTGAGTTCAATAGACATTCAAAGCCATCTAAAAGGAAAATATTGTTGAAATAAATCATATTCACAAACTGTTAATAATTTCAAGTGTCTATTATTAATCAATATTTTTTTATTACATTAAAAATTCAAATCAAACTAAACCTACTGAACAAAAAAAGAAAACTAGTAGTAGAGTCCAACTTGCTCATAGTCTTCTAACACGGTACTTGTAAAATTGTTAAAGTGGGGTGAGCATAACAATCTAGTGGGATCATATATTGGTAACTTCTAAAAACTTTTGGGTTTATATAGTTAACAAAATAAATTGAAGAAAAGTAATATCATGAATCATAATGCAAGAGATGCTATGCATGTAATGCTTTTCATGAATCACATAAATTAAACAATCATCATCATCACTTTACATAATCACTTATCAGTCACTTGTCCATGTGTACCATCAGGGAAACGTTCAAGTCGATGCACTAACCGAGACCTTTTAGGACGATCCTGGGGCATCTAAGGTAGTGCACCGATCAAGACATTTTAGGAGCCCAACATGACATACATCTAAATCGAACATTGTATTGCTTTTGATATTGTTTAACATGAAATTCGGTCGTTGGTACATTTGTATGGTACCGGGTGTGCCAAAGCTTTTTATAGCTAGGTCCAAACCGAACGCCTATGATTCGAAGCGTCGTGATAGACAGAAATCATGAGTAGTCGTCTATGACTGAGAAATGAGATAGTTTGACTATCTATTCAGCCACATGTAAATGAAATTAGCAATTTGCAAATGGGAGTTTTTCCTTCTAATAAGTTCTTTTTGCCTTTTAGTTGAAAGGATTTTTTTCTCACCGTGATAGCAAAAGTAATCAATTTGGGCAATGTGAGAGTAAAAGGAGGTCAGTTGTATTGAATTAACATGAAAATTAAAAACTTATGATAAAATCCATCGGCAATTCAACGTTTATGGTGTAGATGGCGAGGCCTTAAATCTAAGTCTTCATTGGTCCAGTGACTTGGGTGTGTAAGAAGGGAATTATATTACTTAAAGTAAAAGAAAAGAGGTCTTCCTTGTAATCCAACGCTTGATGTCTATGGAAGGAAATCATACTACTGAAAATAAAATAAAAAGGTTTTATTTGTAATCCAATATTGGCATAGATGGAAAGGAATTATATTACTACTAATGTAGGCATGTTCAGCAGAGCAGCATAAATTGCACTACTACTATGCTAAAGTTGGTTAAGCGTACCAACGCAGATGTGTTGTCTTAGTTTAGGATAAATTATGTTAAGATGAAATAAAAGATAAGCAACATTGTGTTGTAAATTTGATTTGATGTATTGGGTTGGCGAGGACCTAGAGCTCTTCAGTGTTTTTCTTATTTATATAATTTTAGGGCAATTGCTAAAGAGAGTTCTTCATAACCCACTTCTCCTATTTTTTGACATGAAAATAATCATCTAGGTTGGAAGAGAGTCATGGCCTATTAAATGATATCAAGTATGTTAATCGTTTATCATGTGTTGACCTTTGGTTGCCTACACATCCTGCTTTTGGTAAGTGGATGAGAGTCTCTCTTAACTTGCCATGTGTTGGTCATAGCTATCCTTTGCTCCGCACAAATGTAAATAATGCATTGTGAAATTCAATGAACTAATGTAGTTATTATTCTATTCCTCAAACATTTTCGACCATAAAGTTTTTATACGGTGCCATGGTGCATCGGTTGAATTTGTAACTTACTGCGACCGTGTTTTGGTTGAAACCCAACTTCAGTCATGAGGCAACTATGATGATTAGTTGCCTTTGCCATGTGAATGAGGTACACAACACATGTGTTATCACTATAGCCATGAAATAAATATTTTGCCCATCTCTCATTGAGATGTCGCTGCCACGTGGCACCATGCGAGTCACTAGATATGAAGTGGTCAGATAAGGGAAAAGCAGATACCTGAGTAGCACATGGTTTTGATGATTCTAATTGAGTGATTTATAATCATAAACAATGGACAACTATAAACAATTGGTCTCATTGGAAGGGTAAGGATCATCGGATTGGAGTGGTTCTTTCTCCATGGCTCTCGTGGTACTATTGAATGAACTAGCTCGATTATTGATTGGGCATTTCACGTGGCATTAAAATTTTTTATGCATCTCATGTGGCATTTAAAAAGTGTGGGGATGTTGTTATCTTGGCCATAAGTTGGAAGACATTAGCAAAACCCATAACTTTATATTGTTGCTATTTACTAATCTAATGGGGACATATGACAACTTTACATGTCGTTGAACGGTTTGTAGGCCCCCTCCTAAAGTCTGTGTGGCATTAAAACCGTGCATCGGGCATGCCCCATTGCGAAGGCAAGACACCAAAAAAATCAAAACTCAGGTGGAAGACACCAAAAGGAAATAATCTATAATTGAGCCCTAAACGTCTAAATGCAATTGGAATGGCCCACCTTAGTTTTTGATATGCATTATTTTTTGGATTTCCTTTCATCTTAGTAACTTAAACCTTATGAATGGTTATATGGTAGGTAAAAGGACACCACCATGCGTGCCTGGCAATAGTCCAATCTTCTTTCTGCAGTGGGTATCCTCCCAATCATTTCGACTACTGTGGGTAGACGCGGATTGCCCGGGACATCCTCCAACAGGAAGTTCCTTTAGTAGAAGCTAGGTGCAATAATCCAAAATTTTTGTACGTAGGCAGGACACACATATACCCTCCTCATAAACAAATAAACTAGTTAAAATATATAATTCTCTCTTTAGAAAACAAAATTACCCAGCTAGTCAAGTAGTAAAAATTTTGTAGTTGATTAATAGGTTGAATGATTGATATTTATTACGACATTAAAATAACCCTTTTTGTAAAATTCTAAAATAAATTAAAATTTTAAACTTAAATTTTAAAAGGAAGAGATGGAATCAGTGGGTCCCAACTTCTTCCCTTATCTTGGAGTCGTTTTAACTTCTTAAGGGAAAAATGACTGAATTCTCTAGATTTATATTAAAAAGAAAAATAGAGGGAGATAATTTTAGGGTAGGAGAAAGGAAAAGCTCCTCTAGGTTAGTATTAGTAATTATGGGTAGTTTAGATTAGCCGTGGAGCCATCACATGCACATATGTAGTGACAAGGGTGTATCTGTTTGGTGTACAATGAAGCACAACACACGTGAAACCCCAAATCTCAATGTAGTTGCTTTTTGGCCTTTTTGGCATGGGAAACCATGTCGGACTCACTCTGACGTTTGGGGTCTGATCCACATAGTCCATCTAATTGTTGAGGTCAACATATGCTAGAACCTCGGAGATCAGGTCGATCTGACTGCAGGTGGACCATATCGATCAAATGGTTCTTGTTAGGAAGTGACATTTAAAACATGTTTAATCAATCTAATATTTAACCATATTCTGTAACCATCATTTGGCAGACCATTGATATAACGCCCTGAAAATCGGGGGTCGAGCAAATCTGAACTCCCGAGGTTCAGAACATCACTTATGCAACATAGATAATGATGTTTGAATGTTGTCCATATTAATGCATTTAAACATAAGTGAGATTATACTAAAACAACTTGTCATACTTCATAGTTAATGTAATTTGGCAAGCAAAAGACTGAGATAGATATATAAAGTATATAAGTGTTTCATAATCTCCAGAGTATGAGTATGTTACCGGGCTGAATATATACATGTATTGGTTCAAAATAGAGAAATTATCAAATGTAAGGTGTTTGACTAAATCATAAGTCTCTGTAAACCTGTCGATCAGTACATGGTTTACATAGACCCGCCTGATAGCTGAGCATAGGAGAACTCCTCCTCCTCGTCTATGTAGTCCTGCTCCATAACATAGACTACCTCAGTACCTGCATCTAAACCAGAGTCTGGTTGGTATTTTAAAACACCATCCTAGGTGAAAATGAGTAGCTAATTCAGTGGAACTATAAAGCAAAGGTTAACATGTTATCAATTTAGTCAAGCAGTAATGATAAAGGAATACATCAAACAATCATAGCTATTATTATTAATGCAGGGATGATATGTATTAATGATGCATGCCCTCGCCTGCACTCCTTCTGCGACATCATCTCACGATTGCGGCATATACCCCTTCCTCTGTGCTCAACTCCAATGCCAAAGGCACATGCAAATGCGGTGTATGTAGGTGATTAGCCAATTTCTTAATTAGACTTATTCATACATCAGGTTTGGGAAGCTAAGGTACCTCCCTTTATATTATTTACCCAAACAATGATCCATCTAGGGTCGTCAGTCCTAATTAATCTCATACATTAGCAGTTCTAGGTCGCTACAGAGAGGCTTGTCACCTCAGCGCAGGCCTAGTTTATACTCGAGGTCACTACGGAAATGCTCATCACCTTAGCGTAGTCCTAGTGTATACTCGAGGTCACTCCACCAACGCCCTACCAACTGGCAGTCTATTTTTGAAGGCTCGTTCCCAACCTGAATGGGGACCACAACCAGGCTGCGCCAATGTAGACCGACAGCTCGAATACAGTGTCCCATACCACTGTATTTGGCTCACAAGTTTGGGTTACTCACTGGTCACTATGGGGAGGCTCGTCACCCCAACGTAGGCCGACAGCTTGACCACGGTGTCCCATACCACCATGCCTGGCTCATGAGTCTTAGCGGATCGTGGTACCAAGGTTAAACGGGCTTTGCTCTGGTAAGTTGGTACCTTAGATTCAAGCAGTAGTGTCCATACATGGTAAACACCCATTAGGCCAATCGGGTTAGTTGACAAGTTCGATTGGTATGAGTATATGTTAAATTAATCGACATGGTACCACTGTCGACAATCATCGTACGACTCGGATTCACCGAACGTATCCAATGTGGCGAAACTAGTTTGGCCACTCAAACGGGAACCGTTACCGATTGCCTGGACTATGTAGTAGTCCCAATCATACTCAATTACAACAGGTATTCATATGTGACAGTCAAACAGCATGCAACAACCAAATCACAAACAAATCTCATTTGAGCATATTGACGAACACATAGTGCACATGTTATTCTACATGCACATGTTATACATAAATCACAAAATAGCAATGCACATTATATGAAGGAATCTATTTATATAGTGAACGTAATTGAGAATCATATCTCAACACCTTTAATAAATACATTTCATCATACGATTACTCATTCAAACATTTTATCAAACACTTAGACTACACACTTCAACATACATATCATAAATTTATCATAACATGTATTATGGCAGATCCTTTCATAACAGAGATGTCACACATACAACAATCAGGTATTCACAATTAGTAATCATAGCAAGCACAAATCATAATTTCATATCCATTCAAATATTTCAACAAACACATGGAATACACAATACTCAACATAATTCATGTAAAGGTATAATACACAGAAAGCACCATATCTAAGCACATGTGATAGCAATCAAGTCAGTCATAAACCATTACTGACATTGAAAGCCTTGAAAACCATAACCTAAACATTTATAGTATGCACCTTTCGTCGGTAGACTCATAACAAGCTTAGTTTGAACACTGTGTCTTTGCCTACGATACAACGACAACCTATAGCATGAAATAGGTAAGCTATTTCATCACTTACGCTATTTGGATCCCTCAAACAAATTAGGGTTAGGATTTTTTACCCAAGAACGGAGTCGAAATCGCCAGAATAGCGATACGGGAAGGATGATTCGGCATGTGGAGTGGTGGGATCGAAGCCCAGCAATGATCTCTAACTCTCTCTCTCTCCTCTCCTCACTTTCTCCTTCTCCTTTTCCTCTCTTTTCTCTCCTAGGGTTTGAAATTCATATGGAATGAGAGAGGGGTGAGTTAAGGCCCTTATATAGGGCCAGAACTGATGCAAATGGCCCCAGGGCCATGCTATACATAGGTGATAGCTAAAGAGTGGTTGTTTCTTTCCAACGGAGCTCGTCTGAAGGCCCCTTTTCTGCATACGATCTGGAGTAAGTTCCCTGACGATGGATCTACGTCAGGTTAAGTTTTCGGTCCTATCAGATTTGTGGATCGACTGCAAGGACCTGTTTCAGTTAAACGGTCATTTTTACTCAATTAGGGCCACAAGTACACTGACATGTGTTGGAAATTTTTCCTGATCCGAGGGTATAGTTTGGTCAGAAACTGACGGTCTGAAACCTTATATTTAGCTTGCAAGCGAACGGCTCAAATCACTTAAGTTTGAGTTCATTTTCTAAAGATATTCACGTTTCTCATACACTTCGCTATGGGCTCAAGTTGTGCGCTTCTGGATGCTTTTAGGACTTGATTTTCGAGATGGTTGTCAAGCCCAGTAAGGCGGTCATAACCGTATAGTTTCGCGGTAATCGAACTTTCGACGCGCGGTTCAGGTCCGATACGGAGTTTCAATGTGCTCCCGAGAGCAACTGGGTTTTGAGATTTATCCTAGGTTTTTAGGTAATGTTGGGTTAGCGATTCTAATGGTTTTGGGTCTTGTAGTTCTTATAGAAAGTGGTTCAAGTAAATTTCATTGATTATTTAGTTTAGTACTTAATTAATTTTCGTCTAATTTCTACATAATTTGACCCTTAGTGATTTCTGCTTGAAGTGGTACTCAGGTCATTGTACGGATTTTTTCGGGATGTTAAAATTGATCGGTTGGGATTTGACCTGTGTATCTCAGTGAATCCTAAATCTAGAATAATAAAAATCTAAAAACTTTGATTTGGTTCGGCAAACCGAAGAAGACTTTCGGAGTTTGTCAGTTCGACCCTCAAAATCGTCGATTCGACCGACAGAGCAATTTTAACAAAAAAAATGAATAGAGTATATACTCCATTGATCTGACAGATAGATAGGTAGTCCGACCGACAAAAGGTAAATCATAATTAATTAGAAATATTAATTAGATCATTTAATTTGTTACTCATAATGAATTATAATTGATAAGTTAGTTAAATATCAATGGAATGGTGTAGATTACTTTGATTGATCAAGTGAGTTTCATATTTCGGAGTTTGTCAGTTCGACCCTCAGAATCGTCAATTCGACCGACAGAACAATTTTAACAAATGAATGGAGTATATACTCCGTTGATCCGATAGATAGATAGGTAGTCCGACCGACAAAGGGTAAATCATAATTAATTAGAAATATTAATTAGATCATTTAATTTGTTACTCATAATGAATTATAATTGATAAGTTAGTTAAATATCAATGGAATGGTATAGATTACTTTGATTGATCAAGTGAGTTTCATATGATATAGTGATGAATACAAACCTTGTGTCAAGGGCTGGATATGAAATGATCCAATTTGATCATGTAGTGGACCTCAATCATGATCTCGATCAGTTAAAGGTGGGCTCCATAATATGAATTAATATAAATTAATTAGAAAAATGATTTTTATTTGCATTCTATATTTTAAGAGTTTATAAATTCTTTTAGTTCAATTATTCTAAAAATTTTCAAGACTTTGAATCAAGATAGTATTTATTTGATATATGATAAATCTCGTTTAATATTTTTGTTTTGATAATTGTTTCGGTTATGTTAAATTGGAGCTGTATTTATTGGTAACACTTGTTCACATGTATAGATGTCTTTAAAAAATAAACTTTGGTATTTATAAGTTCGTTGTCATACATGTACATGCTAGTAAACTTGTTGTAATTGTAAATCTACAAATGAATGGTGGAACGTAAACATGATGCATGCATTACACATTCATAGTTGTTCTTGGGGGGCCTCCCTAGATGAATTGTTGTTTCTGGTAGCTTAACTTCCCGATGCAGGTTTTACCATGCTTACCTTCATGGTGGACGCCTTCCCTAGAGGCAAGTATTTGTTGAAGAAGTTTCGATCCATGCAAGTAGATACATCCCTTACCTAGTGCACACATGTATTTTATGCATTTAATAAGATTAATGGATATTAAATGTGTTTATGTTTCTTTTACTATTTTTGGTTTTAATGTGGATGAACCTTAGTGGGAAATTTCACTGGGCTTGGCCAACTCACCCTTTTATTAATGAAAAACAAATAGATGTAACTAAGTTTGAGCAGTTGGCGCAAGAGCATGAAGATATGGTTGAGCCAATGAACGACCCTCGGGACATGTGGTTGTATTTTAATAAAGAATAACTTGCAGCTCTGGATTGATTATCATGTTATTCATTTTGATTTACTTGGGACATGATGTTTTGTTTTTTGTTTTTCATTTGATTAGGGTAGGCAAGAACTTGTGATTCTTTGAGTTTGAATATTGGATATTACGTTTGCATAATAATCCAAATTAGTTCGTCATTGGATGGTTTATAGATAAGGACAATGGATGGAACTTAGACTTGATATCATTTAGATGATCATTAATGGATGAACCTTAGATTTGATATCATTTATACATGATTGTTGCATGTAATATATATATATATATAATTTGTTTAAGTACACTCAGTGTATGAGTGGCACTGTGGAACTCAGGACAGGGATGCGCTCTTGCTCTCTAAATTTTGGGTAGTGACACTATGTGAGGTCTACCTTATTGTTGAGGAGAAATCCACCCCATCCAGCCGTTTTGCAAGCTCATGTTAGAACATGAGCCTCCTAGTATCCACCTTGATTTTTATGTGCCATCCAAACCATTCAAAGGTCATTCCTATTAGGATGATTGAAAGCAAAAAACTACTAACCTGGTCCAAAACTTCTGTGGCCACTCAAACGTTTCAAGGGTGTATGCTCAATCCTCAATATTTCTGTCGTTGGACTCACTTGAGTTTTGGATATGCTTATTTTTGGGCTCATGTTCTAATATAATCTGGAAAATCTCACAGGCAGAGTAGATTTCTCGCGAACATCACAATGAGCCCTACGTAGCTTTCACAGGAACTTCATGGGACAGGGTGTTGCCGGCAATCCACGTGGATTGGGGTTCACATTGAGTTCTATGTGGGCTGATTTCTGGTCCACGGTCCAAACATTAAACATTGGCAGAAATGATTCCCTCCACACAGCCATTTTCTACAAGTCTGGCCCAGTCCTGAATGGGAGACTCAGGTCCAAAACAAGTACGTATTGGCTACGATTGAATTGGGTGAGGGCCTTGCCGCGGGGCCACCTCAATGTATGCATTGTATGTCGACACTGTTCAGTGAATGAGCCCAAATACGAAGCAGATCCAAATCTTGAGTAAACCATACTTGAAGAAGCAGTCGTGGTTGAACATCCACCGTTAAAAACCTCTTATGGCCAACTGTAATGTTTTGGTAATGTCTATTTTCAATTAAAAAAAAACCTGGTTGAAAGGGAAAAGAAGTATCAGCTTGATCCAAAACTTATTTGGCCTACACAAAAAATTTAATGGTCAATCACCACCCTTTCCTACACTATGGTCCACCTGAGATTTGGATCTACTTATTTTTTGTCTTATGCCCTAAAACAGATCCGTAAAAACTGATCGACAGTGTGGATATACAATATGTACATCAGGTTGGCCCCACGGTAAGGGCCACACCGTCTTTGGTAAGGGAGCGGATCGGATATTGAACGCTTGAGAAGCAAGTGATGTGGCAAAAGGCCATTGGTTAGATACCATTGGTATGTTCCCTTGGTATAAATGCTACTCCGTTAGATTCGTTAACGGATCTTTCTCCGTTTCCGGCGTGCACCCATTCAGCCATGAAATCGGAAATTGGATTGCATACTAAGTTACTCAGTACGCTCTTATGGTACTGAGTAAACTCAGTTGGCCCCACTGTGAATGTATGTCTTATCCACTTTGCCCATCTATTTTTTCAAATCATTTTAGTGGTTGAGCCCAAAATTAAGGTATATCTAAAGCTCAAGTGGACCATACCACAGGAAACCGTGGGAATAATGATTTCCGCCGTTGAAACCTTTCCATGGCCCACATTGATGTTTATTTGTCATCCAACCTGTTCATAATATCACAAAGACATGGATGAAGTGAAAACACAAATATCAGATTGATCTAAAACTTCCGTGGCCCCGACAAAATTTTCAATGGTAGATGTTCAATTCACACTGTTTCATGTGGTGTGGTCCATTTGAGGTTTGAATATTCTTCATTTTTGGGTTAATGACCTAAACTTATCTGCTAAAATGTATGGACGCGCGGAGTGGATAAAATGCATGAATGACTATGGGACCCACAGAGTTTACTCAGTACGCTAAGTCCGCTTCCATGAAATCGGATTGTCGTACTGAGTAAATTTAGTTGGGCCCACCGTGAATTTATGTGATTTATCCACACCTTCCATCAGTTTTCCATCTAATTTTAGGCGTTGAGCCCAAAATTGAAGCTTATGAAAATCTCAAGTGGACCATACCACAAGAAACAATGGAAATAATGATTTCCACAATTGAAACCTTTCCAGGCCCCACAATGATGTTTATTTTTCATCCAAACTGTTTAAAAAACATGGATGAAGGTAAAAAAAACAAATATAATCTTGATCCTAAACTTCTGTGGCCCCCTAGAATTTTTCAACGGTATAAATTTAATTCACACTGTTTCCTCTGGTGTGGTCCATTTTAGCTTTTATATGCTTAGGTTTTGAGCTAAGGCCCTAAAATTATCTTATAAAATGGATGGACAGACCAGATAAAATACATAAATCACAGTGGATCCCACAGAGTTTACTCAGTACACAATCCGCTTCCCTTGGCCACATATAGGTAAACTCCATTTTCAAGTTTTTTTTTTTTCTTCACTCTCTCTCAATTTTCTTACCACCCACCTTGCATCCTAATCTCCATCCACTGATCACTATATTATCTCTCATTTCTTTTATTTCTTTTGATTGAGGCTCTCGACAAAACCCACCTACCATTTGTCTAAATCAGGTTGGTGCGTGTGATACACGAGAGGAGACCCCATTTATGTTGATGATTCAACCCTTGCCAACCAATGATGGGACGCATTAGATCACATTATCTTGGGTATGCAATGTCTGCACCTACACTAAAAACCATTGTTCCTCTTAAGTGGGATCCATTCATTTACAATGTGGTTTTTTTTTTTTTTGGCCCTTTTCTTAATGTAGATACAAGTTGAAGGTAAGCCAATGGAAGCTTTGAAACTAGCGAAATGCCTGCAGTGCAATCTGCACAATATAAAAGGGAGCAATTTCAGCCCTTTCAAACACCTCAATGGCACAAAAACACATCGCAAAATCCAAGTGCAACCTACACAATAGAAAAGGGAGCAATTTCAGCCCTTTCGACCTGCACAATAGAGAATGGAGCAATTTCAGCCCTTTCAAACACGTCAATGGCAGAAGAACACATCACAAAAGCACAAATAAAAGTAGTTGTTCTTTCTTCTGTTTAGACTTAGTTTTCTTTTAGCTTACATTAATTATAAGCTATTGTTTATATTTAGGAAATAATGCCCCTAAATTGTTTCTACTGGCTTTCATCGACAAAGTCATGAAAAAATGTTCCTTGTAGTCTCTCTCTCTCTCTCTCTCTCTCTCTCTCTCTCTCTCTCTCTCTCCCCCTGTTTAGGTCTATTGCAAGTGAAATTGTCTCATTCAAGCTATTCTCATCAAGTAAATGAGACTATGATGACTCTGTTTTGCTGGCTCGAATAATCATGACTGTCTATATTTTTTTCAGGGACTGTGATACCCAACATATAACAAGGCATATACAAGGCCTATAAGAAAAAACTTAATTGTGCGCTCAACTTTTGTTGCATGTGCACCCACCAGATAATATAACTGGACTATCCTTCAGGTTCGCCCTATTTGTAATGAACCCGAAAATAAAAAAAGAAAAAAAAAAGGAAAAAAGAGGCAAGGCAAAGGATGGAAGGATTGACTGTTAAAACAACAAATGATTCATCTTGAATCAAATACCAAACTAGTGGCATTTTCATAAATATGCCGCTGTTGAGAATCAAGATACCACCTACAAGGGTCATTTCATAACTTATATTATTGTACCTTATTATAGAAAAACAAAGTCTTTGCTGCATCCCACTCAGATACGTAAACAATCTATATTCTTCTATATTCAATCCACATGTACAAAAAAATTCATTTCCATTCCACAATTGACACATAGAAAAAAAATAAGAACAATAATATTACTAATAATCCATGTTCTTTCCACACTAGTCTATTTATATATAATACCAACCATTCGAGGCGAGCATTAAAAAATAAAAAAAATAAAAAACCGAGGTCACGCCTATTATATGTATCTAGCAGAAAAAAAATGCAGAAAAAAGAGCAATCTATCCAACCATTTAGACGGGCAAAAAAAAAAAAAGAAAAAAAAAGAAAAGAAAAGAAAAGAAAGAGGAGGAGGCACCATACCTATCATTTATATCTAATTGAAGAAATTGCCTAAAAAGAAACATCTATACAATTATTCGGGTAGGCGCAAAAAAAAAAAGAAGAAGAAGAAGAAGAAAAGAAAACCAGAGCCACACCTTTCATATAATCCAAAAAAAAAAAAAAAAAACGGCACAAAAAGATCCATCCATCCAACGATTTTGATGTACGCCAATAAAAAAACTAGGGCCATGGAAGTTCCATATATATTGCTCATGAATGAATGTCATTGTCCTGCATAACAAAATTCACACTTAAATGAATAAGATATCTTGCAATATCTAAATTGATAAGGTTTATTCAATATCATGGGAGTTAGAAATTTTCAATTTTACCTGGCTAACCACAATGTTTCCTTAAGATGAGTCTTGACATAAATGTAATAATTGCGGGTTGCTTGGGTGAATTTGTTGGTATAAGTTTATGTTTGGTTGGTAGCCAGAAGTTACCAAAGGAACATTCATGAATCCACTAGGTCCAATCTCAGGTATTCTGAGTCCGATAACATTCAAACTCTAGTAAAGTAAAAACATAACAATGGAAATTCCAATAAGCATAAGTGATATGAATGTTAAATGTAATATAGCAAGTCAACTACATTAAAACTCATGTTTACCTGATTCCCAGTTGTCTAAGGGTTATGTTGAAACATGCTAACATGAGGTGGTTGGTACCCGCATTGAGTGTAGCCCACCACCTTATTATGACCATATCCTACATGGGATCCACTTGGTAATTCAAAAGGACTCACCACCGTAACATGTGATCCCTAATAAAGAAAAAAAAGAATAAGGAATTTAAATAATGATAACATATGATATAACAAGCTTTTGTAAATATGTTTTCTATAATACCTTATTAAAATGATGTAATTGGGGGATTGTAAATGTATAATGTGAAGGTTGAAACGAAAAATAGTGCATGATGTTCGGTGCTTGGGCCATTTTCCGTCTCTCTCGATTTTCTTGTAGTTGCACAGATTCATGTCGGGATCTTTTTTTCTTTAATTTATCTAGCAGATTTTTATACACACGGGAGTTGCCCCCAACTCTAAGCTTTACTTTAATTCCACTTATAGTTTGTGAACTCAGACTATCAACAAAAGTAATCTTTTTTTCCATCGACTCATGGCATGCATGCTTATTATGTAGAGATTCAGTCGGCTGAAGGCTTGCACATTCAGTATCTATACTTTCATCAATAAGTTGAACTAACCGTAGTGGAGGTTCCTTGATCCCTTTTATACATTCTATCACTACATCATGAAATTTATCTGCATATCTATCAACCACTTTGAAAACCTCGTCATGTTCTCCAATCATTGCCGCAATTTTAAGAAGCTCGCAAGATAAATATTAGTACCACTTGCCTAAAGTAACATTGAGCTCGACTTATATTCTTGAACCATTAAGATCTCTAGCAACACTTATCTTTGCATCTCTTTGCCATATCTTCATAACATAACGAGGATGAAGCACCTTTATATTATAATAATCTAATACTTTCAATGCATGACTACAAAAGATTCCCACGAACTCAAACCTCTTACAACGACATGTCAAAGAACTGTCTAATGAATTAAATCTAATAGTCCGTCCTTCATCTCTGTTGTTATAAATAACTTGAAACTGTGTAACTGTGTCAGACTTACCACATTTATAAATTGCAGCATTAAGAATTTTCTTATACTCATTTTGAAATATCTCAAATACTTCTGGGGTGTACACTTTTGTCATTTCCTTTAACATATTTGCATCAACAAACGTTAGAGTTGGGCATGTCTGACCCGATCTGAACCGAACCGATGGCCTGGATCGGTGCAAATCAAGTTGGGCCATTCAAATCTGAATGTTTTACGGATCGAGTTCGAATCATGGTCAATCCAAACCGATCCGATCCGAATGAATCTGATCCGACCCGATCCGGAGTGGATAAACCACATGCATTCACGGTGGGCCCCAACAGAGTTTACTCAATACCACACACCAGCTATATAGTTGTTGTAGCCTGTAGGTACGTGTCATGTGAAGACGAGTACTGACGCTCCTCAAGCTCTGAGTTGTACAAATGGTTCAAAGGAGATCAAAGTTATATTGGCCCCACAATGATGTATTTATTATATCTACACCGTTCATATATTTTTAGAGATCATTATAGAGCATTATCCAAAAAATGAATAATATCCAAAGATCATCTGGACCACACCACAAATAGCAGCAGAGATATGATTTTCACCGTTAAACAATTCATGTGGTCCACTTGATAGGTAGATTTGTCTTATTTTTCATCTCAAGCCTTAAGACGAGCTCATCAAAAGGATGAACGGTTTGGATATAACACATACCCCATGATCAGTCCCACAAAACTTGCTAACATCAATACAACAATGCAAACTCAAAGTTCACGTCAACACTCAACACAGCTGCCTTTCGTGATATGCATGTTAACACAGCTATGCGCCTCGAGCTCCGAGTTGTACGAACGGCTCAGATGAGATCAAAATTACATGGGCCCCACAATGATGTATTTATTATATCCATACCGTTGAATCATATCTAAAGCTCAAATGGACCACACTGAAAATAGCAATGAAGATAATGATTTTCACCATTAAAAAATTCGATTTGAATTCGACCCAACTTGATCCGACTCGGTTTCCCTGACCGAGTCAAACTCGGTTTGGGTTAGGCCAATTGTGCATTGCATCGGTTCGAGTCAAATGTCCCGAACTCGGTCCTGGATCGTTTCGAGTTCAGGTCAACCTATATAGATTTCGGACCGAATCAAGTTGGACCCAATCCGATCCTACTCAGTCTGATGCCCAGCTTTAACAAACATTACAAGGGTACTTTGCCTCATTCTGAAATCAGCCATGGATTCATGGTATCGTCGATCAGTCACCACCCGTTCATATTGAGTAAAGAAACACGAGAGATTGTGTTTAGATTTCAAATATTGTTTTAATAAACTATTCATGCTCTTACTTCGTTGAGTGCTCTTCATATCAGCATAAAATGTATTTCGTCCATAAACTAAAGTCCATTTTTCTCTCACTTTAAACAAATCATGTAACCACTTATTTTGTACTAAATCATACTTCTCAAGCATAGCATTCCATGTAGTCATAAATCTTGCTCCCTCTCACAATCATATACACACTTACCGAAATCAATTTCAAAACCTTTTGAACCTTTAAATAGATGATTAAGGTGCTTGGCAATATTTTAGTAAATATGCCATATACACAGACGATGATATGATTCTGGCATCGCTGAAGCTATCATATTAGCCATTGCAGCATCTTGATCTATTAGAATTGTTATTGGTTGTTTTCTAAACATCGATCTTAAAAATGTTTGAAACAACCCTTTGAAAGATTCAATCGTTTCATTATATAGTAAGGCCGCGCCAAATATTATAATTTGCTTATGATGATTTACCCCAATCAATGGGGCAAATGGCCGCCCATAACTATTTACTCTATATGCGGTATCAAAGCAAACCACATCTCCAAAAATGCTCTGTGTATTATTAACTTTACATTTGCCCAGAACATATTCGTAATCTGATCATCTTCATCTACTTGTATTACGTTAAAGAAAGATGGATCCTCTACTTGCATTTTCTGAAAGTATTCTAAAATAGCTCCTGCATCACTCTTTTCTATTGTTTTCATCAACTTTTTCCATAAGTAATTTTTATAATCAATGGGTAGGAAACGTAGATTTTCCCGACCACCATATTGTTTACTTAGATAATCTACAGTTGCTTTAGGTGTTATTCCTAAATCATCCGCCATATCAGCTTCAGCTTTTTGAATGTCAGTCAAGCCTCTTTGTGATCTTAATATATGTACCTTTGATGGTGAAACAACCTCATGGTTATGCAATATTTTTCATTTGCTTAAAGCTTCAAACTCATGCTTGCTTCACATTCAGTTCTTGTAATTAGATGAATAAACTTCGGTTGATTGATTTGTTTCTTTTCATATTTTCGACCTTCTCTAGAACAACAAAATCTTCTTTGAAGTATGACCCTATCATCTGATTTCTTACCCAATCCTTTCGAACACTAAATCCTATCTTCCCAGCATAACTATTGTAATACTTATATGCACTCTATTCAGAAACGAACTCCATTCCTACTTTTGGTTCTTCATCAAACTTTTCATATGCATTGACTAGTACATCTTGTCCTGCTTCTTGATCCTCTATTTGCTGGCTTGCTTTTTGATTATATATTTCAACATCAAATTCTAACCTTTGACATGGTTGAAAAAATAATTGACTTTTAAAAGCGTTATCATCCATTTCACTACGTACAAAAGTAAAAATCACAAAATAGAGTAAACTTAGAATCATTCAAATGCTAACCCAAAGAAATGGAAATAATATTTTTTTAGATTTATCGAACCTTAATTTGGTTAAATTTCAAGAGATGAATATCCATATTTATAAGGCTAATGCAAATACAAGATATCATTGTTGTGTAAGTTTTTGGATAAAGAAATAAAGGAAAATAAAAATGTCTTGACGATAGAGTGAAGTGATAGGTATGTTAATTGGTGTGCCAAGGCCGGCAATGGGCCGGGCATGTAGGATTTAGCCCGTAAACTTGGCCTAAGGACTAATGAGGGTTTTTTATTTTTTATTTTTTTTTAAATTACAAAGAAACTGCTAGTATTGATATTTCATACAAGAAAATGGACAGGACAATAAACAACAACCCCAGTAATGATGATTGAGGGACATGGTCAACATAATGTAAGGCTATGCTTGCATCATGAAAGCCATGACCCACTTATTCTAAGCTTAGCATAAAGTCCTAAGACACTACCATAACAGAGCCACATGAAATTATTTCAAACATTGTTGGAGCTTCTCATTTGTAGGTGCATGGGTCATAGGTGCAGTTAGATCCGCATTTGCAACCTCCATTCTCGGATCCACCATTCATCTCAGACCCTTCAAAGTATCCCTTCTAAGGAGCGACCCCAACAATCATAGTTTCAATGGTGATGGTTTCTCCAGAGAAAGAGAAATCAGGATACATCTTGCATCCTCCACAACCAGAGCCGCACTTGCAAGCAGATACACATCCGCAGTTTCCATCAATGCAAGACATTTTTAATAGGAAATGAAAGAAAAATGCAGCAAATGAATAGAAGGAGAGGATAAGCTTTCAAGACTATAACCAACGCTGTGATCCGACTAGTGCGGGTTTATGATTGTTGGTGTCTAGGCCTAAGTCAGCAGTGAATTGCCCATTCCAACCATCAAGGGACCATTGCAATTGGGGCTTGGCCCTACTTAAAAAAAATAAAAAAAAAATTGTAATTTCTTTGAGGTTATGTTTGGTTGCACCAACTATCATGAAATCGCATGATATTTTGAACCAATTTTGACATATTAATCGCAAAATATCCAAAATTTCATGACAACTTGAAGACAGATTAATGGCATGAGTGATTTCATCTTTTTTTTTATAAAAAAAATAAATTATTTTATTCTTTTAGTTCCATTGAATTTTTGAATGGTTGGTGTAAAGCATGTCATCAGTCCATCACCTTAGATTGAATGGAGATAACATCTTAAGATGAATATTGACACACTAATTAAGCAATTGCAATTGATATGTTATCTTTATGAACCTTTCATATTTCATAAAGATAACAGGGCAACAATTTGAATGGCTTGAAGTATCCTAATGTTGCAAATTTTCAGGCATAATTCACTCACAACAGAGCTTAAATATGTTGCAAATAAACTAAAATATCAAGAAAAATATATGCACATGCAAGGATTATCAACATAAATGGGGTCCCCTCTCAGACCGAGCACACGCACGAACCTGATTTGGACGCACGGCAGAGGTGGGTGGGTGGTGATTAGGATGCAAGGTGGGTTTGCGTTGTCAGGAGACTGGATCAAGAGGAAGATAATGAGGATGTTATGAAGTGGGTAATGTTGATTGTAAGAAGCAGAGAGAGAGAGAGAGAGAGAGAGAGAGAGAGAGAGAGAGAGAGAGAGAGAGAGAGAGAGAGAGATGTTGATGGCAAGAAGTAGAGACAGAAGAAAAAACATGAAAATGAAGTTTACCTATGCGTGGCCGAGTGCGTTAACAGCCTAAACGGAAAAACATCCTCTAACGGATCTCTGTTGGAAGAGCATTTATTGGAAGGAAACAGCCGATTGGTATCCACCAATGCCATTTTGCCATGTTACTTTAATAGCCTTTTAGCTACTGAAGTGTTCAGTATCCTATAGACGACATTATGAACCCTAAGAAGACAACACTATCAGACAAGAACGAACATTTCTTAAGGTTCGCACATAACCTCTCTGCCCTCAGGACACTACAGACCTGCCTCAAGTGGTCAAGATGCAGCTCTTTAGTGGTACTATATATGAGTATGTCATCAAAATAGATCACTAAGAACTTCCCCATAAAGGGTCTCAAAACCTGGGTCATCACATGCATAAAAGTATTGCGTGCATTTGTCAAGCCAAAGGGCATGACCAACCACTCGTACAACCCATCCTTCATCTTGAAGGCTGTCTTCCACTCATCTCCAGGGCGTATATGTATCTAGTGATACCCGCTCTTGAGGTCTATCTTGAAAAAAATGGTGGATCTAGCCATCATGTCTAACATATCATCAAGCCTCGGTATCGAAAACCGATACTTAATCGTGATCTTATTAATAGCCCTACTGTCCACATACATCCACCACGTACCATCTTTCTTAGGCGTTAATAGTGCTGGTACGGCACACAGACTTATGCTATCAAGGATGAAACCCTTTCGCAGGAGCTCATTTATCTGCCTATGCAATTCTGCATGCTCTGCAGGATTCATCCTGTAATGAGAAAGGTTCGGTAAAGTAGACCCCGGGACGAGATCAGTGATATGCTGGATGTCCCGTATAGGTGGAAGCTCATCCGGTAAATCCTTAGGGATGAGATCGAGTTTGGTCCGAAATCTATATAGGCTGACCCGAACTCGATTCGATCCGGGACTGAGTCCGGGACATCTGACTCGAATAGATCCAATGCATGGTTGGCCTGACCTGAACCAAGTCCGACTCGGTCAGGGAAACCCAGTCAAATCGGGTTGGGTACGATTTGGATCGAATTTTTTAACGGTGAAAATCACTGTCCTTACTGCTATTTTCAGTGTGGTCCATTTGAGCTTTAGATATAATTCAAGGCTATGGATAGAATAAATACATCATTGTGGGGCCCATGTAATTTTGATCTCATTTGAGTCGTTCGTAGAACTTGGAGCTCGAGGCGCGTAGCTGTGTTGATGTGCACAACACGAAAGCAGCTGTGTTGAGTGTTGACGTGAACTTTAAGTTTACATTGTTGTATTGATGTTAACAAGTTCCATGGATCTAATCATGGGGTATGTGTTATATCCAAACCATCCATCCATTTGGCGAGCTCGTCTTAAGGCTTGAGACAAAAAATAAGATAGATCTAACTATCAAGTGGACCACACAAATTGTTTAATGGTGAAAATCATTATCTCTGCTGCTATTTGTGGTGTGGTCCAAATGATCTTTGGATATTATTTATTTTTTGGATAATACTCTATAATGATCTCTAAAAATATATGAACAGTGTAGATACAATAAATACATCACCGTGGGGCCCATCTAATTTGATCTTCTTTGAACCATTCGTACAACTCAGAGCTTGAGGAGCGTCAGTACTCGTCTTCGCACGACACGTACCTACAGGCTACAAGAGCTATATAGCTGGTGTGTGGTACTGAGTAAACTCTGTTGGGACCCACCATGAATGCATGTGGTTTATCCACTCCGGATCGAGTCGGATCGGGTTTCGGATCGGATCGGTCCGGATTGACCACGATCTGAACTCGATTCGAAAAACATTCGGATTTGAATGGCCTAACTCGATCCGCACCGATCCAGGCCATGGGTTCGGATCGAGTCGGATCCACCGGATCGGGTTAGACATGCCCAGCTCTAATGTTTGTTGATGTAAATATGTTAAAGGAAGCGGCAAAAGTGTACACCCCAGAAGTGTTTGAAATATTTCCAAATGAGTATAAGAAAACTATGTAACTATAAGAAAATCGAGAGAGACGGGAAATCTATGCAACTACAAGAAAATCGAGAGAGACGGGAAATGGCCCAAGCACCAAACATCATGCACCATTTTTCGTTTCAACCTTCACATTATACATTTACAATCCCTCAATTACATCATTTCAATCAGGTATTATAGAAAACATATTTACTAAAGCTGGTTATATCATATTTTATTATTGTTTAAATTTCTTATTCTTTTTTTTTTTCTTCTTTAATAGGGATCACATGTTACGGTGGCGAGTCCTTTTGAATTACCAAGTGGATCCCATGTAGGACATGGTCATAATACGGTGGTGGGCTACACTCAATGCAGGTACCAACCACCTCATGTTAGCATGTTTCAACATAACCCTTTGACAATTGAGAATCAGGTAAATATGAGTTTTAATGTAGTTGACTTGCTATATTACATTTAACATTCATATCACCCATGCTTATTGGAATTTCCATTGTTATGTTTTTACTTTACTAGAGTTTGAATGTTACCGGACTTAGAGTACCTGAGAGTGGCCCTAGTGTATTCAAGAATGTTCCTTTGGTTACTTCTAGCTACCAACCAAACATAAACTTATACCACCAAATTCACTCAAGCAACCCGCAATTATTACATTTATGTCAAGACTCATTTCAAGGAAACATCATGGTTAGTCTGGTAAAATTGAAAATTTCTAACTCCCATGATATTGAATAAACCTTATTAATTTATATATTGCAAGATATCTTATTCATTTAAGTGTGAATTTTGTTATGCAAGACAATGACATGCATTCATCGGCAATATATATGGAACTTCCGTAGCCCCAGTTTTTTTTTATTAGTGCGCATTGAAATCGTTGGATGGATGGCTCTTTTTGTGCAGTTTTTTTCATTGGATATATATGATAGGTGTGGCTCTTTTTTTTTTTTTTGTTGGCGCCTACCTGAATAATTGGATAGATGTTTCTTTTTGGGTAATTTCTTTAATCGGATATAAATGATAGGCATGGTGCCTCCTCCCTTTTTTTTTTTTTTTTTTAAAATTTTAATTTTTTAATGCTCGTCTAAATGGTTGGATAGATTGCTTTTTTTTTTTGATGCCCGCCTCGAATGGCCGGTATTATATATAGATAGACTAGTATGGAAAGAACATGGATTATTATTTCTATATATTATTGTTCAATTTTTTTCTATGTGTCAATTGTGGAATGGAAGTGAATTTTTTGTACACGTGGATTGAATGTTGAAGAATGTAGATTGTTTACGTATTTGAGTGGGATGCAACAAAGACTTCTTTTATTTATTTATTTATTTATTTAAATTTTCTATAATAAGGTACTATAATATAGGTTACCAAATGACCCTTGTAGGTGGTATCTTGATTCTCGACAGCGGCATTTTTATGAAAATGCCGCTAGTTTAGTTTTTAATTTAAGATGGATCATTTCTTGTTTTAACAGTCAATCCTTCCATCCTTTGCCTTGCCTCTATTTTTTTTTTCGTTTTCAAGTTCATTACAATAGGGTGAACTCGATGGATAGTCTAGTTATATTATTTGGTGGGTCCACATGCTAAAATGGCATGAACAAACAAGTATCCATAAGCCCTTGTGGCAGTTACTTGCACATGGATTTCTTTCTAGCCATTAGGCAAATGGAGAGATTGTCCACTTTGGTGCTTTGAAAAATGTGGACAATCAAATCAGCCATCCAGATAGTATTAAAATCACTTTTGCACGGGTTATCATGAAAAACACACTACTAGAGCTCTCAGATTGTAGTGATCTTTGATTTCTCATTTTTCGTTGGTAGCAACAAAAGTTGAGCACACAATTAAGTTTTTTCTTATAGGCCTTGTCTATGCCTTGTTATATTATGGGTATCACAGTCCCTGAAAAAAATATAGACAATCTTGATTATTCGGGCCAATAAAAACAGAGTCATCCTAGTCTCATTTACTTGATGAGAATAGCTTGAATGGGACAATTTCTCTTGCAACAAACCTAAATAGGAGAGAGAGAGAGAGACTATAAGGAACATTTTTTCGTGAATTTGTCGATGAAAGTCAATAGAAACAATTTAGGGGCATTATTTCCTAAATATAAACAATAGCTTATAACTAATGTAAACTAAAAGAAAGCTAAGTCTAACAGAAGAAAGAACAACTGCCTTTATTTGTGCTTTTGTGATGTGTTCTTGTGCCATTGATGTGTTTGAAAGGGCTGAAATTGCTCCATTCTCTATTGTGCAAGTCGAAAGGGCAGAAATTGCTCCCTTTCGAATTGTGCAGGTTGCACCGCAGGCATTTCGCTAGTTTCAAAGCTTCCATTGGCTTACCTTCAGCCTGTATCTACATTAAGAAAAGGGCAAAAAAAAAAAAAAACCACATTGTAAATGAATGGATCCCACTTAAGAGGAGCAATGTTTTTTAGTGTAGGTGCAGACATTGCATAGGCAATATAATGTGATCTAATGCGTCCCATCATTGGTTGGCAAGGGTTGAATCATCGACATAAATGGGGCCCCCTCTCATGTATCACACGGCACGAACCTGATTTGGGTAGGTGGATATCGTCAAGAGGATCAATTGAAAGAAATAAAAGAAATGAGAGATAATATAGTGATCAGTGGATGTAGATTAGGATGCAAGGTGGGTGGCAAGAAAATTGAGAGAGTGAAGAAAAAAAAAAGACCTGAAAATGGAGTTTACCAGTATGTGGCCGAGGCAAGCGGATTGTGTACTGAGTAAACTCTGTGGGGTCCACCATGATTTATGTATTTTATCCGGTCTGTCCATCCATTTAATAAGATAATTTTAGGACCTTAGCTTAAAACCTTAGCATATAAAAGCTAAAATGGACCACACCAAAGGAAACAGTGTGAATTAAATTTATAAAGTTTAAAAATTATTAAGGCCACAGAAGTCTTGGATCAAGATTATATTTGTTTTTTTTACCGTCATCCATGTTTTTTAATCCTTTGAGCTGTTTGGATGAAAAATAAACATCACTGTGGGGCCTGGAAAGGTTTCAACGGTGGAAATCATTATTTCCACTGTTTCATGTGGTATAGTCCACTTGAGATTTTTATAAGCTTCAATTTTGGGCTCAAGCCTGAAATTAGATGGAAAAACTGATGGAAGGTGTGGATAAATCATATAAATTCACAGTGAGCCCAACTGAATTTACTCGGTATGACAATTTGATTTCGTGGCCGAGTGGGTGCACGGCGGAAACGGAGAAAGATCCGTTAACGGATCTAACGGAGTAGCATTTATACCAACGGAACATACCATTGGTATATAACTAATGGCCTTTTGCCACATCACTTCAGTAGCCTTTTGGCTACTGAAGCGCTCGGTATCCAATCCGCTCCCCTTTGCCAAGGCCGGGGCTGCACGTAATCCTCTCCCGTATCGGCCAAAGGGTGTCCGTCGGACAGTTGTGATTTAAGACATTTCTCAGTGACAGAGCATAAACCAGTAGTCTCTGCCAGAATAAGAACCTGTCCTTGAGTTTTCCTCTTCTCAGCGGCGGCAGCGGCGGCAGCAGCAGCAGCAGCTACTTCCACTTCCCACTGCCAGCGACGATGACTATAATAGGGAAGAAAAATCTCATCATCTTCTTCTCTGCCTCTGTTGCTGCTCTACTTGCCATCGTATTGCTCCCTGCCTTCAACACTCCTCGTATGTATAAAAAAGAATCTCATCCTCTCATGTCATCTTCATTCCTTTATGTTTTCTTTTATGCATGGACAGATTTTAAAATTTCCTTCCCTCTCTCTCCATCAATTACAGGTTCGCCACCTGCTGTGGCTGATTTGGTGGTCACGAATGCCGTCATCTACACCAGCGATTCCTCTCACCCTTTTGCACAAGCCATGGCCGTTCGAAGTGGCAGAATCCTCCATGTTGGGAATCAATCCTCCGTTCGGGTATGCTCTTCTATTTCTTCTCTTTTCCTTTCCATTTTTTTTTGGAAGCCGTCTCCTTGATGAATTCCACCTGAAAGAAACTGTTTCTTTGGTTATACCTACATGAAGTGTGACAAATGTTGCCACGATTTTGAAAATATCGTGACAAATTCACTGAATGATGTTGTTGCGATATTTTCAAAATATTGGCAGATTTTATGAGATCGTGATAATATCACAAAATAAGAACTTTCAAGAATTTGTTTTATAAACATATATTCAAATTTTAATAAATATATTATTAATTTACAATAAATATTTTTAATTTTTGAGAAGAAAAAAACCTGAGAAAAACTTCAAAATTGGAAAATCTCTTGAGAAAATTTTGGGCCAAGAAATTCCCGAGAATGAGTTTGTCAATATGCATACACACATGCATGCGTACAAAGGGGGTAGACTAGTAGCAATTATTCAGATTAGTGAATTAATATAAAACGAGATCTTGACTTGATGCATTCAACAAAACCAAATGTTGTACGGATTGGAGCGCATACCTGGTACAATTAAACTAGATGATGAAGCTTGATGGTGACGAGCCATTGCTTGAATGATTTCAAGGGTCAAGATCTACAGCACGCAACACCTCTAGCCTAACCAACTTGATTTTCTCTCTCCTTAACTCACTATAATCCGTGAATTGAGATATGCAATGTTGAGTTGAAGAGAGGGACCAAGAACCTTAAAATATATAGATGATCTGATTCCAACATATAAAAGATACTAATTAATTTTGTGGCTGTCTCGTCCTATTTATAAGAAAATTCAATGTAATTACGGAATGCCAAGAGTTTTTCTACTAAAAAGGAATCTCCTTAGAATTGTAAAAGACATCCTTAGAATGTGAAAGGACATCCTTGGAATATAAAAAGTCATTTTCGGAGCATGAGGAGTCATTTTTGGAATATGAAGATTGTGGTCAAGTGGGCCACTCCTTATTGTATATATAGTCCAACATTCTCCCACTTGGCCTATATGATCATAGTATGAAGACTTCTCTTGTGATTTTATTTTTTTTTAAAAAAGCAATAGAACTGATTCATTAATCAGAGGAAAATAGATTACAAGGAAAGCGAAAACAGAAAGCAAGAAAAGCGAAAGATACAAGAGGCGCCGATCTGCTGAGATAGCAGAAAGCCCCTAACCGCCTTAAAAAGAAAAATCCACACTAATCAGATCCTTAACATTGACAGCCCATTCTACAACCATCTTTTTAGCCCTAGCCCCCACCGCTTTAACAGTAGAGGATCTATCGTTGAAGTAGTGATTGTTTCTTTCAGTCCAAACTGCCCACCAAATTGCCAGAATAATCATATGCTAGATCATTAATTTGCTTTTTCAAAGATTACCCCGTTCCACACTATCAACAACTCCGCAGTGGACTCCGGGACACACCAAGATAGGGAGAAGAGGTCGCAAACATGAGAGAGAATGAAAGAAGTAAAGGAGCATTGAACCAGCAGATGATTAATCGATTCCGCCTGACGCATGCAGCATAGACAAATGTTAACTATCTGCATGCCACGCTTAGCGAGATTGTTGATAGTAAGAATCCTGTTTTTGGCTGCTAGCCACTGCAAACATCTGGCCTTAGGAGGAACGTGATATTTCCAGACGAAAGGAGTCGCATCACTTGGAGGAGTGCCCGCAGAGTAAAGAACGGTATATAGAGATCTGACAGAAAACGTCGCTGATTTATCAAGCCTCCACTCAATACTATCCGGCTGAGAGGGAGCAATCTTGGAATTGGAAATATAATCGTGAAGTGCCATAAATTCCTCTACCTCGTCGTCATATAGGTTTCTTGTGCAATTAATGTCCCAGACATATTGAGCTGAGGAAGCAAAACCACATTTGTGAATGAGGATATGCCTATCAGGAGAGAGCCGATGAATCCGCGGGAATAAGAATTTGAGGGGTTGTTCTCCAAGCCATAGATCTTCCCAGAAACGAGTTGAGAAACCATTACCCAACATGTACCTACTGTTAGCAATGACGGGGTTTTTGTTCTTAATGATTCCTTTCCAAATGTGAGATGCCTTATAATAAGAACTATCTTTAGGCCACCAATTCCCATGAGTTGCACCGTATTTACCACTAACTAACAAATTCCACAAAGCATCTTTTTCCACAGCAAAATGCCAAGCCCATTTACCCAACAGAGCGGAATTCATTAGCTTCAGGTTTTTCACATTGGCACCGCCGTCATTGAAGACTTTGCAAACTTGGGACCAATCAAGCAGATGAAACTTGCGCTGATTTTCTTCACCAAACCATAGGAACTCCCTTCGAGCTTTCTCCATGGACTTAAGCACCAACCCTGGGCATTTAAACAACGACATGAAATAGAGGGGGAGATTGGATAGGGCAGCTTTGATCAGCGTCAACCGACCACCCAAAGAGAGATACCTGCATTTCCAGGATGCCAGATACTTGTGAAATTTACTGGTGACCCTCTCCCACATGCTCCTTGGCGGGGGACCCATAGAGAGAGGAAGACCTACAAAGTAAGTAGGAAAAGAGTCAATGTGACAACCAAGCGTGGAGGCAAATTTCTGAATGGACTGCTATGGGACATTAATTCCAAGAAGCTTTGATTTGTTCAGATTGATCCTTAGACCTGAGTCTGCTTTGAAACAGTGAAGAGTAATGAGAAGGTTTTCGATTTTATCATCCGAGGCTTCAGAAAATATAAGGGTGTGATCGGCGAACTGAATGTGGCTAAGAGGGTCAGGAATACCGGGCATCGTAATGCCACGTAGGAGGCCTTGATCCTGACCCTTATTTAACATTTGGGATAAAGCCTCGCCCACTATTAGGAAAAGAAAAGGGGAGAGGGGATCCCCCTGACGCAATACTCTGGAACTCTGGAAGAAACCAAAAGGCGATCCGTTTAAAAGGATGGAGAAGTGCGCTGGTCTGATGCAAGTCACGATCCAGCTTCTCCACTTGACCCCGAAGCCCATCCGACCCAGCATGTAGGCCAGGAAATCCCAGTCCACGTGATCACAGGCCTTGGCAATGTCAAGTTTACAGAAAATAGCTTGAAGCTTCCACTTATGACGTGTGTAGGACTTCATTAGCTATGAGAGCACCATCCATGATCTGTCTGCCTCTGATGAAGGCATTTTGAGTGTTTGAAATGATGCTGCCAATGACTTTAGATAAACGAACAGATAAGATCTTCACCAAAATTTTATAGGGGCTTCCTATGAGACTAATAGGCCGAAACTGGGCGAAAGAGGAGGCACCCATCATTTTAGGGATGAGAGAGATGAAAGTGGCACCCAAGCCTTTCGACAGTCTGCCTCTTGTGTGGAATTCGTGAAGAAACTAGAGCACATCCAGGCGAACCATGTCCCAGAATTCATGATAAAAAGAAATCAGGAAGCCATCTGGACCTGGAGACTTATCTCCCCCCCCCCCCCCCAAAAGCATTCACTGCTGCCTTAGCCTCCTCTTCCGTGAATTGAGCTTCCAATAAATTAACGTCCTCAGTCTGCAACTTACTGAAGGAAATATTGTCTAGAGTCGGTCTCACCCAGTTATCGGCGGAGAGAAGATGTTTAAAGTGAGAAATCGCAAGATTTTCTATCTCCTTTCGGTCCTCAATTTTGTTACCTTGATCAGAGATGCTAAGAATTGCCTTAGCCCGAGAATGCACGTTGGCCATATGATGAAAAAATTGTGTTTTTGTCCCCTTCAGCAATCCATTTGGCTCGAGATTTTATCCTCTAAGACGCCTCTTCTTCCAAAGCGTTGTTAGAAAGAATTTGGATAATGGCGATACACCTGGACAAAACCTCTTTCGACATCGGAACGTCTTCAAAATCGACATCAATGCGCTGAAGCTCAAGCAGAAGATCTTCCATATCAACCTCCCTCTTCCGAGATTCCTCCTTATGTCATTCCTTCAACTTCTCCTTGAGGAACCTGAGTTTACAAAGAAGCTTGTGACCCGCAAAACCCTTCAGCTGAAAAGAAGACCACCAGTCTGTAATCTGTTGACGAAGCCCTTCGGAGCGAAGCCAAGAGGAGTTGAAGCGGAAAGGTTTCGGTCCCTAGTTAACTTCATCAGCTGATAACAAAATAGGACGATGGTTCGAAGTGGTTCTCGGCATGGCGATTTGATTTACGGATGGAAATGACTCGAGCCACTCCGCAGAAAGAAGGAATCTATCCAAACGGGATAGAATAGGGGCCGCCCGACCATTTATCCAAGTATACCGCGAACCCAGAAGCTGCAAGTCAATCAGCTGCTCTTGCTCGATCCAACTGGAGAATTGGGCCATAGCAGTAGTGGGTCTTCTGAATCTGTAATGATCCTCCTGAAGGTGAGTGACATTAAAGTCCCCCACCACACACGAAGGTCCAGGAAAGGATTGCCTAGCCTGCGACAACTCATCCCAGAAGGCTTCCCTGGGAGAAGGATTGTTAGGACCATAAATGGCGGTCAACAGACATTGAGAGGAAGAAGACTTATCTTGGAGAGTAACTGTCAAGGAAAAAATGCCCGAAGACGAGGAGATGAGATCCCATTTGGAAGATTTCCAAGCGAGGAGAATACCACCCGAGCTCCCAATAGCGTCGACCGTTAGCCACTTCGCATCATTGGCCTTCCATAAGGAAGCCACGAGATAATCTTTAAAAGTAGAGACCTTAGTTTCCTGAAAACAGAGGACATTAGGATTTTTACTGCTAATTGTTGCCTTGATGAGACTCCTTTTGTGTTTGGAGCCAACCCCCCTCACGTTCTTCATGGATTCACTACGCTTCCCCAATTGCCCTGTCTCCTAGATTTAGAAACCGCAGCTGCGATGAACCCTGGGCTGGCTTCCAGTCGTTGCAGTTCACAAGAAGGAGAGATCTTGACTAAATGTTTCGCTGACGTTGTTCGCTTCTCTATCAGTTTGCCCCTGTCTTCAATACATTGAAATAAAGCGAGATAGTCTTCCAATCTATCCCCAAATGATAGACCTAGAGATCTTCCCACCTTTCCAATAGCCTCATGGATCCACCTTTTGTTCTGAATCTTGGCCAACAGCTCAGATCTGTTGGGTTCGGAGGCCGTAGGGTCGCACAGAGGATCAACTATCATTTGCAACGGTTCCGGCATGAGAAGCTCAGAAGACATATTGTCTTGAAAGCGGGTGATCGGACCCATGTCCAGCGCTTCGACGGATGGGGGATGGGAGACAGAAGGAGAGAGGAAAGAAGAAGACCGGGATTGGGTCTCAGACAGGCTACAAAAGGACTCGGGGCGAGAGTCAGAATGACGGTCAGATCCGGAGAAAAGACTGAGATCGTGTGGGGGCAAAGGTGTGAGGTAGGAAGGAGAGGGAAGGGGTAGGGATAAGAGCTTGGAAGATGAAGTGAAAGAAACTGGAATGGAATGCAGGACTGGATTCGAGTTGGGCCCAACTGACGAGATGAGCGCCAGGGGAGGAGAGAAGAGAGGGGACGCCATCTGTCCCTGTTTCTCCCGAAATTCTGCCGAGTCGCCCTCCACGTGTTCCTCGCGGAGCCATTCATCAGAAAGGATGGCACCCTCTTTGAGTTCCACGCGTCCTTCTCTAACACTCCTGTAATGCGCCACGCGTCCCAAGCTTTCAGACGAGTACGGAGATAACAATAATGCCCCTGACGATGGAGAGGGAGTCTCCTGGATAGAAGGCTGATCTTTGTGAGGGACTGATGGACTGACCGAAGGAACTGTAGGATACTCGGTGCAATGGGAGTCGAAGGACCTTTGAATAGTGCGGATCGTGCCACGCGTCGACCCCCACAGTTTGCTCGCCAGACGAAGGTCTGAATCAGGCAGCTGAGAAATCTGATCAGATCCATGTGTCGACTCCCTCGGCATGCTCTCCAGACGAGGGATTGGAGTAGGCGGCTAGAACGTCAGATCGGGACCACGTTTCGAGGCTAGGGCGATCGCCTGGTCATAGCATCTGCTGGCGGAGATGACGTTGTCAGGCTGAATGGATGGTGCTCCGCCGGAGCATGGGGTCGTCGTGCAAACTTGCCGCGAAACCAGCGAAGCCATCGATTGCTTTGGCGCTGGGCCTTCTCGGATTCTCCAGAGATCGCTCCACCGAGGGAGCGGATCATCTGGAGCCTCCTTAATCACCGAAAAATCGAAGCAACGGTCTTCCACCATGACCTTCACCGACGAAGGCGAATCCGCACCTTTCTTCCTTTTGACTTTGATTCGAATAACACCAAGTTCCTCTCTAAGCTTCGTTTTAGCGTCGAGCTCAACGTAAGAACCCAGAAAATCTGCCACTGCGATGAAGAACTCATCGAACCATAATTCAAGAGGAATTCCTCAAACTTGGAACCACACACATTCCATACTGAACATGGAGAATTCATCCCATCTCAACACTGTCGCTACCGGACCACCAGAGTGGAAGTGAGCGGCCATGATCACCATTTCGGAATTGATCCCCGGACATGGCTTGAGCCATAACTCATTATAACCCAATGGTTTAAGCCTGTAATTTCCTGGGTGAAAATCTGTGGTCTCTGCTAACCAGTCCTTCACCTGGGAGATCGACGCACCTTCTTTGCAGACTAGCACAACCGATTCAACCGATTCCTTTAAATCTTCCTTGGCGCTGTGGAAGAGCGTAGAGTCGATGATAATGGGGACACCCAGAAGGGGGGGGGGGGGGGGGGGATGAAGGGGAGGGGATGGTAGTGGGGGAGATCGATGAAGGACGAGGATGGCAAGGCTGGAGATGCAGGAGAACCTCCTTAAAGGAAGGGTTCGCAGAGATGGGAGAGGGAGGAGGAATAGGAGGTTGAGGGAGAGCAGGGTTGGGAGGAGAGGGCAGAACAGGTTTGGGGCGATAAACCGGTGGAGGAGGTAGGCGAGGTTTGGGAGGATGGGGAATGGGAGGACCAAATCTAGCTCTTTGCACCAGCAACGGACACCTCGCAAATCGAACACCATGCAACATAGTAACAGCCCTTGCAAGCTCCACCTCGGAAGACATGCGGACAAGCGCAAATCCTCGGTAAGCACCGGTTTTACGGTCCCGGGGCATGACTATGTCCATGACTGCCCCCGCCCTGCCAAATATCCTTTCCATGTTGAGGGGGAACCATCCAGACGGGAATCCTTTAACAAATAAAGTAGGGAAGTCGACCCGGTTCGTCGCTGCCGCCGCAAAGGTAGCAGTTTTCCAATGATGAACCTCCTGCCAGCCCGATTCTTCCCGTTCCACCACTTGACCTTCCTTCGCTGAACGTTTTGAGTTTTTTGCATGTTCCTGGTTTCTGTTTTTACCGACTTCGCGATTGCTTTCGTTTGTCGAGGAGTCCCCCCAACGGCGTTTTGAGAAATGTTGACGATTGTCGTGACCGTTCTGATTATTAGAGTCCTCCTGTTTCTTTCGATCTGTCTGCTGTGCATGATTCTGGTCGAGGCCCCTTTCAGAAACGCGTCTTGTCATTCTCACTGTCTCACCGTCCCATTCTCTCACAGGAGTGTTCTCTCACTCCTTTTCATGCATAGTCACAATTTAAGCACATGTCTTGTTGATCGATGCAGTTGACTTCTCCTGTGATTTATTTTTAAAGTTTTGAAAACATTAATTTTGTAAAACACTCTTCTTGGATTCATGCATTTAAAAAATACATTTCTTGTGATGCGACACTTAAAAAAGCCATTCTTATTCATTGAACTTTTCTAATCAAACATTATATATTGATTAAATGAAACTACTAATGTGAATTATGGCTGTCATACGTCATTTAATGACATATATTACAACATCAACAACTGCATCTAACCTGGTGCTTAATGAGGAAACTAATAGCCTAAGTGTTAGGCCGGTTCAACATAATGGTCCAAAAGTTATATCTTATTTATACCCATTTGAATGTATATACACAAAGATCAATAAAAAATTAGATTGGAAATGTGATCACATGTAGGTAGGGTCTATTACATAAGATTAATGACCAAAGTATATCATATTCTAATTAGGCCTATTTAAGCTACATAGCCTTTTAAGTGCTTGGCGGTAAGTCATTGGTCATTAGGTCTACAATTATCTGGTTTGACCCTATATGTTCAATAGACATTAGATGATTTTGACCACTTTCCTTGACAAATTATATTTAACTCTAATATGCTTCCTCGACCAGAATGCTTGTCATTTTTGGAGTAAGATACTGTTATGGAATTATTACAATAAATTCCTAGTGGCTTCGAAATGGAGTTGACAACCCAAAGACTTGAGATGAAGTTCTACAACCATATTGCGTGGGTAGTGGTCTCAAAGCATGCCATAAACTCTGCTTCCATCATAGAAGTATAGACACAAGTCCGTGTTACACTTTTCCACAAATGGATCTGTCAGCAACAAAAAAGACACAATCATATGTCGACGTTTTTCTTTTTACTCACACCCACACACACCACATGGGTAGTCCAACCCTTGACCTTAGTGTTGAAATTCATAGAGTCTACCACTGAGCCATGAATAGGGACCCTACTTTTTTTTTTTGAAAGGTAGGGGACATGACCTTTTGCTTCCAATGTAGGCATAATCAGAGTCAGAATATCCAATCACTTCTAACTAATCAGATACTTTATAGGTGAATGTGTATTTTTTGGTTCTCTGATAGATTTTCAGTGATCCAGCCTAATATTACTCTGATATGCCCAAGATCCCAACAAAAAAGATGATATCAAGTTGAGTGCAAGTCCATGCTTGCATAAGGCTCTCGACTGGAAAAGCATAACGTGTCTTTTATTTGCTCTTTCTCTACATCGTCCTTTGGGCATTGGTCCTAACTAAATTTGTTTCCTTTAACAATGGGTGCATCACAATTCCGACAGTCTTCATATTATATCTTTGGATAATTTTATCAATGTATGCCTTTTGTTATAGTTCAAGTAGTTGGTGATATCTATCTCAATATATTTAGATGCCAATGACGAAAGAGGCTGCACCCATTTCTTTCAATTCGAAGTTCTTAGAGAAAATCTTTCATTTTTCGCAATATGACTAGGTTGTTACTAACAAGCAAAATATCATCAACATATAACACTAAAAATATAAACTTACTGTCACTAACCTTTAGATATATACACAGATCTCCAGTGTTTTCTTGAAAACCCAATGATGGGGACATCACGGGCACACGCGCACTCACGCCGCCACCCCTACGCACGTACGTACGTAGATGGAGGACCCCACCATCGATCTGCCTCGATGACGACGTCCAGGGAGGGCCTCCTAGCTAGAAGTCAAGTTTTGGTTCAGAAAAGTGGCCCGATAGTCAAGAAAAGCCCACCATGGGATCTCATGATCGTGGCCCACTCGTCAGATTGGTTTTATATTTTAGGTTTTGCTTATTGTTATTATTTAGAACATCGTGAACGCTTTAGATTTTCTCGTTTGGTTTTTATTTTAGTTTACTTCATCGCCAAGTAATAGGTGTCGCACATGGTGCGAGTTTTTGGGTATAGGGTTCTCCCTATAAATAGGCACCCCTTGTAGTTCTTTTCATTGATTGAAGTTAATAAAAAAATTCCTGCTTTATTTTTTTGCTCTCTTCATGAGTTGTGGAAGAATTCAAAAGTGGGTGCGAAGCCCTCCCTTTTCGAAGGGCTAACTACCGTGGTGCGAAGCCACATCGATCCCCATTCACCCCCATCTTCCATCATCTTTTTTTTTCCATCTTCCCCCACCATCCGTACTCCGAATTTGTCCTTTTGTTGCATCAGATTTCTTCATTGAAGCAGGTTTCCAGATTTCGGCCCGCAGGCGAGCTGAAACTTCGGCGGAGCACCACACAAACCGTACATCGGATCGAGCTGAAATTTGGAGGTTTTGGAGTCCATCCCTGGCCGACCAGGGTCAAGGTGGCATTTTTCTGAATAGTGGGCCCCACACACGTGCGGCCGGGATCACGCGCACGTCCGTTTGGGCCATTGTTGCTGTCCACACGCGGGATCATCTTTTGGCTCAGGTTTTTATCCTCTTTTATCCTCTCATAGCCATTTTTCATGAATCATAACCCTAGATTACATGATCCCTAATTGATTTGCCCCTTTCTATCACCTTAGGGTTCCTTGAATTGAAATTAGGGAATCCCTTGGATTAGGGACTGATTTTTTATGCATGAGTAGTTGATTTTATTTCCCTTTGATATCGTTTGGTTTCTAATTTTTATTGGTCCAGTCCTAGCCTGTGTCGGCTTGGACCCGCATAGATTCCCCTTTAATTGAATCTTTGGATTTTCATGTGGGATGTGGAATTTGCGTGATTATTTCTGAATTGGTGTGATCTAAGCCTGAAATCTTTCATATCATATTTAATTTTCCATGTCCTGCATCACCCAAGGTAATAATTGTATGGTTAAATTTAAAATACCACTATTTGGAAGCTGGTTTAAGTCTATATATGGATTTATTTAGCTTGCATACTAGTTGGTCATTACCTTGTTCCATAAAGTCCTCTAGGTGGTTAATGTAGACTTATTTATTTAAATTCCCATTCAAAAATGTCGTTTTCACATCTATTTGATGTAGCTCGAGATCATATGAGCTACCAGTGCCAAAATGATTCTAAGTGAATCCTTCTTGGATACAGGAGAGAAGGTCTCTGTGAGTAAAACCCTTGCCAACTAATATGACTTTATCCATTCTATTTTTCCACTTGAGCTGCATTTGGTTGTATACCTATTTAATTGAATGAGATCTCAGACTTTGTTGTCGTTCATAGATTTCAACTCATCTTTCATCGCATTAAGCCATTTATCGGAATCCTTATCATTCACGGCTTGTGAGAACATTAGTGGATCATTCATTACTCCTATATCAAACTCTGATTCCTGAAGGCAAACCATGTAATCATCCATAGTTGTAGATCTCCTTACCTTATGAGATCTCCTTCGCACTTACGGTTGAGGCACTTCATCTGCCGATTCTATAGCGACGTTTTCGTCATGGAGTGGTTCATTTTCCATGATTTGTTCATTCTCGTTATTATGGACAATGTCTTGTGGGACAATAGTACTTTCAAAAGGTGTGGGTAACGAGATTGATACCCGTCTTTCTTCTAATACCACATTGTGTAGTTCATCATCGCCACTTTCATCACCAATTTTAAAGAATCGGTACCACATTCAGACACTTCATCTAGCTGTCCGAGTTTCAACAATCCTGGTGCTATATGTGGGACAATAAAACTTGTAATCCTCTGAGCTCTAATAATATTCGATGAAAAACAACTCATAGTTTTGATATCATTTTTTTTTTTTCTTATGGATTGTACGATTTGGCCTCTAAAGCAAAAGCTTAAGATGTGTAAGTGTCTCAAGCTAGGTTCCCTACTTGTCCGTAACTTGAAAGGAGTTTTAGAGACAACCTTGCTAGGAACCCAGTTCAAGATATACATTGATGTCTTTAGGGCTTCACTTTAAATTAATTTGGGCAATGAGGAATTACTAATCATGCTACGCATCATATCCGTGAGGGTTCGATTATCCCTTTCAGCAACACCATTTTGTTGAGGTTTACCCGATGTTGTATATTTGGGAACTATTTCTTTTGATTTGAGAAAACTAGTAAATGTGCCTTCACTTTGGCACAAGTTAGTGTGCCTACCATTTATTGACCACATCTATTTGATCTCACAACCTTATCTTTCTGTTTAGTTCATTTGTCACTTCATACCAAAACACTGAAAAAATGTTTATGACTTTTGACTTTTCCTTTAGTAGATAGATATTATAGTATCATGAATTGTCATTAATAAATGCGATGAAGCACTTTTTTTTTCCCCAGTATTATAAGGTGAAAATTGTCTACAAATAGAGGGTATGTATTAATGCAAGAGTTTTTACTATGTGTGGCGCCTTTCTTGTTAGTTTTAGGTTGCTTGACTTTTATACAATCTAAATAGATACCGAAGTCCATAAAGTCAAGAGTGGCTAGTAGCACCTTCCTCACTAAGCTTGTAATTTTGTCTTTGGATATGTGACCTAAACTAGGTATCACAACATCGAGGATTTTTATTAGGCGAGTTGTTTTGATCCAACATTTACATGCAGAGTACGGAGAGATTGTACAAATGTGGAATCCAAATTTAGTTGATAAAGACCATCGCTTAAATATCCAATATCAACTAAAACATTATCCTTGTATGAATCAAAATGATTGTTTGCAAAGTGAAAGGTAACGCTTTCTTTGTTGAATTTAACGCGCTTATATTTTTAGAGATAGAAGGTACCAATAAAGTATTGTTCAGGTCTAACTGACAGTTGGTAGCCAAAATGAGTTTATAGGTGTCGATTGTTCGTATTTCGGATCCAATTGGTTTCCTATATAAACGTTCTTCTCTCCATTACTTGAATTCTAGCTTAAAAGGAATCCATGCATTGAATTTGAAACGTGGACAATTGCACTGGAGTCAACTCCAAGTGTTTGAAGGAATGTTGAAAAAATTGATTTTAAAACATACAAAGGTTAGATTATTACCCTTGATTTGAACCAATTGTTTTATTTTTGACAATTTTTCTGGAGGTGTCCCTTCTTTTTATTAAAGAAATATCTCACTTCGTCAGGGTTATTATTGTCCTTCTTTGCATCAGATGCAGGGTTTTTATTCTTCTTTATGGACTCCTCTTTCCTTTTCCAGACTTTCCAGTTTTCATTTTTAAGCTCCTATGATACTAAGTGGATGATGTGTTGTCTCTCCTATTTAAGTCGCGACTGCTCTTGTGCACATATGCTTGTAATTCATTAAGATTCTATTTTTCTTTATTGGTGTTGTAATAGATCTTAAATGGTTCGAATTGTTGACTAAGCGAGCTTAGAATAACTTGCGCGAGGAAAGGATTGTTTACCTTCATGTCTAGGGCATTAAGTTGTGTTGCTATTGTGCCATTTCAAGAATGTGCTCTTACACCATTTAGTCTGTCATATTTCATAGTTGCTAGCTTTGCCGTGAGAGTTCAAGCTAGTGATTTGTCTACTGACACAAAATGTTTTTCAACTGATGCAAGGTATTCTTTTGCTTTTGTGGACAATGGTATGGATCCATGTATATTTTTAGCGATTGGCATCTTTATATACATGAGACTCAACCGTATCGATCACTCTCACTTTTCATATAAAATCTTAACTTTACGGGAACTCCTATTTGCGGGTTGAGCTAGCACATCAATGCATAGAGCCAAGTCAAAATCCATGGTATCCTGTGCGATCGGAATTTGCTCGTTCCAATCTAAATAATTAGGTGCAGTTAACATAGGAACATTATGAGGAATTGGTGTTGGTGTGGAGCCCATTGGAAAATATCAACATGCTCAATAATTACCAAAATTGCTTTAAGATTCATGCTAATTCAATAATCCAGATTGATTTTAAAAGTCATTTATAGACTTTATTGAGTGACCTATTGCATCGATGTCATCTCTTATTTGGATCGAGGCCACAACTTGTTATTGGTTCATTCAATGGATGAGCAACATCACCCATAAGGCTAATTGATCGATCATATCGTAATTGAGAATGGTTTATACCTTTGGATGTTCCAACCCAAACTCAATCAGGATGTTCTTTCTCATTACGCTATTCTGGTCTTTCAATTGCTTGAAAGACGATCGTACATTTGGGCAATTGGTCCTCAATCTCCTAATTGAAAAACCACTGCATTCTGGCTCATGGGCCAAAATATGTACATGGTAAGTCCTATAAGGTGATAATCATAATCCAAACAAGACACTTTTGTATTAGGTGAAAAAAAAACATTCCATGTGTGGACATGAAGATCATCATATATATGTTTGTGCGTAGCAAAAGGTGCAAAATTATGTCATTGAACGTGAGCCCAGATTCATATGTGTAGAATCTTACAGAAAGGGCCTGTTGTTGAGTTCACTGTAATGGTCAAACATTTAACCAATAAACATTCATATATTGGGTTTACAAACAGGAACACTACTTAACGATAAAACTTGAGAAAGAGCTTTACTTTGAATAGGCCCAACAACATAACATTCTAGTTCACATGGAGATCATAAGTAAATGGTTTGTCAAATGCATTAGTCAAAACTTGGCTCTGATACTAAATGATAGCAATTATTTTATTAGTAAAACGATATAAACTGAAAGGATTTTTTTTCTGAGAGATAACTGAAATTATTAGAAAGCCGCATGAAGGCAGAAAGAATACAATGAAACTACAAAAAGAACCAGGAGGATAAATTAGTGTCAATCGCTGATTTAATAAAAGGAACCCATTCCGAAATGGCGAATTTGATAAGGTAAATAGACTCCCTGGCAGAAGATGACTTGTTCTGAAAACATTGGCCATTTCGAGCCCTCCAAATAAACCGAAGGCTTCCTTTGCAACAAGTCTCCAAATTGCCTTTCGGGATTTACCACCCCACTCCTGTGCCAAGCCCATAGAAACTGATCAAATGAACTTGTCATCGCCCATGACATATGGAATATATCGAAGAAGTGGTTCCAAATCGAGTGAGTGAAGGGACAATGGATAAACAGATGATCGATTGACCCCTCATGCACATTAAGCTAGTATTGGGTAAAACCAAAGATCTTCTTTGAAGATTGTTGATCGTTAGAACTTTCTTCCTACCAAAGAGCCACACAAATGTGGCAATCCGTGGGGGTGAGGTTGGTGACCGCGGCTTGGAGATGAGGCTATAAAACAATCTCACTGAAAAAATACAAGATCTATGAACTTTACAAATCATCAAATTTTCCTCTTGAGGGGAAGGCATGTAGAGTGTAACATAATCAAGTAATCTAAGAGATTCCTCGAATTCCTCATCCGAAAGGTTCTGCCAGCATAGAGGAGACCAAACTATGGTGCCACTAGAATTGGAGTAGCAAGAATCCACCGTAACATACCTATTTGGAGCAAGATTAACCAATCTCAGGAAAATCTCCTACAATTGCCTGTCACTCACAAAATATCAATCCAAAAACGGATTCAGTTCCCCCTATCGATAGAGAAAGATGTTCCTTCACGAAATAAATGCTCTATTGCCACCACTGCTTTCCGAACGTTTGGAGAACGACAGAGAGATGGAGATTTTATGCTCTAATCCCCTGATCGGGTACCGTATTTAGTGGCAATGAGATCTCTTCACAATTTACCCACTTCAAAGCCAAATCTCCAGTGCCATTTCCCGAGAAGAGCAACATTCATGGGGCCCAAATCCTTCAAACCAGCCCCTCCTTCCTTGAGAGGTTTACAAACATCCTCCCACTTAAGCGGATTGAATGTTCTTTTTTCTTCCGCCCCTTACCACAAGAAGTCTCTTCTCATTTTATCAAGATGCTCCAATACTGATTTTAGGCACCTAAACAAAGACATAAAATAAATAGGTAAGTTTGAGAGGGCCGCTTTAAGAAGAGTCAACCTAGCTCCCATAGAAAGATATCAACGTTTCCAAGTTGAAAGTCTACTTTCGATCCTTCTTATGACTTTATCCCATAAGTCTTTCGCTTGTTTTCCAATACATAGGTAACCCAAGATAAGAGGGGAAGGAACCTTTCTTGTAGCCAAAGTTGCTTCCCAGTTGTGTGAGAATCTCTCGCTGAACATGTATACCTAGCATTTTGCTTTTAGTGACACTCACATTTAGGCCCAAGGTGTTTCGTAGCGGTAACGGTGGCAGTAACGACCACCACCGTTACCTTTACGATACGGGGCATAACGGCTGTTACAGCCCTATAACGGCCGTGATGGTCTCTCTTTTTATTTATTTATTTATTGAAAAAACCCCTGAAAAACCTATATATGCCCTGTAATGTTGATTAAAAAGTATGAAAAACTTGTATTTGTCTGGTAAAAGGCCATTATCGGGCTATTATGGCCTTTATAGGGGACATAACATGCCGTCAACGGCAATTACGGGCCATTTTTTTCCATAACGGCTGTTACGGTTGTTATGACCCCGTAACGTGTAACGGTTGCCACCGTTACCTTTACGTAATGGCCTTTACGGCACGCCATGTTTAGGCCTGAAACTGCATCGAAGGAGAAAACAAGTTTTTGGAGATTGTCAACGGACTTGTATCTGCATCGCAAAAAAGAATTGTATCATCCACATTGATGGTGAGAAACTTGCACTCCTGCATATATCACTTTGATGCTACGAATAAGATTATTATCTTCAGCTTTATGAAACATCGCTCTGAAAGCTTCCCTATTGACAACAAATAGATATGGTGATAAAGGATCGCCTTGTATAATATTGCGGTAGGCCTTAAAATAGCAGAACGGAGATCCATTGATAAATTAAGGACTGGGAATGAAGGGGATAGAATGTAGGCCCGGATCCAACCTCTCCATCTAATACCACATCCAAGCCTTTGAAGCATATAGTCAAAAAATTTCCAGTCAACATGATCATAGGCTTTCTGAATGTTGAGCTTGCAAACCAACCCAATCTTCACTTCCCCGTGCCTTGAGTCGATACATTCACGGGCTAGTAGGGATGTATACAGAACTCGGCTGCTAGCTATGAATGCGCCTTGATTTTCGGAGATGATCTTGGGTAAGACACCCTTAAACCTCATCAAGAGAGCTTTAGCTATAATCTTGTAAGGACTCTCGATAAGACTTACTAGCCTAAAATCTTTTGGAGACTTTGCCCCTTCTACCTTGGGAATTAGGGGCAATGAAAGTAGCACCAAGGTCATTAGGAAGATGGCTTCTTGCATAGGATTATGAAATGAAATCCATCACATCTTTTCTCGCTATCGACCAAAAATTCTGAAAGAACATTATGGGGAGATCGTCAGGGCCGGGAGCCGTATCACCGCACAACGCATTGTTTGCAAGCTCGATTTCTTCTTCCATACAAGGCTGATCAAGAGACTTAGCCTCTTGTAAAGATAGCGATGAGAACTGAAGATCATCAAGAGTTGGCTTTCTCCAATAATTGCAAGAAAGTCCTTATAATATCGAACAATAGCTTTAGAAATCTTCTCTTTATCCGAAGTTCCGACTCCAGGCTTGAGCATTTGCCATATTGTGAAAAAATGAGTGTTTTTATCCCCATGTTTCAGCCACAAAGCCCTAGATATTTGATGCCATTTAATTTCTTCTTTGGAGAAAGAATTGTACTTTGCTAACAAATCAATCCTTTCAACCCTCTCTTCTTTCGACAAGTTGCTCGCTTCTTCTTTAAGTTCGAGATCATGAATTCTAGCCAAGATCGATTCAAATTCGATCTCCCTAGAGCCCAAGACTTCTTTCTTCTAGATCTTGATATTTTCTTTTAACAATTTGAGCTTGCGACCTAGTTTGAACCCATCAAAACCTATAGCCGAAAAGAAGACCACCATTCCGAGATCAAGTTGTTGAACCCTTTAATTTCCAGCCAAGACAGCTCGAATCTAAAAGGTTTAGGGACCCAATTGTCATTAATAACTAAAATAATTAGCCTATGATTAGATATCACTCTCAGTAAACCGCGTTGGTTGGTAAGGGGGAACTTTTTGATCCAGTTGTGGGAGACAAGGAATCTATCAAGCCTAGAGAGGATTGCATTTGATTGGTTATTAGACCAGGTAAATTTGGCACCCCTAAGTGGAAGGTTTACTAAGTCATGTGAAACAACCCAGTTTGAAAATTTTTGCATGCTACTAGTTACCTTGCCCTCCATTGGATAGGAGAAGCGCACTCCGTTGAAATCACCTCCAATGCACCATGGGAAATCCCATCACTGCCGAATTGACGAGAGCTCATCCCAAATCTAGTCATGTGGAGAGGAAGATAAGGACCATAAACCGTCGTGAAAGTCCAATAAAAAAAATCCTCAATGCAACCCTGAAGAACGACGGAGACATAAAAGGAACCAGGAAAACTATCCACCATCCTCCAAACATCTGTATTCCAAGCGACAAGAATTCCGCCCGCAGTCCCACTAACATCCAGAGTTGCTCGGTTAGAGTTCTGAACACCCCAAATTGACTTTAGCGTACTTCTGTCGAAAGATTGGAGCTTTGTCTCTTGTAAAGCAATAACATCTGCGTTCGGTTTCTTGCATATCTTCTTAATCTGGGCTCTCTTAAGATTTTAGCCCAATCCTCTATCATTGAATACCTACTCTTCCCGTTCCTCACCCTTTTATTGTTTTGCTTGAGTTGCTTGCTGAGTCATAATTGATCGAACATTCCAAACTGAGTAACTCTCTCCAGCCCCTGGGAGATTTTCTGGCTTTCAAAAGATGTTCTTCATGAATCCTTTGAGCCCCTTTACTCTTTGCAAAATAAAGAAAATCATGCACATCTTCCTCCCTGACACCTAAGACATACCCCCATTCCTCTGAATCTCTCGAGAATATCCTTAGACCAATTGAGTTGAGCCTCAGAAAGACTGATGTCACTGGGAATGTTGGGATGAGAAGACAATGAATCAACTACCATTGGTGGAGAGATCACGATGGAGTCATTTGAACCCATCGTGACATATAACGGATTAACGACTAAAGCATCCTCCAATATGTTTCTCTGAGGATACATTGCTTCCATTGTTAAAGGCTCTTCATTTAGGCCTTCTACCATATCATCGAGGATCAATTAACTATTGGTCGGTATTTGTTTGCTCTGAATATGGATCCTCTTCAGAGTCGGATTCATCAGATTGGGTGGAGTATGCTTCTTTGATCTGGGTTGCATCTATCTTCGAAATTAGGTTACTTTTGTCAAGAGGGAGAATCAAAAGTTCTTGTCGCAAGCACGAAGTGTTGTCTACCTTCAGAGCGTTCGAATAGTCGATAAGGGGTGTAGCAACTTGATTAAGAAGGTTGGAAGGGCCCCATGTGCGAGTTTTAATCGCACACATCAGAAAGGAGGAAGCTTCCGCATTGGGGGAAACACACATGAGTGCGGGCAATTTCGTCAAGTTATAGCAGTGAGGACTCACACATGTTGAAAGAAACAGTGCCTCTAGTTGCCTTGGTGTGGAAGTTAGGTTCTGATGAGCTCCGAACCACCTTTTTTTGGTGCGGGATAAGATAAATCCCACCATGTCTCCCAAGCCTTGTGTCCAAGATGCTTGCATTCGACAGCAGAATTCGAGCCTGCTACCTGAACCAGATTTAATATATATGAGCCTTCCTAAGGCTGTTGCATGGGGATAGAGCACGAGAACTTTTCTCTCGCAGTCCATTGAGCCTTTTGTAATGAGATCTTATCCATCTGATGCTCACCTACCACCATCCTACTAATGAGGTTTTGACAAGCTGCTTGCGGATGAGCAGTTGTAGAGGAGCATGGAATAAGTGCACTTTCGTCTGCATCTTGCCAAAACTGCATAGCTGCCAAAGAGTTTTTAGTCTCCCTACTCCTCCAAATTTCCCCCACTGCTACGGAACTCCCCAAAAAGATTCACGTTGAACGTTCAACTTCAATTACTTGTCTTTGGTTATCACTTTAATGGTGTCTGGGTCGGTGATGCTCTTCTTCTTCTTCACACGCAGTTGAAATACACCAATCTCTTCTCCCCCTTCTGTCGCTGGGTCAATAGCGAGAAGCTCACCGGAACACAAACCAATTTCCAGGAACATGTCTTTGAACAGAAGTTCCATCGTGACTTCCCAAACTAAAAACTAGAACTCCTCCCTCCCGAAATGGGTCTTTTCCGACCATCTCATGAGGCTTCTGATAGGACCCTTAAGAGATGAAGTGCCTGTCATGAGAACTTTATGAAGAGGCTCTTCCGTGTCAAAATGAATCCATAGCTTGTTTTCACCGATAGGCCTCACTGAAAAGCTTGAGTAGGAGATGTCGCATTCTTGAATCCAACAATGAACTTCAAAAAGAGTCACACTGGGGATTGTCTCTATGAGAAGGGGCCATTGTAGTTTGACGAGTGCATTGTTGATAACCTTCGGTCTCACATTGACAATTGGTCCTTTAGAAGAAGCTTGGGACCACACCCACTCGGAGGGTTCTGTTTTCTCCGACACCACTTTTTGACGTTCTACTTCCTTTAAATGATGAATGCCTTCCTTGTTTTGTTGAGATTTACTGGGTATTTAGATTGGTATTTTGCAAGTTCCCTACCTACTCCCCTTTAGTCAAAGAGCTTTTGCACAATCTATTGCTTTCACGCTCTTTGTTTTTCACATTTGGCCTAAATCGAGCCCTCCGAACTCGAAGCTTCTTGCTCCCAATACTCTCTCTATCCAGCAACTTGATTGCGCATTCGATCTCCCCTTTCGAGCTCATGCTAACAAAGGCAAAACATCTGTAGCGAGATGTCACGCGGTCCGGTGGAATGTAGACTTCCATGACGATGCTTGATTTCCCGAAAACTCTTGAAAAGTTGATTGAGAGCCATCCCTCCAGGAAGCCATCCACATATAGCGGAGGGTATTTCGGGAGCTTGGAAGTGTGAGAAGTTTTCTTCCCAGAGGATGTCAACTTCTGACGAATATCTTGCCAGCTTCTCTCTTCTCTGTCACCTCGTTCTTCCCATGTCGCAGCATCCCTTTACCTTCACGATCTGAACCTTGTCCTTTGTTTGCCCCCGTGATGGATTTCCACTTATCTTGTTTTTCTCTCCACTCATTTTTCTCCACAATCATTAACTAATGCATTCAACAAAACCAAATGTTGTACAACTTAAAGGGTGTATCTTGGACCATTGAACCAGATGATGAAGCTTGATGCTGATGAGTTACTGCTTGAATGATTTTAACGGTTAAGATCTTCACCATGCAACCCCTCTAGCTTGATCAACACCAGAGATAAACTGGGTTTGATCTCTCTGCTCAACTTGTTATGGTGCATGAATGGAGATGTGTGTATTTCACTGCAATGTTGAGTTGGAGAGAGGGATCAAGAGTCCTAGAGTATATAGATCATTTGGTTCCAACCCATCAAAGGAACCAATTAATCATGTGACTCTTTGTATCCTCCAATTAATTAGAAAATTCAATGTAATTATGGAATTCCAAGAGTTTTTCTACTAAAAAAGGTATCTCTTTGGAATTGGAAAAGTCACCTCATTGGAGTAGGAGAAAACATCTTCGGCATGTGAAAGGACATCCTTGGAATGTGAAGAGTCATCTTCATTCTCGGAATGTAAACTCATCTTCGGAATATGAGGCATATTCGGAGTGGTCATGTAAGCTACTCCTCACACACGCGTGTGTGGGTGGGTTGGAAAGGGTGGCCTATATATATAAACTACTGTTAGAAATTAGCGCTTCACTTGCTTGGCTACATATATATATATATATATATATATATATATATATATATATATATATATATATATATATCAGGCGAGTAGTATTTGGCCAATTTTACCCCTACAATTAATTGTGGGGAGGGGTGTCAATAAGTAGATTTTGGGTGTGGTTGACACTTCAACTGTGGGGTATTTTTTTCTTTTCAAATCATTGATGAGAGTAGCTCGCTTTCACTTCTCTTCCTCTTTACATCTAGTCCACCATAAATGTGGTATGAGGGAGACCATGCAATAAAGGCTTTGTGGGGCCCACCACAATGACTATATGACATGTAAATGTAACTCTCTTGTGTCGGCTCATGTCAGGACGTCAACCCAAAAAAGAGATTCATCTAGAGCTCCAGTGGGCCTTAACCCTAGAAAAAAGTGGGCATTGGTCACCTGCCCATTTAAATCCTTCTCTCTCTCTCTCTCTCTCTCTCTCTCTCTCTCTCTCTCTCTCTCCGTGTAGCTTGCGCTGCATGTAGCCACATCCTTAAGTCAATCTCTCCGTTTTTCTCTCACCTACCCTCTCCATGTGCATTACATGTGCCATGCCCTATTTTTTAATTATCTTATCAAGAGGGATTATAGGATCCTCTACCCAAATATTATGCAAATTATAGTTTGCTTAGGTTTTTCTCTATTTTGTTTTGGTTTCTATTTTTGTTTTGTTTTGGTTCTGCTTGTTTTCTTTGTTGCCTTTGGCGTTTTTCAATAAATTTTGCAGTCTTAAAATAAAAAATAAAAAATAAAAAAGAAAAAGAAAAAGAAAAGGAAAGATCAACTGCTTGCTAGCAAACTCATCTGTTTGATTATTAGTCATTTTGACATTGCATATGCAGTCAGTGTAGTAAGTTTATTCATGCGTGCTCTCCATCAGAATCACTTGGCAGCTTACCGTATTTTAAAGTATATCAAAGGTTCACCTGCACAGGGAATTCTTTATTCTCCACATTCATCTTCATGTTGAGGCCCATGTGATGAAAACTACGCTGGCTCTCCCTTTGTAGCCAATCTACTTCCAGTTATTGCACCTTGGTTGGTGGGAATCTATTGACATGGAAGGGCAAAAAGCAATATGTTGTGGCCTATTCAAGTACTGAAGCAGAGTATCGGGCGATGGCTCCAGGTGTATGCGAGCTACTTTGGCTGAAGATCTTTTTGATTGAAATCGTTTAATTAAGTCTCCATCTTTCTTCTCCCATGATTAATGTTTAGAGTGTTGATATCGTTACATGTATCAATGACTGGGGATGTAGAAACATGTATTGGTTTTGCTGATATTCGAAAAACGTATTGCTATCCAAGGGAAACATTTGGAAAAAGGTGGATTTTTCAATGAAAATTTAGGAGATGTTAAAACACACATGTTTACACATGTAACAAACAAAATATTGCAATATATTATAAGTTTCCATTTTACAGGGGCCTAATGATGTGTTGTTGAAAAAATCACTATAAAATAAAAAACACTCATTAATATCTAAAATTTCCACATTAATTAACAGTGAAGAACACTTATTTTATTTCTAATATTAAAAAAAAATGGATTTCCCCAATTTCCCCTAATTTTCACTTAAATTTAAATTTTCACTGCAACTCTATGTTAACGTATGAGAATCATGCATAAACATGGATTCACATTGTAATCCATGCTAACATTTAGAAAAAAAAAGAATGAAGTTTCTATGGATTTTTCGTTATCTTTGAGTTCTAGCTTGTCTTCATTTCAAGTCAAGATTTCTCCTCAAATCCAAACTTTGACTCAATAAAAACCAAGAATGATCAAAATCACCAAAAGAACAAAATAAAAAACCCAAAAAAATAAAGATTTTTTTTTTGAGTTTTTGGAAAATTTCCTAATTTGTTTTGTCAATTTTCACATATTTACAGATCTTTCTCTAGTATTTGGGATATTATTGCTAGTATCAGGGATATTATGGATGGGCGTCGACACAAATTACATCCGAATTGATGAAATCAACAACAAAATAGTTCTCAAATGAAATGAATCGAATAACGTATTCAACAAACATTAAATTAGATAGTTTCAAATTAGCCAAAACAATAAAATAAAATGAAACGAAACATTAAATTGTATATAACAGATACAGTGAAGCTATCGTAACTCTAATGGAGAGGAAACATGTTGGATCACTCACCTGTAACTCGGTAATGTTGATTCTAATATATTACCTGAATTTGAACGAATTAAAAATCCATAATATAACATATAAGTAAAATCATTTTGCTGATTATATTAATTCATATGGTGGGGCCCACCTTTGATTGATTAGTTCTATATTTGGGGTCCATACATTGTCCAATTGGATTCCTTCAAATCCAACCCTGAACACAAGATTTGTGATCACCCCAACCTAATGTAGGACCCATTAGATCAAAGCAAAGTCATCATCCATCATCTTGCGAAATTTAAATTGTCTGGACATTCATAATATATTTGAATTTATAAGTATAATTGATTCATTAATCCAGATTTTCAATTTTGGATTCGAACAGATCTGATCCATAATTTGTCGATCGGATCAACCGCATTGTCGATCAAATTGAATGTCGAATGTCGAATCGATGGTCTCTGGACTCAATTCGGTTTTGATGAACCGAATTATAAATTGAGGATTTTTCTACATCTTGATTTTAGAATCCAATTATATATGTTGGTTAGATCCAAACCAACCATTGGCCCTCTCATGATTAATTAAGAAAGGTCCATTTATCAGCTCGATCTGAAACCTCCATGGCCCACATAATTCAGGATTACATGATTTATCTAGGATTTTCATTTGATTGGTGTGGCCCATCTGATGGTCGGATCAATATGATATGCGGGGTCCCGGCATATTTCGACCTCGACGATCAAATGATCCGTGTGGATCTATTCCCACACATCAAGGTGGCTCAACTCAATTCCCTACGCCAATTCACAAAAGAAATTGCGCAGAGGTTTGTGTCTCTTCACCTAATATACCGAATACATCAATGCAATGAACGTACGGTTGATCCGAACTGTTCATTACGTTGATTAGGTGGGAATAATCAAAAGTACCAAAAATAAAAGAACACCCAGATCACTGTCCACCTTTACGGTCCATCTAATGATTAGATTAGTCCGTTCCTTGAGGTTCTTGTCTTTTCCAACCTCTGAAAGCAGATAGACCACACGGATCAAATCATCCACATATGCATGGCTAGGACAAATTCCCTATGTAGAAAGCCAAAGGCCACTGTGCAGATATTTGAATCTTCTTGCATATGTCACGTATACATAGATGATGGACGAACGACTAATTCGAGCCATCCATCACTAAGATTTGAGACCATACAACAATTAGCTAAAAAACATTAAAGGTACCAACTTAGATCGAGAGCCTTCTTCCTGTGCTCTCTCTCTCTCTCTCTCTCTCTCTCTCTCTCTCTGCTTTTCTCTTGGGTTTCCTCTGGTTCTCTTTTGGTAGAGGTCTGGAGGAATACTCTGTCTTTAGAAGAGACTTGGAGCAATCCAAATTCCTCTCCTTAAGAAGAGGAATACTCTACGAGATAGGGAAGAGAGATTACAACCAATCATACTCTCTCTACTCTTGTTTAAAAAATTGAATTTAAATTCGAATTTAGAATTTAAAAAAAATTGGGTCGTTATAGCATGTGTATTCTATTGATGTATTCTTGCGAAGCATTATATATTAATGGGTGTGTTTGTTTATTTAAGAGGGATTAATGCAAGTCTTGTATTTCTCTAAAAAGTCTTCTCTTCTTTTCCTTCTTCTCTTGTTCCTCTTCACTCACTCTCCATCTCTCTCCTCTCTCTCTCTCTATCTTATCTCTCTTCTTTCTACTCTTTCTACTTTGATCGAGTTTTAAAGTCAACTTGACTCGATGGACCTTAAAGTCAAGTTTGAGTTCCTGAGTTTTTGAACTATGGTGTGTGGTTTTTACTTTGTTAAGCTGCTCTTGAAAGTCTAAGATTGATTGATTTAAAAGTAAGGCTTGTATACAATGATTATAATGGTTATTTTATTTTATTTTTATTTTTTTGAATGATTTTACATGATGAGGACATCCGAGCACTATACCAGAGGAGGGCTGAGCTAGTCTCCTTATAGCTAGACGACCATTACATGGGGCCCGCTTTGTTAGACAACCATTATATGGGGCCCACTTGGCCCAATTCACATTCGTAGCCACGTTGAAGACCCCACGTGCATGTTCGTGAATCTTTAAAGATCCCACATTGGGAAGATGCATGTGGGTTGCATATAGGAGCTTGATGGACACATAGAATCGTTGGATCGAATGAACACGATGATTGGACTGTTGGATTTCGACCGTAGACCATTCTGGAGGTTGGATCATCATTATTAGACATCTTAGTTGTGGACCCTCGTGGGCCACGAAATTGTTTAGTTTAGTTTGTTTACATGTTTTGTTATTTTTGGTATAACTCATATTTGTGTTGAGATTAGGGAGTTAAGAACAATTTTTAATTCATTAAGTGTCTTTATATGGAGAATCTTATTTGAGTGTGCCTTTTTGTAAAAGTTCTTTTTTGAGACTATAAAGGGTTGGACGTTCCCACCCTAGCCAATATGCATGTTATGAATGAAAGAGATTTCTCTCCTTTCGTTTTGAGATTGAGCAAAAAAATTTCATCCTGTGATTGCATTGGTGGTGCGAAACTACGGGGAACGATTCTGTAATTATCTTTTCTAGTTTTCTCTCTTCTCAACAAGGTATCATCTTCTTCTTTTCATATCTTTTTTTTCCCCTTCTTCTTCTTTGAACCTTCATTCTTCTTTCTATAATACCTAACCCATCCAAACCTAGTTCTCAAAACCCTAAATCCCTAAAACCTTAACCCTAAATCTCTAAAACCCTAATCCTAATCTCTCCAAAATCCTAACCCTAAAATTCCCAAATTCCAAAGTCTTTTGTCCACATCATAAATACCTAGTTCCCTCAACTGAAACCCATATTCTCAATTCTAGAAACCCTAAATCCTAAATCCCTTAAACCCAAAATCTGAAATCCTAATCCGCCATCTCCCAAAGGCCAAAACCTCAACCTTAATGTTCCAACCCCTAATTCCTCTAAGCCTAGATACCCCAAACTCATTTCCCACATTCCCTAGCCTTTAACTAGCCCTAACATGTCAAAACTCTTACAAGGCATGATTTCCACTGAATTCAGATTTATCCCTATGTTAGGATGGGGGTTCTATCTCCCATAGGTCCTGGTTAATCAGTAATTTACGAGATTTGCATTGCAGGACTGTCGTAGGCTTAACTTTGGACATGACATGAATCTGAAATTTCTGAATTTATGGTAAATTAGCTTTATTTTGTCTTTCTATTTCTCTAGTTAATCTGTCTTTTAATTTCATGGTATCATATTATGTTAGATCATTCCGTCCTACATCATTACGCTTTTAGCCCTATGCCGTCATGTCACCCCTACATAGTGTGCAACTGTATAACGGATGACAGCAACTACTATGTTACTTTAGCAGATTCTAAAATGTGTTTCCTGTAAAGGAAAGTTAGCACTGACTTTTAACTACTATATTACTTTAGTAGCTTCTAAAATGTCCCGTGAAGGAAAGTTGGCACTGATTTTTAACATGCAATATATCTTACATGCTACTAAATCGTATCGTTATGATTTATCTACAAAAGGGCATCATTTAGATTTTCGAACTGCTCTATACATCATTCATTGTTCTTATGTTGTAACCACTCTCTCATATTCCATGCCAAATTTGAAATTCTGTTACTGGTTGTAGGGGTTCTTTCATCTCATGCATTCTTCATGTTAATGCAGGAATTAATAGGTCATGGAACTCGAGAGTTGAATCTCGAAGGGAAAGTTGTTGTTCCCGGATTTATTGACTCTCATGTGCACATGATTTTTGGAGGTTTGCAGGTTGTATGATTATGCCATCCTTTGTGTTAATGTTTCTCCAAATATACTTGTTTTTATTATATTGGTTGATTATGGTTTTTAAGCTGCATTATACATTTGCATTAGTTACATTATGCTTGTTGGGTATGAAATCTTAAATAGTGGGACGGGTGCCATATATTGGGTGAATTTTGGGCTGATGTTGGGGGGCATTCGAGTGGTCCCCCAAATGGTGACACTACTCATTCGAATTTAATTTCAATTTTTGTCTTTTTTTTTTTTTTGTTGGGATAATGATGTCAGATGCTTAGGGATATGCTTTAGTGGGATGAGCGCCATTGATGTATGAATTTGTGGTCAATTTGGGGCATTCGTGTGGTTTCCCAAATTGGCGATACTATTGATTCGAATTTAATTTAATTTTTCCTTGGTAGGAATGATGTCAAATGCATAAGGATATGCATTAGTGGGATGAAAGACATAGCTTGTATGAATTTCGAGCCAATTTGGGGTCAATCTAAGCCTATCGAGTTAATAAAATCATCAGACAGGCCGGGACAACATTCTTACCAAGGAGTGGACCGTTACACCATCATAAAGATGTACAAAACCACAAAAGAAAACATATTTCGAATACTCTCAATATTCCAGATTTTTCTGACATATTTTTGTTGAATTTATTTATTTATTATTATTATTAATTATTTTTAATTTTATTTTTACCGTTACGGGGGTATAAAAATCGTTATGCATATCGGTAACGGTAGGGACTGTTACTCCCACCATTATCATTACGGCATACCTTATGTACAATAGATTAGGGACAAGAGAGGGTGAGAAAGATTTCTTCAAACTTGCAAAAGTGAGAGAGGAAGGCTAGGGACGTAGATTGGGTTAGATGTATTAATATCGATAACTAGCGGGTTCTGGTAAAAGACTAAATCAATGGAAGCTCGAGAAGCTATTTTTAGAATTCGTTAAATTTCAAGCACTCTAAGAGCATAGAAATAGTAGGAACCATAAACTCAAATGACATAAGATATCATAGATACTTTCGTAGTATTAGGATATGTAAAGTGAAAAAGCTTTGAGAAAGATGAAAACAAGAAAGGCCCTTGGACCAGATGGTATACTAATAGAGGTTTTGAAGTGTATGGGAGATACTTGGTTATTTTGCTTAGCAAAGTTATTCAACAAGATTGTAAGATAGAAGAAAATGCCTTATGAATGGATGAAAGTACCGTTGTATCTATTTAGAAGAAAAAAGGAGACATACAAAGCTGCACTTACTATTGTGTGATTCAACTTATGAGCCATAGTATGAAACTTTAAGAGAGTGATTGAGTAAATACCAAGGCATGAGACTAATATATTAGAAAATTAGTTTGGTTTCATGCCCAGGAGGTCTGCCACTGAAGCTATTTTCCTAAGCCAATTGATGGAGAAATATAGGGAGAGGAGGAAGGATCTCCACATGGTCTTTATTGACTTGGAGAAAGCATACGATAGGGTACCCAGAGAATTAATGTGGTGGATGCTGGGAAAGAGAGGATTTTCAAGAGGATATATTGAAATGATTAAGGATATTTCTGAGGGAGTGGCAACAAATGTGACGATCACTAGTCGAGAGACAAGTTAGTTCCCAATTACTGTTGGCTTGCACCAGGGATTGCCATTGAGCCTGCACCTTTTTGATTGGTTATGTACGAGTTGATGGGGCATTTGCAGGAAGATCCCATGGTGTATGTTGTTTGTAGATGACAAGCTTTTGATTGAAAATACGAGGGAGGATGTTAACACAAAGCTAGACTTATGGAAGGGCCCTTTAGAATCTAAAGTATTTAAAATTAGTTGGGAGCAGTGACCCTAGTTTGATAAGGAGACTGATTGATTCTTAAGTCTCTTCCTTCATTTGGTAACTACTAATAGAGGAGATTTTGGTTCTATGCTCCTCTCTCCATTCTATTCCTCCTTGGAAAGTAAACTGAAGGGACCTTCAGGAAGCTTCTTGCAGTGGTTAGGGGAATTCCCATATCCTTACCCACTTCATTGAAAATGTGGTAATCGCCTCTAACTTAAGGGGCAATCATCCTTTCTATGTAATAATGATCAATATGGTGCCAACCAAGAACTATGTATTGCAACGAGGGTCTATGGCTTGCAATTTTAGTAACAATACGAGTGAAAATGAGAAATTGGTTAAGATTACTGACCAAGAAGTTTCCAAAGACTACTTTTGATACCTTGGGTCAATAATTCATGAGAGTGGAGAGATTGAGAAGGATCTTTCCATAGAATTTAAGTTGGGTGGAAGAAGTGGAGATGTGCCTCTGTAGTTTTTGTGATTGTTGTGTACCACTCAAACTGATAGGAAAAAATTATACGATGGCTATACGACCAGCCATGCTTTATGGGACATGATGTTGGGTAGTTAAGGAACAACGTGTTCATAGGATGAATATCAAAATGAGGATGTTGAGATGGATGGGTGGTAAGATGAGGAAAGATAGAATTAGAAATGAATACATTTGAGGGAACTTAGTAGTAGTATCAATAGGTAATAAGATGAGGGAACTTAGTAGTAGTAGACTTGGATGGCGTGGTCATGTGCAGTGGAGACTAATAACTGCCCCAGTTAGGAGATGGTATGAGTTGGAGCTCTAAAAGAGCAAGGGAAAGGCCCTAAAGGATGTTGATGGAGGCAGTAAGAAAAGATTTGATGAGTATGGTCTAACTGAAAGTGTGGCCCTTGATAGAGTGGAATGGTGAAGCAGGATTCATGTAGTGCCCCAATTAATTCTAGAAGTAGATGATGATGATGATGCACACACGTTGTATGCCTTGACCTAGCTAATTGTTGAATCATTTTTCCAGTGTTATTTATGGCCTAGGCGATTTCTCTTAGTTTGTGGGAATGGACTGGGAATGCGTGCATATTGCGGAAGGCAGTGACTAACTCCATGATGTTTCCTTCTTTGCCAATGCCACTTGTTATGTGTTCTTGACATGCAATATGTCATCTTCTCTCTTTGCAAAAATTTATGCAATGATTTACTTTCTTAATCTACATATAAGAATCCGCTTGCCTGGTTAATTTCCACTATATTTTTGGTAAATTTTGGTCTAGCTTGTATTTATATGTTTCTGTCTTATTGCTGTATGTGTTCACTTTTTCTTTAGATATAATGTGTTGATTGGGTGTGAATTGGGCACATAAATCAGATGGTACGAGTAGTACTTCGAGATGTGAAAAGCCAAGATGAGTTTGTGAGAAAGGTCAAAGAAGCTGTAAGAGGTAAACTTTGCCTCAAACTTGTTTATAATTAGTGTCTTAAATAGGGAGCAGCTCAACAAATTCATCTCAGTGTAGCATAAGTTCGGCCAGAAGTAAAACAAAAGTATGTTGTTTTGAAGAATGGTTGGGTTGATCTTGGTGTTGGCTAGGTATCTCTTTCAAATAGGAATTTTTCCCTTAAGCTAGTCCTTTTGCAATAAAATTCTATTATCTTCTCAAAAAAAAAAAAAGAAAAAAAAAGAAAAAGGAAAAAGAAAAAAGAAAATAAAAGAAAATAAAAGGAGGAAATAAAAAATTGGGTCAATCCATTGTTCCTTCAAGAAGGAAATATGCTGGAGCACTTGTTTCAATTGTTTCTGTTTTGCCCTAATTAGTTTTTTTTTTTTTTTTTTTTTTTGTTTTTGGCCCGAAATAGTTATGTATAATAGTTTTGAGTGGGAACCTAATGTAATTATGATCACGGATGATTGTACCTCATCACCATCATCATTATCATCATAAACATCATTGTTATAGCCTCCTCTAGCTATAGAGGTTTGGTTTACGCATCCTGTTTTGCCAATTATAACATTTGAAACATGAATTTTTTGTGATTGCTTGCAAAAGTTCAATGATCGGCTGCATACATGACATCAGCCCTTCTCTACCCTAGGTAGGGATTGGTTGGTGCATTGCTACCAGGGGAGTTGAAGAGAATTAGAAACATCATTATAAATTGAGGGCAGGTTATAGATATATCCACGCAAGTAAAAAAAAATTTCCATATATGCATGTACACGTGTGTGAGCGCATGCGGTGCATGCTTGGGTGGGCATTCATGTGTTTGTGTGCGCGCATGTGCGTGCGCTGGCATGTGTTTTCCTCTGTGTGTGTGTTTGCTTGTGCTGTTGCCTAAGCGTGTGCGTGTGTGAAGATTGGCTCCATCACGAGGATCTCCTGGTGCAAAAGTCAGCCCAATCCACTCATCAGGTGGGCCACAAGCTATTGATTCCATTATAGAAGACCATCAAACCACCAGTCGGCCACAGGCTGTCAATTGTAGCCATCCATAATATACATGCAGATATATAAATATATATATATATATATATATATATATATATATATATATATATATATATATATATATATATGTGTGTGTGTGTGTGTGTGTGTGTGTGTGTGTGTGTGAATGTATGTGTATACATATATGCATACAAATGTATGTATGTATGTATACATATACATGTGAATGTGTACAATTGGTAAATAAGTGCGATTCTTATCTACGTCATACATCTCATGCAGAGTCCCAAATCTCCTTGGCAGAGTCCCAAGGCTGAGGGTTTCATACCATTTCACAACCAGGCCACAGGATATGTCGTCTTGAATCCATTAATTATATTTAGTAGCATCTTCAGATTATTTGCAATTAAGTACTTAGGAGTATACATTAGGTAGCTAAGAACAATGTTTTAAATATTGATGATTTGGCCGATATGTCCCACGATATATCTTGTATCCCACCCTTGTGATACAAAACGCACAAGTAGTACCGATATATCCCACATGTTCGATCCGATGAGCATTTTCAATTTCCTATCTCTCTCTCTCTTTATTTTATTTTATTTTATTTTATTTTTGTTGTTGTTGTTGTTGTTGTTGAAATTATGTTGAATCAGTGTCAAATGGTTACAAATCCATTGGTTCTTCATGTTTTGCATGAAAAATCATGGAGTTGTAGCTTTGGTTTCAATATCCATTGGCTCTTCATGTTCTCCATGATTTTTTTTTTGAAAATTTCCTTCAATCAGCTGTCAATTGAAACTAATTTTGAAGTATTTAGGAGTATTTGATGAAACGATCATTACATACACTCTAATTTCGAAATTTGAGTGTAGGTGGTCTGATTCGGGGAAAATTTGAAGTTGCCTTAATTTCTCCCAAATTACTTGTAATGTTGCACTCCAAACATGAAATCAAGCATGTATGAGGGCTAATATGCTGATTTGTTAAGTTCTTGTCAATTTTCGAAAAATAAAAATCATTTTAAAATTAAAAATTAATAAAAAATATTAAAAAAGATATAATTTTGAAATTTCCCTTCAACTAGCTGTCAATTGAGATTAATTTCGAAGTATTTAGGAGTGTTTGATGAAATGATCATCACATACACTCTAAATGTTATGCATTCAATTTGAATATAGTTGCATTAATTCAGTCAGACAGAGCATAGCTTAGGATCCTATACAAAGGCATCCTATTATATGCACTTCTTTTTGGAGATGTTATGATTTAAAAGTGTGTATTAAGGTCTTTTTTAACAATCCTTGAAGTTTCATTGTAAAATTTAGCCATTTTTCTCAATGTTTCCCCATATTTCCAAAGTGCGATAAATTACCTGATACAAATGATATTACCATCCGATACCCGATACTGTTGGAACATAAATTAAAAGGAAATGAAGAAAAATAGAAAGTAAAGAATTTGGGGTTTTGTTGCGCGGCGCGCAATGAAGACTAGAAGAGTGGACTGTGTTACGTAGGGCGCAATATGTACTTGTGACTCATGAAAGAAAGATTGATGGAGTCATTGTGCCCCGCGCAATGACAATCAGTAGCCCGCGCAGTGAGGCTCTGTTGTGCTGAAATAGGGTTTTGCACGTGTGGTTGCCTTTAAATACCCCTTCTCCTTCTTTATTTGATTTATTCAAACTGTTTAGAGGTCCGGAAGAACCAGCAAAGAATCCCAGAATTTTCCTAGGTATTGCGTGGGAAGAACACCAAGGAGGTGATGATTATTGCGCCAGGCGCAATGGAAGAACCATACTCCATCGCGCGCGTGTGCAATAAGGCTCATGCTCTAAAGATCGAGTCAAAGTTGCTTTTGAACAACGATCTCTTAACAATTTATTCAAGAAGATGATCAATCTAAGGATCCTTGAGTTAAAGAGAAAAAAAAAAAGACTCCTAAAGATCCACACAATGACTCTGTTATTAATTAGATCGCATTTCAAGCCAAAACGTTGCCGAAAGTCATATATGAATATATTCTATTTCATTATAATTGTATATTTTACCTAGGAATCAAGAGAAATATGAGGATGTAAACAAACTTTAAATCAATAAAATACCTCATCATGATTGTTCTTCTATTTTTCTTTGTCAATATTGAACAATATTCCCCAATTGCAATACATTCGTTTCTTGTCGAAACAAATTGCTGACTCCACTGGGGACTTATTAACTTATTCAATATCGACTTAAAAATTATCTGGAGAACTTTTATCATCAAACGATGCCATCATGACGCCAAAATGGCAACTCTCAACGGGAACATCCTCCCCTTCATCCCCAAGATCAAATATACAATTGTTAAAGTTCTCGATATTGATATATAACTAAACTATTTTTCCCAGGAACTTGAAACTTTTGAAGCTTTGATTGTAATGGCTTTTGCTTCTGACCAGACAATCTTCTACTTCACACCCATGGGCTTCATTATCGACTACGCCTGTAATAAGCAGATATCATCTTGATCCTTAAATCAGGAAATCCGATCGACCTTGACTAAAGCTGCAGCTGGAGTGATATTTGTGTCACCCGTGCACCAGGATGATAAGGATGAGTGGACTATGGTATCGCCATGAAGATCAAGGGCTCGATCTTGCGCTATTGCTAGCCCAGTCCCGTTACAGATGATTAGAGGGCCGATCACGCGTAATGCTACGAAGTGAAATCCTGCACTTGCCCCACCTTCATTATATCCAGGACAATCCGCCAGCTCCTTCACTCTGCAAGATTTCCTGACTCTTTCTGCCACAGCTACTCGATGAACTAGAACAGAAAACGGAAAGTCTCCCATAGAGAATGAATCATTATCTCCAAAGTTCGCTGCTCTCTCGTCATCACAAACGGTGTCTTCATGAATCATCACGACTAAATCATCAGGATCCTGTGAAAGTATCAAGGGATCTAATGGGAGTTCTTTTTCACCGAACTCTTCTGCAACCCCCACTTCGATAACAACACAATCAAGAAGTATAGAAATTGCTGACAGTATGGCAGATGCGAGCCAAAATCCATTACCGTCTACGGACGAATGTTTTGCTGAAATGGCTCGTGCACAGATGGCTTTATTGGAGGAATGCAGAAGTCTTTGAGAAGCACTAACCACCTTAGCGCACAATGTAGCACATGTCATAACTCCTCTCGTGATGGCCACATGAAACGGCCAGGAACAACAACCGGAAGGATGACAGCTGCCAAGATCACATGGGTCAACTCCAGCCGCAAGAGCAATTACACAATAAGAAATACGGCAGGTGATAACAGAGGTCGTTAGAACTGAAAGTGATCGAGAGCACCCGGGAAGGTTTAGGTTCAGAACGCCATATCCCCGTGAAGTTGAGGACATACCATTTCCTACAAATTTCAAATATCCAGATTTTCAGAAATTTAAAGGAGACGGATCCCCAGAAGAAGACCTCATGCATTTTATCACAACAATGGGCAATTTTTCCACGGTCCCACAGTATTGTTTATGACTGTTTGGGTCCTCTCTGATCGGAAAGGCATTCCGATGGTATTCCAGTTTGGCGGCAGAATCCATACGTACATGGGATCAAATACAAGACACTTTGTAACGTCTCGGAAAAATCCGTAGCTAGTGCTAAACTAGACTACCTGTGAAATTAGCACTAATCACTTTAAATATGATCTGCAAGACCCAAAACGTGCAGAATCATTACCGCTACATTACCGTAAAACTTAGGATCAATCTTTAATCCCAGTTGCTCTCGGGAGTACACTGAAACTCCGTATCGAACCTGGACCGTGCGTCGAAAGTCTGATTACGACGAAACCATACGGTTATGACCGCCTTGTTGGACTTGACTACCACGTCAGAAATCAAGTCCTAATAGTATCCAGAAACGCACAACTTGAGTTCGGAGCAAAGTGTGTGAGAAACGCGAATACCTTTAGAAAGAGAACTGAAACTTAAGTGAATTGAGTCGTCTCACTTGCGGGCCAAATCTAAGGATTTAGACCGTCAGAATCTGACCCAATTACACCCTCGGATCAAGGGAAATTTCCAACCCATGTCAGTGCACTTGTGACCCTGATCGAGTACCGGTGATCGTTGAATTGAAACTGGTCCGCCGCGGTCGATCTGTAAATCCGATCGGACCGAAAACTTAGCCTGACCTAGACCAATATCAGGGAGCTTAAGTCCGACCGCATGCAGAAAAGGGGCCTCCAGAAGTGCTCCGTTGAGCCGAAACAGATGGGTTTTGGCTATAATATAAGTATACCATGGCCCTGGGGCCATTGAGCTCACGTTTGAGCCTATATAAGGGCCTTAAACCCTCTCTCTCCCTTCACATACGAATTTGCAAACCCTAGGGAGAGAAGAGAGAAAAGAGAAGGAAAGAGAGAGAAAGAGAGAGAGAGAGTGTGGGAGATTGTTCTCGGGACTCAATCTCGCCGTTCCACGTGCTTAGTTACCACTACCATATCGCTATTCTGGCGATTCTGATTCCGTTTTTGGGTAAGAAATCCTAACCCTAATCTGTTTTAGGGATTCAGATAGGGTATGTGATGAAATAGCTAACCTATTTCATACTATAGGTTGCCGTTGTGCCGTAGACGAAGGCGGAGTGTTCAAACTGAATCCGTTACGAGTTTACCGGTGAAAGGTGCGGACTATAAACGTATAGGTTATGGTTTTTAAGGCTTTCAATGTCGGTTAATGATTTATAATAGACTAGGTTGCCGTTTCGCATGTTAGATATGCTGCTTTCCTCGCTTTATGATTATATATGAACTATGTTGAATATAGGCTATTCCATGTGTAGGTTGAAATGACGGGATATATCGGGAATTTGGTTTTGTGCTTGCCATGATTATTCACTGTGAACATATGATTGTTGAATTCGTGACAACTCCTTATGAAAGGATGTGCCCTAATATAGCTTATAACTGAGTTGTACTGTGTAGGTTGAAGTGTGTAGTCTAAGTGTTTGTGGAAATGATTGAATGAGTATGGAATTTGAATCCCTGCTTGCCATGATTATCCGTCGTGGATATATGCGTGTTGTATTTATGACAACTCCTTAGTGAAAGGATTTGCCCTAATACATGTTGTGAGCAACATACGTCATGTATGTTGATGTGTGTAGTCTAAGTGTTTGTGAAAATGTCTGGATGAGTAAATATTTAGTAAAGTGTATGTTATATAGGTGTTGAGGTGAGATTCTCAACTACCTTAGCTATGTGTATATATCCCTTCATGTAACTTAGATTAAATTTGTGTGATTTAGCATGAAATGCATTTGTGCGTATGTTTACCTTGTATTTTGTGAAATGTTCAATTAGTTACGTTACTTGAATTAATTGTTTAACTTTGATATGCCTATCACATGTGTTATCCTGTTATATTTACATGCGTTTGGGACTACTACGTAGTCCAGGCTATTGGTAACGGTTCTCGAACGAGTGGCTGAGTTAGCTTCGCCACAACAGATGTGTTCGAGGAATTCGAGTCGTACGGAGTTTGTCGATAGTGGTTAGGCCACACGGAGTGCTTACGCACTTCATGTCGATCATCTTGATGTACGCTCGTACTAGTCGAGCTCGTCAAGTAACCCAATTGACCCGATGTATGTTCATCATGTATGGACGCTATTGCTTGAACCTAAGGTACTAAACTCACCAGTGGAAACCCCGTTAACCTTGGTACCTCGATCCGTTAAGACTCATGAGTTGGACATGATGGTATGGGACACCGTGGTCTAGCTGTCGGCCTACGCTGGGGCAACGAGCCTCCCCGTAATAACCAGTGAGCAACACCGCCTCGTGAGCCAAATACGGTGGTATGGGACACTGTATTCGAGCTATCGGCCTACACTGATCAGGTGACGAACCCTTTGTAGTGACCTTGAGCATACTCTGAGACTGCGTTCAGGCGACGAGCCTTTCCGTAACAGCTAGAGTATAAACTAGGCCTACATTGATTAGGTGATGAGCCCTTTGTAGCGACCTAGAACCGCAACATCGTATGAGACTAGCTAGGACTGACGACCCTAGAATAGATCATTGTTTGGGAAATGATACAAGGGAGGTACCTTAGCTTCCCAAAACTGCTGTATGAATAAATCTAATTAAGTATTGGCTAACATGAGCATGCACCGCATTGCATGTGCTTTGGCGAGGAAGAACACTTTCGGGTGGTTGCCATGCGCGCCGTAAGATGAAGACGCCGATGGAGTGCAGGCGAGGGCATGCATTATTATCGCATGCATTATTATCGCATATCATTCTTGTATTAACAAGAATATCTAGGACATGTTTGCTGTACTGTTTTATCATTACTGCTTGATTAAATTGATAACATGTTAACCTTTGCTTTATAGTTCCATTGAGTTGATCACTCACTCCCACGTTCTGGGACGGTGTTTTAAACACCAACCAGACTATGTCTTAGCTGCAGGTGATGACGATGCCTACGAGGCGGAGCCAGACTTCGAGGATGACGGGGAGGTGTTCTCCTACATGCAGTTATCGGGCGGGTTCATGTGAGCCGTGTCCTGATCACTGGGGCTACAGGGACACTGACTAGATGCCCTTGCACTGTTGTTCTGTATTTTGGGACACACTTGTATATTCATTTTGATCACTTTGGGAGTATACATGTATATGGTTAACCTGGTGACATTTTCACTCTGGAGATCTATAACAACTTATATGTTATATTTATTAATCACAGTCTTCCGCTTGCGTAAATTTATTCATCTCTGGAGTGTGATATGCTGTTTTGGCTTAATCCCATTCATCTTTAATGCACTAACACGGACAACATTAAATCATCATTGTCTATGTTGCATAAGTGATGCGTTGGAACTCGGGAGTTGAGTATATGTTCGACCCCCGATTTTCAGGGTCTTACACACTTTCATAGCAAATTTCTTCTCGTTTGATCGAGATGTTAGCATCACAGAATTGGCTTCCGTACGACAAAGAGAGAACGAGTCGGTGGAGAGGTTTACCGAACGATGGAAGACTCTAGGGGCATCATGCAAACAACTGCCTGAAGAAAAAGAACAAGTGAAAATGTGTCTGAATTCAATGGAAACAGGAATTGCGTTCGGGTTGACAAGCACGGGCATACGAACTTTTCGTGACCTCGCCACGAAACCTCACGCGCTTGAAATAATGACTAAAAGAATGCCCGTGTTTCAGAACGAAACAGGATGAAGAGGATTGAACAGATTAATAGCAAATGTTGTCGACCGAGAGAAGAAAAGTTGAATAAACGACAAACGACCTTGACCGTACGATTCTCATGATGGATACGCATTCGAGAAAGAAGACGTCATTCCCATGACGAACCAATTACTTACTGCCGGGACAATTGAATTGCCCCAGTCCATGCATCCTGAAGAAGCAGAAAAGACGAAAGAAAATAATTACTGTCATTATCATCTCTTGCTAGGACATCCGACAGAAAACTGCTTTATGTTGAAAAATATATTGCAGAGGATGATAAACAGAGGTGAAATCATAATAGGAAAAGAGAAAGGAAGAAACAGAAAAGAAATTGTGAATGCGTTATCTATTCGAGATACTGCGCACGAAGAGACAGAATACGAAAAGAGCAAACATGGACAGCATTTGCTGCCTGAATGCCGCGAAGGGAAGAAGAGAGAAAGTTGCAATATGATTACCATCAAATCTTCTGAGGAATCGACCAAAATACCGCTAGCAGATACATGCAAAGCGGCAGTAGTCACGTTACGTTTAGGGAAGAAAGTAACAAGCCCATTTCAAATACAAAGGCTTGAAGTAATGTGAAGTGAGACGCCCGAAATATCACCTGGTGATGAAAAAGAAGGGAAGAATAAAGTTGAAAAAGTAACCTATGATGTTGTGAGTCATCTGAAATGTATCCCTGCTCGTTTAAGTATATACGACGCGTTACGTCTATCAAAAGACTTCAGGCAAACGTTGATCCAAGCTCTGTCAGATAACAACATCAGAGAAGTGCTACTTATTGAAATGGAAAATGCGGAGTTAGCATGACCGGATATGCCCAGAACGACAGAAGTAAATGACTGTATATCCGTTATTACCTTTTTTGATAGTGATCTGATCTGCGACAAAGAACATAACAGACCGCTGATGATTATTGGCCATATTCGTGACAAGCAAATCAAGCGAATAATGCTAGATAATGGTCCCGCAGTAAATTTATTACCCCTGAAGGTATTAAACAAGTAATGATATTGCTGCTCTCATTTATGTCCTAGCGGGATGATGATACAACGCTTCAATCAAAACGGACGTGCGTTGGGAAAAATCACGTTGACACTGGACATAGGTGAATTGGCTACGAATGTCATATGTCATGTTGTAAATGCAGTGACGACATATAACCTCCTCTTGAGAAGGCCCCTGATGCATTAATATGATATCATACCATCTACTCTGCATTGATGCTTCAAATATTGTCGAAATGGAATTCAGTATAAAGTGATGGCCAATGCGAAACCGTACACGAAAGTAGAATCTTTCTTCGCAGATGTAAGCTACTACAGTGAGTTCACATTAGAGAATAGTAAAGAAGGAAGTGAAGAAAATACGAAATCGAGAGACAACACGGAATCAACAATTGAAAACAGAGTTGCAAAAATGGAATTGTCTGAGAAGATAGATAAGAAGAAGAAATTTTATTTCGTTCAAAAACATCTAAGGCAGCTCGGCCAACCCCCACTAACATTAGTGTCACTGGCACAGATGGAGATTACAATGCCAACACCCCATGCCGAAAGAAGGAAGCCGTTTTCCGTCATGCCAAAACGGTTTTATGTCAAGCCCAATTCAAAGAATCCTGAGCCAATAGAATTCTATGCTCCATCAGAGAAGAGAATAGAAGAAGAAATTAATGACAATGTGACTCGCGACAAATTAACATCAGAAGATTTGAAGAGATATAGTCTAATCAACTGGAAAATTATGCAGAATATGGGTTTCGATTGCGAAGAATCAACGGGGTTAAACAACGGCATGGGTATGCAGATCTCAATTGGTGTAAATGAAAAGAAACAAGACAAATTTCATGGATTGGGAACATCTTCATACGTGCAAGTAAATTTGATTAATACAAACCCGACAATCAGTCAAGAGACAGATTCTGAAATGATTAAGTGTCATGAAGTATCTCCAAAATAGATAGAAGACGGAGGACAACTGATGGTCGACACTATGTGAGAGATAAAGTTGGGAACAGAAGAAGAACCACGACATACATATATAAACGCCAGTTTGTCTGAATAGGAAGCCGATCGATATATCAAGTTGTTGAAAGAAAACAGAGTTGTATTTGCTTGGACATATGCGGAGATGCCAGGTTTGCAACCATCAGCAGCGCTGAACCAGCTTAATATTTATAAAGATAAGAACCCAATCAAACAAGCGCAAAGGCGATTTCATCCAGATCTAATACCTCTAATAGAAGAAGAGGTGAACAAACTAATCAAAGTCAGTTTCATAAGAGAGGTCAAATATCCTAAATGGATATCCAGTATTGTCCCAGTAAAAAAGAAAAGTGGACAAATCACAGTATGTGTCGATTTTAGAGATTTAAATGAAGCATGCCCAAAAGATGACTTTCTGTTGCCTATAACAGAGTTGCTAATCGATAGCACAACAAAGTATGCGATCATGTCCTTTGTGGATGGATACGCTAGATATAATCAGATACGCATGGCACCTGAAGATGAGGAAGCAAAAACATTCAAAACTTCTCTAGGAATCTACTGTTATAAGGTCATGCCATTCGGTCTTAAGAACGTCGGCGGGTGATGCAAAATATCTTTCAAGACATGATGCATAGACACGTAGAATGTTATGTCGATGATTTGGTAGTCAGGTCAAACAATCATGAAGAACATTGTGAACATCTGTCTTCAGTTTTTCGTCAGCTCAGAAAGAAACAATTAAAAATGAATTTGACAAAATGTGCTTTTGGTATGTCGTCTGGTAAATTTCTTAGATTTATCGTCTGACATCGGGGAATTGAAATTGATCCATGAAAGATTAAGACTATACAAGAAATGCCGCCTCCAAGAAATTTGAAAGAACTTGAAAGTTTGTAAGGAAAGTCGGCATATGTACAACGCTTCATCTCTAATCTGGTTGGTAAATGTCAGCCATTTTCTCATCTCATGAAGGAACATAATTTGAATGGGATCAATCATGCCAAAGCGCATTCAACTCTATCAAAGAGTTATTAAAGCAACCCCCAGTACTAGCAACCCCTATAAACGATAAACCCTAGCTTCTATACATCTCTGCATTCGAAAAGTCCTTGGGAGCTCTATTAGCCCAAGCAAATGAACAAGGGAGAGAAATCGCTCTCTATTATCTGAGCCGAACTTTGATAGGTGCAGAGTGTAATTACTCTCCTATTGAGAAGATAATGTTTGGCCTTAGTGTTTGCAGTACAGAAGTTACAACACTATGTCTTTCCCATGACATAATCCTGATCTTACGAGCCGACCCAATAAAGTTCTTAATGACGAGACCAATGTTGTCTGGAAGGTTAGCTAAATGGATGTTCCTCTCGGAGTATACGATATCTTATGAACCGGCAAAAGCAGTGAAAGGACAAGCAGTGGTGGATTTTTTAGCAGCTTATCCCGTTTTAGATGGTGAAGTGATCTCTGATGAACTTCCAGATGAGCAAGTACTGTTGATTGAATCGCCTAATTCATGGCAAATGTACTTCGACGTCGCTTCCCGGATTTTAGGAGTAGGTGCTGGAATAATATTTCTTAGCCCTCAAGGTGATCTGTTATTATATTCCTTCACATTGGGTGCCACATGTACCAATAATGAAGCTGAGTATAATTGTAACAGCCCAACCAACACAGTATGATATCGTCCGCTCTGGGCACAGCCTGCACGGTTTTGTTCTCGGGGTCGCCCCCAAAAGGCCTTATACTATGAAGGTTCTAACTTCACATATAACCATCACAACTTCGGATAGTGCTTCCGATGTGGGACAAGTTCAACCTCCCACTGCGTACACAGTAGCTTGCCAGCACAGTAGCCTGCCAACCACTGGTAGCTCGCCCAAGCCCTTAGGCCCCGCCCACATGTGCCCGCCCACGTGCAACAATGACGGGGCGTCACAATATCCCCCACCGAGGGCAGAGCCGTCTTCGGTTCTGATACCATTTGTAACAGCCCGACCAACACAGTATGATATTGTCCGCTCTGGGCACAGCCCGCACGGTTTTGTTCTCGGGGTTGCCCCCAAAAGGCCTCATACTATGGTGGTTCTAACTCCACATATAACCATCACAACTTTGGACAGCGCTTCCGATGTGGGACAAGTTCAACCTCCCACTGCGTACACAGTAGCCTGCCAGCACAGTAGCCTGCCAACCACTGGTAGCTCGCCTAGGCCCTTAGGCCCCGCCCACATCAGCGTCCGCCCACGTGTGCCCGCCCACATGTGTAACAGTGACGGGGCGTCACAATAATGCTCTCATCATAGGAATGGAAATAGCACAAGAGATGAAAATAAGTCTTATAAATATTTGAGGACTCTAAACTGGTGATAAATCAGTTACCAACAAAGTTTGAAATAAGAAAACAAGAACTGTTACCCTATTGTCGTCAAGCATAACAGTTGTTGGAATGGTTTTATAATGTTGAAATCAGGCATATACCGTGATGTGAGAATGCAAAGGCAGATGCTTTAGCCAGTTTAGCTGCAGCTTTATCCCGCCCCGACCGGAGCCCTCTCCAAGTAACGATTGAAGAGCGAAGATTTTTGCTGTCATCAGAACTTTTAAATGAGAATCTTGAAGCAATACCGGTGTCCTGCTTAGAGATTATTGTAGATGATTGGCGTCAGCCTTTTATCGATTATCTCAAATACAACATTCTTCCAGAAGATCTGTCGCAGAAGTTACAGATCAAATAAAGATAAAAAAGGTTTGTTATACACGATGAAATATTATATAGGAAGTCTTATAATGAAATGTTGTTATGATGTCTGGATACAGAAGAAGCAAGCCGTATACTACAAGAAGGCCATTCTGATGCAAGACATGAAAGTTAAATATGATATGCAAGATTTTAGGCTTTAGATCATACTAATTTAGAAACAATCACAAAAATTCCACATCCCACATAAGATCAAGCATTCAACAAGGGGAATCTACGAGGGTCCAAGCCTATACATGTTAGGGCTGGATCAATTAAAAATTATAGACCAAAAAATGCTCGAAGGAGAGTAGATTCATCCACTCTTGCAAAGGATTATTACGCAATCCAAGGGATTCACCATGTTTCAATTCGGGAAAGCCTAGGGTTTGCAAAAGTGGAATAGAACTTGGAATTTAGGATTATCTAGGGTTAGGGTTAGAGATTTAAGGTGAGAGAGAGGGGAGGATTAAAGGAAAGAGAAGAACCTGAAAATAGTCCACGCGTGTGGATAACAATCTGGCCCAGGCGCACATGTGTGGGGCCCACGAATCCGGGATTAGCCACCTAGGGTGTAGTCAGCCAGGGATGGGCCACCCACACACCAAATTCCAAGCCGATCGGGTGTTCGGTCTATGCACGGTGCTCCGCCGAAGTTTCAGTCCTCTTGGAGGGCCTGATTCTGCAAATCTGCTGTAGAGGAAGGATTGGCTGCAAAAGGGGGTGGATTTGAAGATTGGATGGCTATGGGAGATGATAAATATTGAGGGTAGGAGGTGGGGGCGATTTGGGATGGGTGTGGCTTCGCACCACGGTAGTTAGCCCTTCGAAGAAGGGAGGGTTTCGCACCCAATAAGATTTTCTCAACTCAGAGAATTAGAGAAGCAGGAAAATGCAGAATTTTATTCATAATCTTCAATGAGAAAAACCTACATGGGGCTGCCTATTTATAAGAAAACCCTAAACTCCAAAAGCCGCGCCATGTGCGCACGCTATTATTAGAGACGAAATAACAAAAATAACAACTAATTAATACAATCAAAACCGTTGATGTTCCTAATAACGATAATAACCAAAATTCAAAGTTCTAGATTATCTAGGGTAGTGGGCCACGATCATGAGATCCAATGGTGAGATCCACACGATGATCGGGTCCACTCCAAGGAACCATAGCACAACCCTCTAACTAAGAGGCCGTCCATGGATGTTGTCATCGATCCAGATCGATGGTTGGGCCTTCCTCCTTGCGTACGTGCGTAGGGGGGCATGCCTGTGCGCGTGATGTCCCCATCAACTCTCTTCGGCTGCGAAGATTTCGCCATTAGCGAAACAAAACTCCTGAATTGTTCCAAGATGTCAGGATCAATTCGTTGAAGCTCTTCCTCAGTGAGCCACGTATTATCTGAAGCTGGGCGTGACTTTCACTTAACTAGGTACTTTTGAAACCCGCCGTCCGACGTTGATATTATCTGATGGTCCAGAATATCCTCTATCTCCTCTTTGGGTGTGGAAAGGGTAGGTATGGGAGGTAGAGGCTGGGAAGAAGGGTCGGGAAGAGGTCATGGATCGAAGGAAAGGTTTGGGGAATCAGGATGGTTAGGCGAAAGGCTGGACAATGTATCAGTGGCCCCCTGAAATGCAACTAGATCCTCCACATCGAATGTGGAACTAATTCCCATGGAAGGTGGAAGATCTACCACATACGCATTGAGATTATTTCGTTTTATAATTTTGAATGGTCTAGTGCTACGTACGTGTAATTTACGAACGACTCCCTGAGGGTATCGCTCTGGCCTGATGCTGACCATCACAGAGTCCCCTACGTTGAATTCCTTAAAACGTTTATGCTGGTTTGCAGAAAATTTGTAATGTTCATTACTAGTAGTGATCTTTCGCCTGATTTCTTAATGCAATGAATGAATGTGATGTGCAATGGACTCTGCAGACTCTGATGGCCTATGGGATAGTGACATAGGGACAAGATCAATAGGCTTCCTAGGTTTATAACCAGTAACGACTTCAAAAGGACTTAAACCTATGGACTTATTGATAGAACTATTAAATTCAACCTCGACTATAGGTAGTGTGGTCTCCCACGTCCTGGTGTGCTACCCCACTAAATATCTAAACAAACTCCCTAGGCTCCTATTGACCACCTCAGTCTGACCATCAGTCTGAGGGTGGTAGGCAGAAGAAAATTGGAGCTTAGTATTCATCATATGCCATAGTGTCTTCCAAAAATAACTCATGAATTGCACGTCACGGTCAGATACTATGGTTTTTGGTAACCTGTGAAGTTTGACGACCTTACTGAAGAACAGCTTGGCAACATGAGATGCATCAGAGGTCTTAGAACAAGGAATGAGGTGGGCCATTTTAGAAAAACGGTCCACGATAACAAATATGAAATCGTGTTTCCGAATAGTCTTGGGGAGCCCAAGCACGAAGTCCACACTGATGTCCTGCTAAGGGATGAATGGAACTGGCAAAGGTGTGTATAGTCCCGTATTTTGCTTTTTCTGCTTTGCCAGTTGACAAGTACGACATTGCTGTATAATTTTGGCCACGTCTCGCTTGAGGCTTGGCTAATAGAACCTATCATCCAATAGGGCAATGGTCTTGTCTCGACCAAAATGACCTGTGACCTCTCTTGAATGTAATTCCCAGACAAGAAAATCGCGGAGGGAGGTGCGTGGTATGCATAAGCGATCACTCCTAAACAAATATCCGTCTAAAATCAAGTACTCACTGCTAGCTCCTGATGGACTCTCTAACAATGATGCGTACACAACTCCAAAATCTGGGCATTTAGAATAATCCTCCCCAACACGCTCGAGGCTCGTGACTTTGACACTCATGGAATTGAGTAACGCGACTTGACAACTCAACGCGTCGGCAGACTTATTCTCTACACTGGCCTTGTGCTTAAGTACAAAAGTTTTCTCTTGAAGGAATTGGATCCACTTGGCGTGCCTAGGGTTTAATTTCTTCTGAGAGTTCAGATAGCTCAAGGCATCGTGATCTGAGAACAAGACGATTCTTGCGGCAATAGATAATGACACCAGTGGTGCAGCGATTGCATTACCGCGTAGAATTCTTTGTCATAGGTGGAGTATTTTTGCTTCTCCTTATTCAATTTCTTATTAAAAAAGGCGACACGGTGCCCTTCCTGACTAAGTACTCCTATGCCGACTCATGACGCGTCGCATGCGACTTCAAAAACCGAAAGTCACGTGATTGGAGCTTCGGTAATCTTGACCTTATCTTCTTGAAGGCTTTCGAGGCTGCCTTCGTCCATTGAAACTCTTTTTTTTTTTTTTTTAAATGCAATCTGTGATGGGGGCCATAATGGAACTGAAGCCTTGAATGAACCGCCTATAAAAGGTGTTTAAGTCTTAAAAGCTGCACACCTTGTGAATATTGCGTGGTTCAGGCCAATCGACAATGGCTTTGACCTTCTCGGGATCCGCCGACACACCCTCAACTGACATAACAAAATCTAAGAAGATAACACTACTAGACATAAACGCACACTTCTTTAGGTTGGCGTACAATTTCTCGGCTCTAAGGATCCCACAAACCTGCCTCAAATGGTTGAGGTGATGTTCCTTGGTCATGCTATAAATCAAGATAGCATCAAAGTAGATGACCAGGAATTTCCCCATGAAGGGCCTTGACACTTGGGTCATCACATGCATGAAAGTACTTTGGGCATTAGTCAGCCCAAAAGGTATGACTAGCCACTCGTATAGCCCATCCTTCGTCTTGAAGGTTGTCTTCCACTCATCACCAGGGTGTACATGGATTTGGTGGTAACCACTTTTGAAGTCAATTTTTGAGAAGATAGTAGTATTGGCCATCATATCCAACATGTCATCAAGATGCGGTATGGGAAACTGATACTTGACTGTGATTTTGTTGATGGCGCTACTATCAACACACATCCTCCATGTGCCATCTTTCTTAGGTGTGAGAAGGGTGGGCACGATACACGGGTTCATGCTCTCTTAAATAAAACCCTTTTCTAGGAGCTCATCAATCTGTCTTTTCAACTCTGCATGCTCCTTTGGGTTCATTCTGTAATGTGGGAGGTTTGGTAGAGTCGTCCCAGAGACTAATTCAATGGCATGCTGTATATCTGTAACACCCTGAAAATTGGGGGTCGAGCAAGAGCCCAACTCTCGAGTTCCAACGCATCACTTACGCAACATAGATAATGATGATTAAATGTTGTCCGTATTAGTGCATTAAACATGAGTGAGATTATACCAAATCAACATATCATACTCCAGAGACAGTTAAATTTCGCAAGCGGAAGACTGTGATAAGTACATATAAGCATATAAGTGATTGTAAGCCCCCCAGAGTATGAACGTCACCAGGTCAAATAGTTACATGTACTATACCAAAATTTACAAAATGATCAAGTATAATGTCATCTAGCCCATATCCCTGTAGCCCCAATGGCGCAACTCCAGGTCTACATAGACCAGCCCGAGAGTTGCATATAGGAGAACTCCTCATCATCATTAAAGTCAGGCTCCGCTTCGTCAGCATCGCCATCATCTGCAATTACAATAGTCTGGTTGGTGTTTTAAAACACCGTCCCAGAGTGGGAGTGAGTGATCAACTCAGTGGAGCTATAAGGCAAAGGTTAACATGTTATCAATTCAGTTAAACAGTAATGATAAAGCAATACAACAAGCATTCCTAAGTACTCTGTTTAATGCAAGGATGTGTTAATGATGCATGCCCTCGCCTGCACTCCCTCTGCGACATCATCTCACGATCGCGACATGCATCCCTTCCACTGTGCTCAACTCCTACGCCAAAAGCGGTGCATGATCGTGATTGCCAAGTTCTTAATTAGTCTTATTCATACAGCAGGTTGGGAAGCTAAGTCACCTCCCTTTATATCATTTACCTAAACAATGATCCATCTAGGGTCGTCAATCGTAGTTACTCACATACGATGGCAGTTCCAAGTCGCTACGGAGAGGCTCGTCACCTCAACGCAGGCTTGGTTTATACTCGAAGTTACTACGGAAAGGCTCGTCACCTTAACGTAGTCCTAGTGTACACTCGAGGTCACTAAGAGAGGCTCGTCACTTGATCGTAGGCCGACGGCTCGAATACAGTGTCCCATACTACCGTATTCGGCTCACGAGTTTGGTTTGCTCACTGGACACTACGGGGAGGCTCGTCACCCCAGCGTATAGGCCGACAGCTCGACCACGGTGTCCCATATTACCATGCCCGGCTCATAAGTCTTTGCGGATCATGGTACTAAGGTTAAACGGGCTTTACGCTGGTAAGTGGTACCTTAGATTCAAACAGTAGCGTCCATACATGGTGAACATACGTTAGGTCAATCGGGTTATTTGACAAGCTCGACTGGTACGAGCGTACGTGAATTAATCAACATGGAGCGCATACGCACTCCTCGTGGTCTAAACATTGTTGATAATCACCGTATGACTCGGATCCATTGAACGTATCCGTCGTGGCTAAATAGTTCGGCCGCCGATCGTAAACCGTTACCGATTGCCTGGAGTACATTGTAGCCTCAATCACATTCCAAAACAATAGCATTCACATGTGATAGTCAAAGACAGCATGTGACAACCAATCTAAATATAAACCTCATGTGAGCATTTCAACAAATAAATAGTACACATGTTATCATACATAGGCATTCCATCCATAAATCACATTGTAGTAAGATAGGTTACATAAAGGAAACTGTAACTATAGATAAGGGAATTGAGAATCCTATCTTAACACCCTGATTAAACATATCTCAACAAGCATTCTCTCCTTTAGGCATTTTATCAAACACTTGTACTACACATCACATACATGTAATAATTTAGTTATAACACATATTATAGCAAATCCTTCCACATAGGAGTTGCCACATGTGTAACAATCATGTATGCCCAAACAACAATCATGGCAAGCACAAATCATAATTTCATACTCATACAAAAATTTAAACAAACACCTGGAATGCATTATTTTTCACATAGTTCATATATATGTGTAATATATGGAAGACATTGTATCTTAGCACATGCAATAGCAATCAAGTCAGTCATAAATCATTAACTGACATTGAAAGTCTTGAAAACCATAACCTAAACGTTTATAGTCTGCACCTTTCATTGGTAAACTAGAATCGAATTCAGTTTGAACACTATGCCTTCGTCTACGGCACAACGGCTACCTGAATCACGAAATAGGTTAGCTATTTTGCCATTTACTCTATCTGGATACCTAAAACAGGTTAGGGTTAGGATTTCTTACCCAACAACGGAATCGGAATCGCTGGTGTAGCGACACGGGAATAGGCGATTCAGCACGTAGAGCGGTGGGATCGAATCCCAGCAACTATCTCCCACTTTCTCTCACTTCTCCTCACCTTTTTCTCCTCTTTTCTCTCCTCTCTCCTAGGGTTTAGAAATTTCGTATGGAACGAGAGAGGGGTGGGTAAAGGCCCTTATATAGGCCCAGAACTGGTCTCAATAGCCCCACGGCCATGGTATACTTAGGTTATAGCCAAAAAGTGGCTGTTTCGGGCCAACGAAGCTCATTTGGAGGCCCATTTTCTGCATACGGTCCGATGAAAGTTCCCTTACAATGGATCTATGTCAGGTTAAGTTCTCGGTTCGATCGGATTGACGGATCGACCGCGGAGGACCAGTTTCAGTTCAATGGTCATCGCCACTCGATCAGGGCCATAAGTATACTAACCTGTGTTGGGAAATTTCCCTGATCCGAGGGTGTAGTTGGGTCAGAATCTGACGGTCTGAAGCTTTAACGTTGGCCTGCAAGTGAACGGCCCAATTCACTTAAGTTTGAGTTTGTTTTCTTAAGATTTCGCGTTTTTCACACACTTCGCTCTGGGCACAAGTTTTGCGTTTCTGGATACTATTTGGACTTGATTTCCGAGATGGTTGTCAAGCCCAGTAAGGCAGTCATAACCATATAGTTTCGCGGTAATCGGACTTTCGACGCACGGTCCAGGTCAGATACGGAGTTTCAAAATGCTCCCAAGAGCAACTGGGTTTTGAGATTGATCCTAGGTTTTCAAGTAGAGTTAGTGATTCTACTGGTGTTGAGTCTTGCAGTTCGTATAGAGAGTGATTCGAGCTAATCTACCGATTAATTTAGTTTAATACTTAATTACTCTTCGTCTAATTTCTAAAGGATTCGGTCTTTAGCGATTTCTACCTGAGGTAGTACTCAGGTCTTGTACGGATTTTTCCGAGACGTTACAATATCCCTCATAGGGGGAAGCTCATTTGTTAGATTCGCAAGAAAGACATCACGAAACTCATCCACTACCGGAATAGCCTCAATGGGTAACTCTACACTAGCCTCTGGTGCACTCTCCCTAGCCACAAGGGTGTACACTATCGAGTTCGACTCAGTCTCTCGCTAAAAAGTCTTTGGCATTTAGAATATGGAGAGGCTTAGACTTGGACTTCGATTCCTTCAATTCCTTCGAGCCGTTCATACCTCTTTGTGGTAGACTCCTTTCCAGTCGTGTTCTTGGGTGGAAGTGGATTTAGCTTGACTTTCTTGCCCTAAAACCAGAACGTACACATATTCGAACGACAAAAAATAGTGATATCTCTGTCATAAGAGCCAGGGCCTACCCAAAATAATATGGCCAACATCCGTGGGAACAACATCACACCAAAGTGTCTTTATATGATCCAAACTGAATAGGAACAAGACAGTGATGCGGGACTGGAATGGAAGTCTCATCAACCCAAGAAACTCTATAGGGTTGAGGATGGGCTTTAAGCTTCAAGCCCAAACGACTCACAGTGCAAGTTGATGCCACATTGGCACAATTACCACTATCCACGATCATCTTGGAACTCTTATCATCACATTTTGCATAAGTATAGAAGATCATGTTGCAGCGCCAATCGTCGGTATTCTTTACTTGGGCAAAGGCGCAACACACAACTGATACGGGCGCAAACTCTTGTGCTCCCTCTTCCTCATCACTAGGGGTCTCTGCTGGCTAATACTCTTCCTCCTCATCGTCACTTTTCGGGGGCACTACTTCTACTTGCCCATCAATAAGGAGCACCTTGGTGCCCTCTTTCATTCCACACTAGTGGATAAAGTGACCAGTCCCTTGACATCTAAAACACCTAGTTGCATCACTTCTGTGCGAGCTAGACCCGACAATTACTTTCCCCTTATCATCCTCGGGCCTAGACCGAGAACTACTGGAAGGTTTGTTTTGATATCCAGTGTTGGGCTTAGCCCCAGAAGGGTTGGCCTTAGCGCCAGAATCGCGAAACTCAAACCGTCTTCCCACAGATGCTTTGAGGTGTTGCTCAACCTCCAACACTACTTGATACATCTGTTCAAGAGTGTCTATGTCCTTGGCGAGCAACTCTCTCTTAATGTCAGAATGAAGGCCTGTCTTAAATCAAGCAAGAGTGAGTACGGGATCCTCATCAACTTCACATCGATTAAGTACTCTTCGAACTTCTCAATGTATTCCGCCACACTCTTGGAACCTTGTTGAAGAGACTGCCATACCTTAACTAACCTCAAGTGATAAGAGAAAGGGAGGTACTTTTCCTTAAGAGTTTCTTTCATTTCTTCCCAATGGACTATTGGGGGCTCCCTCAACCTTTCTTTCCTTCGCTCAACAGTAGCCCAAAACCTCTTCGCTTGGCCCACAAGCTTCATCTTGGCGAATCGGACTCGATGAGCATCCGACATGTCATACGACTCAAAATAGTGGTCCATATCCGCCAACCAATCTAGAAAAGCTTTAGGGTCTAAGTGGCAATCAAACGTAGGGGCATCTACTCTAACTCCCTTGAGGAGTTGCGCATTTGGGTTATAATGATCCTGATGTCCCTCGCGTGGTGGGTGCACGGGTGCGCGCTTATGATCTTTTCTTTGGCCACCTCCATTCCTTTGTCTATCCTCTTGACCACCTGCTTGCGATTAGGCTTCTTTCTCAATGGTGGTCTCTAGTTGGGTAACGTGCACATTCAGCTGAACCAAGCGTTGGTCATTATGTTGTTCAAAGTGCCTACCCAAAGACTCAAACTGCCAGGTTAGGTCGTTCATGGATTCTTGCAATTGCTCCATGTTTAGTATAGGGTGCAAACCAAAACCACGACCAGTATGCGTGGGCATACAACCACTCACTCAAAGATCCTCTAATGCAACTATATGCGTCTAAATGGGACTAAATGATCCTATAGGACTATATGTGGGAAACTACACAACGCTACTAAAATTCCAGCAACATAAATGCCCAAATAGTTTGTTAATAGAAAATTCAGCCATGAAAATTGGGGATTTTCTGACAACAAAAAATTCAGCAGTCCATGTTGTGAATGATGGGTCCTAAATAACCCTATATGATGAGACTTGTGGCAAAATAAACATGAATAGACTAAACCCTAAACACGTAATGCATTTCCCTATGAAAAACCTAGGCTTTGATACCAAATTTGATGCAGGACATGAAAGTTAAATATGATATGCAAGATTTCAGGCTTTAGATCGTACCAATTTAGAAATAATCACAAAAATTTCACTTCCCACATAAGATCAAGCATTCAGCAGGGGGAATCTACAATGGTCCAAGCCTAAACATGTTAGGGCTGGATCAATTAAAAATTATAGACCAAACAATGATCAAAGGAGAGTAGATTCATCCACCCTTGCAAAGGATTATTCCCCAATCCAAGGGATTCACCATGTTTCAATTTGGGAAAGCCTAGGTTTTGCAAAAGTAGAATAAAACTTGGAATTTAGGATTATCTAGGGTCAGGGTTAGAGATTTAAGGTGAGAAAGGAGAGGATTAGAGGAGGGAGAAGAACCTGAAAATAATCCACACGTGTGGACAACAATCTGGCCCAGGCGCACGTGCTTGGGTTTCTGCCCGCACGTGTGTGGGGCCTACGAATCCGGGATTGGCCACTTAGGGTGTGGTCGGCCAGGGATGGGCCACCCACACACCAAATTCCAGGCTAATCGGGTGTTCGGTCTGTGCACGGTGCTCCGCCGAAGTTTCAGTCCTCCTGGAATGCCTGATTCTGCAAATCTGCTGTAGAGGAAGGATTGGCTGCGAAAGGGGGTGGATTTGAAGATTGGATGGCTGTGGGAGATGATGAATATTGCGGGTAGGAGGTGGGGGCGATTTGGGATGGGTGCGGCTTCGTACCACGGTAGTTAGCCCTTCGAAAAGGGGAGGGTTTCGCACCCAATTAGATTTCCTCAACTCAGAGAATTAGAGAAGCAGGAAAACGCAGAATTTTATTCATAATCTTCAATGAGAAAAACCTACATGGGGCTTCCTATTTATAAGAAAACCCTAAACCCCAAAAGTAGCACCATGTGCGCGCACTATTACTTAGAGACGAAGTAACAAAAATAACAACTAATCAATGCAATCAAAACCGTTGATGATGTTCCGAATAACGATAATAACCAAAATTCAAAGTCCTAGATTATCTACGGTAGTGGGCCACGATCATGAGATCTAATGGTGGGATCCACATGATGATCGGGTCCACTCGAACTAAGAGGCCGTCCATGGATTTTGTCATCGATCCAGATCGATGGTGGGGCCTTCCTTGCGTACGTGCATAGGGGGGGCGTGTGTGTGCGCGTGATGCCCCCATCACATTCAGGTGAATGTGGAGCCCATCAAGCCGTCGAAATTTGTTTAATCGCGTACATCGTATGGGATATTATTGGCCTTCCATGTTCAAAGACGCGATAGCTTACGCAAAGCGATGTCATTAATGCCAAGTGCATGGCGATATCATACATTTGCCTCTTGAAGATCTACATCAGTCAGTAGCTTCTTGGCCCTTTGCAGCCTGGGGATTGGATGTCGTCGGACCTATCAATCCTTCATCCAAGGGACGACAATATATTTTGGCTGCAACAAATTATTTCTCCGAGTGGGCTGAAGCAATCGTGCTGCGCAATGTTAAAGAGAAAGATGTCATAAAATTTATTCGCCACGCAATCATATACCGTCACGGGATTCCAAGGAAGATCATTACTGATAACGGCACTCCTTTGAAAAATAGGGGCATGGAGAAATTATGCCAATAGTTCGGTATTCAGCATTCATTGTTGATGCTTTATTATCCCCCGGCCAATGGATTGGCATAGGCCTTCAATAAGACGATAGTCAAAATAGTGAAGAAGATTGTCATGGGGAATAAACGTGACTGGGATGAAAAATTGCAAGAAGCCTTGTGAGCTTATCGAATGACCCAATCGGATAGTGAATAAAGCCACGCCGTTTTCGCTCGTTTATGGTGTTGAAACTGTCATTGCCATTGAAATACAAGTCGCGTCACTGAGGGTAGCAATACATGAATCAATCATAGATGATGAAAATGCCAAGATAAGGCTGATGGAGCTGGATACACTTGACGAAAAACGATTAGCGGCGCAGCGATGATTGGAACTGTATCAAGCACGAATATCCACCGCTTTCGACAAGAAAGTCAAATGTCGCTCCTTCAAGAAAGGCGATATAGTATTAATGTTGAAAAGACCTGTCGTGGTCACTCGCAGAACTGGGGTGCAAGTTCGTTCTTAAATGGGACAGGCCATATGTTATAATTGAAGTATACTCGAATGGGGCATATCGTGTTGTAAATCAGAATAGACAGGCCATCAGAATACCTGTCAACGCCCGCTTTATCAAGAAATATCATCCTTAAACGCCGATACAATTTTGATTATGAAGATAGCTCGAGCAATCTGTCCCAATCAAAAGGGGGCAAGACAAGTAGAATGATGAAAAAGCCTCAACAGGCAGCTGGCTAAAAGCCATGTATTCCTCTCTATACATCGAATGAAGAACAAATTCATACAACATATGGTTATTCCTCTAAAAGCCCTCCAAATCAACGATATTGAATATTTATCGCCAAGAATGGTATTATCGTCAAAGCTGATATACCACGCTAATCTCACTACAGATATATATATATATATATATATATATATATATATATATATATATATATATATATATATATATCATTTATGGTAGTAGACCACCCACGAGGCCAACCACACGTGAGCCCTACATTATTAGCGATGGCGATATATCATTTACCGCGGCGGAAAGCACATTAGACCTATTATATCAGCAACTCGCCAAACATTTATATGGGCAATAGTGAAAAGTCAGTCGCCCTAAAAAAGCCGCAAAGGCAATCACATGCTTAGACCCATGCGGGTAGCGGAGAGCGCCCATGGGCCAACCACGCGTAAGACCAATGCCGTCTGCTTAGCTTCTGGCAGCGTTACGAGGGAAGGTGAAAAAATGCCCTCTCATGAATGGGTCAGACCTTGCAGGCAAAGAAAAAGAGGATTGTAGCGTGCGCTCTTTGGCCTGTCCATAGATAGGCCAACCATGCGTAAGACCCCCAAGATTCTTGGCTTGATTTTAGTAGAAACTCATGGAGAAGGGTCGACCTCTAGATGAGCTGCCCCCCATTGATGGAATGGCGACCTTAGATTTGGTACCCCGACAGGTAACCGTGCACACCCCTTGAACTCTAGAGAGTTACTATGGCCAACCTTGTGCGTAAATCCTATCGAGTTCACGGCCCCGGTAGCTTCACTGTGCCCCTCTGATGGGTAGTGGTCTGTGAACTCCTCGGCTGCGGTGGTTCATCAAACTCAGAAGAGTTACAAAGACCATTTGCAAATTACATACCCTGTGAAGCGTGTAATCATAAGTCTTGAACTGATGAATGAAAATTTTAACATGAATATATGTCCATCTTACCATGCTCTTAATTCATAAAGAACATGCTACTTATCATGCTATAATTATAATAAAAGAGAAGTCATTATGAAGAAGGTATTGAAAATTCATTTATGTGGAGCTGTATTACATGATCAAAATAAAAATTATTACAAGTTCTCCGAAACACCTAAAGTTGTTATATATCTTTGCAAATCTTGTTTTAATTGAACTCGAGCGGCATCACTCGTCAGTTCGGCTTCAAGGATAATCTTACCCTGATCAGGTGCATTAGCTAGTTCTTTCTCCAAAGAAATGACCATTTCTTCATTCTTGGCAATCTTTGAGTTCTCAAGCTCAGTGATGCCAACATTAACCTCCATATCCTCGACTTTATGTTCAACTCCTCCTCTTGCTCTCGAATCTCGAGCTGGACAATCTACTCTTTAAGATAGGCTATCTGCTCTCCGATAATCTTCTTGTTTTGTTCAGAAGCCTTCAGATGTTCTTGAAGAGACTTGTATTCATCATTATAGCCAGAAATGACAGTTGTAGCTCGGGAAACTCTTTCCTTAAGAGATAGCGATTCTTTCTGACGCTCCAAAATCTTCGGAGTGACGACCACATTACGTGCTGATACCAGATGATGCAATGAGGAAAAAAATGGGTCAAAGAGTCGTGCAAAGGTAGGATATTTATGTTTGCTACCTTCACCGCATGATCAAGAATGACTAATGTGCTGCTCAGAAAAGGCTACCGTTTAGGATCTTTGAACATACAAACGGCAGCCGAACAAGCATCCTTAATGAAGACTAGCATATAGGGAGGAACCTTTGCCAGTGTGAGCCTGTTTGACATTGTGGCTAGAATTCGAACTTGCTGAACCACTGGAAGAAGGCATAACTGCAATAAAAAAGAGAGGAGGATGTAATAGTAACAAAAGTATAGAGAAGTAAAAGTAAAAAATAATATACTTAAGAAGAAAATATACCAGTTCTGGGGGTAGGATGAGAGATAATTGGTGATATCGCAGCCCCTACTTCTGAGGAATCTGGAACATCTGCAGTAATACCTACGACATTGAAGGATAACTCTCTGACTCCAGTACTAGAGTCTAGAGTTGTCGGCGTCGCCACATCAACAGGATCAGAAGGAAACTGGAGACCTCAAGCGACTGGTTGAAGAATGGAAGATCGTGCAATTGCCAATCTTTCAGTACGAACATGCTCAGTAGTAGTCCTATAACTCTTGATTTCGTCAACAACTGGTGGGATATCTAGAGTATCTTTATTTACCTCCACGTTGCGTGACGAAATCAATGCTTCCGTTGTTGTCCGTACTTCTGGTACAAAGATTTTGGCTTCTCTTGATGACGAAACTTTCGTGATAATAGGTTCATGTTGAGGCATCTCAGTAACGGGCACAGGTGAAGGATAATATAAAGCATCGAAAGATACAAAAATGTTTGCATAAGGAGAACAACTGAGATCTCCATAGTCAAGTTGCTCTTCCTCAACAGGTGTGCTTGTTCGGACAATTGACGAAGGAGCATCCTGAAGTTCTCGTTGAATTTCCATAACTGGAGCATCTCCAATTTCACCCTCTTCACCAATGTCTACTTCTTTGTCCTCTCCTTGATTATCATCTCTCAATGCGTCACCTTCTTCAGTATAGCTTTCGCTAGAAGATGATTTGCTGGTCTCAGTTTCTTCAGAATAGTTAGACGAGCACTCTTCAGAAACCACTTGTTTGCCTTTGGCTGAAAGACTTGTTCCAACCGGAGAAGATCAAATATTCCTTGGAGAAGGAGAAGCACGTTGCTGAGTTTGTACTTGAGGTGAATGAGATCTCGTCTGAGAATGAGTTCTTGGAGAAAGGTGCACTGACCTAGTTGTAGGAGATGCTGTAGTAATAGTCCTATCTTCGATGTCTCCTCTCTCTCTCTCTCTCTCTCTCTCTCTTTAATATTTTAAACACACGCACCCAATGCACACCCACGCACGCCGTAGTGGGATTTCACCACCTATGGGTATTGAACCCAAGACCTCGTGTTGAAACTCCTCAGAGTCTACCACTGAGGTAAGGACTCGAACCCAATACATGGAAGTGGTCGGAACTTTAGAGACTTCTAATGGGTCTGGAATAATAGCCTCAACAAACCGTCTTTCTGACTGCCTTAGAAGGTCCAGGGAAGCCCCCCCAAGCAATCCATCCTTCCAATGTATTGGCAGGCTTTATTTGCCCAATAGGCTCTTCCAATGAAATTTTCAAACAAATTGGGTTGGGTGCAGCAGCATGATCTCTTTCAATTATGTAGCCAATGCCTTGCTTTGGTCTATAGTTCCTTATTCTGGGAGGAGGAATCCAAACAGGCCGACCTACTAGAAAACAATTGTGTACAAGGTGGAATTGATGTGTCCGCCACCGCATCCAAATGAAGCTTGAACTTGATGGTTATAACTGGGGAGGGTGAAACGAGAGCCGAAGTTTCTGGCTAGAAGTTGCTTCCATATTAAAGCTCAATTATAAGGGCCTACTCCATAACTTCTCATTGTCCGGGTAACAACTTCTCCATCTTGTGGCACAGTTTGGTTGTAACCAAGTTGTCGAGCAAATCTGTTTGGGTAGTAGGGTTCGCGCTAGAACTCACTCCCTTCTCTCAAAGGAAGAGTGCTCAATCTGATACATATGAAAAATGTTCGCTCGATCGGTTGCAAATTGTTATCATCTATTGCATCTCTGTCTTCAGCCTGATGGGATAGAGGAATTTGGAAATGGTCGATGGATTTGGTGCTCTCAATCTTGTCGACTATCCAATCATACGTCTTCTTTGTCATTTTACGCTGTTGATAGTGACATAAAGAAAGTCATTGTGGATTGATGTAAGCTTTTTCAGGGTCATCGTATGCCCATGGGAAATATACGCCCAGCCAGCCAGAGAAATAATGCCAGGCCGTATATGCAGACGAAGCTCCAACAGCTGGACTCGAACAGGGCCTCGTTACATCCCCAAATGCTCTATAGAAAGAGCAAAGAACTGGAGGAGCCAATGAATGTTTCGTGCCTTCGGCCATTGCTCCAGCGACTACGAATAGGGTCGGCCGGATGGCATTCGCCCATTTCGAGCTCGACAACACCACTAAGCTGAGCCAGTTGGCTAGGAAAGTAGCTAATTTAGCATTGGAACTATAATCTGTTAGACTTCTTATCTTGCATTTGAGCTTCTCCAGATCTTGTGAATGGCTGCCCGAAAAACTGTAAAAGGATAAGAATATGAAGTAGAATGTAACGTGAAGACGTGTTTTGGGTATATAAATGGAAAAAGAAAAAATAAAATAAAATACCACAAGTTTCTTGTGAAATGCGTGAGCCATTGAAGAGGTGATATCTTTAGAATGTTAGGGAATTTAGACATTTCTAGAAAGAGTTCCATAGTTGTCTCAGAGATTGAGGGCGTTCTTTGGGGAGGCTCGAAGTAAGCAAACTCCTCATTAGTGGGAACAAATTTGTCGAAGAAGCGCTCTGTGATTGGAAGTCCCACCATACGATGGAGATCCCATAAAGTTATGCTCACTTCACCTATGGGAAGGTGAAAAGAGTTTGTCGTTGGAGACCAATATTTCAAGAAAACCTTATATATCATGGTATCTTTGAAAAATTGATCAGAGTTGCCTTCTGTGGCACTGTTCAAGTCGATGTCGGCCAAGACTTGCTTATATCTCTTCAAGATAGCCTTCGCCCATGCGTTATAGTGGACGCGGTGAGATAAGAAGCCGTGCATCCGAAACTCCTCATTACCCCATAAGGAATCCCTGTTACGAAAGTGTTGTTGGATAGTCTCGAAATAATGTGTGGAGTAAAGAGTGTGCGGGTTATAGCGGGGAATAAAAAATCGCATATAAGATATCTTGCCCGGCTTTTGTTGCAGTCCTTTCTCCAAAACAAAGCCTTCTAAGATTTTCGGCTCCTTGATGACCCAATAGGCAGTGAAAAGAAGCCTGTTCTGTGTCATTGGTCGGTCGGCTCGCTATGGAGTATTGATAGATGACGATGAAGACTTATAGGGATTATGATTGTCTCGTCCTCATAAAGATTTCTGAATTTAATTACTTCCTGATGAATCTTCAAGCCATCCCAGGTATTCTGGAAGCGCTTCTTGCTATGTTCTTTGATTTGTTCTTGAAGAATCTCTCCTTTGCTCGTCGGCTTCTTCTTTTTTGAAAATGGAGGGGTGGATTCTGTATTGCCAGGGCGGGAACTATCAGTGCAGAAGTTGGCTGTTGATTTCAACCAAGTCTCCCAATTAGATTCGTGGCCTTCTCTCGACGGCTTTTTAATGTCTCCCATTATAATAGCATTCCGAATCAGACTGGCTAAGAGGAGTATGCGATCGGAGAAATCAAGGGTTGGAAGGATCGATTCTCTTAAAAGGGAAGATCGCTCGCTGGTCACTTGTGTTCTCTTCTTAGGGCGGTCTTCGACAGAGTGAGATTGGGGGTTAAAAGATTCAGAGTGCTGGGAAGGAGTGGTTTGTTCCTTGGGAGGAGTATGACGTTTCTTAGAGCGAGCCATGGAAGAGTTATAAGAAAATTTGGCAGGGTTTGGTGACTTGGAAAATTTCTGCAAAATGCAGAGGTGTTGCGCCCTGGGATTTGTTCCGCGTAGGGATTTGTTGCGCGAGAAGGTAGTAGCGCGCAAGATGGTGCTAGCTCTAGAAATGAAGTGATTGGGTGATCCGCCAACTCCTGCTTGTATGGTTGGCCGGACTCGCAGTCTGTTGCGTGGACTCGATAATGCAATGGACACATCGGGCACACAATAGATTTTATGAAGCAAATTTTGAAACATGGGTTGATCCTCCATTTAACCTAAAATGAGGATTGAACGAAGGACCAAGGGGGCATCTATTGGAGCATAAATTAAAAGGAAATGAAGAAAAATAGAAAGGAAAGAATTTGGGGTTTTGTTGCGCAGCGCGCAATGAAGACTAGAAAGGTGGACTGTTGTGCAGGGCGCAATATGTACTTGTGACTCATGAAAGAAAGATTGATGAAGGAGTCATTGCGGCCCGCACAATGACAATCAGTAGCCCACGCAATGAGGCTCTGTTGTGCGGAAATAGGGTTTTGCACGTGTGGTTGCCTATAAATACCCCTTCTCCTTCTTTATCTGATTCATTCAAACTGTTTAGAGCTCCAGAAGAACCAGCAGAGAATCCCAGAAATTTCCCAGGTATTGCGCGGGAAGAACACCAAGGAGGTGATGATCATTGCACCAGGCGCAATGGAAGAACCATACTCCACTGCACGTGCACAATAGGCCTATTGCACACACAATAAGGCTCAGGCTCAGGCTCTAAAGATTGAGTCAAAGTTGCTTTCGAACAACGATCTCTTAACAATTTATTCAAGAAGACAATCAATCTAAGGATCCTTGAGTTAAAGAGAAAAACATAAGAGTCCTAAAGATCCGCACAATGACTCTGTCATTAATAAGATCACATTTCAAGCCGAAACGCTGCCGAGATTCATATTTGAATGTATTTTATTTCATTATAATTGCATATTTTACCTTGGAATCTAGGGAAATATGAGGATGTAAACGAACTTTAAATCTATAAAATACCTCATGATGATTGTTCTTCTATTTTTCTTTGTCAATATTGAATAATATTCCCCAATTGCAATACATTCGTTTCTTGTCAAAACAGATACTTATCTGTATCCCAAGGATGCGATACGTAACGCGATACCGATAGTTTGAATACTGGATAAGAACACCACCAATCGAAAATGTCATGTCAATGGGCTGCTAGAATGATGCAATCAAATGGGCACACAAGTTGTTTGATATAAGATATGATTAATCCAATTGTTTAGATTGTTTGGATTGATGACTTGACTAAATCAATGGTCTAATTATCAATTGGATGGGATCAATGATCAACTTAAATTGTGGGGCCCATGGGATCAACCACATTGTCATCAATCCATAGGTTTTATTTATTTAGTTATTCGTTAGATGAATTTGAGTCGTGATTTAGTTAATAAATCTCTGTCGTATTTTTGTCTCTTTCTTGGTGGGCCACTTTTGGGTAAGTAATTGATGTCCGAATAATATCATATTGGTCTCGTTTAATCGCCAATTGATTAACTTTCAAATGAGCCCAAGATCATGCAATTCTGAGGCTGTATGAGTGAGTTATGGCCCATTTATAGAAGGTCCGTATGACGGTGATAGAAATCAGGGGCAATTTGGTGCCTTTTTTTTTCTTTTATTATGGCTTCTATTTTTGTTTTATGCGTACATAAGGCTATGCTACGAACATGTAATAGATTATTATGAGCATTATGTTGAGATGAAATACAATTTCTTTGGTTTTGGTGTTTATTTTTTTTGGAAGAAGAATTGGAGAGGGCAAGGGGCTTTGATTTCTAGCATTTGGCTAGAGAATTGTTAGGGTTCTTTACTACAATCTTGTTTTTCTTCCTTTGATCCATTTGCATTCCCTTCGGGGTTTGCATCACAAAAACACAACCTATTGAAGAAGGGCTGTCAATGGGCTATCGTAAGCACTCCCAATCACTTCCCCATCACATCATAGCCGTACAATACACCTAGCGCTCATCAATGGTACATCTGGGAGAATGCTTGGTATTAGTTTGACAATACTCGATTCATCTTTATGTTTGATGTTGAAAAGAGGAAAACATCACTACCATACACCTGCTTCCAAAATAGACAAACGACATGTTTTTTTGACACGAAAAGGAAGGAAAACTCTAGATTTCCTAAAATGGAAACCAATCTTGGGTAGGTCTAAGGTTTCAATAATCGAAAAAAGTAGATGAAAGAAAAGTTTGGGACAAAGAAGAAAGGAAAATATTGGATGACTTGTGCTATGGTACTATGTAAGTTTTAGTTATTGAATGATTGAGGAGTAGAGGACGAGAAAAGATAAAAGAGGAAGAAGAAAGGGAAGAAGAACATGTGGGTTGTCCTCACCTTCCTCTTAGTTTGCTATTTTAACTAAGAAACAAAAATGACTAACATGCCCTGTAACGCCTTGAAAATCGCGGGGTCGAGCAGGTACCCAACTCCTGAGTTCCAACGCATCACTTATGCAACATAGATAATGATAATTTAATGTTGTCCATGTTAGAGCATAAAACATGAATGATATTAAGCTAAGTCAACAAATCATACTCCAGGGACAGTTGAATTTACGCAAGCGAAAGACTGTGATAAGTGTATAAAACGTATAAACCATCGTAGGTCCCCAAAGTATGAATGCATTGCCAGGTCAAATAGTTACAAGTATTGTTTCAAAATACAAAATATCAAAAGTGATGGTCCACTACAAGTATAAGCCCTGAAGCCCCGTCGATCAGAACGGTCTATAGAAATCCGCTTGAATACTGCATATATGGGAATGCCTCCTCATCATCCTCAAAGTCCGGCTCCACCTCGCAGGCTGCACCATCATCTGAAACTACAACAGGGTCTGGTTGGTGTTTAAAATACCATCCCGTAACATGGGAGTGAGTGATCAACTCAGCGGAACAATAAAGCAAAGGTTAACATGTTATCAATTCAGTCAAGCAGTAATGATAACGCAATACAACAATCAGGTCCTAAGTACTCTTGTTAATGCAAGAATGATTTGAAATAATGATGCATGCCCTTGCCTGCACTCCCTCAGCAACTTCATCTCACGATCGCAATATGAAACACTTCCTTAGTGCTTGACCTGCTACGCCAAAGGCACACATACTACGGTGCATGCACGTGTTTAGCCATATTGCTTACTTAGGTTTATTCATACAGCAGGATTGGGAAGCTAAGGTACCTCCCTTATATCAGTTTACTTAAGTTTGGGTTTATTTCTTAAAGGTATTCGCGTTTCTCACACACTTCGCTCCGGGCTCAAGTTGTGCGTTTCTGGATACTATTAGGACTTGATTTCCGGGATGGTTGTCAAGTCCAACGAGGCGGTCATATTCGTATAGTTTCGCAGTTACCGGACTTTCGACGTGTGGTCCAGGTCCGATACGGAGTTTCGATGTGCTCCCAAGAGCAACTGAGACTTGAGAATGATCCTAAGTCTTAAGGTAATGAAGCAGTAATGATTCTGCATGGTTTGGGTCTTGCAGATCATATTTAAAGTGATTAGTGCTAATTTCACAGATAAGCTAGTTTAGCACTTGTTAATTCCCGCCTAATTTCTAAAGGATTTGGTCCTATGTGATTTCTGCCTGAGGTGGTACTCGGGCCTTTGTCCGGATTTTTCCGAGACGTTACATGCCCTTTTTGGGCTTACATCATATGAAAGATGTCCTAGCTTATAGTTTGTGCCATATGGCGCAGATGATGTGTTGTGGCACAAGATATGAATAACAGATGGTTGCACTCCATGATCGGTTAATATAATGTGCCACATGACATATACAATCACAATGGGTTATGCCGCAACCAATGTTCGTATATTGGTATCGTTACTTGCATAATTGGCTGGGGATACGGAAACATCTATCGATATCGCCGATATTATTGCTGATACCCTAAAATGTATCGATGACTGAGGAAACATTGGGGAAACATGAGGGAATGATGGAATTTCTCAATGAAACTTCAGTAGATGCTACAATACACATTTGCATATTTAGGAATCAAATAATTGTAAATAAGACGCATACATAACAAGTTTTTCTTTAATGGGGGCCTAAAAGTGTGTAATGTTGACTTCGGGAAACATTAGAGAAACATGGGGAAAATTGTTAAATTTTTCAATGATACTTCAAGAGATGATAAAATACACATATTTGTATATTTAAGAATCAAATACTTGCAAAAAAGATTCATATTTGCATATTTAGGAATCAAATAATGAGTTTCCCTTTAATGGGGGCCTAAAAGCATGTATCGTTGACTTAGGGAAACAGTGGGGAAAAATGGGGAAAATGGTGGATCCATCCATCCATGATTCATCTGACCATTCCTCCATGCATGCACATAGACACATACATACATACAAACACATGCATGATCCATCCATCCATCCATCCATGCATGCATGCGTGCACATGCACACACAGACACATACACATCCATCCATCCATCCAACCAACCATCCAACCAACCAACCAACCAACCATCTATCCATCCATCCATACATGCGCGCTCGCGCACACACACATAAACATGCATTTCATCATATAACCATGCAACCATAAAAAAAAAAATTTGAAATGGATTTTTTTTTTTAATAAATAGATTTTTGGCAAAATCGATACATTGGTGACATTATTGAAATGTTGCTGATACATTAGTGGTACAAGCAACACCGGGAATTTACATAGTTGAAAATGTTGGAGATACATTGGCAACATCGGTACATTGGCGATATAAGCGACACTTGGAATTTACATAGTTGAAAATATTGGTGATACATTGGCAATACTTGGTGATATCTCTTTGATACCTGGAATTTCTGATACTACTAGTATTATTGGTATCGCCGAGTTGGAGATATGGATAATATCGGGGATATTATCAACCATATCGGGATACTCTGAACAACGCGCACAACCCATCAATTCTTTCTTTCCAAGTTGGCATGAGGGATGTTGAGGTCCCAAAGGAAAATATTGTGGGCTATCCCTTTTGTTAGGTTTGCGGTCGATTTGGTTGAGAGGAATGATAGAGATTTTCACATTCTAACATGTAGTCTTGTTGAGTGTTTGAGAGAGCCAAATTGAAGTAGTTGCCTAGGCTGTCTCTAAAACAGCTCGAGTGTTTTCCTTATGATTATTTTGATGATTGTTTTTATGCTTGCTTTGTTGTTTTGGAGTGATGATTCCTCAACATCTTCCTCTCTGTATAATCCTTTCTGCTTGTTTATATAATTCATTGTTCATCATCATCATCATCATCATCTAGGCCTTATCCCAACTAATTGGGTCAACACATGAATCCTATTTCACCTTTCCACTCTATCATGGACCATATCCTCGGTTAAACCATAGGTCCTTGTGTTGTTCCTTACTACTTCCACCCTAACCGGTGTGGTTCTTAGTCTTTGGTTGTACATGGCTAAACCATCTAAGTATGCTTTCCCTCATCTTATTGCCTATTGGTGCGATGCCGTTCCCACGAACATTCATTTTTAATTCTATCCTTAGTCTTGCCACTCATCTCAATGTCCTCTCAGTTGCGCTCATCCCATGAGCGTGTTGTCCCGTAACTGCCTAAAATTTTGTCCAATAAAGCATGGTTGGTCTTATAGCTATCCTATAAAATCTCCCCTTCAGTTTGATTGGCGATGATGACATGAAACTCTAAAGAACATATCCCCACTTCTATTACGCAAGTTGAATTCTATGAGCAACATCCTTCTCAATCTCTCTGCTCTCATGAATTATTGACACTAGATATTGAAAATGGTCATTCTGGGGTACGTTGTGGTCAACAATCTTTAACGAATTTTTCATTTCCAATCCTTTTGTTGCTAAAAAATGCATTCCATATACACTATTTTACTTGCACAACCTTTAGATTCCAAGGCATCCCTTCATATACACACTCCTTTGTTTTGTAAATTAAAACTATGTTATCTGTTATCAACATACACCACAAGACCTCTTTTAAATGCCTTATTAACTAAGAGCTCAACACTGACCCTTAGTGCAAGCCTAGGAAACTCACTTGTTTCTCCACTAGTGGCTCTCACATTTGTTATTGCTCCCTCATATATATCCTTCTTATGTCAGTGTATCCGCTTAAGATTCTTTTCTTTCCCAACACCCATTATATTATCTCTCTTGGATTCTATAGTATACTTTCTTGAAGTCAATAAAGACAATGTGGAAATTCTTCCTCTTGCCCTATATTTCTCCATTAATTGATTAAGTAGGAAAATATCCTCAATAGTTGGCCTTCCTTGCATCAGTGTTCAGAGTATCGGTATTGTTACATGTATTAAGTGTTCAGAGTATTGGTATCGTTACATGTATCAATGACTGGGGATATAGAAACATGTATTGATGTTGCTAATGTTAGCACCAATACTTGGAAAAATATCGAACATTGGGAAAAAGGTGGAATTTTTCAATGAAACTTTAAGAGATGTTAAAAGACACATGTTTACACGTGTAAGAATCAAAATATTGTAAAAAACAACTATACATAATAAGTTTCCATTTACAGGGGCCTAATCATGTGTTGTTGAAAAAATTAGTATAGAATAAATTATAAAAATTTGTAGCCAATCAATAGATTGGCCAACACATTAATATATAAAATTTCCACATTAATTAACAATAAAGAACACATTTTCCAATATTAAAATGAAACAATTAGGATTTCCCAATTTCCCACAATTTTCCCTTTAATGTTAATTTTTTTCACCACATGTCCAAGTCAATGCATGAGAAACATGCACAGATATGGATTTCCATTGCAGTCTATGCCAACATTTGAAAAAAAAAAAAGTTTCCATGGATTTTCCGTTCCCTTTGAGTTCCAGGCTGTCTTCGTTTCTAGTCAAGATTTCTCCACAAATGCACACTTTTATTTAATAAATACCAGGAGTGAATAATATCACGTAAGGTAAAAAAATTCCCAAAAAAAAAAAACGAAAAAATGAGATTTTTTGGGTTCTTGAAAATTTTTCCCAATTTTGTCAATTTTTGCTTAGTTACATATGTTTCCTTGGTATCGAGGATATTATCGATGATATTAGGGATATTATGATGGTATCACCGATATGAGGGAAATTTTTAAGTGATTTTTCTCAAAGTATATAATATCGTCAAGTATTGCTGATATTATTGAAAAATATCGGTGATATTTGGGAATTTTTATACTGCCAATAGTTTCGATATCCTTGGCCTGGCGTTACCGATAATATCGACAATCTTGTTGATAATATCGGCGATATTTGGATCTGCATGTATTGATGACCGGGGATACCGAAACGTGTATTGTCATTGCCAATATTATTGCTAATGCTTGAAAAATATTGTTGTCTGAGGGAAATATCAGAGAAATATTGGGAAAAAAGGTGGAATTTTTTGGTGATTTGTCAAGGGATGTTAAAAGATACATGTTTACACATGTAGGAATCAAAATATTGCAAAAAACAACTATACATAATAAGTTTCCATTTTATAGGGGCCTAACCATGTGTTGTCGAACAATCGATATAAAATAAATATATATAATTTGTAGCCAATCTATTAATATATGAAAATTCCACTTTAATTAACAATGAAACACATGTTCTAAATAACAATGAAAAAAAAAAAAGGATTTCACCCATTTCCCTCATTTTCACTTAAAAATTAATTTTTTCGCTACAAATCCATGTCAATGCTTGAGAATCATGCAGAGACATGGATTTTCATTGCAATCCATGCTAACATTGAAAAAGAAGGATTTCTTATCACCTTTGAGTGAGTTCCGGCCTGTGTTCATTTCGAGTTAAGACTTCTCTTGATTCAATAAAATCGGCAGTGATCAAATCCAAACTTTGAAAATATTGATGATATTTGGAAACTTTTCAATTTTCAGAGTTTCAGTATTGTTGACCTGACGATACTGATAATATCGTGAGATTATAGATAATATTGTCAATATTTGGAATAACCTAGCACCATTATTTGCAATATCAATAGTATTGTTTGATATATTGTATTGACAATACGAAACATTGACATCATATATCAACCAATACTATTAGTATCAACATTGGCCTATACAAAACAATATGAAAATATCGTTAGATATCGCATTGTATTGACAATATATCAATACAATGTGATATTTCAAAATATTGCCATCACAAGTAATAGTGTATTGTCAATACTTGTGATGCCGATAGCTCTTTCCCTTTTTTTTTTTGGTTAAAAAAAAAAATCTACAAAATTCCCATTTTTTTTCAAATCTTTCCCTTTTAATCCATTCATGAGGTGCATCTGTCCAACCTAATTCGTTTATTTAGAGAAAAAAACGGATTTTTTTATATAGAAATCAAGATTGGGCCGCGAGTGGCACGATAATCAAACAATAAAGTTTTCTTTATTGTTTTAATTTATTCTGTTGTTCTAAATCACTTAGAATCTATAGAATTGAGATGAAAATCTATTTGCATGTTTTGCATCTACTCCATCATGGATTTCAACATCCAATTTGCGAATTTGGGAAAATTTGAAAATTTCCCCATTTTACCCATTTAAATTGCAATTAGAGTATGGAAAAATCACATTGGATACGTTGGAGGCTGATCTATAGATTGATGGAGGTTTTTAGATTTCTTGGAAAAAATGATATTTTTAATTAAAAATATCAACAAATAATTTAAAAAAATTCCATATTGATTAGCAATAATATAGCCTTAGTTTTCAAGTTTTTATGAGTGTTTATTGATCTTTATATCAGTTACACTCTAATCTGTGAGGTTGGGAAAAGTTGGGGAGAATATGAAAATTTCCTCGTTTCACCCATTTAAATTGCAATTAGAGTGTAGGAAAATAACATCAGACCTATTGGGGGTTGAACTACAGATTGACGGAGGTTTTTGAATTTCTTGAAAAAATTATTCTTTAATTAATATTAAAAAAATTGATAGTAAGTGTTTTTAAAAGTACAGATTGATCAACGGTTATTTAGCCTTAATATGTATGTATTTAGCGAATGTGCGAACATTTTCTTTGCTTAATGCTGTTTGTTATTTGCAGGTAGAAAATATATGGAAAATGGAGGCATCTTGACATTTGTTTGCAGTACGGGAGTCTGCTTCTCGACAATCATGGAGCCAAGTCCAATTATTAGGGGCAGGGGCACGTGTTGAATAGTTGTGTGTGTGTGTGGGGGGGGGGGGAGATGGGGATCAGAATGTTGTTGATTGCCAAGGGTTTTGAAGGAGGTAAAAACGAAGATGAAGGAGATGTTGATGAAAGAGGTGAAGATTAGAGATGGTTGTGCTAAGCGTGAGAGGGAGTTTAGGGAGGAGTTAGTGCAACTAGCGCAAGGTGTAGATTATGTAGAGGAGGTGGACAAGTATGAAGATCTTGACCATAGACACGCTGTTGATGAATCATTGTGGAAACAATGGGATATGGATAAGATGAGGCGGTGGGAGGTGAGTAGGCCCACTTTTGACATCTCTACATAGGATGGTTGTGGGAGGGTAGTTTTCACCATAGTGGCTGTAGGCAAATGGCAATTTATTTATTTATTTATGAGCACATGCCAACCAATGTAGTTGTGATGTCACCCCTTAAAGAATATTATCACTATAGCGCAGTGTGGGGACGAGGGTGTGGTGTCACCTATGACATGTGAAATTCTGAAATTATGGGGCAATAGTTTGGAAACGAGGTTGTTGACACTCGTTGCTATATTGATGAGTTATGGCTGTTGTGGGAGACATGGGGTCACGTTCATGTGTAACAGGTGGACAAGACCAACGAGGAAGTCCATCATAAATTTTCTGGTCTATTCATTGTTCGAAATATCGGTATCGCATTATGTGTTGCACCTTTGAGATACAAAAACGTATCGGTTATCGCATGGGATATATCGGTTGTATCGCGTAATGTATCGTTGTTGTTGAAACATGGGGAAATTGGTTGATTTTTTCAATGAAACTTCAGTGATTGTTAAAAACACATCAACACACACTTATAAATCAAAACATTACAAAAAATAAGGGCATATAATAGGTTTTCTTTCTATGGGCTCCTAATCTATGCGTCGTCAAACTGAATTGATGCAAGTATATTCGAAGTTCATTCATATAATTTATAAATATAAGAAGACATGTGGAAACACAAGCAATACATTCAAAAGCAAAAGAAGAATCACTAGATTAGGTTACATACGTGTTTGATTTTATGTTTGGACACAAGGATTGCAATCGATTTGCGAGCAAGTGGGAAATTTTGATTTTTTCAACTTTCCGCAACTCGGGCCATCTCCTCCAAATCTCAAAATTGAAGCTCCCGATCCATGCTTTTTCACGCAAAACATGAAAAACCATGTATTTGTAACAATTTGATGCTTATTTAACATGATTTGCAGAAAAAAAGGATTGAAAATAAAAAATGCTCATCGAATCGAACATGTGAGATATATCGCACTACTTGCGAGTTTCGTATTGCACATGTGGGATATAAGGTATATCGTGGGATTTATTGGCCAATATTGTTGATATTTAAAACACTGGGTCTATTATAGGGGGAGGACTGTATTCCTAAAGTCCATTGATGCGTCGAATGAGACAAAAAACTCAAGTTATATCTATGGGTTGATGAAGGAAGTTGCAGGGAAGAATATGATACTACTTGTCATTGATATTATTGGGAGTGCATTTGTGAAGGCAGGGAAGGAGTTAAGGAAGAAGTATAACCTGTATCGGACCTCGTGCACAACACATTGCATTGATTCGATGCTTGAGGCGATAGGTCAGAGGCCTACGGTTAAGAGTGTGATTGCCGATGCCCGGGAAAATTAAAAATTTCATTTACAGTCACACCTAGCTATTAGCCGAGATATGTGATAGGTGTGGTGATGATTTTGTGTGGCTTGGGGTGACACGGTTCACCAATAATTATATTGCTTAGAAATCTTCCTAAAACACAAGCATGGACTGAGAGAACTCTTAAGCTCTAGGGAGTATCCACAATGGATTCAAAGCGTTAAAAGTGCGGCGTGGAGGATGAAGGAGATTGTTTCGAGCAACTACTTTTGGGACCACATACGTAATGTGGTAGGTATCCTAGAGCTCATATATAAGTGCTAAGGATGTTGGATAAAGAGATGGATATGTAGATGGGTTCCATGTACATGTCCATGCGGTCATGAAAGAAGCCATTAATGGCAAATTCATATCAATGAGTGTACAAAATAATTGATGACTTGATGAGAAAGGACTCTTGAGTAACCACTGCACAAGGCTGGTAATTAATTAGATATAATTTTCTATATGTTTCAATACTTTACTGGTTGCTTCCATAGTGTGTTTCTTTCCTTAGCACTAATATTTGAATACATGCACTATGTAAGGCTTCAACATACTTCTTGAATCCCAATTACCACTATAGTTGTAGATGTAGTGAGGATAGTGACTTAAAGAGGGCGCTACATGAAGTCTATGAGAAGTTATTACCTAATTCTCTAAGGAAAGCTCATTTTGGGAATGAGGTAAATATGTTTTGCATTTAATTCTTGTCTAAGTTATGGCAATGTTTTATACTGATAGTTACCATTAAATGCCATCAACAAGTCACTTTTTGGGATGCAGAGGGCATATTTGGGTGCAAGGCCACGAGAGAGTTGAGGAAGATGATGACGCCATGTGAGTTGTTGCTTAGTTAAAAGTTAGTTTTGATGCTTTAAAATTACATGTGGGGCTAATGAAAAAAAGGATCGATTTCGCAAGCGAATGGTGGGGCCATGTAAGGGAGTGACTATGAGATATTGCAATGACTAGCTATCCGCATACTTGCACAGGTGGTGTCTTTATTATTATGTGAGTGAAATTGGAGCACATTCTCTCTCATTTGTAGGAAGATGCGAAATAAATTGGGTCATGAGAGGCTCTAGAAGTTACTAATTTGCCACTATATGAAACTTCTAGAGAGGCTGCTACTAACAGAAGATGCAAGAAAAGTAGAGGAGGACCCGTTGGATTTAATTATGATTGGTTGTCATTAGAGCTGGACATGGGACGACTCGACTTGTCCAACTCATTCTGACCCGATTCGACCCGATCCGAATGGGTGAGTCGATCCGAATAGAGTATGCTTCACCCAATCCGAACTCAAATAGAGACGAGTCCGAGTTACCCAGTAACTCGACCTAACTTGACCCGAAACTCGATCTGGTCAGACTCGACTTGATTCGAAACCCAACTCGACTTAGATTCGGGTATAAAAAACCCTAATTTCAAAGTATCTCTAACCCTACTGCCGCATCCGACCCCGACCTCGACCCTAACCCGATCCCAAACTCTCTCTCTCTCTCTCCCTCCCTCCCTCGTCCTCCTCTTCCAAGCCTGACATCCACCCACCACCATTACCCCCCCCCCCCCCCCCCCCCCTCTCTACTCCCTCCCTCATCTCTCGATCCGACTCGATGCCAACTCGACCCGACTCGGTACTTTTGACCGGGTCGGACTCGGTCCGGATTAGTCCAGGCTAGATTTGGACTCGGATCGAGTCAGGCATGTTGGACTCGGTAGTAAGTCGGATCGAGTTTGGGTCAGGCCTATTTCAAAATCGGATCAAGTCAGGTCAGCCCTAACTCGGTCTGACTCGACTCGATGTCTAGCTCTAGTTGTCATGCATACGAAAGAAATGAAGATGACCCACTTTACGAGTGGGTTAAGTCAAATAATCAAGATCAAGCAGATGGCCGACCAGAAATGAATATCGTAGAGGAGGTAACATCACGGGGTATCAATGTTGATGAGTTTGTAGAGGAGGATGGTTCTCCCTTTGAAGCTTTCAACCCATTGACGAGTAAGGAGGTAGCCAGTAACAGTCATTATCTCATGGGACACGTGGTGGCCACACCACCAACAACACTAAGAGTGACGAAGGTGTAGGCTTGGTGGTGGTGATGATGATGGCGGTGGTGACAGGAATTGCGGCTATGGCGATGTACGTGACTAGAGTCAAACTCAAGCGTCAAACTCAAACTCAGAGACCTCTCAGCCCGTTCACCGTGGAGATGCATTTTGAACTTGCCACCTAAGACGAAGAGCATGGTTCTCATCCTTGTATTAAGGCTTAGAATCATTGGATAAAGAAACAATTGAGTGGAGCTAGGAGGACTTTAGCATGAAGCTTGGGATCCATGGATGTCGGTAGTAGGTAGTGCAACTCTAGTTCTGTGCTATAGTATGATTATGGATCATATGTTTATGGACCACATGGATATGTGATGAGCGGCTCCAATAGTTATGGTAAACAATTATTCAATCACGGGCATGAGCATGCTTTTGCGTATGGGCAGGGATATCCATATGGGCAACAAATGTATTCAAGAGCTTCATATATACCCACACCGTATCCAGCTCTAGATCCATATCACCCACAAACGGTGATGATTTTGTAGTCCCCACAGATGGGCATACTAATCTAGTTTGGAGTGGAGGAGAATGAATGATATGTTAGATAAATCTTCATTGGTATCATTCTACTAGGACCTAGGCACAATATTATTGGTTCGTGAAGGAGCAATACTATGGTTAGCCTTGTTGAGATGGAAATGATAATTTTGATACCCTGTGAAATTCTGTGGGTCTATGGCATAGCCGCACATTCATGTTGAGGGTTCATTGTAGGTATATTTCTACATCTTCTTTGACTTTTGAATGTATTGGTGGTGTTTTAATAGATGCCTTCTTAGATTTATAAATGATATGAACTGATTTCGAATAAAGTTGCATAATTTCTGTCAGCACATAGTTTGCCCTATACAAAGGAAACTTATTATGTGCACTTATTTTTTGTGATATTTTGATTTCTAAGTGTAACGATGTCTTTTTTAACACATCCTAAAGTTTCATCGGAAAATTCGACCAATTTCCCAATGTTTCTTTAAAAAAAACGATACTTTATTCGACACATGATACACTAAATATTTCCCATGCGATACCTGAGATTTTATTGTATCCCATGGGTGTGATGCATCCATTGATACCAATACTGAAAACATTGCATAGCATAAATTTGAAGTTAGTTTCCGATACATTCATCTCACACTCTAGCCTTTTCTCGATCAAAATCTCTCAAAGTTTCATAGTATGACTTATGAGTTTAATCCTGCAATAGTTAATAAATTTGTATGCTCCTTAATTCTTGTAGATAGGTACAACAATACTTTTCCTCCATTCGTTTGGCATTTTCTTTGATCTTACAATCTTGTTGGACTACTTTGCCAACCAAAATAATCCAGTATCTCCCATGCAATTCTAAATCTCTACCGATATACCATATGTTTGTAGGCCCTTTCCTATCTTAATCTTTCTTAGAGCTTCTTTCACTTAGATATCTTAATCCTATGAAAATGCCTATGGTCTCTGGTGTCATTTGGGTCTGTGATTCCTTATATCCCTATGCTCTGAGTGATCGTCATTTTATAGGTTTTGGAAATAGCTTTCCAACCTCTTATTGATCTCATCTTCCTTAACCAATATCCTTGGTCATCGCCCTTAATGCATCTAACATGATCTAAGTTTCCACCCCCTCTCCCTTTCTCACCTTCTTTTGTTCCCAATCTATTGTAAAGATCATCATATGCCTTAAGTTTGGCCTCACTACTTTCCTAACATTCTTTTCGGCGTTTCTATATTGCTCTAAAGATTTCCTCGTTTCTAGTCCCTTGCTAGGCTTTGAAACATAATCTTTTCTTGCTAATAGCCTTTTGTACTTTGCATTCCACCACCAAGTTTCCTCATACAAGTGTCTTTTCCCTCTAGATACTCCTAGAACTTCTTTTGTCACTTTTCTAATGCACTCAACCACCTCATTCCACATATTATTAACTTCTTCCTCGACATTCCACTATCCTTTATCAATCAATTTGTTACTATATGGCATTGTTTTCCCGGCCCTTTTTAAATTCCACCACCTCATTTTTGAACACCTATTGATTTCACTCCATTTATTCCAATATTAAATCTCATTGTTATCTTATAAAATAAAAAGAAGAACATTGAACAATGATGAGATTTCATATAAAAAGGCTGAAGCCAAAATGTACAAATATACAAACATACAATTGTACCAATAGAAGTTGCCCCCCCAAAAGACCTAAAGAGGAGATTGTAGAACTACACTTCTGCCCACTCCTTCATATTACGAATTGCCCGGTTAAAGACTTGCATTGCTCCACTCATTTTGTTTATGAAGCATAGGTCATTTCTTTCCCACCATTACACCCATAGAGTCGCTAGTAAACTTAATTGCCACATCCCTTTCCCTTCTTTCCCCATCCCCTCGCCGTGCCAAGCAATGAGGAATTCCTCTATCGTATTCGGAAACACCCATAGCACCCCAACAAATTGGAGCAAAAGATCCCACACCTCCCTCGCATATTCGTAGTGAATGAATTAGTGATCCTCAGATTCTGCATCTTTGTAGCACATCAAGTAAACGTTAGGGAAAATCATGTTCCGCTTACACAAATTGTCTACCGTTACCACCTTATTCCTCTCTACTAACCAACCAAAAGCCACCACCATTGAAGGTGCATCATAGTGCGAAAGCCGTTGAAGATACCTCATAGTTTTCGTCACTCCCACTAAAAAACTGATAGAAGGACCTAACTGAGAATGAACCTGACTTAGTTTTTAACCACCTTATGGAGTCCGCCTTTGATAACACTGGAGATATCTTTGCTAACATCTCAAGCAATTGAACCAACTCTTCAATCTCCCCGTCTGACAAATTCCTTCTAAAAGTAGGGGCCCATATTACCTCTTCCCCACTAATTGATAGTTACTTGAATTCTCCCCCATCTATCCTAGATAACCTTGCTAAAGATGGAAACCTCTTACCCAATCTCTCATCTCCCACCCACCTATCATCCCAAAATATGATATTCTTTCCTTCCCCCAGCTAGAAGCCCATTCCCTCCCACGCTCTCTTTTAGGGACGCTACTGATTTCCACCAATAAGAACTTTGGTACAAAGATGATGCATTCGTTCCCCACCCCCTTCCTCTACCCCATATTTTTTTCGATATTATCTCCCTCCGACCCAAATCTTCAAACCCATTTTCCCAACAATGCTAGATTCGTCTCTTCTAACTTTAAGATTCCCGCTCCTCCTTGTCTTGTTGGTTTACAAACTTCATCCCATTTCATAAGATGGAACTTGTGTTTCTCTCCACACCCTTCCCAGAAGTTCCCTCCTTCATCTCTCCAAAGTGTTCAGAATAGATTTATGGCATTTGAAAAGAGACAAAATAAACCGGTACCTCGACTACCACTTTGACATCTTTCTATAACTTTGTCCCACATTTTCTTGGCCGGTCTCCCTATATACAACGGTAAACCCAAATATGTAGTTGGAAAAGAAGCTTCTCTGCAATCAAATACTTTTGTAAAAGCCCAAACTCTTTCGTTGGAAATGCCTACCCTTAAGATCTTGCTTTTGGATATGTTGACTTTCAAACTGGAAACCACCTCGAAACTTACTACAATTGAACAAAGATTTTCCACAAAGAAATCATCTGCCTTACACAACAAAAGGGTATCATTTGCATATTGGATGTGAGAAATCTGAAAGTTCGTGTTATCTATCCCAAAGCCTTTGACTAGTCCAACATGAACACCTCTGTCTATTATTTTATTAAGAGCCTCCATTATTGTGACAAAAAGGATCGCCTTGAAGAAGACCATGAGAAGCAACAAAAAAATCTTTAGGCAATCCATTCACCAATATGGAAAATTTTTGCCGATTTGAAACAAGCCTGAATCTAAAAGCGTCATTTTGGTCCACCTCTTAACCTGCCCAACATATAATCTAGAAATGCCCAGTCAACGTGGTCGTAGGCTTTTTCAACATCCAACTTGCATACCATGCCTCCTCCCCTTTTCTATAACAAGAATCAAATGCATTCATTGGCCAAGAGAGAACAATTGGGGATTTGTCTTCCTTCCACAAAAGCCCCTTGAGATCCTGAGATAACGCCTCCCAACACATTACTGAATCTTGATGCCAACACCCTTGTTAATATCTTATATGGACCCCTAGTAGACCGATCGGCCTAAAGTCTTTCAAACATTCAAGTCCTTCCTTTTTGGGAATCATTGCTATAAATGTATCCCCTAATTGCAACGCGATTAAGCCTTTCTAAAAAAATTATTGCATGAAGCCAATCATGTCTCCCTTCACACACTTCCAAAATTTATGATAAAATGCTATCAGAAAGCCATCTGGCCCGGCGCCTTATCATCACCCAATTCTGCCACTGCTTTCTTAATTTCATATTATGAAAAAGCTGGCTTTAACAAGTCCACCTCTTCGGTCAAAATTGATTCAAACTGCAAATTATTGAGCGACGACCTAATTCCCCCATCCTTATACAACAGTTCTTTGTAGAATTGGACTATAGCTTCGCAGATTTTTGACTTCTCCTCAATCCTTTAATCTTCCACCACTAACGAAGAGATTTTATTTATTCACTCTCTCGCACTAGCCATCGCATGAAAGAATTTGTTATTTTTATCCCCCACTTTCAACCAGGTTTCCTTGGACCTTTGTTGCCATTTGATCTCTTCCTTTTTTAGCCTAGTGTTATATTTTGCTTTGTATGCTTCCTTCCATGCCTTTTCCTCCTCTGATAGTTCATGTATCTCTTCTTTGGAATCTAATCTTTGAATCTTTGAAAGGATATTGGTCTTTTCCTCCTCTCGGCCGTAAAGAACCTCATTTTTCCACTCCCTTATCTTTTGTTTCGACCGCTTTAATTTTTGAAAGAGTGAAGCACTGACGCTCCCTTCAACTGAAAAAGATAACCACTCAACAATTTTTGTGCCAAAACCCTCGATCTCTAAACATCCTCCTCATCCACTTCCAAAAGAACCGGGCAGTGATCTAAAAAAGGTCTAGGAAAACCCCTTTGATTGATCAACCGATATTTATCTTCCCAATCTAATGATATTAGGAATTTGTCTAACCTGTGTTGCTTGCCCGTTCAACCATGTGAATTTTGCACCACCTAATGGGAGGTCCATCATTTCATTTTTGAATATCCAATTGGAGAAGTTTTCATGCTTTTAAAGATTTGATCCGCATTCGACTTCCCATGAAGCACTCTAATAATGTTGAGATCCTCCCATGCACCACGGCAAGTCCCACCTATTACAACATGCATCCAATTCAGTCCAAAATTCGATGCGATATTTCGATTTGCACAGCCCATAAACAGAAATGAAGCACCATCTGAAACCGGACCCCCGTTCCTTTAGTACCACTGACACTGCGTATTTTCCTATCTATCCTCTTTTCTCTAGATCGCCAAATTCCATATCAGAAGAGTAACTCCAGCCGCTACAATTGAATCCACTGCTAATCGTTGACTTTTCTTGCCCCACCAAATCGAGTTAATCAGCCGTTGGCCTGTTTCTGGCTGTTTAGTTTCCTGAAATGCTGCCAGCTGAATTTTGTACCTTTTGCACATATCTTTTAGTTGTCCTCTTTTTTGCGCACACCCCAACCCCCGAACATTCCAATTCATGATCTTCATTTACAAGTTATTTGTCCCCACCTGTTGCCCATGTTCTGTAACGAATGTTACACTATTAACGGTCCTGCCATTATCTTCGAAGCTCACTATTTATCTATCACAATTTTGGACCTGTCTTTGGATGCTCGGTCTGCCCCTTTCTTCAACCCTTTCAAAATAGGACACGTAATTTTCCAGTCTGTCCCCAAAAGCCATTCCCACCATTCGCGCAACCTCCATTGTAACCAACTTTATCCTCTTCATACCTTGGGCCATTGTGATCCTTTTCAAGTGCATCTGCTTTACTTCTGCTGTCGTGGATATACCCTGAACTGTACTCGTAACATTAGCCTCCGTATATTCCGATTTCTGCATGAATCCACCTAGAATCCCATCCACCTGCATCACGTGCGTGAGTAACGATTCCACTTGCAGACGCAATGATTTTTAAAGCTCACGTGAATTACTGCTAAGCAAACATGAACAGTATCAGACAACCATATGTGCTTAGATGTATCTGGTCACCTCAATGTATTTCATGCTTGCTAGCGGGAACTACTTTCAATTGTTTTACTAGCCATTGTTTTGGCAAACCCAGTATCACTCTTTTACATTTTGATTCTAATGTTTCCTTTTATGATTTGTCATTGTAACTTATATTGATGTTCTTGCATTTTTGAAAATAACTTGGTCAGATAAACAAAAAGATTGCTGGGTATTAGGTGGTGGCTGGAACAATGAACAGTGGGGTGGAGACTTGCCAGCTGCTTCTTGGATAGATGACATCACAACCAATAATCCTGTGAGAAGCCTTCATTTGCGCAACCCAGCTTTTGTCCTTTTCACACGCATGCACACCCCCACACACTCACGCACTCATGCACTCACACCCCCACACACTCGTGCACTCGCACCACAATGGATGCTCAAACCCATGACCTCATGTTGAAACTCTTGTGAGTCTACCGCTGAGGCATGACAACAAGTGTACCCAGCTTAAGGATCCATTAGTTGCAAATGCCATGCTTTCTACAATTCTACTTATAATATCTGATATGCAGGTTTGGCTATCCCGAATGGATGGTCATATGGGACTCGCCAACTCGTTAGCACTAAAACTAGTTGGAATTACAAATTGCACGGAAGATCCAGCTGGTGGAACCATAATGAGAACCACTGATGGAGGTATCTTGAGTTGTTGAAATGTTACATGTGAAATGAAATTGGAATATGCATGCTTACTCTGTTTCTATAAATTTTATTTGTCAAAAGATATTTTATTTAGGCCATGATATGTGGTTAGATTAAGATGAAATATTATGGACTGCACATATCTGGTTACTGATCAAGATGGAATGTATGCACTGCATATATATGAACTATATTAGTCAGTATCATACTAAAAATTGAGCTACCTTATTCTTTTCCAATAATTATGTTTTAAATTCTCTAGGGACGTTTGCACGTGTAAAACCCTGCCCATATGTGTGATGCAGGACATGAAATTCAAATATGATGTGCAAGACATTCAGGCTTTAGATCACATTAGTTCAGAAACTATTACACAAAATTCCATATCCTACACAAAAGTTCAAGCATTCAATCAAGGGGAATCTATGCAGGCTCAGGCCTACACAAGCTAGGGTTGGATCAATCAAAATTATAGACCAAACAATAATCAAATGATAGTAGATTCATCCACACATGCAAAAGATTATTTCCCAATTCAAGGATCCAGAAATTTCAATTTGGGGAACCTTAAGGTTGAAGAAAGGGCATAAAATTAGGGATTTGAAAAATTTAGGGTTAGGTTTAGGGATTTTGGGTGAAAAAGGAGTGAAAGAGAGGAGAGAGACAAACCAGAGAAGTACCGCACATGTGAATAGCAGCAACGGCCCAGACGCACGTGCGTGTGATCTCGGCCGCACGTGTGTGGGGCCTACTATTCCGAAAAAGGCCAACTTGGCCTTGGTCGGCCAGGGATGGGCCACCTTCCCTCCAAATTTTAGGCCAAACGGATGATCGATTTGAACACGGTGCTCCGCTGAAGTTTCGGCCCTCCTGTAGGGCCAAATTTTGGAAATCTGCTGTAGAGGAAAGATTAGCTGCAAACGTGGGTGGATTTGATGAGGGGATGGCTGCAGGAGATGAGGAATATGGAGGGTAGGAGATGGGGGTGATTTGGGATGGGTGTGACTTCGCACAATGGTAGTTAGCCCTTCGAAGAAGGGATGGTTTCGCACCCAATTAGGTTTCCACAACTCAAAGAATTAGAGAAGCAGGAAAACATAGAATTTTATTAATCTTCAATGAATAAAAAACCTACAAGGGGGTGTCTATTTATAATAAAAACCTATACCCCAAAATGTGCGCAACCTATTAGTTAGAGATGAAGTAACCACAAATAATAACTAATCAAAGCAATCTAAACCGTCCATGATATTCCTAATAACAAAAATAACCAAAACTCAAAAGTACTAGATCGTTTAGAATAATGGGCCACGATCATGAGAACCCATGGTGGGATTCACATGACGATCGGGTCCACTCCAAGGGACCAAAACGCAGTCCTCTAGCTAGGAGGTCCTCCCTGGACGTCGTCATTGATCCAGATCGATGGTGGGGTCCTCCTTGCGTATGTGCATAGGGGGGCGTGCGTGTGCATGTGATGTCCCCATCAATGTGTCATTGCACATGCCAATATAGCAAATGTGCAAGATTTGAGTAGTTTATGGGCTGCATTGTAGATGTTTTGGCCAGAAATCAAGTTGATCCACACATCGGGTGTGGAAGTGCATGAAACAAATGAACAGCTAAGAAAGTTGTATTTTTATCCATCCATGATGAGCGGATTGGCCTAAATTTTGGGCCAAAACATCTACATTCTACACAGTGTGGCCCACCTTATGGACAGGTTGGATCTTGCACATGTGCCATATTGGCATGTGACCTGACTTGTAGATGGACAGTGCTGTGTAAGAGGAAGTGAGTTTTTCATTTTGGTCAATGGGCTGCTTTTATACATTCTAGTTAGCCTTAGGTAGTGTTCCTCCACACACACGCATAGGAGGGAGTTATTGGTGTGTGCATGTATATATTTTTTTTGTGTATCCATAAGAGTTCTTCTCTGTGCTCCTTTATTTGTTATAAAGTAAGTGTTAGCGCCTTTTGTGGAAGTGTATACATCCAATGACAACCCACGAGATTCTTCCCAGCTGGTAACTCAACCATCTCCCATGTGTGATTATTTTCAAGACACCATCTCCTCCATAGCTTTCAAGGCGTAAAGCCTTCAGCTACAAGGTGGGCTTTATGTCGAGCAATACTTGCATTTGGATTGCACTTGAGTGCATACATCCAACGACAACCCACAAATTCTTCCCAGTTGGTAACACAACCATCTCCCACGTATGATTCTTTTCAAGAGCTACCATCTCCTTCTCCATAGCTTTTAGTCATAGAGGAGAAATAAGAGCCTAAGATATTTAGGAATGGAGGAAGACTACTCGGGAGCATAAATAAAGGACTTGTGCTAAGGAGACAATGTATGAAACAAAGCGTTGAATGGGATGAGAGGTGCACTTTCTTTTTGCTTTTTTAACAACAACATGTAACTTCATGGAAGGGCTGTTTAAATATGGATCAACATGGACACTATCAGTGCTTGTAGCTAAAGAAGCATGCCTCATGGTGTCTTGAGAAAGTGTAGTATTATGAATATTCCTTTGTTCATATACCTTCAAGTTGGACTTAGTGGAATCAATAACAACCTTATCTCTAGCATTATTAGGTTTAGAAGGAACAAACACTATTTCTCAGACTCAAGGACAGGGACATGAAGAACCAAAGAATGGTGCTTACCCTTTTCACCAGGAAAATATGGAGTGTCTTTGACAAGTTTTACATCCATTGAAACACAATTTTTTATAGTAAGAGGATAAAAACATTTATACCTTTTAGTGAAGACAAATATCCCAAGAAAATGAATTTGATAGTTCGATTTGACAATTTATGTTTTAGAGGATCAGTATTATAGCAAAACATACACACTTAAAGACCCACAATGGAATTTTAGGGATCGGATAAAAGGTCGAAAAATATTGGACATGTGAATCCCCAACAAAAACCTTAGTAGGAAGACGATTAATCAGATAACAGGCTGTGAGAACAACATCTGCCAAAAAAGATTTAAGAACATACATACCAATGAGGAAGAGCACGAGTGACTTCTAAAAGATGCCTATTTTTCCTTTTAGCAATTCTTTTTGGTTGCAAGGTTTACGCATATGTGGTCTGAGAATTAATATCATGCTCTTGAAGATAAGATAATATATAGCATAGGAAAGATCCTCTTTTGCATTATCTGTGCGAATAATTCCAATATTCATATTAAATTGATTTTTGACTCAACTATGAATCATTTTAAAATAGAGTTAACCTCATCTCTAGTTTTCATCAAATAAATCCATGTCATATGAGATGCATAATCAATAAACGAGACAAAGTATTTAAATCCATTAGAAATAATAGGAATTTGACTCCATACATTTGAATGAACCAAAGAGAAAATTCTAGTGGATCGTTTCTCCACGGGAGGATAAATTGATTTATGGTGTTTGGCTAAGATAGAAGCCTCACACTTTAAACTTTTTGACATCATTAGACTTGACTGACGCATTTAATAAAGAATGTAAGACTAGACTCGATGGATGGCTAAATCTACAACGCCAGATGTAAAAGTCTTCCTTCCTAACACTAAGATATTAATGACTTAAGTATTTAAATGAAAAATATATCAACCATCCTTCTCATGTCCACCACCAACAAGCTTCTTCGTCTCCAGATTGTGGAAAATACAACTATAAGATGGTATAAAAAAGAGAAAAGTGGAAGAAAAGATGAAAAGAAGAGAAAAAGGAGAGAAGAAACTTGAGAAAAGGGAATTGAGAGTTAGGGCTCACATTCCCACTTTTCTCTTGTATTATTTTATAAATGGATGAAATTACAAAAGGGCCCTCAAGTAAACAAAAGCAAAAATACTGAAAATACCCCTTATACAAAAAACTATGTTCCTAGCACATCCCAAGACTAGGTGGGCCATAGACCCATAACCAATACCATTAACACCCCACTCAAGCTAGAGCATAGATGTCTTGCATGTCCAGCTTGGAGACTAGTTTGTCGATTTGTGATTTTCTAAGACCCTTGGTGAATAAATTTGCAACTTGATCGTGGGAAGAAATATAAGGTTTGTGGATCACTCCTTGAGATATCTTGTCTCGAATGAAATTACAATCAACCTCTGTATGCTTCACTCTCTTAGGAAACACTGGATTATTGGCAATATGTATTGCAACTAGATTGTCGTAGTTTAAAGACATTGGAACTTGAACTCCGGATCCCAATTCTTCGAGAAGAGACTTTAATCATATAAATTCACAAGTTGTATGTGCCATTGCCTTGTATTGGCCATCATCACTTGATCTGGCAACTACATTCTATTTCTTACTTTTCCAAGTAACCGCGTTACCACCTTGGAAGGTGTAGTAACTCGTAGTTGACCTTCTATCACATCTTGACCCTGCATAATCTGCACATGAATAATCAGCTACTTGGAGATGGCTATGAGTTCTATATAAAATACCCTTCCCAAGTGAACATTTCAAATACCTGAGGATTCTCATAATTGTTGCTAGATGTGATGTCATCGGATTTTGCATGAACTGGCTCACCACATTGATGGGGAATGCGATATCAGGTGTGGTGATGGTCAAATAAATGAGCTTGTTAACAAGTCTCCTGTACATACTAGGGTCTTCTAACACTTCTCCTTCTTCAGGTTCAAGTTTGAGGTAAGGATCCATTTGTGTATCAAGTGGTCTGCACCCAATATACTTGTCTCTCCCAACAAGTCACTAACATATTTTCTTTGATATAGATATTTGCCAACTCTAGATTTTGCTACTTCAATGCCCAGAAAATATCGAAGAAGACCAAGATCTTTGATCTGAAACTGAGTGTGAAGATATGACTTCAACTTCTCAATGCCCTCTAAGTAATCACTGGTCACTATCATATCATCCACATACACAGCATGTATTATGTGGCTAGAGGCAGAATGTCTTGAGAAAACTGAGTGATCTACCCAGGCCTGTGGTGATTGTTTCAGCCCATATATAGATTTGTTTAACCTGCATACTTTAGATGAGTCCCCTTGAACAACATACCCAGGAGGTTGCTCCATGTGGACTTCCTCGTGTAAATCTCCATGCAGGAATGCGTTCTTCACATCTAGCTGAAAAAATGGCCAATCATGATTTGTTGCTATTGATGGAAGAACCCGAACTGAATTAAGTTTAGCCACTGGTAAAACATATCAAGATAATCTACTTCATAACTCAGTGTATATCCCTTAGCGACAAATCTACCTTTGTAACGATCAATTGATCCATCTACACTTTACTGGAGTCTTACCTAAGGAAGATTAGTCTGCATCCAGGTATCATTGGAATACATGGCTTCCATCTCTTCATTCATAGCTCTTTTCCATTTTTCATCTGACAATGCCTCATGGCCTGACTTAGGAATGGGTACAACATACAAGGTAAGGGCAAACTTATGATAATTTGTGGACAAATGAGAAAGGGTAACAAAATTGGAGATGGGATGAGTAACACAAGAACGTTTACCTTTTCGAACTGCGATGGGAAGATCATTGGTAACCTCATGAGACTCAGATGAACCAAGAACCTCAATAGGTGTTGTAGTTGATTGTGTGGATTGAAGAGGAATAGTCTGTAATGCCTGGTTGTTTCTCCTTTCCCTATAGTAAGTCTGTGGGAAATCCTTTTGAAGTGGCGGTGGCATCTTAACATCAAATTGTAAAGAAAATAGATTCAGCAAGGGAGCTTCCACGGATGTGACTTCGATAACACGCTAATCTTTAACGTAAAATGGAACATTTTCAAAGAGGGTGACATCAGCAATCACAAAATGTTAAGTGTAGGAGAATAACATTGATAACCCTTTTGAGTACGGAAATATCCTAGAAAAATATACTCAGTGGAACGAGGCGAAAGTTTATCTTGACCTGACCCAAATATATGAGCAAAGCAGGTGCAACCAAACACTTTGGGAGCAATATGAAAAACTAGATGATTAAAAAACAAGGAGAACATAGTTTTGCCATCTAAAATTGATGAAGGCATCTTATTGATCAAATAACACACAGTAAGAACTACACCCCAGTAAAACTGCGGAACATTCATTTATAAAAAGGCTCTAATAACTTCCACCAGATATCTATTCTTGTGCTCAACCATCTCATTTTGTTACAGTGTGTAAGCACAAGTAGTCTAATGAATGATGCCTTGACTTTGTAAATATGTTTGAAAATCTCGAGAAACGAATTCTAAGGCATTATCTGACCTTAACATGCACAATTTCGCACCAAGCTAATTCTTTATTTCATTATGAAAATTCAAAAAATACATGAAAGACTTCAGACCTATGCTTTATTAGATATAATCATGTCATTCTAGAATAATTATCAATGAAGATAATAAAATACCTAAAACCTTCCAAACTAGGGACTTGAGTTGGTCTCCACACATCATCATTATGGACTAATTTAAAAGGAATATCACATTTTGACTCAATTCTAGAAGAGAAGTGGACTCCATGATGTTTACTCAGCTTGCATTCTTCGAACTCCAACGTAGACACCTTAGTAAGAGATGGAATGAGAATCTATAGATTCTGAAGAGTAGGATGTCCCAAGTGACTATGCCATTGAATTGCCGAATTTGCAGGAAGTACTGCTGCACCTAATGGTTCCTTCTTTAAGTAGTCTAAACCATTCCTCTCACGACCTCCACTAATCATCCTGCCTGTCTTAAGGTACTAAAACCAAGGTATTGTGTATCGGTATTAGTGGGCGTAACGGTGCCTGCCATTACCTATACGGATACGGGGGCGTAACAATGATACGTGGGCGTAACGGCCCGTAACGGTACAATTTTTTTTTTTTTTTGCCAAAAAATTATGAAAAATATGGATTAAATCCGAAATATTTTAAGTATTCCAAATAGGCATTCATTAATAAATTGGATCATGTTTATGGTGGTGTAACGGTCCACTCTTTAGTGAGAAGTTGTATTGGACTGTTTGATGAATTTATGAACCAGACAACTTGAATTTGATTGCAAAACTCATATATTTAGTTGTCTATCTATTATCAATGATAGATATATTAGAATGAATGTAATATCAAAATATCTTACATGTGTAGGTGTTTGCAATTATTTTTCATAATTTATTCTATATTAAAGTCTTCCTTCTTCAACATGTCAGAGACTTCTCCTCCTATCCTGTTCCTGTGGCTGTGACTGTGATTCTTGTCCTGTGGCCTGCCATCTTCAAGTCAAGAATATTTAAAAAAAAATTAGTGTCTGATATACTCCCCTGCAACTTGATTAAGGATTACTTGATTGGTTGTTAGGGGAGTTATTTTAAATACAAATTCGGTAGTGTCAAGTGTGTGCTTGCATTGCAATGCCAATAATACTTCTGCAAATACTTACCTTAATACAAATATATACTTACATCGTCATTGTCATCATCATGCTGAGGCTGTCCAATAGGTAGAGGTGCTGCATATCCATAATATCCAGTGCCACAAGGAAATACTAAATCAACAAAACTAGAGGATGACTGATCCTGACTAGGCAACGACTCCGACCCCAAGTAAGGATATCCACCAGTGCCCGTTGAATAGCCATACTGGTGCCCGTACTCAGGCTGTTGAGAATCTTGAGATTGAGAGTGTGTCTGTGATGAGTAACTTGGATTTGGATCTGGATATCTATGACTGTAATCATATGGATATGGATCGGGAGGACTACTCCAACATGAATGTGATGGAACAGGCTCAGTATAACTATAATTATAATCCAATCGGCCATAAGAATATCCATCATAATAACCAGGACCATGAGCCTGCTGATGATCCGGACCTTACAGACCCGGTGCACCACTAGACCTACCCTCCTCCTGCCGGCTGTATCGTGACTCAGTACACTCATAAGTAATGCAGGGGCATTTTCACACTGGGCTCTAGTGGGGTCACCTGTGGGATGCAGGGGCACACTCTGGGTGGGTGACCCATGTGATTTGGGGCCCACGGGGGAGATCTCGTGTTCGACTCCTCACCAGGGGTGATTAATGCGCATTTTACACCGGGCTCGAGTGGGGTAGCCTGTGGCATGCGGGGACACTATCGGGGTGGGCGGCCCATGTGATTTGGGGCCCACGAAGGGGGTTCGGCTGAGGTCCTAAACCCATGAGATGTGGGGCATGTGCTATAAGATAAAGGGATTAATTCGCCATACTCTAACAGTTCGAGCTTTTAGAGCAAGTGGTTAATTGTCCTGCATCAAATTGGTATTAGAGCAGGAGGTCTCGTGTTCGAGACTCCTCACCAGGGGTGATTAATGCGCATTTCATGTCGGGCTCGAGTTGGGTAGCCTATGGGATGCGGGGACACACTCGGGGTGGGTGGCCTATGTGATTTGGGGCCAACGAAGGAGGTTCGGCCGAGGTCCTAAACCCATGAGATGTGGGGCCTGGGCTATGAGATAAATGGATTAATTCGCTATACTCTAACAGTTCGAGCTTTTAGAGCAAGTGGTTAATTGTCTTGCATCAATAAGTTAGACCTCGTGTACTATCTTGTCGATGTTCATCGGTATCGCGATCTGTAGACGGCTGTATGATGTGTTGAGCGACACCATAAGTGCCAGCACTAGGGGCAGGGGCATTATCATTACAATCATCCGACACAGTCACGCTACCACTGCTCGTACTCTTCTGTCGATCTTGAGCCGTACTTGGCATAAAAGTTGCCCCTCTTTCTGGGTCCAACACAGTTACACGACTCTCTTGTTACGCTGTGCGTATTAGTGGGTCATCAATTTCCAACTCTTCACTATCCTCTTCAATTTGCTTTTCTCTTGTTTCCAACCAAGGTAGAAGCGGGTCGTCCTCATCATAAATATTGTCCAAGTTTATTGGACAGTACTCTGTGTCATCGGCGGCTGTAATGCTTTTATGATGTTGTCGCATTCTTAGCTTCATGTTGTAGTGCATGAAGACAAGTCTATCCGACATCCTAGTCTGCAATCTATTCCTATTCTTTCAATGAATAAGTGTAAAACAACTCCAACTCCTTTCGCAACAAGAAGATGTTGTCTGGCTCAAAACTTTTATTGCAATTTTTTTGGAGAGCTTTCGTACTCTCTCCGAAATTCATCTACTATTCGGCCGGTTGCAACTTAGATGCTGCATGCTCAGCAAGAGCATCTCCAAAGCTACTCAGGCGATTTTCAAATGTATCTAATTCATTCAACGCATTTATTTGCATATCCAAGTTAGGCTCTAATCTCTTTATCACATTCTTTAGCCCGACACGAACTTCATTATCCGCGACAAATGATTGGGCATATCTGTACCTAGGATTTAGGTAGTAACCCAGTACATGAAGATTGTGATGGAGTTGTCTTGTCCATCTCTTGTCGATCATCCTCCAATAAGACTCCCAGCTTCTACAATCACGTTGAATTGCTAACTTTGCCTTATCCATGGCATCGTATAGGAAGCCCATGGTAGGTGCTTCGTCGGTTTCAACAAGACGGAGTACCCTCATTAGTGGCTCCATCACCTTTGGGATCGACTTGACCCTCATCTAATATTTATTGTCCCGTATGGTGTTCGCAACTTCAACTGGTGTCTCTGATGTCTTCTGCCCATGTTTTGTGTTGAGCCAATCTCGAGAAGCGAACATCTCATTGAACTCTCCCCTATGTTGGTATAAACTTTCTAATGCTATAAAGTTTGTTGTGAATCTAGTCGCCGCAGGCCTCAACAACTCTTGTCCTTTCGTGAACTTCCTCATTATTGTGACTACTTGATTATGGTTGTAAATAAACGTCGTCACTTCTCTTGCCCTTTCGACTATTTCCTTAACATTCTTCTTCTTCCCAATATCTTCTAATATAAGATCAATATAATGGGCAACACATTGTGACTAAAAAATATATGGTCTCTTTTTCATTAACTTATGTCCTGCAAGCTTATATGATGCTTCATCATCTATCACAATTTTTACTACATTCTCCTCTCCAATCTCATCCACAACTTTACCCATTAGTCCAGTAATATAATCAGAATTTTTTGTTACGGCTGAGGCATCAATTGACTTGTGGTATATAGTTCCCAAGTGGCAGTACACCATGAAGTTGATTATGCTGCGTCTGGTTAGGCCAGTCCAACCATCGCACATGATTGTGCGTCCTTTGTCCTGCCATACAGGTTTAAAGGTAGCCACGTATGCTTTCACATCCACATACTCTGCATCTGTCCATTTCCCCCTAATATCCCTAGCCGTGGGAGCTTTAATTCCTTCACCTGCTTCTGCTGCTGCATCAATTACCACCTGCCAATATGGAGAATTGGCCACGTTAGGAGGTATGTTGGCATGTATAAATAACTTTGCTGCTGCCCTACTTAGCTTCTCAACGGAAGTTCTACTTCACATTTGTTTTATCTTCTTTTGTTTAGTTGATTCTTTCCTAAACAGGATTGGATCAATAGAGGGTCTCTTAGGCTCATTTACTTCTTCATCCAAATGTATAGGGGCATCACGTGAAGATGCCTCTCATCGGCTCCCAAATATACGTCGTAACCTACCAAACCTATTCCCCCCACCCCCACCTGCAGAAGCAGTCGCACTCCCAGCTGCACTCCCACTCCCACTCCCGCTGCCTCTCTTGTATCACGTATTGACCCACTCGCGCCAAACATGCGGCGACGTTCTTCCTCTTCACGAGCTAGACACAAGCTCTCTCTCATAGCTATAGTTAATTCCCGATCTGAATCTTCATCTGAATCAATAATATTTTCATCACGAACGCCCATATATGTAGGACCAAACACCTCCTGTCGAGCCACATCCAAAATCTCATCTTTCTTCTTTTGTCCAGCAGCACGTTTACCCTTCGACTCATCTTGACTGGCTTGCATTAAAGTCATTATCTCTTTCGGTGCTCTAGTACATCCCGCAACTTGACCCTTTCGATGTGCCAAATGTTGTTTGAGACGCGTAATTCCACCAGTTACTAGTCTATCACAATAGTTGCACTTCATTTGGTGCCTAGTACCACCAACCTTCTAACAATGTTGCCATCCAATATCCTCATTTGTTGACCAGACCCAGACGTTTCCTTGGGTAGATATATATTAAATATGACCTATGTCTATGTGAGATTGTGAGTCTACTCGCTATTCTAAATTTATATACAGTTTTCAGAATCTAATTAATAAAGATGATTTTATGTTCTAAGCCCTCACAAGCTTTAAAACCTGTCCAATATAAGAAAATATAAACATAAAGTCACTAATTTGAAAATAGAAAAAAATATAAAAAAATATAAAATCACATTAATAATCTGTAAAATGGACATTAATATGTTCTACTATGATCAACACATCATATTCTGCCATTAAAATAGCAACACATTAAATAAAAAATGATTTTTCGATTTTTTTTTAAAAAAATGGTAGAAACTAGAGCGAAAATAGAAAAAAATAGAAAATCACAACAATAATCTGCAAAATGGACCTTAATATGTTCTACTATGATTAACACATCATATTCTACCATTAAAACAACAACACATTAAATAAAAAATGATTTTTCGAGTTAAAAAAAAGGGTCGAAAATAGTGCATAAATAGAAAAAAATATAAAATCACAACAATAATCTATAAAATGGACATTAATATGTTCTACTATGATTAACACATCATCTTCTACCATTAAAACAGCAACGCATTAAATAAAAATTGATTTTTCAAAAATTTTAAAAAAGGGCCGAAAATAGTGCGTAAATAGAAATAAATATAAAAAAAATATAAAATCATAATAATAATCTGTAAAATGGGCATTAATATGTTCTACTATGATTAATACATCATATTCTACCATTAAAACAACAACACATTAAATAAAAATTGATTTTTCTAATTTTTTAAAAAAGGGTCGAAAATAGTGTGTAAATAGAAAAAAATTATAAAAAAATATAAAATCACAACAATAATCTGTAAAATGGACATTAATATGTTCTACTATGATTAACACATCATATTCTACCATTAAAACAGCAACACATTAAATAAAAATTGATTTTTCAAAAAATTAAAAAAAAGGGTCGAAAATCGTGCGTAAACAGAAAAAAATTATAAAAAAATATAAAATCACAACAATAATCTGTAAAATGGACATTAATATGTTCAATTAGGATTAATACATCATATTCTACCATTAAAACAACAACACATTAAATAAAAATTGAATTTTCGAATTTAAAAAAAAAGGGCTGAAAATAATTCGTAAATAGAAAAAAATATAAAATCATAACAATAATATGTAAAATGGACATTAATATGTTCTACTATGATTAATACATCATATTCTACCATTAAAACAGCAACACAATAAATAAAAATTGATTTTTCGAATTAAAAAAAAGGCTGAAAATAGTGCGTAAATAGAAAAAAATTGTAAAAAATATAAAATCATAACAATAATCTGTAAAACGGACATTAGTATGTTCAATTATGATTAACACATCATATTCTACCATGAAAACAACAACACATTGAATAAAAAGTATAAATACCTATTTTTTAGGAATTTCTGGAAAATGACCCACGGAGCTTTGAATCAAGAAAATCCTTAATATAAGTTGTTTTTATCTTTCATTTCAAGTCAAGGGTGGTCGAAAATTGCAATAGAATGATTTAGGAAGAGTTTGGAAGAAAGAAGTATAAAAAAAAGTGAAAAATCGGAACTTAAAAAGAGAAAAAAAACTAGGTGTTTTATGACCGCCCAGTAACGGCCGTTACGGCTACAAAATCAAGGGGGTGCCCGTTATGACCCCGTATCATGTGACGGGGTCGGCCGTTACGGCCGATACGTAATTGATTCCGAATTCCCTGACTGAAACACACAATAAGAGGAAAAGGACAAAATATTTCAAAGACTTTATTAACTTATAAATAAGAGACAAAATGGAAAATTGGGTGCATACAAAACAGACGATAGGGGTACTGATGCATTAGGTTGCGCAATACCAACACCAATGACATAGATGACATACCATTAGCTAAAAGTAATCAACATTTTTGATGAAACAATATTAAAGGAAAAAAAGAAACCGCGATTATCGGAGATATGGTTGGATGCCCCAAAGTCGATGATCCAAGATGTGGAGGAAGATGACAAAAGGCATGCTTTACCTGATAAAGCATAAGTAGCTGTAGGGGTGAATGCAAGCATTGTTGGATGTAGAGCCATTGGAAGAAGAAAGAAATGTGCATATTCCTCCTACGACAATGAAACACTGATATGAATATGATCACCACCAAGATTAGATGAAGTACGAGTAGTTGATTTACTGTTTGAAGAAACGTCCTCAACTATAAGAACTTGGTTAGTCCTTGGGGGTTTTCCATGAAGATCCTATAAAAAATCCACCATATGATGTACTAGGCCACAATGAGTACTTACGCTCTCCTTTACCACCACAACCACCTCTACCTCCCTATAGGAATCTACCACCTTTGCCACCACGGGGAGGACCATGCCCTACGTGACCATCATGGCCTCCATGAAAGCCAGAATAACCAGATGAAGAGGTCAATGCCATTTTATCAGATGCATTAACCTGAGAGTTGTCAAATTCATTTGCCAGGGAGACTCTTTGAATTCTTGCATATACCTCTGCCACTAAAAAAATGAAAAGTCCCAAAATCTGATCCTTTGTTGATTGATAATCTTTAGGCAATCTAGACAAAAGTTTTACTACCTTCATATCTTCCCACTACTTTACAAGGGTGGCATTTGAGGTAATGGGATGATATATGGCCAACTTTTCCCACATTTTCAGTCAGTTTTGCGAAATATTCACTAAAGAGCTTGTCCCCTTTTGAAAATAAAATATGTCCTCATAGAATTGATACACCCGAGAAACATTCTGTTATGAGGAATACATCTACCTTACAGTATCTCAAACGTCCTTTGTTGTGCTTAAGAAAACCAAATTAGAAGGCACCTCAAACTCCATTCTATTCCATAACCAAGAGCGAATTTGGGCATCCTCACGCATTCATTGCCTTTTTTGGATCAGATTCCGCCGACTTAGGATCTGTGATGGAATCGATTCTTTTTTGCAGGCTAAGATGTCACGCCCCAAACTCGGGAACTGGGTTCAGAAAATTCCTAGCTGCCGAATCCGGTGCTGACAACCTCCGTAATACCCCATTATCGGCCCTCAGCTCTCATACTCTAGGTTCCGATTCTGGGATCCTACAAGGAGGATTTTCGGGGTGATTTTTTTTTTTTTTGGTAAGGGAGCATAACCGCAAGCGTACCCAAGTCACAAAACATCATCACCACATATCAACTAATATAATCTTTGAGTATAGTGCTGAAAGGGAAATACATGATATAACAAAACTCCAAAATATCAGGCACATGCTCCTGCCTCAATGTTGCTACGGTCTTGCATAACTTGCATGTAATGAACGTGCATAAGCTTACTACGAAGCTTAGAGAGTGTGTGCGTGTGTGCGCAATGCATGTGCCAAGCATACAAAAATCATAGTAAGCGGAAATGATGGATGGCTAAATTGGCAAGTCCATAAATGCTATAAGCCATACCCAAGCTATGCGATGCGAAGGCCTACATGGCCAAATGTCACATGCTAAAGATGCAATGCAATGTGCCAATCCTCCACTAGTCCACATGTCAGAATAGTTCTCATTGGATCATCACTGGGGTCTAGTACACTTCCGATACTGGTTGCCGCCCATCGCGCGTAAGACCAAGCGAGTGCAAAAGACCTCACTATCTGCCTTGTTAGTGGTACACAAAAACCACCCGGTTCGTCGATAGCGAACCCTTTTCACGAGCTAGTCAAACTCAACCTAGCATATAACTTTTTGCACCCGAGCAGGTAAGGTCAAACCCCCTTCCAATAAACCCCGACACAGTGGGAGACGTGGCCTACCAGTATCCAGTCATCGTGTACTCATGAATCCACTCGGTCTAGATGTTGGAGCATCCTATTGGTACTACAGAGTTTAGGGACTTTCACCCAGGGACGCCTGTGACGCCCTGTAATCTCAATTGTTTCCGGTGTCCGTCATCCGCTAGCCACAACAAGGCTACAGGTAGGGGTGTACACGAACCGAGCTAGCTCGGTTAGCTCACTTGACTTGACTCGAAAAAGCTCGATTCGACTCGGTTCGAAGCTGAGTTTGAGCCAAGTCGAGCTGATTTTTTGAGCTCGAAAATGAGTTCGAGCCGAGTTTGAGTTGGCCCTAGCTCGACTCGACTCGGATCGAACCTAACTTGAATCGAACTTGGATCGAACCAGTTCGGTGACTTCGGTTACTTTGATATTGATGTTGCTCACTAAGTATTTGATGAAATGACTCAACGAAGTGTGGTTGGTGGCAAGGAAGGTATGTATATGAAACGAATAACCTTTTTTTCTTCATTTTTATGTTACTTAGAAGGTGTTTGATAACATACCTGTAAAAGAACTGCTGTTTTTTTACATACAGTGAGATTTTGAAGGTGCAGTCCATGTGTTTGTGAAAATGCCGCACAGGCGAACTTGGCTCGAACTGGCCCGAGTTGCTGATCGAACTGAGCCGAGCTGGCCAGTCAGGCTCGAGGACCGAGCCGAGCCAAGTTCGAGCTGGGGTCAGCTAGAGGACGAGCCGAGCTGAGTTCGAGCTGGGGTCAGCTAGTGGACGAGCCGAGTCGAGCTGAGGCTAGCTTGACTTGGTTTGACTCGATGTGCGGTGGCTACAGCCCTAGCTATGGGACCACCTCCTTGGTGTCTCTAGGGAGTAGATGTACATGTCACACATAGTGCACAATGCATGAATGACACTATTCAAGGCATGCATATGACCTGCGCATACCACGCGAATCATGCGGGGTGACCCTGTCTCATATACAGCCCCCTAAGTGTTTCAAGCCGAATGACATATACTATGAACAATCGTCACCCACAACAGGCATACAAATGATGTGTATGGGCATATAAATGGGCATGATATCAATTATACTAGACATGTTTTCAGTGTGTCCTATCAGGTCAAATATACCAACATGTTATCAAACATATCAAGAGATAATTGGCCTTAATTGGCACATCATATATAGAAAGTGGGAACCGAATGGCAGGCCCCACTAGAAATATAGGGGTCCATGTGGTGTGGCCTACGTTAGACTAACATCGGCTCCTCATGTATCCTATAAGGCTTGGGTAAAATACATACACCAAGGCGGGGTCCACTAGGAGTGACTTGGATGGACACCCACATGTACAACATGCATGTCACTAGACTACCAATCCATTTGGGCACATGACCCACTAATGATGTCCCAAAATAATCAGATTATCAATGGCATCACTATAATTACTTTAGTAGGATGATCTACATTGTTTGATCATTGTTGATGATTACAGTTCATTGGTTAGTCACTAAGATGTGATCCTATGCATATGGCCATTTGAGTCTTTGGATTTCATCATTTCAGGCAAGGTATATGCTTAAATGAATTTAATATAGCCATAGTGTCAACATTACATAAACATACTAATTAGGGATTTTAAATTGATTTAATAAATAAATTCCAAATCCTGCAAACATCCTGCGTTCTTAACTTGGGATTATAGGGATTCTAAATCCAGGATGCCCAACATAACCAAGGGATTCCAGAAATCCAGGAATCCCAAGTCCAGGAGAGTCCCAAATCCAAGGGATTCCAAATACAAGGGATTCCCAAATCCAAGGGATCCCAAGCCCAAGAGGTTTTTACCCCCACAGTTTCCTGTGGTGCGGCCTACCTAAGATTTGGATTGGCCTAAACTTTGGGCCCCTGGCCCAACATAATCTGAAGAAAATGATGAATGGCGTAGATGGCACATAAACATCAAGGTGGGTCCCATGAGTGGGGCCTAAGTGCTGACAAAATGGGCAGCACTCCCTGCCCATTGATTTCATTAGTGCAGTCCACCTAGGATTCGGATCACCCTCATTTTTGGGCCTGTGGGCTAACATGATCTATCAAAACGGATGAATGACGTGGATGAAACATATACATCATGGATGGTCCCATGAGTGGGCCCCACTCCACGCCCGTGGTTGGGCGTCCGCTCGCCCATTGGGCGCTGGTGGCATATTATATATATACATATATATATATATATATATATATATATATATATACATATATATTGTTTTGTTTATTTTGGTCACACCATCAAATAGGGCCCCACTTGGATAATCTACTCTGTTCATCGCGTAGGCTAGCTCGAGCGGGCCAATGAGATCTGATTTGGACGAACAGGGACTCCACGGTGGGCCTTGGAATGTTTTAACAGTAGGAATTTGTTTCCCTCAGTGCGGCCCACTTAAGACTCGAATCTTTCTCATTTTTCGTCCCATGGCCTAAAATGATCTGGAGAAGTTGGTGGAAGGCTCAGATTAAATATATACATCAATATGGGTCCCATTAAATATATACATCAATATGGTTCCCACTTGTGAGATCCATGCTTAGCTAGGATCGGTTTAACACCCAGCATGCATGGCTACCTTTTGTATTATTATATATGTATTTTTTTTTCTTGGATACACTATCAAGGTGGGCCCCATGTGGATGATCTACTCCGTCCACCGTCTTGGCCAGCTCGAATGGAGCTCAATAGGCCTTGACTTTGGATGGTTTGGATGATCAAGGATCCCATGGAAGGCCTTGGAAGGTTTCAACATAAAGGAATTGTTCCCTTCCGTGCAGTCCACTAAAAAAATCGGATTTGCCTCATCTTTTGGCCCATGGCCTAAAATGATATGAAGAAACTGGTGGACGGCATGGATTTTAAGAATAAATCAAGATGGGTCCCACGAGTGGAAACCCACCCGAACACTCCCATGCAAAGTGTCATTGACGCAGGGGCTTCACAGCTCCCTCGAACCAAATGGTGTGGCGCACTGAAGATTCTGATTGGCTTCAGATTTGGGATCAATGGCCAAACTGAGAGAGGGAATTGGATGGACGGCGAAGATGGAATATATATCATGGTGGGACCAATGATTGGAGGCTACACGGTGACCTTGGGAAGGTGAACACTGCCAGCAGCGTCTCTGGACGTTTTGCGTCCAGCGACACTTGCTGCCGCCCCCCTCTTTGTTTCTTGTGATTTTAATGCCAGTGGGGCCCACCTAAGGAGATCTACTCCATCCATTAGAATGGCCCACTCATGGTGGGTCAAGGAGTTTTTGATCAAGCCGATTCTTGGTGTTTTTCCTTCATCTAGATCCATGTGATCTAAACAATATGCTAGTTGGAAAATAAACATCACAGTGGGTCACACAAGGCGGCCCATGTTGTGATAGCGTGTGGGGCACACCCTTCAATAGCGTGGCCCACTTGTGGGCCCCATAACATCATCAAAGGAGAAAAATGAAGGGAAATGAAATGGCAAAAAGAAGCAAGGGAAGGAGATCTGGCCATTAGGGTGGGCCCCCGCCGTTATGGGGTCCACCATACACATCTACCATATAAACAAGGTGGGTCCCACCCTTGTGGGCCCATGTGAATGAAAGAAAGCAAAGAAAAAGGGAGAGTTTGTCCTCCCTTGCACTCACAATTTTGGATGGACGGTTGGATTGGGCTGGATCATTGATCGGACGGCTCGGATGGTGAAGCTTATCCCTTAAACTCCTCTTACCTTCTCTCAAGCTTTAATCTCTCTTAATCCCTCGCTTAAAACACTTATTTCTCTCAAGCACTCTCTTCTCTCTCTAATATCTCTCTATTTTTTTTTTTCTAATCTTTTCTCTCACTCTCATTTGCTAGGAAGATTTTGGGGAAATGAGAGGGGTTTGGGTGTTTTCTGGTAGAGCTTTTTGGATAGATAGGGAATTATGAAAAGAGGGGTAAAATGGGGAGAAAAAGAAGGAAAGAATGATGGCTAAGCATGGGTTGCATGAGAAGGCATGGACTTGTTTGACTAATGAGGAGAGAGAGTGACATGAACCTTCTCTCAAGCTTTAATCTCTCTTAATCCCTCGCTTAAAACACTTATTTCTCTCAAGCACTCTCTTCTCTCTCGAATATCTCTCTATTTTTTTTTTTTCTAATCTTTTCTCTCTTGTAATCTCTTCTCTCACTCTCATTTGCTAGGAAGATTTTGGGGAAATGAGAGGGGTTTGGGTGTTTTCTGGTAAAAGCTTTTTGGATAGATAGGGAATTATGAAAAGAGGGGTAAAATGGGGAGAAAAAGAAGGAAAGAATGATGGCTAAGCATGGGTTGCATGAGAAGGCATGGACTTGTTTGACTAATGAGGAGAGAGAGTGACATGAGTGATGGATGAGTTGATTGATTGATTTGACAACATTGAGATTTGTGTAAGTAGGGCCCACGCTACGCGTACGTTGCGCGGTCCACCTCGAATTACGCCAAAAACTACAACTTCTAATCCGGGTATCGCAATAGGGCGTGCCGCGTGGTGTTGGAATCGCAACGCCTGCGTGGTCACTAGGGTACAAGTCTTGGGGTATTGTAGTACTGAAATAGGGTTGCTATCAAAACTCGTCGATTTGGTCTGTCGGGAATGTGCCGGCATTGAAAATGAAGTGTACGGTTGGCCTCACAGGATTATGGGTCTTACATAAGAGAAACACCTCGACATATTTTGCACATAGAAGTTAATTCTTTCCATTCAACTTTACAAAAGATATTGATGCATTTAAGGAGGTTTTGTACATTTCCTAAAAGATGAGGAACCAACGACTATACTTTTGTGCTCCATAGACATTCCACAATCAACTTGCTTCAAAGGCAAAAGAAAAAATGCTGACCTAAGAGGAGATCCACGCATAACTATGCTTCCACAATAAAATAAGACGAAAATTTTTGGCCCATTATCACCCTAATCGACATTAATACCAAATCCACATCGTATATGACTTAACGGGAGAATATTCTATGAAAAGAACTACTTCCACATAACTCAACAATCATAAATAAACGATTTTAGCATCACCTTATGAGAACTCAACAAGCCTTCATAATTCGACAAGGCATGTACGCTCATTTTCGTGAGTGTTCCCTTCTAGTTGAGGAACAATGCAGAAAACATGTTTCTAGACAAATGGACTATGAAACGCGTTCCCCTCGTGGTCCAATCAGCCCCTGACGTGTTGGAAGGCCCTCAAGAAAAAAGATCCAGTAACTTGGGTTAGATTGGGAGGAATTACGGAGTTGGTATAGAAAAGAGAAAAGTAGAAGAAAAGATGAAAAAAAAGAAAAAGAAAAAAAGAAGGAGAGAATAAACTTGAGAAAAGGGAATTGAGAACTAGGGCTCACGTTCCCACTTTTCTCTTATATTATTTTATAAATGGATGAAATTACAAAAGTGCCCTTAATTGAACAAAAGCAAAAATACCGAATATACCCTTTATACAAAAAACTATGTTCCCAACACGTACAAAGACTAAGTGGACCATAGGCGCATAACCACTACCATTAACAACAACGATCAGGATAAAAAGTCACACTACAATTCTAGTCTTTTGTAACCTTACTAGTTGATAGCAAATTAAACGCAATAATAGAAACCAATAAGACATATGACAAGGAGAAAGATGGAGAAACAAATGTAGTACCCTTATCCTTAATAGGTTTTAGGGTACCATCTGCTAGTTTCACAGACTTAGATTTGGATTAGCAGTTGATGCAGGGACATATAATGACGTAACCCTAGATGCATGTATAATCTGGTTAAAGAATATTCAAATAAATACACCAATTAACTAACTGTTTCCAATCAAGGGATTAGGTAAATCTTAACACAAAGATGAGGTTATTCCGTCAGGATCATGCCCCATAGCATAAGATCACATAAACAGTAAAAAAGGAGGACTTAGGGATATGAGGATATCTCAGATCTAGCATAAGTCAATCCACGGTCAAGTTTGGATCTGATTTTACTGACTAACCATCCCTCTTTTCCGTTCAAAGTAGAAAGGGAGTATCCAGAGAGGAATGAAAGGGGTGAAGAATGAAGGGTTCAAGATGAAGAAAGTAGGGGTCCTTTTTGTCGTCAAAAGAAAAGAAGGAAGATGATTCTTACCTTTTCCTGCACCTCGAAGATCTAGAAAGAAGGAAACTTGAAATCGGGGTGGAATTCTCAACACCTAAGGGCCAATCCTGAAACCCTAATCTCTTGAATAAAGAGGAAGAAAAAAGACGAATTTGTATTCATTCAATGATAATGAAAATAGGGTTTCTCACAATGTATATATAAGCCATGGAAAAAGTAAAATGCACTAAAGCCCCTGAAAACAAGAAAAATAACGAAAAAAGACGAAAAGTAAAGAAAGTGCAATAAAGCCCCTGAAATAAGGAAAAGAACAAAAAACGCCTAAAACTAAAACACCCGTGTGGTGGGGTGTGAAATCTGACCCATGGATCTATGGTCAGGGTGCGGTCATGCCGCTCCTGCACTCGTAGAACGTCAGAAAATGGGTCCATCCAATGTCCATCCACATCAAATCCTCCGCTCCGGTACTCTGTCGGCAACGCCTCTTCCTCTGGTACACTCTAAATGGTGCACCACTGATGTCCGCATCAGAAGTGAATGAAGAAAAAGAGCTAGATGTACCTGTCATATGATTGGTAACCCTTGAATTAATAATCCAAGGACATGATGCAGAAGTAGTATGAAAGGCAGTAGTGGCTGTGTTACCTGTTTGGGCCAAGGAAGTGGATGAGCAAGCCTTATTCTTAGTGGCATCTCGTAACAAAGTATCATGTTAGGATTTTGAGAGATGAACCACATTACCAAATGATGGAACTACATGTGAAGTTCTGTAAGGTATCACCTCCCCAACAATAATATGAGTCCCTGCCATCCGACGTAGCATAATTGGTCACTCTACCCTAAGGATGACCATGAAGAAGCCATCAATAGTTAACAGTGTGTCTATGCTTGCCATAATGAGTACACAACCAATCTATGCCACGACCATGGCCAGGACTACGTCCACGACCTCTACCACCATCACGACCACCTCTTCCCTTACCATGTCCACGATCAACACCAGTATGATCAAAATTTCTGAATCCTATCACTAGACACTAAGGTAGATTTTTCGATCACAGTTGAACTCATAGTTGTCCGACGCTTCTCATCACGTAATAGTAAAGCATGCATACTATTAAGCAATGGTAAAGAAGGTGACTATGAATGTTAGCACAAACTGGTTCAAAATCAGTATTAAGACCTGCCAATAAGTTAAACATCCGTTTTGTTACAATATTTTATATGCCTCCGCATCTATAAAACACAAATGGAAGAGCATCGAGAAAGGATAATTCCTGCCACAAGCCATGGATCTTGGCATAATAATCAGACACAAGTCTCTCCCCTTGTTGCAAGTAACTAATCTCCTGATAGATATTATAAATGCGGGCCATATTGTTCTGATCAACATACAATTCATAGGTTGTCAAACAAATCTCACAGGCAATGGATAGCAAAAAAAGACCTCGCTAACTTTTGGTTCCATAGAGTTTGAGTGAGGACAACCAACAAATTGCTTGATTTCCATTCAACATATGAGGGATCAGTGGTATAGAGGGTGGCTTTTCATACTAACATCTATATATCCCAACTTTTGTTTACTTCCAATAAACATCTCAATTGCTCTAGACCACTGAAGGTAATTACTTGACTTCAGTTTATGTTTTATAATATGCAGGCTAGGGCTATTAGAATGAACAACTAACTGTTCCATCCTGGAATTGACGAGGTCTGTAGTCTCAGATATGGATGATGAAGCCATATAGAATCTCAAACAACCAATGCTAGAACAATGCTATAAACAACAATAGCAAGGAGAATGAATGACTACAATAAGAAATTCCAACGAATATCCAAACCAATCACACACGGAAGGGAGGCTTGCAAAAAAAAAGAAAAAAGAAAAAAAAGATTCATAACTCAGTTATTGTAAAAAAAATTATGGTTGCTGAAAATTAGGGAAAAAATACCAAAAAAATTACCCCAATAGAAAAAAATCAGCAAACCCTATTCAAAGCAACATAAAAATATACTTCAACAGAAAAAATTCAGTAGGCCCTAGCTAAGGCAACACAAAAATATGCTTCAACAGAAAAAATTCAGCAAACCTTAGCCAAGGCAACACACAAATCTGTTTCAACTGGAAAAATGCAGCAAACCCTAGCTAAGGCAACCCAAAATCTGCTTCAACTTAAACTGGATGTTATAAATCTGTAAAAGAAACAATTAAAAAAAATCTGTCAAACATAAATGTCCAGCAAACCCCTCAACCCTTCAGCAGAAATCAGCGAGTCCAGAAAAAATCTTCAAAAAATAAAAAAATAAAAAATTGAAGAAGAATTTCCAGCAACATCTTCAATTGGATAATAGAAAAAATCAATAAGGGCTTTAAATCTAGCAACCCATGATTTATAAACCTAAGAAAAATTCCAGCTGCAAGCTACCCTCCTTTCGCAAATCACAACAAGTTAGTGAGAAAAAGGCCTCACGATTCTCAAAAATAGAAAAAGAATGAAGGAGAAGAAAAAATGTGAAGGGAAAATGAAGAAAAGAGAAAAGAAGAAGAAGAAGAAGAAGAAGAAGAAAACCTAGGAGCACTTAGGCTCTGATACCATGTTAAGAAAATAGAGATTTTGAGAGAGAGCATATGGGGCTAGGATGTCCAGCCCTTTCTTATTTATAATAATAGAAGAAGAGGTAAAATTACATATATGCCCTTATATGAAGGAAAAACTAAAAGAAGGCTAAGGGGCAAATAAGGAAACCATTAAACAAAGATAAAAGGCTGAAAGATTAAGGACAAAGGCCCATAACATAAAAAGTAATGACGAAGGACCATAACATATAAGACCCAGTTGTATGTATTTGTGGGCCCAATCATAGGCCCACATGCACATACTCCCACAACTTGAGGTGATTTATGGTGATTTTTCGAGAAGTTTTAAATTTTTAAGAAAGTTTTTCCAAATATAGAGGAATGGTTTGACAAGACTTGTTTTGTCTTTTTTGATTGTGTTGTTTAAGGGGGAAGGAGGGGAGAGGGCTTCTTGAGGTCATTGGTTGTTCATTTATTATCTGTATACTTATTTCTTATCTTTTGGTAGTGGAACCACAATGATTCATGGAGATTTGAAGCTTTGATGATGATTATTTGAGTTTCGGCTAGCCAGAAAAGGGGTTTTGTGCACTATGGGAGCTTTTTTCCATTTTTGATTAGTATTGGTGGTTTTTTGTAGTTTGGTGAAGTGTTGGGTGTTTTGATCCTTCTTGAGACCTCATTGGTATGAGAGTGTTCATAGAGACAAGTTAAACCCCATGGTTGTCAAGTTATCTTCTTTGGTTACTCATGTAACCAAAAGTGTTACTCTCCCGAGTCCTGACGTTCCTTGTAGACAGTTTGTATCTATGGAGGTTATGTTTTTTGAAGATATACCATTTTATTTCCCTTAACAGACGTCCAAGTTATTTCGTAACAGTAATGGTGGCCGTAATGGCCACCACCGTTACCTTTACGATACGAGGTGTAAAGGCCTTCACGGGGGCTGTAACGGTTAGCTGTTATGGTCTCTCTCTCTCTCTCTCTCTCTCTCTCTCTCTCTCTCTCTCTCTCTCAATTATTGAAAAAAAAAATCTAAAAACCCAGTATCGGCCTCGCAATGGACTGTTATGAGGCTGTTACGGCCTTTACGGGGGGCGTAACAGGACATTACGAGGGTTGTAATAGCCTTTACGAGTCATTTTTTCTGTAACGACCATTACGGCCTTTACAACCCTGTAACGTGTAATAGTTGCCACTGTTACCTTTACGTAACACCTTTACGACCTTGTTATGGCCTTTACGGCACACCATGCAGACGTCTCTTTTTTCTCCATCCTTGGTGGAATTCTCACCATCTTCTTGTTTGCTCATTTCTACATTTGACACTTCTTGTTCCACCGCTGATGTTAAATATCCCTCCCTTTTCATTTTTTGAGTTAGTTCTTCGTAAGCTGTTGGGAACCCTAGAGACATGTTCGACAAAAGAAACATGATAACTTGCTTTCACTTAATGGCCCATCCTACACCAGGTATGCCTTCGCATTTAGATCCACCGATTCTTCTTATCACTCTCCGCAAAGGGAAGCGGTCATGCACAACTTAACTTATCCTATTGCCAATGTTATATCTTATCATTCTCTTTCACTTTCATATTGTGATTTTCTTTCAAATCTCTCTTTTGCTTCTATCCCTTTGAATGTCAAATCGGCCCTTTGTAATTCGGTGTGGAAAAGTGCCACAGTAGAGGAGATGTATGACCTTGAGAAAAATTAGATATGGGACATTATAGCACTTTGTCCGGGAACAAAATCCAGTTGGATGTACATGGATCTCTAGAATCAAGCATAAACCCAACGGAGAAGTAGATCGCTACAAATCTCGCCTCGTGGTTAAAGGATTTACTCAAATTCACGGGCTTGATTTCCATGAGGCCTTTCCTCCAGTTTGTAAGTGGAACTTCGTGCTTGTGTTGCTCTCCTTTGCTGCAAATCTCTTATGGCCCCTGCACCAACTCCATGTAAAAAATGCCTTTTTGCATGGGGATCTCCAAGAAGAAGTTTATGTCTCCTCTTCCAGGCTCTCTCTCTGATGTTGGGAAAGAGTTCTCCACAAAGCTATTTATGGGTTGAAGTAATCTCCATACATGTGGATTGAGCGTTTCGGTAATGTTCTACTGTAGTTTGGGTACACTTGTGGAGTAATGCTGATCATACCCTTTTCTTCAAATGTACCATTGACTTCTCCATTATGATTGTGTATGTTGATGATATCACGGGTGATGATATTGATGTGATGAAGTCTTTGAAATTGCTTGGAAGAAAGAAGTTTGATATTAAGGATCTTGGTTCCCTTCGCTATTTTTTGGGCATTGACATGGCTAAATCTCAATATGGCAATGTTATTTTGAAATGGAAGTATGCTCTTGATCTTCTACAAGACAGTAGACATCTTGGTGCTTACAGCCTGTGGATACTCCCATCGAGCTGAATCATCATCTTCAGCTTCATAGTGGTGATCCTCTGCCAGATGTTGGAATCATCAATGATTGGTGAATGGTGGGGAAACATATCTATCTTTCCATTACATGCATATTGTTGCATAGGCCGTCAGTGTTGTGAGCCAGTTAATGCATGCTCCTTGAATATGTCATCTTGATGCCATGTATCATATCTTGATATTTCTGAAAGGTTCTCCAGGTCAGGGTGTTCTTTATTCTCAACATGGTCATCTTCAAATTGAGGCCTACACGGACGCGCATTGGGTTAGGTCTCCTTATGTTTGTTGATCTACTTCCGATTAGTGTATGCTAGTTGGTGGCAACCTGGTTACCTGGAAAAGCAAGCAGTTTGTTATGGCTGCGCTAGTGCTGAAGCAGAGTATCAGGCCATGGCTCATGGTGTCTGTGAGTTCTCTGGTTGAAGACCTTGCTAACAACGTTAGGTCTTCCTATCTCTTCTCAAATGGCTCTTCACTTTGACAATTTAGCTGCCATTCACATCTCTTTCTAATATGGTCTATCATGAGCTTACCAAGCATGTCAAGGTTGATTGCCACTTCATCCGATGCAAAAGTGGCATCAAAGGAAGTTTGCATCTCATATCAGAAATCGAATGATCAACTTGTTCAATTTTTAACCAATGTAACTGGTTGTCTTCAAGTACACTGCATGTGCTGCAAGTTGGGAATGATTTATATTCTTGCTCCACCCTGAGGGGGAGTGTAGAGAGACATTTTATTTGTGTGTACACGTGTGGCTGTGTGCAGGTGTATCTTTCTGGTGTATTCATGAGTACCATTCTATGCTCCTTCATTAGTTATAAAGTAAGTGTTAGCCTCTTCTGTGATTAACATCTGAGACTATTGCCCTTAATATCTTTCCTCTCCTCTCCTCTCCTTCCATTCTCGTCTTCTCTTTCCTTCCTTTCCTCTTCTTCCTTCTTCATTTCTCCTTTCCTGATTTTATGCATCTCACATAATCTTTCTTCCAGCTGTCAGATTATTGCTAACACTTTGATGCTCTTGTCTAGTGATTTCTGTGGTCTTTTATGTAGTTGTAATCTTGGAAATGTTTGCTTCTTGTGCATGGTATATTTCATTATAAATAAGATCTTGCAAAGAGAGAAATGTGAGCAATTCAACATGTAGGTTATCAAAAATTTGCTTTGATGAAGGAAAATTACCGATTGACCGTTGAACTAATTTAGACCATCTTGATCTGCAGAACCCACGGGATTGCTGGTCGATTCTGCAATGAAACTTCTTCTGCATTGGCTTCCTGAGGTCTCAGTCGATGAGAGGAGGGAAGCATTAGCAAGAGCAAGCAAGCATGCACTAATGAGGGGGGTGACAACAGTTGTTGATTTTGGTAGATTTTTCCCTGGTGCACCTGTAGAACTTGTTTGGGAAGATTTTTCAGGTTGGGTATATAGCCTTTTTTATCCTGCTGTTCCTAGTTTTATGGTTGCATTTTCCTGTCAGTAGTCTTTTTTCATGCAAAACAGATATCCTCTTCTTTTGCTGAATGTATCTATGCAGTCACACACTGACCAACATCTCTCTTTGATGATATACACAGATATTTACCAATGGGCTGATTCTGCCGGGAAAATGCTTGTAAGAGTCTGCTTATTTTTCCCAATGGAGACATGGTCTCGTCTAATTGTACGTAAGATTTTTGTAAAATCTTTTCAGATGCAATGAACCTGTCATACATTTCTTGTGTGTGTGTGTGTGTGTTTTTTTTTTTTTTTTTTCTAGTTGTGTACTTTATAAATTAAGACTTTTATAAATACATGGCAACTCCATGTATGGTTCTTTGAAGTGTCGGAGCATTTCCATACCGAATGTGTGCATAATTTGTAGATTAATCTGCTTCATGGATTTTAGGGTAGAGTTATTTTGATAGCTAAGCTGGGCTCAAACCCGTGACCTCAATGTCGGAGTGCAGGCTGCTACAATTGATCTGCACACCTGTACCTCAATGTTGAAAACCAAGTTCTTGTAAATGAGATCTCTTAAGCAGTGTTTTGAATCGTTACATTATGTAGTGTGTAGCTTGCGCTACATATCATAGCTTAGCCTTCGTGCCATGTAGCTCATGAAAATAGCTTAAGGCGAGTGTAACCTATGCCACACACTAATTAGCATATGCTACACACTGTAGCTTACACTACAAGTTATTTTTCACTAAAATATTAAACCAATTAATGTTTTCAATATTTTTTACATTTATATATTTTCGATAAAAATTAGTTAATCTTATTAATGATTTTAGTAAAATAATATAAGTAACAATATCAAGGACCTGTGGTTTGCTAGGATGCGTATTAGGAAGAAGAAGCTCTATTTGCATCTAGAGAAGATCATCTTAAGAGTTGATAATGCAAAGGTGATAGTCAAAGTGGTGTAGGAACCAGATGAGAAATTGATAAAGGATGGAGGAGGGGAGCAAGTTGTCAATGGCGGTCGAGCAGAATGGCAAAGAAGGAACACAAGGAAAATACTCCTGCGGAGCACCAATTGTAAAAGACACCTCATGTCTCTTTCCTATTGGCCACCAAAAAGGTGTTATGGATAAAGGGTAGGAATGTATGATGCATGGAGGAGAAAGTGGGATGGAGACAAGAAGTCAGAGTCTTTCGGCCACATTTATGATAGGGAAGAGGTAGGTGTACAAGGTGCTACTACATGTGCGACACGTGGAGATGTATGTGACACTTCAATTAATGAGAGAGAGAGAGAGAGAGAGAGAGAGAGAGAGAGAGAGAGAGAGAGAGAGAGAGAGAGAGAGAGGATGTGATAATGCCGAGTATTGACAATGACACCCAGGCTCTTGCGTTAGGCTTTTCACATGCAAACTTTTCTTTGACACTGGCACATGAGGAAAATGACTCGGCTATTGACACTTGCGTTAGTTTTAAGATTATTGAGCCCAATCTCGAGCCGTATCTCATAGAGGGAGTGAGGAAGTTGTAGGAGGAGAGGGATGCAGATACAGGGCTGGAGCAGGGACCTCGTTTGGAGCATTGGGGTTCTAGCCAGATACCACAGATCTCCATATTGTTCTGAACGGAGATCATTCTGGAGGCTTTTATATAGCAAGGGAAGATGAGCAGGAGGACCAGAGGTAAGAGTGTACTGGGTCGAGGTCTAAAGAGGTCACAAGTCTGCAACAAAGTTCATTCCCAGAGAGGCAGAAGCTCTTAATTGAAAACGCAGCTTCCCAATTAGTGCCCTACAGTGAGATTGGCGAGGATTCCTCTTCAGTGGATGGTGACGAGATCAAAGTCGTGCTTTCCTTGTGTCGACAATGAAAGAGGTTAGTACCCAAGTGCAACGACAGTTGGATAATGGGGGAGAGGGTTATAAAGAGATGGAGGAACCTGAAATGATGACTCCGTTGGCAATCACATTAGGCAACTATCATAGAAGTAATAGAGTTGTCTCCAGGTGTAGTTAATGGGGTTAACGAAGTTTTTAAATTGCGTTGGTTAGAGAGCAGAAAAATATCCATGGCAACAAGTTATGATGCATATAAAGGTGGTTACAATGGAAACACATGCTTAGTGGGGGGTCACGTTTGGTGATAGTTCATAGGTTATGTGGGCTTGTTCAAATTTGTGGAACAAATGGGTACGCAACCAGTTCAACAAGACGTAAATGATCATAACCAAAAGTGGTAGAGAGATGATGCAATTGGAGAATGTCAATTAGAGTGTGGATAATATGTATGTGGGTAATACAAGTGTGGGCTATTAGGGATTAGGAAGTGTCCAATGAAGATAGTAAGCTGGAATGTGAGGGTTTTGGGGTGCTCGCAAAAGCATGGTGAGGTTAAAGACGTGTAAAAGATTTAATGTTCAAATAGCAGCGTTTCAAGAAACCAAGGTGCAAGGGATAGATCAGGGCATTGTTAATTCACTATGGTGGGGTAATAGAAAGAATTGGAAGCTTTAGATACTAGAGGTCAGCAGTGTGGTGATACGTGTAACTGTGTTTGTGTGTGTATGTATGTTTCGTACTCTTGTGGAGCATTCTATGTCTCTTTCAAGTTAATGTGTGTGTCAGCAGACTAACATACATAACAAAAGTTGCCCTAATCTCTCTCTCTCACTCTCTATCCCTTTCTCTCCTGTTTCTTCTATAGATTTCATTGAAAATTAACTTCAACTTGGTATCAGAGCATACGATATTTGGGTCCTGATCACAACCTACGATAGTACGGCCCAATGCTGACGTCATTCATATGTACGGATGACGTTAGCAATGTGCAACCGGGTAGTCCTTTTAAAGCAGAAAAATATGGGGTCTAAAAGAAAATGTTTTTAGAGGTGTTTTTTTTTTTTTCTTTTTTTTCTTTTTTTTTTTTTCAATTTTTGGATACGTTTTTTTCTTGTGGTGTTTTATAAAAAATAGAGAAAAATTAAAAAAAGTTCAGATTTTGGTTTTCTTGCTCAGTTGTTTTTTTCTGAAGGTTTTTTGGGCAGATTTTCCACATGGAGTAGGTGCAATTGATTATATGCAATCACAAGAAGCAAGAATCATGAAGTTTCGTCAAGATTTGCGTGTGCTATGACGTTTTTTGTGTGAGAAATGGGTGTCGTTGGTCCTTGTTTTTGGATTTTTGCTGGAATTTCTTTGTTCCTTCATGTTCTGATGTTATGGGGTTGCGAAATGTGATGTAGAATCATGTTGGTGGTGATTATGTAGTTGATGTTCTGATTCCATGCTCTTTCCTTTTCCGTTCATTATCTCTTCCTTTATTAGGCCCTTGTTGTTAGTTTTGAGCGTAATTCACTCAAATAGTGTTGTACGTGTTGACCACATATCTTCACATATTATTGTGTGTGTATTCTCTCAAGTATTGTGAATGTAGTTCACTCATTAAGCAATCTTCACATATTATTGTGTGTGTATTCTCTCAAGTATTGTGAATGTAGTTCACTCATTAAGCAATCTTGCACATATTTGTGAGAGGATTTTCAATGTGGATGATGAGTTGGTGACTCGATAGTTTTCGAGTTTGGTTATGTCCTCCTATTTGAAGAGAATATTCAACGAACGAAAAAAGTTCAAGCTACATTCTATAGACAACCAACAATCGAAGATCTTGTATCTTGTTATGTTGTGTTTGGGGGGGAGCAACGATCCATGTTGATGATCACCATCTTATTTGTATGTATTCCAAGCTTGGCATGATCGATATCCATACTCTAGCTTGAGGGGGGGTGAAGATACATGTAACCGTGTTTGTGTATGTATATGTATGTTTTGTACTCTTGTAGAGCATTGGACGTTTCTTTCAAGTTTGTGCGTGTGTGTGTGTGTGTGTGTGTGTGAGAGAGAGAGAGAGAGAGAGAGAGAGAGAGAGAGAGAGTTGGTCAACACTCAACAAACTAACATACACAACACAAGTTTCCCTAGCCTCTCTCTCTTTCTATCTAAAATCAACTTCAACTAGCAGGTGGTATTTTGGAACTCAAATATTTGGAGCAAAGAGGTTGTTGGAAGGGGAAATTTTCTTTATCTTTGTTGATTGAAGATGCTTCGTTAGGTTTTAGATGGGTATTTTCAACGGTTTATGGTCCTAGTAGTCCGAGACTACGATTCGAGTTTTGGGTTAAGTTGGATGTGTGTTGAAGCAAATGGTGCTTACCATGGTGTGTAGGGGGTGTGATTTAATGTGGCTAGATTTGTGTACAAGAAATCAAATGGGGGTCATATTATCTAGTAATATGAGAAATTTTTTAGATTGGATACTTAGGAATGAGATAGTTAATTTGCCAATGGAAGAAGTCAAATTTAGATGGTTGAAAGGGCAAGCTAAGGTGATTAAGTCAAAGTTAGTTCGTTTTCTCCTTTCTTCAGAATTTGTGGAAAAACTCCCGTTGGTCTGTCAAAGAGGCCTGCCCAGGCCGATATTTGATCATTGTCCAATATTTTCAGAGATGAATGAGGAGGATTAGGGACCTTGTCTTTTTAGATTTGAGATTGCTTGGCTAGTGGTAGAGGGGTTTACGGAAAAGGTGATTGACCAGTGGTCCTCCTTTTCAGTTCAGGTTTTATTGTAGAAATTAAAGATGTTGAAAAATAAAATGTGTGTGGAAAAAGAGACTTTAGGGGGCTGAGAGGAGGAGACTTAAAAAATCTTGCAAGAGATACAACTTCTTGATTTAAAGAGGTAGAAGAATTGTCGAAATAGGAAATAGCATGGTGGGAGGTGTATTGTGCAAAATGTAATGTTAGATTACGAGAGGATGAAATTAAATGGTGTCAATGATCGCAGGCTCTTTGGTTGAAAGAAGGTGATATATATATATATATATATATATATATATATGGGAAAAGGTACTATGCGCTTGACCTCACGAATCGTGAGGTCGAGCTGTGTGGGCCCCACCGTGATGCGTGTCGACCATCAACACCGTGCATTTGATGGGTCCCCTTTAAATTATGGGATATCCCAAAAATCAGCCGTATACGGAACTCAGGTGGGCCATATCATCTAAAATCATGTGAAGACACCGTTAAAACATATAAAAGCACTTGGTGGGGCCCACTTGAAATTTTCATGCGTCTGAAACTTGGTCTGAACCCTCATCCAAGTGGGACACACATAATGGATGGGCTGGATTTGCAAACCACATCTCGGTGGGCCCAAAAAATGGTTATGAATGTTTTAATGGTGCACGGCCCCTCTCCACTTCTGTATGTGGTGTGGCCCACACAAGTCACGGATTGACTTGATTTTTGAGACATAGGCCCACGATGGAATGGTGCATCTAACTGATGGGGTAGATGTTCGAAACGCATCACGGTGGGGCCCACACAGCTCGACCTCATGGGACGGACTTGTGAGGTCGAGCGCATAGTACCTTTTCCCTATATATATATATATATATATATTTTTTTTTTTTTTTTTCATGTAAGGGCAAGTGCTAGAGTAAGAGCAAACAAGATTAAGTCACTAATGGCAGAGGGAGAAAGAGTCGAGTGCAAGACAAATGTATGCACTTCAATAGTTAATTTCTATAGGAGGCTTCTAGGAGAGAATAATGGAAAAGACTATTACTTGATAATTTGTTATTGGATTCTATCTCATTAGAAGCGACAGACTCGTTGGAAAAGCCTTTTACCGAGGAAGAAATTAAAAAAAGTGGTGGCAGAATTGGGAAACGACAAAGCCCCCGGGCTGGATAGTTTTCTGATCCCGTTTTACCAAAAGTTTTGGGAGTTGGTAAAGAGGGATGTGGTTGGTTTTATTATGAATTTTATGAGAAAGGAATTGTTGCGTCGGAGCTAGGGATTACATTTATTGTGGTAATTCCAAAAAAAGAAGGTGCCGAGTGTCTAGAGATTTTCGACCTATTAGTTTATTGAGAGGTCCATATCGTTCTGTCCCGATTCAGAGGTCATTCCTTTCCTCGAGGGGAAGGATAAATGCGCATCTTTCTCTATAGTACGATGCACTCGTAGCACTTGGTGGGCTCAATTGTTGGATTATTGAGATTCATTTCAATCGATTTTTCCCCGGGAGGCAAATATGCATATCTGTTATGTTACGATGCATTCTTCGCAGTGGGAACATATGAATTCTACATTATTCCCCTCAAAGCAACATCTGAGCAAGTAGTAGAGCCAGTTGATCGAGTGATTGAAGCAGTAATTTTGGCTAAAAGGCTTGCGTCTAGATTTGTGCGCTGTTGGGAGAAGTTATTTCAGCTTCACAAGGAGTCTTCATGGAAGGAAGACAAATTGTGGATAACTCTTTGGTGGCGAATGAATGTATAGATTCTTGCAATTAGAGAAGGGTCGGAAGGTTTTATCTGTAAGTTAGATATTGAAAAAGCATATGATCGTGTGGATTTGGACTTCTTGGATTATATGCAGGGTAGATTAGGCTGTGGGGTAAAATGTTGATCTTGGATCCAGAAATGTGTGAAAACTGCAAAATTCTCAATTTTGGTTAACGGATCTCCGAATGGTTTCTTCTGAACTTTTCCCATATTTTTGTGGTAGTAATGGAGGCTTTGAGTAGATTGATAGATAGAGGGGTAGAGATGGGTTTGGTAAAGGGATTTAGGGTGGATAATTTGGATTTCCAGATTACTCAATTGCAATATGATGATGATTCATTGCTATTTTGTGAGGCAGATGTTATAAAAGTGGAAAATCTTCGATCAATTTTAGTTTGTTTTGAGGTTGTATTAGATGGGGGATTATGTTAAACTATTCGGGTGGGGTGGGGTACTTCGTACTTTGGTCTCCTGTTATGTATTGGAAGATTGGCGAAACACCAATGGGACAGTGATCGAAAGGTTTGAGAGGAAGTTGTCTCAAAGGAAAACTTGAAATTGGTGGGAGAATAACTTTGATCAATGCGGCGATGTCTACTCTCCTTGTTTATTATATGTCATTATCCAAATGCCCGAAGTTGGTATTGAATAAATTGGAAAAAAAAATAGGTGGGGCTTCTAGCGGAAGGGAGTGGGATAAATGCAAATTTCATCTCATGAAGTGGGAGAAGGTATGTAAACTTAGGGACCAAGGGGGAGCTGAGTTTAGGAATATGGAGGATATGAATCTAGCTCTATTAGGGAAATGAGTTTGGAGGTTTGGAGTAGAAGTGGGATCTCAAAGGAGAGAGGTGATAGGTAGGAAATATGGGGTGGAAGAAAGAGGGTGGTGGATTAGGTCGTCATCATTGTACAAATTATCATATCTATGGAAATCTGTAACGTCATTAAAACATAAAGTTTGGGAAGGAGTTGGTTTCTATTTGGGGGATGGAAAGAACATTAGATTTAGGGAGGATACATGGGTGGGGGTAAAAAATTGAGTGAAAATTTTCCACGTTTAGCGGGGATCTTAGTTGAGGCAGACTTGAAGGTGGCTAGTTGCTTCTCCATTCAAGGAGAGGAAGTTGTGTGGGCTCCACCGTGTAGAAGGAATCTAGAGAATGAAGAAATTGAAGAATTTATTTGCTTGCTTGAGTTGTTATCTAACGTGACTCCGGTAATTTCATAATCTGATTCAACTGAATGGTTAAAGGATAAGTCCGACAAGTTTTCAGTGAAATCCTTCTATATGTTTAGTGTGGATGATGTTAGTGACGGGGTTTCTCCGACAAGTTTAGTATGGTGCTACAATGCTCCTCCAAAGGTTGCGATGCTTGCTTGGCTAGTGGGGAGGAAGAAGGTGCTAACAATAGGTAATCTTCTCAAGAGGAAGATGGTTCTTTTGAATGTATGTTTGCTATGCCTTCATGATGAGGACATTGTGGATCATCTTTTTATACGTTGCACGTTTGCAAAAGGATTGTGAGATAAAATTTTCAAGTTTGGAGTTGCATGATTGTTGCTGAGATCTATTGATAATTTCCTTTTGATGTGGCGTGGCGGGGTCATAGGGAAAATTTGGAGAAGAATCTGGCAATTAAGTTTGTTAGTGGATATGGGTTCTATGGTTTGAGAGGAATGACCGATGTTTTAAAGATCGTAAAGGACAGACCATAGAGGTGTTTAGAAGGGTTATATCCCATGTAATGTAATGGGCAATAGGATTAAAGCTTATTTGCTCATTTTCCGGATTGTTGGCGGGAGTTGTAAATCTTTTCTGTTTTGTATACTTGTAAATTGTGGCTTTGGCCATTTATTAATAATATCGTCATCTTTAAAAAAATACAATTTTCAATTAGTTCCATTGCTATTTCTTTATCTTTGCCTTATTTTCCTATAATTTTAGGTTGTGTTTGGTTGCACCAAATATCTTGAATTTTCATGAACCAAGCACATCCTTAATTAAAAATCTAGAGTTTTTCATTTATTCATTGAGTGATAAACCATTACAAGTGAAGGAGATACACGATTTAAATAATTGAAGATCCAGTATTTTAAAATTGTATCTAGAATGACTGAAAAAATGGAAGCAAGACTAGATATAATTTGATCGTTATGAGCAAATCCAAAGTCTTTGTAGACCGAACCAATCATTAGTTCCCAATCATGGGGCTAGTTGAATCTTGCTTGTAGCTTGTTCTACATGCTACGTAGCTTATGCCTCTCACTTTAGAGTGTTGAATGCTACACTATATGCTATTTGCAATTTAAAACACTGATTTTACCATGGAATTCTTAACCTCCTAGCACTGTTGGAAATATATGTTCATTATTCTATTCTTGTTTTTTATTGTAATGGAGAGATTATTTTGAGACTAAAAAGACCATTTTTCACATGGGTAATGTCAAGGCACTGGTACCCAATAGCTTCTCACTTGCTTCTACCAAGGGAATTGGAAAGGAGTCCTCTAGGGAAGGCAGTACTTTGATTTTGTATGTGCATTGGATATTTGGACTGCTGTCTTTTTTTTTCTTTTTTTTCCTTCTTCTCTGTGAGAGGAGGCTTGTGCTTCTCTTTTGTTTGAGTTTGGTGAGATGTCTTCTCATCATCTATGTGCCTCTTGGTTTTTTCCATTTTTTCAGCTTTAATATAATTGCATTACTTTTCATTCATTTTTTGTTTTAAATATTCAACGGGTTTTACGAAAGATGAAATTTTACAAAGCATGAATACAACCTTCATTGCTCTAAGGAGAGGAATATATGGAATTGACAGACCAAAGTCCAATGTCTATTTAGTGGCCTCAATAAACTCATTGCTAAAGTTCTTCCTTCAAGACTTGCAAGAGATGACTAAGAATATCATTTCCTTCCTCCAAAGGAGCATTTCCAAGATACTGGTTGAGTTTTAATCACTAATGAATGTTCGGGCTGTAGCATGAGAATGTTGTGGCAGGTCTCTTTGTAGGATGGACATAGATAAAGCGTACGATTATGTGGTTAGGGCTTCTTAGATTATTTCTGCGGCTGCATGTGATTTAAGAATAAATGGAGAGCTTGTATTCTGCTCAATCTTCCATCATTCTTAATGGTTCTCCTAGGGGATTTTCTAATGATGGTCGTTACCTTAGGGATATCTGCTCTCTGTTATCATCAGAGAAGCTCTTAGTTGAATGATCGCATGAGCGAAAATTTTGGGTTCCTTTCGAGGTTTATGTGCTGGCAATGACAATCTGTTTGCCTAATCTTCCATTTGCTTACCTATGGCATGTCATACTAAATTCACAAGATTATCTTAGTGCATGGCAATGATTTCTAAAATTGTAAGTGTTGGTACGTCTAGGAGGATTTCATGTGATGAATTCTACCCTGATTTTCTGTGCTATTAACATAACAAATGATTTTTGTATCATAATGATTGGGTCGAGAATCTGATATGTAGCAGATGACACATATTGAATTGGACGAGATCGTAAACCATGCCCTTGACATAAAACTCCTATTGACTAGTTGAACCTTTACAACTTTTTTAGTTGTTGTTGTTGTTGTTTCTTTCTATGTTTTGGGGAATCATATTTGATGAAACTGTTTATGTTGTGAGACATCTATTTCTAGAAGAACTTTCCATAACCTTCTAGTTATTTGAAGAAACATTTTATATCATTAAATTCCTGTTTTGTGGAATATTTATTTATTTGTTGATCGATAATCATGGAATATTTATTACTTAAAAGGAAAAAAATCTGATTGGTTGCACAGCAATTTGAACTTTGCGTGGAGTTTTGGGTTATGATTTAGATTGCAAAGAAGTTACTAGATATTCATATTGGTTTATTTATAAGATTGTAGACATAGTTGGATGTAAGGACATCAGATCCAGTATATGGATTTTGGATGTGTGATGGGTTTGATCTAGGGTGTAGGCTTTGTTACTAGCGTCAATAGGTAATTGGAGTGTCAATGGTGACAAGAAGTAGAAAAATAAGTTGCTTGATGATCCATAAAGGCTACAAATCAGAATAATAAGATTTGTAAGTGCGTGAGGCAAAGGTTTGGGGTTTGAGATCTAGATGATTGTAGTTTTTATTAGACTGATCACACGTTTGAAGTGATCACACTTTGATGGGGACATCTGGTGCACATGCACGCCCCACCTACGCACGTACGCAAGGAGGAGGGCCCCACCATCGATTTGGATCGATGACGACGTCCAGGGAGGACCCCCTAGTTAGAGGACTGCGTTTTGGTTCCTTGGAGTGGACCCGATCGTCATGTGAATCCTACCATGGGTTCTCATGATCGTGGCCCACTTTTCCAAATGATCTAGTACTTTGAGTTTTAATTATTATTGTTATTAGGAACATCATGGACGGTTCAGATTATTTTGATTAGTTGTTAATTGTGGTTCATTTCTAAGCAATAAGTTACGTACATGACGCGAGTTTTTGGGTATAAGATTTTATTATAAATAAGCACCCCTTGTAGTCTTTTTCCTCATTGAAGATTGAATAAAATTTCTGCGTTTTCCTGCTCCTCTCTGAGTTGTGAAGCCTAATTGGGTGCGAAACCCTCCCTCCTTAGAAGGGCTAACTACTGTGGTGCAAAGCCACATTCATCCCAAATCGCCCCCATCTCCTACTATCCATATTTCCCATCTCCTACAGCCATCCCCTCATCAAATCCACCCACGTTTGCAGCTAATCTTTCCCCTACAACAGATTTCCAGAATCTGGCCTTGCAGGAGGGTTGAAACTTCGGCGGAGCACTATGCACAAACCAGACATTCGATCGGCGTGAAGGTGGACCTCCCTTGGCCGACCAGCACATAACTAGCTGATTTCAGATTCATGGGCCCCACACATGTGCGGGCAAGATCCCACGCACATGCGTCAGGCCCGGGCTGCTGTCCACACGTGTGGATCATCTTGGGTTTGTTTCTCTCTTCTATTTCACTCCTCTCTCGCCTTATTTTCCTAACCCTAACCCTAGATAATCCTAAATCCCAAGCCCTATTCCACTTTTGCAAATCCTAGGTTTTCCCGATTTGAAACATATGAATCCCTTGGATTGGGAAGTAATCTTTTGCATGTGTGGATGAATTTACTCTCATTTGAGCATTGTTTAGTCTATAATTTTTAATTGATCCAGCCCTAACATGTGTAGGCTTGGACCCGCATAGATTCCCCTTGTTGAATGCTTGACTTTTATGTGGGATGTGGAATTTTTTGTGATTGTTTTAAAATTAGTGTGATCTAAAGCTCGAAATCTTGCATATCATATTTAATTTCCATGTCCTGCATCACACTTGTGGACACGTGATGTGTCCACATGTGTGACGTGATCACATGTGTGATCATCGTGATTGGGTTTAATCTTTATGCATTGGGGTTGTGTGTACATGGGTCTCTAGCTCTTTGATAGTGTGCTTTCTTTCTATTGATGGTATTTTTGTAATTTCACCTTTTAAGTGAAAACCCTAGTATAATAAAACAAAAGGTGGGGCGTGTGGGGCTGAAGAGTATCCCATTTCTCTCACACGTTTTCCTCTTCCTTCCTCTCCTCTTTCTTCTATTCTTTCTTTCTTCTTCTCTAAGATCAACATGGTATCAGAGCGACGTTGATCCATTTGTTCTTCTCAAGGTGTCCCGTATCGGTATCGGTTGGCGTAACGGTGACCTCCAAAACCGATACGGATACGGGGGCGTAACGGTGATACGGGGGCGTAACGGCGCAAAATTTTTTTTTTGCCAAAAAAATATGAAAAAATATGGATTAAATCCGGAATATTCTAAGCATTCCAAATATGCATTCATTTATAAATTGGAACATGTTTATGGTGGTGTAACGGTCCACTCTTTAGTGAGAAGTTGTATCGGACTGTCTGATGAATTTATAAACCAGATAACCTGTATTTGACTACAAAATTCATATATTTAATTTTCTAACTATCTACTATCAATGATAGATATTAGAATGAATGTAATATGAAAATATCTTACATTTAGGTGTTTGCAATTATTTTTGAGGGCCAAAATTCATGCGTAAATAGAAAAAAATATAAAATGGCACCCCAAATATGTAAAATGCACATTAACATGTTCTACTATGATTAACACATCATATGGCATCATTAAAACAGCAAAAGAATCATTAAAAAATGATTTTTCGAATTTTCAAAAAAAGGGCCGAAAAAAATGCGTAAATAGAAAAAAATAAAAAATATATATAAAATAGCACCCCAAATATGTAAAATGCACATTAACATGTTCTACTATGATTAACACATCATATGGCATCATTAAAACAGCAAAAGAATCGTTAAAATATGATTTTTCGAATTTTCAAAAAAAGGGCCGAAATAAATGCGTAAATAGAAAAAAATATAAAAAAAATATAAAATGGAACCCCAAATCTGTAAAATGCATATTAACATGTTCTACTATGATTAACACATCATATGGCATCATTAAAACAGCAAAAGAATCATTAAAATATGATTTTTTGAATTTTCAAAAAAAGGGCCAAAATAAATGCGTAAATAGAAAAAAATATATAAAATATATAAAATGGAACCCCAAATCTGTAAAATGCACATTAACATGTTCTACTATGATTAACACATCATATGACATCATTAAAACAGCAAAAGAATCATTTAAAAATGGTTTTTCGAATTTTCAAAAAAAGGGCCAAAATAAATGCGTAAATAGAAAAAAATATTAAAAAAATATAAAATGGCACCCCAAATCTGTAAAATGCACATTAACATGTTCTACTATGATTAATACATCAAATGACATGATTAAAACAGCAAAACAACCATTAAAAACTGATTTTTCGAATTTTAAAAAAAGGGGCCAAAATTCATGCGTAAATAGAAAAAAATATTAAAAAATTATTAAATGGCACCCCAAATCTGTAAAATGCACATTAACATGTTCTACTATGATTAACACATCATATGACATGATTAAAACAGCAAAATATATTAAAAAAAGTATAAATACCTATTTTTGACGAATTTCTGAAAAATGGCCCACCGACCTTTGATTCAAAAAAATCTATAATATAATGTGTTTTTCTATCAAATACCTAGCTAAGGTTGGTCGAAATTAGTAGTAGAAGGACTTAGAAACAGTTTGGAAGCAAGAGGTTTCAAAAAAAGGGCAAAAACAGAGCTAAAAAAAAAGTTACCGTTTCGGGCCCGTTACACCACCATAAACATGTTTCCAATCACTAGAGGATAATTTAGAAGGTTATGTATCCAATCCTGCCACTCCTGTTGAGCCTGAGTACTATAGGTGACATAGTCACTATGTCCAAGGAAGATTATGCCAAGCTTCTGAAAATCATTCCACTCATGCCTTTTCCTCCACTGCTACCTTACTCAGTTAGGTACATTTTGTCTTACATTTTTTGACTATACTTTATGGATTATTGATTCTGGTGGTTTCGATCATATGACTGGTAAGCATAATTTGCTGTCCGAGTTAGTTTAGTCTTTATCTGTTTCGTCTATCACCCTGGCTGATGACACTTCAACCAGGGTATCCGGTGAAAGCACTCTGTCCTACATCATCTCTCATTGTCTTCAGTTTTGTATATTCGGAAGTTTCCGTTGAGTCTATTATCTGTAAGTAAACTAACCAAATCCCTAAATTGCTCTGTCAAATTTTATCCTTCTTATTATGAATTTTAGGATCTAAAGACATGGATGATGATTGGTGGAGGGCATGAATCTAATGGACTCTGCTGTTTCAAGAGTAGAATGATCGGAGTTGGAGTTGCATTGCAAACTAACATCTCTCCTCATCAACGACATTCCAGGCTTGGGCACCCACCCTTAACTAATTTGAAGAATCTTGTCCCGTCTGTCCTGTGTTTAAGTTATAATGTGAAGCTTGTAAGTTAAGCAAGCATTACAGCTCGTCTTTTCTTTCCTGTGAAGATAAAGTTAGTGATAAATCATTTTATTTGATACATTCAGATATTTGGGGACCTGTTCATATTTCGAGTTTATCTGACTTTAAATATTTTGTCATCTTTACGGATGATTGCTCTAAAATGACATGGTTATTTTTTATGAAAGAATGTTCTGAGGTGTTTATGTGTTTTAAAGAATTTCATGCACAAATCTAAACTCAATTTGATGCTAAAGTTTGTGTTCTAAGATTAGATAATGCCAAGGAGTACACATCAAATCTTTTTCACTCCCATCTCTTATCTCATGGTATCATTCATCAAACATCCCGTGCACACACACTGCAGCGAAATTGAGATACGGAAACCATCATTTACTTGAAGTGGCTAGGGCATTATTGTTGGACATGAAGGTTCGAAGGAATTTTCAGGGTGATGCCATTTTAGCTGCATGTTATCTTATAAATCAGATGCCCTCGTTGGTAATACAAGGTAAAACTCCTTTTTGTCTTGTATCCCTAGCATCCTTCATTTTCTCTTGCTCTTAAAATTTTTGGATTCATATATTTTGTACATCAATTTGATCATGTCTTCGATAAGTTTGAAGTCAAAGCTATAAAGTGTGTGTTTCTGGGGTACTCAAATGCTCAACATGGCTACAAATGCTATAATTCCATCACCTGTAGACGATATGTGTCCATGGATGTCACATTTTTTGAAAATACTCCATATTTCTCAGATAATGGGAAGGCATTTCAACTTTTCAAACACTCTACCACTATTCTTGTGGTGACAGACATGGATTTACCTAGAAAGCAAGCCACAAAGTCACATCCAAATCTACCACCGTTGTAGGTCTACTCTAGACATTCCAAGAGAAGTACTGAAGTTCCTAGTAATGTGCCCTCCACTAGTTCTACCAATCGATCCAAATATCATCCTCTTCAGTCTCCACTAGATCTGTTGAATGAAGTTGATCAACCTATTGCTATTCAAAAGGGTATATGTTCTTGTACTCTACATCTTATTTTCAATATTATTTTCTTGAATGGTTTATCACCTTCATTTCGACAGTTTGGTTTGTCCTTGTCGTTTGTGTCTGTCCCTCGATTGTTTCAGGAGGCTCTTCATATTGATGGGTGGAAAGAGCTATGGAAGAAGAAATAGCTGTGCTTCATCAAAATCAAACTTGGACTTTAGCTAAGTTACCTATAGGGAAACATGTAGTAGGGTGCAGATGGATATATACGGTGGAGTACAAGTTTGATGGCACTGTGGATCGTTTAAAGGCCCGGTTGGTGACGAAATGGTATACTTAGACTTTTGGAGTAGAGTACTCTGAAACCTTCTCCCTGGTGGCTAAGCTTCATTCAGTTTGTGTGGTGATCTTTATTGTTGCAAATTTAGACTGGCCCCAATATCAACTAGATGTGAAGAATACGTTTCTTCATAGTGATTTGCTTGAAGTATACATGGAGCAGCCGCTTGGCTTTGTTGCTAAGGGGGAGTCTGATAAAGTCTGTCGGATAAGAAAATCAAATTATGGTTTAAAGCAATCTCCACGCACGTGGTTTGGCAAATTCAGTAACGTAGTAATTCAGTTTGGGATGAAACATAGTCAGGTTAATCACTCAGTCTTTGTTAGGCAGAGTGAGATTGACACTCTAGTTCTTCTTGTTTACATGGACGACATCATCATTACTGAAAACGATAGTAAATGTATATTTGAGTTAAAGAAATTCTTGTAGCAACACTTCTGTACAAAGTTTTTAGGCTACCTTCGATACTTTCTGGGTATTGAGGTAGCTAGGTCAAAATTGGGAATTAATTTATCGCAAAAGAAATATGTTATGGATTTGTTAGAAAAGACTGGTTTACTGGGGGCTAAGCCAGTTATAATTCACATGGACACAAACTCTAAGTTAAGTGCAAAGGAAGGAGACATGTTTGATGATCCATTCAGATATCGCTAGTTGGTTGGTAAATTGATTTATTTAACCATTACACGATTAGATATCTAGTCATTGTAGTTAGTCAGTTTATGCAAGCTCTTTGTGTATCTCATATGGAAGCTGTGTTCCGCATACTTAAATATTTGAAGGGCACCCTAGGCCGTGGAATTCTCTACCAGCAAAATGGTCACCTTAGAGTGGAAGGATTCTCTAATGTAGACTGGGCTGGATCTCCTTCAGATAGGCAATCCACCACATGTTATTATACCTTTGTAGGATGTATTCTTGTTGCTTGGAGAAGCAAGACGCAACAAGTTGTTGCTCATTCTAGTGCAGAAGTAGAATATAGAGCCATGGCCCATACCACGCGTGAACTTGTGTGGCTGAAGACATTGATGTGTGAGTTGGGTTTTGTGATTGGTACTCCCATGAATCTATATTGTGATAATCAAGTTTCATCAGAGAGAGTCGAGAACAAGGAAATATCAAACCCTTTCATTAAATGTGAAGATCAAGTTGCCAACATTTTCATAAAGGCTTTAAGTCAAGTTCATTTAGACAAGTTTTTTGACAAGCCGGGCATTTATGGTATATATATATATGCTCCAACTTGAGGGGGAGTGGTAGAATGATCACACGTGTGAAGTGATCACATGTGTGGACACATGTGACGTGATCACACGTGTGATCATCTTGATTGGGTTCACTCTTTATGCATTTGGGCTGTGTATACATGGGTCTTTAGCTCTTTGGTAGTGTGCTTTCTTTCTATTGAGGGTATTTTTGTAATTTCACATTTTAAGTGAAAGCCCTAGTATAATAAAACAAAAGGTGGAGCGTGTGGGGCTGAAGAGTATCCCATTTCTATCACATGATTTCCTCTTTCTTCCTCTCTTCTCTTTCTTCCATTCTTTCTTTCTTCTTCTCCAAGATCAACAAATTTGATGTACACAAGCTGAATTCTCCTCGGTAAATTTTCTTGTTCTAGCTGTTGTGTTGTTCTGGGCTTTTTGGCTATTATAAGATACTCTGGGGTAGTGGACAGTTGGGCAGATGGGATCCTTCAAAGTTCGCAATGAAACTTTGAAATTATTTAGAGATGGCGAATCTTAACACCGATAAAACTAAACTTCATGTATGAGAACTATTATAGACAACCATTTATAATTCACAATATCTCTATTATATTATTTTTTTGAGTTCTAGTCATCCATCAGCCCGCCTTTTTGGCTATTGTGGAAAACAAGCCCGCTTTTAAACTTTTGAATACCCGCCTATCATTTTATGATATGGTAAAAAACCTTGTCGTTTAAACTTTGACTAATGTCTTGTTAACGGGTGCAACTGTTATCTCTATAAAAGACGTTTTTACCCCTCCTTTTGAATTAATTCAACCGGTGCATCCTGAGATCGGATTTTTTGCAGAAGCCTTTCGCTGGAAGTTCCTGCGCAAGGATGCTGGGTGGGGCCCACCGAGATGTTTGTGAGAAATCCACCAAGTCTATCCGTTTTGCGAACTCATTTTAGGACATGTGGCAAAAAAATGAGGTCGTCCAAGGCTCACATGAGAGGAAACAGTGAAGAAAGAAATGCCTACCGTCGAAACCTTTCTAGGCTCCACCTTGATGTTTATATGCCATCCAAACTGTTTATAAGGTCATTATCACTTGGATGAAGTGAAAACACAAAAAATTTAGCGTGATACAAAACTTTTTTGGCCATAAGAATGTTTCAACGGTGCTCACTGAATCTCCATTTTTTCCTCTCATGTGGCCCACTTGAGCTTTGGATTCACCTAATTTTTGGTCGCATGTCCCAAAATAAGTTCGAAAAATGGAAGGACAAGGTGGATTTCTCACAAACATCGCAGTAGGCCCCATCCAGCATCCTCACGCAGGAACTTCTTGAGAAAGGCAGGAAATCCACGTCCTGCATTCTGTGTCTTCTGCAAGGGAGTAGATTAGCTGTTACCCGAGTAACACTTCAGTGGGTGTTACCCTAACAGTGCGAGGCCAACATTGATGCATTTTTTGTATATCCACACCATCCCTTTGTTTTTCCATCTCATTTTAGGACGCGATCCCAAGCCTTATGTAGATCCAAATCTCAGGTGGACCAAACCACTAGAAACAGTGATCAATGAACATTAAAAACGTTTTGTGTGCCTCAAGTTTTGAATCAAGCTGATCATTGTATTTTTCCCTCCATCCAAGTCTTTTTGAGATTATCGACAAGTTGGATGACAAATAAACATTACGAAAACTTTACGAAGGGCCCTTTGGAATTTTAAATGGTGAGGCACTCAATCATCGTTGTTTCCTATGGTGTAATTGACCTAAGATTCGGATCTACATAATTTTTTGGACCACAACCTAAAATGGGCTGGACGGCATGGATATACAACACATCATCAAGGTGGGCCCCACGGCAAGGGTGACACCCACTAAGGTGTTAACTGGGTAACACCTAATCCGCTCCCCTTACACAGGGACGAGATGCCAATCCATTTGTACAAGGGATTTTGGTGTGGGCTCTACAATGATCTCTTTGTTTGATCCAAGCCGTTTGTCCTTCTTGGATAATTATTTTAGGGAATGAGCTAAAAATGACATAGATCCAAATTTTAGGTGGACCCCACTATAGAAAAAACATTGATTTATTGAATGTTTACCATCAAAAACTACATGGGGCCCACTATAATGTTTACTTGCCATCCAACCTGTTGATTAGGTCATGCAGACTTGGAAGAAGGGAAAACACAAATATCAGTCTTGATCCTTCGACCGTGAGGTTAAAGGATAAGCTCACTAGCAATTAGGCAGGCATGAGACTAGCAATTACAATTTGGTTGTTTCCACTTTTATGACATTAATAACTATGATTTAATTCCAATAGTGCATCCAAATGGGTACATAGTGTTCTTGGGTTGCTTGGTTTACCTAGAAAAGCTATTGTTACATTTAGGCCAATGCTGTACTAGTTATTTTATGAAGAGGGATCATTTTCAACTTTTGACTTATTATAAGTATTGTTATTGTCATGTGTACTACCTTTTTAAAAAAATGAATGGATAGGGTATTATTAGAAAACCAAATACAAGAGTAATTGTACAGCCAAGAAGGCCTGCAGTTGCATGCAAGGATTTGGTTTCCTCTTTTGATGGGGAGAGGGGCGTGTGTGAGACAGGGTTAGTAAAAAAGCAAAAGTTCTTTTTTTTTTTTTTTTTTTTCATTTTAAAAAATACATTATGATATACTTGACGGTATCTGACAGTGGGCGCCAAAATAGTTAACAGTTGAAGTGGTAGGAATGTATTTGGAAAAAGTTTAAAAGCAACCTTGTTTTTTGCGATAGCCAAAAGGATAGGCTTATGGATGACTACTCTATTTTTTTAATTTTTTTTTTCACAACCTCTCCCATTCCTTTTAGAATATATCATCATTCCAATTAAAGCTAGACCAGCCACTTTGAGAATGCAACTTATGCCTCAATCTGATGTATGGGATAGTAATCTAGTGGGTTACACAGTCGACTTTGTTTTTGTATTTTGTATTTTGTTTTTTTTTTTATTAAATCTCTGCATAAAGGCTAGATCTTGTCTGCTCATCATCATCATTTAATCCTTTATCTTTGTTTCTTTACCTTGTCCACTACTTTTTTGCTTATTATCTTTAATTCTTTATTTTCTTAGGATCTTTTTAAAGAGACAGGTAGGGCCCTAAGCCAATGGATTTACCTTGGTGGTGTTAAAGCTTTTGCTGATGGATCATTGGGTTCTAACAGTGCACTTTTCTATGAGGTGATGTTGTTCCTAGCATATGATTGAATATTGTTCATATGAAATTCACCTTAACTAGTTTCCTTATTATACATTCTTTTCTTTCAGTTATCACTGGTACAAGTGACTTAACTACTTAGTTTTGTGGAGAACTTTCAAAGTGGTGGAAGCTTAATATTGATGCTTGATCTCTTGGTCAATGTTTGAAGCATTGGTATCATCCTTGCATCACATCTTTGTGATATGAAATATCATGGGAAACAGTGGGAAATATCACATGTTTCTTGTATTGTGTCAGAATCTGACAGAAACATTGCAGTCGCTTGAGGAAAATGGTGGAAATTTTCGGGGAAGCTTTGGGAGAAGTTAAAATACAGATGATTACACACTTAGAACTCAAAGCACTACACTGTGTTTAAGGGAGTAAACTGTCTGTCCATGAGTGATGCAATTGTATCCAAAATAAGTTCATATCATTCTAATGTCATATAATACAAGCCATGAAACATAAACAATACAACAAAAAACTAAAAAGAAAAAAAAAAAAGGCCTCGGTCTCAGATACACATGTAGTTACCTAGTTGTGGATATTACCTGTAATGTTTGTTAGCTTCAGGGACAAGTTTACCAAGTTGAGAGGAGGGTAAATGTAATAGCTAGCACCCTTTCTTAATCAATTGCATTGTTGTCCTTGTGATGTCGCACAAAGAGGATTGGACCTTTTCTTCTCTCTTCATTTGATAGTATACATACCAATTGTAGAGTCACCACTCCCTCTTAACTGCCACAAATAGAGAATAAAATATCCAATAATGAACAGTGGAATTAATTTACAGCACCTTCAACTGAAACAAAAGGAAGAAAAGACTTCTATAAAAGGAAGGATTGACGTCTGGGTCCTGGTGTCATGGTCATGGGAAAATTTGCAGATGCATTGTGTATCAATGATATTACTGTAGATGGAAGTCAGCGAAGTTTTTTGGGTGTGGTGTGGGGCCCTTTTTCTCATCTTACCTTGGCCTTCCTCTTTGTATCAGCAAAATGGCAAAGCATCTTTGGGATAGGGTTATTGAAAGGGTTGAAAGGAAGTTGTCGAGGTGGAAGAGCTGCTACCTCTCCTTGGTTGGCGGGATAATGCTCATAAAAGTGGCATTGTCTAACATGTTGCTTCTCGAGTGCCCAAAGGAGGTTGTGGTTAGGTTGGAAAGGTTAAGACGGGAGTTCTTGTGGAGTAGAATTGGGGAGGAACAAAAAGTCCATTTGTTGAGATGGGATGAGGTGTGCAAGCCAATCCGTGAAGGGAGGAAGGGGCAGGAATTGGGGATTTGGAAAGTGTTACTCTTGAACAGAAGAGGGGAATCTATGGAGAGAGGTAGGGGTAGGAAGGCAGTCTCAAGGTTGGTAGGATTTTTTTTTTTTTGGGGGGGGGGAGGGGATGTTTCTCTCTTTGGAATGGGAGGAAGATGTGTGGCTTGGGAAAGTTTCTCTACAAAGTAAGTTCCTAAAGTTGGCCCTCTTTCGAAGTAATTTATTGGATGAGGAAGTGGAGTTTGTGAGGCTTCGGGATTGGCTCCAAAGTTGCAGTCTATCTATAGGATAGGACTCAATGGCATGGCATAAGAATAAGTGGACTCAATTGCTTGCAATGTTGCACTACAAACATGAAATCAAGCATGTATGAGATCTGATCTATTGATTTGTTAAGTCCTTGTCAATTTTTGGAAAATAAAATTTATTTTTTAATTAAAAATTAATAAAAAATATTAAAATATTATTATTATTTTTTTCGAAATTACCCTTCAAGTAGTTGTCAATTGAGACTAATTTTGAAGTATTTAAGAGTGTTTGCTGAAATGATCATCACGTACACTCTAAATGCTATGCATTCAATTTGAATATAGTTGCATTAGTTCAGTCAGACAATGCATAGCTTAGACCCTATACAAAGGAAACCTATTATGTGCACTTCTTTTTTGAGATGTATGATTTAAAAATGTGTATTAAGTTCTTTTTTAACAATCCTTGAGGTTTCATTGAAAAATTCAACCATGTTCCCAATGTTTCCCAAAAAGTGCGATAAATTACCTGATTCAAACAATATATCCTATGCGATAACCAATACGTATCTGTATCTTGAGGATGCGATGCCGATACGTAACGTGATACCGATATTTCGAACATTGGGGAGGTGGACAATAGATAATCTTTAAAAAAGATCTTTGGTGATACCCAATTTTTGCTTCATGTGCATAGAAAATTCAGAATCAATTAAGCTTCGCTTCATCCATTGCCTTTTTGAAATGATTGAAGAGCTTTTCTTAGCATGGCAAGACAAGGGGTTGGTAAACAAGGGAGGTTAGTTTGGTGGTTGGTCTTATAGCCTGTCTTTTGGGCTATGTGGGGGGGAAAGGAATGGTTGGTACCTTCAAAATAAAAGCAATTTGGTGTCTGAGCTGATTAGGAGGGTTAAGTTTGAGGTTTTGGGTTGGGCCTCATGTTTGAAGGCTTCTGATATTTGCCGTTGCATTCCTGGTTTAGGTTGTAGTTTTGCGCCATTTTTCGGCGCCTCTTTAATAAAATTCGTTGCTTAAGAAAAAGAAGAAGAAAGAAAAAGAATGGAAACAAGTAAAATAAAAAATTTCTCACCTTTGCGGTTATGGCTCGATTCCTCCTTTGGATCATGATTTCTCCTCCAAAGTTGTGTTTCAGTGCAAAACAACTTGATTTGAACTGTTAAAAACACACAGGAACAATTTTCCCCCAAAAGTCTGAGCTAAATGGGATTTTATTTTTCAGTATTTTGATTTTTTTTATTTTTCAAATTTCCAGTGATATACGCTGACATTGTTCAATATTTGCAATATTTCGCCGCTAGTTACCTGCTCTATCATGCAAGTATTGATTGATACAGTGTGATCTTATAAACGAGCCTTCTGATATATCACATTATCAATAAGTTCGGAATACCTTAGCATGTATTGACCGATATAAAGTCGATACAAGGGATTTTATGTAATACACTATCATATCATCACCACGCGATATCAACAATTATGGCGAATATTGTTGATACATTGAATGCTACATGTACCTTTGCTATTATACATTTATCCTACCATAAAAGAGGGAGTTCCAAGGCATTTCGGTTTCCATTTTTAACCCATATAGATATTTTAGTAGTACTACTATTTTAGAAGGTCTTTTAGTGAATTCCTAAACACTTTCTACATTTGTTTGCGGCCCAACTGCAATGTGGGGCCCACATCACTCCATCCATAAGGTGTGACCTTTCAAGTTCACCCAATATCCCAAAAATTCAGTCCGATCCAATACATAGGATTGTCACACCATTAGGAACCATTGGCATGGGGACAGCCACCATTAAAACCTCTAGATCGTGTATAGAGCTGTACACAAGTCGAGTTAGCTCGGTCAGCTCGCTTGACTTGACTCAAAAAAGCTCGACTCAACTCAAAAATGTCGAGTTACATTCCTTGTTGCACTAGAGATGGCTCTGGTAAGGAGGGGAACAATGAATGGGGTTGAAAGGCCCGCAAGAGGAGGAAAACCTAGGACTTGGATGAAGATGGAGAGGAGATATGGAGGCATTTTCACTTACTGGGGCTAGGGCTATGACTTTCAATCCATGATTCATAAATCTGACAGAAATAGCTGGGATATGGTTTTGATGATGGTGATAAATAATGAGTTTTTTTGTGATTTATTCTCTAAGGAACTCAGTGCCATGGTTTCTTGTTTTCCTCTCCTTTTATTGACTGTTCTAACCTGTGAATGTTATGGTCTAATATGCTTCCTCAAATACGGCATTCCAGTATGGTATTTTAGATTCATTATCTGATTAAGGAAGTGATAATGTGTTTCTCTAGCCTTACATGGATGAACCTGACAATTATGGTCTACGAGTGACGGACCCCAATTGGCTTCTCAAGATGATGGTGGCATCAGATAAATCAGGGCTTCAGGTGTTACATTTGTAACATGTATTTCCTCAAATATTCTCTTTTTTTCTTTTTCCTGATTCTTGAAATATATTGCCTCTGCTAAAAATGGACATTTTCTGTGAAATCATCCTAGGTTGCTGTTCATGCTATTGGAGATAAAGCAAATGACTTGATACTAGATTTGTGTGATTCTGTTGCTTCATCCAACGGAATGAAGGATAGAAGGTTTAGGGTAAAACCATTTGTTGGTTTGTGAATGGCTTCATCTTTAAAGATAGTTTGAATTAAAATTCTTACGCCACTTGGTAGCTTGATACCTAACCTGGCAATAACGGAAAGTCATTGTTTGTCAGATTGAGCATGCTCAGCATTTGGCACCAGGAGCAGCTGCCCGTTTTGGTCAGCAAGGGGTCATTGCTTCTGTTCAGGTCCAATATGTTCTTTTGCTTGATTACTTTAATTCTTTCTTGAGCCTTTTGTTATTAATTTCTTGATAATTTGCTTTTCATCCAGTGACCTTCCATATTTTCTATTATTAATCCTATGATTTCTGAATTGCAATATGTATGTTCACTATGTTCCATAACTTGTCTTTTGCTTTCTTGTAATAGAAAGTTTTAAATGCAGATAATTGAAATTACAGAAATGTTTATTCCTCTTTCTCACATTATGCAGGTTTATTGCAACAACATGCAGTATTTTCTTTTGATCTGCAAACATATTGTTCTTTCTTGTCTCTTGGGCAACTGATACAGTTCTGTAGAATCTCATAACCTCTAAAATGGTGGTGTTTGAAAGTTGAGATACCCTATCTTCGAAAGAGCCTAATAAAAGGACAAAAGTCAGATGATGCCAATATACGAGTATTAGATGATTTTTTTTTTTTTAGTACATGATAATTTATGTATAGCTATGTTGTCAAATTACAATGATGTCCTTTGTTAGAATTGATTCTTTTCCATTCTTCCTAGCCTAAGCCCAACTCTATGTGGGTAGATAACATCCACAATGCTTCCAACCTAGCCTATTTTGCAGAATGAATAATTGGGATTCTGTGAGGTAGCACAAGGTGGCACTTTTCCAACTGATAGGATGTCTCATTGCCTAGGAATGTGGAAGTCAGTTTCTGAGTAGGAGTGACACTTCCACTTTAAGGTTCCTGTAACTAAGTCATGAATTTAGGATATCCTCCTTTCTTGTTTAGATCATGAAATTACTGCACAATAACCATTTCAATGCCTTCGTTTTCTCCAATAGTTGAATTATTAACCTTGAGTAAAATAGTATTTCTTCCTTCCTGAGCATTTGCTATATGATGAAAGGAGGTATTGTTATTGCCCCCTTTTATTCAGGCTGCCCTTGCTTTTTGATGCCATGTTATCTCGTTAGAGCACAGAACATTGTCTGATTCCTCCTTGAGAACAGTTCTTTGAAGGTGATCCACCTCTCTCGTCAGTTCTCACTATCCGATCCTCTTTGGAAATTGGGCTTTCTTTCTCTCAGATTCCCTATGAGGAATTTATTCCATTCCTTTATGTTATTTCGTTTAGAAAATGGAGTTTCTTCCAGAGTCTATATCGCATTTCCTACCAGACACTGCAAATCACATTGAGACCACCGATACTCGACCTGTTTGATAAAATCATGATATTAAGCCACATTCCTGAAACGGAATGGAGTTGGGCCCAAATTGCCTAAGGAGTTGAGCTATATCGGTTGATGATCTGATACAGCCTGAGGGAGGATGGAAAAAAGAACCCTCCTGAAGTGATTCTCCCAAGAGGTGGACATGAGAAAACCATCCAGCTTGCATTTTACAAACCTTTTGGTTATTATATAAAGTGAAGCAGCCTCCAAGTAGGAATATGAACAAGATTGTTCTGTCTCACAAAGTCATGGAAACCATGCATGCTTGCATTAATTCCACCTCGCACCCCCATACAAAATGGTGGATCACAAAGGATCAAAACTTGATTGAATTTGGCCAAATTTCCCTTTCCTTTGGGGATCAATGGGACCGTAAACATTTGTCATAACCCATTGGAAACCATACATTTTCTGTGAGAATCTGGTAGACACCCAGAAGGCATCTTTCTGATCTTCTTGCATGTCGAGTAGCTCCTTGTTCCAAATCCTTAGAATAACCCTAGGTTTGCTTGCAATTGTTAAAAAAGACCAACAACCTGCCTGACTTCTCCAAATCTCTCCAATCCAGCTACCTGGAACAGTCCCACCCTTGATTTCTTGAAGGAGGACATCCATCTCTCATTTTCTCGTGAAATTCCAACCTCAATCTGCTTTCTGAGCTAGGTTTATTTGTTACTGATGAAATTAAGTAAGTTTGTTTTTCCGACCTGTGGCACCATTTGTTACAAATGCATGATGGGCGTGTGCCACCTGCACTCTGCATACTTGTGGCAATTGCCTTGACAGTCATGGATATGTAATCGGGCTAGTTGACAACTAAGATTGCTAATTTGAATTGCGTGCACCTGGTTGGGCTGTGGAGCCACTTTATCTAGTTATTCATTTTATAATATTGTTTTTCTATACATGCTTTAGAAGGCCAAAGATAGGTAGTTTAGTCCAATGCCACATTTCACTTTCTTTGAAAACCTCATGGAGGCATTTTATTTCATTATTGTCTTGGACTCCAGTAATTCATGAGTGTGCATCTTCAAAGCAATATGGTTGTCATGTTGGAGTACTAAGCCACTGCTTTTGTGAACTTATGATAATATGGTTGTTTGCATATGCTGTCCAAGAGGAGAAGATGCATCTTTTTTGCTGACATGGTAAAATGATACTCGTTTACAGCCACAGCACCTATTGGATGATGCTGATTCTGCTGCGAAGAAGCTTGGGGTGACTAGGTCTCTTGCAGGATCATATTTATTTCAGTCACTTCTTTCTGGCAATGCATGTGTAGCTTTTGGTTCTGATTGGCCGGTGAGCATTTTTTTTTTTTGGCTTTTTAACCATTACCTCTCTGCGTATTTATGACAATTGAAACTTGCATGCTGTATCTCAATTATCACAAAAAACATAATGTCATGGACATTTCCGATGAACCATATTGCTTCAGGTGGCAGACATTAATCCATTAGGAGGGCTCAGAGCTGCAATGAAGAGGATACCTCCTGGCTGGGAAGATGCTTGGATGCCGTGCGAGTGTGTTACACTTACTGATGCTTTGAATGCGTAAGGAAGTTCTAGGAAACCATTTATCTTTCACCGTGTGGATACCATGACTCGACTGATGACAAGTTTGTGTTTTCCACTGTTTTATTTTTATTTTATTTTATTTTATGTTAGGTAGTATCTGATCTGGTTTCTTGTACTATCTTAAAGGCTACACGATTTTGACGAATACATCTGGTTGCATGTATTAAGTTTTTTGTTTAGATGCATCAAGTCCTTACAAGCGGCTTTATGGCTTTGTAATCCAAATTTGGTTATCACGACCTAGATAAGAGAGGCCCGACAGTGGGTGCATCATGCCCAGTAAAACTCTTGTGAAAACCTCATTGGTGACCCACAAAAAGAGAGCTAAGAAAAGAAATATAAGATTGTCAACATGCAAGCTGAAATGGGTCATGGTCTGTCTTCCTTGGGGCCCATCAGATCAATGGCCTGGATCACTAAGCCGTGGCACCTGTACACTAAAATCCTTAGGATAATGCATATCCTCAGCTCTAAGATCATATGATTTCTCTCAATTTTAATGTAAAATAGTTCTATGATATTATTAATGATGATTTATGACCATTAACTGAAAGTCAAGAGTTCATGTCCACCTAATTTGTGTCTGTATTATACTTGTCGGGGAAAAAAGTTCAAAATACTCTATTTTTAAAGTTTTTTAAGCAAACAAATAAGCTATGGAATTTGGACTGATCCCTCATTGGAAAGTTATTTGAGTTTCAAGCATGGTTTAAAAACTTGAAAACTTGACTCGAGTCAACTCGATATCTAGCTGGTTTGGGTTGACTCAAAGACTCAGACAAGTATTTACTTGATTCGATATTTAGTAATTAATATGAAATATTATTTATAAAAATTTTAAATATGTCATATATAGATCAAATATAAAAATAGTGAAAAGCAAATTCAAACAGGTAGTGCCTGGCTTGTTGGTTAGGTTGCTCTCTGCTAGAAGTCTTTGGTTCAAAACCCACCTTTAACAAAAAAAAAAAAAAAAAAAAACACATGCTACCCAAAGTCTAAAATCCACTTTCAAGTTTTGTTGAGTTTATTCAAATCAACCAAGTCATCGAATTGTCTTGATGATCGATATTGAGTCGTGGTTGAGTTTTACTGACAACAGAGTTTCCCAATGACTCGGCTTGGAATCTTGTCGAGTCAACTTGGCTGAGTTTTAAGTTGAGACACCGAGTTTTAGAAGTTTGTTTTTAACTTTCAAGCACTTCGGTATACCTTGTTAATTGTTTAAATGCTCTCTAAAACAATGTCTAAACGATCGTATGTGGTTCTCATGTGCTGTGTGAAGTACTTCTATGATCCTCGGCCTGATCATATGTACAGTACTTGTTTTTTCAGTTCTTAAAAAGTGGGGCCTGTGGCTAGGTGATCCAAATGCTTGGTCTCTTGGGCCCTACCGTCGGCTGCCCATGCCACCAAATCTCCTCAGTAGGATACTCTTAAGTCTTAACCCTTGAACTTGTGACCTTCAAATAGGCAGCTAAGGGCCTCAAACATCCACATTCAACTGAAGACAAGTCACATTGTTGGTTCACGGGTTCTTCCAATTCACCATGGCAGGTCCACCAGACCATTTGTCTAGGTCATTGAACCATGGGCTCAGTTGCAACAAATGAAAACCTGAGTAAAGAGTGGATATCCTCAGTTTGAGAATCACATAATTCCTCTACATCTGAGGCTTGTGGCATGTTCAATTCGAACTTCACACTTATTGTTAAGCTTTATGTTTGTTTCATCAGGCATAAGCAACCCTTTGTTTAAGGTTTTACGTAAAGCATGTAAGCATTGTAGGAACTGTCCATTTTATAGTGTACTGCTCTTGTGAAATCCAGTCATCTTTCATTTCAAGGTTGTTTTGCTGCCAATTTAATGTTCTTTCTTCCAGAATCTTGATGCCTAAAATTTCTCCTAAATTCGGAGGTAGAGCTTTGTGCGAATTATCCACTGTCATACACACTGTTGATTTGATCTTAAAAAGTGATGGATAAGCACGTGTTTGTTTGTTTGTTTTCTTTTTCTTTTTCTTAATTACATAGACAAATCTTTTTCTTTTTTTTTTTTGTTTGTTTGTTTTGTGTGTGTGTGTTGGGGGGGGTGGGTTCGCTTGTTAGTACACACCCCACTGTCAGTACACACTCCACTGTTAGCCACCCCCACTAGGGAATCAATACCAAGACGACAACATATGACTCTCAACTTGTGCATTCCTTAGAATTCTCCCAAAAGTAATATGCTGCGCCCACTCCATCATACAGGTCGCTGTAGATGGAATTCTTTTCTCATTTGGTCTGGTTTACTCAGATTTCTACAATTCATGTAATGGAAAGTTCTTATTCCAATTAGGCCATTAGACAAGTCCTGTCACAGCATTTAGACTTGCAGAATCATTTTTTGGTACTTCTCTTGTTCAGCCTTACTCGCTACCTATATTCTTTATTTTCAGCAAGCTGCATTTCCATGGTAATTATGCACAATATAAGCAGTATCATCCTTTTCTTTCCTTTTTTTCCTGGTAGTTCTTACAGTTATAAGCCTCAATTCTAATGGTGTCAATGAGATGCATGCATAGTCATTGATGCTCTTTTTTGCAGTTTTTGCTCATATCCTTTTGTTGTTGATGTGGACCATGGTTTGGCAGGCACACGATTTCAGCTGCTTATGCGAGCTTTCTCGATGGTGAATTGGGGTCTTTATCTGTTGGAAAATTGGCTGATTTTGTGGTATTGTCTGTGGATTCATGGGAGGAATTAGCGGAAGTACCTGCATCTGTCTTGGCAACATACGTTGGTGGGGTGCAAGCATATCCTTGATATGTTCCGGATTGGACAGATGGGAGAGATGCAATTGACAAAGGAGGTAAATATGGATACATGCAGCTCCTGCACTCATGGCATACATGTGACTTGATCTTATGTCAAAATCGTGGGCCCACCTTAGATGGGGCATTGCCCTGAAATCAGTTTAATAGAACAATCCTAATGGCTGATGAAATAGAAAATTATCTCTCGAATCTGGTCTATTGACTATTTTCTTTTGAACCATTTCATAACACCAATCAAGGAGTGTTTCATGTGTTACCTGTAATTTAAGGGGTTGAGCCCAAAATTGAAGCATATCAAAAGATCAAGTGGATCATACCACGGAAAAAAGTGGGGATAATGATTTCCACCATTGAAACCATACTAGGCCCAACGGTGATGTTTGTTTGTTATCAAACCTGTTCATAAGATCATACAGACATGGATGAATAGAAAACACACTTATAAGCTTGATCCAAAACTTCTGTGGCCCCTAACACCGTAGTGGGTGTTTCCATGACCGTGTGGCCCACCTTGATGTATGTGTTGTATATACACGACGTCCATCAGTTTTTCCTGCTCATTTTAGGGCCATGGTCCCCAAAAAATGAACCAGATCCAAATCTCAGAGTGGACCACACCACAGGAAACAGTGGTCATTGAACACCCACCATTAAAAACTTCCTTGGGCCCACCATAATGTTTATTTGTTATCCAACCTGTGGATAAGGTCACTCGGACCTACATAGAGGGAAAACACAACTATCGGCCTGATCTGTAATCGCCTAACAAAAGTGATTATTTGGAATCATGAGCAATCCATGATGTTCCCTAACAAGTAGATGGATCCAATTGTTGGATTGGATGTATTTTGGTGTAAACAATCCTGACCATCAGAGACTATTGATCAAATGGTTAATATTTCTCAGATCAGGGTGATGTTTTCATGGTAGCCCATGGTGCTGGACCTTTTTTTTTTTTGGAATGTGCTGGACCTATCAAACACCCGTGGATTGGACAGTATCCCAATACACTAGAATAGTGTGTGTGGGAAATGGTACTATGAGGTTCCTATGAGGTGGAGCTGTGGGCTCCACCGTGATGTTTGATGGACATCCATGCCATGCATTTGGTAGGATCGCTCTAGGTAATGAGATGTGCAAAAAATCATGAGAATCTGAAACTCAGGTGGGCCATATCACCTGATACCATGGGAAATCATGCCTAAAACATCTAAATGCACTTGATGGGGCCCACCTGAGTTTTGGCATGCCCTAAAATTTGGTGTTACGCCCTCATCCAAATGGGACACACACAATGGATGGGCTGGATGTCTAAACCACATCTCACTGGGGCCTATATACGATTAAGAACATTTCAATGGACAGGCATCCACTCAACTTTTGTCTATAGTGTGGACCACCTAAGTCATGGATTGGCCTGACTTTTAGGCCCATGGCTTACCATGAAAGGGTGCATCTTGTTAATGGGATGGATGTTCCCCACACATCACAGTGGGGCCCACAAAGCCCGACCTGATATATATATATATGGGAAAAGGTACTATGCGCTCGACCTCACGATAAGCTACCGTGAGGTCGAGCTGTGTTGGCCCCACCGTGATGTGTGTCGACCATCAACACCGTGCATTTGATAGGTCTCCTCTAAATTATGGGATATCCCAAAAATCAGCCATATGCGGAACTCAGGTGGGCCATACCATCTAAATCATGTGAAGACACCGTTAAAACATATAAAAGCACTTGGTGGGGCTCACCTGAGTTTTGAATGCTGCTGAAACTTGGTCTGAACCCTCATCCAAGTGGGACACACATAATTGATGGGCTGGATTTGCAAACCACATCTTGGTGGGCCCAAAAAATGATTATGAATGTTTTAATGGTGCACGGCCCCTCCCCACTTCTGTATGTGGTGTGGCCCACACAAGTAACGGATTGACTTGATTTTTGAGACCTAGGTCCACGATGGAATGGTGCATCTGACTGATGGGGTAGATGTTCGAACCGCAACATGGTGGGGCCCACACAGCTCGACCTCATGGGACGGACTCGTGAGGTCGAGCGCATAGTACCTATATATATATATATATCGGAATTGAAGTCATTATAAAATAACTAAAATAAATAAGACGTTTATAATAATTTTCAAAGTTTCACGTGATTTCACATGCCTGGTTGACTCAGTAGGAGATAACGAAAATCTTCTAACCCATGATATGTGAAAATATCCCTAGCCTTCTAGTTTGCACAAAGTACTGCCGTTGACTGGTCATCGAATCCGTTGATTTGGAACGGTGCAACGTGGACGGGAGATTCTTCAAAAACCACTGATGGAAGAATTCTAACCCTTCGATATGTGGTTTGAGAACGTATACTATTATTCAACTTCGGTGACTTTTGGTAAGCATCATGTCGTTGGGGTCAATATAATTAATGGCCATGATCACGGGGCCATTGATCCAGTACTACAAACTGGAGGCTAGGGACATGGTGCATATTCTCTGTTGGAGCCTCTCAAGTTTCTGCAAGGTGGGCGCACGGTTTCAATTAAGGACATGTTGAAGCATGTATGATTAGGCTTGGCCATTCTCGCCATTCTCAAAGTAATTGAGAATGGTGATAGGTTGTAGGAAAATCACTTCTAGGATACGACGAGCTTGTATGTGGTTTTGCTTTTAATAAACATGAAGAACCACAAATGGAACTTTGTATACACAATTTTGTCTGACAGATAAACAAAAGAAAATTCCATTTTATGAAGAAGATTAGAAAATTGTAGCTGGTTTAGACCACTGCTTTGGTCTCTTTCTTGAGGACTTCTGGCCAAGGTTCGTATGAACCTTACTGACTTGATATTGTTGCTCTTCTTGTTGGGTTGTATGTGAGAGTGGTTCGAGTTGTTGGTGATTGTAGAACCACATATAAGCTCGTCGTATTCTAAAAGCGATTTGCCTGTAACCTATTAGCATTCTCAATTACTTTGAAAAGGGGTGAATAACGTTGTAAGGATAACGTGATCACACGTGCTTTACCTTGTTCTAAAATTTTCAATTTTTATATATATTATTTTACAGAAATTATAAATATGTAATTTGTATTAGCATTTTTAAAGAGTTATTCGATGGAAACCGAAGGCATATCTTCCATCAAGCCGATGAACCAAGATCTGATTTGTCTTAATCGATTCAATGAAACTAACTTTTCAATATGGCAAGATAAGTTAAAATTTCTCTTGACGACCTTAAAGATCTACTACATCTTAGATCAAAATTTGCAACTACTCTTTAAGCAACTGACGAAGACACACCCAAATAGATTGTTGCCTGCAATAAACGAGTTGAAGATGAATTTATGTGTCGTGGACACATACTGAATGCGCACTCCGACCGACTGTACAATCGGTACACACAAATGTTGTCTGCAAAAGAAATTTGGACTGCCTTATAGTTCAAATATAAGGTTGAAGAATAATGTACCAATAAATTCCTGATAACCAGGTACTTCGATTATAACGTGGTAGATAATAAATCGTTATTACCCCAAATCCAAGAATTGTAGCTAATTGTGAATAAAATCAAGGCCATTAAAATTGATTTTCCCGAATCATTCCAAGTCGGGACTATTATTGTAAAATTGCCCCCGATGTGGATTGAAGAAGAGTCTTGGAACAATGGAATTTCCTCGTCCAAAGTACATGTAGTAGAAAATACTAATAACAAGAATTTCAAGAAGGATGATTCTCTGAAACCCAATAAAGGAAAATTCAAGAAAACATAGAAGAACAGAAAGTTCAAAGGCCCTTGTCATGTCTATGGAAAAACCGGGTATTATGCTCATGTTTGCCGATATCACAAATCTAAGAAAGAAGCAAGTGCAATAGAGAGCGATATAGTGACAATGATCACTAAGGTTAACACAGTCCAATGTAAAGTTCCTAGTTTGTGGTACGATACTACAACCACAGTACATGTTTGCTACAACAGATCAACTTTCAAAACCTATGAGGATGTGACCAATGATCAAAAAGTTTAAATGGATAATGAAGTCCGATCAAAGGTCATCGGCAAAGGAACCATTGAATTAGTGTTTACTTTCAGAAAGAATGTAATCTTGACAAATGTACTGCACGTTACAGATATGAGGTGAAACTTAGTTTCTGGGGATCCTCTTAGAAAACCTGAAATACAGGTTATGTATGAGTCAGGCAAACTGATTCTGTCAAGGAATGTGAATTTTGTTGGAAAGGGATATGCTTGTAACAATATAATAAAATTTTCATTAAATGAAAATAAAACTTTTGCATATATGGTTGAATCTGTTGGACTATGATATGAAAGATTAACACATATAGGGTATAGTATCTTACAATTCATGGTTAAGAATTGTCTAATCTCATACACAGATAATGAGAACGATAAATGTGAAGCGTACATACGATTCGAAATGACAAAGAAACCATTTCTTAGTGTTAAGAGATCATATCAAGTATTGGATATTGTGCACAGCGATATCTATGAGTTGAATGATATTCTTACTCGTGAAGGTAAAAGGTACTTTATAACATTTATAGACGATTACTCTATATACGTATATGTATACTATTAAAAAGTAAATATGAAGCACTAAACATGTTTAAAGTATATAAAGCAAAAGTAGAAAATCAAGTAAATAAAAAAATAAAAAATTTTCACAGTAATAGAGGGGGAGAATATTTCTCGAATAAATTCTCTAACTTATGTGAAGAGCATGGATTAATACACTAATGTACTGTACTACACACACCACAACAAAATGGTATAGCAGAAAAGAAGAATAAGATGTCAGTAGAGATTGTCAACTCAATGTTAATACAAGTAAAGTTGCCGCTGAGCTTATAGGGTGAAGCACTACTTGCAATGTGTCATATTTTAAATAGAATTCATTCTAAGAAAAATAAAACATTATCATATGAGATATAAAAAGGTAGAAAACCTAACCTAGGGTATCTTAAAGTGTGGGGGTGTCTCACTCATTGCAGGACTTCTAATCCTAAAAGAAATAAGTTAGGACCTAGAGCTATAAAGTACATCTTCATAGGGTATGCACAAAATAACAAAGTATATAGACTCTTAGACCTAGAGTCTAACACAATTATAGAATCAAGAGACGTTGAGTTCTTTGAGAACTCACTATCTTTTGAGTCAAAGGATAATGAAGTCCAAACTCCTAGTAGAGAACCAGTGAGTATAACTCCACAAGAGGTAGAAGCTCCAAGCGAACCTCGTAGGAACCAGATGGTAAGAATAGAAAAAGATTCTTAACGCTAATTAGATAGACTCTTAACGTATCTTTTTCCATCTTATAAAAGGAGATAGAAAAAATGTCATTAGAAAAATACCTATAGTAATGACTATATAAGATGATCCAAAAAATTCAGTGAGGCTATGTCTTGTAGAGACTCAACTTTTTGGAAGGAAGTCATTAACGATGAAATGGAACCTATAGTGTCAAATCAAACATGAGAATTAATTAACTTATCTCTAGGTTCTATACCCATATGTTGTAAGTGGGTATTTAGGAAGAAATATCATACTGATGGGACTATCCAAACCTTTAAAGTTAGATTTGGTGGACAAGTGTCTTAATAGTAATGGAGACACTGGAATGATTTCACTTATGTGAACGTAGAGATGGTGTCATCTCTCATTAAAGTTGAGGTTTCTCTCATAATCGTTCATGAAATAGGATAAGTACATGTTAATTAATTATGCTGAGCAAGATTGTAGGAACCCTAATAACACAAGTGAATATGTGTGTGGTTTCTCCGACTCTGTTATCTAGAATAACTGGTTTAAACCTGCGGCTACCTGAAATTTCGATAGAGCTTTGAGATACTAAAACTAAGAAAAGATTCAAATAGAAAGATATCTTTCTTTATGCATATAAGTTGTTTATATTATAGCAAATATTTCTTTCGAAAATATTTTTCAATCAAGTGAGGGATTGTTGTGAAAATATTGATTAGTTTTTTTTTATATATAAAATATATATTAATATTAAAAGTTTGTTTCAAAACTTAGGTTTTCCGGTGTTTTGGGAATAGTCCCATATCGGAAAGGAGATAAGAAAATATTGTGTTTATATATGGGGTGTGGAGTACCTTATTATTTGCTTGGTTGATCCATGGAGTATCGGGACTTGCATGTTCGCATTGGAACACCCGCACATGGGCTCGGGCTCGGTGCGAGGGCATGGGCATGTGAGGCAGTGTGGCTGTAGAGGCGAATGGTTTGAATGAGACCAGTGTTTCTTCTATAGAGGCTGAAAATTAGCCGTTTGAGAGAGGTTTAACTGCACATGCAACATTAAATCAGACCATGCAGAAACTGTTGCATGTGACTAGCCCAACGGTCATAAAACACCTAGCCAGTGAGTCTAAATGGCTATCATGCACCAATTGGTTGTCCCACATGCATAACGGTAAAAAACAATCGTCTAGTTTCTCACCAACAACGATAAAATGGTCAGCAACCCTAGCCTATATAAACACTACCTGGGTGGTTCATTGGACCATCACCAACAACTTAAACCACTCTCACATACGACCCAACAAGAAGAGCAGTAGTGTAATCTGATCAAGTCAGCAAGGTTCATACGAACCTTGTCTAGAAGTCCTCAAGAAACAAACCAAAGCAGTGGTCTAAACTAGCTACAATTTTCTAATCTTCTTTCTGATATGGGATTTTCTTTTGTTTATCTGCCAAACAAAATTGTGTATACAGAGTTCCATTCATGGTTCTTTGTGTTTGCTGAATGCAGAACCACATACAGATTCATTGTATCCTAGAAGCGATTTGCTTGTGGCCTATTAGCATTCTTAATTATTTTGAGAAGGGGCGAATAATGCTTTAAGGATAGCGTGATCACACGTGCTTCAGCCTGTCCTTAATTTTTTGGTTTCTTTATTATTTTACAGAAATTATAAATCTGTAATTTGTATTAACATCCATCAATATGAATGAGAATTGCTCAATATTTCCTTTAATGGAACAAATCCAATCCTGATTGCAGGTTTGAAATACACAGTCAATAAAGAAAGCGCATTAACATTGAGGCCACGTTTGGAAACCATGGATTCTATGCCAAATAATGGAAAAGGAAAACAGTTTTCCTTTTATGTGATTAATAATATTATTTTGTTTTAAAAGAAAATGTCCTAATAATCACTACCCTTATCCATATTTTGGATTCTTTGTTAGGTGAGTATTATGAGAGGAACATGAGATTTTCATCTACTCAAACATAACTTAAAATTCAATTTCATATTTTAGTTGTTCTTAAGGAAATTATTATTGGAAATTCGAGCATCTTTAACTGTAATAGTAGAGATTGTTGAGCTGTAATGATAGAGTGACAATAAATTTTTTTTTTTTTTTTGAAAAGCTAGATATTAGATGCTTATGATCATCCAATCTTGCATAATTTTGAAACACTCCCCATTCATGTTTTTATTGTTGGGCCTGTGGGGACGCCAATCATGTTTTTACTGTTAGGCCTGTGGGGCTCAATCGTGGAGAATTACTTGTGGGTCGGTCCTACTCCTATTGCCCTCATTTAATTCCATGTGCATATCCACGGATGATATTTTATTTTAACCGACTCAAATCCTCTTTGGAATGTTGAGAAAAAAAAAATGAAGGAGAGAGTCAACCAATTTTCTCCATTGGCTCTGATTGCATTATCAGAATCATTAATTGTATTCGGTGGGACATCCTAACTATGAATCGGATGGGTAAAATAACTCCTCGCTCTTGTACTACTTTGGTGGACCGCTGGAAGAAAAACGTCCATCTTTAGCTTCGTGAAGGTCTATTGGAAATTAGATTGCGCAAATCTGTTTATTTGCCACCAAAAAGTTTATTTGCCATCCATCCTATTGACAAGTTCAAATAGACTTGAATGAAGGGACCACACAAATTTCAGCTTGATCCAAAACTTTTGTGGCCCACAAAAAGTTTTTAATGGTTATTCACCACTGTTTCTTATGATCTGGTCCGCTTGAGATTTATAGTCGTTGAATGTTTGTTCTAATGTCCTAAAATGCGCTAGTTAAATGTATGGACGACATGGATACAACGTACACATCAAGGTGGGCCCCACAACCCACCTTGGTGGATCCTCGAATCCATCGACGCCACGTGCGAAAAATTCTCCTCAGGAGGGGAGTGGATTAGGGTCGGCCCAGCCTCATCCAAGACAGTGCCGCTCTTATTGTGGGGCTCACCTTGACATATGTATTATATATCCATGCTGCCCATCCATGTTTTCAAATCAATTTAGGGCATGAGCCCAAAAATGAAGCAAATCAATTCTCAGGAGGACCATACCATAGGAAATAGTGATGATTGAAAATTAATGGGCAACAAAAGTTTTATATTAAGCTGATATTTGTTTTCTCCCTTCGTTTAAGTTTATTTGAACTTATCCAATAGGTTAGTGATCGAACCAAAAAGTTGACAACTCCAAGTGCAAGGTTGCGATGTAGTTTTAACTTGGTGAGACCGAGATCGAATCCTCAGAGGCTTATATTAGCACATTCTCAAAACAATTTAAAACTAGAATTAGAACTAGAACTAGAACTAGCCACAAAATTTGAATTAGAAGAGGTAATAATGAAAATATAAGTAATGTAGAGAGAAAATCAATAAAATAAAACACTAGATCGCCAAGGTTCTACTTCTAGCTATTCTCAATGCCTAATTCACTTGATTCAATTAGATAACTCAACTAGAATCAAAGTCATATACTATCTAGTCGTATAATGGAGTGGTTTTTTTCATTATTCATAATCAAATACAAATTTGAACTTCAATTGATTCAATTCCCTCATGAAGCACCAAGTTATTGATCGTAAGGAATCTAAAGTATTTAACGTGCCCGTAGTTTACAATAAATCCATGAATTTTATAAATCAATCCCTTGCAAAATAGATAAGCTAACAATCTTAGCCTTCCTAAGCATCCAAAGTGCTTAAAGCCAACGATGGATCAAAGTAGACTAAAACTAAAGTTTTATTCACACTAAATGCAATGAACCATTCAACAGTCAATCCATCAAACTTGAATCAAAGTAAACTAGAAATTAAAAATAACTACAAGCTTTACTTCTTAGTCATATCTAAGAGATTTAGCCAACCATTGTCATGGTTGAAGTTAACTCAAACAAAAACATGGAAAACAACTTAGAATCAAAAGATTGAAAAAGAAGAAGAATGGCTCCATAGAAGCTCCGTAATCTCTTGCTCTCTCTCTCTCTCTCTCAAACCCTAATTCGTGTTTATAATAACCTAAATCACACCTTTACACAGGACAATTCTGCACTGAATTTGCATCGACTTCAAATTTTCACACTTTTGTTATGCTTCGGTTGCATCGATAAGCACCTTCGGTCACATCGAAGTCGAGCCAAATTAACTTTCGCTTGTAACCAAATTTCTTCAAAACATGTCTGAACTCTTTGTCTTCTTTCATTCACACAGAATATACCTTCAGTGGCACCGAATATCACTTCGGTTGCACCTAACAATTGAGCCAAATTAACTCTGAAAATCACTGTTTTTTGCTTGACCATCTTTGGCATTTTTGGCTGAACCAAACCTACATTCGATGGGGATTGAATAGTTTGTTATTTGATCTGTTACTTGACTGTGTATTTTTTCAAACTTTTTCTTCATCTTTAACACGTGATTTTCTTGGATCTTTAACACTTGAATTATTCAATATTATCCTCCAAACATCCAATCATTCATTTGATAATTCTTTGAGCTTTAAATCATTACTTTAATCTTCATTGTCATATTTACTCTCCAAATCACTTCGCATATTAAAATGCACGTAATTAGATCAACTTAACACATCTATGCATACAAAATCAATGCACAATTGAGGGTAAATATGCTACATTTCACACTTAACACACCCCAATTAGCATTTTCCTAGTCCCAAGTAAAACAAGTGAAAACTAAATTCATATCCCAAACTTCAAACGTCTTTCAAAAGAACAACGTTTCGTGTAATCCAAGGCATATGTATGATAGAATTCAGAGACATAAAGATAAGATGTTGTCAGTTTAAAACCTAATATGACTAGCAAACAATTAAATTAAGTTCTCATTCATCAATTAACTAATAGAATGCATTGAAACATCAAGTTCCTGGTGTGTTCAGTGAATTCTACCTCATCATCAATAAAAGTCAACTTTCCTACCACAGGGTTAACTGTGACGATTACCCAAAAGCGGCCAGATTGACACAAGTCACTGATTCTGAACCCAGTTCCTTTCCACTTATTTTTTCAGCTTTTGATATTTCACTGACGACTTTCACACTATCGCCTTTCTTCTTTTATTTCTTTCTTTCTATCTTTATTTCTCTCTCTCTCTCTCTCTCTCTCTCTCTCTCTCTCTCTCTCTTATTTAAGCATATGTAAAAGGTAGCCATTTTTTTCCAATATTTTTTAGTTAGCCCTTCTCTTTTATTTGTATTAGGCTAGATAAGGATCTCCAGGCTTGATTCCTAACATTTCTGAGTCATAATCATGCTAAGTGCTACGGGTTCAAGTTGGCCTTAAAGACTATGATTCAGATGTGAATTGTGAACTAGACTTAATTGATATTTAGAACTTCATATCAATCGGTTCATTAAAGGAACTATTCAAAAATCTACTAATCAACTAGAATCTAAGCTTTCAAAAATTACATTGTATCTCATTATCCCATACCTAAACACATTCAGGTACCCAAAAAATCAATTTTCTAAAAGAGTTTTACAATATGAGAATTGATTTTATTTTTTTTTTAATTTTGCTCAAAAACCACAAAGATGTTGATAATTCCACTTGAATTTCACCCCAACCTAAAATCTACATTATCCTCAATGTAAAAGGATATGCAATGAATTATAACATGAGACAATGAAAATAAAAGAGGAGTGGGTAAGAGAGAGTACCTGAGAAGGATGAAAGTAATTGCATGAATTCTCCCATTTACTAAGGGAGTTTTCCAGGTCACCAAACAAACAAAAGGAAACTAACAAAAGAAAAAAAAAACTACTTTAACCTAACCTAGGAAAATAGTAAATAGGGAGAGGGACCTCCATTAGATTAGAAGGTCAGTCCTAGTAAACATGATCTTTTAGATGAATAAACATGTCCTTTATGTTAAGATGTGGAGCCACATCTGGGACCGTCCTCGACCGGTCGTGAGCCATGCTCGACCGGTCATAGGGTCCGGCTCGACCGGTCATGGACCGGATCGACTCAAAGTCTAGCGAGCACTGTTTTTTGATCCCGAGGTGTTCGACCGGTCGTGGGGTCCTCTCGACCGGTCGTGCAGGCTGCACGACCGGTCGAGGTTACACAAATTCGTTTTGCGATTTCGTGCGGATTTCGTGTCGCAAGTCTTTTTGCAACTGGGATGCAGAAAGATGAGTTTCTTAAACTATAAACAGGGGTTCTTAGGATTTTTCATATAGAGAAAAGTAAGGAAAAATTATTCTAAGGTGTGGGCAAAGGGTTTTCTATGTGCTTCCAAGGGAGAGGTTAGTATATTGCTTTATAATCTTCGTTCTTCATAGTGAAAGTTTGCATCCGTGGTTTTTTACCCTAGTTTGGGGTTTTTTCACGTATATCTTGTCTTGTGGTTTGTTTTGAATGCTTTGATCTATTTCTAGTTTATATTTCTTTCTGTTTATCGTTTGTGGGTGAGGCCTAAGATTGGATCTAGGCTCACTGCGTTGTTGGCGTGCTGCGCAACAACTGGCATCAAAGCTATTGGGAGCAATGACGGAAGAAGGGAAAACTAGAATTAAGAAGTTTGATGGTTCAAACTTTGCCTTCTGGAAGATGCAGATGGAAGATTATCTGTATCAGAAGGACCTCTATATTCCTCTAGGAGGAAAAGAGAAGAAATCAGAAAAGATGACAGATGATGAATGATTTTTACTGGATAGGAAGGCTTTAGGAACAATCCGACTCTCTTTGTCTAAGAGCGTCGCCTTCAATATATCCAAGGTAAAAATGATAAAAGAATTAATGAAAGCCCTAGCCACCATGTATGAAAAATCCTCAGCATCTAACAAGGTTCATCTTATGAAACAGTTATTCAACATGAAGATGTCAGATGGTGGGAGAGTGGCTAAACATCTAAACGAGTTCAATACAGTCACGAGCCAGTTGGAATCCGTTGGCATTATTTTTGAGGATGAGGTAAGGGCATTATTGATCTTATCCAGTTTACCAGACAGATGGGATGGTTTATTGATTGCTGTGAGCAATTCTTCAGGGTCGATAAAATTAAAATTTGATGATGTGGCCAGTCTAATTCTCAGCGAAGAATCTAGAAGAAAGGCATCAGGAGTTTCAAGGGATTCAGGGAATGCTCTAAATGTTGAAGGAAGAGGAAGATCACTGAACAAATGAGGCAATAAACACAGGCGTTCTAAGTCGAGGAAGAAGTCCAAGGGACCGAAAGACAAAGACGGGTGTTGGCATTGCAGCAAGAAGGGACACATGAAACGTGATTGCAGGACCCTCAAGAAACAAGAAGGAAGCTCTCAAGGCGGGAAGTATTCAATGAATCTATCTGAGGAAAATAACACAGAGGTCTTAATCTTGTCTCTTGATGCGAGGAATGAGTCTTGGGTTATAGACTCGAGTGCTTCGTTTCATGCCACTTCATGTAAGGAAGTTCTGCATGATTATGTGTTAGGTGACTTTGGGAGAGTCTACCTGGGTAATGATGAGCCGTGCAGTATTGTTGGAAAGGGAGACGTTCATGTCAATTAGAAAGATGGAACGATTTTGAAATTGAAGGATGTCAGACATATACCGAGTTTGAAACGTAAGTTGATCTCCGTGGGGCAATTGACCGATACCGGTTATGTGATGACATTCACTAGTGATTCCTGGAAGATTACAAAAGGTGTCTTGGTGATATCTCGAGAGAAAAAGGAAGGTACTTTATACGTTACTTCAGGATCGTATTGTTCACTCTCAGTCGTATCAACTGGAGTGAATGGGCAGTTATGACATCAGAGGTTGGGACATATGAGTGAGAAATGGATGAAAGTGCTATTGTCAAAAGAGAAGCTACCAGGGTTGAAGTTTATTGACTTGGAATCTGTGAGGACTGCGTATATGGCAAGCAGAAGAGGGTAAGTTTTAAGAAGACAAGACGCACTCCAAAGATGCATCTGTTGGAGCTTGTATACACTTATGTGTGGGGATCGGCACAGGTATCATCTCTTGGTGGCTCACGTTATTTTGTTTCCTTTATTGATGATGCTAGTAGAAAACTGTGGGTCTATTTCTTAAAGTACAAATCTGATGTATTTGACGTATTTAAGAAGTGAAAAGTTATGGTAGAAAATGAGACAGGTAGAACAGTAAAATGTCTCAGATCTGATAATAGGGGAGAGTACTGTGATAAGAGATTTGAGGAGTATTGTACAACAAATGGAATCAAACATCAGAAAATGATTCCAGGGACACCACAGCAGAATGGTGTGGCTGAGCGCATTAACAGGACCATCCTTGAGCGCGCCAGGAGCATGAGGCTACATGCAGGGTTGCCCAAGACCTTTTGGGTAGATGCTGTGAATACTGCCGCATATCTCATCAATAGAAGTCCCTCAGCACCATTGGATGGTGGGCTACCATAAGAAACGTGGACTGAGAAAGAAGTGAACCTTGCACATCTTAAAGTGTTCGGTTGCACTTCATATGTTCACATTGATGTAGAGTACAGAAACAAGCTGGATGTGAAGTCCAGGAGGTGCACGTTTATAAGGTACGGGAAGCATGATTTTGGCTACAGGTTTTGGGATGCAGAAAACAAGATAATCATCAGAAGCAAGGATGTAGTCTTCAATGAAAAAGTGATGTATAAGGACAGTGTGCAGGAAAATAAGGCCAAGGAGAAAGAATTCGTAGAGATGGAAGAGTTACAGGACACGGGTGTTACAGCGCCATAGGATGATCATGTACAGGAGCATTATGAGGCAGAGCCGCATACACCGGTTGTGAGGAGGTCTACTAGGGAGAAGAGACCCAAGGTCCAATACTCACCCTCCTTACATTATCTACTGCTGACAGATAATGGTGAACCAGAATGTTTTGAAGAGGCATTAAAGACAGATACACGGGTTAAGTGAGAGCAGGCCATGGATAAGGAGATGAACTCTCTTGAGTCCAATCGTATATGGGAGCTAGTCACCCTACCTATGGGTAAAAAAGCTCCTCATAACAAGTGGGTTTACAAATTGAAGGAGGAGCACGATGGTTCGAAATGGTACAAGGCTAGACTGGTTGTGAAAGGGTTTCAACAAAAGGCATGTATCGATTTCACTGAAATATTTTCACCTGTGGTGAAAATGTCTATGATTCATATGGTCTTGAGTATAGTGGCTATAGAGGACTTACATCTAGAGCAGCTAGATGTTAAGATAACCTTTCTTAATGGGGACCTTGAACAAGAGATATATATGCATCAGCCGACAGGATATGTGGCACCAGGAAAGGAGAACAAAGTGTACATACTGAAGAAGAGTCTATATGGCTTGAAGCAGGCCCCGAGGCAGTGGTACAAGAAATTCGACAGTTTCATATCCGAAAACGGTTATACGAGATGTCATGCAGACCATTGTTGCTATTTGAAGAAGTTTAATACGTCATACATTATCCTTCTTCTGTACGTTGATGATATGCTTATGGCTGGTTCAAGCATAAAGGACATCTCAGATCTCAAAAGACAACTGTTTAGAGAATTTTCCATGAAGGATTTAGGAGCTGTAAAACAAATCTTAGGCATGAGGATAAAGCGTGAGAGGGAAAATAACAAACTGATGTTGTCACAGGCAGAGTATATAGCCAAGGTACTTGATCGATTCAATGTGGGAGGTGCTAAGCCGGTTAGCACTCCATTAGCCAACCACTTCAAGCTATCTAAGGAGCAAGGTGCAAAGACGCAGGAGGAACGAGACTACATGGTTAAAGTCCCATACGCATCAACTATTGGGAGTCTCATGTATGCTATGGTGAGCACGAGGCCAGACATTGCTCAAGCAGTGGGAGTTGTTAGCAGGTTCATGAACAACCCCGGGAAGGAACATTGGGAAGCTGTGAAGTGGATTTTTAGATACCTGGTACGTACTAAGGATGTAGGGCTGTGCTATGGTGGATCAGAAATCAACCTACAGGGCTATGTGGATTCAGATTTGGCAGGAGACATCGACAGCAGAAGAAGCACTACAGGTTATGTCTTTACTCTAGGTAGTGCTGCAGTCAGTTAGGTCTCTCAGTTACAGAAGATAGTATCTATCAGTACGACAGAAGCAGAATATGTTACGGCTACAGAAGCGTGCAAGGAGATGGTGTGGATGCAAGGTTTCATGGAAGAGTTGGGTAAGAAGCAAGCAGATTGCAAGATGTACAGTGATAGTTAAAGTACAATATACTTAGCTAAGAATTCAGCCTTTCATTCAAGAACTAAGCATATTGCCATCAGATATCACTTCATTCGTTCGTTACTGGAAGATGGATCGATTTCTCTGGAGAAGATTCATATAAGTGAGAATCCTGCGGATATGCTGACCAAGGCGGTCACACAGGAGAAGCTGAAGCTCTATTCAACTTTGATTGGTCTTCAGGCTTGAAGACAGGAAGGTGATGCACTCCAGATGAAGAAGACGAAGGTTTAAGGCAATGTTTATTCAAGTGGGAGATTGTTAAGATGTGGAGCCACATCTGGGACCATCCTCGCCCTGTTGTGAGCCATGCTTGACCGGTCATAGGGTCCGGTTCGACCGGTCGTGGACCGGCTCGACTCAAAGTCCAGCGAGCACTGTTTTTTAATCCCGAGGTGTTCGACTGGTCATGGGGTCCTCTCGACCGGTCGTGCAGGGTGTACGACTAGTCGAGGTTATGTAGATTCGTTCCGTAATTTTGCACGAATTTCGTGTTGCAAGTCCTTTCGCAACTGGAATGCGGAAAGGGGAGTTTTCTAAACTATAAACATGGGTTCCTAGGGTTTTTCATATAGAGAAAAAGTAAGAAAAAATTATTCTAAGGTGTGGGCAAAGGGTTTTCTATGTGCTTCCAAGGGAGAGGTTAGTATATTACTTTGTAATCTTCGTTCTTCATAGTGGAAGTTTACATCCGTGGTTTTTTACTTTAGTTTGGAGTTTTTCCACATATATCTTGTCTTGTGGTTTGTTTTGAATGCTTTGATCTATTTCTAGTTTATATTTCTTCCTGTTTATCATTTGTGGGTGAGGCCTATGATTGGATCTAGGCTCACCGTGTTGTTGGCGTGCTGCGCAACACTTTAAATCAAAGTTCTCTAGAAATGTCTTAAGGTATTGACCGTTCACTTTAAAGATGTTGTCAATCGCCAGATTCTCTATCTTGACAATACCATGAGGATAAACTATTTTGAACATAAAGGGGCCAGTCCAATGAGAACTTAATTTTTCAAAAAAAAAAAAAGAAAAAAGATGAAGTCTCGAATTGTATAGGACTTTCTGATGTGGTTTAAATTTTTTTCGAAAGATGTTCTTGTCATGGAACACATTCATCCTGTTCTTGTATATTCGAGAGTTCTCATAACCCTCATTCTGGATTTCTTCAAGTTCATTCAATTGGAATTTACGTAACGAGCTATTTTTTTCGAGATTGAAATTGAAAGTCTTTATAGCCTAATATGCCTTATGCTCCAATTCCATAGACAAGTGATAAGCCTTACTATAGACAAGTCTATATGGCGATACACCAATATGGGTTTTATAGGTCCTATGGTAAGCCTACAGTGCATTGGTTAGACGAAGTGACCAATTATTACAATTCACTGTTTTCTCCAAGACTTGTTTAATCTCCATATTTGATATTTCAACTTGGCCGCTCGTCTGTGGGTGATATGGGGTGCTCAATTTATGGGGAATACCATATTTCTTCATTAACGTTTCAAATTGCTTATTGCAAAAGTGAGATCCTCCATCAATCTAGATAAGATATTTTCTTTCAAAAACTTAATGATTATTCAATGATTATTATTTTAGCATAGAATTGCCTCAATCCATTTGGAAACATAATCGACGAGAAGGAGAATATAAAGCTTTCCGAATGATGAGATAAATGGTCTCATGAATCAATGCCCTAGTAATCGTATGCCTCAATGATATAAAAATAAGATTCAATAGCATCATATTTCAATGGATATTCCTCCCAATTTCTAATATCACTCACATGCTTTATAAAATCCATTGGTACCCTTGAACATAGTGCGCTAATAAAAGCCGTATTGTATAATTTTCATGGTGGTCTTTTTAGCCGAGAAGTAGCCACCACACGCATATGAGTGATAAAAGGAGATAACACTATGGTTCTCATGATTAGGAATGCATCTCCTTATAATCTGATCTAGGCAATATTTGAAAAGATAATGATAATCTCAGAAGAACTTGCTTACCTTAGTAAAAAATTTCTTCTTGTATTGTGCAATCCAAAGATTAAGAATCACATATATAGTAAGATAGTTAGTAATCTCAGTGTATCAAGGTAATTGAAAAACTTTAAAGAGTTGTTCATCAAGGAACATGTTATTAATGAGTGTCGTATCTATGGAATCAGATAGAAGAAGCCGTGAGAGATGGTCAACCAATACATTTTCTACTCATTTCTTATATCAAATTTCTAAATCAAACTCTTGGAGTAGAAGGATCCATCTCAGTAAACGGGGCTTAACATCCTTTTTGGAAAGAAGATATTATAGCGCAACATGGTCAATGAAGATGATTATCTTGAATTTGATCAAGTAGGACTTAAACTTGTCCAAAGAGAACACTACGGGTAAGAGTTCCTTTTCTATAGTGGAGTAGTTTACCTGGGCAGGGTTTAGAGTTCTACTTCTATAGTAAATAACATAGGGCTTATTCTCTTTTCTCTAGCCTAACACTACCCCAATTGCATAATTGCTTGCATTGCACATGATTTCAAAAGAATACTCTAATCGGGTGGTTGCATGATGGGGTGCTGATCAACATGCCTTTGAGCTTGGCGAAAGCTTTTTGGTATTCATCACTCAACTCGAAAGGAGTTTCCTTTTAAAAAAGGTTACACGAAGGACGGGAGATGAGGCTAAAGTCCTTTATGAACCTTTGGTAGAACCCAATGTGTCCTAAGAAGGATCGCACGTTGCGTATGCTCTTGGGTGGTAGTAGGTTAAAGATTAAGTCAATTTTGGCTTTATCCACCTCAATTCCATTGAACGATATGATGTGTCCAAGGACTATTCCCTTTTCAACCATAAAGTGGCATTTTTTCCAATTCAGTTCAAGGTTCTTTTCTTCACATCTTTTCAGTACCAATCTTAAGTGCTTAAGGCACTCATTAAAAGAATAATCAAAGACATAGAAGTCATCCATGAAGGCCTCTAAAAATTGCCCCACCATGTTGAAAAAAGACTAACATATATCACTGAAATATGGCAGGAGCATTACATAATCCGAATGACATTCTTCGATAAGTGAAAGTATGAAAGGGATATGTTAATGTAGTTTTTTATCTTGGTCCTTGAGGGCTATCTCTATCTGGTTGTAGCCTGAGTACCTATTCAGGAAGCAATAGTAGGAGTGACTCACTAACCTTTTCAAAATTTGATAAACAAATGGCAAAGGAAAGTGGTCATTCCTTGTGATGGTATTCAACTTTCTGTCGTCAATGCACATTCTCCAACTGGTGATAATTCCAGTTGGCATGAGTTCATTGTTTGCATTGGCTACAATGATAATTTCAAACTTCTTGGGCATCACCTGAGTTGGACTTACCCATTGGCTATTGGATATATGGTCAATAATACTCACATTCAAAAGTTTTAACATCTCAGCCTTAACCACGTCTTTTATGTTTGAATTTAGATGACATTGTGGTTGTCTAGATGTTTTTTGTATTATCTTCGAGGTAAATGCAACGAGTACAAATCAAGGGGTTGATTCCCTTGAGGTCCATAATAGTCCATCCAAGAGCTCTCTTATGCTCCTTAAGAGTAGAAATCAACCTGCTCTCTTGCTCGTTATCTAAGTGGGAAGAAATCACCACTAGACATATCTCATCTTGACCCAAATGTGCATATTTTAGTTTAACGAGCAAAGATTTTAGGTTAAGCTTCGATGCCTTGATACTAGACGGTAGAGACTTTGAGTTAGTTAAGGGTAATGGTTCAAATTGAGGCTTCCACTGGTTAGTTTTAAGTACCGGCATCGCATTAAGAAAGGCATACATCTCCTAACTCATATCATCATCAAGATTAGTGGAGTGGGCCAAGGAAACCTCTACAGTGTCAAAGTATAAAGTCAGAAGAGATTTGTCTTTCACGAATGAATCAAATAAATTAATTTCATAGACCTCATCACCATCTTCTTGTTACTTGCACATATTAAACACATTCAACTCAAGTGTCATATTCCCAAAGGACAACTTCATGATCCCGTTCCTATAATTGATTATGACATTTGATGTACGTAGGAATGGGCAAACAAGGATGACAGGAATTTGAGTGCTAGTATCAATAACCGATTATGTGTCCAAAACAATAAAGTTGATTGGGTAGTAGAACTTATCGACTTAGACAAGCACATCTTCTATCATCTATCTCGATATATGAATTGAATGATCAGCTAATTGGAGTGTAGTCTTGGCGATTTTAATTAACTTAGACCAAGTTGTTCGTAGACCGAATAGGAAATCAGATTTACACTCGCCCCCCAAATCAAGTAAAACAAGCTCAATCCAATAATTTCCAATCACACATGAGATGGTTGAGCTGTCAGGATCTTTATATTTTTAGGACACATCCTGTTTGATGATGACACTTACTTTCTCTGTAAAAAATATCTTCTTTTGAATATTGTGTCGTCTTTTAATCATTAGAAATTTAGCATATGATGAAATTTATTTTATGGCATCCAACAAATGAATGTTGATTTTCACTTATTTGAGAACCTCTAAGTTATCCTGAGTATTGGGTAGAGGTTTAGGTGAGATCAACTGTGTGGGAATGAAGGCATAAGCTTATACTTTTGTTTCGGTTCCTTCTCACGTGAGGTATTGCTAGGCCTATCATTACCTTTAGATTCTTCCAAGTCCTTAGCTTATTTACCCTTGTTGGGATACTCTTGTCAATTATTTTTTCCACTTTTAAGAGTGGTGATAGACTTGGCTTACTCCACATGTTAAGTAAAGGAGTTAGGGTCACTTATCTTACATTGAGGTTTTGGATTAGATAGAGGTTAGGCTAGAAGGGTCTCCTTCTCCCTAATAATTAGTTGTGACTCTAATCTTTGAATGGAGAATGTAAACATCCCTAATGATGTTTTGATGTCTTAAAATGTTTGCATGTCATTCTGATTAAATTGCTATTGATCATTCATGAACCGTTGAACTGGATCCTCCTGGGTCTTCTTCGATGTTAAAAATGGGATAAGGATCGAAGGAAGAGGCCCTTGAGAATTCTTATCAGTGTTAATCATTGGTCAGTTCCTCCAACTAAGATTTGTGTGGTTTTGCCAATTGGAATTGTATGTGTTTGAAATTGGAACACTAAAAGGCTGCTGATAATTGTTTATGGTATTGGATTGCTCATGTAACAATTCTTGGAATGCATGAATTATGGAACACTCCCGTATCAAGTGCACATTACTTGCATAAATACCGAAACAGTTTCAATGGTCTCATTGGGTTTCTACATTCTTCAACTTCATGGCCTCGACTTTTCTTATAAGGCTAGCTACCCTAGCATTAACATCGTCTTCTTCCCTTAAGATGTAAATTCCTCTTTTTTCTTTAGGGTGAGTCGACTTGGGATTAATTGATGAGAATGATGTGCACAATGGTCCACCAGCTAGAACTTCACATGACTATTTACAAATAGCTAGGACTAGCACCCCTTCTTACATGATTTTTCTACATAATGCCGGAAACATGGATTTTAAATTGGGAGTGATCCAAGTACTTTTAAAAGTCCATAGACTAGACTCTGAAACTCCATATCTATATCTCAAAGAGTTTGATGAGATTGTAGTCACCCTACACTTTAACAATGTGTCTGATGATACCTTGAGACTAAAATTGTTCTATTTTTATTTAAAGGAGAAGGTTATGTCATGGCTCCACTCTTTAAGGCCAATATCAATTTAGACATGGACTAAAATGACCTGGGAGTTCCTTAAAAAGTTCTTCTCGGATCATAAGACTAACACCCTCAGATACTTGAATGGCATTTCTATTATAGTCTATGTGATTGGACCTCTATTGGCTTGGAAGCCTTAAAGTTAATTGTTGTACTTAGTTTAAATTGGCATATTAGTTTAAGTAAGCAATTGTAAGTTAATTGGTAAAAAAATTATTTGATCCTTATCACCCCCCTTTAGGACATAACTGTTCATCCAATAACTCCGTTAAGCTTTGGTGTATAACTGTGGTATCCTATTCCATGCAATTTCAATTGGTATCAGAGCAGGTGGCTCTTTAAAGGCTTAACTGCCTTGAGTTAATCTAATGAGCTTAAGAATGATGTCTACCCATATTTAAATGGGTCTAACTATGCCTATTGGAAGGCTAGGATGATGGTCTTTATAAGATCCCTTGATCCTATGGTTTGGGCAATTGTTGAACAAAATAGAACATGCCTGTATAACAAGTTGTGGTTAATGGTAGAACCATTAGCGCTCACAAAGATAAATTTAAATGGAACGTCGATGAGAGAGCGTGGTATACCTATAATAATAAAGCTCTCAATATTATTTACTTTGAGATTTTTCCTGATGAATTTAAGCATATTTACACATGTAAAATAGGTAAGGAAACATGGGACATACTGGAAGTCTCCCACAAGGGAACTAGCACAATAAAGAGATCGAAACTTCAGCTCTTAAAGATCAAATTCAAAAACATTAGAATGGAAGAATCCGAAACTTTTATGGAGTTTTATTATTAACTTAATGATATTTGCAACTCCATATGGGGTTTAGGAGAGAGAATTCTGAATGGTTTGTATATGTAGGAAAATATTTAAATCCCTTTTGAATATGTTCACTCCCAAAATAACTTTGATAGAAGAGTATAAGAATATATACAAAATGAATGTAAAAGAACTCTTATGATCTTTACAAATATATGAACTACACTTTAAGCCCCCCTCTAGAATGAAGAAACTAAACATCTTTAAAACATCTCATAGTTATTCATATAGGCATAGAATTATTGAATCCAAAAGTGATAGTGATGATAAGGATGTGGATAAGGATTTTGAAAGAAAATTCAAGAAATTCCTCACATTGAATAGAAGAAAGTGTTATTACAAGAGGGACAAGACGATTGAGAATTGTAAAGGTAAATCTATTAAACAATATAAACAAGTCCAATGTTACAACTGTGAGTGTTATGAACATCTTGTCACCGATTGCCCTAGAAAATTTAGAACTAAAAGTAAGGTTATGATGACAAAATGGGATGATATAGAAGAGTCTGAATCCGATTTAGGAGACTCCTCTAGTGTCGAAGACCTTAGGCACTTACGTGTCTTAAGGGCATCCACCACCGATTCCCTCACCAAAGAATTGAAAGACCATAACACCTTAAATAGGTGACCCTATAAAGTCTATTTGGGCTTAAATTATAATTCAGAGGATTAAGCCTCAATTGTAGGAGCATTATAGTTAAATATGAAGATTTTAGCCTCATTTGTGAACTTTTTGAAAAATCAGAGGATTTCAGCCTCTTTAGTGAGCATAATAGGTATATTAGAGGATTTTTAACCTCTTTAAAAAAAAAAATTTATTTTGTAAGTTTTAGCTCTAAAGTTTCTTAATTTTAAGTATCATATGTTTATTGCTAGACAATCATTGGTCATTCTTATTTCGATTGATATATATTTTGAATAGCCATAGTAAGCATGCTCTATTTTTTTAATGTTTATATGCACCCTATTCCGTTGTTAGTATATGTGCTTTATGTTCACAACCCCAAGTATAAGTTTGTGATGTAGTAATAACTAGGTGAGACCGATGTCGAATTCACAGGGACTAAACTTGTACGTATTCTGAAAGTAACTAGAACTAGAACTAGAAAAAGATTTAAATCTAAATTTGAAATAGAAGAGAGTAATTGTGAATAATGTTGATTAAAACTATCAATTGAAAAGTGGGAATTAGGGTGCCAAGGATCCACTTTTAGCTATCAGGATGCTACCTCACTTTGATTCAAGAGACAATTGGAATTGGAGTTCTAGCCAATTGGAAGATGAAGTAATTAAACCAAATCTGAACTTTTAATTGACCTAGCCATACATGAAGGAGTATTATGATGATTGGAAGGGAATCTATCATCCTACCATGTCGAAGAGATGATGGTGAACAATAGGATTTACCAATCTCATAATCTCAAAACAGAAAAAGAAAATATTCAAAACTATCACAACATCTATTGTAATTTAAGTCATAATAAATCATAGAAAACTGAAAATATTCCTTAAATTCAAACTAAAAATCAATGAGGTTCAAGAAAAACAAAAATTAAAGCAAGAAAATCATCCCAACACGCTCGAGCTTCACCTCTTAACCCTAGCTAAGAGGTTTAGCCAACCATAGACATTATTGGAACTAAATCTCCTAAAGACAATAATAAAAATAAATAAGGAAGAAAAACTTTTAGGAGGCTGCTCAAACCTTTGACTTTGCTTTTGAAAACCTAATTCATGTTTAGAACTCCTCAAGGAACCCATATTTATAACCTTTGTCCGACCGTCTTTGAAAATCACCTCAAATTTATGCATTTACGTAATGCATTCGATGTCATCGAACAACCTTCGATGTCATCGAACGTAACTTGAATCCAGAAGTCATGCCTTTTCACACTATGTAACACCTTTCGCACTGCGTAACTCTTCATGTCATCGAACATACCTTCAATGTCGTCTAACAGTCCTTCATCGAAGGGTGTTCGAGTAATCAAGAATGTGTCTAGAGTGTTCTAGCGAGTTGTTCCAGAAATTCGTAAAAATATCGATGTCATCGAACTGCCTTCGATGTCATCAAGTAGGTCTTTGAGCAATCGAATAGGGCTTCGATGTCATTGAGAACTGCATCTAATTTATCTAGCAACCAAACTTGATTTTCATGTAATTCTTCGATGTCATCGAACATTGGCTTTGATGTCGTCGATTGGCTGTCGATGACATAGACAGTGAAGTTCAGATTCTGTAAATTTTCGCACTTCGCACTTTCAACTTCCTTCCTTCTCCACTTGGTTTTCTTGAATCTTGGGGTCTTGAACTCTTCAATCTTAGTCTCCTAAGATCCATCCATTGTCTTGGTGATTCTTGAGCATCAAATCTATGCTTTTAACATTCTTTTCAATTCAAGCTCTTAAACTCATCTCGCAATACAAACATGTATAAATATACCCATTAAACATTATCATGTTCATAAAACCAAGATATAAACAAGGAGAAATATGTAATATTTGACACTCAACACCTTATAACTGGTAAATCCATGATTTATAGAATTATTCCATGCTATATTTTTATAGGTATATCTATTGAAATTAAGTTTTTGTCAAATATTCACAAAAAAAGGGGAGAAAGATTAAGTCCCACTCAAATAAAGAATTCCGTTTTGTAGGATTTGTTTGCTATATATAGGGATTGTTGAAGATAGGGGGAACAATGTAGGTATTACATATTTTGTTTGTATTGAGTTGTAAATCTTTTATAATTTGATGTGTAATATTTATAGTTGTTCTGGTATGAACCATGAGATTGTCTAGCTTAGGTTTTTGTCATGTAATTAATAAAGTAGGAGATTATTAATGCACTAATTTGTGCACCTTTTTTGTCAATCACGTGAATCCATGTGTCATGTAATCGATTGAGCCCTTCGAAGCTAAAGACCAAAGACACAAGAGGACTTGAGCATCAATGAGCAAAGAACGGGTATATTAAGTGCTTTGGTGACCCTAACATTGACCCAAAACAAGCCTTGAACCTCTACATGATCCTAACTCTATAAGTAAACCTTGTTAATCATTCCTTAGCCTTAAAAGCTAAATTGTAATATGCTAAGTAAGGCCAAAAGAGGTGCAAAGCTGATGTGAAATCATATGAAAAAATAATAGATTTCGAGTGGTCCTCGATCCCATCGACAGGATGTCGATGGGACTCGATGGAATCAAAGGACCACTCGATTCAATTAAAGAATGATTCTAGCAACCCAACAAATATGTATTTGAATTTTTCGATGGGATCGACATATTGTTCAATCCTATCGAAGGACATTTGATCCTATCGAAGGGCCCTTCGATCAAATCGACAGAGTCATTAACTAAGCATTTTATAGTCGTTGCAAATTATTTTTATTTTTATTTTTATTTATTTATTTATAAAAGGGCATTTAGTTCTTGGGAAAATAGAAGGGGTTTTTGGTGTCATAGAAGCCTAGGTGATTCCATGTTTATATCCTTCATCTTAAGCCTATAAATTAATGAGTTTCATGCCATCTTCCTTGAAATTAACACTCCAATGAGGATTCCAACCTCCACCTTGAAGATGAGCTTGAACTCCACAATTTTCTTGAGATTGGACCCATCAAGGTGTCCCCTAGGATTACAACATTTTCATATGTTGTTGGAGATTCAACTAACCTCCATCACCTTGGTCACCTTAATGGAGGATCGTATGTAAGGTGTTTGATCATGTAGTTAAAGCATTGACAAAACATCGACATTAACAATCATGGGAGAAAAATGGAGTTGATTGAAGTACGAGAGAGTATTGATTAGGTAACCCGAGACGACGCATCATAGGGGATCAATTCGACAAGTGTCAATTAGTGAGTCCAAACTCTCTTTCCTTGTGTGGGATTGAGGGTAAGAGTTTGTAATTCAAACTTAATATGTTCATGTGTAGGATCTAGGATCTTGTATAGGTCCAAATTCACCAGATATGGGTATATATGTGTCAGTCTCTGTGGATGCCTCCAATGAGATTAAATGTAGGTCCTTAGATTAAGACTGGTGTTGTTGGTTAGTCGATAGAAAACCAAATAAAGTCTTTTGTGGGAGCCTCTGATGGGAGTGTATGTTAGATATGTTCTTGTATAGGGCTATAAAGGTTAGAGGTAAACTTGATTTAAAACCTCCGATAGTGAAACCCGATGCACTCATGGAGAGTGAGTCCATCGAGAGTGAAGTAGGAAAATCGAACCACTATACATGCTTGTGTTTGGGATTGTCATTTGAGCACTTGTTTAATTATACTTATATAATTAATTAGTGAATTATATGTATACATGATTAGATGAATGTTAAGATTTGAATATTTAGCACATCCTACACACATATATACTATCGTATATTGACTAATTACTTGAATATCGTATCTATTGTAGTCTATGTGATTCGACCCTCTATTGGCTTGGAAGTTTTAAAGTTAATTGACTTATTTAATTTAAATTGGCATATTAGTTTAAGTAAGCAATTATGTGTTAATTGGACAAAAAATTATTTGGTTTTAATCACCCTCCTAAGACATAGTCATTCATTCCATACCTCCATCAAGCTTCTGCATATAGCCGTGGTATCCTATTCAACGCAATTTCAGCTTATATTATTGCGTCTATTGTAGTCTATGTGATTAAACCCACTTGGCTTGGAAGCCTAAGTTTTATTTACCTTATTAGTTTAAATTGATAAAATATTTTAATTAGGCAATGATTTTAAGTGGTCCTATTCCCCCCTTTATGACTTTGCCATAATTCTAAGCTCCGTTAAGTTTTCGTGTGCCATGGTAGATATATAATCCACATAATTTCAATTAGTATTAGAGCGAGATACTCTTCAAGGATTTAACTGTATAGATTAAGATCTGTAAGGGGCTTTAGAATTATTTCTACCCATTTGGGGAATGCAGTCTCACGACCACTATATTTTGATGGGTCTAATTATGCCTATTGAAATGCTAGGATGAGGATATTCTTGAGATCCCTTGACCCTATCATTTGGGCTATTGTCGAATAAGGATGGATTATGCTCATAAAACAAGTTGTGGTTAACGGTAGAACCATTAGTGCTCCCTAAGATTAATACACTATCCTAAATCTTCACATTGGCACTTACATAGGCAAAAGAAACATGAATCTGAGGATAGTTGGATGAGGAAGAGGAAATGACTACAAAATTTAAGAAATTCCTCAAATTAAATAGAGGGAAATGTTACAACAAGAATGGCAAATCAGTTGAGAAGAGTATAAGTAAATCTATTAAACAATATAAAGATATCAATGTTACAACTGTGAAGGATATGGTCATGTTACCTTGGAATGTACAAGAAAATCTAGAGTAAAAGGAAAGGCTATGATAGTAACATGGAATTATACAAAGGAGTTCGAATGGAATGCAAAAGACTCTTCTAGTGATGAAGACCTTGGACACTTACATGTGTTAATGGCCTCCACAACTTTTACTCTCCCTATGGACATAAGAGAAGATCCTGACCATATCAAAGCTAAGGTTGCCCAAAAAGACCAAATAGATAAAGCATCTAATATGCGCAAACAATCTTTTGGGGACAATAAATGATTTGAACTAAACAGGAAAACCATTACTACAACTTCTATACCTCCGGAGCGTTAAATTTGTAAAGAGACATAAAAGTAAATATGAAGGTTAGAGAGGGCCAATTTGATAAGACCGATATGACCCATGAATAGATACCAACTCTTCCACTTTGGTTACTTCCTTTGAAATCTTTCAATAACCTTATTCTATAAATATTTGAGAGGCTTGCTTAAGAAAAGTGGGAGACCAAGATTTGGGGATGGAAATGATCCAGCCTTTCACCCAAAGATAACCATGAAGATAAAGACCTCTTTGTTAGGTAAAACAATTGCACGCATTTATGAAATTTAGGCTATTGTATATATTAATTTTCATCTTTATTATTATTATTATTATTATTATTTTGAAAAAACAAAAAATATCCCTAGGGCTCATTTGTTTGGAAAGGATAGGATTTCTCATTTTGATTGTGGACCTCAGGATATGCTTTAGGGCTTTGGTTGTTATTAATAGTTGATCTTAACATGGACAATATTGTGTAAAGCCCACGTTCTCCTAGGACCTTTTATACACTTGTTTTTGACATTGACATACACAAGATTGACTTATTTGTTCAAGCACCACACATACCCCAAGAACTTAAGTCTGATTGGCTTAAAACCAATGTCACAATGACTGTGCCAGTGCTGTGATCGTAACACGGAATAACACACCCCAAGATGACACATGGTTAGGAAGATATGGACCTAAACATAAATCAAAGAGATGCACACATCCCAATGCACAAACATGATTACTGAGGCACATATCAAAAATCACCTTTTGCTAGGAATCTCTAAAAGAGAGGATATTCCCCCTACCCATGTGGAATTATCCTCATGCCTCTATCACATTGGAAAAGACCAAATGTACCCTTATAGCCTTTTCCATTCTCCCGTACACCCTTAATTGCAAAGCCCTTACCTAATGGCCTAAATGCCCTCTCTAATTACCAATCTACTTCTCCCAAGTTACCAAAATAGTCATCATTTCTTATTCCCCCATGTAAGAACAAGAAAAAGTTAACAAAATTTTAATACCCCATACCCCCATGCTTAAATTATCCCTAATCCACCCCACCTTTTTGTACTCCCAATGCGACACAAGCCTCAGTACCCAAGTGAAATACCCCTAATGCCCTTAAAATTCATACAACCCTCTCTTCCTTCTCTCATTCTCTCACATTGCATTCTCTCTAAGAGTTGTAAAGAAATTCAAAGAAAAATAAGAAAGAAAAAGAGAATGAAAAGAAAGGAAAATAAAGAAAAAGAGAGATGTATGAGGTGAAGAGGAAGTGGTTGTGAGAAACTTAAGCCCCCCATTAATGGTGGGCCAAACCTCTACTTTTAGCATTGTAGGAGCACCTTATCTTTAGACTTTAGACTTTTAAGACCTTGTTTTAAAATAGGGTGAGTGCTTTAGATTAATGTACACTTATGGTAATTGTCACACCCCAAACTCAGAAATCGGGCTTACAAAATTTTCGATCACCGAATCCGGTGCTGACAGCCTCCGTAGTACCCCATTCTCGGCTCCCAGTGCCCATACGCCAAATTTCGATCCTAGGATCTTACAAGGAGAATTTTTCAATGTACATTTATCTTGTAAGAAGCATAACGACAAGTTTACCCAAATCACAAAGGCAACATCACCATCATATATCCACTAATATAAATATTTGAATACAGTGCTGAAAGCGAAATACATATATCGAAAATCAAAGCTCCAAAAGACAGCTGCATGCTTCAAGCTCAACGCTACTGTAACTTAACACCACTTGCATGCATCTATCGTGCATAAGCTTATAGAAAGCTTAGAGGGTGGTGTAAGTATATGCGCAAGGTAAGTGCCAAGTATGTAATATCAGAGCAATACGGAAACATGTCGGTAAGTCCATAAGTACCATCAGCCTTATCTGGGCTATGCGATGCAAAAACATAATAAATTAATATCATATACTGAAGAAGCAATGTAGATCAGCTATACAATACGAAGACATAGTGAGCCAAATATCATATCTTGAAGATACAATGTAATATGCAAATCTTAACGAGTCCACGAATACCGTCAACCTCATCTAGGCCATACAAATGCAGAAACATACCAACTCAAAATTTCCTATGCTGTGGATGTAATGCAATATGCGGTGTGAATGAAATGACCAAGCTGGAGTATGAAGTCGGGATGATAGTACGTAATATCGCAGGCTATGGGGTCCATCACAAGGGACTTCTATCCAAACTAATCCCATACCTAAATTTGGATAGCCAGACTCAATGTGATAGACTCCCGATCTCAGGTTAGTCACGCGTCCCAACCGAAATCCTAGCCATTGCAAAGGTACACATAATAATTAGTTGTGCAATACCAGCTCAAGTGGATAGTGAATGTATGAATGAATGTGTAAATGATGAGTATGCAACTCCTACTCAACAAGTCCACATATCAGTACCGTACATCTTTGTGATCATCATCGGGGTCTAGTATACTCTATGTCAGCTTGTCACCCCTATCCAAGTGCATAACTGGGTAAGTGGAAGATGCAGACCCATTCCTCAAGCTGGTTAATATCGGGCCCGGCTCATCGATAGTGGACCCATTCCTCAAGTCGGTCAAACTCAACTTAGATATTGCCCCCTTACTCAGGCGGGTCAGGTCACACCCCCTCCCAACCGACACGACACAGTGGGAGACGTGGCCTACTAGTATACGACCCTCATGTGCTCATAAATATCCACTCGGTCTAGATGTTGGGGTGTCCCCTGGCCTCGGAGGTTTAAAATTTTTTACCCAAGGACATCTATCATGTCCGTATGCTAGAACCAAATATTTTTGGTGTCCCATCTGGCATCCACGATATGCCTGTGGAGGTCACGACCCTAATGTCGCTAGGGTGTATAGTGGTCATATCACAAAATGTGAGATGTATGAGTCATACTATCTAGTCATGCATCAACCTGCGCGTACCACGCGCTCATATGGGGCAACTCCATCTCTCAGGGAGTCCCATAATAATCTGTCCAATGGCATGTGCTGTGATTAATTACTCCTCATATCAAGCATACATATGATTCACATGGGCATGGATCGTGGAGCTATATTAAGCATGTTATATGATGATAATGTACTCTCCTCAAATCAAGGATGGGCCTAAACGACTTACTCATATAAAAAATGGGCCTAATGAGGCCTAAGGGAAAGTCACAATGTGGATATTTAACCATCATTGCCCATCAATGTGGACATTCAACCAACATTGCTCCCAAGGAGTGGCCCTCATGGGGCTAAACATATATTGGGGCCCATGGCCTCACATAAGGGCCTTACATACAATGTAATAGGCCTCACACAAGAGCCCAATATACATCATAATGGGCCTCACATAAGGGCCTAATATACTTCTAAACAGGCTTCATCATAAGGGCCTCATATACATTATAATGGGTCGCATCACATGAGCCTAATACACATTACAATGGGCTGCATCACATGGACCTCAAATACATTACAATGGGTCGCATCTCATGGGCCTAATACATACCGTAATGGGCCTCATACAAGGACCTCATATACATCGCATTGGGCCACATCCTATGGGCCTCGAATACATCAAAATGGGTCTCGCCAAATGGGCCACAAATACATAATCAAGTGAATTACCGCATCACATGGGCCTCATATACATCAAGTGGACCCATTGCATCATAAGGTGGGCCTAGTAGGGAAACTCTTCACCCAGGAAAAATGGATGGGTAGCCTGAATCATACATCACGGTGGGCCACACAAGTGGACGACATAGATGAAACACGTACAACAAGGTGGGCCCTGCGATTACACAACAGTGGGCCCACCGTCCATGGTCGGATGGTGAGGATTATACAACACATGCATAACAGTGGCCCCACACCTCTCATGGCCGGATGGAGTAGATACAACACGTATATCATGTTGGGCCCACGTTCCATGGACGGTGCAGATAAAACGTGTACATCATAATGAGCCCACATCCAGCACATCGGAACAGACAGGATGGATGAAACACATACATTGCATGGAGTCCCACTGAGGGACGGTGTGGTTGCAAAGCATGCACACCATGGTTGGCCCACACAACATCGTCAAGATGGAAGGTGGGGCTGTAAAACACATGCATCACGGTGGCATCTCATTGTCCCAATTAAGCGGATGGTGGCTTCACATGGGACCCATGGATGCACGGAGTGGATACAACACTACATCACGGTGGGCCCTACCAGCAATGGATAAATAGTGTGTATATAATACAAACATCAGAGGTGGGATCCATCGTCCTGCCTAATGGACGGGTGGAATAACAGATACATAATGGCTTGGCTCCACACAGCACACCGTCCAGATGGACGGTGTGGATATAAAATTCATATAACAAGGTGGGTCCCACCCCCACATGTGCCACACGTGTGGGGTGGGCCCATGTCCAAAACTAATGGATGGAGTGTATAGAACACATACATAACAAGGGCCCCGCACCACTCGTCCAGATGGATGGGTGTGAATATAGAATAGATACATCAAGGTGGGTCCCACCTGCTCACATGTGTCACATGTGTCGGGTGGGCCCACACCTTAATCAGATGGAAGGTGTGTATAAAACACATACATCATGGCAATGGGGTCCACGTCCCCAAACGGACGGACGGTGTTGGATATAATGTATACCTCATGATCCGGGCCCATAGAACTTCTAACGTCAATGCAACAACCATTTGGCTGGGCTGCTAGCCCACCAGCAGATGGACGGTCTGGATTTAACACATACCGCATGATTAAACCCGTTGTTGCGTCCCTAGATGGATGATCTGGATGCAACACATGCTTCTCGGTGGGGCCCACACAACTTCTAACGTCAGCTACATCAGATATATGGCTGTTCAGGTACACCAGCCAACCTGTTCCCACAGCTTGGTGGGTCCCACGTGGGCCCACCATAATATTATATATGTATATATATATATATATACATATACTATGAGGTGGGTCATACCGTCTAAGAGACTGGACGGTGTGGAGTGAGGTACGCTAGCCAATCAGCTTCCATCTCACCGTCCACAGATGAATGGTGAGGATAAAAATAATTAAATATATCGGGGTGGGTCCATGTCAGCGTGGCCCACTAGAGTTCTGAATCAAGCTAGTATTTGTTTTCCCTTTCATGCGGTCCAGCAACAGTTGCTACTGGATGCCTGAGCCTGGATGGTCAGGATCATGTGGGCCCGTTGTCTAAAGAAAATGGATGGATGTGTGGATGTGGGACACACATCATGGTGCATCTAGCACACACACATCAAGGTGGGTCCACGCAGTGGCCCACTGGAGTTTGGATTAAACTGATATTTATGTTTTTCCTTCATCTAGGCCTGTCTAAACGGACGGGCAGCAAGGTGAGTCCCGCAATCGGATGACATAAATCATACATCAAGGTGGGCCATCATTCATGGAGAGAGAGAGAGAGAGAGAGAGAGAGAGAGAGATCGGTGAGATGGAGGGACCCCACCATTATGGGCCCCTCTAAGTTACAAAACATACATTAAAGGGGGTCCCAAATAAGATTCACACCATCAATCGGTGGGCCCCACTTGGTCCATCACAAAAAGCACAATTTAAACCTATAAACACCCACCGTTTACTCTTCTTCTTGGATCCATGGCAAGCAAAACTCCTTGGCTTCTTCTTTGATGGTAGATGATGAAGGTTGAAGGGTTGAGATGAGGGTTTTGGGGGGTAGAAAGTGGGCCACACTTGGCTCTCTTCTCTCATTGAGAATGTCTTGGACAATCTTTCCTCTTTGCTTGCTTGAAAAATGGGTAGGAAAGAGAGAGAGAGAGAGAGAGATTGTAAGGGAGAGGAATGGGTGTGATGGGTGTACTTGACTTAAGAGTTGACTTTGGTTGAGAGAGGGATGGGTGAGTGATGGATGCGTATTTGAGTTATACATTTATTGATTGATTTGATGGATTGTAAAGATTCTCTTAGGTTTACAAATGCACGGTGTTTCTTTGAAATAAACACGGGTCCACAACTCCTGGCCTGGGTGTCGCATCGGCGTGCGAGACGTGGTGTTAGAACCGCGGCGACGGTGTGGTTGTAAGGGTACAAGTCTCGGGTTGAGTTGACTCAGATCTACGGGATACGACTTAGGGTCGCATGCAATCGCCAATTATAGGTCATGGGTTGTTGAAATTCAATGAGAAGGATCGCGAGTGTCTACGGATCAGTATAATCTAGGATACGGGCCTTACAGTAATAGTAGGATTCTTTTTTCTTCTTTATTTTGTTTAGGAGACAAGGAGGTGGATCCCACCTCTGAATTATGGGGTTTAGGGGCACCATCTAGCCATCATTTTGGCCGTCAGAGGTAGGTCCCATGGTCCAACAATCTGGACCATGTCGACAATAGGGTGACGCTCTGGTTGAGGTAGATTTTTTGGCCATGTTGGACCCAACCATGATGTTTATGTGAGGTCCTAAGTGTTAGTGCACTTATTTATCCACTTATTTGTCAATCACGTGGGTCAGTGTGTTAGTAAGTCGACTGAGCCCTTGGAAGCTGAAGATAGAAGACAAATGAAGACATGAAGCATCGAGAAGTAAATGAATAGGTAAATTGGGTTTTTGGTACAAATAGAACTTGTGTGATTCCCTACTTTTATTCTCTCTTCAAGAATCTATACCAGAGAGGTTCATGTCAATCTTCTAGTGATTAATCACTCTAATGAGCATTCCATGCTCCATTGTGAATATATGGATGAACTCTCTCCTTTCTAGAGATTAGATACTAAGCATACATGTAGATATTCATCTAAATTTTTTAGAACACCAATCTAGGTGAATACCTACTAGGAACCTACCCATATAATTAGTTGTAGCAGATTCAACCCAACTCCTATGGCCTTGGTCACCTCATTGGAGCATCAAATGCAAGGCAATTGATCGTATGACCTAAAGAAATTGCATTAACGATTATGGGAGGAATTGAGAAGCTGATTGAACTATGGGAGAGCATCGATCAAGCATCTTAAGCAAGATGCATCAACAAGGCTCAATCCGATAAGTAAGGTTGTCAATTTATAGTCTATATACTCTTTTCTTGTGTAAGATTGAGTATAGAGTTTGTAACCCAAACTCAAATAGGTTCTTTTGTAAGACCTAGGTTTTTGTGTAGAAACGAATTCATCGGACATAGGTGTCAACATGTTAGTCTCCATGGGATCCTTCAACGGGAGTAAATATAGGTCATTAGATTAAGACCATTAGTGGTTATTGGTTAGCCAATAAAAAACCATCTACATCTCCGTGGAAGCCATTGACATGGGTGGAAACGTGTTCCTCCAACATGAGAGAGTAGTTATAGTTTATTGTGTAGGACTATCACCGCATGGGTGTGTATGATTTTCTCCGACACGGGAGTGTACGTGCATCAAGTCATTGTGTAGGCCTTCGGCATGAGTATAAGCTTGTAAAGGTTAGAGGTGAACTTGATTAAAAACCTCCAAGATAGAAAAATTCGGTACACTTGAGGAGAGTGCGTCCGTTGGGAGTGGAGTAGGCAAGTAACTGAACTACTATATATGTTTGTGCTTGTGATTGTCATTTTGTGCACATTTCTATTCATACTCATGAGTTAAATTGGTTGAATTATTTGAATGCTTGAATGGATTGTATGCTAGGCATGTAATTGACTGCACACACACACACACACACACACACACACACACACACACAAGATATCTATTTCACTTATAGACTAGTTATTTATATTGTTGCATCTATTGTAGTTTATGTGATTAGACCCATTTGGCTTGAAAGCATAAGTGTTATTTACCTTATTAGTTTAAATTGATAAATTATTTTAATTAGATTTTTTTGAAAGTGGTCCTATTCTCCCCACCTTTAGGACTTAACTATAATTTTAAGCTCCACTAAGCTGCCGAGTGTTGTGGTTGATAATCCACATAATTTTACTAAGGTGGCAGGCCCACTAATGTGGGACCCAACTTGATGTATGTGTTTTATTTCCATTCCATCCATCCATTTCAGGGGTTGGGACGTAAGTGTGGCCCATCTTGATGTGTGTAGTGTAACTGATGGGTCCTATTAGTGCCAAGGGCCATCCATTAATGATGGATGAAGGTTGTTGTCTAATGTAGTGGTCAGCACTAATACCCTTTGAATGACCTAAATTTGTGGGGTTCGTAGATATGTGATTAGTCCCAAAAATTGTGAGGATATTAGACTTGATAGAGTATATATGTACCAAATTTTGGGTCAATCCAATCTATTTAACACTTTCATCCGATATATGTAATTCAGACAATGTATGTTGTCTAGTGCAATGGCGAGCATTACACCCTTCTGAATGGTCCTGATTTGTGGGGTCCTCAGCTATAATTTCGGTCCCAAATTTTGTATGATGATATTAGACTTGATAGAGCACTTGTGTACCAAAATTGGGATCAATCCGATCTTGTTAACCCCTTCATCCGATTTGTTTAACCTATTCATCTGATCTATACAATTCGGATTAGGTTTACTATCCCAACGCATGAGGCCCATCGTTCTATGTATCTTCTCAACACTGCTATCCAGTGGAACCCACTATTATGTTTGATTTTATCCACACCGTTCATCTAGTAGGCTAATTATAGTGTTTATTTGTCACCTAAACCTGTTCAAATGTGGGGCTTGCTGTAAACCCCATTTTATGTGTGCTTTGACCAACCGGGACCTGTAGTTGTAACCTTTTAGCACTTTGGTTAAGGGAGAACTAGATTAATCATCTTTATTGTTGCTAGAGGGATGGTCGAAGTAGTCGAGTTTGTTCTTTCCGACCATGTCTTTCTCTAACTAGGAGACAACTGATTTTAGTGTCGATGGCTTGTTGTTGTCTTCGGTCGATTTTTTCTTTTCGACCACATGTTTCTGTGCTATTGGTTGATAGGAAAAGTTGAGCAGTGAGGAGATTAATGGACTCAGTGACTAATCTCACATATTACTTCTTTTACCAGTCGAAGAAAGAAAGCATCTAGCGGGGACAACTAGGGAAGAAGGGAACATTGAAAGTAGCACACTTTAAAATTGCTGTGAAGGATTTGGAAGGTGATGACTAAATTCATTATCAGGCGTTGGTTTAGGGGCTGATTACAGGTTCTGTGAATGAAGGGGCATGGAATGCATTGAGCTAATTCGAATTGGCGAGCAAGTAGATTGGGACATTACTGCTCGACCCCAGCCTTAACATTCACGCTTATCTCCATCGTGCCGCCATAAGAGAGATCTCTGCAGATGAGATAGGTCTCCCAAGCTATCTCTGAGACCAATTATCTCAACATTGCTTGTATTGTAGTCCTCTATGAACCAGTCCGAACCAAACTCTTGTTTGTTAAAAGGACAATAAGAATGGTTGGGTTTTTCTAAGTTAAGCGAGAGGAAGAAATTCATATATTCAACAAAAGAATGGGTGGTTATAGAGAAAAAGATATTTCGGTGGCCGAAAGAAGTGAAAGAATATAGATGAGGAATATGATTTACAAAGGTAGATTTAAAGTATTCAAAAAGCCACATTTGAAGAACCCACAAAGACCCTCTGCTGTGGTAAAAACCTTTGGTGGTTGCCTCAAACATGCCTCGATAGAGGTGACCGAGCAAAAATGGGGCAAGGGCTAGTTGTCAACCCTACGCGAGCGCTTCAACCAGATGAACATACTCTTTTGTGATTTGCATGATGCTTACACAAAGTAGATAACAATAGATCCACATCAACGAAAATGTCATATATTTTTTATCATCAATAATGGCATGTGTTTTGGAATGGAGCAACATGAAGTTAGAAAAAGCCTTGTCGCTCTTGTTTGGAAGGGAGAAGTAGTGCTGCTTGCCCTATGTAAAGTTGGGGTAGACTAGATTGCTGAAAGGAAGAAGGTGAGTGAACACGCAAATGTCCACGATCATGGGATTCATGAGACTACATCCAAAGTGAAAGGTGTTGGTCGAATGGCTTCATAAGGCCGAAGCCACAACAAGAAGAAATGTGTCTATTGCATATTCATGTAAAGAAAAACTGATATATTCATAAATGCCAATTTGTCTCCATGTATTTTCATGTTGTTGGGATATATGGGCAAACCATTCTGGCCATTCTTTTAATGCTTTTGGTAAGGATCTTGAAGTTTTGAAGATATTTATAAGGTTAAGAAGAGAGTCAGACTGGATAAGGAGTTGTTCTCCTAAACAACAAGAGAAGAATTGATCCAACAATTGTAGCCGATCGAGGGACATTTTAGATTGAAATGTCGGATTGAGCGTGAGAAATGGTCTATCTACAATAATGGGGGTGGAGAAGATAATTTCGTCCAAAACTTCAGATGAAAAACCCTCCAACTCTCTTATTACATCTTCTTATGGAAGGTTGTATGGCCAGAAGAAGAGGATGCAAACATGATAGTAACAATCTCGACTGGAAACAGCTTATGAAGAAGAAGATCAAGATTCATGTAAAAAGAAAAATTAGTTTGAAATAATGTATATATCGGTTAGAAACATGCGCATTAATGAGAGGATAATTATAGCTCATTGGACGATATGATTGTGCATTAATGGGGAGTTGCCACTTGGAATGAGGGGCCAAACACATTTATTGCAAAGGAAGATGAGCTAATGTCGCTCTCACCTTTTTACCCAGAGGCGAAGCGACATGGGGGGCAATATTATACCCCATTTTTAGCCGATCCTCAAAATAGCCAATCAGGAAGTGACACATGTCATTGCATGAGGAAGAAATATCATGCATTTGGAGCACTTTTTATGGAAACACAGTTGGCACTAAGCTGGATAGTACACGTCATTTGATGATAGGGCGCGACCGAGAAGTTCAAGGGATGAAAAGTGGTTGAGACGAAAGGAACGATTAGAAGAATATAGAGAGGTAAAAGGATCTAAAAGACTGACGTGGCAATGATTTAGCTGTCATAACGGCTGAAGTAAAGAATAGAAATGGATGCAGAGTATCTGCATAACAGAGAAGCTTGTAAATAGAAGGGGAAATCATTAGAACAAATCATCACATACCAACTAAACAAACCAATCACTTTATCTTTCCTTATCATTGCTTTATCTCTATCTTAGGAGTAACGATAATCTTTAGTTATAATCTTTAGATGTAATCTAAGTTTAAACTCTCATGTTGGAGTATTTTCATTTCAATACAAACAATTCTTCATTTAAAAAGGCTCCTACGGTCTTGCCTTGTGGTCGATTGTAAGTATTCCTTTTCTATGTAATTGTCTTTAATCGCCTGGTATATCAAAATTCCATTCATATAGAAGGCAAAGTGTAATTTATCTTCGAAGAAAGAACCCCACCCTTCAATAGTTACCTGATCATCTTGTAATAATCTTATGCGAGTGGCTTAATAGGAGACTAATCTTCTTAGGTCTCGGTCATATATGATCGCATTCGACGTATCTACCTATCCCGATGCTCGGGCTCAAAGTTATTCGATTTGAATCGAGCCACACAATCAATTCTGGCTCTCCTACACACACTATACATGACCAAAATCAAGCCGAGAGCCACACACCAGCTATGACATAATGAGCATCAATGTCGTGCTATTGCATATATATGTATAAGAGTGATGTTATACTTGTGTCCTTGCAATGTAAGTATGGGCAGCATGGCATGAATAGCCATATGTAAAAGTGATGTAAAACTTCTTTGGCTCCCACCCACCGACCTCATGACCTTTGATCTTGTATCATTAACACCACCCACCCCACCTCATTCGCCACTAACTAGACCGTAAACTTCTTTGGGTCGAACACCATCCATTTGGAGACAAGCACTACCTTATTAATCCTTGTTTATAATAACATCACAATATGCCATCTTCTTTAAATTTAAAGACATGTGAGCTTTCTTGACCACTACCACTTTTGGTGGAATACAACTAATTTTACTTTTTGGTCTTTACAAAGTAAAATCCTACCCAGATCAATAGCCTCTAAAGGCTAAGGATTTGGGTACTAATGTCACTATCCTATAAATAATCTAGCCACTTTATCAGGCTATGGATCCTTAGTAAACATATGGGTACAATTATAAATGCTATTTTATCTAGCTCCTATGATTGTCATGATTGTTAAATTTTGTAGTGTCAAAATCTCTTGGAATCTGTATCTTGTGTAGCTCATCTTCATATTCAAGATCATGCAATTCAAGTACAAGTTCAAGATGCTCCAATTCAAGATTCAAGCAACACATGTATAAGAACAAGAGATTTTTACACAGGTTCAAGTACAACATCAAGTGATAGATTAAGCTTTCAAGCTTCAACTATGTTAAGACAATGTGCATTACTCAAAACTCAATGTGAAATACAAGTCACAAGTACTTCAAGTTCAAGCTTCAAAGTACGTCAAGATATCAAGCTTCATGTACTTCAAGATCAACTATCAACCGAAGCGAATGATGATTCAATGTTCAAATATCACTTATATGGTATGAATGACCCTAGATTGACCATAGATTATGTCATATTGATTACATACTTAAATTGGGTCACTATATAATTTTATAAGCTTTTTCTCAACTAGTCTTAGCTTATGTTCGACTAGTCCTAGTACTGGCTCGACCGGTCCAAGGTTTGTTACTAATTTTTAGAATTTTTTGTTACACTCTCGACCAGTCCTGGAGACTGCTCGACCAGTCGAGTGAACAGTACTCGACTAGTCGAGCAGACTCGAATTAAAGTCCAGCAACCATTTTTGGTCCCACTTGACCAGTCGAGTGCAGGGCTCGACCAGTCGTGAAGGCCACTCGACCAGACGAGCGAGCCACTCGACCAGTGGAACAGTCTTATCTTATCGCGCCTGAAATTTTGAATTCTTGTTGGTCCTTCGACTAGTCGAGCTGACTTCTGGGCCAGTCGAGTGAACAGTTTCTGCACTTATAAATAGAGCACAATTTTTAGAGTTTAATAAGTCATTAAAGAAAAATCAAGACACCACTCTGAGAGATAAGTTTGTGATATTCTTAAGATATTTAGTGCTCATTTAATATTCTCTTTAATTTAGCTTTTTGCATTTGATTTTGAGTTCTATATTCCAATCTTATTTGAAGAAGGGATTTAAGTTTTTCCCTTTCTTAGAATCAAAATCAAATCAAGCTAGCCCAAAGTGATTTAATCTAAAAATCATTTAGAACTTAGAACATTTTCATAAGTGAGTGTGAATATTGAACATCTACGTTAAACATCTACTTTGAATTGGTTCTACCGGGCTTCATCAAAAGAGACTATCCAAATAAGTATATTTACATTTCTTGTAAATCTCTTTTTGGTTTTTGAGGTTGTGCCAGAAAAATCTCTCTTTCCTTTTTGGTTTGTCTGAGGTGATCCAAAAAACTCAGAGTGTGGAGTTTTTTGAATTGTGTAAGCTCACTTAAAAGACACAATTGTAAAGGTTTTAGGTGAACCTTGAAAAACCTATTTCATAGTGAACGCTAATATCCACTGTGTGAGGATATTGGGAGTGGAGTAGTTGTGTGGTTGTTTTTTCTAAATAGTTGTTGTACACACAAGCGAACCACTATAATTCCTGGTGTTGTGATGGATGGTTGATTGTGACATTATGTGAATGTTGTAATTTCTTTTTAAGCCTTTGTGGAGAATGTTGTAATCTTATGCAAGTGTGGGAATGTTGTAATAGCTTAGTTTATTTTCTTTGCTATTGTTATTTTCCTCTATATTGGTTTGGGATTTTGATACACAGACCGTTCTAGAAATCGGGTTGTCCTACCATAAGCCATTCATTTTTGGTTTAAGGTTGTCCTTAGAATAACATATGTATCAACCTCTCAATACTCGTACATTTGAGGTTGTTATTCATTTCTACTTTATGGGATTGTTAACTGCTATCTTTGTTTATATTTGTTTAATTCTGCATTTAATTTTTTAATTTGGCACTGTCCTGTTCACCCCTCCCCCCCCCCCCCTCTCCTCTACGACTCTTAGCTCGGCCTTTTCAACAATGCCTAGGTTTTCTCCAATTTTAATGTTTAAGGTAGGTTAATTAGGCTTGCCTAACCAATAACATGAGTAAAGGCCTTACAGTGGATTAACCTTATTAACATACAAACTATGAGCCGAGTTAAATCTATGCATCATATCACATTTGAACATCTTCAACGCTAAAAAATAAAATTAAAAATAAATAATAATAATTTAAAAAAGTCTTAAACACAATGATATGATTATCAAGCTTTGTAACTGTATGCATGACCTTACATGAGATTGAAATCTCATCACTATTGGGAGCGTTGCACAAAAACCTTAACATCTCGCCTCTCAAAAACACCAGAATTATGGGATATAATAAAGCAATGAAATAAATCAAAGCATAAACCACACGATACAAGGGATTTTACGTGAAAAACCCTTAAAGAGGTAAAAACCACATGACCTCGTCCAGAGCAACAATTCACTATGAAGTAGAAAGTTACAACCGATCACAAGCACACACCGCTTGGATCAAACCTTCTTCACTCACACAGGAGTAAATGAATAATAAGAGAATAATAAAAATGAAGAGATCTCACTGATCACGAGAACATAGAAGTGTTGAAACGTCAACTGCGAAGTAGATCACCTCTACGAGCAGAACCTCCCTTCCATAAGCTTCTTCTCTTTCTTTTTTCTCTCTCACCTTTTGATAGCCCTAAACCCTCTAGCAAAACCTTGTAAAGCTTTAGAAAATTCTCTTGCATGACCTTAAAATAACCCTAGGACCCCTATTTATATTTTAAGAAACTCCTTTTTGCACCTCTGCGAAAACTGCCTCAAATTTACGCATTCCGCACCAAATCCAGACTGAATCTGCGTAACCCTCGACTAGTCGAGCATTATGAAATTCTAAAACAAGTAGCTCGCTGGACTTTGAGTCGAGCACCGCTCGATTGGTCGAGCAGTGCCGTCGATTGGTTGAGCAGCGCGGTAATGCCAAGATTTGTAGCATTCGATCCACATCACATCTCCTCTGAACTAAGGAGGAAAACTCCATCAAATCTCTTCCTTTCTAACTCAGGAGGAATTCGTCTTCTTCAAGTCAGCTAGGCTTCTACAAACCTCTAACTTGCCCTCGAGCAATGCCTTGATCATCATGTCTGACCTATTATTGTTTGTGTGGACCTTCTCAAGCTGTAACACATTTTATTTCAAAGTATGCTTGATCCAGTGATACCGAATCTCTATGTGCTTCGACTTAGAATGCTGACTTAGATTCTTGCTTAAGTGTATAGCACTTTGACTATCTCAATAGACCATGTGCTGCTCTTGCTTTAGACTAAGTTCTTATAAGAACTTTTTCATCCAAAACATCTCTTTACATGCCTCTATGGCTGCAATGTACTCGACATCTGTCGTCGATAATGTTTTGACCTTCTATAGCTTGCTCTGCCAAGAGACCGTTCCCCATGCAAATGTGAACATGAACCCCGATGTAGACTTCCTGGAATCTATGCTACCTGCCATATCTGCATCTGTGTAGCCTTCAACACATGTTTTCCATCATCATAGCATAGGCTCAACCTGGATGAGCCTCTTAGATATCGCAGTATCCATTTCACCGCTACCCAATGTTCTTTGCGAGGATTGAAAAGATACCAGATGACAATACCAACCGCATATGCTATGTCTGTGCGCGTACACACCATAACATACATCAAACTTCCTACCGCTGACGCGTAGGGGTATCTTTCTCATCTCATCCACCTCTACCTTGGTCTTGGGACACTACTTGTCGCTTAATTTGAAGTGACCATCTAGTGGAGTACTGACCAACTTCACCGTATTCATATTGAACCGCTCTAGGACTTTCTCAATATACCGCTCTTGTGACAACCAAAGCTTTCTGCTGCTTCTGTCACGGGTTATCTCTATTTCTAGGATCTGTTTAGCTGGGCCCAAGTCTTTCATCGCAAACGACTTACCTAACTCATATTTCAGCCTGTCAATCTTCTTGATGTCTTTACCTATGATGAACATGTCATCAACATATAACAACAGAACTAAAAAATCACCATTTGAGAAGTTGCGCGTGAACACACAATGGTCCGACTTCGTTCTGTCATATCCATGCTTTAACATGAACGAGTCAAACTTTTTGTACCATTGCCTTGGAGCTTGTTTCAGCCCATACAAGCTCTTCCTTAGCCTACACACCACATGCTCTTTGCCCTTGACTTCGAATCCCTTTGGTTGGTGCATGTAGATCTCTTCTTCCAGGTCACCATGGAGAAAGGCAGTTTTAACGTCTAACTGCTCTATCTCCATATTCATGCTAGCCGCCAACCCAAGCAACACTCGTATGGATGTCATCTTTACCACTGGTGAGAATATTTTCTCGAAGTCTATACCTTTCCTCTGACCAAACCCTTTCACCACAAGTTTGGCCTTGAACCTCGTTTGTGAATTCTTCTACTCACTCTTCTTTCTAAACACTCACTTGTTGCTTAGAGCTTTTTTACCCTTAGAAAATTTCACCATATCATAGGTGTAGTTCTTATACAAGGATTTCATCTCCTCTTGCATAGCTTTCAACTACTCCCCCTTATGCTCGTTGGCTAGATCCTTAGAATAATCTTCTGGCTCTCCCCCATTAGTGAGCATAATGTACTCATGCGATGAGTACCTCTTGGACGGATGCCTGCCCCTAAATGACCTCCTCACTTGTGGCTCAACAGGTGGATCAAGTGGGGGCTGCTCCCCCGGTCCATCTTCTATAGGAACTCCCTCGTCCTTTGCACTTTGTTGTACTCACGCGTTATCAGGCATCATAGGAGGAGTAACCAGATCCATGTCTTCTAGCTCACCTGAACTAGGTTGAGTCTTCTTTAGCTTACAAATGTCTTCTATACATTGATCTTCAAATAAAACCACATCTCTGCTCTTGACGAGCTTCTTCTCAGTCGAATCCCACAATCTGTAGCCGAACTTTTCATCACCATATCCTAAGAACACACATTGCCTGATCTTCATATCAAGCTTGGACTTCTCGTCTTTTGGTATATGAATAGATGCCCTGCATCCAAACACCTTAAGATGACTGTACGATGGATCTTATCCAGTCCACACCTTCTCAGGTACTTCTCTATTTAGTGGGGCTGATGAAGACTTATTTATCAAATACATTGTCGTATGCATTACTTCTCCCCAGAACGTCTTTGGCAATTTTGCATGGGATAACATGCATCTGATTCTATCTAAAATGGTGCGATTCATTCTTGCAGCCACACCATTATGGTGGGAAGTCTTGGGAACCGTCTGTTCATGCCATATACCCAGGGACTTACAATACTCATGGAAGTTACCAATATATTCATCACCATTGTCAGTGCAGATGCACTTTAATGATCTACCCGTCTCTCTCTCGACCATAGTATAAAACATTTTAAGCACACCAAAGACCCCGTCCTTGGATTTCAAAGCATAAACTCAAACCCTTATAGATGCATCATCTATAAAAGTAACAAAATACATTGCCCCACCCAAGGTTTTTATCCTCATAGGACCACAAACATCAGAACAAATCAAATCTAATGCACACAATTTATTAATACGGAAAACAAATTTAACAAATGAAATTTTGTGCTGTTTCCCTGATAAACAGTCAACATAGGTTTTGAGAGGTATACCTGTCATGTCTGGAAGGAGCCGCTTCTTTGCTAATAGCTGAAGTCTTTTTTCACTCATGTGGCTTAGACGCCTGTGCCACATGTCAGTATTTAAATCTTCCACTGCATTTAACCTACCCTTGCACATACTGACACTTGTCTTATAAAAGGTGTAATACTTATTTCCTCTGGCTGCGATCCATGAACCCTTGATGAGGTTCTAGCGCTTACCAACAAATCGGCTTTCATAGCCATCATCATCCAACCTTCCCGTCGACATCAAGTTGAGGCGAAGGTCAGGAATGTGCCTGACATCCCTAAGAACCAATGTGCAGCCCACATTGGTCTTCACACAAATATCATCGACTTCTACGATCTTCGATATGCCAGAATTTTCCATCTTCACGGTCCAAAAGTCACCTGACTTGTAGCTTGTGAAGAAATCCCTACATGGGGTCGCATAAAACGAGGCTCCCGAGCCTATCACCTAGTCGGTGTCCTGATTCGTAACCGTGAGACAAACATCATGATCTGCCAAAAGAATAACTACAACTTCGCCATCTGAAGCGACCGTAGTGGAGTCTGATTCATCTTCCTTCTCATTTTCTTTTCCTTTCTTATCATTCTTCTTCTTATGACATTCATGCTTGTAGTGACCCTTCTTGCCAAAATTTTAGTATTCAATATCCTTCCTAGTACTCAACTTTTCTTTTGATTTATCTCGAGCCTTCCCACCCTTTCTGTTCTTTCCTCTCCCCTGATCTTATCTCATAAGGGCCTCTTGTTGAGTAGACCCTTGAGACTTCCTCCTTATCTCTTTATTCAAGAGACAACTGGTTACCTGTTCTATAGACACCTTTCCATTTGGCGCGGAGTTACTCAGAGACACCACCAATGTCTCCCAACTGTCAGGCAATGCGCTAAGCAATAGCAAAGCCTATAATTCATCATCCAGGACCATTTTCATAACGAAGAGTTGGTTCAATATATTGCTGACCTCATTCATGTGCTTAGTCACAGAACCATCATCTTTGTACTTGAGATTCACAAGTCTTCTTATCAGAAAAATCTTATTGCTGCCTGTCTTCCTCCCATATAAACCCTTATAATTTTAGTCATAGGTTAACGACTGAGGTTTCCGTAGACACATGGTGGAATTCAGAATCGTCCAGCCATTGTCTAATAAACCCAACTACCTTCCGGTCCAACTTCTTCCAATTATTATCTGACATATCCTTAGACTTTGCTGATATGCCTAAAATTGGAGCATACAAGTTCTTGCAATAAAGCAAGTCCTCCATCTTAGCCTTTCATATGGTCTAGTTAGAACTATTGAGACTGATCATCCTTGATGAACCACCTTTCATAATTCAGAAATTATCTCACTCCGTTCAACCAACCTGAACGCTCTGATACCACTTTGTTGGAAGTGTTACACAAAAACCTTAGGATCTCGCCTCCCAAAAATACTAGAATTATGGGATATAATAAAGTAATGAAATAAATTAAAGCATAAACCACATGACACAATGAATTTTACATGGAAAACCCTCAAAGAGGTAAAAACCACAGGACCTCGTCTAGAACAACAATTCACTGTGAAGTAGAACGTTACAACCAATCACAAGCATACACCGCTTGGATCAAACCTTCTTCACTCATGCAAGAGTGGATGAACAATGAGAGAATAATAAAAATGGAGAGATCTCACCGATCACGAGGACGTAGAAGTGCTGAGACGTCGACTGCGAAGTAGATCACCTCTACGAGCACAACCTCCCTTCCACAAGCTTCCTCTCTCTCTTTTCTCTCTCACTCACCTTTTGATAGCCCTAAACCCTTTAACAAGCCCTTGTAAAACTTTAGAAAACTCTCTTGCATGATCCTAGAATAACCCCAGGACCCCTATTTATAGTTTAAGAAACTCCTTTCCGCACTTTTGCGAAAACCGTCTCAAATTTACTCAGTTTGCACCAAATCTGGATTGAATCTGTCTCAAATTAGTCGAGCGGCCCACTCGATCAGTAGAGCCTGACCCTCGACTGGTCGAGCACCACAGAATTCCAAAATAAATAGTTTGCTTGACTTTGAGTCGAGCACCACTCGAGTAGTCGAGCGGCCCACTCAACCGGTCGAGCAGTACCCTCGACTGGTCGAGTAGCATGGTAATGCTAAGATTTGTGACATCCAATCCGCACCACATCTCCTCTTAACTGAGGTGGAAAACCCTATCAATTACATCTTAAATATTCTCAACCAATGAAAAACCCTTAACTACTCCAAAAGAATCCTCATTAAGCTGAATATCCATGGTCCCGGGCATTAGCATTTATGGGAAGTCATACAAAGGAAAAAATCTAGATGCCAATGGCCGTGACTATTTGACCATTTGAACTTTTAAATCGGAGTACTTGACTATTTGACTATTTCCATCTAAAACATGCAGTCTCCTAACCTTTCAATAATCAAATGATTAATATATTTCGCTCTAAGAGATTTTTCTTTTTTTTTTAATATCATCCACGTGGTTTGGATCATCAAAGAAGGCCCAAACCCAATGGCTGAAGTATGTGTGTATATTTGGAAATGCATTCTATAATACCTAGAAGAGAGACCGTGTAGACCGGCCTAGAAACTTTCGTACCTCTTCTAATATATTGTGTTGAGGCCGTGTCATATGCCAGTAACGGCTTCGAGTGCAGGTAATGTTCCAGAAGATTAGACAATCCTAACGTGACTATGTCCGGCCGTGCTTGATTTATAGGAGACGCGGATTGCCTTTCGCAGAAAGTTCCTTAGCTGCGAAGCTAGGTTGGGCCCTCCATGTTTATCAGAAATCCACTCTATCTATTTGTTTTGTCAGCTTATTTCAGGACATAGAGACAAAAAATCAGGATAATATAAAACTCAAGTAGGTCACAGGAGAGGAAACAGTGGGGATTGAATGAACACTGTTGAAACATTCTCATGGCCACATAAGTTTTGTATCAGGCTAAGTTTTCTGGTGTTTTGTGTTCATTGCACTGGGAATGATCTTATAAATGGTTTAGATGGCATGTAAACATCAAAGTGGACTTAGGAAGGTTTCAACGGTGAGCATTTCTTTCATCACTCTTCCCTATCATGTGGCCAAATTGAGTTTTGGATTCGCCTGATTTTTGGCCCCCTATCCTAAAATGAGCTGAAAAAAAGCATGGACGGGATGGATTTCTAAATAATAATAATAAAAATAATATGGGCCCACAAGCTTCCCAATGCAGGAGCTTCCAGCGAAAGCGCAGGCAGGCCGCGTCAACTCACGGGTGATTGACTGATTGCGCGGATTTCCTGCGAAAGAATTCCCTGAATCGAGAAGTTAGGTGTGCCCACTGTGATGTCATGGAAAATCCACCACGTTCATCAGTTTTGCAAGATCATGTTAGAACCCGCTCAAAACAGATGGAAATCCGCAACTCACATACGCCACAGGAGAGGGGATTGAACATACACCGTTGAAACATTTGTCTAGCCACAGAAGTTTCGAATCAGGCTAATTTTTATGTTTTCACTTCATCCTAGTATGAATGTACTTATGAACGGTATGGATGGTATATAAGCATCACGGTGGACCCAAGAAGGTTTCAATGGTAGGAATTTACCTACACATGTTTTCCTGATATATGGATCACTTGAGCTTTGGATTTAGATCACTTTTGGGCACATCACTTAAAATGATCTTGCAAAACCGATGGACGTGGTGGATTTCCACTAAACATCACGGTGAACCTCACCTAACTTCCGGTCGCAAAAAGTTCCACTAAATGCGGAATCCGCGTCCGGGTAGAAGCGGTCCATGCACGTGTTTTCCACCCGTTAATCGCAAGGTTTTATATGCTAATAAACATTAAAAGAGTCGGGCACGGATTAGAGGCTCCAAGGGCCACCGAGGGCCAACATGATTTATAAATTTTAACCACACAGTCCATCAAATTTAACCTATCATTTTAGATCATAAACCTAAAAATATAGAAGATCCAAAGCTCAAATGGACCACAAAGTTGAGATTAAATTTCTTAGGAGCCACAGGTGTTTTGGATCAAGATGATATTTGTTTTTTTTTTTACTTCATCCAGTTTTATATGAACATATCAACAGATTGGATGGAAAATAAACAACACGGTGGACCTAAAAATGTTTCAATGGTGGCCATCCTTATCACTGCTGCTTCATGTGGTGTCTTCCTTATTTTTGTCACATAATTTAAAATAATATGAAAAACTGGATGGACAGTATGGATAAAATTAATACATCACGGTAGCCCATCAGTTGCCCTCGGAGCCTCCGCCTGTCCGGAGTTCCGAACAGGCGGGGTTAGTACCTAATCCACGCGCAAAAGAGTCTTTCTTAAGCATTTATGTGGAAATATCGTTGGCTGATTCTTTCTAAGACAATTTCTCGATGAATTCGCCAAAGGCACCCTAAACAAGCGCTTTTTACGCTCCTTTTATGGCAATCCTGAAATTCCAAGTAAAAAGGAGGGCAGTTCGTGACAATATATGGTGGGTGCATCTCACCGTGACAAATACCTCCGATATGGAGAAAATTATCACTGTAGACGCCACCTTTTATCCGGCTTCTTTTTGGGAAGGTAAGTTCCTCTCATTTTGAAGATATCACGTGGAATTGATTAGGCAATAGTTTTAAATTTCTGACCTTCTTTATTGCAAAATTCTTGTGTTTCTGACACGAGTACACACACTACGATGTATACCTCCCCCGGTAAATGTGTCCAACATCAACACTGTGCATTTAATGAGTTGCCGTTAGGTCACATGATATCTTAAAAATCAGCTCTACCCGGAAATTAGGTGAGCCATATCATATAAAATCATATATAGACATACGGAAAACATATAAAAACACTTGGTGGTGCTGTCTAAGTTTTGGATGGGGTTGAAACTTGGTCTGACCCCTTGTACAAGTGGGACACACACAATAAAATGGCTGAATTTATGAATCACATCTCAGTAGCCCAATAAATGATTATAAATACTTTAATGGGAGTGTAACCCCTCTCAACTTTTTTATGTGGTGTGGCCTACCCAAGTCATGGATGGACTTGATTTTTAACATCGTCGCCCACCATGAAATGGTGCATCTGGCTGATGGGGTAGATGTTGGACACACATCATGGTGGGGCCCACATAGCTTGACTTCATAGTGCCATTTCCCACACACACACATATATATATAGGCGCGCGCGCACACACACACACTAATTTATAAATAAATATTTTTAATATTTTATTTTCAACTAGATTTTTCTAATATTTTTGTGAGAGAAATGTCAAAATATATAGGAAATTCTCACGAGAAATTTCTAAGCCGAGAAGTGGCCGAGAAGGAGATAGAATGTGCGCTCGAGTTAGGATAGGGTGTTTCCACATGCTGACTTTTGGATTTGCCTCACCTGTACCCCAACCGTCACTTAATTGTACATTAATTAATGTCACGAGTCATCAAGGGGCTCTGTACAAGGAACACCTGCTGCAATCCATCATACGTGCCAGTTTGGCCGACAGGAACAGCATCCAAGCCGTCCTTCAAATGGGTTTGACCTTGTAGATGTTCTCGCCCAAACGTGAATCTGGTCCACTCAGCAGGTGGGCCACAATATTACAAACAGTTGGACGGATAAAGAGACTTCAACCAAGTATTTCTCATGTATTCATTTGCTATGTATACTTTGGCCACCTGATGGGTTTGCTGGGCTCTAATTCTGTCATGGGGCCACAAATCTGGTGAATGGCTTCATTTTAATTGTGTATGCGAGTATGTGTATGCCCCACATGTTAGAGTTGTATTTGACTGTTTTTGAACTAAACACCTTATGACTGACGGCACCAAAATAGCTTAATTAAGACCACATTTATGGATATTGGCTTGACGACTCAACCACCAGTAAGCAAGGAGCCGGTCAATCTGTAAAGGATAGGGTTAATCGTAATAACTTCTTTTTTTACTTAAAATTAATATTTTTTATTACAATGGTGATAGGTTGGTCATGTTCGTAAACAAAAAAAACGTTTAGAAAGAAAACAAGAAATATAATGCCTAGTGCTGATTTTATTAATTTGAATATGGAAGCATTATGATTGATGAAAATAAATAAATAAATAAAGTAGAAGCAATTATCAATGATGGTTTGAGCAGGCGAAACGCCGTGGACAATTGACAATTTTCTGAACTTGAGCGGTTGTAAGATGGTCATCAATACTTAGACCGTCTTAATTTGACCAGCAGGCTATGACCAGGGTATCACTAAGGACTTCAAGATTTATGAATTTCCAATGACAAGGTCATAAATAAAACTCTAAATCTGATTTATTGTAGTGAGGAGCTGGATAGAAGGGGATAGAGTAAAATAAAGTTACGTTAGTTAATCGTTAGTTAATCTGATTGATACAATTTGGTGTCGGACAAAAGTGGAGAGGTAAAACCAAAGCTAGATAAAAGTCGAGAGGTAAAACCAAAGCTAAGGTAAAATAAGATAGGTATCTATGTAGTGAAAAACTACAGTGGTGTGAGTGCGTGGGTGTATGTAGAGTGTAATTGCATGTGTAGAAAAAAAGAAAAAAGAAAAAAGAAAGAAAATGAGATAAATGTCCATGTAGGATGGAAGATTTGATACGAAAGGTGAGCTTAAAAAGGTTTGTTGTACTTGGATTGATAAGGGCTTGGAGCTATTCATTTTCTATTGTTTTTTATAAACCTAAATTACGTAGTGTCCTTGCACATGGTCACTTGACTTTTGGGGTTGATGGTCGGATTGCTTAGTGGCCTTAGCTCAATGTGCTTTTAATTTGAGGACGAGCCAACCATCTTGCCATGTGTGGTTGTGTTTCTTATCTCCTTGGTGCACCACTTAAGGTTACATCCGTGCGTTGCCAATTAAATCCGACTATTTGTCACTGAATGTCACCACCTTCCTGTTGTGCTAAGTTACATACGCTCTTTGAGTGTTTTATGTATGTGCAACCTGTATATTCTTGCCACTCGTCATCGGCAATCACTGCCTCTAGGATTTTAGTCACACTTATATCTCATGTATTATGGCATTTTTATTTGACATATGGCTATGGTAAAAGTGTAATCTCGAATTCTCACAATCTTACTAATGCATTCCATTGATACCTTTTCTATCTTTTATACAAATGTGTCCCAACACGTGGCAGCAGTTTATTTATTGAATTTGACCATGATAAGTCGGCTGTAAACACACTGCACCGGTCATGAAGTTCCTGCCTAAGGATGTTGGGTGGGGCCACCGCCATGTTTGTGAGGAATCTACTCCGTCAATCCGTTTCAATAGCTCATTTTAGGACATGTGACAAAAAATGAAGTGGATCCAAAACTAAAGTGAGACACATGGGAGGAAACAGTGGGGATTCAGTGAGAATGGTTGAAACATTCTTGTGGCCATAAAAGTTGTGTCAGGATAATTTTTTTATATTTTAATACTGACATTATAAACGGTTTGGATGGCATATAAACATCAAGGTGGAGCTCAGGAAGGATTCAACTCTACGAATTTTTTTCCCCAAATTTCCCTCTCGTGTGACCTACTTGAGTTTTGGATCCACGTCAGTTTTGGTCACATGTCCTAAAATGAGCTCACAGAATGGATGGACGAGGTGGATTTCTCACAGACATCACGGTTGGCCCCACCCAGCATCCTTGCGCAGAAAACTTCCTGCCAAAGGCAGGAAATCCGCGTCTTAGGTGCCCGGTACAGGCGCGTGGATTAGCAAGTTCCCTTACCAAAGCTTGAATATATCACAGGTATTACTACTCTGGCAGTTGGATTGGAGTTTTTCAATGACACAAACCAAAACCGTTTATGACACGGCCTTCTCTCGACAGCACATGCCAAAAAAGATTAAAAAGGAAAAAAAAATAATAATCTGAAATTGAATATTTCAATTCATTGATAATACAAAATTAGTTACAATGACATGTTTAAAGCAAAAGAGCTAAATCGCCAAAGAGTTTAAATAATTTAATGGGGAGTTTTTATTTATTGTTTTTTCTAAATACAAAGTCAAAATGGATGGCGGGAGTTTAATCACCATTGTTTCCTGTGGCTTAGTTGACCCGAGATTTGGATCTGCTTCATTTTTGGGCCCATGCCTTAAAATTAGCTGGAGAAACGGATGAATGGCATGGATATAAGACGAATACATCAAGGTGGGCCCCAAAGTCAGGGATTCACCCACCTCGGTGCATCCCTGGATCCAGGAAGTTGCGTCCTTTACGTTTCAATCATCTCTAGCTTTAGAATGTTTTAGATAAAAATATTGCAAAGAGTGCATCTAGAGGCATGAGAAGTGCCATGGCTCCACGTCATTGTTACACGGCGTGCATGGGATAGATTGAAACAGCTCATGTGATGAGTCAAAAAGTAAATGTGTTACAAAGTGCAGACTATTAGAAAAATCATACACTTCAGTACAAATTCACCAATGCCTTTGGTTCAATGAAAATGAGTTGGATTTATTAGATGGAAAGTCCAATCAAAGTAGACTTTAGAGCCCATTCAGATGCACTTCCTTTAAGAGAGTTTTTGTACTCTATATATATATATATATATATATATATTATCAACTCAACAAAATTAGATCTGATTGATTTTCATCAAGTCAACTTTTGGTGCAAGGAGGGACATCATGATGTTGATCAATCTTCCTCGGGGGGTAATAACTCCGAATCCACGGAGCTCTCTGGACTCCTCACATAGCTTCCTCTAATACATGAGCGATATAAAAGTAGGAATAATTAATAATAAATTTAACATAATTTAATTGATCCTAAAAAAATGAAATTACAACTCTTTAAATAAGGATAACCAACTTAGAATGGAGTTTTAAGCTTACACTCCAACTCAAACACCCTAACAATATTATTTATAAACTTACTATTTATAGATGACCTCTATTCCTATTAGACTCCATGGTTTTCGGCAAAAAATAATAAGTATCCAATTTGGCAACACGTTGTTCTCCTAACTTTTCTAAGCCCTTTACATATTGGGCGCGACTTAGTTATACCACTCAAAAGATCAAAAGTTATATTCAAACTAAACCTTACTATTTATATTAAAAATTATACTCAAAGGGCCTTTTGAGTTGATGCGATTGAATCTCACAAAACAGTTATAGGTAACCCGGCTTAGCGGGGTTAGTTGGCTTAAGTAGGTCAGTTTATCTCAAATTCATATATAATATATTGAAAAACTCATCCTAATTTGCAAGATACAACTAATTTAAGGTTTTGACCATCTAAACTGTTTCCGCCTCAGATCAGGCCTTCTCTTATCCATCTTTGCCATGAAAGTGTCTGTGACCTGCTCTACATCAATTTTATAGTTATTTTGCCAAGTGAGAGATGACATGAGGCTTGCATAAGTGCATTTAAGTGGACAATAATAATGAGTTAAGCCTAAAACATTACTTTTAAGAGTGCAACAAAAAAAAACAAAAAATTAAAGCCACTCAATTTTAATTGTGTAATTGTCAAACGTATTGCAGTCAAGGCTAGCAATGGGCCTAACCAGATGGTCGGTTTACAACGTGGGTCCAGGCTTGAGCCTTTAACATAAACCTCGCATTGCCATTCTTTTTGTTTTTTATGAATTATCATTATTTTGTGGATTGTATAATGTGATGTTATTAATTATATTTTAAAAAATGATGTATGGCAGATATGCAAGTCATATTAAGGGTATTCAGTGTATAAATAGAGGTCATTGTTCAGTGATGTAGACTACTGATCTACTGTGACCTACCGTAACCAAGCCCTAACTCTCCCAAATGGAAAGATTCTAGCCGCCCATATCTGATCTTCTTAGAATTTAACGTGAAGCGTTATTGTACTAATTTTCTTTTTTATGTTTACTACACGTGTCACTTGCAGGTGCTCCAAGCTCGATGTAACTTGGACTTTGCAAAGTTCACACAGTGCATGTAGTCTAAAAGGGTATCGCTTACTATAAGTCTAAGTCTGGCTCATATCTAATCAAATATACATAAGAGGGGAATTAAGGTTTTCAGATATATGAATTTGCATGCATGGCAGTTTCTCTGCCTTCGTAGTTGTGTCTGAAATAATTTTCATGTGGGGCCTGTTTTGATACAGTACCACACTTATATGGTGGACCGGAGTTGAACACGAACGACCGACAATATTTGGAACAACAAGAAATGTTTACACCTATGCCGATTTCGCTGGGGTTCTTCATAGTCAATCAAATAAGTGTAATGCATAGACAATCGATCTTATGCTTGGTGATTGTATAACATTAGATGGAATCTATGATACCACTGTTATCATTGATATAAGTCTATTCATAACTGTTAGTTCGTTACGATCTTCCAAAAACTCGTAAGCCGGGCATGGTGGTATGTGATACTGTGTTCAAGTTATGACGTATGTTGAGGTGATGAGCCTCCCCATAGTGTCCGTTGAGCACCAATGGAAGTGATCTCATATCACAATAGGATACTTTGTTGTTGCTAATTAATTTTGCTCACGAGCCATATTACATTAGGATATTTAGTTATTGGTGACAACCTACCATACTATTATAAGAATTAGGTGGCGAGCTCATTCTGCATTAACTTGTGTTGGCTGAAGAGCCTTTACTTTATTTGTGATGTCCTTGGGTGACAAACCCTTACCGTTTGATTGATTGTACAATTTGGACTCTTAGGTGGTGGAACCAAAATTGGATCAAGTAACGCTGGTGAGGAGCCACTACGTGCCACAACGAGCCACGTGATCTAGTTAGTGACTCGTGGTATAATGGCGATATCCTAGTTTCGTTAAATTGTTGTTTGAACATGGATAAATAAGTATTTGAAAAATCATGCATATCCTGGCATTTGTTGATTATGTTGGTGGTGAGACATAGTTCAGTTGGATGGTTGTGTTGCTAATTTATTATGTTGATGAGGAAGTGCTACAATTGTTGTTATTTCTGTGACATGCATTCGCATATCATATCATCCATGCATTTAATAAATTAGTCTAGAAACTTATTTGTTTTGTTATACTGTCATTAACTGTGCTTGATTGTGTTGATGACATGTGTAACTTAGAATAATGGAACCATTGAGTTGACCACTCACTCCCATATGTGACTATGTTTTAAGACACTAGCTATAAGATTTTGTCAATGCATGTACACTCAAGGTCGACACACTAAAGGAGTCGTATGTGGATATTATTGAGAAGTTCTCGTACATCTAGATGTTAGATAGGCAGTTGTAGTCTGGCTTATTTCCTTGTCGGGATGTTGTGGATTGTTTTAGGCAAGAACACTTTATTCTTATATATATATATTGAGTCCTCAACTGAGTGGACTCTGTGATTGGATGGATGTGTCTTGTATATTTTTGGATTCTTAACTTATGTGCACTTATACTCAGATTCCTATACAATATTTAATTTACGTCTTATGATTATTTAAATGCCAATATAACTATAAATGGATATCACACTTCCGCAAAGTAAAAATAACACTTGGAATATCAGGGATCGAGTTCATGCTCAACCTTTGAAATTCAGGGCGTTACAAGTTATGAGTAACTTTTTTACTTAAATTTACTTAATAATTTTCAATTTTTTAATTTTTTTTTAATTTTTTAATTTTAATTTTTAAATTTGTCATAAGTTACTGAAGAGAGGCATCGGAAGAGATGTAAATGCTATCTTATCTAGCTCCTAGGTTTGTCAAATTTTGTTATGCCAAAACTTCTTGGATTCTGTATCTTGTTTAGTGGTTATTGTAAGATCAACTTCATGTTATCCTTGCCAATCTTGTCTACATTCTAGTACAAGATCAAGTCATGCAAGTACAAGATCAAGAACTTCACTTTCAAGAACAAGAAGTTCAAGTACAAGATCAAGAGGTTCAAGAAAAAGAAGTTCAAGTACTATATCAAGTTTTCAAGCTTCAACTACTTCAAGAGAATAATATGTGATAAATCAATCTCACAAGGTTTGTTTGACCTTAGACTGACCTTAGGATAGGTCATACAATATCATAAGTCATTTGATAATTTTATAGGTCATTTTTTGACCAGTCCTAGTCATGGTTCAACCAGTTTTAACACTAGCTCGACTAGTTTAAGAATTCCCTTGACTAGTCTAAGGTTTGTTGTGAATTTTCGAGATTTTCTATTGGACCCTCGACCAGTCCTGGAGACTGCTTGACTAGTCGAACAGGCTCGACTCAAAGTCCAGCAACATTTCTGGGTCCCACTCGACCAGTCGAGCAAGCCGCTTGACCAGTCGAGTGGTGATCTTATCTTATCGCGCTAGAAATTTTGAAAAGTTGTTGGTCCTTCAACCAGTCAAGCTGACCACTAGGCCAGTCAAATGAACAGTATTTTTGCCTATAAATTGAGGACAATTTTCAAAGTTTTTTAATTCATTCAAAGTTATTCAAGTCACAACTCTGAGAAACTTGTTCCCACATTCTAAAAGCTAATTGGTTAGTATTTAAGATTCTTTTAATAAATTTTTTACATTTGATTTTGAGATCTCATTTCTTTTAAAAAGGGAATATTGATTTTACCTTTTAAGAGATCAAAATCAAATCAAGCTAGCCCAGGATTGTTTTAATCTAAAAATCATTTAGACCTAAGAACCCTTTCATATGTGAGATTGGACATTGAACATCTACATCGAATTGGTTCTATCGGGCTTCATCAGAAGGAGAATCTTCAGATAAGTACATTTCAATTTTTTGTATTTGGTTTGTAACATTACCAGAAAATCTTTCATTTTGGTTTTAACTAAGATAGCCAGAAAATCTCAGTGAGTGGGGTTTTTAATTGTGGCAGCCATTTGAAAACACAATTGTGAAGGTTTTGGGTGAACCTTGGAAAACCTATTTCATAGTGAAAGCTGATATCTCGTGGGTGAGGATATTGAGAGTGGAGTAGTTGTGTGGCTGTTTTCTAACAGTTGGTGTACACACAAGCGAACCACTATAACTGTTGGATTTGTAGTGAATGTTTATTTTTGTACATTTGTGGTAAATGATTATAATTTTCTTTCTGCACATGTGGTGAAGGTTGTAATAACAGTAGAAATTAATTTCTAATTTATTATTTTTTTTCTCTGTATTAGTTTGGGATTTTGATACACAGACCGTTCTAGAAATTAGGTTGTCTTACCATAAGCCATTGGTTTTTAGTGTAAGGTTGTTCTTAGAACAATATTTGTATCAACCTCTCAAAACTTGTGCATTTGAGGTTGTTATTTATTTATGCTATTTGAGATTGATAAGTGCTATCTTATTCTAGTTCCTTCTTTATTCTGCATTTAAATTTTAATTTGGCATAGTCGTAATCCCCCCCCCCTCTCCCTAAGGACTGTTAGCTCGGCCTTTTCAAGAGACAAAAGAGAGGAGAAGCTGATAAGTTTGTTGTTTACCAAACATACTTATCTACTTAATAAGTAGAAACTAAGATAAGCTATTTAAAGCATAAATAGCTCATCTTAAGTAACTTACGATCTAAACGTCCCCCTTAGAACCCTTTTCTAAACCGATTTTCATGATAGCACAACGTAAATAAAGTATTAATAGTATTTCACGATGTTTGTTTAAATAAGTATTAAAATACACAACTTAATATTTAAATCTAAATACAATAAGAGACATTGTTAGAAAAATGTGCTGGAAATACCGAAAAATTAAAAAAAAAATTTAATTATTTTCATTTCACTAGGCTAAATCACGTAAAATTACGTTGTTCTTAAAGCGTGATTCGTCCCCTTATTAATTACTGATGGGTTACAAGCGAATTGCTTCCAGGATAAGATAAGCTTGTCTTTTATTTTATTTTATTTTATTTTAAAGATGGAACAATTCAACGCAGCAATCATGAAGGGTCCACTTAGGAACAAGTCAACGCACCAGATCTTTTGGTAGAATCAAATAGTGGATGTGTTAATAATATTCTAAGATGGAGATGCTATTTGGAGGATCTGATGGATGAGGAGAGATGTGTTTTTAAGCTGATGGAATTTGGATCGGAATGGTCCAGTTTATATATGCACCAGGGAGTGGGTCGTTGCTGAGTGGCTATCAATGGTTCAGAACATTTGAAAATCATTTCTGACTGTTGATTATTAATTTGAGTAGTTTCTAGTCGTCGGATCGAAAGATTTGACCGTTGGATCATTATGGCTCGTTCGTTTTCAGTCCGTTGTTGCTTTTAAGACTATTAGCCATTTTCAGAAACGGCTGACCGTTTCGGATTAATAATTTAATCGTTTTCAGTCATCTATAAAACTCGGGCTCATTTTAGACCCATCATACCTAGGCTTATACTAAATCACTTGCACCGCGATCGTACTGTCTCACGGTGGTTCGTGTGACGTCACGAGGGAGCAACCACTCTGTGCATGAAGTGCAAAGTGTGTCAACTAGCACCACTACAGCCACACTACTCACACCCTTGCCTATGCCCATGCCCGAGTGTGTGGGTGTGCGTTTCAGTAGCACTGGAACATCCAACCTGAGCATCTCAATCTCCAAAGCTCCAAGTAAGAATACTACACACACTTCCACGGATAAACCATAAATTTCTCCTATTCATTTCTGATGTGGGACAAAAGCACAACGCACTTTTCATTTGAAATTTTCCAAAAAAGCATTTTGGCGGCAAAATGAAATCCTGAAAATTTCAAATTTTGATTTTTTCAAAAAACCACCATACAAATAAATTTGTAATCACCACAATCTAACATGATAAAATTACCATCTTTACAATTTTAGGTTAATAAAACAAATAATATAAGGAATACTGTTATTGTACTAAAATACAACTGATATCATCAGACAAATAAATACTATTATTATACTAAAATACAACTGATATCATCAATAAAACAATTTGTAATCGGTACTCATTTTATCCTTCCTCCTACCAAATGAACGGCTATTCAATGCAAAACACATGGTTCACACAATGCCGACACAATATGCGAGCTACACATGGGGTCCCCCGTGTTGCTGGTTACACATCCAATCTGTCCAATATCAAAAGCACCTTTTTTGTTTACCGTACAAATAAGATTCATATAAATTTAGAGCCTCCCACCAAATGAACGGCTATTCAATGCAAAACACATGGTTCACACAATGCTGACACAATATGCGAGCTACACATGGGGTCCCCTGTGTTGCTGGTTACACATCCAATCTGTCCAATATCAAAAGCACCTTCTTTTGTTTACCGTACAAATAAAATTCATATAAATTTAAAAGCTCTAGTGGCCCACTATATATGAAACAATGTAAATCATGCCCAAGGCATCTTAGTTCACATTGTGTGGCCCAACATAGTTTTGGATCGTGCTGATTTTTGTAATGTCTGTTTATCCCTGTGAGGCCCATCTGATAAACAGCTGGATGGAATATAACACCATGTTAGGGTCTATACAAAGGCCAGCCTGAGCCTGGATACCTTCCGTCCCTATTCAAAATTTTGAAATTGCTGCGCCCAGGCTCACTTCTAGCCTTATTCATGCATAAACCTAAGATTGGCATCCACTCTTCACGATTCCATGTGATTTGACCCACCTGAATTATGAAGCATGCATGCTACGTTTCTCCCAAGGCTCTAACTTCGATTGTCACACCTTATGGATGGTGTGGATGTCCCATGTAACGCTTGGTGGGCCACCCGGATCTTGGGTGCTCTACCGTACAACCACCTTCCAAGGATGGCATTTTTCAAGGATTTTGAATATTTTTCCTCTACTTCCCCTTTTGTCACATGCACAACCCCATGGAATCCTCCACAGCACGTTGTCCGCATGCACTACGATGTGAGCACAACACTTGAGATCTGAGAGGTGGGTCCACCGTATTAATGCATGCGTGAGGGAAATTTACTCCGTTCATTAGGAAATTGAGTGAGGCTAACATTAAATTCAACAAACCTCAAAGGAAATTGGGCAAGACAAACATGAAATTCAATGAGCCTCAAGGGAAATTGGGCAAGACAAACATGAAATTCAATGAACCTCAAAGGAAATTGAGCAAGACAAACATGAAATTCAACAAGCCTTAAAGGAAATTGAGCAAGGCAGACATGAAATTCAATGAGACTCAAAGGGAAATTGAGCGAGACTAACATGAAATTCAATGAGCCTCAAAGGAGATTGAGCGAGGGTAACATGAAATTAGGCGAGCATAACATGAAATTGAGCGAGGCAAACATGAAATTGAGCGAGTTTCAAATGACATTAAACGAGCCTAGAATGAAATTGAGTGAGGCAAGCATGAAATCGAGCGAGCTTCAAATGAAATTAACGAGCCTAGCATGAAATTGAGCAAGGCAAACGTGAAATTGAGCAAGCTTCAAATGAAATTGAACGAGCCTAACATGAATTGAGCAACGCTAACTTGAAAATGAGCGACCTTCAAATGAAATTGAATAAGCCTAACTTGAAATCGAGCAAGGCTAACATGAAATTGAGCGAGTCTAACATAAAAATGAGCGAGCTTCAAATGAAATTGAGCGAGACAAACATGAAATTGAGCGAGCTTCAAATGAAATTGAGTGAGGCTAACATCAATTTGAGTGAGCTTCAAATGAAATTGAACAAGCCTAACTTGAAATTGAGTGAGGCTAACATGATATTGAACGAGGCTAACTTGAAATTGAGCGAGCTTCAAAAGAAATTAAACGAGCCTAACATGAAATTGAACGAGCCTAATATGAAATTGAATTTCATGTTAGCCTCGCTCAATTTTCTATTAAGCTCATTCAATTTCATTTGAAGCTAGCTCAATTTCATGTTTGACTCACTCAATTTCATGTTAGCGTTGCTCGATTTCATGTTAGGCTCATTCAATTTTAAGTTAAGTTCGTTCAATTTCAAGTTAGCCTTGCTCAATTTCATGTTAGTCTTGCTCAATTTCTTTTGAGGCTCATTGAATTTCATGTTAGCCTCGCTCTATTTTCTTTGAGGCTCGTTGAATTTCATGTTTTTCTCGCTCAATTTCCTTTGAGGCTCGTTGAATTTCATGTTTGCTTCGCTCAATTTCATGTTTGCCTCGCTCAATTTCCCTTGAGGCTCGTTGAATTTCATGTTAGCCTTGCTCAATTTCCTTTGAGGCTCATTGAATTCATCTTTGCCTTGCTCAATTACATGTTAGCCTTGCTGAATTTCATGTTTGCCTCGCTCAATTTCCCTTGAGGGTCATTGAATTTCATGTTAGCCTCGCTTAATCTCCTTTGAGGCTCATTGAATTTCATGTTTGCCTAGCTCAATTTCCCTTGCGGCTTGTTGAATTTCATGTTTGCCTCGCTCAATTTCCTTTGAGGCTCGTTGAATTTCAGGTTTGCCTCGCTCAATTTCACATTAGGCTCACTCAATTATCCGTAATTGTATATACTTTTCGCTATAGAAGCAATGACTACAATTATAATCCATAGCCATAGAGCTAATGACTACGAATCTAATGAAGCAATGGCTACACTACCAATGGCTACGATTATAATCCGTAGCCAGAGGTCTTTAACTATGGCCTTTGGTCCTTTTTCTAGTATTGGACGGTGCCACCGTGGACAAGATAAAGTTCATATCACAGTGCCACCGTGAATGCAAGGGTATTTTTGTTCGCAAATAATGTGCTAGAATGGTTTAGTTTTGGAAAGTAAAGTTTGCGGGCATTCAGAAAAGACGGTGGGAAAAAGGTGGGATTCACAGTAGGAAAAAACCTAAAATATTTTAGACATTATTTGACATTTTCATCGTATTGTGGCGCACCTGAGTTTTGGATTAAGACAAGTTTTTCTCTGGTTGGCAGATAGAGGGTTGCAAGTGATTGATGGAGTGGATTTTACGGGTGTGGATTAGGTGTTACCATTACTGTGTGGCCCACCTTGATGATGTGTTGTATATCCACGCCATCCATCCGTTTCTGCAGCTCAATTTAGGAGGTGGTTCCAAAAAATAAGTAGATCAAATTTCAGATGGACCACACCACATGAAACAACATGATTGAATGCCTCACCATTAAAAATTCAAAAGGGCTCATCATAAGATTTTCATAATGTTTATTTTCAATCCAACCCGTTGATAATGTCAAGATAACATGGATGAAGGAAAAATTCAAAGATTAGCTTGTGGCCCACAAAAAGTTTTTAATGGTCATTCAACATTGTTTCTAGTGGTATGATCTATATCTTCTTGAGATTTGGGATGATCTCATCCTAAAATGAGATGAAAAACAGATAAACATCGTGGATATACAAAAATAATAATATAACAAGGTGGGCCCCGTGTGGTTAAGATAACACCCACTACTGTGCTACTTGGGTAAGAGCTAATCCACTCTTGGATTTTACATATAGAATATAGTGGGTACCACGAAAACTACATTAAGGAGACGTTTGGATCTTAAGTTACTTAAGATAAGCAACTGATGCTGTGAGTAGCTTATATTGATTTTTTATTTTTTACTTATTAAGTAATAAGTATATTTGGTAAATAATATATTTATTAGCCAAAAAGTAGAAAAAGTATGTTTGGCTTCCAACATCATCCCTAATTATCCCTCAAGTTTGTTTGGTCTTCCTCACATCCACCATCCATCATTTGGGGCCAACCTTTGAAGTGGACCATTCATTATATGGGCCCCACCTTTGATGTGGGCTATCCATCATGCAAGCCCACCTTAGATGTGGGCCGTTCATCATTAGGGACTGACCTTCTATGTGTACCATTCATTATGTAGGACCCATATTTGATGTTGGTCATCCGTCATGGGGACCCACCATTAATGTTATTTTCTATCATGTGGGACCCACCTTCAATATCCATCGCCATCATGTGGAGCCCACCTTTGATATGGACTATCCGTCATGTGGGCTCCACTTTTGATGTGGGCCGTGATCATAGGGAGCTTGCCTTGGACATGGGCCACTCATGGTTAGTGCCAACCTTTGTTGTGGACCGTCCATCATGTGGGGCCCACATTGATGGGGATCATCCATCATGTGAGGCCCACCATTATTTATTGCCCATCATGTAGAGTCCCACTTTGATGGAGACTATCTATGATGTGTGCCAGCCCCACCTTCAATGTAAGTTACCCATCATGCAGGGTGGCTCGCCTTGGATGTGGGTCATTCATTATTAGGAGCTGACCTTTGATGTGGACCATCCATCATGTGGATCCACCTCAATATGGGCCATCCATCATGTGGGGCTCAACTTCAATCTCCACTACTGATGTAGATCAGGTCGCGTACAATTTCATGGCCAAGATGGACCAGAAAAGGCTCGACCAGAGGCGAAAGTGATCCAGACCGCCAGAACCTTAAAATGGGCGTATCTTGCAAATTGGAATGAGTTATCCGACATGCCATATATGATTTTGGGGTAGGAGAAGCTACTTTAGCCATCGAACCCGGATATGCCAGGTTACCCACGTTGAATTTGGAAGATTCCTTCAGATCGACGGTTGAAATCTCATTTTATTTTCATTTTTACTATTTATAGTAAGTTTTAGTTTGATTGCAATCTTCATCCACTGGGCTTTAGGAGTTGTGTCCAACATGAAAAGTACTTAGAAAAATTAGTAAAATACCATGGTTGAGCCAATTAGGACACTTGCTATTTCTGGCCGAAAACCATGAGGTCTAGTAGAAATCATGACCGTCTATAAATAGTAAGTTTACTATGTAAGTTTACTCTGTAAGTTTACTATTTATAGTAAGTCATGATTTTAGGGAGTTTTAGTTGTAGTTTGATTCCGAAACTTCTTCCTAGGGTTCATGTCACTATTTAAGAGGTTGTAAACTCTTATTTATTTATTTATTTATCATCAATCAATTTATTTGGATATTCTAGAAATTATATATATATATATATATATATATATATATATATATATATATAAAATTTATTTTTCTTTTCCTCGTGGATTCGAGGTATCTCTATGAAGAGTCCAGAGAAGCTCCATGGATTCAGAGTAATTATCCTCCCGAGGAAGACGATGCTCAACCTTAAGACATCCTTCCCTACATCAAATACCCATCTTGTGGAGCCCACTTTTGATGTAGATCATCGATCATGTATGCCCCAAATTTAAGTGGGTCATCCACCATATCAGCTTGCTTTGGATGTGGACTTTTTATCATTATGGGCTGACCTGTGATGTGGACCCACATTAATATGGCGTCATCCATCATGTGGGGCTCACGTTTTATGTGGATCGTCCACTGTGTGAGCTCCACCTCAAATATGGACAGTCCAACGTGTGGGGCCTCCTTTGATATGGACATTGAGAGAGAGCCCGCTTTTGCATGGATTGTAAGAGAGAGAGAGAGGGAAGTAGAAAAAGACACAAATTGAAAAGCTTAAAAAAGAGAACCAAAAAAAAAAAAAAAAACCTATCAAGATTAGTAGCTTTTAGCACATAAGCTACTTTTAACATAAGTGAAAAATGTAACTTAATTACTTAACATAAGTTAAAAAGTAACTTATTCAGTGGCATCAAACGGGCCTTAAATGTTTGTAAATAGAGCGTTTCCTCCACATGTGCTATATCTAATATGCAATTACAAAAAGAATTCACATTTCTCTCCATTTGGTTTATTAATTCTAATAAATCTCATAGAATGCCCTAAAAACACATCTTTGTTTTCTCTTCTCCTCTCACAAAGAAGAAAAGTAGAAGATGAGACGTGAAATAAGTAAATATATATTTCATTAAAAAAAATCTTAGTATCTTTCTTTTTTTCCTTGATTTTTTTTATATATAAATCTATGTTGTATAATGGTTTTTTTTTTTTTTTTAAATGATGAAGGCATACATGCTTCTCTATTTGCTAATTTGTATCATTTTAATTTCTAGATTTCATTTTTTTTTTACATCTAATTAACAATTTGGACCACCTATTGTTTTAATATCAACCATTCATTTTTCAATCATCAATTAGATGTATGTTATGTATTCCCATTGCGATAATCTTAAATTTTATACTTAATATATCTAAATTACATATTTGAATGGGAAGCCATATCGGATGTGGACAATGAGGATAAAGTTTTATCTTCTTCACCTTATGCTGAGGTGTCTCCACACTATAAACTTCATGCACATATGAAATATAGTATACATGTAGTACAACTCAAGCACACCACTCCTTGCACATATGAACTAATCACAAGTATTATAAAGGTTACCGGTATGCTTAGTCCAAATAATTCAACAATCATATCTAAACCATCGATCATGTGGGGCCTATCTAATAAAAGTATTATATTAAATAATTAAATTACTTTACATTATTATTTTTGAGATATGATCTATCCACAATTTGTCCCTTTAATTAGATGGTGTGGCTCGGTGATGTAGAGCAGGTCATGGATGCTTTCATGGCCAAGATGGACCAGAGAAGGCTCGATCGGAGGCAGAAGTGATCAGGAGCATCAGAACACTAATGCAGGTGTATCTCGCAAACCAGAATGAGTCATTCGAAATTTTGGGGTAGGAGAAGCTACTTTAGCCAACCAACCCTACTACACTGGGTTTCCCATGCTAGATTTGTGAGATTTCATCAAATTGACGGTCGAAAGTCCATTTTAATTTCATTTTTACTATTTATAGTAAGTTTTAGTTCGATCTAAACGCTTGATCCTTTGAGCTTTAGGAGTCGTGGCTAACATGAAAAGGCTTAAAAATTTTAGGAGAGTAACGTGGTTAGGCCAAATTAGACACTTACTATTTTTGGCTGAAAATCATGAAGTCTAGTAGAAATCATGACCGTCTATAAATAATAACTTTACTATTTATAGTAAGTCACATTTTTAGGGAGTTTGAGTTGGAGTTTCATTCTGAAACTTATTCGTAGGTTTGATACCACTATATAAAGAATTATAAATTTGTTTTTATAATCAATTAATTAATTTTCAAATTTCTTAGAATTTATTTCTATTTTTCCTCATAGATTTGAGGAATCTATATGACGAGTCCAGATAAACTCTGTGGATTTGGAATAATTATCCCCTTAGAAAGACGGTGTTCAACCTCATCACGTCCATCCATGCGTCACTTAGGCAGTGCCTGAGTTCCACTCATAAGGGTTTTATTGTACCATGTATCAGAGTGACTGACTAACAATAAGAGTATTGTTAGTATTTGGAGTTTCAAGGCCTAGGTAGGTAATATCAAAGTCGCATCATTTGGTCTAAGCATGCAGCTTGTGTTGGGGGTCGTTGCACAAAAACTTTAGGATCTAGCCTCCCAAAAACACTAGAATTATGGGATAATAAAGCAGTAAAATAAATCAAAGCACAAACCACACGACACAAGAAATTTTTACGTGAAAAACCCTCAAAGAGGTAAAAAACTACGGGACCTCGTCCCGAGCAACAATTCACTCTGAAGTAAAATGTTACAACTGATCACAAGCACACACTGCTTGGATCAAACCTTCTTCACTCATGCAGGAGTGGATAAATAATAAGAGAATAAAGAAAACTGAGAGATCTCACCAATCACGAGGACGTAGAAGCGCTAAGACGTCGACTGCGAAGTAGATCACCTCTACGAGCAGAACCTCCCTTCCACAACTTCCTCTCTCTCACCTTTGATAGCCCTAAACCCTTTATCAAACCCTTGCAAAGCTTTAGGAACTCTCTTACATGCCCTAGAATAGCCCTAGGGACCCCTATTTATAGTTTAGGCAACTCCCTTTCACACCTCTTGCGAAACCGCCTCAAATTTATGCAGTCTACACCAAATCTGGACTAAATCTGCATAACCTCGACTGGTCGAGTGGGGTCCTCGACCGGTCGAGCAGCCCACTCGACCGGTTGAGCCTGACCCTCGACTGGTTGAGCACCATGGGATTCCAAAATTAAAAACTCGTTGGACTTTGAGTCGAGCACCACTCGACTAGTCTAGCAGCTCACTCAATCGATCAAGCAGCTCAGATTGAGGAGAAAAAATCTCATCAAATCTCTCCCTTTCTGACTCAGGAGGAATTCACCTTCTTTAAGCCAGCCAGGTTTCTACAAACCTCAAACTTGCTATTGAGCAATGTGATCAGGGTCAAATATTGCATATCAGACCCCAGTAATTACCAGATTTTACGTATATGATAATGCTTAATGGAGTATTTTAATTGTATTTTTGTTACAGGATGAAGTCAGGAGCGTTAACTGAAAGATGATGTTAAGAACATGGATTTGGCACTCCAAAATTACCAGAGCACAGGATGGACTCCAGAAAACCAATAGTGAAGATTTTACACGCCTGGGATTGAGGAAAGCAAGGCAAAAGGGGTTCGAAAAGGGTCCAGAATGCAAGATCACATGTTTCCCGCCATCCGATCAACTCGAAACTTCATACACGTGATGGGGACCATAATTTAACCGTACATATTAAATTTCAGCCATTGAAGATCTCGGGAAGTGGTCTAACGGCCAGATCAGCCCCTTAATTCATTAAGTGGGGCCCGCTGAATATCTGGATATACATCAATTTTGGTCCTGACGGTGGAAATAATATGATAAAAAGGATGGACGGTGCAGATTTCTCAAAAGTATCACAGTGGACCCCACCTTGGGTGACATGTGCATGGTGCACATGTGCACTGCATGTGCACCGAACGAGCATAAGTCGATCAGCAGCGCTGACCCGACTTCATCCCTTCAAAAAATAGAATTTTCCGTTTCCAGCGCCGCAACGGGCGGAAAGGCGTTTTTTACGGACCGCTGTGGGCCCCACCGGTAACACGTACGGCCGATCCGAGCCGTCCATCGTGTAGATGGGTTCGAGAACTACAAAACCATGCTGATGTTCCACTCCCATACGTGCACACGTGTTCGGTACAGAGGCCAAAAGTAGACTGCCCCGGGACGTTCAAAACTGAGTTTTTTTGAGATTTCTTCTGTGGGCCGCACTAATGGATCTTCAAAACCACCCATTCTTGACTGAAATTTCGTCCTGAATCCAATAGACGGGGTGGATTTTCCAGAAAATACCTCTGTGGGGCCCACCGATCACGGCTGCGAAAATTTATACTCCGAGTCCTTCTACGACTCTGCCACCGACCCCAGCCATCCAGCAGCTATAAAAGGGGAGTTTTGGACGTGGGAAAGGCATTCAGAACCAGGGGATTCCAGATCTGGAGCAAGGAAGAGAAGAAAGAGAAGAAAGAGAAGAAAGAAGAGAGAGAGAGAGATTGTTTGGTTTGATGTTTTTTCCTGAATTTTATTTAATATTTTTTATGGATTTTATGGGTCACTAATCTCTCAGCTAGGGCTGAGATGAAGCCCTTAATTTGATCAGCTCTTGTGTTGGTTGATTTACTTTGAAGTTCAATTAATTTGTTTCTTTCTCTAAGTGGGCTTTATGGGTTTAAATTCTATACTTCTCCATCTATGAACTTGATTAAAGTATATATATGGATGTTGTTTGGATGCTTATTATAGGTGCTTGTGTCTGATCAAGAACAAGTTTCCTATAGAGGAAAAAACAGGGTGCTTTAATGAATGTACATTCCATGTACCCGACCAAGGATATGGGATATGTCATTCATGGCATTGCTTAAAGGAATTAGACAGTTTGTATGCCCGATTAAGGACACAGATTGTGCTTTCTCTATTTAAGTGGTATCAATCTAGATCAAGGTGAATCAATAGACAAAACAAGGGTTAGGATAATTAGGGGTGGATTCGAAAGTCCTAGTGCTCTCTCTCTGATTGAATTTTCTTCCCTGTTCTTAATTAATTGATTTTCATAAAATTGTGCTTAGTAATTTATTCCATTATTTGTTGGATTAGTTAAGGAGAATCATAGATTTGAATTGTGACGACCAGTCCTCGTGGGAACGATCTCGTAATACGTACCGTATCTGTATCTGATTCGTATACTTGCGAGTTTAAAAATCATTTAAATCATGTTGGTTTAAATAAAACATCAAGTTTTTGGCGCCGTTGTCGGGGACTGTTTCGGTCCAATTAGATTTAAGATTCTCTCTTATCATAATTCATAGTCTTAGGTTTTTTTTTTTTTTTTTTACTAACTTTAGGTTAAATTTTTATTTTTAGAAACTAACCTATTTCCTGTTTTGTAGGGACCTGACATAAACTACTAATTTGGTAATCTCTTTCCAAATTTTCTATTTTCTATTTTTTTTCTAATTTCTATTTTTAGAATTAAGGTTTTATTTTTTTAGAAAGTTTCTACTTCTAGGCTATTTTATTTTATTTTTAGAAATTTCCTATTTTCTAATTCTAGATTCTGATTCTTCTTTCAAGTAACTTTCTATTTTCTAGTTTTAGAAATATTTTTTTCCCTTTTTGGAAACTAACTTAGTTTTTATTTCTAAGATTAGAAACCTTCTTTTTTTTAGAAATTAACCGTTGCTTAGGATTTTTTTTTTTTTTTTTTTCTAGCATTATTTTAGTAAATTTAATTTATTTTTGTTTTCGTTTTGTTTACAGGAATTAAGGAAGGAAGCTGCTAAATAACATTGTCTTCAAAAGGAGGAGCTCTCAAATCTACAGACATTCATCATCTCCTTTACCGGGTTCTTCTTTCCAATTCTCATTTACATAGCTTTTTCTTGTTTTAAAATCTCATAGTTTATGCTAGGACGTAGATCTCTGAATATAGAACTAGCACCGTTTGATCCTGAGATTGAAAGAACAATTCGTGAAAGATTGAGAAATAATCCTGTTGAAATGGCGAATGAGACTGAAGTTAAAGCTCTCAAAGATTATTCAGCTCCTGTCCAATTTAATGCGCCTTCATGCATAGTGTTGCCAACCACTACGGCAGCACACTTTGAACTTAAACCTGGAGTCATACAATTGTTGCCATCCTTTTATGGATTGGACAAGGAGGACCCATATCATCATGTGAAAGAATTCTTAAACATTTGCTCCACCTTTAAGTTCCAAAACTTCTCAGACGATTCGATCCGCCTACGCATGTTTCCTTTTTCTTTGAAGGATAAGGCGAAAGCATGGTTGAATTCTCTAGAAGTTGGATCTATCACTACATGGGACCAACTGTCTAAGAAGTTCTTAAACAAGTTCTTCCCCGTTCACAAAACCAATGCCCTCCGTAGAGAAATTACTAACTTCACACAAAAAGAGGGCGAGCACTTTCATGAATGTTGGGAAAGATGGAAGGACTTGCTTCTTAAATGTCCTCACCATGGTTTTGAGAAGTGGCAACAAGTTCAATACTTCTATGACGGTCTGACACCACAGAACCGTCGCATGGTTGATGCCACCAGTGGAGGGTCATTCATGACCAAAAGTGATGTCGAAGCGTGGAACTTTTTTAAAACCTTGTGCGAAAATTCCCAGCAATGGGATTATTCAAATAGAGGTGACAGAAGTCCCCAACCACAAAAGAGAGGTGGTATATATGAGATAGGAGTCATGCCAGAGCTGAGCGCCAAGCTTGATAACCTGACAAAGAAAGTTGATGCTCTGGTATTAAATAATGGACCACCACAAACAGCTCAAGTCGAGGCATATGCCACATGTTCTAGCCCTGCCCATCCTATGCAGTCTTGTCCATCTGGTGCAGCATTCCCAGAACTTCTCTCTGAACAAGTTCATGCTATGAACACTTTTCACAAATCTGGGAATGATCCTTACTCGAACACATACAACCCAGGGTGGGCTAGACATCCAAATTTTTCTTGGGCAAAAGGACCACAACAAGGAGGACCATCTAGAAATCCTCCTATGCAACCTTACTCCCAAGTCAACAACCTCAACAGTTTCCACAATATCAACAATTGCCTACACAATCAAGGAAACCATCTCTTGAGGATACACTCCATCTTTTCATGCAGTTCTCTCCAATTCCAAAAGACACCCAACAAACCTTACTAACCAGGAAAGCTTACATGCAAATGCACAATCCATTGCCAAGCTGGAAGTACAATTGGGTCAACTAGCTGCCACATTGAGTGAGAGAGAGAAGGGCAAGCTCCCTAGCCAACCTGAGGCTAATCCAAAGGGACAGTATGAGATTGGCTCTAATTCCAACCAAGGGCAATATCATGAACAGGCCAAATCGATCACTACCCTTAGGTCAGGCAAGCAGATTGATAACAGAATAGATATGCCTGGGGATGAATCAAATTCTAAAACAGAAGATCAAGATGAAGCAGAGAACCATACCAATGCATCTAAAGTCCAAAAATTCTCTGACTCTCCAAGAGCCACTAATGTGCCACCTTATATGCCCAAAGCACCCTTTCCTCAACGTCTGGCACCAATAAAGAAAAGAAATAACTTTGATGAAATCTTGGATGTGTTTCAAAAAGTGCAAGTCAACATCCCGTTGCTTGACGCTATCAAGCAAGTCCCTGCTTACGCTAAGTTTCTTAAAGATTTATGCACTCAAAAGCGTAAGCAGAATGTTCACAAGAAAGTCTTCCTTGCAGAGCAGCTCAGCTCCATGATTCAACATAACACCCCTCCTAAATTTAGGGATCCAGGAGCTCCCACCATTTCTTGCGGCATAGGAGATCATAAGATCGGGAAGGCATTACTTGATTTAGGGGCGAGTGTCAATTTGTTACCATATTCGGTTTATGAGCAGCTAGGACTTGGTGAGTTGAAACCGACTAAGGTAACATTACAACTAGCCGATAGATCTGTCAAGGTGCCCCGGGGTGTTATTGAAGATGTGTTAATCCAGGTTGATAAATTTTATTTTCCAGTGGATTTCATAGTTATAGATACTCAGCCTGTCCAGAATCTTCATAGTCAGATCCCAGTCATTTTGGGTCGTCCATTTTTGGCCACATCTAATGCTATTATCAATTGCAGGAATGGAGTTATGAAATTGTCCTTTGGTAACATGAATATTAAACTCAATGTTTTTAATGCAGGACAACAACCCTCAGATTTGGATGACATATTTGAAGTGGACATGATCGAGAGCCTTGTGCAGGACTCCTTCCGTACATCTTTCGAAGATCCTCTTGAGACCTGCTTAGCACAATCGGGCATGGATTTTGACATTGATAGTCCCATCCATGAAGTCAATGCATTGCTCGACTCTACTCCTATATTGGAGACTGAAAAATGGAGAGCGAAAGTGGAACCTCTTCATCCCTCTGAGACTCTTCCTGACAGCACAGTTTGTAACTCTGAGAAGACAAAGGCGAGCAGGCTGCTTAATGTTCTTAGAGCATATAAGGCAGCAATTGAACGGAAGATAGTGGAAATACAGGGAGTATGCCCCACGATATGTATGGATCATGCTGTGGAAATGTCGCATAACATGCAAAGGAAGCGTGATCCTAACATAGAAGAAGTCGTTCGAGCAGAAATCCTTAAATTATTTGACGACAGTGTCAGTTGCCTTATTTCAGATAGCACAGTTCATGGGAACTCACGTCACTTATCTGGGATCGGTTAATGAAAGTGTTGAGGTAATTTCTTTGGCGGACCCTGGTTATAAAGATTATTTCATTCATGGTCCGTTCTTGTCTGGCTGAAGACGTTAAACTTATTGTATTGCTTTTTATTTCATTCATTTTCATTTTTCTGAGTTAGTTACTTCAATGTTTGTGGGTAACATTACTGCAAACCCTCACGAGACTACAACTCGTCCACTAGGGGTAACCTAGGGGTTTAAAGGCTTGTTGCATGCGCTAAATGCAATCGAGAGCACCTGCGAAAGTGGTATAGGTAGGATCTTCTTTTCTTTTTCTTTTTGTTATTTTCGCTTCTGTTAATTTCTCTCTTGCCCTAACTTGCTCTTACATTGATAATTTTGGGAAGCCTCTTAATTCTCCGTCCAGGTACTATCTTTCCCTCATTTCTCTTTTATTATTCATTGTCCCATGTGCATCGCATGATTATTTCTTTTACATTGAGGACAATGTAGATTTTAGGTTGGGGGTGGGAGATTAGGTTACCTAATCAGTATTTTCTTGGTCTTGAGCAAAATTTGTGAAAATTTTTAAATTTTTTTTTTCTGAAATTTCTATTGAATTCAAAGTGATTTTGAAGGATAGTTGTGATTTTACCATTATAAGCTACATGATGTTGGTAACTAATGACTCTTGGATTCGGCCATCTGCTTGATTTCACAGTCCATTTTGATTTGTTAATCCATGATTAGACGTTGTAAACATTGATTGAGTCATGATTTCACATATCACATCTCGCACACATTAAGCTTTCGGCTCGATAACTGAATGATTAACTTGGTAAAAAGAAGAATTAAAAGGCTAAGTCACATAATCTTCACCATAGGTTTGCTCCCTATAGGTATAGATTTGATTCTCCATAGTTGACTTATAAAAAAATGAGGCGACGAGTTTTCGCCATCGGTTTGCTCCCTATAGGTAAGAATTTGATTCCCCTCATTTGCGTTAATGCTCATAAAGAAAATCAAAGGCTGGTAAAATTAAAAATTAATCTGTGAGATAAGTGTTGGTTTCAAGCTTGGTTGTCACAAATTACCAATGATATCATGAGATTGACAATTGGATCTCTTAATGTTTGTAAGTCGAGACTACACTTTACATTCATGGAGCTCGATGTTCAGAAATGTTCTAATTAATGGATTAATATGTTGAACTCGATTATGAAGTTTACTGTGAGCTTGATTTCAGGAGAAAATTCTACTTACCATTCATGAATCTTAGAATTTTCACATCTCAGCTGTCTGTTCACAAGTTACTTGAGTTACAGGAATCATTTTTTATTTCTAAAATTATTTTTCGCATACTTTGCTCGGGACTAGCAAAATGCTGGTTGGGGGTTGTGATCAGGGTCAAATATTGCATATCAGACCCCAGTAATTACCAGATTTTACGTATATGATAATGCTTAATGGAGTATTTTAATTGTATTTTTGTTACAGGATGAAGTCAGGAGCGTTAACTGAAAGATGATGTTAAGAACATGGATTTGGCACTCCAAAATTACCAGAGCACGGGATGGACTCCAGAAAACCAATAGTGAAGATTTTACACGCCTGGGATTGAGGAAAGCAAGGCAAAGGGGTTCGAAAAGGGTCCAGAATGCAAGATCACATGTTTCCCGCCATCCGATCAACTCAAAACTTCATACACGTGATGGGGACCATAATTTAACCGTACATATTAAATTTCAGCCATTGAAGATCTCGGGAAGTGGTCTAACGGCCAGATCAGCCCCTTAATTCATTAAGTGGGGCCCGCTGGATATCTGGATATACATCAATTTTGGTCCTGACGGTGGAAATAATATGATAAAAAGGATGGACGGTGCAGATTTCTCAAAAGTATCACAGTGGACCCCACCTTGGGTGACATGTGCATGGTGCACATGTGCACTGCATGTGCACCGAACGAGCATAAGTTTAGCGTCTTCCGCTGGCCATTTTTGCGAAGGATTGTGGGCCCTGTACGTCACACGTACGGCCGATCCGAGCCGTCCATCGTGTAGATGGGTTCGAGAACTACAAAACCATGCTGATGTTCCACTCCCATACGTGCACACGTGTTCGGTACAGAGGACACAAGCAAGCTGCCCCATGACGTCCAGAACGAAAACAGCATGATTCCTTCTTTGGGCCGCGTCCACGCAAGTTCAAAACCATCCATCTTTGAACGAAATCTCGTCCTCTATCCAATGGACGGGGTGGATTTCCCCGAAAACGCTTATGTGGCGCCCACCGAGCATCGCAGCGCCGGACGTGCTAAGGCTTACGCACGTCCGCGAAGAGCTGACTTCCGGGCGGTTGTGGCCCACCATCTTCGATCAGATGGAAGATCTGATCCGTCCATCGTGTAGAAGGCTTCAAGAACTTCAAAACCATGTTGATATTCCTCGCCCATGCGTACACACGTGTGCGGTACAGAGGCCACAGGACGTTCAAAACTGAGTTTTTTGAGATTTCTTCTTTGGGCCGCGACAACGGATGTTCAAAACCATCCATTCTTGACTGAAATTTCGTCCTGAATCCAATCGACGGGGTGGATTTTCCAAAATACCTGTGGGGCCCACCGATCACGGCTGCGAAAATTTTACTCCGAGTCCTTCTACGACTCGCCCACCGATCCCACGGCTATAAAAAGGGAGTTTTGGACGTGGGAAAGGCATTCGGAACCAGATTCCAGATCTGGAGCAAGGAAGAGAAGAAAGAGAAGAAAGAAAGAAAGAAGAGAGAGAAATTGTTTGGTTTGATGTTTTTTGAATTTTATTTAATATTTTTATGGATTTTATGGGTCACTAATCTCTCGGCGGCTGAGATGAAGCCCTTAATTTGATCAGCTCTTGTGTTGGTTGATTTACTTTAAAGTTCAATTAATTTGTTTCTTTCTCTAAGTGGGCTTTATGGGTTTAAATTCTATACTTCTCCATCTATGAACTTGATTAAAGTATATATATGGATGTTGTTTGGATGCTTATTATAGGTGCTTGTGTCTGATCAAGAACAAGTTTCCTATAGAGGAAAAAACAGGGTGCTTTAATGAATGTACATTCCATGTACCCGACCAAGGATATGGGATATGTCATTCATGGCATTGCTTAAAGGAATTAGACAGTTTGTATGCCCGATTAAGGACACAGATTGTGCTTTCTCTATTTAAGTGGTATCAATCTAGATCAAGGTGAATCAATAGACAAAACAAGGGTTAGGATAATTAGGGGTGGATTCGAAAGTCCTAGTGCTCTCTCTCTGATTGAATTTTCTTCCCTGTTCTTAATTAATTGATTTTCATAAAATTGTGCTTAGTAATTTATTCCATTATTTGTTGGATTAGTTAAGGAGAATCATAGATTTGAATTGTGACGACCAGTCCTCGTGGGAACGATCTCGTAATACGTACCGTATCTGCATCTGATTCGTATACTTGCGAGTTTAAAAATCATTTAAATCATGTTGGTTTAAATAAAACATCAATCAGAGAGAGAGCACTAGGACTTTCGAATCCACCCCTAATTATCCTAACCCTTGTTTTGTCTATTGATTCACCTTGATCTAGATTGATACCACTTAAATAGAGAAAGCACAATCTGTGTCCTTAATCGGGCATACAAACTGTCTAATTCCTTTAAGCAATGCCATGAATGACATATCCCATATCCTTGGTCGGGTACATGGAATGTACATTCATTAAAGCACCCTGTTTTTTCCTCTATAGGAAACTTGTTCTTGATCAGACACAAGCACCTATAATAAGCATCCAAACAACATCCATATATATACTTTAATCAAGTTCATAGATGGAGAAGTATAGAATTTAAACCCATAAAGCCCACTTAGAGAAAGAAACAAATTAATTGAACTTCAAAGTAAATCAACCAACACAAGAGCTGATCAAATTAAGGGCTTCATCTCAGCCCTAGCTGAGAGATTAGTGACCCATAAAATCCATAAAAAATATTAAATAAAATTCAGGAAAAAACATCAAACCAAACAATCTCTCTCTCTCTTCTTTCTTCTCTTTCTTCTCTTTCTTCTCTTCCTTGCTCCAGATCTGGAATCCCCTGGTTCTGAATGCCTTTCCCACGTCCAAAACTCCCCTTTTATAGCTGCTGGATGGCTGGGGTCGGTGGCAGAGTCGTAGAAGGACTCGGAGTACAAATTTTCACAGCCGTGATCGGTGGGCCCCACAGAGGTATTTTCTGGAAAATCCACACCGTCTATTGGATTCAGGACGAAATTTCAGTCAAGAATGGGTGGTTTTGAAGATCCATTAGCGCGGCCCACAGAAGAAATCTCAAAAAAACTCAGCCTTGATCATCATGTCTGACCCATTATCATCCGTGTGGACATTCTCAAGCTATAACACCTTTTGTTCCAAAGTATCCCTGATCTAGTGATACCGAATCTCTATGTGCTTTGACTTGGAGTGCTGACTTGGATTCTTGCTCAAGTGTATAACACTTTAACTATCGTAATAGACCATATGCTGCTCCTACTTCAGTCTAAGTTTCTATAGGAACCTCTTCATCTAAAGCATTTCTTTACATGCCTTTGTCACTACAATGTACTCGACCTCTATCGTCAACAATATTACGACCTTCTATAGCTTGCTCTGCAAAGAGACCACTCCCCCTACAAACGTGAACATGAACCCCGATGTAAACTTCCTGGAGTCTATGTCACCTGCCACAACTGTCATATCTGCATCTGTGTAGCCCTCTAACACAAGTTTTCCGTCACCATAACATAGGCTCAACTTGGATGAGCCTCTTAGATACCGCAGTATCCATTTCACCGCTACCCAATGTTCTTTACTAGGATTGATAAGATACCGACTGACAACACCAACCGCATATGCTATGTCTGGGCGCGTACACACCATAACATACATCAAACTTCCTACCGCTGACGCGTAGGGTATCTTCCTCATCTCATCCACCTCTGCCTTCGTCTCTGGACACTGCTTGTCTCTCAATTTGAAGTGACCATCCAGTGGAGTACTGACCGGCTTCGCTGCATTCATATTGAACCACTCTAGGACTTTCTCAATATACCACTCTTGTAACAACTAAAGCTTCATGGTGCTTCTGTCATGGGTTATCTCCATTCCTAGGATCTGTTTAGCCGGGCCCAAGTCTTTCATCGCAAACACTTGTCCAACTCCTGTTTCAACCAGTCAATCTTCTTGATGTCTTTTCCCATGATGAACATGTCATCAATGTATAACAGCAGAACTAATAAATCACCATCTAAGAACTTGCGCGTGAACACACAGTGGTCCGACTCTGTTCTGTTATATCCATTCTTTAACATAAACGAGTTAAACTTCTTTTACCATTGCCTTGGAGCTTGGTTCAGCCCATACAAGCTCTTCCTTAGCCTACACATCATATGTTTTTTGCCCTTGACTTCGAACCCCTCTGGTTAGTGCATGTAGATATCTTTTTTCAAGTCACCATGGAGAAAGGTAGTTTTAACATCTAACTGCTCTATCTCTAGATCCATGCTAGCTGCCAACCTAAGCAACACCTGTATGGATGTCAACTTTACCACTGTTGAGAATATCTCCTCGAAATCTGTTCCTTTCCTCTGACCAAACCCTTTCACCGCAAGTTTGGCCTGAAACCTCATTTGTGAATTCTTTTGCTTAACCTTCTTTCTGAACACCCACTTGTTGCTCAAAGCTTTCTTGCGCTTAAGTAATTTCACCATATCATAGGTGTGGTTCTTAAACAAGGATTCCATCTCCTCTTGTATAACTTTTAACCACTCCCCATTATGCTCATTGGCTAGGGCCTCAGAATAATCTTCTAGCTCTCCCTCATCAATGAGCATAATATACTCATGCGGCGAGTACCTCTTAAACGGATGTCTGTCCCTAGATGACCTCCTCACCTGTGGCTCAACAGGTGGATCAAGTGGGGGCTGCTCCCCCGATCCATCTTCTGTAGGAACTCCCTCATCTTCTGCACTTTGCTGTACTCCCCCGTCATCAGGCACCACAGGAAGAATAACTAGATCCATGTCCTCTAGCTCACATGAACTAGGCTAATTCTTTTCTAGCTTATGAATGTCTTCAATACATTAATCTTCAAATAAGACCACATTTATGCTCCTGACGAGCTTCTTCTTTGTCGAATCCCATAATCTGTAGCCGAACTTTTCATCACCGTACCCCAAGAACACACATTGCATGATCTTCGTATCGAGCTTGAACCTCTCATCCTTTGGTACTTCAATGGATGCCCTATATCCAAACACCCTGAGATAACTATACGATGGATCTTGTCCAGTCCAAACCTTTTCAGGTACTTCTCCATTTAACGGGGCTGATGGAGACCTGTTTATCAAATACACCGCTATGTGCATTGCTTCTCCCCAGAACATCTTGAGCAATTTTGCATGGGATAACATGCATCTGATTCTCTCTACAATGGTGCGATTCATTTGCTCAGTCACACCATTATGAGGGGGGTCTTGGGAACCGTCTGTTCATGCCGTATACCTAGGGACTTACTCATGGAAGTCACCAATATATTGATCACCACCATTGTCAGTGCGGATGCACTTTAATGATCTACCTGTCTCTCTCTCGACCATAACATGAAACAATTTAAATACACCAAAGACCCCATCCTTGGATTTCTAAGCATAAACCCAAACCCTTCAAGATGCATCATCTATAAAAGTGATAAAATACAATGTCCAACCTAAGGTTTTTGTCCTCATAGGATCACAAATATCAGAATAAACTAAATCTGATGTATGCACTTTATTAATATGAGAAACATATTTAACGAATGAAACTCTATGTTGTTTTCCTGATAAACAATCAATACAGGTTTTAAGAGGTATACCTGTCACGTTTAGAAGGAGCTGCTTCTTTGCTAGTAGCTGAAACCCTTTTTCACTCTGTGGCCTAGACACCAGTGGCACATGTTAGTAGCTAAATCTTCTGCTGCGTTCAACTCACCCATGCACATACCGACACTTGTCTTGTAAATGGTACAACACTTCTTTCCTTTGGTTGTGATCAACGAATCCTTGATGAACTTCTAGTGTTCACCAAAAAATCGTCTTTCATAGCCATCATCATCCAACCTTTCCGTTGACATCAAGTTGAGGCGAAGGTCTAAAATTTGCCTCATATCCCTGAGAACCAATGTGCAACCCACATCAGTCTTTACACAAATATCACCAACCTTTACGATCTTCTATACACCAGAATTTTCCATCTTCACAGTCCCAAAGTCACTTGACTTGTAGCTTGTGAAGAATTTCCCACGTGGAGTTGCATGAAACGAAGCTCTCGAGTCTATCACTTAGTCGGTGTCCTGACTCGTAGCCGTGAGACAAATATCGTGATCTACTAAAAGAATAATTACAACATCGCCATCTGAAGCTACCATAGTAGAATCTAATTCATCTTCCTTCTCCTTTCCTTTTCCTTTATTGTCATTCTTCTTCTTATGACATTCATGCATGTAGTAGCCCTTCTTGCCACACTTCCAGCATTTAACATCCTTCCTGGTACTCGACTTGCCTCTTGATTTATTTCGGGTCTTCCCGCCTCTTTTGTTCTTTCCTCTAGACCCCTGAGACGTCATCCTTGTCTCCTCATTGAAGAGGCAACTAGTTACCTATTCCATGGATACCTTTTCGGCTAGCGCGGAGTTACTCAGAGACACCACCAATGTCTCCCAACTATCAGGTAATGATCTAAGCAATAGTAAAGTCTGTTGTTTATCATCCAGGACCATCTTTATAGTGGAGAGCTAGTTCAATATATTGCAGACTTTATTCATGTGCTCAACCATAGAACCACCATTTTTGAACTTGAGATTCACAAGTCGTCTTACCAGAAATTTTTTATTATTGACTATCTTCCTTTCATATAGCCCTTGCAGTTTTAGCCATAGCCTAGCGGCTGAGGTCTCCGTAGACACATGGTGGAATACGGAATCGTTCAGCCGTTGTCTAATAAACCCTACTGCCTTCTTGTCCAATTTCTTTCAATCATCATCTGACATATCTTTAGACTTTGCTAATATGCCTTGAATTGGAGAATATAAGTCCTTGCAATAAAGCAAGTCCTCCATCTTAGCCTTCCATATGGTCCAGTTAGAACCATTAAGACTAATCAGCCTTCTATATGCGTAATGTGGAAAACCCTCCCCACATTATGCATTTACAAAAACCCCAACTTTGCCTACATTTCGTATTTTGGCATTTTCAAAGCCCTGATTCCTTCGAAAGCAACAGAATTCACCACTGCAAAAATACAGAGCTACTGAACAAACTTGCAAATCTCTTCTGCTTTTTCTATTCTCTTCCCCCAAATCTCTTCCATATGCTTGCATTCAAACTTGCGATTGACTTTTCAAAAATTCCGCTATTGCCCTCCTTGTCTACTCAAAAGACGGTCCAAATACATACACCTACATTTCATTAATGCCACCGCTCGCTCGCTCTCTCTCCTTCTAGTTTTGTGGCTGTCGAATGCTCTTTTTTCAATAAGACAACCGCTTTTTGTTGTATCTTTTCTGTTTTTCGGCTGTAAAAATAGCTAGAGCTTTCTCTTGCTGATTTTCTCAGCCGGCGTGGCCAATGAATCGTCCTCCAGCTTCCTGAGCACTGCGACCGAGTTGACTATTGTGAATGGGACGCACTCCAGTGGGCAGACGACGACCATGGATCAGAAGACAGACAGCGGATCCACATCTCCATCATCATCCAATGGCTTCTTATCACTGTCAAATCGGCAGGGTTGCTGAGGCGGATCGAATGAGGGTTTGGCAGCAAGGGACTAGAGTTTTAGATCGCGGCGAGGGGTGAAAGTTTGGTTTTTAAAGCCACTTATAAGATTAGGGTTAGAGTTAGGGTTTGGAGTGTAGGATCGGTCGTTGAAGGAAGAGATGAGCTGGAGGGAGAGATCGAGGGAGGAGACGAGGTTGGGGACGAGTGGAGGGAGGAGATGAGGTGGTGCTGGTGGAGCCTTCGATTTTCGATCCGGTCCTGGATCTGCTGACCCGTGTCCTTAAGGGAGAGGAATCATCCTGAAGCTGCTGCCGCAAGTTTTAGAGTTGCTGAAATGACTCCATCGCGTCGTGGAGTTGCAGAGAGACAGAGAGAGAGAGAGAGAGAGAGAGAGAGTGTGTGTGTCAGGGGTGGGGAGAAGGAGAGAGTTGGGGCTGGGATTCTGATGGGTAGGGTTTTTTTTTTTGTATTTATAGATCCGCTGAGGAGCGCCCGGTTTTGCTTAGCGCCGGAAAAAGACCACTCCGAAATTGCCGACTAAACCCATTTTTGTTGTAGTGAAACTTATATATAAATCCTTACCAAAAGGAAAGTGTGTAAGTGTGATTGGCATACTAACTTGAGAGAATAAAATGTTCAAAATAAGTGATCTAATGCCCCAAAGCTTATTAAGCCTCAGTTGACCATTGATCTTCACACTAGCTATTTTGAACCGTCGATCTCCACCAATCAATAAACCCATTGTTAGCCCTAATCCCAAACCCCTGGGCATGTCTGAGTTTTGGTGAACACCGGCCTTCCCAACCCGGTACGCTTACAAGGAGACTCTTTGACGGGGGAAGAAGCTTCTTAAATCCTAACTGGCCTTGTATGGACCATGTTGCATGGTTCCCATGATGGAGTGCGGATCCTCTGTGTACTGTGTACAGTACGCTCTTATTGTGCTGAGTAAACTCAGTTGGGCCCACCTTGTATGTAGGTGGTCTATCCACACCGTCCATCCATTTTTCCGTCTAATTTAATGAGTTGAGCCCAAAATTGAAGTATATCCAAATATTAAGTGGATCATACCACAGTAAACAGCGGGGATAATGATTTCCACCGTTGAAACCTTGCTAGGCCCCATAGTGATGTTTATTTGTCATCCAACCTGTTCATAAGATCATACAGACATGGATGAAGGGAAAACACAAATATAAGATTGATCCAAAACTTTTGTAGCCCCGAAGAAAGTTCCAACGGTTAACATTTAATTCAACTGCTTCCTATGGTGTGGTCCATTTGAACATTGTATATGCTTCATTTTTTGTCTCAAGCCCTAAAATTATCTGGTAAAATTGATGGACAAAGCAGATAAAACATATAAATTATGGTGGACCCACACAGAATTTACTCAGTACGTTGAGCGTAGTGAGCTACTCACGGCAATCCGCTTCCTTCCATTCGAGGATTTAGCGCACGAGTTGAATAGCAAGACTGGCTACTAAAGTGACGTCACCTAGTTATGTGGGTCCCACCATGATGTATGTTTTGTATCCACACCATCCATCCATTTGGAGAGATCATTTTAGGGCATGAGCCAAAGAATGAATCAGATCCAAAACTCGAGTGGACCCCACCACAGAAAATAGTGGAGAGAGTCACGCCCACCATTAAAAACTTCTAAGGTCACAAAAGTTTTTGATCAAGCTGATATTTGTGTTCTCCCTTCTTTAATGTTTGTGTTAACTTAAGGTCCACCATGATTTTTATTTAAGTTTCCATTTGGGGATTTAGCGCACAGGTTGAGTGGCGAGACTCGCTGCTAAAGTGACGTCACCTAGTTATGTCAGTCCCACCATAATGTATGTTTTGTATCTACATCATCCATCCATTTGTAGAGATCATTTTAAGGCATGAGACAAAGAATGAACCAAATCCAAAACTCAAGTGGACCCCACCACAGAAAACGGTGAAGAGAGTATGCTCACCATTAAAAACTTCTAAGGGCCACAAAAATTTTCGATCAAGATGATATTTGTGTTTCTGCTTATTTAATGGTTGTGTTAACTTATGAACAGGTTGGATCTCAAATAAAAATCACGGTGGACCTTAGGAAGGCTTTAACGGTGGAGGTCACTCTCCTCACTATTTTCTGTGGTGGGGTCCACTCCAGCTTTGGACCTACCTCATTCTTTGGATCATGCCCTAAAATGATCTCTCCAAATGGATGGACAATGTGGACACAACACATACATCATGGTGGGCCCCACAGAACTTGGTGGCGTCACTTCAGTAGTGAGTCTAGCTACTCAACCTCATGTCAGTAGCTAATCTGCCTCCAATTTCTTTCTTCTAAAATTTAATTAGGTCATGTTATCTCACGATAATTTTATAAGATAAAAAATGTATATATTTATAAAATTTGCTTGATTAGCAAGGAATATTAGCTACGACCCAGGATGAGTGATGTCGGTAGAATCCTCACCATGGGCCCACCTTTATCTATGTGTTGTATATTTACTCCATCCATCCATTTTCTCATATTATTTTAAGACTCGACCCAAATCAGTACTTATGATCGGGTCAGACTCAATCCGGATTAGTCCAGGCCAGTCTCGGACTCTGATCGGGTTAGGCACGCTGGACTCGGTATCGAGTCAGGTCGAGTTCGGGTCAAGCCCATTTCAAAACCAAATCAAGTCGGGTCAACCCTAACTCGGTTTGAATCGACTCGATGCTTACCTCTAACCATGGTGGTTGTTATTTTATCCACGCTGTTTATCAATTTTTCTCACTTACATCAGGGCATGAGTCTAAAAATAGATAGATCGATATCTCAAGTGGGCCACACCATAAGAAAAGTGGTGATTGAACACATACCATTATAAACTTTGTAGAGCCCAATGTAATGTTTATTTTCCATCCAACCAACTGATAACGTCACAAAGACATAGATGAAGAGAAAATACAAATATCAGCTTGATCCAAAACTTTTGTAGCCCCTAATAAGTTTTTAATCTTCTAGTCATTCATGTTTCTTGTGGTGTAGTCGACCTGAGATTTGAATCTTACTCAATTTTGTGCTCATAAACTACAATGATCTCTAAAAATGGATGGACGGCTTGGATAAAATACATACATCATGGTGGAGCCTATAGAGCTTTTCCAATAACACATAGTACTGCAGTTGGTGGTATATGCTACCAGTGTCCCCTTTGTCAAAACCACTTGTATGAGCAAATAGTTAGTGGCTCAGGTGGGCCATATTATGATGTTTTCTGAAAAATCAACCTGGACTACAAGGTGCCTCACGCCATTTTAGACCAGAGGCCAAAAAATCAGTTCTATCCATAATTCAAGTTGACCACATGATTGTAGACAATATATAAACAATCATCGCCTTCCAAATTGTTTCCATTAGTCTGGCCCAAGTGATTCATGTATCGGTATGATTATTGGCAAAATCCTTTTTAAAAAAAATAATAATAATAATCCAATTGTTGCAGTGGAATTTGATGTAAGTATAATGTGTGACCCTTTAAAATAAAGGGTGGACATCTCTCTCCCAACTTTTTTTTTAGTGCATATCTCTGGGTTCAATATGAGACTTAATAGCCAATGGTTATAGTGGATATTATATAAACATTGCAGTGGGCCTCGAAAATATCAAGAGTCACGTCACATACAAATATATATATATATATATATATATATATATAAACACTCTTTACAATCTGAGATGTATGGGGGATTGAATTTTTGGCGGGGGCCCACCATGATACATATACAAAATCTATTTTGACAATTAAATACGTAATCATTTAAGCTCGAATCCAACAAAAAAAATTAGGTTAACACAAGATTCATTTGAGCCACACCAAAGAAAATATTTGGAAGAGAGACATCCACCCTTGAAATTTATAGGACCCACCATGATGATTATATAAAATGGACACATTGGTTTATCTAATGGAACCCATCATTTTGTCTAATGGAACCCTATCACTTTATCAAATGAACTTGTTACTTTGTCTGTTGAAACCCTATCATTTTATTTGACAAGCCGCTACTTTATCTAGTGAAATCATGTCACTTTGCACAGTAATATCGTCACTTTGTCTAGTAGAACCAAATCACTTTATTCGAAAATTCGTCATTTTATCAAGTAAAACCCTATCAATTTGTCTAGCAACCCCATTACTTTATTTAGTGGAACATCGTCACTTTATCTAATAGAACCCTGTTATTCTGTCCAATAATCACGTCACTTTATCTAGTAGAACCTTGTTACTTTATCTAGCACCCCTTTCAATTTATCTAGTGAAATCCTGTTACTTTGTCTAACAACCTCGTCACTCTCTGTCTAGCAGAACCCTGTCACTTGATATAGTAGAGATTTGTCACTTTGTCCTATTATATAGTCTCTTTGTCTAGTAGAACATCATCACTTTATCTAGTGAACATCATCACTTCATCCAATAGCCTCGTCACTTTGTCTAGGTCTAGGGGAACTTAGTCACTGTCTTCCAATCTCGTCACTTCGTTTAGTGGAAGTGGGTTACTTTGTCCAGCAACCCATCACTTTTTTTGACAATCTATAACTTTATTTAATGCAACCCTATTTGCTTTATCTCGTTTAATCTTATTACTTTGTTTAGTGGAATCATGTTACTTTGTTGGACAACCTCGTCACTATGTTTAGTATAACTATGTCACTTCATCTAATAACCTTGTCGCTTTGTCCAATGAACCCCATCACTTTGTTTAATGACTAAGAAAAAAATTATCGGCAATGGATAGTTTATATTGTCGGTGACCCCACATGATTTAAGGCTCACGTTGAATTGTGCCCTATATAATGTAGGGTCCACATCAAAGGTTCCCCTCACATAAATAGAGGTTGGGGCTCCAAATCATAGATATTGTATTGCTAACTAGTATAATGTGTTGAGTAAACTCTGCGGGAAAGTAGATTACATCTTGACCCCACATATACCATATTCCCTCTAGGTAGGGGCTATGTTGGGCCCACCGTAATGTATGGGTTTTATCCATGCTGCCCATCCAATTTTTTTTTCAAATCATTTTAGGGTTTTAACTCAAAAATAAGTAAATCTGAAGCTCAAATGGGTGACACTAGAAGTAGTAGTGATATGACAATCATAATTATCACCACTACTTCTAGTGTGGCCCAAGGAGTTTGGAAAAAGAAGAGAGAGAGAGAGAGAGAGAGAGAGAGAGAGAGAAGATGAAAGGGATTTCCAGTCTACCAAGTCGACTCAATCATCCATTTTGGCACCGAATTTCCAGCATTGTTATTGGATTGTTTAGGCTAAAGCATTTTAATCTAGAAGAGGAAGGAAGAAAAATGAAGAAGGATAGATGTCAATCTTAAAGTGCGAACATCCAACTCTAACAACATTGAGAGATAATTCAACTCTAAGGTGAGGTTCACCCTTCAAGCTTTCTTGCATCATGATAACTATCTTTGTTTATTCATCTTCGTTCATTACCTCATTACTTGCTTAATATGGTTGTTTTCTCTTATTGATTTTGATTCTTTATAAATGATTGATGGATTGAATTTAAATTCAAATATTTAAACATGCGATGAAATTAATACCTCTATTATGGTTTTAAATGAATGCTTTAGATATGCATGTGTTATCGATATTATACGTAATCTAATTTGTTAAAGTAATGGGGTTCCATTAGACAAAGTGATGATATTCTACCAAATAAAGTGATGGGATTGCCAGACAGATTGATAGGGTTTTGCTTGATAAAATGACGAATTTTCGAATAAAGTGACTTGGTTTCACTAAACAAAGTGATGATGTTATTCGGCAATGTGATAAGATTTCACTAGATAAAGTGGCGACTTGTCAAATAAAATGATGGGGTTTCAATAGACAAAGTGACAACTGGTTCATTTGACAAGGTGATAGGGTTCCATTTGGGTTTCATTAGATAAACCAATGTGTCAATTTTATATAATCATCATGGTAGGTCCTATAAGTTTCAAGGATGAATGTCTTTCTTTCAAATATTTTCTTTGTTGTGGCTCACATGAATCTTATGTTAACCGATTTTATTTTTTTTTGGATTTGGGCCTAAATGATTACACATGTGTTAACCTAGATCAAGGTGGGCCCATGATGAGGATCCTACGGACATCACTCATCCTAGGTCGCAGCTAATATTCCTTGCTAATTATGTAGATTTTGTAAATATTTGTTTTCTTATAAAATTAACGTGAGATGACGTGACCTAATTAAATTTTAAAAGAAAGAAATTGGAGGTCGATTAGCTACTTAGCTACCGATATGAGGTTGAGTAGCTAGACTCGCTACTGAAGTGACGTCACCAAGTTATGTGGGGCCCACCATGATGTATGTGTTGTATCCACACTGTCCATCCATTTGGAGAGATCATTTTAGGATATGATCAAAAGAATGAGGCAGATCCAAAGCTCGAGTGGACCTCGTCACGGAAAATAGTGAGGAGAGTGACGTCCACCGTTGAAGCCTTCCTAAGGTCCACCCTGATTTTTATTTGAGATACAATCTGTTCATAAGTTAACACAGATATTAAAGAAGGGAAACACAAATATAAGCTTGATCGAAAACGTTTGTGACCCTTGGAAGTTTTTAATGGTGGGCATGACTCTCTCCACTGATTTCTATGGTGGGGTCCACTTGAGTTTTGGATCTGATTCATTCTTTGGCTTATGCCCCAAAATGATCTCTCGAAATGGATAGAGGGGGTAGAGACAAAACATATATCATGGTGGGACCCACATAACCAGGCGACATCACTTAAGTGCAAGTCTTGCTACTCAACCCGTGTGCTGAATCCTCATATGAAAAAGGAAGCGGACTGCGTAGCGAGTAATTTGGCGTACTGAGTAAACTCCGTGGGGTCCACCATGATTTATGTATTTTATCTGGTCTGTCCATCAATTTTACTGGATAATTTTACAGCTTGAGACAAAAAATGAAGCATATACAATGTTCAAATGGACCACACCATAGGAAACAGTTGAATTGAACGTTTACCATTGAAACTTTCATGGCCGCTACAAAAGTTTTGAATCAATCTTATATTTGTGTTTTCCCTTCATCCACGTCTGCATGATCTTATGAACAGGTTGGATGACAAATAAACATCACTACGGGGCCTAGCAAGGTTTCAACGGTGGAAATAATTATCCCCACTGTTTACCGTGCTATGATCCACTTGATATTTGGATATACTTCAATTTTGGGTTCAAACCCTTAAATTAGATGGAAAAACGGATGGACGGCGTGGATAGCCCACATACATACAAGGTGGGCCCAACTGAGTTTTCTCAGCACAATAAGAGCGCACCGTACACAGTACGCAATCCGATTTCCAAATGGAAACCGTCTACTGTTTCCGTAGACTTTACGTGAAATGTAATTGTTTTAATATATTTAATAAAACTGGTGACGTGGCACCTACAGTGACGTGGACCAATAATAAAGCTGGATTCAGCCGCTCACTGTATCCACGAAACAGAGGATCCGCGCATGCTATCCTGGTTATTTCCCGTTTGGAAAATACAGTTTTCGACTTCTGCACCCACTCTCTCTGCTAAAACACCCCATCCATCCCCACTTTAATTTGGTAATACAAATTGTAAACGGATTGTACTAGTTCTGTAGTCAAATGTGAACAGAATGGGTGTATTTAGAAGGCAGAAGGGTGCAAATATCATTTCCCTTCTAAACATTATTGCATCATGAAGGTCGTTTTCCGTCCACTGCATATGATATAATAATATCAACATTTCGCTTCGTGTCCACTACACATGTAGTGTCATGCACCGTGATCTGAACCATCAATAATGTAGGCCACACTACAGATCGGTCAGGGTCCAAAAATCACATGAATTGGACAGTCCAAAAGGTCCAATCGTTAGAATTTTTACTCATGTACATATGGACCATTACATGTCAATTGATTGATTATATTTTCTATGGTTCCCTTGCAGGTTACTGATGACGCTTTGGATTGTCAGATCGGTGCGTTATGGGCCATGTCCAAACCGTAGTGGCCAACTAGATCTATTCAGATCTCATACAATAACGTGGGTGCGTGGCCTCCATACTACCATAGTTTCCAGCATTTGACAATGAATGTGGCTTAAAAGTCTCGATAAAACAGCTTACCAGAAGGAAATAAACGCGTTCGTTTCCAAACTAGTGTAAATTTTCTGCATTTGGTCATACGAGGTATCATACATACCGTCCGTCGATATGCATAATATCCTTGAGCCTTCAGTTTGGGCGAGAAGATCACATGTTTCGCTGATCGAGACCGTCAATATGATGGGTTTCAATGTAGATGGAGGATGGAAGATGTTGTGTTTCTTCTCTTAACCATTCATTTGTGCTCCAATAAGGGCATGTTAGGGATGCAGATTGCCTGCGATACTCAACCACTGGAAGTAGGGCCTACCATGATGTTTGTAAGAAATTCATACCATGATGTTTGTAAGAAATCCAACCTGTTCATCCGTTTTCTCAGGTCATGTTAAGGTATGAGGCAGATTCAAAGCTCAAGTAGGCCACACGACAGGAAATAGTGGGGATTGAACACCTACCATTGAAAAAATTGTAGGGCTACAAAACTTTTGGTTTAAGCTAATGTTTATTATTTATTTATTTCAGCTCACCCAGTGGGAATAACCTCATGAATAATTTCGATGGCATATGAACATCACCTGGACCTTGGGAGGGTTTCAATGGTAGGCATTCCCTCCCCCACAGTTTGGATGGCATATAAACATCAGGTTTTTGGATTAGCTTTTTTGGGCTCATGTCCTAACATAAGCTGGAAAAATAGATGGACATGTGGATTCTCACAAACAACAGGCACACTAAGCGTCACCCAGCTTCTAACTGCAAGGCCTCCATGTGTTGGACGTGGATTTCGTGGTGACTCAACACCACAACGGTAGGATGTGGCAGAATTTCATTGGGCTATATGTTGTTGGATTTCTCACAAACAACACAATAAGCCCTAACTAGCTTCCAACTACGAGGCCTCCATGTGTTAGTTGCGGATTTCCTGGTGACCCAATACCACATTGGTGGGATGTGGCAGGATTTGATTAGGCTACGTGCTGCTGAATTTCTCAGTAATAATAGAACGAGCCCAACCTAAATTTTGACCACAAGGCCTCCACATGTTAGATGTGGATTTTTTGGTGATCCAACATAACGTTGGTGGGAGGTGGCAGGATTTGATTAGGCTATGTAGCGTTGTTAGAGATGCTCACTGTATTTGAACATGTTTGCATGGCCATCTCTGACACAGGTGCCCAATCAAATTCCGCCATGTTGTGACAGACGCAAAGGAATCCACGGTTCGGGTGTGTTTGGATACGTGGGTTGTGTAGATAACATAATAATGATCTAATAATACATGTAACCCACTTGAAACCCTAATTAAGAAAATTAATCATTTGAATTTTCTTTTATTAATAAAACCAAACACTTAACCTAGTTAATAGAAGCACTCTTAATAAACAAATAGGCCATGGGATTGACTCCCAATATAACCCAATTATATAATTGATGAACATGGTGAGTCAATACTACGCTCATCGTTTTGATCTATGGGAAGGTTTTGGATGTAGAGAATTGAAATTTAGAGTAAGAATCTGTATTATGAGAGATTGACTCTAGCATATTCAGTTGTATCAGTCTAAGAAAATTCGAATATACAGATTTTAAGGACAAATCGTGTTAGAACCTCAAATCCTAAATTGAATTAATGAAAAGATTCCCCATAGCAATCTGCGAAGTTGTATAGTTAATAATAGCTTTTGTTGAAAACAGTTTTCAATTTTCAGTTGTTGATGCCAAATAATCAGATCTGAGAAATTCTTTGGTTTTTCTGAATTCGACTATGAGAATAACCATTGAATGGGTTGGACCCAATTTTGAATTCAATAAAATCTATCAAGGATGGAAAAAATGTCCAGAGACTTCAAATGTTAATTCCGTAATTCATCAATCCTATTGTTAATCGATCAGACGATTGATCGAAGGCCATCGAGATCGACAACCTCTATGGATTTTTAAAATTAATTGAAATGGTTAGTGATGGGTCATATTGCTTTAATCAAAGGTGAACTCTACTTGTTGGTATAATGTAATTAAAATTATTGTATGTTAAGTGATTTTAATAGGGATTCGAAGTGTAGATTCCAAAACGTCTAATTACTTAAAGGATTTGACACTACCGTAAATAGGTGAGTGAATCTCAACATGTCTCATATTTGTATGATTAAGATAGATGAATTGATAGTTGTGATTATTTGGATTGATATGATTGTCATATTATATTGCTAGTATGATTCTTGTCATATGATTTATGATTTCAAAATATAAACATGCTATTCATTGATATTCTGGAATTTGTTGTTTCCTCTCAGAGAGAGATGTATTTATTAACATACACATGCTGATGCATAGTCATTAAGTATGCATTACATGCATCTATTATGACTGCATGCACACCTTGTGCTTGTATTTTTGGGGGATCTTCCTGAATGGTTACCCTTAGTAGATTTATTATCAGATACCCACGATAGTGGAAGCATACTAACAGAGTAATTGTATGATTACCCATGCCTACCTAGGTGGATGTATGATGTGAACAAATTGTCCATACCTACCTATGGTAGATGTCAGAAGGGTACGATTTTCGGGTTGACGGATATCCAACCTAAGGAAGTTGATGACCATCTCACTGGACATGCACCTTATGATATTTGTGCATTCATGCTTATACTGCATACGCACTATTTCAGTTATATTGTGCTACTTATAAAATATTGTGCTACTTATGAACCATGTTGGGTTCACTCACTAGCCTGGCCAGCTAACGTTGTGGATTAACAATCGTATTAAGGTGGACGATACAAGACGACCTAATCAGTTACTGAAAATGGGGTCAGGTTGGTAGATGAAACTCAAGATTGATGGTCATATTTGGTGGATTCACGTTTGCGGGTGTATTGTATGGTATCAAAGGGATTAATGTGACATGTATGGTGTTTGGTTCGGAGTAACCGACCGTGAAAATCCATGCACGCGAATACAACGTGGAGCCAAAAAATCAGATTGTTTGTAATGTACTGTCAAATGGCTCGATTGCCATCTGTAGTCTCTTCAATGCATTGTATTCGCGTGTGAGCGACTTTCAAAACGTTGCAGAGAATTATCTCTATGAGGAGAATGAGTGATTTTCTACACCAGCTCCTCCATAGATCATCTCTGATCTTCTGCATGTCGCCATCCAATTGAGAAGGGGCCCTTCCGAAGACTGATTTCAAGATACAGTGGGCAAGATAACCTTCCTACCACGTTGCTCATCGCAAATCAGGCATCCGTGCATCTCATTCGTGTTGCAGAAAGCCGATCCTTCAGGTATGATCATCTCCCTTCTGAAAAGCGGATTGGCTATATCCAACGACCTGTAACCATGAGCAGATTCAGGTTTGATCTTACATGGCTATCTTCAATGCAAGAGGCCCCTCCTTATTGGTATATATACGGTCTGGCGTATACACTCCTGTCTGTCTACACCCTATTCCCTTTCCCTCCATGCCTATACTACTGATGGGAGGAAAATCTTATGTGGTCGAATCCAACTTGGGATTTCACAATATCTTGCTGGTAAGTGTGCAAGATTAGAAAGGATGGATGCATGTTATCCTGAATCAGGGTGACAAGGTGTCTGTAGGGTGGAAGATTTCAAATTTTGGAAAGCTTCTCTTTATATAAAACCCTCCCTCATATAATCTCTTCAAAACTATTTGTTTTTGGAAAGTTTTCTGTTCTCACACTGCATCATCCGGGTTGATCTCTAATAGAGGTATTACTCTTTCAAAACCCTTTTATATGCAAAATGTACTTCTTCTTTTTTTTGCCCAAATCGATTTACAAGGGCCCATTAAAGATGATTCTCTCTTGATATTATATTATTCATTTTCAGCATCATATTCCCTGTTATCTGAGTGGGTTAATCACTGTATGATGTTCCCTGATTACATTTAAAAATGCATTTGTTAAAGTAAGGCTGCAAGGTTATATGTGGCGTTATCTAGGTTATTTAGTGCCACCTTCATGCATTCCAGCTTTGAACATATATTGGTCAGTGGTGGTAGCTTCATCCCTTTCCATTGTTGTCTCTTAACAGATCGAGACTCATGGCTTTCCACCTTTGAACTTATAAGCTTCTAAAGTAACTTCATGTCTTTAATGAATGATGTGTGTACGAAATTTGTAAATGGAACTTCTAATTAATGCATGTTAATAGGTTTGTTGTATCAATTTGTTAACCAACAAGTTAAAAAATTATCTGCTAAAAAAATAACTGATAGAAGAATTGCTATTAACAGAGCTCCATTCAAATTCCCATAATTACACGTTCGTGGTCTGATGTTCATACTTAACTTTTATGTATTCATTTTAACTTTTTGTACATCATCAACGTTTACAGACTATCAATGCTTATAATATCTCGACCATAATGGAAGTGTTTGTGAGCAATTTAAATAGATAAATGATTCACAAAGGCTTTAAGGATATTGATTTAGATATGTAAATGTTTGCTGTAGTATCATTTCATATTTTTATAGATATAAAATTTACTATTTATTCTAATTCCCATTTAGATCAATTTTGAATTCCATTAAACTGCAATGGCTTCCGATAGTATGGAAAATTCTGATGAAAGGTCCTCTGGCAGTGAATGGACTGAGAATGAAATAGCTGCTGCAATAACAGCCATTACAGCTTCAGTATATGTACTGGGAGTGGCTGAATATTATCGTCGTTACTGTATAAAGGCAAAACCCAATAATTGTCACATTGAGCGGGATAGATTCATCAACCAAATAATACGTAAAAGCGCTACTGAGTGTCTTGCGCAGCTGAGGATAGGCAAGGACAATTTTTTTAATTATTTTCGCTATTGAGGGATCGGAAACTACTTTATGATAGCAGGAGATGCAGTATGGAGGAGCAGGTTATAATGTTTCTTCATACTGTCGGACATAATATACGTAATCGTGTGATTGGTCATCATTTTACATGATATGGTGAGATTGTAAGTAGACATTTTACTAGAGTGTTGAATGCTATAATCGGTCTATATCCAGAGTACATGAAGTCTCCTGGATTACACACACCCAAAACAAATATTCGACAATCCTTTGTGGAGCCCATACTTTCATATAATATTGTAGATATATTGGAGCAATTTCTAAATTTTAACTTAAGAGTTAATGAATGAATTGATCATGTGGCACACTTTTGATTGTAGGATTGCATTGGGGCTCTAGATGGTACCCATATCCCGGCTTATTTGCTAAAAGAATTAAGCTCGACTTTCAGAAATAGGAAAAGATTTTTGTCACAGAATGTTTTGGCCGCATGTACTTTTGATATGAAATTTCTATATGTGCTTACTGGTTGAGATGGATCCGCATCTGATGCTCGTATGTTACAAAATGCACTAACACGTCACCCTGACTGTTTTCTTATTCCACGTGGTAATTGCGTATAGGGGTGATTGTTTACATTATAGGTGTTTATGTTTGAAAGATAACTGAAACATATCTTGCAATGTGTAAGAAAATATTATATTGTTGATGCTGGATATGCACATTCGCTTAGATTTATGGCACCCTATCGAAGTGTGCGATATCACCTGAACGAGTTTCGTACTGGAAGGAAGCCTGCCATTAAAAATAAACTTTTCAATTATTTCATTTTTTAATTATCGCCACGCACAATTGCGAAATGTTATAGAGCGTTCATTTAGACTTTTAAAAAGCCACTTTCCTATTCTACGTACTCCTCTTCAGTTCAAGTTTTTAACGCAAGTGAAAATTGTTATAGCTTTCATAATTTCATCCGTATTAGTAGTGATGATGGACTGGCTGAGGTAGTTGAGGACAGTGGAGACAGTATAGAGGATGTTTCGTCATTCCATGTAAATGTAACTACTATAGAAGAAGGACAAGCATTAGCTCGGGTGACTAATCACACACGTGATGAGTGGACAAGGAAAAGAGATGAGATGGCTGAAAGAATGTGGAATGACAGTCTTCCATGCATAAGACAACGTGCTTAGATTTCCTAGTTTATGTAATGATCTGCTTCGTTGAAAACCGGAATATTTTAACATATATTCACAATCTTCAGGAGACTACTATTATTATTTGTGTTGAATGTCATTATGTCTGGCTATGACTCATTACTTTGATGCATTACTTGGCTGTAGCTGTCATATTTCTATTAACATTTTCTTCTTGTAGGTTCAATGAATTTCCTAAGGAGCACCTTCAAGGACCCAAGGAGGAAAGATATAGAGTCATCACCTTCAAAGAAGGGTATTGCTTCAAACCAGTGCCCGAGTTCACCGACTAAAAAAATTAGAACTCCTAAAAAAAGTAGACACCCTCGTGCAAAGGGCCATCCCCAAAAAGTGTATCTCAGCAGAGGCGTAGTTTAGGTTGTTCAAGTAAAGTTAGTAGAGTTCAATGGTTAGACAGCATGGATAACGCCTTGGTTAATGCGTTGGTGGAACAGGTGAACCTTGGACTTAAGAGTGACTTCGGTTTAAATCTAAAGCATACAAGGCCACGATTAAAGAAATATACAATAATTGTGGCATTTTGCTAGAAAACTGTCATATTTCTAATCGCTTGTGGACCCTGAAGAGGCTCTATTGGGCAATAAAGGACATGCTCAATGCCTCCAGTTTTGGATGGGACGAAGACCATAAGATGGTTATTGCTATAGAAGATGTTTGAGATGGATACTTCGTGGTAATATTTAAACATATATTTGCTTTTCAAGTTTATACGATCGATCTAATTTTATATAATTGATAAAAGTATTTTGTCTTTGTGTGTACAGACACACCCCTACGCTGAACAGGTGCGAGGAAAACATATTGAAAGATGGGACGACCTCGCGTTCATGTTTGGCAATGCCTATGCCCGCGGTGAATTTACAAGTACGGTATATTCTTCTCCAATATCAGGGAAACGGCGTGGCCATGACGAAATGAACTCCGATGATGACGCAGGGGAGGAGGCTTCCCAGACTGTACGTCTCTCATCCTCTAATGAGGATGATCAGAGGCCAGCTCCTCGAGTTCGCGGTGGTCAGGGTTTGTTAAATCGTGCAAAGTGATATAACAAAAGCCCAATGGAAGGCACTTCATATTCTTGTCATAGTTGCATAGATGGGACTAAGATAAGCCGTATAAGGAAGTGTAAGTCGAGTGAACATATAGGGGACGGGATGGGGGAAGTGGCAAAAGCCGTGAAGAACCTGACCATTATAATGGCGCAGGGGAAGAGCATGTCGCGTGTGTAGCAGCTATTGGGTATTCTTGAGGTGGATGGTCTTTCCTATGAAGACCAAATTCGTGCTATAAGGGTATTGCAGACTGATTTAGTCAGTGCAAAGTTTTTTATGAAGATAAGACATGAAAAGAGAAAGGAGTGGATAGACAAAGTTATCTTTCCTTGTAGTGGCCTGGAATGAAAATTGGTCACTCCTTATATCTATTGACTATTTACTTTTGGATCATACTTTTTTTTGGCTGGTTTGTTATGAATACTGTTTTATTCGAGTCTATGAAGGCTCGGTTTGGGGGTTTAACTTTAATACTCTGTGGATGATCTATTTGCCGCTGGAGTAGCAATTCTAACTTTAAAATGTTGGAGTGCTATATATTGATTCTGCTATAATCGGATCTGGTAATGTTTGATTATGTTAGAGGTTTTGACTTTCACTGATACCGAAATTCTGATTCAATTCACTGATACAGTTTTGATTATGGAGTAGTAATTCTGTCTGGTTATTATGTTGCAGCTTTCAGACTTTCACTGATACAGATATCATTTTGTCTCTTTTTGATATATATAAGTTGAAATATTTAGTGTTGACAGATTAATATTATTTCTATTATAACTCTTTTGTATGGCCTAATCTTGATAGATTAATTTTAAAATACTTGTTCTGATTCCAGGTTTTACTGATACTGTCCTATATTTGATATTTTGAAATGTAATCTTGCGATGATATCACTGAAGTAGATATATTTGATTTAGCCAATTTTAATGATACACTTCAGACCTCGATCATCTATTCCTGGATTATACATTAATATTGCTATTTATGATTCAATGTTGTACTGATACACGTTTGTCCTATGTAAATGACATGGATTACTTCGGCTTCATGTTTGAAAATTCGAATTATTACTGGTACTGTTCCTGCTTTTGAGAAAGTTATGTTCTCTGAATGTCAATACGATGATTTAATTTTGAACTAATACACTTTTGTCTTAAATTAATCTTGACAGATTAATTTTGAAATACTATCTTTGATATCTGGGTTTTATTGATGCTCTCTTATATTTGGATATATAGATAGGTAGTATGGAGATTTTCCAAGTTGGTTGACGTGATCAATTTATTCCTCTTCTTTGCAAGGTTGGCTGAGGTGATTAATTTCTAACCTGTTCGCCAAAGAATCGAAATTTGGTGCCCACATCTTTAAAAGATAGGTAATATGGAGATTATATAGTAGAATTAGAGGCAAATTTTCAAATTAATTTTTTTTACTGATATACTTCTAATTAAGGCATTGATTACTGGTTGCAGCGAAATGAAGTAAAAGTAATATGTGGTGTTTGTGGGGAGGAATCCCGGAATATATGCGACATGGGATGATTGCAATGCTTAGGTTCATTGTTTTAGTGGTTGCAAACACAAGTCGTTCACGACTTTCAAAGATGCCATGAATGCCTAGAATCAGCACTAGGTTGGTTGATACTATTTTTATCATACATAAATAGATTTCATACGCAAAGCATTGAGTATTACATAATATTAGTATTGTGATTAGCAGAATTTTTGAATGTTTACTATATCATTTAGGCCACTTTCCCCGATCAAACGACGCGAAAGACAACTCGATCGATGTGTCGCTATTCGTGCATCTCATCGTCCCTCGATAATGGACAGTACCAACTATGTAGGTGTTCTCATAGATCGAACCCCAATCGGCACCAGGTCTAGTGGGGAAGATGGCAGCCCTGAGAGGGTGCTAGTTACTGTTGTTGGAGACGAGCCATGCATCCATCCGCTACTTCATTTTCTGCTTGAATTGTTGACTTTATATGCGGGTGTCAAGTTGTTCTTTGGGTTGTAGTCTTTGTGAGTGTGAGGAGAATGACTGCCTTTTTTTTTGTTTTTTTATAAACATCATGGTTGGGATTGATCCATGTATCATGGACTGTTTTTGTGAGACATTCAGATTGGGTGGATAATCCGATCACACATGCTTTGATGATGTAGGGGAATTTTCGGTAATTTATTTTTTTTATTTTAATTTTTCCGTAATGTATTCTTATTTAATGGACGGCGTGGATGAGCGGTTATATCGATGTGGGACCCACATCGCCTCTTCGTCTTTCTCACGTCCAACATGTGTGGACCACTTTTGGAAGCAATTTCATTAAGGAATAACCCAAGTGGGGCCCACAAACATGGTAGTGAACGATTCTCCTCGTCCATCTATGCTGTGAGTTGCGATTTTGATCATCTGTTACGTGAGAAAGATTTTAAGACGGTGGGCCATTTGAGATGACATCCATGCCATTAAACACGTCAATCCAACAGGGTAACAATGGATGAACAATCAGGATTATTCAATCAGAATATGATGGATAGGTAGGATTAATCATAAACATGACACTGGGCCCCGCCTGGGATACAAGGTATGAGAGATTGGAAGTAGTGACACTATGTGGCTCTTATACGTCGTTTCCAAACATTGATCTGTACAAGAAACTGTATACTTGCCCGAATAATACCTCATATCCAAACATTGGTTAATGACATATAAAGTTGGATGTATTCTAAAAATCATTGAACGTATACATGAACAGTAACCGGATACAATACAATACACCCTCAAACGCGAATCCAAACAGGCCCTATGATATTTTTGCATTTATGCTCATACTGCATACGCACTATTTCAGTTATATTGTGCTACTTATGAACCATGTTGGGTTCACTCACTAGCCTAGCCAGCTAACGTTGTGGATTAATAATTGTATTGAGGTGGACGATACAAAAATACCTAATCGATTACTGAAAAATGAGGTCAGGTTGGTAGATGAAACTCAAGACTAATGGTCATATTTAGTGGAGGACGAGCTCACTGCATTAGACGGCTGAATTGATTATGAGATTAATTCTAGGGATTTTAGTTTCCATTCAGTATAGTTATTGCTGATTTGATTAAAATTTGAAATATGTTTATAGTCGTAACTTTGTTAGATGATGAATGATTAATTTTGTTGAATAAATTCTCAAATGAATAGACTGAGAGTGGTTTTAATCATTTATTTTATGAATGAAAATGTTATGAATGAGTTATTATTAAATGAAATGAGAATAGTTAAGTATATGAGTACTAATATGATAATGATATAAAATTCATGTAATTATGCTTCATAATGATTGTATGCTAGGTTGATTTATATATACCTATTGTACAAGTCATGGACAGTTACTCAAGTTGGAGGGTTCACATTCTGCATTCAAAGTGTGGCATGACAATATAGCTCCTAGGAATTCAGATCCTCCGCTTGCAATAACCAGGAAAATCCAGATTTCCTTGTATTGTGATGCGTCCACGTCAGCACTTCTGCATTAAATTTCGCCGGGATGCTAGATGGAGCCCACCGTGATGTTTTTGAGAAATCCACTCCGTCCATCCGTTGTTCCAGATCATTTTAGGATTATATGATAAAAATCATGTGGATATAGAATTCAAATAGGCCATACGGGAGGGAAATCTGGATAAAGGGTTTTACTACCGTTGAAACCATCTTGGGCTCCACTTTGATGTTTATATTCCATCCAAGCCGTTTATAGTGTCATTATCAATGGGATGAAGTGAAAACACTTAAAAATTATTCTGATATGAAACAATGTGGCCTTACTAATGTTTCAAACGGTGGTCACTGAATATCCACTGTTTCTTGTAGTGTGGCCAACCTGAGGTCTGGATCAATCTCATTTTTTTCATTATACTGAAATGATCTCTAAAACCGTATGGACGGTGTGGATTTCTCAAAATCATCATTGTGGGCTCCATCTATAATCCCAGCGCAGGAACTTTGTGCGGAAGGCTTTCGCAGGGAATCCCTTGTATTGTGATGCGTCCACGTCAGCACTTCTGCATTAAATGTAGTGTGTGATGATGTGGTCCAATTAGATCGCGGTATTTTCCAGCTTGTGGCAAGCAGAGGATCCGGATTCATAGCTTCCATGGCCGGTCCGTGTACAAAATAAGAATCTGAAAACCTACTGCCTTTGGATCCTTGATGATTCATTAGAAAATTTTCTTATGCCATTTGATTTTGACCGTGATACATATCTAACCGGCCCAATCATCATGTCAGTGAAAAATGATTTTCATTGCTGCATCCAAATACACACTGAATGAAGAGTTAGGTTTGCGCTCTGAAGGTGAATATCTGAGATGCCGACGGTTGGATTATGGTCTAGAGTTCCAACCACGGTTCCACTTGCACACACTTAAAACCGTGTATACTGCGGACATTGTCAGGGGAGATGACTCCGTAAATCGGACGCCTGAAAAAAGAAAAATATTCAACGGCCGACCTCCGCGACCACCGACCATATAACGCTTTTAAGAAGCTAAAACGTTGGACTTTTCCAAAGTCAAAAGCCCCCCATAATCTAAATAAAACCCAGAGATCGCCTCATCATCCACAGCCAAACCAATATCTCTCTCTCTCTCTCTCTCTCTCTCTCTCTCTCTCTCTCAAACAGCTCAAATGGGCAATGGACTCTCTCCTTGTTGCACCAGCACCTCTAAGTCCTCCGTTAATCTAGTCTTCTGGGAAGGCACAACAAAGACCCTCACAGGGAAGCGGCTCGCTGGGGAGGTCATGTTCCAGTTCCCAGACAAGATCGTCTGCCACGCCGACTCCTTCTACATCGGCCACCCCATCCCGTCCCTCTCCATCGATGATGAGCTCATGAAGGGCCAGACATACTTCGTTCTTCCAATTGACCGCTTCGCATGCCAGGTCCTTTCAGCCGCATCGCTCGCCGCCTTAGCTTCCACTCCCAAAAGGACACCTCTTTGCTTTGGGGAATGCCCATTTGAGTACGTCAAAGGCACTGATGGTCGAGTCTTGATCAAAGTATTGCCAGAGTTTATAATCCGGATCTTATCAAGAAGCAGCGAGCAAGGATCCAATCCTACCACAAGCCCATTAATTAGTACGCCGGAGTTGCAGAAGCATTACGCGCAGCTGGTGGGGTCGAAAGGGCAGGTGTGGTCGCCGAAGCTAGAGACGATCAAGGAGTGTAAGACTCGGTCATCTTCACGCACGTTGCTATGGTTGGAGCGGAGATCAGGAAAGTTTGAAGGCTGATTTATCTTTTTATTTTTATTTTTAAAAAAAAAAAAGATTTATATAAATGGTTGAGGATACCTAAATTTGGGATTCTCATTTTTCATCATCCTGTAAAAATTATACCAATAATCTTATGGCCTGATTGGTTGCCACTTAAAAATTAATTCATTTCATTTTATGTTAATATGAATGTGTATTAGATATCATAGCTTAGGTTGCTACTAAAGGCACCCTTACATAAATTGCTGGTTATACAGGGCATGCGCGAGAACGAAGGAATAAAACTGCAAAATACATCCATCCATCAGGTTGTTTTTTTTTTTTTTTCTTGCAAACTGTGGCCCACCTGACCAGTGGATCAACCTGATTCTTGTGATAGGTCACCCATACGGTGGTGCCGTTGCAATAGATGAATTGGATCTCAGACCTATCACGAGATGATGCCAAATGTGTGGTGTGCACGAGTTTTATTGCAGACATTCGTAGCGTTACCAAATCTGGATATTTTAATCCATTATTGATATCTAATACATAATTGTTATGATTTAAAAAAATGAGATGAACTTATTTTTCTAAGTGGCAACCAAACAGCTCCGAAGACGTGTGCTCATTAAATATCATGGTAGTGTGGAGCTAGACTGCTTTAGTTGCAATCTTTTCATGTCTATGATTGTTGAGTTTAGGCTGTATTGATAATTATGCGTTACTGGGATCAGGTTGCCAGCATGTATCCCTCGTCACGTTATCCCACCTGGAATTTTCAGCTCCACCGTGAGATTATTATTATGCGACGGGTAAACTTATTTATATAAGACTGTCATGTCTCTCTTTGGCAACGATGGGAAGAGTTGGATTTGTTGAATGGATATCTTCAATCCATATAGAATTAGGGGACACGGGTCGATCGACAACCATGCTCGATCGATCGAACCTCTCCAGAATTAGACAAATGGCTTGTTGGATAGTTTTAGCACATGCTCGATTGATCTAACTTTCAGGTCGATCGAATGACAATAATTTGAATAAATTCTTTTTTACTCCATGGATAGTTGATCACTTGAGCTTTGATATGCTCAATTGGTTGAATGGTGCTTGATTAGTGTAGATCGATCGGCACTTAGATCAACGGAGTGCATGGAACCGCGTAAGTGCTCAATTTGTTTCCCATTCCGGTTATGAGATATATATATATATATATATATATATATATATATATATATATATATATATATATATATATATATATATATATATATATATATATATATATATATATATATCGGGGGTCATCTGGATTAGGGTAATAAAAATGATTTACTAAGACGTTGTAAATGGTTCTAGAGAAGAAAATGTAGGATTTTGGGAGATTCGAAGGGAGTTGTCATCATTATAAGTGCATTATCTCTTCTAATATTGTTTCATAGTGGATTGTTTGTCTCTCCGTGCGGTGGTTTTTTCTTGTGAGGGTTTTTCCACTTAAGATTCATATGTTTTCTGCGTGTTTGGTTTACGTTTGATTTTGTTTTGTTTAATTTAATTTGGGTTTGCTTCCTTGTGATTCCCAACAAAGTGGTATCAGAGCTAACGTTAGGATTTCGAGTTTTAATCTAAAACATGTTAATGAAAGGGTCTAACATGAAGTACGAAACGGAGAAATTCACTGGTAAAAGTAATTTTAAAGTATGGAAGGTGAAGCTGGGAGGTCTTTTAGTTCAACAAGAATTGGAACACGCTCTCCTTTGTAAGGAAAAGCTGAGTGATGAAGAATAGAATGAACTTAATGAGAGGGCTACAACCTCAATCCAATCGTATCTAGCGAACAACATTCCCTACAATGTCTTGGATCAAAAGATTATCGTAGAGATATGAGCAAAATTTGATAGTTCGTAGATGAAGAAATTCTTGGACAGTCATTTGTATCTTAAGAAACAGTTCTACAATTTTAAGATGACGGATGGATCTGATATCAACAAACACATGAGCACGTTCAAAGAATTTTTCTTTACTATTTCACAAGATAGAGTGGCCACACCTACATCACAGATCACATAATAATTAGTTATATATACATCCCTGTGGTTAGATGCACGTGGTCGAGTGGACTCACCAAGCATCACAGTTTATGAATCATCTGATTGAAGAGTATTAGAACAACGCACTTATGATCAACTCGAGAGGTTAGTTAATAGCCAACCAAGCAATTACCATCCCCTAAACCCCCATTTAACCGTTAAAACAAAGTCTCATACCAATCCAGCCATTGGATCGAGGTGTATTGGCCAACTAAGGCCTGGGACGTGTGATACAGCCCACTTGGGCCTCACATCTGCCCCAAACTGGGCCAGGACCCCTGGGTAGGGCTCCCAAGATGAATGGACGAAGTGGATTTATCACAAACATCATGGTGGACCCCACACAAGGTGCGAGTGCACCCAGTGCACCCATGCACGAAGTTTACCGGACGGGTCGAGCGGGTCAAACCGGCTTTGAACGAGCCTCTTCGCAAAAAAAATGGAAAAATCCTCCCGCCCGTTAAAAATTCAAAACTGACGGACGTCAGTTTCCTAGGTGACCCACCTCGGCCACTATCTGGTTGATCTGAACCGTCCATCGGATTTTTGGGGCCCAGCTGACCAAAACCTTATAACCTGACCGAACCCATGCATCGGGACGTCGATTCAAGATCAAGAACAGCCAAAATGATGTGAATGGCCAAGATCATCTGATGGTGGGCCAACTTATGGCCATACAAGCGATCTAAGATCAGTTTGGCCAGGCAATCCCAGCCATCCACTCACCCATTAGAGAACATGCCCTCCCATTGCCAAAAACGGCCGGCCAGCCGTCTGCAGCAAGAAAGGAAAAAAGGGGTTTTTCCCTTTCGAGAAATGGGAGCTGGTGCAGTTCTAGTCGTTCCCTAGGCCATGTGGAGCAATCCCAACCCTTCCCTGTAGGGCGGTACGAGATGAAGAAGAGAAACGCCTCATCTCACGAGAAAACTACGAGAATTGGAATATCTTGTGAGATATTCTGAAACTCACCTGAATGACCCAAAAAGTGGGCCCCATAGTGATCAGCAGTCCCATCTGGTCCACTCAAATGGACTAGATCATGTTGAAATACCCTAGATAGTGATTTGTCATTGATGGCCACTTCATCTTCTCTGTTAACACATCCAACCTATGATCACGAGATGAGCCTCACCAGGGCTAAAAATGTGCTTTTCTAGTGGGCCATGGCAGCAAAAATCCATCCCCAGGGTCAGATGGACTTCATGCATAACGGGTCGTTGATAACGGCCGTTGCAAACGGCGTTTTCTTCCCAACCGTTGGACGTCTCTTCCCATGTCTATAAAAGGGCCACTATTGCCCTCGAGATTCACACCAGAGCTAAGAAAGAGAGGGGGAGAGAGGGAGAGAGAGAGAGAGAGAGGGAGAGAGAGAGAGAGAGAGAGAGAGAGAAGGAGAGGAAGGAGGGAGAAGGAGATTGAAATAAATTAAGAGAGAGGCGAGTGAGTGGACTCGGTGCCGCACTGCACCAACTCAGCCCGTACAAGATCGAACTGAGTCGAGTCAGTGTAGACCTGTAGCACCACGAGTAGAGAGGAAGTAAGGGAAATCCAAAAAAAAAGAGAGAAAAAAGAAAGAAGTAGAGAGAGAGAGAGAAGTGAGGGTGGGTGCGTGCGTTACTACGTTCCCTTCTGAGTCCAAATCGAGCTCGACCGAGTTCGCAGAACTCAAGTCACGTTCGAGTCAAGCCCAAGTAAAGCCCTACTACCTTACTCTTCCATTTTCATCCAACCAAAGCTACCGCGACCAAGACCATTGTCATTCTCCAGGCCGTGGCAACAACTATGTCCCAGAGCCGTGACTAGGACTCGACTCGTGCTGGCCCATTTTCCCAATTTTGCTAATGCAACCAAGTCAAGGTCGTAACTGAGCCACACGCAGTTAGCAGCAAGTGCCGAGTCCAAGACCGAACTCGGCAGTGTGCCACAAATAGGTCCGAAATCGGGACTTCAGCAGGCCTTAATTTGGGCTGCAAATGTCCCACCAATGGGGCCATTATTTGAACTAGAAATAGGCCTCAGCTAGGCCTTATATCAAGCCAAAAATAGGCCTCAAGATGAGCTAAAAACGGGCCTTTATCGGGGCCCTGCAACGGACTGAAAACAGTCCTTCAGTTAGGCCGTAAACTGCACTGAGAACGAACCTTCAGTTGGGCTGGAACAAGCCCTTCAGTTAGACCGAAACCAGCCTAGAAGTGGGCCAAGTACAGCCCTGGGTTTGGGCCGTAAATCTGGGTTGAGGTAAACCACTAAGCAAGGCCGTGTGATGGGCTGAAAGTAGCCTTGGATCTGGACTGATGATTGCTTACCTCCAAGTGCAGAGGTTCGTAAGTAATAGTCTGTGAATACAGGGTCGATCCCACAGGGAGATGAATTGCGAGAAGGAGAAAATCAAATGCAAAACAAACTAAGTAATAAAAACTAAACTGATGATTTGATTTTGGGATTTTTGAATGGATGTAATTCAACTGAATTAAAATACACCCAAGCTCCAAAGTTCCACACATAGGTTAATGTTCCAAAATCATGATGACTTGGATAACACAACTAGGATCTGAGCACTATGGTCAGCATAATTGGAAAATAAAACAGTTTAAATATTTTAATAAATGATATAAAAGATTAGAAAATCATAGATTTGCACCATTGATCTATATTCTCAAGCACCAGTGATTTTAAGAAATCAATATCAATGAGATAATGAAAATCAAAGAAATATAAAAGGTTGAGAACCTCTACTATCTAGGAAATCTGATTAATCTAAGGTAAACCTATCCATCAATGTGAATCTCATATGATGAAAACATATGGATCTCACAAGATGATCAAAAACAAAACCTAAACAATAGATAACATGCATACACCATTCTTCTCATCATTAAAACAATTAATCATTATAACTTAAAGAATTATTAAACCCATGTGCTTCCCTTCTACCTTGGGCTAGAAGGAACTTAGAAAAACACAATTAGAATAAAGAAAGAAAGCAACAAAAAAGAAATAAATGTAAATAAAAAATATCTAAAATAAAAATAAAAACAACTTATAAAACTGAAAACCCTAAATATTGCTCTTGAATGCTTTTAATGATGCTTAGGAATGCCCTACGAAGCCCTATTTATAAGTAGGGAATTCTAATTTTCGTACAAAGTTGGAAAACTCTAGAAACTACCTCAAATTTACGTAGTTTTTCAAAATAGACTTCTCACTGCACAGTTTGTTTAAAATAGATTTTCCGTTACGGAGTTTTCCAAAATAGACTTCAAAGCTTCAGAATACACTTTTTCAGGATGATTTCAAGATTCTTCACTTCAAATCTTTGATTCTTTTCATTCCTCACTTGGTTTTCTTGTAACTTTACCATGTGAATTCTTCAATCTTGATTTCCTAAGATCCATCCCTTGCCTTGGTAATTCTTGAGCATCAAATCCATGCTTTTTAGTACCATTTTTCAATCCAAGCTCTTCAATTCACCTTGCAACACATACATGAGTAAAATAGAACATTAAGCTGATTCATATTCATAAAATCAATATATAAATGGAAAAAATTATGCATTATTTAAGTCTCAACACACCCCCCCAACCAGCATTTTGCTAGTCTCGAGCAAAATAAGCAAAGAAAAATAAAAATAAGAATAAAAACTAATTCTAGAAATAAAATTAAAGCGAAAAAAATTCTAACTACACTTTCACAGGTAATCTCGATTGCATTTAGCATAAGCAACAAACCTTTAAACCCCTAGGTTTCCCCTAGTGGATGAGTTATAGTCTCGTGAGGGTTTCCAGAAATGTTACCCATAAACATTGAAAACATGAAAAATAGTTCAACACTCAAAAATTTATACAATTATGCTTCCATTTATCATGTGAATTTCAAAACTAAACAATACTTACCCTAAGTCTGAAGTTAGTTAGAATCTCAATTTCCTAATCTATTACATCCTTGAGTTCAGAGATCGAATCAAAATTTAAAATAGTTATGATCTAATATCCTTGGGTACTCTGTGACACTAGTCTAACTTTGAGAAATGTACATCTTCTCTATCCTAACTCCTTTCAATCATTCCAAGAATATGAAATCTCTAGTTATCTCATTTTTTTCATGACATTTCTTCTTTTATCATTATATCCTCATTATTATAGACTACCCTTAGATGAAGATTCCCACTAGGTTTGCTTCATAACCTAAAGTATCGTACTTGTAATAATAATAGTAATGGATACTTAGGTATCCTTACTCCCTATTACCGACACGATTGTTATGGTCATTGCATTCATGCTCTATAATAAAATTTTCTTTTTCCATCACTTTTTTTCCTTCAATATTCTCTTTTTTAAGTATATATCAATGGTAATAGTTCAATCAACCTTGTTTGAATCAAAATTTGTTATTCTAGTTCACATATCATATTCCTCACTTAGTTAGCTAAGGTGTGTTGTGAATTCAGTACATCAAATTACAACTCACTTTAAACTAGTGATTAGATAATTGAACTCAAGTCTATAATTTTCAGTTAACAGAATTCTAACTACTATCAACCTAGACTAAGTATTAACTTTGCCTTTGGAATTCGCATAATATCATGTTCACATTCCTGTATATAAACATATTATTTTGAAAATGTTGAAAAAAAATTTCCCATAAACCTTAAAAAAAAAAAAAAAAACTCACATGGATGATTATCCCCACAACCTAAAATCTACATTGTCCCCAATGTAATGATAATATAATGCAGAGAACAATAAAAATAAAAGAAATGGTGGATAGTACCTACCATGAAGAACTCACCTCCTATGTGACACTAAAAAAAATTGAATATGATAAAAATCCTACATAAATGCTCCATCAGACTAGGAGCATCAATCTGAACTAAGTTGCTTAATAATGTTAAATTTTTAAAACTAAAGCATGATATTGGATTGTGTATTATTAAATAATTATTCTTTCTTTGCGTTTATGTTTATGTTTATTTGTAATTATGAAATGCAAAATGAAAAATAAAATATTAACAAAAATTAAAAATTTTGAAATTTTTCGGCAAGCCCGTTACTGACTAAAAAATTCGGCCAGCCGAGCACATGCTGGGGCTACGCGAAGATTGTGCAGATTTGCTCAAAAAGGAGAAAAACCCCCAATTTGTTTTCACTCCACTTCATCTTCTTCGGCTAGCCGGTGCCCCATTTTACCAACTCATTAACCCACCTCTCTTATAAGTAATTTGTTTTCATTTTTCTTCAAGTTTTAGGTTGTCGATTGTTAGATTCGCAAGTTTAAGTAGATTTTTTCTCAATTTGAAACCTTTTTTCTTGTGGGTTTTCATCAAAATATGATCTACTCTCTTCTTTAAATTTTTCTTGAAATTTTTCTTGTGCATTCACAATGGAACGTAGAGCTAAAAAATCTATTCGCAAGGCTCGAGCCGGTTCATCTTATAGATCAACTCCTCTTGGTGTAAGGACCTTACAGTCACCGGAGGATGATCCAGAAAATGTTCGAGACTTCTGCACAAGGGACATTATCATTGAAAAATCAATAAATCTGGATCATATTGCTCACTTTGAACTTATATATATTCTTACTGAGATTGGTTGAGAACGCATTTTGTATTGGGGTGGGACGGCTTACCGATCCATCATGCATGGCATGTATGCCTCTATATGTGATGTTTCTCTTGAGAATTTGTTATTCTCTATTAAGTTTGTAGAAGAAACATTCACTATCACGCCTTACATCATATTTGCCTTAATAGAGATAGATGTTGTAGATGATAGAATTACAATCGCCATACTTTCAAAGAAAATGTCTAACTCTGAAAAGTAATCAATTACAAAAGCATTGTGTGGTTTCAATGCTGAATGGCGATCTGGTAATGCCTTGCCCTCAAACAAACTATTTCCTAAATACCACGTCTTATATCAGATCTTTACTTTAAATGTCTATCCAAGAGTGGGGAATAAGACTAATCTTACTCCTTTCATAGTTAAAGTCATCCTTTCTGTTGTTTCAGGTATTCGTGTCTATTTGCCTTCTTTAATTTGTTATGTCATTATTCAATTTCATTTGCATCCAAAGCATGGGTCAATTCCATTTAGACATCTTATGTCTTGTCTTGCTTTTCATTACAATTTTCAAATCCCTACATATGAGACACCGAAATCCAAACTCTCTTTCAATAACTCAAACCTGAATATGATGAACTTCACTCGCTTTCCTAAGCAACGAGAAGGACAAGAAGAATATGAGGTAGTAGGAGACACAACCATGGATGACATTTTTAATGAGTTAGAAGATTCTGATAATCCAGCTAATTCTAACTATCATCGCTCTCAATTTGATAAGAGGCTATCTGCAATGGAGGAGAAGGTTGAGGTTCTGCATGTATCACAGGCTTCATTGGCCCAAACCCAATAGTCTACAATCAAGTACATGAAAAAGTACTTCCATCGCATCAACCAGAGTTTACGGCTTAATGATCCTTCGATGCCTGCACCATCTTCTTCTGGGTTAGACTGAGCTTAATTTATTAATCTTTCTTACTTATGTTGGTTCTATACTAAACTAATTTGATGGCTTGCTTGGATATTTGGATATTTTGGTTTGGTTGGATATTTTGGATATTTTGGATATTTTGGATATTTTAGATGATTTCCTTATATTATAGTTATATGAGTTAATTTACTTGATACTTCATACACTATCTTATTCTCTCTGATATTCATCGCTTATTTTATTTACTTTGCCTTACTATTTATCTCTCATATCATTTGTTCTTCCTTTGTCAACTTGTAATAAAAGGGGGGAGAAATTGGTGTTTGGTGTGTGAGTAAATGGGGGCACATGGAAGAATGAATTAGAATGAATAAAATGTTTTTATACAATTTTATTTTATTTTTTGCATACTATATGTTGTATTCCACATGAGGAGTATCACTTGAGCATCACAGATGGCTACAAATATTACGGGGATACTCACATCAACTTCAAGGTTGTTACATCTTGAGTTTGATTGATCTTGTAAATGAGTTAATGGATGTATAGTGTAATGTTATGTGTTTTGTCATGAAATTAACAAAGGGGGATATTGTAAGTGCTATTATGTTAAGCACACATAGATTGTCAAATTTCGTAAGATAAAAGCGTTTCAAGGTAGAACCTGAAGATTAACTCAAGATTGGCTTATGATCAAGTCAAGATCGGCACATCTTGTCAAAGAAATCGTCGCCTGTAAACCGTAGTTCAAGACAAAGTTCAAGACACAGTGACTCAGATATTTGCTATATCTCAAGTGATATAACCCTAGAAAGACCTTAGGACTAGGTACTTTTAAAAATTCTCTATCATGAGTTTTTATAAGTGTTTTTGTTATGAAATTCGGCCAGCTTGACTTCTGGTTCGGCCAACCTAACTTCCTCAGCCAGCCCAACTTCAAACTCGAGTAAAATAACAACTTCTATTGAAAATTTTGCTAGCCTAACTTCTGGTTCGGTTAGCTTAAGCTTGAAATTCGGCTAGCCCGAAAAATTTCAGGTGAAATTTCAATAATGTTATCTTTTAGAATTCATAGGAATTCGGCCAGCCGAATTTGTCCTCAGGCCAGCCGAATTTTGGATAAATCCTATCCCGCACAATCCAAAAGCTATTGAACCAAATCCGGTGGATTCGAGCCAGGTGAAGCCAATCTTAGGCTAGCCGAAGTTGTAACTTTTTTGCCTATAAATTGAAGTTTTCTCTCATTCCAAATTACAATGAAAAATAACTATAATCCTTCTGCAAGTGCGAGGGAAGTTCAAATCCTCGGTAAACTATTTGTTGGTATTTATACATTTTATTTTATAGCTTATTTAATTCTTTTTTTCTTAAGATCATTTGAGTCTTAATTTAAGAGAATAAATTATACTCTTCTTTGAGATCTAAGAGAATTGAATCAAGTAGCTTTTGGGTTTTTACATTTTCTAAAATTTATAAAACCCTAGACTCTTTCTGTCTGATTGAACACTACGCCATCTACGTTTAAGAAAAAAGTCTTTCTGTTACAAGCTTCTGCTACGTCTTCTACATTTGAAGATAAGTATACTTTCTAAAATTCTTTTTAGGTTTTTTTTCTATATAGCCTATAAAAATCTCAGTAAGGTTTTCCCTAAAATAGCCTGTGAAAATCTTAGTAGGATTTTTATTGTGATAGCCCGTGAAAATCACAAGGAACTGTATCTGGTTGTTAAGGTGACCTTGTGAAAATCTTTTTATAGTGAAGCCAAAATTACAAGGGTAGTAATTTTGGGAGTAGAGTAAGTGTGGTTGTTTTTAAGCACCGAACCACTATAACTCCTTGTGTCATATGGTGAATACTTTATTATTTTTTGTGATTGAATGTTAATTATTATTTCATTCTTATGGCAAATGTTGTAATCCATTTATATACTCTTGTTAGTTTGAAAGATTGATTTTAAAGACATTCGTGAAATAAGGTTGTCCTACGAATTATTTTGAATTAAGGTTTCAATACATAAGCGACTGATGTAGAGCGGGTCGCGGACAGTTTACATGGCTAAGATGAATCAAAAAAGGCCCGGTCAACGACAGAAGTGATCCAGACCATCGAACCTTAAATCGGGCGTATCTTGTAATCCGGAATGAGTTATCTGACGTAAAATATATGATTTTGGGGTAGAAC